>NC_137461.1:16408280-17898280 GCF_964235325.1 Thermobia domestica | reverse complement strand
TCACGATGTTTTCCACCCATAACCTGTCCGAAATAACTATATGTAGGTCTATAGATTGATATGCCAAGATATACTTTTAAAAACACTAATAACTTTGCTGTGCGTTTAATCCACATAATGTATAAAAAGCATCAGCCAAAACAAATTACCACAGCAGCGGCGAATCGATTCTCGAACATCAAATACAGACAAAATTTAACATGGCACTGGTGCGATACTTACAGAGCGGATTGGCACACATACGTACATATGTGGGCCAAACATGATTCGATTCGACCTGATTTGGCACGACTCAGCGCTCGTGATTTCACACATATGAAAGCGAACTGACTCGGACCAACGCGGGCTGTTATCCCAGCACAAAAAAAGGGTAAGAATAGTCAGAAATAATAGCGCTCGAAGTAGATGCGTTCACAAAGATAGCGTCGAATAATTATCGTATTGTTATTATTACATACATATGAATATGCTTCTAACATTATTAACAGAAATGTACTTTGAGTGAAATAAACATCAAACAGTTGTTCCGTGCGACTAGTAAAAGTTACAAAAAAAAAAAAAAGTTTCTTCCTTCAAACCACAGTGTAGGAAGCGAAAAGTAATTTTCCGTGTAACAATAAGATTGCCGTTGTTTGATGAGAGAAAATCCTACAATAAAATAAAATGGAAAAAGACTCATTGGTGAAAGTAAGTAAGAATGACCATACTTTTTTTTTTGTTTCTTCCTCTGTAAACAAAGACAGAGGAGGAAGAGCGTGGTATTGGCTAGAGTTTGTCACTTGGTCATGCAGTCAGTGAATCGAGTGAAAAGCATGACCGAGAACCCTATATAAATATCTTCCTCTAGTTTCCATGGCTACTGTGAAAAACTTTCGCCATGATAAAAAGTTGAGGTAGGACGAGACGAGACGTTTGATTCTTTCAGAATCATTCATGCCTTTCGGCTACCGAATCCAACAGTGTTTCAAACCAATACATTTTCATCTTTTTAGAAAGAAAACTGATACCTCTTTGGGAAAGCTTGATGGCTATATGTGTTATTATCTTAAAGCAGGGTTTCTCAACCTGGGGGTCGCGAAAATTAGCGAAAGAGATAAATATAATTAGAATCTAATACCGGAAAATATTTTTAAATATTATTTTGAATTTTATTCTGATAGGTATATTTTTATTTTTATGCATACTGTTAAGAACTAACAAAAGATAGGTCTAATAAACATTTTCGACAGGTGCAGAACTGTTAAAAAATCCATTTAAATGAAAGAGGTACGATATGAAACTAATGAGAACTGCATATTGAAATACCAGAAAAATGCAAATGCAACAAAACCTTCATATTGAAAATACGATTAAAATTGAAAGCTAATGGGACCTGAGCATAGTGTGGCAATGTCCGGTTCAACCTTTGTGACGCACATTATCAAGTTATTTAAAATATTCAGTAACTTAAATATTAAATAACTTTTTTAACAACTGTCCAAGTTTTTAAAACCAAAATCACAAATCATTTTATTTTTTTTTTATCATATGACCCAAAAGTTATAAAGTTTTAAAATTTTCAAGCGGTCTCCATTTTGAAACAGTATGACGGATCAGATTCGATATTTTTAATATGAATGAACTGACCGAATTTGGTTTCAATCCATATGCTTTTAGAAAAATGGAAAATGAAATCTTTAAGTTTTACGTCCCACGGTTATGCAGGTTAGGCTAAAGGAGACGGTAATGATGAGTGAAATAGTGGAATGAAGAAAGTGGGAGGAAACGGGAGAACCCCGAGTAAACCCACGAGCACGGTGTTTGTCCACCACAAAGTTCACATGGTGCGAGCTGAGATCGAACCAGGGACCCCAAGCACTATACAAGAAATGGATTCTACTATTATAGAAATAGATGGATATCGTGAGATCTGAGCAATAAGTATATTAAAAATCCTACACAAGCTTATTACAAACTAGAAATTATAACGGGGTCACTGGCAAGAAGATGTGATAAAATGGGGATCGTTATAGGAATTAGATTGAGAATCACTGTCTTAGAGTATGGCTTAGATTAGGATTAACTGTCAAGATATGCTAGCAGTAAAGCTTGTTTTAAACCTAGTACAACCTCTTTGTTAATCGCAACCATATTTTATTTCATATCACAGAATCTCATAATCTTGTACGCACATTTCTGCACTGCTATAAATCTAAATCAAAATTATTTCATAATATAATTACATAATACTGCAGTGTGGCCTAGTCGTTTACATTTCTTCTTTTCATCTTTTCTTTCATTCGTTACACCAACAGGTGTAACCATTAGACCGCAGACGTAAGTCTAAGCAACCTGTATTAAAGTCGGAATTGCCTCAAATTCAATTTTATCAAATTGTATCAAAAGTTAGAGCAAAAGTATCAAAAAGAAATTCGAAATAGTCAGCATCCTCTTTGATATAGTTACCTAGAAGGACGTACATCAAGCCAATAGTATGTATTTATTGTCAACTTTATTTGCCTATAATTTTGGAGTGTCGTGACACGCATACCGTGACATTATGTATAAAAGGCGAACAAACAGTTCTATAAATAAGAAGACTAGTCTTTGGCTAGTTGGGGCCTTCGCTTCCAGACCCATGCGTTTGAGCGGCCTATAGCTTCGCACGTCTTAAACCCAAAATTCTACCTAATTATTTCAAGTTTCTTTCCCTATTTTAACTACCTAAAAGATGAGAGTTTTGTATCCCAAGAAAACGACCATTTAAATAGTATGGAGATTTTTCATTTCCCCCTTTATACCCCCCTCCCCCCAAAATTAAAAATATTCGGCTTTGGTAATTTTCCTGTGGGTTTGTCATGCAAAATTTCATCATTCTAATCCTACCGGAAATACGTAAACATTTTGGGATGTAGAAGATGTCCCATATAAATAACATGGGAAAGATTTTTCAGTTTCCCATAAAACCACTCTCTTGCAAATTTTTATTCTTAGTGATTTTGCTAAATAACCATATAGAAAACGTACAAACATACCGAATTTCAAATTTTTATTCTAATTCCAAGTACCTAAAACATGAGATTATAACGTTACTATGCGATATATAACGTAAAACTATAACGCCCATAACATGGAAAATTTCTACATTCTCCCTTTAGGCTCCACTAAACATTAAAAATATTCACTTTTGACAATTTTCCTGTCAGTTAGTCTGGAAGGCTACAATCTGGTCAAATTGTAGCCCTACAGATAGTGCCCAATAATGTTGAGTTGTAAAAGGTGCGCCATATTAATAACATATGCCCATAAAACCCCACTAAAGTTTTTTCTTTAAATTTTGGTGATTTACTTGGGCAATGCTAATGAAAACGTACAAGCATACCGAATTTCAAGTTTTTATTTCAGTTTCAAGTACCTAAAACGTTAGCTTATAGGTCCCAAAAACGGTCCATTTAAAAAGCATGGGGAATTTCTTCATTCCCACTTTAGATTCCTAAAAAAATTTAAAATATTCACTTTTGGAAATTTTCCTGGTGCTTAGTCCCGAAAAGTTACGATCATGCCAAATTTTAAATTTCCACGTCAACTGGAAGTACCCGTTATCTAATGTGAGTGAGTTCATGTAGTTTTATATACAGAGTGTTTCAAAACAACACCGACAACGTTTGGGAGTTATTCCTGACATCAAGATAAGAAAAATATAAACGAACCTGGGTGCACAAATACTTCCTTTTGAAGTTATAGGCTTCCAAAAACAAGAAAAAATGAACTTTAACCCTTTTAGGATTTTTGGTAACTTTTGTTACCATGGCGTAGTATCGTCTTTGACCACTTATTTAGGTTCTATAACAGATATTTACACCGTTTTTTTTATTCGCCAAGTCAAGGATGGACCAAGCAACATCCCAGATGCATTTTGGAACCAAATGGTCAACTTGGCGGCGCCAAGTGGGGGTAGGAGTGTGTGACTTCTTTATTTTTTTCTTAAGGCAAATTTCAAAATTTTTTCACGCCTTTAGTTTTCAAGACATCAGATATCAGATTGAAACTTTGAATACGGATTGTGTGTACTTTGGGTATTTCTCATATTTTTCTGGGGTCCTTATGTGAAACCGGGCCCGGGCTCGACGGGTGCAAGTGTTACGAGGGAGTGATTTTTTCAGATATATATATATATATATATATATATATATATATATATATATATATATATATATATATATATATATATATATATATATATATATATATGTGTGTGTGTGTGTGTGTGTGTACAGAGAACCTAAATTGAGACTTTCAACATTTTTTTCGCCCTTTGTTTTCAAGATACAAGATTGAAATCTTGCACACGTACTATGTATATACATAACAACGTATATTTAGAAAAAAAATTCAGATCCCTACATCAACTCAGGCCTGGGCTAGAGGGGCAAAGTGTTGTGATTAGTGCTCTCAAACGGGTCGGGTTGACCCGAGTCGGGTCGGGTCAGCTCGGGTCGGGTCGGGTCAGGTCAACTCGGGTCGGGTTGTCGGGTCGGGTTGTCGGGTCGGGTCAATCGGGTCAACTCGGGTCGGGTTGTCGGGTCGGGTTGTCGGGTCGGTTCAGTCGGGTTGTCGGGTCGGGTTGTCGGGTCGGGTCAGTCGGGTTATCGGGTCGGGTTGTCGGATCGGGTCAGTCGGGTTATCGGGTCGGGTTGTCGGACGGGTCAGTCGGGTCAGTTCACTTTGGTCAACTGAGTTTAGGTTGAGTTTAAACTCGGCTGGAGTCGAAAGCTGCTGTTTTTCACTAGCTGCCTAATTAAAAATAGCAATTTTCAATTGATTTTATAGAAACCATAAATCTGTTTTGAACACTTGCAGCTAGTGTTTTTATGATAAATGCTTATTTTTCTACTTGTGTGTACTTTAATTTTTAAATGTGGAAGATTGATTTTACCAATCGACTGTAATATTAATATCTACGCCAATATGGATTTAGAACAAAACTAGAAGTTGTTTAAGCAACGCCAAAAGAGAGATTGGATAGGGACGACCAAGCCCAAGCAGGGCCGCGGTGGCTCAGTCGAGAATTCATCTCTGGGTCATGGTGTACAGTAGCGTAGCTAGAGTTTTCTTCAGGGGGGGGGGCAATGAAGGGCCCAAGAGGATTTTGAGGGGGACATCTCTAATATATATATATATATATATATATATATATATATATATATATATATATATATATATATATATATATATATATATATCGATGGTTGAGCGCCAAAAGGGCGTAACTGTCGAATTTTCATATTTTGTGTTAATGCTATGAGGACATGTGTAATGGATTGAATTTTCTTGTGCCAAGACGCCTTAATGAAAATCTTTAACCTTGGAACGTTATTCGAAAAAGATATAAAGGTATAACTGAGTTACTAGCATTTGGTTCTGTGCCAGAGAGGCACATATCACTTAAGCCTCTAAACTAATAAAATTGCAGTTACGCCTTTTTGGCGCTCAACCATCGATATATATATATATATATATATATATATGTGTGTGTGTGTGTGTGTGTGTGTGTGTGTGTGTGAGTATTCAAGGTGAATGTTTCCATCTTTATTGTTCATGATTTTACTCTTTGGAAAACAGTGAAAATATAAGAATTTAGTACCTCAAACAACTAGGATTCATTAATGCAATTGATTTCTAATATAAGTAAATAGTTATTTAATTATGGCGTTTAAAATATGTGTAGCTGGTTGACTTAAGTGGAAGTAAATACACTTTTACAGGTAAAGAAAATAACTTATAGGTTCATGCCTCTACTTGAAGAGGATCTTTCTATTCGTGTGGGCAGCAGCAAACATATCCACAACTTGTTAAAGATCTAACGATTTAGCAATTTTCTTCTCAATATAAAGTAACACTAAGTTATTCAACCTCATGAGTCATTGACTTGCGTATACAAGTCTTTAATCTTTTCAAAGAAGAGAATGACCTTTCATATGTAGCACTAGAAACTGATATAATCACAGAGATGATACCTAGCTTGTAGGTTTCTAGGAATGCGTTTTTGTAGACACAAAGAAGATCAACGAAATTCGTTAAGGAATCAGCTTTCGTTTTTTCTCGTCTTCATACAACTTAATTGTTAGAGCAACCCACATTATGGTTTATTTCTTGTTTAATTATGCTTTTTTTAAATTATGCTTTATTGTTAATTTCAGTGATTATTTTACATTAATCGTGTATAATGTATATTTATTATACATCAAATATTCTAAATATCTTGATCTATTTATTGATATTTTTTGCAACTAGTTTCTCTCATATTTAATGAACTTTCTACTTAATTCATTGTAAAGATATGTGCTTTGCTCGAATAAATTTTTAAATTTTTTCTATCATTTGTGTGCGCCTTACAGGTACATATATACAGAAAGGGAAAGTAAAAGATGCCACCAAAAAGTACAGACAGTGCTTAAGTTCAAAAAGTAAACATAACAATACAGTGATGACGCCAGAGGGGGGCAAGGGGGGCGAGCGCCCCCCTAGTAGCTACCTCTGCCCCCCTGACTGCCACCTAGACTGCCCCCCAGACTCGTACAATCTTTAAACATTTTTCATGTAGTATTATATATCAGTATCATAACCAATCTCATTGACAAATTGTAGTCTACTTTCCATGAATTTACTATGTGGCAGATTAATCCTCAAGCTTTCTTCTTTGAGCGTCTGGGTATGCACGCATATTTCTGTTTTCTAATTTAGCCCATTTTGAGGTAAATTTTAGTTATACTTCTTTCTTATGATTTTTAATAATTGTGCCTAGCGAACAATAGTAGATTTGGTCGACTTGTTTTCTTCTCATTGGATCAATTTCGATTGGAAACAAAAGAAAGGTAAAACCAGTTACATAACTTGTTTGTATTTGTCCAGGTTTGAAGTTTTCAGTTTCATATTTTGTTTTATTTAAAACTTCTTTTTTCTGAAACATTATTCTCGGCTTCCAATATTCAGAGGATGTGCTTATAACAGCTTAGTTTGCAACTACCAGGGCTTAATTTTTTGAAGGAGATAAAAAGAGTTGTGTTTTCCCTTCCTGCAAATGATAATAATAAACTTATGGAATGAAATTGATTCCCAATAAAATGTATTGTCAGAGTGCTAATCTTTAGTTAGTAATTGGTTTATACTAGTGCTCCTTTACTTATTTTGTTTCAAAGTACTAACGTGACGTCTACCATATTGACTAGGAACTGCTGAAAAATTCGTAGCCCAACCCAGAAGGAGTGCACGTGGATTGGTGAAGTTTTACTTTTTCTTCTCTTCCCCCGAGAGTCAATATACTACCTTGTACAGTGCTACAGCTTTTGCAGAAAAGTTAAAAATATCTAGATTTCCTCGCACCACTGTTCGTAGCACTACCCCTATCAGATCTAAAATGGCGTCTTTCAAGTGTTATTTAAGTTTGGGAAATAGGTACACGTAATAGTTAGACGGAGCTAAATCTGCGGAATAAGAATGATGATCTAGACATTGAAATCCTAGATTATGCAATGTCAGTTATGTTTGCAGGGGATTGATGGACAGGTGTATTCTCCTGAAGGAACAGAATTCCTTTCTTTTCATTTTCCGCAGCGTTGAACTTTGAATTTTTCTTTCAGTTTTGTAAGTAATGTAGAGATTCTGGATTAAATATCTGACCATTGAGGAGGTAGTCTACCACTCCATACTTATACCAGAAGAATGTTCCAAACAGTTTCTCAACCTACTTCTGTGTCTTGAACTTCTTGGGGCGATAGAGAAATGAGTGCTACTACTCCATTGACTGTTGTTCCGATTCAGGATCATAGTGGTACAACCATATTTCATCTATGGTTACTATTCGTCAGCGAAATTGATCAGCATTACGGTCAAATTGGAAGAATACTTCTCTTAATGCCGTTACCCTTTTATTCTCCTGACATATATTTTGAACCCATTATGCCGAGAACTTGCGCATACCCAAGCCATTCTGAATTATGCTACCGACGAGTTCCAAAGAAATGCCCAGAATCCCTGACATAAGTTTTGCTGAGAAGGTAAAAACTGAGAAAGCGGGGTGCAGACCTCAGACTATAATAAATATAAATAGCTTAAATTATTTTTGTCACACAAAAACTGGGGTGGCCTAGGTCCTCCGGCCCTCCGGCCCCGGGCTATATCCACCACTGGCTGAAATGCTGCAATTTTCAAGAATAATGTCACAAATTGCATCCATGATTCCAGGAAGAGTCATTGCTTTTAATCATCCTGGATGTAAAGCATAATTTGTTGAGAAATTGCTACGTTTATACTAAGCCACTTACTTCTTCACCACTATATATAACGGAGGAGAGTCCCGTGGTGTTTCACTGATTTCCTAATTAATTTACTTCGGTGACTTTCCTTGGTGGACAAAAATGTTATAACAGTAAGGATCTGGATGTTCGTGAAATTATCTGTTTGGGCACACATAATCACTTCAGAGGCCTGAGGAACAATAAGAATTTCATTATTAATATGAAAATTTATATTTGTACATACAGAGATATGTTTTTCTAAACTACGGTTTCATTTTTCTATCTAATACCTACACTCCTTCTGGATTGGACTACGACATTTTCAGCAGCTCCTCGTAAATTCTCTCTCTGGCTCTCTCTCTCTCTCTACATATATATATATATATATATATATATATATATATATATATATATATATATATATATATATATATATATATATATATATATATATATATATATATATATAGAGAGAGAGAGAGAGAGAGAGAGAGAGAGAGAGAGAGACGTAGCATATAGACGAATGTGTTACTTGTAGCATACGCGAAAGTAATTCAATTTATGTTTAGGCTTCAAAAGTTTCATTGAAAAATATTTCATGTGCAGACTTTACTTATTTGTTAGTTACAAATTTTATTTGAAATAAGTTTAATTTATAATCATATAGATCTAACATAAAAACAGCAACGAAATACACAATGTAATGTAAAATAAGTCAAACGTAATAAATATGTCATTTTTGGTATGGCAAATAGCCGCCCCCCGAAAATGTATCTGCCCCTCCTTTGCCCCCCTAAGAACTTAAAGCTGGCGTCGTCACTGTAACAATATAGTATGGAGTTCTTGCATACTATTCATTGTTGGCGGAAAAATTTCTTCTTTTACTTTCTTTTCTCCACATCAAAGGGTTACACCGAAAAGTTTACAGAAATGAAAATAAGCTTTTCATTGTTGCATTGTTATGTTCTCAATGATTTTGCATTGTAAATATTGGCTTTAAAAATTATTAACACAGTATGTTAAACTTTCAGTTAAAGAGAATTTTCCAAGAATTGTGCTATATATTTTAAATTATGCTTTATGCTTTATTTTCTAAAATTATGCTTTTAAAACTAGTTTCCCAATGTGAGTACATTTTGGCGTTCACCCAGTGTCGTGATCATAGTGCTCTCAAACGGGTCGGGTCAATTCGGGTCGGGTTGTCAGGTTAGGCTACTCGGGTCAGGATGTCGGGTCGGGTCAGTCGGGTCAGCTCGGGTCGGGTTTTCGGGTCGGGTTATTCGGGTCGGGTCAATCGGGTCAGCTCGGGTCGGGTTATCGGGTCGGGTCAATCGGGTCGGGTTGTCGTTTCGGGTCAACCGGGTCAGGTCGGGTCGGGTTATCGGGTCAGGTCAATCAGATCGGATCACGGTTCGGGTCAGTCGGGACGGGTCAGGTCATCGGGTCGGGTCAGTCAATTCGGGTAACGGGTCGGGTCGGGTCAGTCTTCAACCCGACCCGACCCGACCCGTTGAGAGCACTAGTTGTGGTGGGATTTTTAAAAAAATCTTCCGGGTTTTTCCCTAATTATCCGGTTCAGATATACGATACGGACATATGAGTGATGCCGTGGGAAAAGGCTCATTATACTGAAGAAAATGGCGTTTGAACCATGACTCTAGGTTAAATAGGAATGACGCAGTACATTTTTAAAGTATTTTTATTTATATATGTATATACATATATGGAAAAATGGGTCATCTTCAGACTTTCAAAAATTTCTCCCGACCTCAGTTTTTAAGATACAAGAATGAAAGTTTGCACATGTATTATGTACATAAGAAGGTATTTTTTAAACAAAACTCAGATCCCTACGTAAACCATCCCCGGGACAGAGAGGCACAACATTTTCAATTTTTTTCGACAAATCTTTTTTTTTTCCCTCGATTTTCCCATTTCTGATGTATAATACAGACAAGTGAGTTGTACTGTTTTAAAGTATGATTTATCCTGAAAGAAATGAGGTACGAACTATGATCCTACTATAAATAGTAAGGAAGTAGTAGCTGTTTGAGTGAAAATCTAAAATTTACCTAAAAAAAGTGGAAATCCTAAAAGGGTTAAAGGTCCATAGCTCCAAAACTATGGGACCTATTGTAGTCGGGTCAAGCCTTCACTTAGGAACTAATATGTGCGCTACATAAAAATACAAGTTTCAGAATCCTAAGGTATTAATGTAACAATTTTTAGAGGAAGTTTGGCTACGGGCATATAGTTTGAAGTACTTACCACTTACCTCTTAACTGTTGGAGAAGTACCGCAGGATTATGAAACATGGATATTTGGATAGGGCACATATTAGTTCCTAAGTTTTGAGCCGATTACGTTAGATCGCGTACTATTAAAGCTATAGATCTTTAAAGTTTTTTTTTTTTCAGCCTATAAGTCTAAAATGAAGCATTTGTGCAAAGAGGTTGGTCTATACTTTTCGTCTTATCTTAGTGTGAGGAATCAACCCCCATATGTTGGCGGTGTTGTTTTGAAACACCCTGTATAGTTAGGATTAGGATTCGACGAATGCCCACAATGCGTACTTGTCAAGAAAAATGTGCAAAACGTACATTTCTAATAAAATAAAGCTTTAAACTGCAGATGATCAATATTCATGTTTTCTACGTAGAATTTGTTTCTATGATGCAACAGTAATCAAAATGGGAATCCCCTACTATCTAGTAATGTTTTTGTTCCTTTGTTTGTGTTCTATCTCTGTCTGTTGTTTTCTCAGAGATTTTGTTCTTTTTTGACGCAATTATGACGATTGCAAGAGAAAGAAATACGAAGGATTTACGTGACAACCTCCTAAATGCCGTTTCCCAATCTTTTTTTCTTTGTTTCTTTTCGTTGCTTTTTCTTTTAGCTTCGTGATTACGATTACATAATGATAATAGTTCACCATTTTACAGCATCATATGATTCTCTGTACAGTCTGCAATGTTACCGTAGCACTTTGTTTATAACAAGCAACGAGTTATTATTTCTTCTAAAAAGTTGTATGTTGTAAAAAAATAAATCTAATTCTCTGTGGCGTCTCTAGACCTTCTGAAAACTTTGTACCACAGATAAACTCAGATGTAAAGCAGATGTTTAGACAGCGTTGTACAGACTTCAATTTTACAGAAGTGTCGTGCAGATAGCTTTGGTAAGGACAAACCAATAGCAGCTACTACAAGGAAGAGAATGAAATCTTCCAGTTAATTGTCCAACGACTATTCCTGTTAGGCTAAGGGAGAAGGATGACTAAGGCAAGTGACTGATAATGGAAGAATAGGCGGAATGAAAATGTGGGAGGAAACGGGAGTACCCCGAGAAAACCCATGGACACGATGTTGTCCACTACAAGTTTACTTGGTCGGGGATCGAACCAGAGAACCCATGCACCAGAGCTAAGCGCTCTACCACTGACCTACCGTGGCCCCCTCATCCTGTTGGTTTGTAAAGAATCGTGATTTCAGGAAGTGGGCCGTGCACCGAGATAGGTTGTCATCCGGAGGTTCAAGATCAGGACTATATATCGGGTATGGCATCAGTTCGATGGTATCAAGTTCCATTTTGCTGGTTCGAATGTGGTTTTACGTTATCCCATTGCACTAGCAGGTGCTTTCGGTTCATCAGTGCACGGTATTTTTGGAGTACTGTAACATACATCCACTCCAACTGTTCGAAACAAAGGTTAGCATTGGTGGTAGACCGTCAGGAATGAACTCCATGTGAACTGCTCCAGCGGAAATCCACTACACACAGAGCATGGCTTTATGCTCGAAACATTCCTGTTTGATGACTGGTTCTACTGGTTTTGCATATTCAAACTTCAAAAAAAAAAAAAAAAATCATTTTTTGACCTGAAACAACAGAAGTTCTGTAGCGACATGATTATGGTGCCGCCAAATAAGTGGCAGAAGTTTATAGAACAAAATGGTGAATATATTATTTTCAAATTACAGTAAGTGTATTCTCAAATTTGACCTCCAAAAGCTCAATATTTTTTAGACAAAATGTGACATTTATATTATACTCTACACTTTACAATATTGCAGTACTTTATTCTGCTTATTATTTCTGGAAATATGACAATCTTTAACACTTGTAAATAATACGTACAATACTTTCAACATAGTTTTAATGTTTTAAAAATTCAGCTTTTCATAGGCCCAGATTTCTTGTAAATCTAGTTGCAGAGTCAAACTGAAAAGACACTACACAATGATTAAGCAGTTTTTGAAATTTACACTCCACTCACTCACTCACACACTCACACACACACACACACACACACACACACACAAGCGTTTTTTTACAGAGCGTTTCTTTTCACTTATTTCTTCCTCTTCTTCTAATTGTTAGCTTTTTCACCACTAAATGGTAAGATGATAGAAGACAGAATACTATCAAATAGCAACTTATACAAAGACTTCATTAAAATTAAAAAAAAAAAAAAAAAAAAAAAAACAGTTGTGTTCACTAAATTTATGCTTTCATAACCTAATGAAAGATCGGTGAAAAACAGATCAGTTACAACGCCAGGCTCGACTTTTCCGCAGGGTTATCCCAAAGTTTCTTCCAGACATGTTTTTGGGTGGGCACTGCCACTTCACCCGGAGGAGACCAAAATAATACGCCAATAATATAATAATAAATACCAGCAGTGGAAGATGTGCCCTTCCAAATACTAAGTATGCCCCCCAGAACATTTTTTTTTTTCTGAAAGAAATACTGGGTTGTCCTAACATACGAGGAGAAATCAACGTAAGTGCAAATCATTCTCTCTTACCTTGATTTCTCCTGATGTGTTTGAACAACCCACCGGAAAAAAATCGTGGCTAGCATATTTTAATATAAATGGCTTTATTTACGACATAAGTCGTACAATTTTACCGTTAATTCACAATAAAGAGTACATTTAAAAAAAAAATGATTTTAGGTTAATCAATGTAAACTAAAATACCTAATAAATACGAATTTTATTTATTTCTATTGAATACAACAACAGCAAATCAAAATAAGAAAAATGTCCTATTAGGGAAAGATTAGAAACTCTGTATAAGACTAGAGAAGATACGGAAAATATATAAGCAATTTAACAAATAAATAAGAAAAATAATATTGTTTACAATATGTCTGAAAATCTTGAAAATGTTCTATACAAGTAATGTATAAAGAGATTTGGTTTCACAATTCTGCTATGTCTTTTCAGTTGTTTATTACCTTTATGTGTATGTGCGGGAGGGAGGTGTTTGAGAAAACTTACAGAAGTTATTTTTATCTCGAAATTGACTCCAAAGCACATAATTATTTCATGTTTACATCAGTTACATACAGAGCAGCATGTCTATACTTAGATAATCACGAGAAATAAGTCTTCCTTGTATAAGCTTAAGCAATTATATTTTCTTTTTTTGTGAGTTGGGAGTACTTTTTTCCCATGTGAACTCTTATTAATTCTTTTTTATACGATTTTCTTCCTTCTTTCCGGACTCACTGTTTCCATCTCCACGTTCTCTGGCATTCCCACGAATATGTTGTAACATCGCAACTCCTTACATTTTACAAGCGAAGACAACATATGTGCCAAACCTTGGCACAGTTTGTTTATAAGCCAAAAACTAAGATTTAAAAAAAGAAGAAGAAGAAAGCAAGAAATGTGATGGGTAAGTTTATTTTCTTCTTTGTTTTCTTCGAGTGTTTGAACTTTCCTATCAATAAAGTGTTCTTCGCCAATGTCATTACGTCTGAACCATGTTCGTTAGGTAGATCATTAGCACATCCCTAAACGTTATTTAACGCAGAATAATGAGTGTTTTAATTATAGGGAAGTATGGTAATAATGTATAGTGAACAGTGAGTTATATAATTAGTTAGACTGTATACTGTTAATTAACTATAGCCTATCTATGATACATCTGCGGAATGAAAATAAGAGAAGAAAGCTCAGTCATTGTCTAAATTGCAAGGTATATACAGGGAGTTTCAAAAAAACACCGACAGTGTTTGCAGGTGCTCCATTTAAGGGGGGCAGGGACGGGCAATTGCCCCCTGAGTTTAAGATTTATATAGATTTTTATCAATAGAATAGTAGCAAATCAGTGAAAGGTGCGAAATTTTACTTATATCAAGGGGTCCTGACCCCCCCCCCCTCAAGCAAAACCTAAAATGACGCTCCTGAATGTTTGGGAGCTGATTCCTGACACCAAGATAAGACGAAACGTATAAACCCATCTGGGTACACAAATGCTTCCTTTCGGAGTTATAGGCTGCCGAAAATATGTAAAAAAAATTAAGTTTAGAAGTTCATAGCTCGAAAACTGTAGGATTTACCGTAGTCGGGTCAAGACCATTTAGGAATTAATATGTGCGTTATCCAAAAATACATGTTTCAGATTCACGCAACAATATTTATAGAGGTAGTTTGGCTACGGGCATATAATTTGAAGTACTCACCAACTTCCTTTATAAAAATTATTGCAGAAGTAGCACAGGATTCTGAAACTTGGATATTTCGATAGAGCACATACTAGTTCCTAAATACAAGTAAAGTCCTGACTCCGGTAGATCCCATAATATTGGACCTATGGATCTTTAAAATTCATTTTTTCATGTTTTCGGCAGCCTATAACTCTGAAAGGAAGCATTTGTGCATCCAGGTTAGTCTGTACTTTTCGTCTTCTCTTGGTGTCAGGAATCAGTTCCGAAATCTCAACTTTGTTGTTTTGAAACACCCTCTATATATCTATTAAATATGCAATAACAGTAGGAGGAGGGGAAGAGAACTTTTTAATAATGGCGTTCAAATCTAAAACTGATATCGTCAGAACAAATAGCAATGTCTCGTGTATGTCGCGTGAAGGGCTTTGGTTTGTGTAACGCGATATCTTTTCAATGAATTCTGAAACCGGAAGTAGCCATAGACTTTTACCACTTCCGCTTTTAGTAGAAAGATTCGAGTTGGAATGGAATATATTCTTCGAATACTTAATTGATTATAGGAAACTATTTTCCGCTACATACTCGTATTATCGTTTTTATTCTCTAGTAATCAATGTTGAAACCGGAAGTGGTTGATTTCTAGCACTTCCGGTTTGAATAGAGAGTTAAGAGAGAAAATGTTAGGTAGGTATTCTTAGAGTACTAAATCGATTTCGAAGAAACTTCTTCCGTTATCTCTGATCGTTTTTACTCTCTGTAGATCAATATTAACACCGGAAGTTATACTGAATTTCTATTATTTCCGGTTTTAGTAAAGAGATAAGGATGAAGACGAAATGTATTCTTGGGATGCTTAATCGATTGCAAGATACCACTTCTAGCTGTTTGTGATTTATAGTAATCAACGTTAAAACCGGAAATGTCTGATATTCTATCACTTCTGGTTTTAGTAACACCTCCATCAACGAGCTCGTTCCCTGTATACTCTGGCCAAAATACGTGGTGATCAACCAAGTGGTTCTTGAGATATTGTGTCTCCCAGATGGATTGATACAGGTTAAATACAAGATTCGGCGCCTGAAGATTAGGGATTTTGCGCACCTGCATGAACGAATTTCGGCATCGGTGCGTACAATTATACCAGCAATGTTGCCAGTGTTCGATTTGTAGGGAGGATGCCTGGGGTTTCCCCCCTCTGGAAAAGATCATCCCGGCTTCTGGTTTAGGTAATGTCGTCCCAACCAGGCATAGTGGTTTTCCCCTCTCTCTACATAGTTCCTTTATCATGGAAAATATTTAAAATCACACTGTTAGAGTATTCTGTTTTCTAAGTATGGATGACGCTTCTTCTGCCTCAGTTCCCTTTTCCTCTTTCCCGTACATGAGGCTCTATTTGTTTGTGCTAGCTAATCGCATAAAAATACCGTTTTGGGGAGTTTTAAACGAATCTTGCAAGAAAACAAAGCAAAAGATGCTTGTTGTTTCAGGGTCTGAGTATATTTGCAAGGTCCTTCCTCTTTGTCAGCAAAGATGAATGGGAAGATTTGATATTTAAGCTTACCATTGAAACTCGGAGCACCGGACATCGATATACCAATGATGAGTTTCTTCTTCCGCCGACAAGAAAAGAAACAATTGGGGTACTATCAAAAGCACAAGTGGACCAGAGTTTTCCCTCTTTCCCCGTGCATCACATTACAGAAAGAAGAAATGTTTATTTATTTATTTGCCTGTTTTGCATACAAATGAGAGGTATTCTCGAGCACGCATACAGTTGTCAAAATTACAAAATAATTACATATATGCTACAAAAAAACTTACAGATAAAGTAATACATACATAACTAAGCCTTTTATAAGCTTATACATTCATAATATAATTAACAAAAAAAAAATTATACATTGTTTTCAAAAAACTCATTTATCGAGTAGTAACATTTATCTACTAAGAACTTGTGAAGATCCGATTTAAACATAGAATATGATTGATTTGATTTGCTTTAGAAAGTCAGGTAACTTATTGAAAATTTTTGTACTGTTAATATATACGCTTTTTTGAAAAAACGAGAAATTTTGGGGGATAACATGCAAATTATTAACGAATTGAGTATTGTATTTATGGACGTTACCGTTTTCAATAAATAAATGTTTGTTACTTACGGTAAACAAGATAATTTTATATAGATACGTACAAGGTAATGGTACTATTTTTTGTCCTCGAAAGATGGGCTTGCAAGAAGACTGGTGACAATCCAAACACAACCCTTAGTGCTTTCTTTTGTAAGCGAAACGTGCTAATAAATTCAGTAGAATAACCCCAAAAAATAATACCGCAAGTTATTAAAGAATGGAATTTTGCATAGTACACCGAAACTAAGGCCTCTGTTGTGACATTACCTCTTAGTCTACGGAGGCCGAAACAAATACTACTTAATTTTTTGTTGAGTTGAGAAATATGCTCATTCCAAGTTAGTTTCGAACTTATGGTGACACCAAGAAATTTAGTTGAAATAGAAAAGTCGACTTTTTTGCTATTTACCATTACGTAAGGAATAAATTTATTTTGAAGAGGATAAAAATTTAGCAAGGAAGTTTTATCATTGTTTAGAACTAATTTATTGTTACTTAACCAGTTACTTAATCGTGAAAACGCAGTGTTTAGGTTATATTCAATATCATGTCGTGAGTTATCTGTAATAATAACATTGGCGTCACCAGCAAATAAAACACATTTATTAGGCAACATTTCATGTGTCAAATCATTGACGTAAATAAGAAAGAGCAATGGACCAAGCACTGATCCTTGAGGTACACCAGTTAGTATTGTACCTTTATAACTACTAAACTTATGCATTTCGCCATTATTTTCGTTCGTAATTTGAACTATCTGATACCTATCCTCAAGTAAGACTCGATCCATTTATTGGCAGTTCCTCTTATACCATAAAAGCTTAATTTTTTTAGTAAGAGATCATGATTTACAGTGTAAAATGCTTTAGTAAGATCAACAAAGAGTCCAATTGCCCATTTTTTATTTACCAGTATTGCTATTGCAGTCAACATATGTTTGAAATTTTGGATGATACAGACTTCCCAACCAAAGCCAAGAATGAATACAAGTCTGTGTTGTCATCTACAGTAGTCTTTTTTTAAATAGGTAACAGAACTGGAAAATTTGATCTCAGGGAAACACTGGAAACCTACACTATCACTAGAATAGAATGATTGTTAAGAAGGAATAAAAGCAATGGGGAAAATTACAAGTATAGAGGAAATTCAAGTTACTCTGTATATACTCTCACAACTTTGAAGCCCCACTGCCCCTAATGTATATGCAAATGCACTACAAATTGTGATCCATCTATCCCCCCACTGATAAATTAACAAATCGAACCCGGAATGCTACAGCATGTGTTCACGTGCACTGCGGCGAGATATCAACTCCGCTTGAATATGGAGGGCGGTCATGTCGAACTGCTGTAATTTTGTTGACTTATGCTGTCTTCTTTGATATTTTAAACACTTCATTTGAATTGAAGTGCTCCTTCTCAGGAATGGTTAGGGGATTCTCGAGTATGATGTAAAGGAGTTTTAGTAAAGCAAATTCCTTTTAAATTGCAGGTGCATAATAGAAACAATTTTTAATCAAGACCACACTCAATTAGAGGAGGGAAGCATTGAAGATCGGAGGAACCATTGAGTAAATTTCGAAGTGACACTGCTTTTCGTGTTATGAGCAATAGTAATATTCAGGGAGATGCGCCACAAACTATGCGGGTGCGATGGGCGCTCATGCTTTTGCATTATATGAGGTTTGTTCAAAATGAAACCGAACTTCTGAAAATAGTTCCCCAATTGGTACAGGGAGCGCACTGCTGCTACTAAGCATATCTAGGTTTAGACAACAAACTGCTATTTGCCACGTTTCGCTCTGACCGTTAGTTGGTGAGCTACAATCGCTGAAGTGAGCGCGTGCACAACCTGTTCGTCGGATTAGTGCCAAATGTGACAATGAAGGAGCTTCAAGAACAACGTGTGTGTATATGTGTACCGTATAAAATTTTCCTACAAACTTGGCAAAACTTTTACAGAGACATTTCATTTGTTTAGCGAAGCAGATGGGGAGGACTATATGAGAACGGAAGTACCTTAAAATATTGTACAAGAAGCGATAAAGATGTTACAGCAAGTTCGGTTTCTTTTTGAACATACCTCATATTTTTCTCTCAAATAATACAATTTTCGTGAATAACCGACATGGCTGGTGGCGTGGCCCTGTAATCCAGTTCCTTTGAAGTAGTGTATGAAGAACGGCCAATACTGTGATAGTTGATTCTGCATAATGATTCGTGTGCCCATCAACTATACCGGAATCGAATCGCGGTGCATTCTTCATAACCTTGGCTTTGTATAATGACGTCAACCATAAAAGTCTCAATCTCATTTCTGTGAATATTTTATTGAATTGAGACTGATGAGGGTATCATAAAAGTTTCAAATATATTTTTCTTTCTTCTATTAGAAGTGAGAAAATTGTGTAACCTAATTGACTTAGATTTCATTTTGCATTGCTTGCGTGAAAAATGTTCATATATGTTTCTGATAATAACGAAGTACAGTTTAGAAACGACTATTAATCTTACTTACACCTTGTATAGGTATAGTAATTTTGTGCGCATAAATCTTTCAACATCTCCATTACGGTATCTGCTGCCTGAATGTAAACGAAAAACGGAATCTTTTCAGAATAAATAATGAAGAAAAAGAACCGTTTCTTGCATGTACAGTACATATAGAGATATTAAAGATGTAACCATTCATACACATTTACTTATGCGTACATATATAATGCACAATGTACATAAACTACAATCAATCTTAATGATTTTTCATGTTCCATGTGTTGCGAGAAACAATTAAGCTTGACATACAGATGGTGATCAGAAAAATGGAAACGCCTGAACGAAATTGCAACTTACCAGATTAATATGGTGTCGGGCCACCTTTCGCCTTCAGAACAGCCTTGATGCGACGTGGGATGGAGGCATAGAGGTCATGAATGGTAGCAAGTGGAATTTTACACCATTCCTCTTGCAGGGAATCGGCCAGTTCTGTGAGAGAGGATGGAGGTGGAAATCGTCGCCGGAGTCGTGTTTCCAAGACGGACCACAGATGTTCAATTATGTTGAGATCTGGGGATTGGGCGGGCCAGGGGAGGTGTTGAACTTCATCCCAATGTTCCTCAAACCACACTGCAACAACGACAGCTGTGTGAATGGGTGCATTATCATCCTGGAAGATGGCGTCATTGTCCGGGAACAATATCCGGACCATAGGATGCAAGTGGTCTCCTAAAATTGCGACATAATCGTTGGCAGTGATTCGTCCGCTAAGTGTGACCACAGAACCCAATGAAAACCATGATATGGCGGCCCACAGCATCACCGAGCCGCCGCCATGTTTCACAGTTGGGCGGAAACACTGCAGATCATAAGCTTCTTTGGGCGTTCTCCACACATAAACACGGCCCGTGGTTGGGAATAGGGTGAAGGATGACTCATCCCACCATATCACACGTTTCCAGTCGTCAACGGTCCAAGTTGCATGGTCGCGGCACCATTTGCGGCGTGCGAAAGCGTTATGGTCCCTGATGAGCGGTTTGGCCCGTGCAACACGACCCCGTAAGTTCATGTCATGTAATTCGCGGCAAACTGTGATTGTCGAAACAGGGTGGGGGAGGTGCTGATTGAGTTCCTCCGTCACTTGCTCCGCAGTGGCGCGACGGTTCTGCGTGACAATGCGCTTTAATACCCGGTGTGACCTGTCACTCATGATTTTCTTCCGCCCACTGTTCCGCTTCCCCGATGTGGTTTTCCCGTGTGTTGTGTAGGCCGTCACCATCTTCGACACTGTCCCACGCGACACACCTAACACAGTAGCCACTGCCGTCACACTCACTCCACATAACCGCCCACCAACAATTTGCCCTCTTTGAAACTCTGAGAGGTCTCCCATTTTACACTACCTCCGTCTGCTGCAGCCACTGGACACTGCTGTTCCACTGCGCCTGACGTAGTATGGAGACCAACCTAACACACCACCGCCAGCGGTCCAGCGTTGCGTGCGCCACGACACCTCTGCCAACCCATACATCTGACGTGTTGCCAACTACAGGTGTTTCCATTTTTCTGATCACCATCTGTATATATATACACCGTGCGTATTCCATCTTCATATTAAATAAAAAAAAAAAATATATATATTACTTTTGCTCTCACAGTATGTGAATATTAATAATTGGACAGCACACAATGCGAGAGAATGAAGATTTTTTTTTTTTAATTGGGGAGAAATTAACCTTGGCCTTGACTGATTTCAATTTTAAGCAACGAGACACCACGTATCATGAAATTATTATTATTATTATTATTATTATTATTATTATTATTATTATTATTATTATTATTATTATTATTATTATTATTATTATTATTATTATTTACAAATATTGTTCTGAAAATAATTTAAAAGCTTGGATAAATTCACTTATCTATTTTGGATCCATTTCCGCTCCAGACAATAGGCTTCATTAAGAAGTCTAAAAGAAAGCACACTTCAAATGTGATTAAAATCAGGTATTTTTTTAAAAAGTAAAGCATTATTAAACTAAAAGAAAAAAGCAAATTTCTTGTGATTGATTTGTATCGCAAGCAATAAAATAAAGTGTTGGTGAAAATTTAAGCGAAAAATTGAATATTTTACGAGCTCCTTAAGTTACAAAGATGAAATTCGATATATAACTTCTTCGTTAAAAATAAACGGTCATGTCTCACGTATCTAGGGTTGTCATTCGTCCCGGAAAATCCGGGACAGTCAAGTAATCGAGATCTGCGTCCTTGCGTCCCGAAAATATTTCTTGGGACGCTTAAATAGTCCCGGATTTGAGCGAAGAAGAAAGGAAGGTAATATTATAGTTTTTTTTTCCCACAGGATTAGAAATAAAAATTATTCTCTTCAGCTTCTGAGTATGGCAATTCAATACTTGAAAAAAAAATGAATACATAAAACATGGATTCAATTACGTTCACGATTTAACTTCACGATCCGATTTAAGTTCGCGAGAAATTAAGACAAACAATTTTGCTTACAAGGAGGGAGTGCGTAAATCATCTGCTTACGTTTGCTTAACTAGGGAGTAGATGAAGGTCTACTAAAATGACTAAAAATGTGATAACGTAATACTTGAACAACTCTATCTAATGGAAGAAAGTAAATTAGTACATAACACTTCTTTTCATTTTAAACATTTAGGGCCTAAAACCTTCTCGTAATTTAGTAGCGTCCCGGATTTTCATATTTGAACTTTGTCTCCCCCTCCCCTTACACGTGTCCCAACGTTTTTGAAAATTTCTGTTTCAAGATTGCGAAGAGGCAGCAACGTCATTTCAGATTTTGCTGGAGGGAGAGAGAGAGAGACTCTCTGGTATAAGTATTCATTAGTATATTATAATATTGATTAAAATTCATTTACATCTAAAACTGAGGGGAGGAAAATGTAATGTAATCTTTAGTTTTACGTCCCACGTTTATGCCGGTTAGGCTAAAGGAGACGGTGATTATGAGAAATGAATGAAATGGTGGAATGAAGAAAGTGGGAGGAAACGGGAGAACCCCGAGAAAACCCACGAGCACGGTGTTTGTCCACCACAAAGTCCACACGGCGCGAGCTGGGATCAAACCAGGGACCCCAAGCAAGTGGAGAACGCTCTACCACTGAGCCACCGCGCCGCCATTGAGGGCAGGAATTGAATACAGTATTTTAATTTTGCCTTTGTATTTATAAAATGGAGAAAGTGAGGACACGGAGAATGGTTCAACGGTTTACAAATTAATTTTTGACTATAGTTATCTCCTGTTGCTAGCTGGGTTCTTATCATTTCATTTTGATTCAATACGCGCCTTAAGAGCCTGACACATTAAAAATAATACAAAATTTACCATTTTTTTTTTGCCTGTTTTTCATAAATGAAAGAAGATAATGCAATACAACTTACCATAATCATAGATAATGTTATTCTACAACAGAAAATATGAACCTGAAGAATTGCCAGGATAACATTTCCCCCTAAATCTAAGTTAAGGCAGCGATTAGAGGAACGAACTCAACTGCATTTGATTACGTATCATGTTGTTTTGCTATCCGGTGAACTATTTTTTAAATAACATTATTATTTAACTTTAATAACTGTAAGTTAAAACAATTTTGTATATTAAACTAAATACAACTATTATTTAAAAAAGTAGTTCACATGATTCCAAGACAACATGATACGTAATCAAATGTAGTTGAGTTCGTTCCTCTAGTCGCTACCTTAACTTAGATTTTGGGGGAAATGTTATTCTGGCAACACTGTAATTTTAATGGATGACAACACTGAAAATTCTTGAGGTTCATGTATTCTGTTGTAGAATAACATTATCTATGATTGTGGTAAGTTTCATTTCGTTATCTCCTTTCACTTATATTAAAAACAAGCAAAAGAAAAATGATAAATTTTGTATTAGTTTTGGTACGTCAGACTCTTAAGGTGGGAGGGATGTTAAAATATATATTTTAAATAGTTCCTATAAATCTATTCTTCCCGTACGAAGGAAAGACAACTTCGGCTGTTTTTGATACAAAATCATGTGCGAAGTATTTTACTACTGTTCAAAATTCTTTCTATAATCAGAACAAGCTTTTGCAACTAAGAACCCTACTCTAATCGCATAAGAAACAAGATTTTCTTCTTTTGTCAAGAAACATTTTTTTCTCTCAAACAAAAGTGAAGAATTATAGGAATGAGCGTTATTGTACTGTTCTCGGAAAAATAATTAACTTCTCTTTGCCTATAATTATGTGAGTGTTTATAGAGTTTATGCAAGTGAAAATGGCAGTACTTGACCTTCAACGAGTTGCATATTTATGGATGAAAAGCAGCAAACACAAACGATTTATTTTGACACATTTATACTGTTTTAAAGGAATAGATGACCAATTTTACGCTAAATACATTTTTTGTTCTTATTTTTTAAAAGTAATGTTTGAAGTGGGTTTTGATTTATAGAAGTCAAACCACTTATTCTTTAGCTGAGTATACCTACTATAATTGACATGCCAATCTCTATTAGGTTACAAATTCTATTTCTTTATTATACAGGGTGATCGAAAAGTGGAGCACATGGAAGTAAGCAAGTAAATTTTGCAGGTTTAAAGCACAAACGACAAGACATATATTACTTCTTAATAACGGTTTAGTAACTTACACACACACATAGTATCCAGAAATGCCAAAACAAATCTTGTCTTTACAATATATGCTCGAAACAGTCGCCCTATTCAGTGATGTATGCGTGAATTCTGTTTATCAATGTTTGAGGCTGCTTCATAGAACACATGTACACAGATCTTCTCTGTAATATTCCTCTTTTTAAGCCCTCTAATGTAGGAGGATTGATCGTACAAATCTTTCTTTTAAGTCATCAGCAAAGGAAACAAAAGTATGTACTACAAATCTAATGAACGTGGGGGGGGGGGGGGCATGGTGGTGCGGGAACCGAAAAACTCGTGCAACTGTGATTACTTTTATTGAGTGTGTGACATATGGCACTGGCACCATCTCCCGCAACGAACTTTTTACGTTCATGAATTTCAAGAATCGATATCAACTATGTAATGATGTCTTGGTACACTGCACTGTTCATTTTATTTTTAAAGAAATTACAGATAATTAAAGAAATAGACAATTTTGTAGACTTCTCTTGCAGCACAACTTCAATGCATTCTTTTATCTTGTTATTATAAACCCACGAATATGTACTTTAGGATTACAAAACGGGGAATTAATGAAATTGAACCATCATGAATAATTAGCAAAGTGAAATGTGAGAGGAAACGGGAGAACCCCGAGAAAATCCACAGACACAGTGTTTTCCATCACAATCCCACCAGGACCTCTAGCACCCGAGGTGAAAGCTATACCATTGATACACCGTACTCCTCGCAATCAGCAGTATCATTTTAGATTTTGCCAGGAGGTGCAATATAGTCCACTGAAATAAGACTCAAGTTTTTAGTTAATATATTGTGTGGGTAGTTCAATATGTAAATTTCCCTAAGCTGTAAAAAAAAAAAAAAAAAAAAAAAAAAAAAAAAAAAATTAAAGATACATTTATAAACTATACATACATACGTAGTTGGGTCCTTCCTCACTTCTGCACATAATCCCCGTTGAGATTCAGGCATTTGTTTCACCGTTGCACCAACATATCCAAACTCTTTGCGAAAAAAAAATCAGACTCTTTCTATTTAGCATCTCCTCACATTCCGCGTCATTTCTTCATAAGCAGTTGACAGGAGAGCAGGTCGCTTATGTTGAACCTGAACTCTTCTTCAGGGAAACGCAATTCGATATAAGCAACCTGTCAGGCACGTAGCCAATGGGTGGGTCCGGGCGGTCCGGACCCCCCCTTCAGATCCAGAAATGAAGAATATTAAGGAAGGATGAAACAAAAAGAAACAAGAAAAAGATGAATCAGCGTCAAAAATATAAAGCTACAGCAAGTGTTTAGTTACTCTTTCTTATGAGGAGCTTTGTGTGGAGGAAACCGGAAGGGGGGAGTTGAAAATGGCCCCCCTGTAACGAAGCATTCCGAATTCCATTCATCCGCATGGATAATATAGAGGTAGAACTGCCCAGAATCACCAATAATATGAGCTATTTTGAATTTCGCGGCACCTCTAATCCATTTTATAGGATATCTTTACTCCCGGGAGAGTATCTCGTTGCTATCCTTGATGGCATTAAACAAAAATAAGAAAAAGAAGAAGAAAGAAGACAAGTAGAACCGAGTTCGAATGACCTCGGAAGACTATATCTTTTTCAATACTTTTTTATTTTCTTTTACTCAAGTTTTTCTTCATAGTTTTTCTTATTAAAATACTTACTAACATATTCTCATTTTATTGTCCTAAAAGACCAATATGGGTATGTTGCCAGTAAAATAGTTTAGATTGATCGATCCCCTGGTGTCTAACCACAGTATTTCATATCACGTCTCCCCCTCCCCCCGATTACGAAATCCTGGATAAACGAACGAATATATGTTGCCACTAAAATAGTTTAGAATGATCGAGCCCCTGGTGTGATAACAACAGTATTTCGTCACGGACCCCCCCTCCCTATTTCGAAATCCTGTCTACGTGCCTGAACCTGTTCTCTTCTTGACGATGACGCCCACCCCTACTCAGCACGGAAACAGAACACAAAATTGAAGAACCAGAGTGGGAACGGTTGCCCTACTCTGCATACAGCCTCTATTTAGCGCCTAGTTACTTCCACCTTTTTCCGGTGTTAAAGTCTGCATTGCAAGGTGAACGTTTCTAAACAGAAGTGAAATAGAATGTGAGCAGAGTGCTCAATAGCCGAAGCCCTGATTTCTTGCAAAAAGTTTGGGCAAATTGGTGCAACGGTGAGACCAATGCTTGAGTCTCAATGGGGATTATGTGGAAAGGTGAGGAAGGACCCACTTACACATGTATCAGTAGTTTACAAATGTATCTTCAAAAAATAAATATTTTACAACTGAGGGAAACATATATTGAAAGACCCACGTAGTATATGATTTATTAAAATGCGTGCGTTTCTGAAATTTAGTGGGACAATCATTTCCCTGCCCTTCCCAAATGACGCCCCTGCCTCTAATTTATCTACTGTTTAAGTAGCTTCAAATATGAAATAATATTCTTATTTATAATATCTCTTCGTTTTACCTCTTAGAGTTTTAGTGTAATTTAAGGTCGCCATTTCAAAAAAAGAAAAAAAAAAAAACAATGGATATATAAAGCAAAATAAACAGAGGGAATATAACAATTTACATACTTTAAACAATATTTTCACACCAGATTTCAATGAATGAATAAACTAGATTTAATCATTATTACAGTTAATGTCCACCATGAATAATACATTGAAAACTTTCTTTGGAATCATTTCTACTTTATCTCCCATAAATAGCCGTCATTTCGATAGCATGCATTCCATTTCTCTTTCCAGAATACAAATAAATAGAATTCAATCTTACGTAACATTTCAATAACGAAACACATTCCTGATTGTTTTTCTTTCTTAAAAAATAATAATTAAGATTACATCTTCGTTATGTTAGTTGTTTGCATAGTTATTTGTTGAACGGACACTATTTTTTAGATGCAAGAGATTTCTTTTACAATATCTATAACGGAATAAAAGTGCGACTGGCGCCGAAAGATGATGATAAAACATTCTGAAAACGTACATTCTGGTATATTTATTAGGATTATGCAAGCGGGACGTATACGTTGTTACTTGCTAGTACTCACGTACGTATAGTCTTGTTCAGAAAAATCTGGCCACCTACTATCTGTCTTTGAAAAGACCTTCACTCTTACCTATATACGAATTAAAATCAAACAAATTTATTTGTGAGTAACAACACAACAGGCAAAGCCCAATTGTAGTGTTGGTGGATTACAGAATAAACTTACAATAATATAACTTAATATATTTTTTGAATAGGCTATATTATAGTTCATATTACTTTCTTCAATTTCTTTGTATTCGATGCATATTTTGTTATACGAAGAGCATATTCTCCAGATTCGTGACTTCAATAATACGTTGGTCCTTTTTTTTTTGTTGTTGTTGTTGTTGTAATAGAACAAGTCAGAGTTATGAGCACGAGGTTTAAATTTCGGGACATGAAATTTAGTGTCCATGTCAGATCCGTACAGTTAAAATCGTTTTGTACTATTTTATGGAGAAAACTCAGATTTACCACATTTCGCCTTTGTTCTAGTGTAGGGATACACAAGTTGTCCATTATTAATGTAAGATAGTTTTCGTAAGATGGATAGATTCCAGTACTCTTATATACTAAGTATTTGATAAATTTGAATTGGACTTTTTCGAGTTGGTTTCGGTATTGTTGTTGCGCTTTTCTTCCGATAATTCCAGGATCCAAGAAATTTTAATATAAGAACGAATAGAATGAAGGAAGTTGTCTCATGATTATGCACTGAGGCTAAAGCAGACGGTGAAAATGAGAGGGACGATAATTGTGGAATGAAGAAAGAAGTGGGAAACAGGAAAATTCCGAGAAAACCCACACACAGTGTTTGCCCACCACAAAGCCCACTTGGTGGGAATTCGGAACAAACCAGGAACTTTACGCATCAGAAGGATGTTTTAACACTGAGCCAACGCGGCTCCTAGAAGTTAGTATCGTCTGCCAATATATTTATCCTTTCTTAATCAATAACCTCATTTCAGATTTTTCCACGGGGAGCAAAATTGTCTACCGACCTAAAAATTTCCCGTTTGTATTAGGATTATTTGTAATACTTATATACCATTTATTAAAGAAAAAACATGTGTGTGTCAAACTCACGAGATAATTGTCAATTGTCCCCTGCCCTCCTTGGTGCAGACCTAGGTCCCAATTACATATTTCACTGAGGTTTATGAACCTCCTTCCACAATCCTGTTTTGTTTTCTGATACCCCTTGCCCTCTAACGGAGGATAATTTCAACCTTCAGATCCTTTTAATTTGACATATCCGTTGAGAGGCATAAACAATGCAACATTAGCTGTAGAACAGGCCAGTTGCCAGTCCAAACATGTAGGAGGCATTAGAAGTTAGGAGGGGTCCGAGCCAACCAGATTATAGTTCATTTGCCAGCCTACCGTGAAATTTTTGGGGGGACCACAAAAATTTAGGGGGGCGGCCCCCTCGAGACCTGCTGTAGAGGTGTAAAGCAAAATGAATATTAGGTATCTCCAGGGCTGGATTTGGGGGAGGTGCACCGGAGCACGTGTATCCCCCACTTCGTTCTGAATATACACTATCTAAAGTGAGAAACTGGCAGTGGAAATAGCAATACTTTCCTAAAATTTCATGTCATGTTTCCGTTTCGGGCTTAAAAGGAAGAGGTTTTGCTAAACACAATAGTTTAAGTTAGTTCCTCATACACATCACAGATGCCTAAATGCATTTTAAAAAAAAATTAATTTGATTCAAATGTACTGATAGTTATTGGTGCACCTGTATCCGGACCTGGGTATCTCCCCTTTTTTATGTATATTTTTACAAATACTTAACAAAAACAAACCCTAACCAATCCAAATACTTACATTATTATTAACTTCTGTTGTAGTTTCGTCAATATATAATTTCCTTCATCAGAAACGGTACCTGATATGCAGCTTTGTAAATATACAATATAAATATCAGAGAACATAAGCTATGATGACCAGTATTTTTTTTAATGTAAATACTTTTATAGTGTTAATTACGTCGGAAATATTTTGGCTCCAATTTTTTAGCGACTTTTGAACCGAAATTGGAGTAATTCGACTTCTCGTTTAGCGAGTTTTTGTTGGCAACATTGCATTACAGACGATTGCTCTATATTGTCTTAGGTTGTCTTCGTTAAATTTTAAATACAGTAGCATATAGTTGAGTAAATGCAAAAAATTAATACTTCATTTTAAAAAATATTATTTTTTTTCTTTTTACATGAAGTTTGTACTTCAACTCTCATATTGGCCTGCTTTTCGTATTCCTGACCATATGATTGTTCCGTGAGAAACTGCTAATCTTAGATTTACTGTATCAAGAAAATCTATCTTCAACTGTCTCCAGAAAGTAGATCTTTGAAAAATTATCTACTTACTTCATCGTCTGTTTAAAATCTCTACTTGTATTCTATACGTTATTTGTACTTATTGTACGTGGAAGAGAAAATCAAATAACCACAGAGCGTAGCAACTGAATATTTAAAAATAAAACTTAAGAGTAGGCGGTGAACAATGTATGGGTTTTACAACGACCCGCCTTATTGCAGACCACTACACAATGTTATGATTGGCAAAATTGCTGTTTTTGTTGCATGTAGAATTCGTCTGCCACTGAGTTAGAAGTAGCACATACAAACTAAAAGATCTTTTCAAGTAGGGCTATAAACCAATTGTAGTTAACATACAGATATGTAGATGATTATTTTGTTAGTTGATGCATGTGTTTTAAACGATCATACTTCATTTATACTTACTTTAGAAAGTAAACATAATAAATGATAACTTTAAAAGTATCCACACCCAAAAAAGTTGCATTAGCATAAATTTTGGATCTGAGTCTGATTGTTTAACGGTATTGAGAACCCACGCGCGCCATCTTTGATTTTCTTTTAAGCCCATTGATTTACATGCGGAATTATTCTAATTTCTTTGAAATTGTAATTTTAATGGCTTGAGTTTTCTGGTTCCTACTTGCAATCTATTTAAATCTCCCTCAAAAAATGTGTTTTACATAATTTTAATATTTAACCAGCTGAACCAGTACTCTACACCAAGCCCCATTCACGTATGAGCACGAATCTCCTTGTCATTCCTCACAACATCTATACATTTCCCTTTACAGACACAAGTGAAAGACGTCTTGATAAAAATCGGCAATGGGTACCATAAAAGGAAGATTTTCTTCGATTATTTTTTTCAATATCTCGCACCGTTTGCAAGATTGAGTTTACTTAAGGTTGAAGTTTCTATTTCATGTATGATCAGTGTTTTCTTTCTTTATGTACGCAGTATGAAATAAGCAAATACATTATACACACAATTAATTATATTGTCAGTGATATATGGTGTTCATTGGGCAAAACACTCCAAACAATAAAGACTCGTCTTAGACTGGAGAAATATACCTAGTTATCCTTCATTTTTCGTTATAATTTGGCCATGAAACAAGCACCTGGGAGATATGCAACTTCTGTATACAACTATGTGGTGTTGGAATGAATAACTCATAGGATATGATGTTTTATTTTAAAAAAAAATCAATACTTCCAGTGTACTGCTTAAAAATATAATAAAGAAATAGTGGCCATGTTTTTTTAAAAATATTCAATTAGAACTGGACAATCTACACAAAATTTGGAATCAACCAGCGAAAACGGCACGTTTCTAACACTTGTGGTTTTCAGGATCTCATTGTCGAAAGGATTGAAGATAAACATCTAAACCTAGCATTTTAATATATAGATAGCTGAACCTGCGCTCTCTACACAGCGCATCATTCACATATGAGCGCGAATCTCCTTGTCATTCCTCACAACATCTGTACATGTCCCTTCACAGACACTGGTGAAAGTTGGCTTGATAAAAATCGACAACAGGTACCATAAAGGGAAGATTTTTTTCGATTATTTTGCCAATATCTCTCATCGTTTGCAAGATTTGACCCAACTTCGCGTTGGAGTTTCTAATTCATGTATGATCAGTGTTTTTTTTTTTCCTTCTTGCATGCAGTATGTAATAAGAAAATACAGTAGATACACAATTAATTATAATGTCAATTATATATTGTGTTCATTTCGCACAACACTCCAAACAATAAAGATTCATCTTAGATTGAGAAAATGGTTATCCTTCGATATTTATTATTATATGGGCATGGAAAAAACGCCTGAAGGACATGCAACCCATGTATACGACTTGTTGTGTTGGAATATATAACTCGTAGAATATGCTTTACTATTTTAAAAATTCAACACTTCCGGTGTACCCCTAAATAATGTAATAAAGAAATAGCGGTCACGTTTTTTTTTTTAATATTCAATTAGAACTGGACAATCTACACAAAATTTGGGATCGAATTAGAATCCAAATTACTATACCTCGAATGATAAAGATAGTCATTATGTTTGAAACGGCAGTTAAATTAAGTGAAGCACGAATGAAAGAACAGAAGTTTCATTACTTAATTAAATATAACACTTTTGGTTGTTTCATTGGCCACAAATAAGCCTTATCAACTAATGCTATTGAAATTCGAGTAATTTATTATTTGAACAAGGGATACTTCGAATATTCTTATTCGAATAACGAATACTTATTTGGATAATTACTCGGGTAACGAATACTTAATCGAACACTTACTCGGATAACAAATGTTTAGCAGAACAATTACTCGGATAAAGAATGCTTAATTGAACACATACTCGGATAACGAAAAATATTCGAACAATTACTCGGATAACAAATATTTATTCCAACAATTACTCGGATAACGAATTCTTCGAACAATCATGCGATCATTTATTGAAATAATTGTTCGGACAACAAATGTTTATTCCAATCATTACTCCGTAAGTCAGTCAGGTACGCAGGAATTTTTTCAGGAGGGATTCAAAGCTTTGGGGGGGGTGTCCAAATTCAATATGAGGACAAGTTATATTAAAATTTGTAAAATAACTCCTAAAATTAGATTAAATTTAGAGAAAAGTATGGAATTAGGTAACGGAGTCGGGACCCACAGAATCCACCCAAACGATTACTTATTCGAACGGCTATCTGAAAACGAAAACTTATTAGAACAATTACTTAAACGGCGTGACAAACATCTTGGCATTTGAAGGCGGCGCTCCAAGTTCTCTTTAAATGCTGCTAGCCAATGAGAGGCCAGCGGTATTGCCACGTTTATTTTGTACAGCGGTGGACACTTCTAAATGGTACAACCATATGGAGATTTACGGCTAAGGTGTACCATTTAGAAGTGTCCACCGCTGTACATATTCACGGCTTTCCCCTGTCACCTGATCACGCTGTAGTTCGTCTGCTTACCCATAGCCACACCCCTTAGCACTCGGCAACGTCGCGTCAGAGCTCACGTTTTATTCGTTTAGCTGAAATGCCAAGATATTTGTCACAGGCTTTAGTTAACAAATATTTATTTCAATAATTACTTCCATTTCGAAAACCAATTCTTGTTTGAACAATTATAAAAATCACGAGTATTTTGTTGTAACAATAGTCCGATAACGATTACTTGTTCCGACAATTACTCAGATAATGAATAGGGTGCCACAGTGGATCAGTGGTACAGCGCTTACCTCCGGTGCGTGGGGTGTCTGGTTCAATCCCCAGTCAAGTAAGTTTGTGGTAGGCAACACCGTGTCCGCTGGTTTTTCTCGGGATACTTCCGTTTCCCCCCACTTTCTCATAGTAGTAGGCCCCCCCGTATGGCTAGCCGAGTCAGCAAAAATTTTCTCGATTCTGATTGGCTGAGAGAGGTCACGTGACGTTAGGCCCCGCCCACGCGGGAAATTTAAATTTTCCAGGTCACGTAGTATGACGTCATGAGTCACCCTGCGGGGAAATCCCTCACCCGGGATTTTTGAAATTTGTTCCCTTTTACGGTAAGATGAGTGCTTTGATACCTCATTCTGATTGGTTGACAGCTGTCACGTGATTTTAGACCCTGCGATATTTGAAATTCGTTCCCTTTTACGTGTAAGATGAATGCTTTGGTACCACGATGTTGATTGGCTGACAGAGGTCACGTGATCTTAGGCTCAGGGATTTTTTAAAATTCGTTCCCTTTTATGGGTAAGATGAGTGGCTTGGTACCTTGAATTTGATTGGTTAATAGCGGTCACATGATCTTAGACCCTGAGATTTTGAAATTTGGATATCCTCTTTGATGAGTACTTTGGTACTACGATACTGATTGGCTGATAGAGGTTACATGATCTTAGACCCGCTACACGGTGAACAGGTCACATGGTATGACGTCATGTTTTACCCTTGCGGGGAAATCCATCACTAATTCGTTTCCTTTTACGGGTAAGATAAGTGCTTTGGTACCTTGATTCTGATTGGATGATAGAGATCATGTGATTTTAGGTCCTAGGATTTTTGAAATTAGGGTGTCCTTTCTGGTATACGTTGGTACCTCGATTCTGATTGGTTGATAGAGGTTACATGATTTTAGTCCCGCCACACAGTGAACAGATTACATTGTATAACGTGGGAAAACCCCTCACTCATTTGTTTCCTTTTACAGGTAAGATGAATGTTTTGGTACATCAATTTTGATTGGTTGATAGAAGTCACATGATCTTAGCTACAGTCCATGCGAGAAATTCAGAGTGCTATGACGGCGATCCACCCTAGACAGGGATTTTAGAATTTTGTTCCCTTTTTTTATGGTTATCCTTAAAGTTCCCATGGAGGATTCAACCTCCTCCTTAAATAACCCTTTTTGGTATCATGATATTGTACTGAAGTTTACCTTAAATATTATCGTTCTCTTTGACAGATAAGATGATTACCAGCTTTCTTACCTTTTTAAACAATGGTGAAAGAGGGGGGGGGCATCCTTGTCGCTTGTAGATTTCTTATAACACATTGTTGTGAGTTTAAGCGATTTTTTTAAACGCTCAGTAAGCGCTTCATTAATGGAAACAGTGTTGCCAGATTTTTCTTACCTAAACTGCTCCGATTCTTTTCGAAACGGTCCAGAGTGCAAGAAATTTTAAACTAAAATTTTTTCGAACTAAAAAAAATTGTGAGTAAAAAATTTTAAACAAAAATTTTCAAACAAAAAATTTTCGAACTAAAAATTTTGAAACAAAAATTTCAAAAAAATTTCGAACTAAAAAATTTAAACAAATTTTTCGGAAAAAAATTTAAACTAAAAACTTTCGAACTAAATTTTCAAATCAAAAAGATTTTCGAACTAAAAAAATTAAATTTTCGAACCCCCAAAAAAAATCGAACTAAAAAATTAAAAATTTTTCGAAAAAAATATTTTAAACTAAAAACTTTCGAACTAAATTTTCAAATCAAAATTCTTCGACCCAGAAAAATTGAAACAAAAAATTTTTGAACTAAACCAATTTTTAAAAAACAAGTTTCGAACTAAAGATGTAAATCACATTTAAAAATTTTCAAATCAAACTTTTTTTTATCGAACTAAACTTTTAAAATTTTCGAAGTAGAAATTTAAACCAAGTTTTAGAAAACTAAAAGAAAAATCCTAAGAAATGTTTCTCCAGGAATCGAACTCAGGTCTTTCAAACCAAAGACGTGTATCCTAACAGCTTAGCTATGAATGAATTCGGTTTTAATCATGCTTGGTGGGTTTCGAACCATGGTCCTTGAAAAGGATACACTTATACTTTAAGAAAATAAATCTGCCAGTGTAACGCTTCCGTTCGTGGATTAAAATAAAATGCTGATAGACTTCTTTGTGTATTGACATAGAAGCACATATGATTGAAAATGCAAACGTCAGCGGATGTTGTATCGTATTACTTTAGTTTTACTACGAACGTGTCAGCATGATTCATGAAAAAAAGAAAAAGGAAACATTGACATTTTCTTACGGAATATGAGGAAAATGAAATGTCGTCACAATTTACGACAGGTAGTGACATGATCCTGGCAGAAAAGCATTTTGGGATGATGTCATGATCGGAATTGCGATACTAGATGATGTAACTATTGAGAAACGTGAATGACGTCACGATCGATTGTTACACATCGTTTTGGTTCGTGATTCATGACGAAAAGCAGCGTTTTGATTGGTTCGTTGTGATGTCATTTTATAAATTTCCTCGTTTCTGATTGGTTGACGGTGACGTCGTTTTCACAACGACCTAAATAAAAATCTAAATTTCATTTTTCAAATCCTACACCGCTCTCAACTATCAAGTGAGAAGGTCTACTTTTAAAAGTGTCTTCATTTAAGTTTTACTGCACCGACTTTTTGTTCATTGAATTTGAGGTAAGTTCAGTGAGATTTTATTTTTCACACAAGATTCGAAAATCATTTTTTTCATATTTGTGGACGGATCACGAATACACTGTTTTACTTTTAGTACGAAATATTTAGGCTATGTGGAATTAGTGGAATGGGAAAATGAGAGTACGAATCAGGAAACCCCACACATTAAAACTAAGCACGAGAAATGATATTGTTTAGCGTCCCTTCAGCTTAATGTTGAATCTGAGCGCCCGTCGGGAATTGAACCATGGTCAGAAAATATGTATGCTTAGTTTTGAAAAGAATGCATTACAAAATTTCTAAAACTATGCCTGAGAATAATATTGCTCGATACCCTTTGAAACCATTGTTTTAGTTTAACGTCCCTTCACTTTAACGTGATATTCGAGCAACCGCCCGGGATTGAACCAGGGCCAGAGGTGTGTACGTCAACTATTTAGCTTAGTTTTGAAAAGAATGTATGATAACGCATGAGAATAATACATTTCAGAAAAGGTTTGACAGCGATCCGGCGTGGAAAGCAAACCCACCGAGGATTGAACCAGGGCCTTTCACGTTAAAAGCATGTACGCTAACCGCTTAGCCACAATGAAAGAAAAAAAAGAGTGCATGAATATGTGGTTAAAAGTTTACGCTATACAGATTTTGTTTTGACAATTACGTATGCGTAACGTTAATGTTTGATGGTTCTCTTCAACTTGCAAACGCATCATTTAAAGGTCGTTGTGAGTGGAAAAATGCTTACGCATACTTTGTCACATCTCAGCACTGATGAAACATTCATTCATGCATTCTTTTTATTACTATAGAATGGTAGGTCAGTTAAATGCTGATGTAATGGTCTCGAGTATGACAGCAATAAAACACTCATTTAAGTAACATAATTATTTTTTTTAAAAAAAACTTTGATTTCTAGTACGCGTGCTTTCATAATGAGATTCTGAACGTCACCGCCAGGAATCAAACTCAGGACCTTTACATGAATTACTTAGTTAATTATTTATCATGAATGTTATGATTTCCTGTTTATCAAGTGATTAAGATTTTTCTTTCTTCTTTTCTTTTGTAGTAAATTCACGCTGCTCAATTCCTTTTTTCCCATTACATATTTTATCGTACCTGTTTGTTTGTTTTCATTTTTAACCATGGCCGAATCGGGTTTTACTGTTCGCAATGAAATCACTCGTCATTATAGACGATTTAACATTGAGGGCAGAATGCTCGAAATTCAATTCAACGCACCACCCGTAGGAACCGATATTATCCAATATGTGCATAATAGTTTCCAAGCGATGCTGGACCATTTATTAGCCAATGTCGACGATGAGGCGATGGTTGGTTTATCAGTAATATCGCCACGCAACACGAATAAACCATTTTGGGTGAGTTTTCGCCAAGCCCGAAACCTGACACTGGAAACGATGTGGGCCTCCTTTGAAAGAGTTTTACAAAGTAACAATTCATTTCTTCTTCACGAGCCATTCACCGTTCATTTTCATCGTGTGGATATTCCACGTGGCTATGGCGGTTTGCGGCAAGGAGTGCTTCAAAATGAAGAATTGTTACGAAGCAAACGAGGGATTGTACGAGTACAAAATCAAGATTCAAGGTGTCTGGCGTACGCCCTTGTCATTGCTATTGGCCTGAAAAAATACAAGAATGTAGATGTGAAACGACATAAGCAGTATAAAAATCAATCGAAATGTGTTGTGGACGATGAAGTGGATGCGTTGTGTTCAAATGCAGGAGTGAATTTGGATCATGGTGCCAGTGTAAATGAAATTCGACAATTCCAGTCATACCTCAAAGAATATAAAATTACTGTGTATACCAGTTTCACAGGCCGTGACATCATGTACGAGGGGCCCAATGATGAAAATCGCACTCCCATAAATTTGATTTGTTTGGCTGGCCACTTTGACATCATCCAATCTTTAACTGCTTGTTTTGCAACCAAGTTCTACTGTGAAGCGTGCCATAAAAAGTATAGTAAACGTAATGAACATGTGAAAAATTGTCCTGTAACGTGCTCCAAATGCTTACAGAGACCTCTATGCGACAAAAACCAAACACCGATATTGTGCAACGACTGCAATCGTCAATTTTACGGCGAAGAATGTTTTAACAATCATCGTAATATTGTATATCATCATGGGGAACCTATATGTAGAATGGTGAAGCAATGTACTAAATGCTACAGAGTATATTCTTTTGTACGAAGTGGACAACGCATTCATGACTGTAATGAGATCTTTTGCAATGTTTGTAAGAAGATTGTTCCAGGATCACATCAATGTTTTATGCTTCCTGATCGACAATGCTTGAAACCCGGTGTTCCATCACTCATGCACGCAAAGAAAGCCTTATTGATTTTCTACGATATAGAATCTATGCAAGACACGAATATTGGCGATAATATGTATGTACACGTTCCAAATTTATTGGTTGCACAACAAGTATGTTATGCATGTGTTGAAAACGATAATATCCACCAGTCTTGCAGTACGTGTGGTCAACGCCAGCATATTTTCCAAGGAGACGATCCAGTTTATGATTTTCTCCAGTACTTGCGGGAACGTCGTCCCAATATAAATAGGATTTTCTGTCTCGCTCACAACTCGAAGGGCTACGATGGACATTTTATTCTAAAGACCATGGTAGAACAATGCCAATGGAGACCTGACGTCATATTAAATGGGACCAAGATATTGAGTTTAACCTTGAATAATCTAACGTTCATTGACTCGTTGAACTTCCTACCTATGGCATTAAGCAAATTGTCAAAAGCGTTCAATTTACCCGCAACCAAAGGCTACTTCCCGCATTTCTTCAACACCAAAGAAAATCAATCATATATTGGACCACTTCCAGAAACGAAGTATTATGGTGCAAATGAAATGGCCGTCGAAGACAGGAACAAGTTCATGCAGTGGTACAACGATCATCGTAATGACACGTTTGATTTCCAGAAGGAAATTCTCAAGTATTGTATTCAAGATGTCAATGTACTGCGACAAGCATGTGTTTCGTTTATGACGTCATTTGAAGCAGAAACCAAAGTGAATCCCTTCTTGGAGACGATCACGATTGCCAGTGCTTCCAATTTAGTATTCCGCCGGAATTTCCTCAAACCCAACACCATTGGAATTCTACCGGCACATGGCTATCGATGGAGAAGTACGCAATCGATCGCTGCAATGCAATGGTTGGCCTACATTGAAAAAAGCGAAGGAAAACAAATCTTACATGCGGCCCGACAAAAAGAAGTGTTTATTGCGGGATTCCATGTTGATGGCTACTACCAAGATCCTGAGACGTTAGAGGAGCACATCTACGAGCATGCCGGCTGCTTTTATCACGGGTGTAAAGTATGTATTACTACAGGCCGTAATCAGCCCATCTACGGCAATCCAGAAGACACTATGGAATTCCGTTATGAACGAACGCAACGAAAAAATGCAAGACTGCGTGAATTGGGGTACATTGTACATGAAATGTGGGAGTGCGAATTTAATCAGTTCTTAAAACAAAATCCAACAATGGCGACGTATCTGAAGAATCACCCGTACATGAACCGTAGACCATTAAATCCAAGAGATAGCTTTTTTGGAGGAAGGACCAATTGCGTGAAATTGTACCACCAAGTCGACGAAAAAGCAGGAGAAGTAATAAAATATTTCGATATTGTTTCGCTTTATCCTTACATAAATAAGTGTGCTAAATACCCTGTAGCACATCCTAGAATTTATCTACAGGGTGTTGAAAATATACCACCAATAAATAAAGTCAATGGTCTGATCAAAATGACGATATTACCAAGTGGCCATCTTTATCATGGTCTCCTGCCTTACCGATGCAACAAGAAACTACTCTTTCCACTGTGTGCTGCTTGTGCCGAAGAAATGAACCCAGACCCTACAGCAACGTGTACGCACAACGATCAGGAGCGATGCCTCACTGGAACATGGGTATCATATGAAATACAGAAAGCAATAGAATTAGGATATCAACCGGTGGAGATCTTTGAAATTTGGGATTATGACATTGAACAATATGATCCCATCACGAAAACAGGTGGCTTGTTCACGGAATACATTAATACGTTTTTGAAATCGAAAATGGAAGCTTCTGGCTGGCCCAGTTCCTGTGTCACCGAAGAAGACAAATCAAAATTTATACAAACCGTCCTGGAGCGTGAAGGTATTGCATTGGATCCGACCAAAATTGAAAATAATCCTGCACGAAGAAGTTTATCTAAGCTTTGTGTTAATTCTCTATGGGGAAAGCTTTCTCAGCGTTCAAACTTTAGTCAGACCACAATTATTGATCGGCCGGAAGAATTTTATGAAAAACTCACTTCCCCCGACATTAAACTCCATCAAATTGTACCCATCAATGATACGATGTTGTATGCGTTCTGGGAGTACAATGAACATGTGCCTGTTCAAAACCGAAACACCAATGTCGTGTTAGGTGCATTTACAACATGTCAGGCACGTCTGGAACTGTACAAGTACCTGGAAATGTTGCAGGAACGTGTTTTATATTTCGACACGGATTCTGTGATATTTACAGAAAAGCCCGGAGAGCCAACCATTGAACCTTCTACGTACTTGGGATGCTTATCGGATGAGATGGAGTCTTATGGACAACGAGCGTACATCAAGACATTTGTTAGTGGAGGACCAAAAAATTACAGCCTAGAAATATACAATCCAGATACCAACATCACCAGCTACATATGTAAAATTAGAGGATTTACATTAAACTACAATGCAGGACAGCAATTAAATTTCAACACGCTAAAAGAAATGATTACAAATCAATGCCGTGGACAAGTCACCATTACTATCCCCCATAAGATATGCAGGACCAAAGACCATACCATCGTCACACGCAAAAAAGAAAAAATGTACAGCATCCAGTACACAAAACGTCGATTTAAAGAACTCAATTCCTATGATACGGTTCCGTACGGGTACGTTAAAAAACAGAAGTTGGAACTGGAAAAAGAAGAAGATGAAGAAAAAACTGTAAACACCCAATAAGGCCGCCATTTCTTTTTTCCTTTTTTATCTCCTTAACCACAAAGCAGCAACACCCAGAAAAAATGAAGTACCCAGAAGAGTTCATAAACCACCAACACCATCAGTGGAAGAAATGCAGTCATCTCGTATCCAAGGGGGAACCTTGACCATAAAGGAGCAACACCAAGAAAAATGCAGTACCCAGAAGAGTTCATAAACCACCATCAGTGAAAAAAATGCAGTCATCTCGTACCCGAGGAGGAAGATGAAACTAAACACATCCATCATTTACGAGTAAGTTTTATTTCTCTCTTATCAATATTGACTCGTTTTTATTGTTTCAGGAAAAAGAAATTCATAAAGTAATCCATTGTTTCTTCTTTTTCTTTACAGGATACGTCTACAAGATTCGAAGATGATGACACGTGCAACATATTCATTAATTAGATCCTGTATTTATTATGTTAATCACCTTGTATGAGAAAAGCACATACTTTTCGTTAAAATACAACAAGTTGAAATTTCTTGAAACCTTGAACACTTGTTTTCAAATCATGGTAATCTTGAAAATTTAAGGTGGAAAATATATCCAAGATTTGGTTTACATGATTTTGTTCGAAAAATTAATTAAAGAATTTTTAGTGTCCAAAATTTGGTTTTTAATTTAGTTGAAAAAAATTGATTTGAAAACTTTTAAATGTGGTTTACATCTTTAGTTCGAAACTTGTTTTTAAAAATTGGTTCGAAATTTTTTTTAAAAAATTTTTAGTTCGAAAAATTTTGAATTGAAAATTTAGTTCGAAAGTTTTTAGTTTAAAATATTTTTTCGAAAAATTTTTAATTTTTTAGTTCGATTTTTTTGGGGGTTCGAAAATTTAATTTTTTTAGTTCGAAAATCTTTTTGATTTGAAAATTTAGTTCGAAAGTTTTTAGTTTAAATTTTTTTCCGAAAAATTTGTTTAAATTTTTTAGTTCGAAATTTTTTTGAAATTTTTGTTTCAAAATTTTTAGTTCGAAAATTTTTTGTTTGAAAATTTTTGTTTAAAATTTTTTACTCACAATTTTTTTTAGTTCGAAAAAATTTTAGTTTAAAATTTCTTGCACTCTGCGGAACCGTTTCGAAAAGAATCGGAGCAGTTTAGGTAAGAAAAATCTGGCAACACTGTTTCCATTAATGAAGCGCTTACTGAGCGTTTAAAAAAATCGCTTAAACTCACAACAATGTGTTATAAGAAATCTACAAGCGACAAGGATGCCCCCCCCCTCTTTCACCATTGTTTAAAAAGGTAAGAAAGCTGGTAATCATCTTATCTGTCAAAGAGAACGATAATATTTAAGGTAAACTTCAGTACAATATCATGATACCAAAAAGGGTTATTTAAGGAGGAGGTTGAATCCTCCATGGGAACTTTAAGGATAACCATAAAAAAAGGGAACAAAATTCTAAAATCCCTGTCTAGGGTGGATCGCCGTCATAGCACTCTGAATTTCTCGCATGGACTGTAGCTAAGATCATGTGACTTCTATCAACCAATCAAAATTGATGTACCAAAACATTCATCTTACCTGTAAAAGGAAACAAATGAGTGAGGGGTTTTCCCACGTTATACAATGTAATCTGTTCACTGTGTGGCGGGACTAAAATCATGTAACCTCTATCAACCAATCAGAATCGAGGTACCAACGTATACCAGAAAGGACACCCTAATTTCAAAAATCCTAGGACCTAAAATCACATGATCTCTATCATCCAATCAGAATCAAGGTACCAAAGCACTTATCTTACCCGTAAAAGGAAACGAATTAGTGATGGATTTCCCCGCAAGGGTAAAACATGACGTCATACCATGTGACCTGTTCACCGTGTAGCGGGTCTAAGATCATGTAACCTCTATCAGCCAATCAGTATCGTAGTACCAAAGTACTCATCAAAGAGGATATCCAAATTTCAAAATCTCAGGGTCTAAGATCATGTGACCGCTATTAACCAATCAAATTCAAGGTACCAAACCACTCATCTTACCCATAAAAGGGAACGAATTTTAAAAAATCCCTGAGCCTAAGATCACGTGACCTCTGTCAGCCAATCAACATCGTGGTACCAAAGCATTCATCTTACACGTAAAAGGGAACGAATTTCAAATATCGCAGGGTCTAAAATCACGTGACAGCTGTCAACCAATCAGAATGAGGTATCAAAGCACTCATCTTACCGTAAAAGGGAACAAATTTCAAAAATCCCGGGTGAGGGATTTCCCCGCAGGGTGACTCATGACGTCATACTACGTGACCTGGAAAATTTAAATTTCCCGCGTGGGCGGGGCCTAACGTCACGTGACCTCTCTCAGCCAATCAGAATCGAGAAAATTTTTGCTGACTCGGCTAGCCATACGGGGGGGCCTACTACTCTCATTCCACAAATTCCTCCATCATCATTATCTTGCCTTAATAATCGTCTCCCTTAGCCTAAACGGCAAGGGCGCCGATCCTGGAGGGCCCGGGCCCCCAAAGCTGATGTGGGGTCCCCCTATTATATTTATGAATATACAATATTTGGTATAATTTGAATGCAATTTGTCTTAAAATCCTCATATAGGCCTATATACTTTCTACATCTGAATATCCCCCCCCCAATTTACAGAGAAATCGGCGCCCTTGCTAAAGGGCATAATCGTGGGACGTTAAACTACACCAATATTTCATTTCATCTCTTTCAGATATTGAATAATTGTCGAATATTGGAAACAAGTATTCGGATATTCGAAATAGTAGCAGAAATATAATTCGAAAAATGAATATTCCAATAATTTTAACAACATTATCAACCTTCGTCCAGTGCATGTTAATTTACAAAATATAGCTGTTCCTTTTTTTCCTAAGAAAATTTCTGAAATCTTATTTCATTGAATACCATTTTATGAACAATATCTGTCTCACTTTCTAAAATGTTAATATCTTTTGTTTTGGTTGGTTTTGTTTTTCACTTTTCAAAAAAAAAAAAAAAAAAAAAAAAAAAAAAGTGGATAATGCAATAAAGACCCTTAACTAGTTGATTTTAATCCTAAGTTTTAAAGAGGTAGATGCATTTAAAAATAAAGTTAAAAGTGTTGTATGTTTAGTACATACGTAGATGATCTCATCGTCAAAAATATCACTCATGTCAGCATTGTATATCGTATGTAGACATTTTGCTATCTGTCTTGTCGATCCAGTTGAAAGCGGACAAAATGCAACTTTTAACCTTTGTCTAAGGAAAGAGCACCACAGCGACATCTCTTATCGCCATCTGGGCGTCGTCGTTTGATGGTTCTCTCTGATAAATAGAAATATCTTTCTAAAAAGAAGAAGAAGAAGAAGAAAGAAGATGCACATTTTAACAAGTTATGACTTTCTTCATGTCAGAGATAAGACCATTTTTTAAAATCTCATTCTTACAATTATCATTTTGCTTATAACAACTTTATAGCAAGAAATTAATGTCCTAAGATTATTTTAAGAACTGAAATACAATTTAGGCTATAATCTAGGTAGCCTTTTTTTTTTTTTTTTTGTTTACTAATAACGGAAAATAGTCTTGATGAATCCCGGCATTTTTTGTTAGTGACACTCCAGTTTGAGATTTTTTATGCGCAATGTAATAGACACGCCTGTATTTTGGATTAAATACCTTTTAATGGTGATTCAAAATGCTTATTATCGTGGACCCTTCCAGTGAGAGAAATATCTTTCACAAACAATTTTCTGAACAAAACAATATATTCACATTTAAAAACTACTTGTGACAGTTTCACCAACTAACACTTTGGCTTCATCAGACACTATCAACTGTCACATATATGTAGTTTTTTAATGTGAATATATTTAGGGTGGCCAGAAGGCAATGATTAAAAAGCCGGACACATTGACTTAAAAAGCCGGACTTTATAACTTTGTAAACTTTTATCCATATATGTAAACCCATTTCATTGCTTTTAGGCATTTTTGGCTGAAGCAAGCTGGGAAAGCTACATTTATAAATAGCTACATTCACATGTTAAAAAATAGCTACATTCGATGCCAATATAATGGCTTTCCTACCACATTTGGAACTCTAAGTTTTCTTACTTTACAACTTACAAACATGTAATGAAATAATTTGCAAACTCTGAAATATCTGAGACTGGAGCCATTGACCCATCAGAATAATGGAAAGTTAAACATTTGTAAAGATACAGCTGAAAAGCAGGACAATTGGACGTCCGGCTCGACTACTAAGCCGGATACGGGACAGGACCTCCAAAAGCCGGACTGTCCGGCGAAAAGTAGGACATCTAGCTAGCCTAAATAAATTGTTGTGCTCACCAAATTGTTTGTGTTTACATACAAAGCAAAGCTTCTCCTTATGGAAAATATCTTTCAGTTTTACATTCCACTTTTGTGCCACACAGAATAAAGAAGATGGTGATGATTAGAATGAATGAAATTGTGGAATGAAGAAGAAAGCGAGAGAAAAAATGGAAGAGTCCTGGAAAAACTCACGTACATGGTGTTTGTCTACCACAGTCCTACTTGGTGCCAGCTGGGAACGAACCAAGGACATCACGTACCAAAGGTGAATATTCTACCACTGAGCCAGAACCATGCTGTCACGCTGTAGTTATTACTGAAATATTTATTTATGCGATAGGAACAAACAGTCATAATACGCGTTCAGAAAAAGTGTTGCCGGGCGTCATCGTGGCAAATGGCATTGCATGATTCTTTCATCTGTTGGTGTAATTGATCAAGGTTTCTCATTGAGGTTGTAGACCGTACCAGACGCCGTTCATGCTCAATCCTGGACAGACCTCGTTACCTTTAGTGCCAGAGCAGGTAACGTATGCCTTGGAGAGTACGTTGTGCAGTGTGTGTGGATGGACACTATCCTGTTGCAAGAGCACGTTTCCCTGACTGTGCAGGAAAGACAATAGAACAGCTTGAACCATGTTCTAGATGTATGTTGCACTAGTCGATGTTCCCTGTATGAACAACAGAGCCAAATATTCATTCAGATTATAGCTCTCTGTGCTATAATGTCTAGCATTTGTGTATTTCGCTGTCGTTTACATTGTAAAAGATGACGCTCACCTGGTAGATGACACATTCGCAAACGACCATTAATAGTGCCGAGGTAGAATGACTCTGGTTTCTAAACATAATAACGCGTCATTCATCCTTCAAATTAGTGTCTGGAGAGAGACACCAGAAATCGTAGTTTTATGTTCAACGATCGGTTGCAGATAGTCTTAGCATTTCAGTTGTGACAATTGATCCTAATTTATAAGCCAATCTACAATGGCAGCTCGTCTGATGCGGATGTCTAAAGATGCATTCGTACCCTGCTGCCTGGAACAGGGTTGACATTGAGTGCACCTTACGGATCAATTGCCCACAACAGATACTTTCATGCAACCACCAGCCTCCCGCTCTCGTTCAAATTCGTTAACTGTACGACCCCTACGGCATGTTTCCAATGTTCGCAGACACAAGGTAGTGTGCAAAGAACACTCGATTACTCCTTTGTTATGTTACTTTTGTTGCTACCTCGTCAACAGTGCGGCGCAGTTGAAATTCACATGTAGAAATAGCCAACTACCCAGCAACTCATGAAAATATAATGCTTTAAAGTCCATTTTTTCTGAAAGATCATTTTTCATTTTCTGCTTATGTATACATAAAACTGGAAGCTATGAAGCTGGAGTGAAAAGAGAGAATTAAGCATTAGTATTAAGAATATCAAGAGTATAATATCTCACTGACAGGTATTCACTAATTGAATACGACATAAACTCCGACATTCTTTAGTGTATTACCCAGTATTCCTCTATTCGATTCCCGGCAGGAGCTCATGTGGTTCGGATTCCACGTTAATCAGTAAATCCCGTCTCATATAGCCTGCTGCTGAAAGGGACGTTAAACTCAAAATCAACTCAAGTATTCCTCTATGCTTCTTCTCCCCCATTCCTGAGTATGTACTGCGTTGTTGTTATGTTTGCTGTATTTAAACACGTTTTGAATAACGTCACACATACAGTGTACTCCGCTCTATTCTATTACATACATAGGCGCCGGTAGTTAAAAAAATAGAAAATAGCGATAAAGATAACCTAAGACATATCTTTATACAATAACACAATTGTAATTTTAAAGCGGTTTACTAATTTACTAATTTAAATCTTAATATTGCGTTGCAAAAAAAGTATTTAATTGTTTCATTTTATCAGAATTAATAATCATTTCAATTTGTCTGTTCTAGTGCTTTGATAACTCATATAATGATAAGAATTACGCTAGTAGATATGATTTTATTATAAAAAGAAAAGAAAATTGAAGAATGTCTATCTTATGTTGCAGTACTATATATTAAAATGAACCTGAGGTTTTTATTTGGCATGCTCATAGAAGCAAATCTAATAAAAATCTGTAATTTGATGCTCAAATGCATTAGATGAGGCTAAAATGATTTAACCGTGTTCCCTATCCCAGAGCATTTTTTACTTTCGAGTAACGAAAGGAGAGAAGAAAATGTGGTAATCTTGAAAAAAAATCTAATTCGAAATTTCAAGAAATTTACTTGTTTTATGGAACGTACATACTGAAAATTATTTTTCGACATCTGTACGTCTTCATCCTTATGTACATTCGGTTGAAGGCCATAATGTTCAACGTATCTAAGCCAAAATATAAACTTAAGGTTTTTATATGATTCTCCAGGGAAAGGTTTGATTTTTCTTATTACCCCTAAAAATAAGGGTAGAGCATTTCTATTTCAAGTGTGCCCTTGCTGGCGCTGCTGTTGATGTGTGTTTTTCCGTACCTCCTTCGAAAGAGGAGGAACAATTTGACTTGGCCGAGATCTTTTAGTAGTTGGATGCGCAAATCTGAATTATGTCGATAATCATTTTAGGTAGTAGGGGAAGCGGTGGCTCAGTGGTAGAGCGTTCACCTCTGGTGCTTGGGGTCCCGGGTTCGATCCCAGCCCTCGCCAAGTGAACTTTGTGGTGAACAAACACCGTGCTCGTGGGTTTTCTCGGGGTTCTCCCGTTTCCTCCTACTTTCTTCTTTCCAGCATTTCACTCATCTCTCATCATTAGCGTCTCCTTTAGCCTAACCGGCATAATCGTGGGACGTAAAACTCAAAGATTTCATTTCATTTTTTCATTTTAGGTAGCCTACGATCTTTACTCGCGGAGACCAAACGACTGAATGACACATTAGCAACACAGCCTAAGTCATTCACTTCTTTGCGCAAGACAAAGGGTCCGTAAGAGGATGCCAGAGGTAGGGCCGAAGTATGTTTCACATATTTTCCGAGGACACACTTGACATAGGAAGGCTCTCGACTTTTTTTAAAAAAAAAATTGAGAATTTACAGGTGTAAGTTTCTTTTGGTGAGTTCTACATTATGTAGAAGCGAATTCATAAAATTGAGGAAGTTACAGCATTTGGTTATGTCAAAATTAGCCAGGTAACTGCTGTAAAATTTACCTTTAAACTGCTCTCCTGTAAAATTTACTTTTCCTGGCTTATCAGAACTGGCTCTAACGATTTTGTTCATCTTTCATAAATAAATATTTCAATGATAATTCCATAATGCTGCGTAAATTTTTTCTATGAGAATATCTACAAAGGTATATATATAACGTATAATATTACGTATGATATAGACGAATGTGTTACTTGCAGCATACGCAAAAGTTATTCAATTTCGTTGCATTAAAAAAATATTTCATGTCTACGCATTACGTTATTTGTTAGTTGCAAATTTTACTTGAAATAAGTTTTCTTGAAATACACGTTGAACTTTAATGTGATCAAACATAATAAAATAACATTTTTAGTATCAAAAATAGCCGCCCTCCAAAAAAAATTAATCTGCCCCTCCTTTGCCCCCCTAAGAAATAAAACTGTCGTCGTCACTGATTAGAAACTTAGCTTTCGTTTTCAATACCGAGCCTGTATGCAGCGGGATATTAAGTAAAAAACACGGAGGTTGGACAACACACACTCTCTTACACTATCCCACAGATTTAACCTGACAAAAATAAAACATTTGCGGAATCTCAAAATACGTAATTCTGTTTTGGTAAATGAAATAAACTCTCAGTTTAACGTCCCATGATTATACTATTCAGCAGGGGCAGCGATCAGGGGTGGCAAGAGGGAGCAGTTGCCCTCACTTTCTTGAAGTGACCCTTTAATGTACTGTATATAGTCTCATTTAGAAATGTAAAGTTTTTCTATGTATTACTGGTTCATAGGAAAAAAAAATAGTGCCATATAATATTTACCGTTGCATGAGTAAGTATTGGTTGTCTTCCCGTGAAGTTAAGAAAGCTACAGAAATTGCGTTTTAATTGCAATTCAAAGAAATTAATATTGCAATTGCGTATTTCTTTAAATATCGTAGTATATGCTTGTAGCATTTATTGTCTTTCATTTTCTAAAAGTAATAAGATGCATGTATGGAATTAAAAATATAAATTGTTCATTAATCCCCAGTTTCAATATAACTTCTTCAAAACAAGCTTCATTATTCATTACTAGGCTATGATTAATATTATCTTTTCTATTTATTTGTTTTGCTAATTTGTTATTAAATAATCTGATCACACTACTTTTCAGACATAATTTTTAGATGTTCATGAACAAGGAGTCAAAACTTCTTACACTTTCATTGTTTAAGAGTATAAAGCGCTAGTATCTACTTGCGTTGTTCTTGTCAATACGATATACGGTATTTTTCCTGAAGACATAGTATCCTATTAGTTATACAGTGAAACCTCTGAATAACGGACACCAAAAGAACATGAATTTTTGTCCGTTATTGAGAGGTGTCCGTTACAGAGGGGTTACAGAAATTTCTCACAACGGTAAATGCATGTAGTGATATACAGTAAATATATTATGTATGAGCGTAAATACGTAAAATTCAATATGAAAATACTCTATTTAGTACGTATTTGAATTACTGGGAAGGATGAAGGAGAAATTCATTTCTGTTAATTAATATTATTACTGGGGGATCTGTTAATATATTCATACACTGCAAAGATAATGCTTGTATGGAATTTTTTTTACGCACATGTCATCACCCTGTAAAAAAAATCCATTAATTTACTTGTTATCTATGAAATTACCGGAAAAGATGCAAGGACCAGAGGAAAAAGAACTAAATTTGTTAGGGAAGGGAAGATCTTTCGCCTAGAATTCTTAGCCATCCGACTGTTCCTGCATGAGTGTTATTGCTTATTGAAGGTTTTCTTGGATTTCCACCAGAGAGCAGTTTATTGCTGACAGAAAAAAAAATCAAGTTCAGCTTGAAGCTGTTCTGTTAGTTCACCAGGTCTAAACTCATGATATATACACTTGCGGGAAAAAGAATTGTCTGTCTATTGTAATATATAGCAGAATCGAGAATAGTTCCTGTCCGTCATGAAGAAGTTATTGAAACATTTGGGGGAAAAATAATTTTCCGCGTCCGTATCTGAGAGTGTCCGTAAAAGGGGGGTTGTTCCGTAAGAGAACATATTTTTGCCGGACAAAAAAAATCTGTCCGTATTATAGAGGTGTCCGTTATTGAGAAGTGTCGGTTAAGAGAGGTTTCACTGTACAACTTTCCATCAAACCAAGTGTTAAAAACAACTAGGAAAACTAACATTGATAAATAATTTTCAGATCATGTCTTGCCCCCACTTTTAAAGTTCGAGAAAACCCACGGACACGATATTGTCTACCACAAATTTACTTGTACGGGAATCGAACCAGGTAGTCCACATACCAGAGGTAAGCGCTCTACTATTGAGCCAACGTGCCCCTTCCCTCGTAGTTTTGTTTTTAAAAAATACTTTCACATACAAAATGAGAACAGATATGATGCAATATGTATCAGCATCTACCAAAATTCCATCCAAGACCTCTAGAATTGGGCAACCAACCTAACATTTCGCAATACGTCGAAAATCGCTGAAATTCGTGTGAAACATGTTGCATCGCTATATATTTAACCATTTGGTGATAGTTTGAAGCTACCATTTTTAGTTTAGCAGATTTTGCGTTTCGTTTCACAGATGATTTGTTCATGTTATTTTTGAGCGATTATAATGTTCGCCGTAGGCATATTACGGTCCCCTACATTCGCATCATAGGATAACACACATAAGATCCTTGATAACACACCATATGACCGAAATCAAATAACAAATGCACAACGTTTTTGCGGTAGAGAGAAAAAAATGCAGTAGGTAGCGGTAAAACTTTCTTTTTTCTTCCCATAGATGTCCGTATTGTCGCTCCATGCAGTCGACGTCACAGTCTGGACAACGTCATGCAGCTCGATATCCGCCATTACAGTAGGTATGTGTTTTGAGTGTATCAGCTGTGTAGTGATATGAGTGTCAAACGATTAATTGGATTGAAGTGTTGAAGTTACAGTTTCTCATGTGATTACAGTTATACTTGTTGTAAGTATAATGTCTGACAAAGTGCCTGTGCAAATATTAATATTGAAGAAGTGGAGAGTGCAATGGATGACTGATCACAGTTGAAGTTGAATTAGGATTCTTTCGAGGGGGGAGGGAAAGAAATAGTAATGACGTGACTTTCAGATGATCGGTCATCTCGATATTCTTCGAATCGAAAGGGATTTGCTAGCTTTACCTGAGTTGACAATGTAGGATTTTTGAACATTTCTTCTAATAAAAGGTATTTCAGTCATCTGTAACTATCTGCCGTTGATTGCATATATAATGGGCGTGGATAATGTGGGTCGTACAGTATACATTGGTATAAGAAGTGGCTCGATACTTCCTGTAAATATTTACAAACAAATAAGAAGTATGAAGGTGAATAAAGAAAATTACGTTGTGACAACTCTAATAATAGAGAGTAGTTTCGTATTACACAGCTTATCATAAATTATGTTAATGTTTGCCTACTAGTATGCGAAAGTTCGCTTTTTCTTGTAACCAGCTCAGGTTTAGCCTTCTAAAATACATTTCCATTGCTTTATGTTAAATTAAAAACTTAAGCTGTTTCTTTGTTGTTGTGTTGACGTTTTTGAAAATGAAGTTTTGAAGCGTAAGCGTACCAACATTGTTACTCTGCTGAGTAAATTTAGTTCGATTAGTGTCTTAACATAATTAGGGTTATCACTAGGAATGTTCACTGGCAGGTTTGTTTCTTACAGACATAGCCTATTTGTTTTCCGTTCATATACATAGTTATATTTCGTCAATAGAACTAAATATTTGCTTCTGCATTCCATCCTATCTTAAGCCTTGCACCAAAATCCGTCGATACTGTCGTACACATTTGTAATATAATATCAACTCACAAAATATTCTAAACTAGTGCTTTGTGTTATCAAACTGTTCTTTTGGATTTATATTTTGAACACACTTTGGAGAGAAAGATGAAACACAGCATCCTGGATATTTATATGAGGATTATGGAATTGCATATTCGAGCATTTAGTAAACATATTGCGCTGTGGATGAGATACTGCTTGTATCTTTTCGGAGAAATGAATAGCATGTCCACATTTTATGTTACTCATAAGCCACCTTATTATTTGTAGTCTAATATTGTTATATTTGAGTTTGTATTTCTGCATTTTTTGACAAAATAATTTTACTTCAAAAGTGCAGAATTCCTATATTCACAGACCGGAAGATGTACAGTATCCCAACTGTAGGATGGTTGCTTTAACTTCAGCTTAAAGTAAAAATCGCCAAACAGCCAAGGGCGTTTTACGTCTGTTTTCATTTAGTTCCTACCTTTGATAGACTTTTTCGTTTCTAACGTTATTACAGTTTTTGTTAATCACTAGCCTATCTCTGTTTAAGAAACTTGTGGTATTTTTGCAACTGTAAATTTCGACAATTTTCACCTCTTAAGTCAGATTTTCAGTGACCCAAAAGAGGTTCTATGCGTTGAGTACCTGGTTGGATCCCAGCTCGTGTCAAGTTAACATTGTAGTGCATAAACAGTGTATGTGTGATTTTCTCAGGGCTCTCCCATTTCATTCTACAGTTTCATTCATAAGTATTATCGGCGCCTCCCTTAGCCTCGCTTCAAAATCATGGGTCAATCTAGAAATTAAATTTTCATTTCCGGAGAAAGATGTACCTTTTTTAGTTTTCTGTGTAGATGAGAATACAAGGCTTTTCAGAGATATGTGGTGGACTAGAATGCATTACTTTGACTAGAAATAGGCATGTTTCTAGATTCCAATTCTTGACTAGTTCTCTCTCGTAAACATACATCTATAGCACCTACTGTATCTGCGTGTGTGAGCAGTTCAGACTGTGTTGCGGGATAAATCTCGGATTGCATTTAGTATCTCCGCCAACTCGTTTGATGCCAGTGGAACCGAGTACCTTGTTTTTGTCTAACTTGTGATAAAGGTAAGAAAAAAACGGGCCCTGCGGTATTTCTGACCCTTTTCGCTTGCTATTGCTTGCTCAGCTTTTTGTGAAATAAGTAACACTGGAGATCTTATATGAGCAAGAGTGGGGGAGGAACTATATATCAGCCCATATCTCGGCCAGGTACTAAACTGATCCAAATAGTGATTCGCCTTTCGCGTTCCTTTTAACGTTCGACTGCTGTAATTAGTTCACTTATAACATTTTAAGGAATGTTTACCTTTGAAACGTATAATTTTCATTATAAATAGTAATTTTCTTAAGAATCCACGCCCCCCCCCCCCCCTGCGATGTTAGTTGCATACTCTCCAAAGTATTAATGAAATGCAGTGCATTTTGATACGGAAGCTGAAGTAATGAAAATGAGGCTAGTGGTAAGTCCCATCTCTTGTCACGTCGGCGTTACACTAAAGACTTAAAACTCAATTATTCAGTGAACCGAGTGTATCATAAAAGTGAATAATAGTCGCACTCTGATTACTAATGTGTTATTTTAATTACGTAGAGAAGGGTGACAATATGTTACAAATATACAATTAATGTTGTGAACTATGATGTGGAGGAAGACATCAGGTGCGTATAAAATGGAATGAATAGGTGTATGGGGAAATTGAAAATTTACCATAGGTATAGGTCGACGACTATTATGCATACAAAATCAAGTAACAAAATAGTGGCGGGGTGCGTCGCGTGGATACGCGTGATGTATATGTATAGCTGTAATTGTGAACCAGACAGGAGAGATACATTTAAGTTTATCAATAAGGTGAAAGGGTAGTTTGAAGCATGGTTTTCATTAAATGGCTATAGTTACATCAGTTATGACCGTATTGGCTTGGCACGGAATAAAATCCAATTTCAACAGTGTAGTTTTGTAGCAATAAACCTTCAGAGTTCTAGAATTGATTGAGTGAATTAAAGTAGAATTGTAATTGTAAAACAGTCATATTAAGAAGCTGTTAAAAGTTTTCTTTATAGAGAATAAGTGAACCATTTCTTTATGATAAGACGACGTGAGTTGGTATAATTTTAACATCACAGTTCAGGATTTCAACTATATGCACCAATCATGAACTCTGTGAATCAGCTTTTGTACGCTTATTCCGAAAGTAAGGATTTGTCTTTAATTCGGTGCCCGAAAGATTTTTTTAAAGACAGGCAGAATTATAGAAATTTAGATTAGTGCATCACTTTCGTAAGAGATAATAATTTGAATTATTATAATCTTCCGTAACTTCAGAAGAATATGATTTTTAGAGCTGGGTGGACAATAATATGGTTCGCCTGATTTTTAAGAAGTTTATTAATATCGTGCATACTGCTTGTTGTTTTTGTTTTTAGATATTTCTATTTTAATCTATTAGACTCTTCTCCCACTAATAAAGAATACGTAGTGGGCTCTCCGAATTCTTCTCATGTAATGTTAATGGTTTTCGTAACTCAGGATCTTCCCCGCTATCCTTGAAGGTTGAAGGAACTCACCCATTTAGAGGTTTCAGAAAATTGTTGTGAAAGTTTTTTATTATTATTATTTTTATTTTTAATCTACCATAAATGTGTTATTTCATGTCCAACACAACCACCTAGTGTTAAATCAACAAAGTACAGGATAACGTTTCAATCGAGTACAAAGAGTCGCACTGTGCAACGATTTATATCACTAGGAAATATTTCGGATTAATCCAAATCAGAATGTAAGAAAGCAGAATCAGGGTGTCTATCGGTCACGAAATCAGAAAACGGTCATGAAAGTCAAGAAATTTAGCTTTACGGTCACGATTTTTTTTTTTTTTTTCTGTACAAATGTGAATACAGATTTGAAAATTTTATTCTATATAACGTCAAAATTCACCACCAGAAATGTCTATGGTTGACTTTAGACGCTATCAAATCGCAACCAAACCACGCTTCTATCGCATGGATGAAAATTCGGCATAATTCGTACCTAGATTCGTTCTTGAGAGTGTTTATGATTTGGTAAAGAAAAGGTCACGAAATTTCATTTTGGAATTTTAGTAGACACCCTGAGAATGCTCTAAGTAATTCAAGTTAATGCGGAAAATGGTTAACAAACAAACACAAAAAAATCGAAATAAGCAAATATTAGCAATAAGAAAATAATTGTCAATAGTCCAGTAAAGAATGATTAAACTTTAATTTCGATCGTTATGGTTTCTGTCACTGATTTATGTATTTACACTTGAATATACGCATTTTTAGTAATTATTAAAATGTTTCCAGAATCCAATTACCCTAGAGGAGTTTCCATCAATTTTTAAGATGGAGTTGAAGTTATACGATTAGCCAATGTCAGTATAGGTCAATAGTTGTTATAAGTTTTAAAGTGAGTATACATTACTGTGACTGATTGGGTTTTCTTTTCACAGGTCTCGGTACTAGTTCTGCTGCATTCGTTGGGTGCGTCTGTGTGTCGAGCACCCTTCGAGTGACAACCGAGAGATGTCTTAGTTATTCAGTCGCTGGTCTTTGAATTACTGAGGTAAGTCTGTCATAGATGAGGAGGGTATAGTAAATGCAGAGAACACGTGTAGAAAGTTAAGGCTGTAGCAAATTTAGAACTGCATTATCCGTTCTATTTGTTTCGTATTATCCGTATGGTAGCAGCCTCGCTCAGAGTATTTCCACTTTCTTGCAAAGAAATGAAACTCTGGTTGGTAAACTCTTTTAAATTTCCACCTGAAATTATTTTTTTTCTCACTGCCCAGAATTGACCTTTTTCTTCTTGACAGTTAGCTGATAATAAAGTGAACTTATTGTAAGCCGCGCATAGAGCAATCTTGTCAGTGTACTCCAACTCAAAAGGTATTCACCTTGTTCTATATTCTGTAATTAAATTCATGAAAACATGTTGAACGTCGTATTTTCAGTGACAATTGTCTGCATACTTCTTCCTGCATTTACATCTTAATTTTTTGCGCTTGGGAGCCGCGGTGGCTCAGTGGTAGAGCGTTACCCCTTGTGTATGGGGTCCCTGGTTCGATCCCAGCTCGCACCAAGTGAACTTTGTGGTGGACAAACACCATGTGCGTGGTTTTCTCAGGGTTCTCCCGTTTCCTCTCACTTTCTTCATTTCATTCATTTCTCATTATCACAGTCTCCTTTAGTCTAGCCGGCATAACCATGGAACGTAAAGATTTCATTTTTCTTTGCGCTTCTTCTTTCGTTATTTAGTAGAAAAGGTGAAGGTACCAATGATGTTATTCCATTTTCTCTTCAGAATGTCCCACCCGGGCAGTCTATACTGAAATTTGGTAACATCATTGACACATTCACCACCATCACTAACAAAGAAAAAGAAGAACAAAGAATTAAGATATGACAGAAAGAAACTTTTGTTAAATATATTTCAATACACTGTTCTGAGACATGTTCTTGTTATTCTCATAAATTTAGTGATGAATTATATATTTCGCACGTGATAAAGTGTACCATACTGCAACTTTTCGTTGAGTGTTGACAAATTGTCTTCGCTTTTTAGTTACAAAGAGCCACGTGTGGTGTCTTATAGTTTAAAGTAGTTTTTGTTATTTCCACTCACAGTTGTAGCATTCCAGCGTGTGACCAACTTTTGCATGATATGCTTAATGTTCTTATTAGTATTGACGAAGGACAATTGTGTGATTTGTCTGAAATATATAGTTCATCACTGAATTTAAGAATCACAAAAATATGGCTCAGGTCAGTATATCAGACTAAAATTAGTTTTGCTTTATTGTGGGCGTAAACATTCTTTTTTTTTTTTTATTTTTTAAAAATCATATGAAACTATAATTAATAAAAATAAAGTTTTACCTTTATAGTTTCCATTCATATTGTCTTCACAGATATATTTTTTCTTATCTATGTTTCGACAGTGCTGACAGCTATCGTTGAAAATTCAACGTTTAAGATGTTTTCGTAAATTTAACTTCAAAAGCAAGGTAAATATCTTTCTTAGTTAGTTGATTCAGCTTTATACATGAAAACCCGATATATAAGAAGTAAAGTGAAAACTGTTAAACAATGCACATTTACGAAAAGATCCTGTAGGGAGATTGTGGACCAGCAATAAAGCACTTACCTATGGTGCAAAGGATCGCTATTTTGATCCTAAGCCATGAGTTTGTGGTGAACATACGGTCCGTGGGTTTTCTCGACACACTCCTACTTCTTCCCCATATAATCATGTACTTTCGGTAATCACCCTTCTACCTTAGTGGACAAAGCATAAGTATTGAATCTAAAACTAAGGACGCAACTAAAATGTACTGAATTATCAGCCAGCCCGTTTAAATACATACTCACTGCAAAACTTCAGTAATTATGAGATTTAGTGATTTTCTGTTGGTAAGCTATGTATTATTATATATCAGACTGTCATGGGGGAATTATTCAGACTAAATGTATTAGTCTGTTTTGAACATAACAGTCGGATTGTATAAAGGAAGAGTGTGGGAAATATTCAGTTTTATCTGAAAATTGAAAGTTTCCATAATTTTCAAATTTCGTAATGTATTTTGAAAAAAGAAAGTCGCCTTTGTATACCGAGTAAGTGAGTGTTATCTATTATATAGAAACGAAACTAATCTTGTTTGCCGTCGAATCACGTGAGAACGTCTGAGCCGACTGAAATGAATTTGTGGATATAGTTATCACCTACCTCGAGCTGTGCTTTTTCGTGTTACTTTTATTAAAATGAATATCCTAGTAAGAAGAGTCATAATTTGTATTCTAGGAAGGAGGGTCATAATTTGTGAGAAATTGAGTACCTCATGAACCTCTCAAACTCATTTAAAATAAACAGACACGTGTTGCGGCATTTTTGAAAATTTTTGTTTTAATGGGGGACAAGGAATATTAAATATATGTGTTCCAGCATAACTCTAAAGCGCTTCCCCAGACTTGGTACACATATGACTTCAATCTGGAAACAAATACCGTTGGGTAAGTGGGTAAGACAACCCAAGGGAAGTGCGAAGGAGGTAACATGTAAAAATAATAATATTAATAAAAAAAAAAAAAAAGTCAGACATTGGTGTGAAATCCGTAGTTTTCTTGTCGTTGAGATGAGTAGTGGCACTCCCGGTGCCGTACTGTGAGGTTAATATACCGTGTCATCCCTAAGAAATGAGAGAGGATGGCTGATATTAGTGTCGAGTCAGTAATTTTTGGAGTCCCTGAAGTGAATAGTGACTCTTTCGATATCGTTCAAGCCCAAATTCATCCCTCTATCGTCTTGGGATTGGGGGTTAGGGTAGATTTTTTTTTTTAAACATAATTCGTGCGAAAGTATTTGAAGCTCCCATCGACATGGGGTGAGAAGGAGTGACATTACGATTTTAACCATTATACGTTTTCATTGAAATGTGTATCCAAAGGGGAAAGAAGGGTTCAAATATCTCGCAGAAACCTATTCCCTCCGTGCGAAGAACAGATATTTCAACTACTATATGATAAAACAGATCTAATTTATTGCTTTGTAGTAATTTGTGTAGCTATTTTGTATTTGAAGTACTGTATAGTCTTAAGATGAGTACAAAGACGGGGCCTGCAGATGACAATACTTATTCGTTATCGTGTCAATATATTTTTTGTAGAGGCAAATCAATAATGATATCCAATTTCGTTTATTATTGAAACTAAGTCTTCGGCCTTTTGCGTCGTCGAAGAGCGACAAATCAAAATAGATGCGAGCTCAAAGAATGCATTACATATTATTATTGTCTTGCATTCATAATCAAAATGAGAGTGGTTATAGTAACTAAACCATATATGTATACATGCAGTTAGATTACTAGGTGGTTAAAAATGCTTAAATTTAAAGATAACCACAGCCCTTGTCCTATTTTAGAAATAATAATTAGCTCGAAGCAATACAGTTTTCTTAAGTTGCAATAAAGTCGGCACAATAATTTTAAATCAGCAAATCATCTTCACAGTTTAGCACCTTAAAGCGCAGGTGGTGCCATCTATTTGCGTGATTGTTTATTATTAGGATTAGGGTTCTGCATTAACTATGCCGTGTGTTACTGAATAGATTAACAATTGGAAGGGTATTGTTGAGATGCAAAATAGAGCTTTCAAAACATAATGTGTATAATTAGCATTCAACACTTTGTAACAGTCAAGAAGTTGGAAATACTGACGTAAAAAGTAAATACGTTGGACGACCTGGCACAGAAGATGTCAGTGAAAGAAATCAACAGGTGTATTAAGTTAGATTGGAGTGCATGCGGAAGGATCAGCTTCATATTAAATGAAGAGTAAAATGTGAATGTACCTAAAGTCTTAAATTTTGAAACATCGCTTTGGGTCTCTTTTGACATACGGATCAGAGCCATGAATTCTGATGAAACAAGACATTCACCGTTTTGAGACTACACAGTGAATCATTGGAATATATATCGAAGGTCACGCTTTTTTTTTTTTTTTTTTTTTTTTTTTTTTTTTTTTTTTAATTTTATTTATCCTTTTAAATTCAACGAAGACTTCAGTCACATAATTTTGAAAACTGAATGAACATGTATCTTCCGAGTGGAATTAAATTTTTAAAATATGATGTTATATAGCCTATGTAAAATCTTTGAAGAATATTCGTATTGTAAAATATACTTCATTTGTGTTGTTAGAATGAAGAGTCACACTTACTTTTCACATCGTGTATTCATAGTTCAGTATCTTCTTATCGTCAAGGACATTATTATTATTATTTTTTTTAGTTAGTAAGTAAATAGATAAGTACACACACACACACACACTGTGTGTGTGATAGTATTCGTTGTTTATTGTAATATTCTTCACGATGGTGAAATATTATGTATGCAGAGGCAAAGCAGATGCATTCCACTCGGCTGAGAAAACACAACCCAATACGTCAAGCAGCTAGGTTTGTAAGGAAGGTGACGGGATTAACAGTTATTATCGTGAAAATAAGTCAAATGGGGCATTGCAGTAATAGAAAGTCGGGCATATTGCAAGGAAAATGATCCCACAAAATCAAGGGTTTTTATTTGGTCTAGGAATTAATTCGTGCGGTTGGTACGCACACATTGAAGCTGTAGTACAAACACAAAATAAATAAATACCTTAAGAAAAATATTGTCCATCGCTAGCCACCACTTTCGCCCATCTGTCAGGCAATGTACGGATTCCGTGGCGAAAGAAGTCCTCATCCTTGGAAGCGATCCAGTCAGAGACCCATGTTTCGATATCTTCTGAAGAAGTAAACCGCTGTCCAATCAAATCGTTGTTCATGCAATCGAACAAGTAGTAGTCCGAAGGAGCAACGTCTGGTGAATACGGCGGGTGGGGTAAAACTTCCCATCCGACATTTTCTAAATAGGTTTTGACCGGTTTTGCGACATGTGGGCGAGCGTTATCATGTTGAACAATAAGTTTATCATGTCTGTTCTCCCATTCTGGTCGTGTTCTGGCCAGAGCTTGCTTCAAACGCATTAATTGTCGTCGATAACGTTCTCCATTCATAGTTTCACCCGGTTGCAGCAGCTCATAGTACACCACACCTTTCATATCCCACCATATGCACAGCATAACCTTTGCACAGTGAATATCTCGTTTTGGTTGTGATGGACCTGGTTCACCTGGTTTCACCCAGGCCTTTTTTCGTTTAGGGTTCTCGTAATGGATCCACTTCTCATCACCCGAATAATTCGATGCAGAAACCCCTTTCTGCTCTGTCGTTGAAGCAGCAATTCGCAAATGGTTTTTCGTCTTTCAACGTCTCTGTCTTTCAATTCATGTGGAACCCAATATGACATCTTTTGAATCATTCCCATGGCTTTCAAGCGTTTGGAGACTGTTGTTTGATCAACGCCTAATGCTGCTGCAAGTTGTTCCTGCGTTTGACACGAATCCTGCTCGAGCAATGCTGTCAATTCTTCGTCTTGAAATTTTTTTGGCTGTCCAGCTCGCTCTTGGTCTGCCAAGCCGAAATCACCACTTCTAAACCGTGCAAACCACTTCTGACACGTTCGCTCAGCTAGAGCATGGTCACCATACACTTCCACCAAAATACGATGACTTTCAGTCGCACTTTTCTGCATGTTAAAGTAATGCAGCAGGACACCCCGCAAAAATACTTTATCAGGCACAAATTGCGCCATGTTCACTTAACTACGAACTGGTGTTGTTGACGCTTTAATCCACTGCCCTATACTACGAACGATACGCGATGACAGGGGTTTGCAACACATGTGTGGATACACGAAACTGTGGGACGCTCCGTTCGTTGCGCCATCTCTTGTCCAACCGCACGAATTAATTCCTAGACCAAATATTTTGTCCTATTTCCATTTAGCTTTCCCACAATAGGAGAAAATAAGTCGTACAAATTATTATCTTAAGTAAAAGTGAAACGAATATAAAACGAATGCAAGTGCGAAGTGAGCGATGTTAAACTCATATCATACACCAAAATTAGGTGTCTGTCGTATAGGAAAATACTAGTGATAAAAACTTAGCTGCAGAGATTTTATATTCATTCGGAAGATTACGTGTACATATCAAAAGCTGCTCTAATATTCTTTCTTTAGATATGCACTTTCAGCGACATATCCACGCATATTGTTTCCAGTTTAACCAAGATATTAAACATCGTGATGGTAATGTTAAAGTAAACTTAATCGCAACATTTAGTGTATATATATATATATATATATATATATATATATATATATATATATATATATAGACTAGCAGCGTTCACCCCGCTTCGCTGCGGTCACCCCGGAACGCAATAAACTTTGTTACTTAGATAATTTTTACTTTTTCGCTTTCAAGTGATATGATAAAAACCATAGAAGATTGCATTAAATGTTAACATTATATCGCCTGTCATTTATGTTAACCCGCCCCGCTTCGCTGCGGTCACCCCGGAAGTTTTCGCTTTCAAGTGATATGATAAAAACCATAGTAGATTGCAGTAAATGTTAACATTATATCGCCTGTCATTTATGTTAACCCGCCGAGTGACACGGTCATGCGGGTTGCATATAAATACGTTTATTTTTACCTATGATGAACTAACAAAGGATTTGTACGTTATGGACACTTGAATGGTCAATTATCTCAAGACACTGGTAATTAAAAATTAAAGTGATATGATAAAAACCATCTAGGGTCCAAATCCTAATAACCCCCCAAAAATAAAAGAAATTGGTTCAGCCGTATTAGCGTGATGAGGTAACAAAGGATTTGTGCGTTCTCTTTTATATATATAGATAGATAGATAGATAGATAGATAGATATTAGCGGACGAGTTAATTTAACAAAAAAGTGCTTGAGTTAGTTGCGGTACTGTTGATTGCTGTACACTTACAATGAATAGCTCAGTTCTTTTAGGTCTTGCTGTTCAGTTCTTGATTAAGGTTTCACTGGATTCTAGTGAACAGATTATGGGCTCAGTGCGTCCACGTTTGGTCGTCTTTAGACAGTAAACAGATATGAAAGAAAATAATGGTTAGTTAACCAGAAATAAATAAATAAATAAATAAATAATACTCAGGAAACCACCCATATAACAATTCGACACATATGTTTCAACGACTAAGTGTTGTCATCTTCAGTGCGCTTTCCGGAGGATATTACGTTGGTTGATTGGTTGTTGAAACGTACACGTGGTAGAATGTTACATTGAGCGCTTCAGGGAGTATTTTTTTCTGATTAATTAATATGTATTCTATCACGTCATTAAGTAAAATAATGAATAATTGAGCGTCTGGAGTGCGGGAATATAAATATCCATTGTTTTGAAACATCCAGGGAGAGGGGGCTGCTAAGTTGCGAATCTTGAGTTTGACGAGACTGGCATTTGATTTGTGGTAGTTGTACGGATCATTGCAGGTAGTAAACAAGTGGTATGTCTCGTCCAAGAGTATCAGCCATTCATGTGCATCTCTCTTAAGTTGCAAGACGTAAGTGTGGAATGTTAGGCTCAACATTTTCGTTTTGTTTATGTAAATGAAAGAAGGAAACAACCGAATCTTTTACACACCAGATCCTCTATAGGTGCGAATTTAATAATACACAAAGAGCGAGAAAGTGAATGAATGGACGGGCAGTCAAGATCTTCGGCATGCCGTGCCGATGCGTTAATCACTACGCTATCTAATCCGCCTCCCACTACAGCCACAAATTCTCTCAGTCCTAAAGTCGGTGCTCTCCACTCAGACCACATAGCTTGTAGTCAACGACAAAAGTTTTATCCATTTGGTAAAATTTATTTAGGGAGTAACGGTGGTGTGACTGGAACGTGCAGAAAATTTCATTCCTTTTAATTTACTGAAAACTGTACTCAGATTGTCCTGTTCTGAAGTTATTTACGAAACTAATTTCACCAAGCGGAAAGAACCTTTGTCGTTAACTGTACCAGAGTCTGGCTGCTGTGCTTGGACAATCCAGTGTCCATATATCGAGAACACCGTTTTAATTTCATATATATTAATGAAAGGAGAGAACAGCCGAATTTCTTGAGGAATTTTTCAGGAGTGAGTGAGTGAGTGAGTGAGAGAAAGAGAGAGAGAGTGTGTGTGTGTGTTCTGGGAGGGAGACTGGATAGCGTAGTGGTTAACACATCTACACGGTATGTTGAAGATCCCGGTATGTTCGAGTCCCAGCCTACTCATTTATTTTTTCAGTCTTTGTGTATTATTTTCGTTTTGTATTTAAAAATGTTTTTTTTTTTATTATTAAAGTACATTTTTCAGGGAAAACTCAGCGAAAACAATATAGTATAAGTCCAATATGTTTATAATACAAAATCATCTCAGTCTGTGAGTGACGCTAATTCCTACTTGTTAACTATCACCGCTCTGCTGCGTTCGCTACTTTCCTACTTGACTTCGTTTATTTCAAACTGGATAGTGGTTATGCTGAATTACTGGTAATTATTAAGACAAGGTCCTATTAAATGAAAATAAAGTTATAATTGGTTATATAAAATCCATAGGTAATTATTCCATGCCAAGCACAATATAAGTTATTAACTAAGCAACATCAGCGTAATATATAGACTACAGACAGTTGTTACCATTTACTTTTAAGACTTTGCAATATTTAGCAAGCTTTACCGCCAACACACATGAAACATACTGCTATTAACAGGCTGCAACTATATTTAGATTTGAACATTAATGTTTGTGGAACTGCAAGTTAATTGAAAAATAAATGAATAAATAAGTGTAAACATGTAGAAATATTAATTACTCACAAAACATATAGCATACAGAGAGCGGAAGATTTAGGAGGAAAAGGTAGTCAATAATAGTCAGTAGGCAGGAACATGCTCATGCTTCAACCTGAAGAGGTTCAGGCTTTGATGTCTAGCACCGAGCATTTCAACATTTTTCTTAGTCATGCTTTATGACTACCAGGAATGTACTTTGCAGATTGTCAACCTGTTTCCTGTCCCATGTATCCCATATAATAAAGAAAATGAGACAAGAATAGTTACAGGTAGAATTTCAAAATAAAAGTATATCATTATATGGAAATTTCCAATAATAAAATGACAGAGATCCTAGCATTTTTTATGATATAGCTCTCAGGTTGCATAACTAAATGTAGTGGTGTTTCTCGTACTTTCTTGAATGTTGTCGCTGGTATGAAGGAAATTCCTTCGATAGCCGCTTTCACTGGCATGTGACCTGCTCAGGGCCGTGACTACCGGTAACGTCCTTCATGCACGTGGTGGAAAACGCTGACCTTGTCATGTTATATTTCATTCTACAGAGCAGCTATACTCTTTAACATTTATAACGTTGAGTTAGTATGAATGATTAGTGATAGAATTAATACGAACTATCTTTGGACACATGGTGTCTTTCCTCAAGCTAAATCATTATCATTTCTTACATACGGCTGCTGGTCTTTAGAAGAGAAGTGGATGGCTTTATGTATATATAAAAAGGAGAAATGTACATAAATATATTAAGTGCTTATATGTGTTGACAGTTACTTTTATATATAATTAAAGTAATGAATATGTAAACATAAACGAAAATAACATTTTTAACTTAGTTAAAATCAGGGTTGGCTGGTTTAACCATTTAACCATAGTTTTAAAAAATGGTTTAAAAAAAGAAAAGAAAAAGAAAAAAGAAACGAAAAGTGCTTTAAATCGCGTGAACTTCGTGATGACTTTTTGACATATCAAACCATCTCCATTACTTTTATCACCTTTTCAACTTTTAAGCAAGGCGTCCCATGTTCAGTTCTCGGTCGAAGCACAACCCTTCTTTCAAGTATTAAGCAAGTAGCGGTTCGGATGTCACTTTAAGCGAAAGTCTTCTTAATAACCTCGGTATTATATAAGGATATCAAGCCTAAACATACGAAACGAAACCAAATTGTATATTTCTGCTTGCCTGAATATCTGTTGTTTTATTAAGAAGCCATGGTTGCTTAAATATATTGATAAAAATTGGCAAAATTTATCGACTGCCTATTTAGCTTTCAACATTAGCTTAGATTGGACTTACAATTTTAATTTTATTGAATGATATCTACATACTAAATTTGTAATTTATATGTTTTGCGTACTGATTATGATACGTTGACCTTAAAATTTTACATCCAAAGCAATAACGGGATTTTTTCGTTATTGCTTTGCATTTAAAGTAATAATAGGATTTTCCCGATGGTTAAGGCGAGAGTTTCCTGATTTATATATAACTCTGTATAATTGTTTCACTTGCGCAGCTGTTTATCTTTTTGTCCTTCTGAAATGGCTCTTGATAATTATATTAATAAGTTTGTAAAGATCAGTACAACGTATTTTTGTCAGGAGTTACTCGTGAGTGAGTCGGCAGATTCATCGCATTTGTAGCCCAGTAGTCCCGGTTTCAAGTCCAAATGGAGGACAATTTCTCTCGGATATAAGCCGAGAAGCGGTTTGGATTCCGTTTTAAGCTTATGTGACCCTTCAAATAATGAAATGAAATGAAATTTTTGAGTTTTATGTCCTACGGTTATGCCAGTTAGACTAAAGGAGACGGTGATGATGAGAGATGAATGAAATGGTGGAATGAAGAAAGTGGGAGGAAACGGGAGAACCCCGAGAATACCCACGCACACGGTGTTTGGGATTCGATTGGCGGGAGCAGGGTTTGAGCCCGGGACCCCAAACACCAGAGGTGAATGCTGTACCACTGAGCCACCGCGGCCCTGTGAACCTTCCAGCATAACCCAATTGTTGCATAATAACACCAAGACGAAACAAACTTATTTTTTTCTTTATGTAATATAAATACATAGAGTAAATTATTTAAACCAAAAAGCTTGGTTTAAACAAAAAAAGGGGGGGGGTTAAAAAAAAGGAACATGGTTTTTGTTAACCTTGGTTAAAATAGTAAATTTTGAAATACCAATAATGAAGATGGGCGTGCCTGAGAATTTTCCAGTGGTGTGAGCGAGGGGAGTTGCCATTGTTTCTCCATAACTAGTTTGTTTTCATTTATTTCTTAGGAGAGATAGTAGCATATAAATCCAACCGTGTCTGTATGTGCAAATTTGAGAAATGAAATGAAATAAAATTTTTAGTAAGGTCTCATGAGTATGCACGTAGGCTAAGGAAGATAGTGATTAGAGGTCCGGAGCCTACAATGCGTGTCGAAGTTCACTCTGTGTTTATTAAGTGGGGAAAAAAAAAATGCAAACGTAATATAAAGATTAAAAGTCAACTTCCGAACGTGAATAGGAAAGGACGTTTAAAGATTCTGCATATCTGTGGATTTCTGGTCGGCATAAAATGCCGGTTTTTTCCTGTTCGGTAGTCGTGTTCATTCTTTCTCTTCTTTTTTATTATATTAAAGTGCGACTTCAATATTTGTTATATATGACATAGCTCCCGCTTTTAAGATAGATTTGCTCTTTATTTATTGCAAGACATTCGCTGTATCTGATTGATGTGATCAGATAGTATAGAAATGAGATAATAAGACATTTTATTCTAGCAGTATCTATAATAAGTTTTTTTTTTTTTTTTGGTTACGTATATTTTACATACAGCAGTTTTATACAGGGGGGGGGGCAAAAGTAGATATACGCCCCTGCATTGATCAAGTATAACATTCTAGTTTGTGGATTTATTTGCTTTGACTGTTCCGGGCTTAAGTTATAAGTAAAAAGACGTTAAGAACAAATAATGAAGAAACTAGATCTACCTGTTTGATAACAATAAGAAATGATATAAAATACAGGACGAGACTGTATACCGATTTTTGGGCCACCCTGTATGTATTGTCTGACTTCCATTTTTATATTCTGTAAGTTTTCACTTAGCCAATTGTTTAAGCGTGATTCAGTTCTTCAAAGTTGAGAATACAGTAGAATCCCTCTAATCCGTCACTTTTGCGACTGGGGGTATGGTTGGAACGCAAAAATTGCCGGATTATTTATCAGAAAATACAGAAAAATAGGAATTTACAGTAAAATAAACAATGTCTGAACTAAAAAAATGACTGTATTGTTCTCTACAGTAAAAGCAAACGAACAGTAAGCACTAAAAACTGCACAGTACAGCACAGAAAACATGCACAATGAAAGAGACGGTACAAGAGATGACGGTAACAGCAAGTACGCGACGACAGTAAACGACAATGCGCCTCGTGTGTCATTCGACTCGAGCACGATCGGATCAACGGGAGTGGTATACCAGCTGAGGGTGGACGACAGGGGTTCTACTGTACTCCAATTCAAAGCCACTTGTTTAGGTGTAGTTTCCAATAGTGAAGAATACTATTAGACTGCACTTACCCTGTTTTTTATTTTCAACTTTTCTGGTAACAAAAATAACAAACTGGGATCACTGGATGAGTACATTTCTCTCAACCTCTGTAGTTTACATTAAGCGAAGTAGAAATTGGAGTACAATTACGTTGTCTAGCCTTCAGGATAGAAAAATGTGAAAAACCATTAAGAGTACTAAAACTATTAAACTACCAAACAATTAAACGGATAATAAAATTAAACAATTTTATGCTAACGTAGCAAATTTACTACATTTATTTATTTATTTATTATCGTAACTGTAATGATAGATTATCAGAAGAGATGGATCGTCTCCTGCCCACGGCCAGAGACCGATGAATATTATTATTAAAAACAAAAGAAAGAAAAAATATACTGTGGTTCCGAAATCTCCAGTTCCGAATAAATAGTATTTTGCTACATAATGTTTAGACAAGGAGACGGAGAACTTGTCTTTGTTTGATGCCATACCTAAGGATAGAAGGCGGCTTTTAGAAGAGAGAAGTTCAAGTTTGAATACGATGCAAAATAAACTAGTCTATTTATTTTCGTGACTAGTGAAGTAAATCGAGAATACTTTTAAAGATACGATTAAATATCTGTCAAATAATTGTATCAGCGGATGAGATTGGAGGGTTTTTAAGAACGTATGGCTCCAGTCAGATTATGAACTTTATCAGGGATGTCTTCCTTTGATTGTTTTCCTTTATATTTTCAAGTGTTGAAAGCTACCTCTACTTTGAAATAGTATGCTTTTTGAAAAGAATCCGACTCCTTTAAGATAGACAAGGGGTTTATCTCAACAACACGATAAAATAGAAACAGCAATACATAATAAAATGGGATAAAATCCGTTCTTAGCAGATAACTAATGTCAAGTTGTCTTGATGTATTTACTTTTTGATCTCAGAAGTTGATAAGGCTGAATATATCAAAATCAAGTCTACATTGCATAGATAACAAAGCATATAGAATTACATGGTTTATGATCTGTAGCTGTTTCTTCTTTTGTTCACGCCTTCAGTTTCAGCCATTCCTACTAAGTAGGCCTTGAACTGTTCAGAGGAGTATTTCGCTGTTATCAGCAGTCCAAAGGTTTTTTTGATTGTGAAATAGCATAAACGCATAAGTTGCTGATTGATTGTATACAGTTTCCTTAATACAGACTTGAAGAGAGTTTTGTAAATTTAAAAATTATTAAGTCGTGCACTAGGTCTGGATAACCTGTTCTTCTGTACAGTCATTATCAAAATTTTAATATATGTAAATAATGAAAACTCATTAAACTCTGCCGAAAGTTTGCAATGAAGTTTCTCTGGAATTAATTTTGAGAGTCAAAATAGAACTTAATTGGAAATTTCGTAGTTTATATTTTTTAGAAATATATCATGAGTAAAAATGATGTATGCTTTTGTACAAATATATATATATATATATATATATATATATATATATATATATATATATATATATATATATATATTTTAACATTAATCCTCACACAGGGCCCACTCCTCTCTGTCTCTCTGGACGACCCAGGTGGGAGATTTATCCCTCTCCCTCTTCCAATGGAATGGTTCGGATAATATGGGGAGAAAGAATTCCAGGCCGAACTTTTTTGACGTACTTATGGGCGCGACCGCCGTTTTGTCCATGTTTCAGTGTGTTCTTGTGCCTTGTAGCCTTACAGTAGGCATGTATATCAACCACTACTTGCCTCCACCGAAGGTCAAACTCACTCACTGCTAGGGTACCACGGAGGGTCAAGAGAACTCCCCCAGCTACAAAATGATGGTAGTGGTGAAAAGGAAGGCCGACGTGTAGCTTCGTCAGGTTCATTATTTATCAGTGGTCTGAGAGCAAAAAGTATTCCTCTTCCCTTATGTCTTTAGCTAGCTTCTCTCTTTGTTTTTTTAAAATGTCTTTCCTACTTTTACAGATAAGAAAGATTTTTTTTTTTGGGGGGGTGGGGGATGGCTTTGGACTCTTTTGCAGCTCTACTATATGAAGGGTGGAAAAGGGAGAAGAGATGTCAGATCTTTAGGTGGTGTCTAAGCCAACTTTAAAATACAACCAAAATAATAATAATAATAATAAAGGAACTTTCTTGGGCAAACAGAATGCAGTAAACGATTAACAGAATAAATTAACTGGAAAGAGACATAAAGTTCACAATATCATTTTATTTCTCGATTTTATTTGTTTATGCACTATATTTTCTGGTAGGTGTCTTGTCTTTTTCGTTTAGTCGGAATTAAAGTTAGGATTTGGTGGTCTCGTTTTATGACATGTTGTTCATTGTAAATTTTTATTCAGGTTGAAAACTAGCTTCTATCTAGAACAACGCGGCAATTATATTCTTGACAAGGAAATTCTGTGCAGATGCGGAGTCCCACTGAATGAGTGGGATCATCCAGAGTATGGAAGATAAGAGTAAGATGGTTCATTGTTGTGAATGTGTTTAGTAACTATTAAAATGTCTTGATGCTGAAACTTTAACACTGATAATGTTTGTAGTTTCTTAAGCGTTAGTTTACAGAAAAATGTTAACTTACGAAGGAAAATAGCATCTATAACTGTCTATATCTCACCTGTGATGACTTGGTAGCTAGAGATGATTATTCTCCATCAAGGATTCAGTGAAAACTCTTTCCTGTAGTGTTTTGATATTGTTACATATATTTCGGATTGCACAAATTACGCGATTAAACGTGTTGCTTCTACCACATTTAAAATTTAGTGTTGAGAATGCTCTTCGAGCATTGTCAGAACGAATTTAAAAAGAATTAATTTTTTTCGAAATTTATATGAAATTGTATAATAAATTTATGTGATTAAACTCAATAGATAATTCATTTAATATTTGGAACCTGCGTATTAGGGAGTCTATTGAATAAGTTATATTGAGCAGCTGTCACTTTTTATCACCGTATATATACTGAAATTAAGATATAACCAGTGACCACCGGTTACTATTTGGTACCAAAATGTTCACCATCCTCTTAGGTATTGGATCAACACCAATATGACTGACGGTTCCCAAGATATGACTCCTTAAATCTCCCGAAATCGGAACTTTTTGGGCCAATATCTTCAAACAGTAAATGTGACGCAAAAAATTCCATCACTTCTTTAGATAGTTTTTGATGCTCTATCAAATGGAGGGCTCAAAATTGAAAATTTCGCAAATAGCAGACGCAGATATGGAGAATTCAGTAACGAGCTTTCGTTGAACATATTTGAAAGCGAATCAGTTGCATAATTTTATAGGTTTTCGTTAAAATTTACTTAAGCAGGAATTGAAATATAATTATCACTTCGTGATTAAAATGTAGTTCAATATATTTTTGGACAAAAGTTTTTTCTTTTCTTCCCTTAATGAGCTACTAGGATGTTGAAGTTTATTGCCAACATTCTAGTGGCAACATGGTAAGCTTATGAAGGAATAGTTGATTTATCAGAAATTAGATATACAACAAAAGGAGACTGGAGACTCCAAGGGCTCAGTGGTATATCGGGCACGTTGGGCCCCTGTTTTGTTCTCAGCTTGCGGCAAATTGACTTTATGAGAACGAACATTATGTGCGTGGGTTTTCTCTAGGCTCTCCCACTTCCTTGATTCCACCACCTCACTTAGCCTCGGTGCATATTCACGGAACAAACTAAAATAATAATAATAGTAATGATAAGTAAAAAAAGAGATTGATTGATACTTGTTTTAAAGTTAATGTTCCCATCAGCATGAAGGTCACATAAGATCGCACCGGAAATCGAACTCTAGCCCCTCGTGCCAAAGGCGAAGAACGTCACTTAATTAAGAGGACGGGAACTAAGTCTGGTAGAGCTGTCACCTTTGGTTTCAGGCCATGCGAGTTTGTGTTCGACAAAATCTCTGTAGGTTTTCTTGTAGTTTTCCCACCATTCTTGCTTGATAAATCCATCAATTTCCCCATTATAGTGTAAAAAGCAACTCAGTTAGGATTTTTGGTACTTCCTATAATCTCCTATCTCCTATTATTATCTCCTACTTTCTACTTGGTCTGCTGAAACTTTCCTAATACTATACTCGCATATACTTCCCGTCCAAGTAACGTTATTTGTTGAACTTAAATGTCTCGATTTTATTATTATGATATTCGATTACGTACAGTCACGAAAGAAAGTATTCTTCAGTTGACTTTTTTTTTTTTTTTTCATAACTCAACAAGAAATTAACCTATTAGCAAATTTGGCAAATTGTCAAGTTATAACTGTTCTAAGGTTAACAACAAACAGATCCAAATTAATTCATTTGTTCCGCAGTTACTGGCAAAAGAAAATTTGTCAACTGTCAAAATACTTTCTTTTCCGTGTGTACAGCTAATGTAAAACTCCGTATTGTAGTTTATCCATTCGTTCGCTTGTTCATCTCTCACTTGTTTTTATCTGCGTGCGCCTCTCTCTCTCTCTCTCTCTCTCTCTCAAAGAAATAATTTTATAATAAGTGTCATGTGACTTCCATATTTGTATTCTGTAATTGTTCAGTGAGCCTATTGTTGAAGTGTGACTCAATTTCTCAAAATTGAGAATACTCCGATTCAAAGTCATTTGTTTGAGTATAGTTTTCAATAGTGAAGCGCTATGAGACTGCGCTTACCCCGTTCTTTATTTTCGACTTCTCTAGTAACTTTAGGCTGAGGCCACTGGATGAGTACGTTCCTCTCAACCCCTGTATTTTCCATTAAGCGAAGTAGAAAGTGGAATACAGTTATGTTGTGGTCTAGCCTTCAGAGTTGGAACTTTTTACCTTGAAATGTGAAAAACATTCATTATTACTGTAAACTGTAAACTATTACTTCGTGAACCACGGGCCAGAAAATCGGTGTAAGAAATTGTGATGCAAATAAATGTATCTCAGAAATTTCTAATTTCTCATTGCAACTAGCATGTCCAACTCACGGCACGCATCCCTCTTGTGTCATTCAGATATTTCAGGAGTAGCATGCGCGAATCATTCACTTATATTTTATTTTTGAAAACTAGTTGAGTTATTGTTATACAGAGCTGCTTTTAACCAAGCAGTACTGTGGAACCACGTGACTTAACTGAAAGTAATATTACTTTCGTTTCTCAACCATAAAAGTAATACAACTTCCTTTTCTCAAACAAAAGAGGTCTTTTTTGTTGGGAGTGGTTGTAGATAGAATAAGCATCTTAAGTTTTGATTTTTGGACAGGAAGTTGTACTAATACACAATAACACACTGAGCAAGGCTATGTAATAGTGTTTATATATATATATATATATATATATATATACATTATCACATAGCCTTGCTCAGTGTATTATTGTGTATTAGTACAGAATGGAAACAAGGCCTGATACAATAGTGAAAGGAAGTTGACATTAGGTCGAATTGATTCTTTCAAGATTGTATACAGTGACGCTGGTGTGGTGCGAGTTGGTTACCTCTGCGTAGAAGATACTTAAAGCGAGCAGATGATTAAAATTGTCTGCTCGGAGTGATTTGCTGTACTTAGTTCAATTCTATTTTCATGTAACAAATTTCCAACAATATTTCGTAATTTCTTAGCATTTTCTGACCTTAAGTAAATGAGATACCCCCCCTCCCCCAACGGAATTAAATTTTCCCTCCATTTTGCATTTTCCAGAGTATCCAATTAAATAGTTCCTCAGTGGAAGCAAAGTGATATCCAATTATGCAAGTTTTCTACCTCCTTAGTAATAATCACCATGAGGGATTAAGATAACAAAAAACGTATCTGAGTATACTGAAGTATCAAGCCGTAAAAGAAATAGATTTTAATTCTCAATATGGCAATCATTCTGTGTAGAAGATAATTTGTAATATTTAATTTTAAAATAGTATTATGTATGCTATTTATTTAACTTGTCCTAATTCGTATATGAAATTATTTATAAGTATTATTATCTTTTTCAGGGACATAAAATGAATGGTGTCCTCGATCAGCCTTTGAGCATGTCAATATGCCATGTTCGTGCAGCTGAGGTATTTCCAAAGAAGACCCTGGAAAGCGAGGACAGCCGTTTAACAATCCCTTATGTTCCGGTGTGCGGAGAAGCTGTGGAGTATCTTGGTGCAACTTCCGATGGCGTCCTTGCGCTTTCCAACTATCGACTGTATCTGCAGCTGAAGGATACATATTTCAACATTCCATTAGGTCTGATTGAACAAGTGGAAGTACGAGACATCTTCTTTCTTCATATTAGCTGTAAAGATGCCAGATCGCTTAGGTGAGTTGGCGAGTAAAAATTATGATAGTAGAATGGTATTTAGCAAATGTTTGTAAGTGTAAATTGCCGGCAACAATTGCAGGGTTTCTGCAGAGAAAGTCAAAAGAAGCATTAGTCGGGGAAATTTGACAACTATATCTTACGAATAAAGCAACTGAAAATAGGTAGATTTGATGTAATACTAGAAGTGGTGCATAATAATAACCAGATAAATAACCCAACAACAGAAGAAGTAAAAAGGTAGTACTCAGCTCTTTGTACTGCAAGTGAAAGTGAAACGCGATCATTCGTGGATTTCTAATCACTCACTGACAGTACTTCTCAACCACTGCCACGCCCCCTTCTGTTCTTTGCTCTTTAACTGTTTATCAAGGTCCGTACTCCGAATTGAAAATCGTGCTCTGATTTCATATAACGCAGATTACTGTTCTGTACCGCTCTTCAGGACAGAAAAGCAAGATGACAAAAAGATACACACAGATAGAAATATGTTGGTTATGATGTAAAAAGTTGTACATATTCCCTGTTGACTTTTATATCAATATACACAAGCTTCCTACAGTGTTGAGGAACGTAGAAGCTAATTAAAGGTTCATTTAAGAAATTGCTATATTTCAGAGTTTTTGTATATATACAATTGTGCAATTTTATTTTATTTTTTGTTTCTTTCGTGTGCTGAAGATAGGGATAAAATATCCGAAATACATCAACTTGATATGATGTGCATGTTGTAATGAAAAAGTGAGAAAAGTAAGATTTTTAGTCTAAGCTTAACAACACAATAAGTAAATCCTAAAACTTTTACACTGATGAAAGCAGCAAAACAAAATGAAAAACATACAAATGAAAAATTTTTGAATGAACATAAAATGGTAACATTAAATACACACATAATGGAATAAATATATTCTTACAGTAGGAATACTTCTTCCAGTTCTCTGCCTTTGGGTATGGTACCCTGTATTGAGGCGACATTGCCTCTTAGAACTGCCATACTGATTCTTTGTATGAGGAAGGTGCTTGCTCTGTCATCGCCAGATAACTGCGTGATCCGTCTGCCTATTTCTTTTATAAAGTTAATACCTTCTCTGCCACTGGATTCAATAGCGATAGTTACAAAAATTATATTTCTCCGCAAGATTACTACTGTATTTTCTCCTTTTTTTCCGTTTCATTTCGGGAGGCTGTATTTCCCGCCTGAATCGAAGAAAAGGGAAGATTGGAAGGAGCGAACGTATCTGAACATGTAAAGTCCCAAATTAGCGCTTTACCTCTCTTCCACGGTAACAGAGTCATCCCATCTGGTCTTTTTCCATCTGTTCGGCTACACCCAATGGGTTCTCTTATTGCAGGTATGCCGGCTGAGATTAGTGTTATCATTATAATGTCATTAACATTTGAGTGGCGAGAATGTCTACCTGCGCTTTTGGAACATGAAAGGTCATGTAAACCTTTTTTTATTTACTTCGCTCTTACATGCTTGACATTTGTGGTCTTCACATATATCTGCCCCTAGACGTAACGCAATGGCTATTCGGAAGCATTCGTTACTTAGGTGAAGGCCGAGCGTGGGCGAAGGCAGGGCTTTGAGCTAAGGAGAAAGCAGAGATTAATCTGGCTTTCTCTTCTAAGTTGTCTGCCGACTGGAGTATAAAGAAGAGGTGTGATTTAATGGTAGGCATATCCCGTGTGATTTGTTTTGATCTGGAGTTGATTTCGGGTAATTCTAAGTAAGCCTACTAATATTGACCAAGTTGTAGAGCAATCCTCAATCTCAGTAATTTCGTGAGAAATTATATCGTGTTGGAGAAGCGATTCGATTAGGCATTTGGAACCATAGAATGATGGCAGGAAGGCGGGAATAGCCATATCTAAGGCTCGTCGGATGCCTAATCCTCCAAAACTGATCGGAAGAGAAGCCTGTAGCCGTGCATTATGAGGAAGAAAACAATTAATGATGGATTCCAATCCAGATTTGATGGAGTTATCATAACGTTCAAGTAGATCTTCTTTTTAAGATGGTGAACATCGTAGAAAATATAGCAACCTTGGCATGGTAAAAGTTCTTAATAAATAGAAAGCTGAAGAAAAGTAAGATTGTATTTGTTAATTTTTCTGTACTGAAATTCTACAATATAGATTAAATGTAAATTAGAATTTACTCCACGTTACTGTTTGAGTCAATGCTCTGGACTCTCTCATCTAAAATGAGCATGCTGATCATTGGCTGCTCGGGAAGTCCTGTGTGTGAGTTGGAAATGATGCAAATTCTAATTCCAAGCTTACGTTTTTTTTTTTTTAAAATTTCTACACTTGAAAATAAGTTTTATAAAATGTAAAATAAATGGGATAAATTAGCAGGAATTAGGTATTAACAAATCACAAACAATAAAAAAAAAATTAAAAACAAAACACGCATACCATAAGTAGTGGTCAAGAATTGGGCCATTCATTTGGTCTGACGTAAACAGTTACTCATTGAAGTACGCAGTAAATTAGAGTATATTGCTTGTAGTTAGGAAACGATGGTGCGTAGATTTGCAAGTGAAGGACATCAAAAAAATTAATACAAAACTGAAAGTATGTGGGATTTCACTTCACTGTTCAAAATTAGTAAGCGGAAAAATTGTGTCTCGATGATATAGTAGAATAGAATAAAAATTATAGTGTTGTTCTTTTTTCTTTATACCACTAGATTTTTTTTTATTTATTTATTTATTTATTTATTTATTTTTTAAGTTCTTATTTCCGCTTTGGAATATAGAATGGTTTATGAATATCCTTATTAATTTCACATAGTTAGTTCGTTCGTGTGCCCAAATCATTAGGACTCTCCATTTGAAACGTGTAGTTATGGGACCGATCTCAAGTGGGGACATGGATTGAGCTAGTAGTATTGTGACGCAATGAGAAAGTTCCTTGAATTAAGAAATAATAAACTTCAGTGTGAGCGCTCATCTGTGGTGTGAAGGGCCTCGGGTTCGATCATAGGCTATTTGGGTTCGTGGTAGACAACAGTGAGTACTGATATGCCGACAAATTCATCTTCCAAGTAAATAAACTTGCATGTTTCCCACCGACATGGAAATCCTGAAAAATTAAGGGAATTCAGTCAGTAATTATTCCTTTACTGAATACTCTTAAAAAGCCTTCAAAAGTCAAGGAAGTTCATAAATGATTGAAAAACACCTGGGAAAGTCAGGGAATTTCAGTAGTCGAATTTTTACTTCTCAGAACTTTTTTTTTTTTTTTTTTTTTTGGTCTTACCAGGCCATTTGATAGGGGATATTTTATAAAGTAATTTGCTTGTTTTGCAAAATTTCTCTACTTATACACCTACTTTATTAGTAAGACTATTCATGGCTTTGGATTGATTGTTTCAACAAAAGAGACACTGACCAAAGCTTAAAACCCACTTTATTTTAAATTATAACTTGTAACTGTTTCGGATATCTAGCATATCCGTCTTCAGACACTATCGAAAATAAATGAAAATACAGACACATATATAAATATTATGACAAAGTTTAAATTCTTTAACCGTCATATATATAGTCATTGTTATGAAAAAGTTTAAATTCTTACAGACATATATATATAGTCATTGTTGTACTTTTTATTTTTATTTATTATTTTTTTTAATTAATTTTTTTTTTCTATTTACTGAGGCCTTCAGCCAATCCCATAAATCTTCGTGTTCACTTTCTAATTAATCACGTTCCTTCATGTTTGGTTCTTATAAGGGCCTTTTTTTTTTTTTAAATTTTCTTTTTCTCTATGCTATTCACACTTCCTTGCCATAATTCATTAATTGGTAAACCCCCTGTCCAGTTCATCAGTTTATCTCATCCTACCTTCTTTATCCAATCCGCTTCTTTCCACTTCCTTATTATCATTCTTTTCTCCATCTCCAATACTTCCGTCTTATCCCAATTAATTCCGTGATTCGTCTCCTTAACATGTTTCTATCTTTCTTCCTCCTAACATCATCTTCATGTTGTTTTATCCTTTCTTCCATTCTCTTTCCTGTCTCTCCTATATATGACATATCGCAGTCCTCACACCATACCCTGTATGCTAGATATCCGAAACAGTTACAAATTATAATTTAAAATAAAGCTTTAGTCAGTGTCTCTTTTGTTAAAACCTAGTTTATATATGTACACTAATGTTCAAAATGATTGTCGCTTATCTATAACTGTCTTGTTGTAAGAATATAATTTGATAATGATTTTGCAGAGTATTTTTAACACTAATACTACGTGTATAACCGGGAAAAGTATATTTGTGGTAAATGTTATAGGAAAAGAATTATAAATACGAAAATTAGAATTAATAAAACAAAATGTTGCTAAATGGACAAGAAAGTTTTATTTTCGTTTTATTGTTCTTATTTACTGCTCTTTTGACTTGAAATTTTCCACATACATGTCTTCGCCAATTATACACATACTAACACTATAAGAAATACCGGGTGAATTCGTTATCAAATTATATTCCTACAACAACATATTTATAGACATGCGACAATAATTTTGGATATGAGTGTACATTCAGTGACAAAAGTTCTTTCCGTTTGATTAAATTAGTTTCGTAAATAACTCCGGAATCTGAGAACAGTTTTCAGTAAATTAAAAAGCATGTAATTTCCTGTACGTTCCAGACATACCACCATTATTCCCAAAATAAATTTTACCAAACAGAAAGAACTTGTATCGCTGATTGTACATGAATCATAGATGAAGTATACCCTGGTCGCGAAAAGTATAGTTTCTTTTATATATTATATACAGACTTAGAAATTTATAAATCGTGATCTGGAAATGGCAGGGAATTCATGGTCACCAAATAAGTGTGAACTGTGGCTTGATTTCGGTGTTTATGGGCGGTAACAACGTGAAGTTGGGTGTATTATTTCTGTGTATATTCTGGGAGAAAAACATACTATATTTTTACTTTCGTATTTTAATAAAGATTTGTTTACTTTTTCTTTTTTCATAAATTAGAAACTATATTTAATAGAGGCTATTCTGATGTTCCAGGTGTACATTTTCTACCAATGAGCATTGTTTGGAATGGTTTCGACGGATTCACAAAGCCACATCGTCGCCTAAAAATATCGAGGAGATGTTTGCATTTGCATTTTTTGCATGGTCAAGTGAGGAGGGGGGAGAAGAAGTGCTTCAAAGGCTGTGTCTCGACGGAAGCTGTGGAACTGGAGAAAGCTTAACACGGACTTTCAGAAATGAGGTTTGTATTTGCGTGCGTTTTCATAGTAGTTGTTGGGGGCTCAAGAGTTTTCCTCGATTTTGCCCCAGTTCATATTAGTTGGGTACAAGCAGTATTCATAAAGTCGATACCTAACGTATCTTTGCTTAAAAATTATGTAAGTCTGATAACTGTCCCGACAACTACTATTACCTTCATCTGACCAGAAAATTGTAGTTAGTAATTTACCACCAAATTATTGCTGGAAGTTATGCCAACTCAGACCACTAGGAAACAGTATACAGAACATGACACCGTAGTTTTAACAACAAACATGGCTTGTAGGTAGAAGTTGGAATCAGAATTTCGTATTCTGCAAGAATATTTATAATGTAGAATCTATCAAATTTACAATAAATAGAAATACACTACATGTTATAAGTGTTTTTTTAAGCCGGGAGGTAATGATAGGTTCTTTTAATGCTCATAAGGTGCTCTCTGTGGCAAACATGAGATGTGATTGTTAAAACTTCCTAACTCGTTTCATGAAGCCAAATGTTTACCGCTCGTGGCTTGAGGTTTCATACCTGGTGAGAGCACGGAATTATCGGTATTGAGTTGGCCTAGTATCATGAAACAATTGGGATAGCTCTGTTAAGAGGTAGCAAATTCCTGTCTAAAAAGCGAAAAGTAATGGTGATGAAACCCAATATTCTGACCACACACTCGGTCGAAAGAGTGTAAGAAGCTTTTTTTAAGAGCAGCTATCTGAGAGGTTTTCCTGGGTTTTCATTTACATCAGGCAAATACCGGCATGGTACCTAAGATACATGTTCCAGGTCGCTTCCTTCCTTCCTTCCCTTTCCCCGGATAGTGTGATCGCCGAGGGACGTCATCCCTCATACGCGACGTGCTAACATGGCCATAGATGCTGAAAGCCCAGAAATCTAAATCCTAAATGCTGACCACACATCACGCAGTTAAGAAAAATAATCTGAGCGACTCTGCGGCCCGAGAGTTCAGTTTTTAGTTCATCTACAACACATGATTAATCCTTTGTCGAAACAAAAGTTTGAAAGGAGAGATTATTGGTAGGGATGAGTTTCGTTAGTGCAACTGACATTAAAAAGAGCATTGAAATAGTACTCTTTCAGTAAAATCCTTATCTTCTTGTCTAGGATAGTTCTTTTATTTACTAGACTTCTTACACCGATGTTTCCGGTTAACAAGATTTGCATTTGCGTTGTATAGGATTTATTACGGAATAGATGTATTTTAGCTTCTAATTACACTAAGCTTAGTGGTAGAGCGTTCCCTCTGTTGCATGTGGTCCTTGGTTCGATCCCAGCTTGCGCCAAGTAAGCTTTGTGATGAAGGAACACCGTGTGCGTGGGTTTTTCGGGGTTTTCCCATTTCCTCCTCTCACTTTTTTCATTCTACCATTTCATTCATTTCTAATCATCACCGTCTCCTTTAGCCTAGCCGACCTAATCGTGGGACGTAAAACTTAGATTTCTAATTACCGTATTTGCGCGAATATAAGCCGCGCTTTTTTCCCTAAATTTTGCTTGAAAAATCATGATGTGGCCTATAATCGGGATTTCCCCACTCCCTCAAATCATAAATCGTCAATTTCAAAATTATATGTACACGTATCTTGTATGAATACCATTACAAGTTACTGCATTTTCTTTCGTAAAGCATCAAAGATTTAAAAAAATAGCAGAAAAGCATATCTTGTTCGCAAAAATTTCCACCGTTTCTGGTACCAGGAGCACCTCACACTGTCACAACAAACACTTGCACGCTTAATACTTTTATTAACAAGAATACGTATCTTTGTTATACAGTATATATAATATATATACGGAATATTTATATACAGTAACTGTTCTTGAAAAAAGAAAAGCAACTGTTTCGCAAAACTGTCAGCTTGTTTTTACTCGCCCAAATCAAGCACAATCACTTCCCACCATCTCAGCATTATCAGCGTCTGATTCTTCACCCTCGTTAGACACTCCAGAATACTGCTTAGAGTCACTATCACAAAGAAGATCACTTTCATTAGACACCCGTAGTTATGCGGGAGTTAAAGAAGGGAAGGGATTAAGATGCATCTCAAAGTACTGTCGAATTGAACTTTGTACTGCAGTCTATATTCGAGATTTATTTGTTCTATAATCTTGTGACAAAAATTTAGTTGCGGCTTATATTCGCGCAAATACGGTACATTAACTAATTCATTTCATATAAGTACAGTAATTTTGCCTGACTTGAACTAGTTAAAATATATTAAAAGGCAAACAGTTCTTTATGGATATTTCACCGTGTTATTATCAACTTAGTAGGAAAGCTAATGCGAATTTGTATAATTTTAATTTGACTTCCTGTTCAGAATTAATAAAAAATTATAATATGTTTGTTATCAATTCTTTAGAGCTAAGTAGTGGTTTAGTTAAATTGCAGTTTTATTTCTCCGATAGTTAATAGAAGATGATAATTTAAAGACAGATGTACAGCATTTCAATATTAAGAAACTGGAAACTCAGACGTACAACATTTCAATATTAAGAAACTGGAAACTCAGACGTACAACATTTCAATATTAAGAAACTGGAAACTCAGACGTACAACATTTCAATATTAAGAAACTGGAAACTCAGACGTACAACATTTCAATATTAAGAAACTGGAAACTCAGACGTACAACATTTCAATATTAAGAAACTGGAAACTCAGACGTACAAAATTTTAATATTAAGAAACTAGAAACTTGCGACTAATGTATTCATGAAATCCTATTATATCTTTAGTGAATATTATATGCAATTTATTGTTTTCTTGTAGGTGGAGCGTTTAAAATTCGACTTACAAGCGTCTTGGAGGATATCTCATGCCAATGTTGATTATCGACTATGCCCGTCATATCCACAACTGTTACTTGTACCAGCATGTATATCAGATGACAAACTGGAGAGAGTGGCACGGTTTCGAAGTGCGAAACGCGTACCAGCAGTAGTTTGGCGGTAAGTGACAATCAGCTTTGCTTCTAAATAAGGAAAAGTAAGAAATTTAGTTTTCGTTCTGTATTTGGTTTTTATTTTCCTTAAATCAATCACAAAAATAATATATATATATATGAGCAGCTCGGGCGAACATAATGTTAAGTGCCACTTACAGTGAAATTGATTGATTGATTGATTTTAGTTTAGCGTCCCTTTCAGCAGCGAGGCTATATGAGACGTGGACCTACTGATTAACGTGGAATCCGAACCACATGAGCTCCCGCCGGGAATTGAACCCGGGTCCCCCACGCCAAAGGTTACAGTGAAATTGAGTTATTAGCTGGAATGGATTGTGACTGAACCACTTAAAAGTATTATTACGTATTCTACCTTTTGGAGGTTTTGGGATTAATTTTTGTTGTTTGTTTAAGCCTGGAATTGTTTTTTCCACATTTCTCGAATTCAGCTTCCTCTTTTAATTTCCAATATTTTCTTCTATTTATCAAATCATCGATCAGTTGTGTTCTTATTCCTCGTTTTCCTTCCATCTTTCCTTTTATGGTGGTATGAAGAAGACAATTTCTTCGCAAGATATGTCCAATCCAATTGGCCTTTCTACGAAAGATGCTGGCCAAAAACGTCCTCTTCTCTCCTATTCGTTTTAGAACATCTTCGTTTGTTATTCTCTTCGTCCATTTTATCTTCTCCATCTTCCTCCAACACTTCATTTCGAAGCTCTCTAAATATTTCTTCTCTAACTTCCGTAATGTCCAAGCCTCTGAACCATACAGTCCACAGTGACATACAGTCCAATGCTCCATATATGGCACTTCACCAACTTCTTCTTAAGTCCAATATTGAGCCTGCTAGTTAAGAGTAAACTTCTCTTGTTGAATGCTTCTTTTTCTATGGCAATTCTTGACCTGATCTCTTTGGCATAGTAAGCGTCTCGTTAGAATACTTCCCAGTTACTTGAAATGGTCGACCTCTTCAAGTTCTCTTTTGTTCTACTCTGATCCGTAAGGGCGCGTTTCCACGGGATATTCTCATGACTTTCTATTTTGCGGTGTTGATTTTCATTCTATGTATTTCTCAGTGTCAACTATTTTGTCCATCTCTTGAAGCCCTTCGTCGTTTTTAGCTATAATAACCGTATCATCTGCATACCTGATCTTGTTAAGAGTATGTAGATAGTTGAATGTCGGAAATATACTTACAAATGGCAAGGATAGCTTGTTTTTTGTGTGTTACTGCATTGAATTGCATGAGAGAGCATTAAAAGATTCGAGTGCATTACGGCGATTTGGATTCCACTTTAAACTATAGGTCCACGTCTCATATAGTCTCTGTACTGAAAAGAGATGCTAAACTTTAACAAATAAAAGAAAAAGACGAAAGAAAAGGTACAACTAAATGGTAGAGCATTTACCTTCAGTGAATGGTCCCTGATTCGAGCCCTGCTTAGGTGAGCTTATGGTACACAACATGGTGACTTTGTGGTTTCTTTAGTTTCTCTCTTATTTACCTTATTTGTTAATTATTTTGAAATTATTCACTTGCGTTTATCATCCGTCTCCTATAGTATGCAGGCAACATGTGTTAACTTAAAAATTCCTTTTATTCCAATCTTCTGTTAGACTTGAAGCTGTTCTGTAACATTCCTTAATGTTTAGCACTGCTAATAATGTATAGTCGAGACGTTCTATTGGTCCCCAACCGGCTTCCTTTGTACTCAAGCAGAAAATTTACCCTAACCGCCCTCATAAATAATACTCCAAATAAGCCATAAACGGCACGTGTTCGGTGTCGAAGTAATACGTTGTTGCCATCGCTAAGCCTTTATCATCGATGGATACATTATATAATAATAATAATAATAAAACATAGCAATCATTAAAGGAATTCAGGATAATAGTATGGGCTGGGGCGGTCAAAGACGGATTTCTGGGAGTGGCAAAGAAAGATTGTATTTTTTTTCTCACCGGGTTTTTGCGGCACTGCCTTGCGGGGGGGGGAGGACATGCTATATTTAAGAGTAATATAAGCACATATCATGAAACTAATTATTGATTTCTTTTTTCTCTTCATTACAACATATCCAAATTGAATTCAAATTAAATGAAATATTTCAGTTTAACGCCCCATAAATGAAATATTTCAGTTTAACGTCTCCGTTCAAGCCAAGGGAGACGGAAGGAGGAGGATACAATGAAAACAAAAGTAACGAAAAAAACTAGATAAATCTGTCTTTCTGCGAAGACTACTGAAGAATCAGTAAGCAAGAGAGTGTAAATTGCAACATCGCTTTCTTTTTCAGCAGGTCAACTGGCAGGCCACCCTCAACTGGAAGGACATGTTGAATTATCCCTCCCATGTAGCAAAGAAACACGCGGTTTCCTTCAATGGTGTTCCGCTTCCTTTGTAGCCGCCTGGGGATGGTTTGAGCGATTTTACTATATTAGTGTCTTTTATCATGGAACGAAAGAAAGAAGTGTGAGAGTTCTCGTGAAATTTAATTTATTCAATTAAGACATGTGTACGTTGATCAAACATAACTGCTAACTTTGTTTTTATGTAATAAAGAAACTGTTTGCCACATTTTGTTAACGTAACACAGAAGCTAATCTGTGTTATGCTGTAGTATCTATATATTAAAATAATAGGTTTATGTTCGTGGACAATTCTTTTTACAATATCTCGGAAACCATAAACTATAGAAAGATGCCGTTTTCACTGATCGATTGTAAATCTTCTGTAGATTGTTCGGTTCTAATTGAATATTTAAAAAAATATATATGGCCGTTATTTCTTTATTACATTTTTAGGGATACGCTGGAAATCTTGAAATTTTAAAAAGTAAAGCATCATATCCTACGAGTTATACATTCCAACAGTACATATTTGTATACAGTGTTAGTATATCTCTCCGGCGTTTGTTTCATGGCCAAAGGGTAATGAAAAACGAAGGATAATCATTTCTCCAGTCTAAGATGAATCTTTATTGTTTGGAGTGTTTTGTCCAATGAACACCATATATCACTGACATTATATGATTAATTGTGTGTGTAATGTATTTGCGTATTACATACTGCATGCAAGAAGAAGAAAAACACTGATCATACATGAATTCGAAACTCCAACCGCAAGTAGGCTCCAACCTTGCAAACGTTGCGAGATATTGAAAAATAATCGTAAAAATCTCTCCTTGATGCTCCTTGCCGATTTTTATGAAAACGCCTTTCACATATGTCTGTAAAGTGGCATGTACAGATGTAAATAACGGCAAGGAAATTCATGCTCATATGTGAATGATGCGCTTTGTAGAGAGCGCAAGTTTAGCTAGTTTAAGGTGAAAACATTTCAAGAGTCGCTTTCTGCAGGAACATCGAAAAAGAAAGGAATAAATTTTAAGTATTGTAAACCTAATTAAAATTTTACTTATTCATTTAACTGTATACGTTTCGGCAAATGGTTCTTGCTACCTCCAGCACACGTCCTTTGAAAAAATTACTGTTGCTTGACGTTCATCGTTGATTACCTTTTCTTCTATCCATAGCTTATGCATTTTCAATAGTCTGTTCACTAAAACCTCCTTGTACGTTTTAAAACTTTTGTTTTTCCATTAACCAGCATTTTGTATAGCTGAAGATTTCGAATGAATGAACTTATGCTTGGGAATTCTCTGATTTTTCACGTTTACTTGATCTCGCTTCGCTGATCAACAACAGCAGGTCGAAGAAACCTGTGAAAATTTAAATTTCATCTAAAGAATCGTCATATCTGACTTGAACTACTAAGTATTCAGTATGCATGAATCAAGTAACGATGTATTTAATCTTCTTTGCAGGCATTCAGGTAACGGCGCTGTTATAGCCCGTTGCAGCCAACCCGAGGTTGGATGGTTTTATTCGAGATCATCGGAGGACGAGGACTTGCTAAAGGCCATTGCTGATGCTTGTGCTTACGACCAAGGTCGGGCTCCAGTGATTGAACCTGAAAACCAAAATGGAAACTCACCGATATTATCGAAAGACCTCTTGGATGAACCGGAAGGGAACTCTTCCGAAAAGGTACATATGTTTCTTTATATCACTTAACTAGCAGCGTTCACCCCGCTTCGCTGCGGTCACCCCGGAACGCAATAAACTTTGTTACTTAGATAATTTTTACTTTTTCGCTTTCAAGTGATATGATAAAAACCATAGAAGATTGCAGTAAATCTTAACATTATATCGCCTGTCATTTATGTTAACCCGCCCCGCTTCGCTGCGGTCATCCCGGTGCTGGCATATTGTAAAAGTGTCTGTAAAAATAAGCAAATCAATTAAAAAATTTTAAACAGAAGATTCAAGCTATTTTCCGCTGTATATCGCCTGTCATTTATGTTAACCCGCCGAGTGACACGGTCATGCGGGTTGCATATAAATACGTTTATTTTTACCTATGATGAACTAATAACAAAGGATTTGTACGTTATGGACACCTGAATGGTCAATTATCTCAAGACACTGGTAATTAAAAATTAAAGTGATATGATAAAAACCATCTAGGGTCCAAATCCTAATAACCCCCCAAAAATGAAAGAAATTGGTTCAGCCGTATTAGCGTGATGAGCGGACAAAAAATTGTACGTTCTCTTTCATATATCACTTAATTGTATACATGGTACACAGAGTGAAAATCTGCATGACTGAATCTGGACCCGAACTCTTTATCTTACCATTGTGCTACTCACTTCTCTCTGAACAGCCATACATTCGTGAAGTGGTTAGATCGCGTGGTTTGTAAAACAACTTCCTGTGGTAAAATAAATAAATAAAGTGAAATACAAATGTTTCCTCCATTTGTTAATTCTATACATATTTATAGATCAAAAGAATCGCAGCATGAGGTGGTTAAAATAAAAATTAAACTAATTTACAAGATTACGGGTAATACTCACTTTCAGTGACCATGGGAACTAGAAAGAAACCTTTATTTTTCGTATGTCCAATATATTCGTCAATTAAATGATTGAATCCTTCAGGTGCTAAGGGGGTTATTAAATTCATGCATTAACAAAACAATGTGCTTCGTGAGTTTAATTTCAGATATTCAAACAGTACGATCACGAAGGAGCTGGAAACTAAATAATAATATGTCAAAAATCAGGGAAATGGTTATATTTCGCAGAAGTTTTTTTAATAGCTGCTCGCAGAGAATAACAAAGAACATTAAAAATTTGGTAAGAAAAAGGCTGAAAAAAGAAAATTGTCTTTAAAAATAAGGAAGCTTGAGGAGCACCGAAATGAGCTAAATTTCAAGGCTTGAAAGAAGAAAAGTTATACAAGAGAAAACAAATAGTGTTTATTGATGGTAAATAATTAGAGATAGGCCAAATTATGATGTATGTTTACTTGTTGATGATTATAACTGTATTCAGAATGCGAAGATATTGAAGTTATCGTTTGTGTATGGTTATTGTTTGGTTCTATTGTATTCCAAACATAAGAAGTTTGACTTATAGTAATTATTCACAGTAAGAAATTAAGTTTATTCTGTATTTAAAAAATAAAAATAAAAATGAGAGTGTTTGACGTCTATGAGTGATGGAGGTCGATTAAGAAAACTTACTCGTTTCTAAATTTAATTGTAAATGATCGTATTTGGGATTAGGAAATATATTACTTACTCAGTTATGGAAATTCAGGGAAATCAATACCAGAATTTCAGTGTGAACCCTTCATTGATCGACAATTTACAGTGGGGGATATGGTGGCTCAGTGGTAGAGCGCTTTCCTTTGGTCTCTGGTGTCCGTGAGGTTTTTCGAGGTACTCCCGTTTCCTCCCACTTGCTCATTCCACTAATTCTTCCATCATCATTCACTTGCCTTAATCATTGTCTCCCTTAGCTTAAAGGGCAAAATTGTGGGATGTTAAACTGATATATAATTTACAGCGGTGACTGGTAAGTTTCATGGAAGGACACAAGAAACACTCAGATTTCATCATGTCTCTTAAACATATTCCAATAAAATTAACATATAGAAGAATTTGTTTGGAGGACTACAGAAATAAATAAGGCAGAAACGATGAGTTTTATCTACTTATTTATTTACAATTAGTATTCAGAATTGTTATAAACAAAACACATTACTAAAATGGCTCCAACAGGTCAAAATTACTAAAGCTTCGATCACGAAGATGCTTTTTCAAGTTAAAAACATGTGGTAGTACATGATAGCAGATCTAGCAGATAGAGCGGGTGATTAAACAATTCGAATCCGGCATCATGGGTGGTGGCAGAACTTTCTTTGTCGTTCTGCGATGAGCTTTTGTAAGTCAAAAATTTTCTGCACGAATTCCAAAATAAAAACTCAAGATGATACTATCATGTTTTTATTACAGCGTTACATAAAGCGTAGTAAATAGTTTTCAGCGGTATCCCTAGTTCGAGTTACAACCTGTGAAGTCAACATTTTTTGAAAGAGTTTTCCTAAAAGAAGTAGATTTAAAATATTTGATACGATACACCGTATGTTGTAATGAGAGCAGCTTTAAGGAATTTTCTTGTTATATATATATATATTACTGCAACTTTAAAGAGAGAGGCATATTTTTATACTTTTCTGTTGGCTATTTTTTTTCTGGCAATTTTTCTGCACAGGCGCGGCAAATTTTCTGCGATCACATCGCAGATCGCGGCATGTTCTGCTATGGGGTTGGTGGGTGGCTCAGGCAACGTTGTTTGTGTGTGTGTGTGTGTGTAGGCGCGTTGTCGTGCAGCAGTCCCTCGTCAGAGTTTGCCGCGCCATTTCTCGATGGATTGACAAGGCCAGCTAATCAGTTCACAAGTAAAATCGCAGTCGATCCGTTAGACGTTCATCGTTCATAATAAGTGATCATGAACGTGTAGATAGTCATTCATCACCACATTCCATTTTGTACTACAAACATGTCATTATCACCTTGCTTGCGGACTTTTGCTGCGGGGTCGAGTGTATGTCTTCTCGCCAGGGTTTTTCCAAACCTTAGTCTCCTTGGACACTGGGTCATAATGATAAATTCATGACTCACACCCATCACTACGGAACTGAGAAAAATCAGGGGCAATGCTTTGTAAATAACTCACGAGAATATCCTACTCAGTCATCTTAATGAATATCAAAGTTTTCAGAATCCAGCTGTTACCGAGCTTTTTGATACTAAAAAGGAAGGAAGGAAGAAAGAAAGAAAAAGCATCGTAATACAGAGATGCATTTGAATCCTTCAGCAAATTGCAAAATCGACATTTAATAATTATCTTAGTGATTTGGATATAGACTGGATCAAAGTTATCCAAGCATACACCAGAGTACAATAGAATTTTCACCTACAAGAAGTTTAAGAAATAAAATATGGTATCTGGAAATTGGATTTTTTAAAAAAAGTTAATGAGTGTTACAGTATGAGTTTGAAGAAAATGTTCCTAAAATATTTTTGGGGGAAGTTTTAGTTAATTAAAAGTAAAAGATTAAACTTATGTAAACAGTATGGAGTGCTTATTGGACAATGCTCTTGTTAGGTATTTCTATAATTTGTGTGTTCATGTTTTGAGACAATTACTTACTTTAGTGCGTTCTATTCGGTGAATTGTCATCGTTTTCTTAAATGTTATAATTTAGAGGAGTTTTATATATATATTAATGGATTATGAGTTTTTGACATTATTTTTCAACGAAGGTCGTGACCGAGGAAGTTCTTGAAAACGTCTCGCTGTGATTAAACAAGAAGGTTAATTGTATTATTAGTTTACAAATAATTTCCTAGTCATTTTCCTTACAACATTGTGTTTGTTTATTATTTCAGAAAGTGCTAATAATGGACGCACGGTCGTATACAACAGCAGTGGCGAATAGAGCGCGAGGAGGTGGTTGTGAATGTCCAGAGTATTATCCTAATTGTGAAATACAATTTATGAACTTAGCCAATATTCATTCGATTCGCAAGAGCTTCCATAGTGTGAGACAATTGTGTGTTTCTCCGTCAGATCAGGCAAAGTAAGTACTTTTTTAAATTGCACTTTTATTTTTTTCTAAGAGGGTTGATCCTGAATACAGTTTTGAAACTTCCGAGACTTCGCGTACTACAGTCTTGTTCAGAAAATCTAGCTACGTATCTGTCTTTGAAAAGCCCTTTACTCTTATCTACATTAAGTAAGTATTTAATGAAACAAATGGGATTTTCTTTCGGAAATTGATATTTTTGTTGAGAACCAAAGCAATTTTGAATTTTCTACGTACAATTACAGAAATATCGCCTTCTAAAGCAAGTTGAGTGGCCAAGATCTTTTGATGATTATGATGATTTGGAGTTTAACGTCCCGTCCCGGTAGGTGAAACGTAGACCTACTGATTAACGTGGAATCCGAACCACATGAGCTCCCACCGGGAATCGAACCCGGGTCTCCCACGCCAAAGGCGCGTACGCTAACAGCTTAGCCATGAAGGAGCTCACCAAGATCTTTTGAATAAGACTGTACATCTGTTATTCTGTTCGACTATTCTTGAGTGAAAACAAGTTTCTTGAGTTCTGTTTTTTGCAATATATATATCGGGTGTTTTAAAAATGGCACCCATGAACAACAGAGCACTATTCTTCAGACCAAAATAAAATGAAAATCCTATATAATGGTATACCCTCCGAGGCCTCCTTCAACCGCTATGGGGAATCAACTAATAAATGGTGCTAGTGTCAATAGATATCGACGTTACTGCCGTCTAAAAAGAATCGAAGTAACTGATGGGTTGGTAGATTTACTCTATGGTTCTATATCTGTGACGTTTGCATTTTCAGAGGAGGACCCGAAAGAGATACAATTTTATATATATATATATATATATATATACAACATAAATAATAGATATGGGATGAAAAATCAAAATATAGTTTTGAAACTTAAGAGACTTTCATATTATTAGGGCATAGCAAAAAGAAGAAAATTCGGTTGAGAATCCCCGGAGGGTCATAGTTGAAATAGTATCCAGATGTATGAAGGGAGAATGTGTGATGATGTGAGGGTCTCAGTATGTGTCTAGAGAAAAGAAAATACTAGAGAGGCAGAAGGGAGTATTGTTGGTAGAATGTCTCCAGCGAAGCTTGTATCCATAAGAGGTGGCGACCCAAAAATTTTGAGACTAGCTGTTTTAAAGGACTGTACGTCTAGCGGTCGACATATCATTAGTACTATTCATTGTATAACACGTGACTAGGCGTCAATTGTTTCCGTTTTGTAGACTGTTACTACTAATTTGTGTAAGTGTTTTCGTCTTTCGTCTGTGGTATGGTGTTAACTTCTTCAAGCTAAAATTTCTCTACAGCATTTTCAAGCAGTGAAAGAAATTCCTTCTAAGGAGCTTAAAAAGGTTTCGAAAGCTGCTTTCCTACAGGGCGTGAAGAAGTCGAAGGAACGTGCAGACAAATTCTTTTAAATATTAAATATGCATTCTATAGTATATATCAATAATTATAAGTGTACTACATGTTCTATGAAGCAAGAATGTGTTTTGAAGATTGCTCGTATGTGTGTTTTATAATAGCTGTCTTCAAACCTTTTGAACTATCTTCTGTAACTCTAATATGAAATAGTAAACAAAGCGGAGCTGAAGGAGTGGCAACAAAAGTATAAACAGTTGGGGGAAAGTAAGATAATAACAGTCTAGCCGTGGTAATGGAATAATACTAATAATAATAATAATAATAATAATAATAATAATAATAATAATAATAATAATAATAATTAGTGGCCGTCCGACCAACAGTAATATCATTTTATTAGAAGAAAAAAAAGAAGGAAAATAATGTTCAGATTTGCAGTTACAAACTGATTTTCAATCAGAAGTCTCCGTATGTTCCATCTCGATGTGATGGAAGAAGGTGAGTTGTGAGGTTCTGTTCAGAAGTAGGGAATTGGGACATTGTAAGAATAATGATTTTTGAGTTGTGAGAGCTCTGTTGAGATATGAAAAGTCGGAGAATTGCAGGAAAAACTATGACATTTGATACATATAAATAAAATGATTCGAATATCTCCGATAAATGCAGGATAATGGGTATACTTCAGGAGATCCATAATATTGAAGGAATCGCAACTGCCAGAATGACTCCATAGGATATTTTGCTCGACTCTATAGGACATTTTTCTGGACTCTGTAGGATAAAAAATTAAACTTGTGGTGAAAATAGATAGGTTTTGCCCTCAGGAGCGGGGAGTTTCGAAGTCCAGTTCTTATGAGTAGTGTGTTGAGATAGAAGTGATCTGCTGTAGATTACTTCGGGATGCACAGGAAGTGCTCTTTTAGTGTCCACCGCGGCGTATAGGAAAGCGAGGTTCGTGAAGTTCTGGGGAATTCTGCAGGAGCTTTGATAGTAATGTAAAGAAAGATTAGGATTTATTTCATAGGCGAATTGAATTCTGGTTAGATATTTTTACGTCGTCCAGTTGCTCGTGAACACTGTTGAAGGGGAGGAGGGGGGTATGGTAAATCAGATGTGTGTTTCACGAATGGCTGAGGCATAAGGGAAGAAATTTTCTATGTGGTAAGGGTAATAGCTCCTGAAGTGAAGCTAGTGCATGGTATCGCTGGGTTTGATGTGAACGTCAGAGTCGAGTTGTCTGTTCTCAAAGATAACATTTATATGTAAGAAAATGTTGCTATGGCTAGAAAAGAACTAATAATTTATGTAATTTACGTCTATTTATATTGAGAAATGACTTTATGGAGATGTAAGAGGGTTCAAAGGTATTTTTGTAAAATTGTTAGCAATTGTGAATGTTGTGAAAGACTTGAATTGGCGATTCTTCTTTGGAATACCTAACTTTGAATCCTCTTACATCTTCATCTAACTTGAATTATATTCTTGTGTGTTCAGTCACCAATATATGTACTGTCGCATCCACAAATAATGTCTTAAGACTCCTGATTGTGTGTTATTTTTCAACGACGTAATGATTGCAATTTTATTTCAGCTGGTTGAGTTTATTGGAAGGCACCAGGTGGTTGCAGCATATGGCTGGTCTACTGAGAGCAGCGGTGACAGTGGCGTCGGCAGTGGAGAGAGAAGGAAGACCTGTGTTAGTTCACTGTTCCGATGGTTGGGATCGTACGCCGCAAATTGTTGCTTTAGCCGAGTTACTTCTTGATCCATACTATCGCACAATAGAGGTGAGTCGACTTGATAAACAAATCTATTTTGTTTATCCTGTAAACGTATGTGCTTCAATATTGTAAATTTTATAGCAGTGCGTGTACATGATGCAATTATATATATATATATATAATATAGTAGACTCCCTATTAACCGATCACGACGGGACCAGGCTCTGGTCAGATTATGAAAATATCGGTTAAAAATAAAAATCATCATTTCATAGCTCCTAAATTGTGTAGCATCTCTATAAGTTAAAAAGGCTTACAGGTGTTGTAGTTCAATAAAACCAGACGATTATTGATTGAAGAAAAACACAAATCTGAAACAATTGAGCTGACAATACTGAATAAACTACAGTACTGTATTTTATAAACATAATATTTACTAAACGAAGAAAAGCACATACTGAACACATGTACTGAAATAACCATTTTTCTTTCTTTTGTTGTATCGCAGGGTTTCCAAGTGCTTTGTGAGAGAGAGTGGTTAGACTTCGGCCACAAGTTTGCTGATCGTTGTGGGCATGGAGTTGGTTCCGACGATCCAAATGAACGCTGTCCTGTGTTTCTTCAGTGGCTGGATTGTGTACACCAGTTGCTGATTCAGTTTCCCTGCAGTTTTGAATTTAGTCAGGCTTACTTGGTGAGTATCCATTCACGGTTCATTCTAATGTTTAATTTGTATAGTTCTTCTGGTGACAGATGTTTAATTTAGTGCGAAATAACGTTTGATAATTTTAGGATAATATTTTGTAAATAATCGTAAAATTTCTTTATTTGCAGTCTTCTTTGTGAAATATTTTCCTGGCCTTCAAGAGATGAAAAGTCTGGTAGTATTTTGCCAGCGGTTGTATCGCGTAATATCGGTAGATTCGTTACAAGCCATTTATGAATTGAAGATCCAATATTTTTATTTGATATTTTAACAACGTGTATAGCCCCCCTAGACGCTCAGGTATACACTCAATAAAATGGGCTTCAATCCTGTTTTACGCTGGATAAAGCGGCAAACTATGGTTTACCCTCTCCCTTGATCCTATTCTGGATTCGCCACTATATCGCCACCGGAAAGCAGAAAGGTGCTAAGCGCCAAACTGCAAAAACGAATGAAATACTAATTAATTCCGATTCTTTCTTTCTTCTAGAATTCAGTTTTCACTGGAGACCTTTCATATTGTCTCCTGCCACTTGTCTCCTTTGTGCCAACATTAAATATGAAATGGGAATTCAGGATATGCACTCAGTTGGAAATCAAGGAGAATGGCGTTTAGCACCTTTCTGCTTTCCGGGGGCGATATATATACTTACAGTCGTACGAAGGACAGTTTAGTACTTGAAACTAAACATCTCAAAAGCCAAACAAAATCTCATCTTTTGGGTTTGTTCAGTTACAGACAAGAATTTCAGCTTATAGTTTACAGGGTAAGACTTTTGAATAAGAATTTACATTTTTAGGCGTTTGGCACTGTATACGTTTCGTGTAATTTATGTGGATCGGTTGCATAGATTCCATTACTTCCAACTTCAAAGCTGGCTGCATTGTTGCTACACTTCGTTTTGTTCTTCATATTGTTGCATAACATGCAATTGATCGTATTTTCGTATCTATACTAAAACGATGAGTCATATCGTAAAATTCTCGGATATAAAACAGGGCGAGGTCGCCAGCGATATCAGTAGACACAAGAAAATGAGTTGGTATAGTCCGCAGAAAAAAAAAAAAAAAAAAAAAAAAACTGGAACATGAGCATGTAAATTTATTGTGAAACGACGAAGTTTTTTGCGCCAAAATAAGTGTGCAGGGTTGGACGCCGAGGTTTCTCCTGGCATGATGCGTGCTACTTAGACGTTATGTTGATTCAAGGCGCTTTTAGACGCATTTTCTCAATAAATTTACATGCTCATGTTGCAGGTTTTTTGCAGCGGACTGTACCAGCAGCCTATGCTATTAACAAAGTCTGATTGTGCGAAATGCACTTTTTGTCTCAAAACATGGAAATTAAAGTGTGAAAACGCTTGCACAAAAATTGTATGACCTTTCTTGTACAGTGGCTACCACGTTTGCCTTCGGTGCACGAGGTTCTGTGTTTGATTCTCGATGGGTCTGTCTACAGTGGTTCAGATACCACTCATACCTTTACGTCGTGTCCTGTATAACCTCACTACTGACCAAGGACGTAAGTCCAAATCAGTCATTCAGTTCCGTGCATATACACAACAATCATTAAGGGGGCGCGGTGACTGTGGTAGAGCGTTCACCTCCGGTGCTTGGGGTCCCTGGTTCGATCCCAGCTTGCGCCGTGTGGACTTTGTGGTGGACAAACACCGTGCTCGTGGGTTTTCTCGGGGTTCTCCCGTTTCCTCCCACTTTCTTCATTCCACCATTTCACTCATCTCTCATTATCACCGTCTCCTTTAGCCTAACCGGCATAACCGTGGAACGTAAAACTTAGAGATTTCATTTTTACAACAATCATTAATTCCTAACGTTGGTGAGATGTACGAGGGATGATCAGAAAGTAAGGTTACAAAGCCTGCAGTGAAACGTGTATATATTATTTCATACAACCAATACAGCCAACAGATAATACATTCGATATGGTCTCCATATCGGTTGAGGGATTTGTCGCATCTTGGGATGAATTTGAAAATTCTTTCTTGGTAAAAATCCTGTCGTTGTTCAGTTACGTTGTCACGAAGTGTTTCACCTCCTCGTCTGAAGCGAAGCGACGGCCTCCAAGGTGCTCTGTCAGGTACGAGAACAGGTGAAACTCGCTTGGACCAAGGTCTGGGCTGTAGGGAGAGGGATCAAGTGATGTTCCATCGAAACTGCTTCAACAGCATGCTGAGTCGGCCATTACACTTCTCGTCGGTTACGTTTTCTCCACCCGCCGCAAACCGTTCTGTGACATGCTGACGAGACATTACAGTCTTTTCGAAAACCTCTACCAGCTACTGGTGAATTTCAGCCACGGTTACATGTTTCGCCCACAGAAATAGAATAACTGACCTTACTTCTTCGCGAGACCAGTTTTCCAAACGATTTGCCATTTGTGTTTACTTACAACTAGCGCGGTAGGTGGCGGGTGGCTGAAACTTGGCAAAGTTGCCAACTCCATGTATTAAAATTACCGCATACTCCTTATTTATCTATAACAGATAAAACTTCAGAAATATCATCCTTGTAACCTTAGTTTTTGATTCTCCCTCATATATGAAATATTAAGTGGCATTTCTTTGAATGCTATTTGGTCTCACAAAAAATTTCAAATGAAGAATAATGGATAAATGTTTTTTTTTTTTTTTTCCAAACACCTACTTTTTGTAAACATCTTATTTTTTAGTTAATACTATAATAATGTGTTTTTTAATATACATGTTCTATTGGTTCGACTATAATATCAAAACATTATGGTGTTATTTTTACTTACTGAAAATACTGCTGCTTATTCTAATTTGTTTGTTCAGTGGTTAATACTTTCAATAAATTATTTATTTTTTTTTCAGGTAAAATTAGCTCAGCATACATACTCAAATCTATTCGGAACATTCCTCTGCAATTCAACGCAGGAGCGTATAGCTCATAGAGTATACGAGCGTACATATTCAGTGTGGAAATTCCTTCGAGCGAGCGATAGTCAGTCATGCTTCAGGAATTACTTGTATACAGTAAAGGATCAGGTAATTCTTACTCTAATTTCCGTATAATTAAACTTCTTTCTTTATTTTATTACCTTTTGGTAATTATTTTGCTAAATTATCTTTTGATTTAATTATATGTACAATTTAGGCATCAAAACTAAAAATAATAACATCAAAGGCTTACCTTTTCAGCTTTCCGAAACAAAACATAATAGAAGACGTCTATGCATTTCGGGCAATATATCCTCACGTAGTTTGTACAGTGTGTCGATGAAGTGTCGCCTTATATATGTATAATATGTATGTATGTATGTTCCTTCCTGTCCTGAGTATGGGCAGCATTTACTGCGCGAAATATGTTGAGACGTTTCATTGTGTTTCTTGCTGGAAAATTTTGCTCTTATTTCGTCCTTCAAATTACTGAAATGTGTGCTACGCAGTGTATGTGAGGCTTAAATTTTAGTTCTGCAGTATACAAGGCCTTCCCAGTAAATATTCGACTTCTTTCTCACTTGAAAATAACAATCGTAATATGCAAACAGTGGCCACAGAGATAGAGACGTCTTTTATGCGCATGTCTGGCTAGTGGTGTAATCGTCACATGCTTCAATGTCTAATAGACAGCTGAATGTTCTGTGTTGTACTCGTGTTCTTTGCTGTGTTGTGTTGTTTGTTTTTAGAATTAGATGACAGAGCGTTGAGTTGAGTTGAGTTGATTTTGAGTTTAACGTTTTGTTGAGCAGCGCGGCTATATGAGACGGGAGCTACTGATTAACATGGAATCCTAACCACAAACTTGTAAAGCAAAGTTGGTGCATGAAGTTCTGCCAGACATGCAAACGAAAACAAAGAAGATTCAACATGCATTTGGAGACTATGGAATGGAGATTACGCAATTAAAAGATTTGTATAACCGGTTCATACAAGGCCAAACATCAGAGAGAACGTCTGACGTCAGTGTTGTGGAAGGCCCTTCTACAAGCTATTATCCGGAGATAGTTAAGGGAATGGAGTACAGGCTTTCATCTTGGAGGACCATCCTTTAGTGGATCTTGTTGATATGGGCAAAGTTTCTCCATATGCAATTTTAAGTGAAGATCTTTGTATGCATAGGGTCGTTGGAAAGTTTGTGCTCAACCTGCTTTCACAGGAACAGGAACAACTCCGCGTGTAAGTTAATACAGAACGTCCTGTAAGCCGTCAACATTGGTCCTGATACCCGTGAATGGTGCGGAGCTAAATCAAAGTGATATTAAGTGTTTTCTTCGACTGCTGCGGAATTATACATCACGAATACAAAAGAATTAGTATCTTGATGTTCTCCGTCCCGTATGAGATGCAGTTCGTCGAAACAGATTAGATCTGTGGTCATCACACATCTGGCAGATCCATCACGTTAAGTCACCGGTTTATTTCGCTCTTGCTATTCAGAATCTTCTGGTAAGGAACATTTCTGTCGTTCGCAATATTCCCCCGCCCTTAAGAAATGGCTCCTTGCATCTTCTGGCTTTACCTAAAAATTAAAAAGGAATCCAAGTTTACACGTGTCGACACCAGAGAGAATATGAGGCAAATAAGGCGTTCCAGACCTGCTTCCAATAATGGACGAATCGTTGGATTTGATGTATGAAAATTGTTGGCACCTATTTTTTAAGATTATTAGAAACTAAAACATGTCAAGTTAGTACTATTGTCACTCGATAGTCGGATACTTTTTGGACAGACCTTGTGTTTCGTTCAGCTTGATTTAATTTGTTTCCTGAAATGCTATCATTAAAACTGAGTTATATCGAAGAAACTTAAACGACGATGTGTTATTGTGAAAGTGCTTGTGAAGTGGAATTGTTTGTTGTGACCGATTATGTCATTTTGGAATGGTTTTCCAAAAGCAATTTGGTATACTTAGCATTAGCAAATTGAATAAATTTACGTACTTTTGTATTTGAATTGTCCCAGACGATTTGAACTGCATAATAATAATAATAATAATAATAATAAAGTAATAATGATTGCGACATAGATTGGTTTGAAAGGAGGAGTTCTCATATACTAAGCATTATCAAATTAAACACTTATGCCTTTCTTTATGACTTGAAAGAGTTATATCATTTCCTGGGATACTACGTGTGTGAAATTTACTACTAATCAGTGTTGGGTAAGTTACTTGTAAAAATGTAACGCGTTACAAGTTACTTTACTCTCTCTTAAAATGTAACGCGTTAGTAACGCGTTACTTGCCTCAAAAAAGTAACTGTTACTTTACTTCGAAAGTAACGCGTTACTAACGCGTTACTTTTAGGTCCGAAACTTTGAATATGTGGAAAAAATCTTATTACTTCAGTTTTCCGGACTGCTATTACTACCGCTATTATTATTATTATTATTATTATTATTATTATTATTATTATTATTATTATTATTGCACGTTCTGAATCCATTTATGTAAATGCAAGGACAAATTTTTACTTGACAACTATATGAACATTTTAATGTAACGTAACATTGACTAAAATGCCATACTGCGTTACTCGTAGGGTTGGGCACATGTGAATTCGAGCAAGTTTTCTTTGAAACTCGATTCGACTAAAAACAGACATCCTAGAGCTCGAGCCGAGAACTCGGTTTGAAAAATTTCCTCCAACTCGACTCGAATTCGGGTCGAGTTTCAAGTACTCTCTTCAAGTATCTTACATAGACAATATAATTATTATCAATGGTACTACTACTACTACAACTTCTTCTTCTTTTTCTTCTTCTTCTATTATTATCATTATTATTATTATTATTATTATTATTATTATTATTATTATTATTATTATTATTATTATTATTATTATTATTATTATAACAACACTGTGTATAAACATGAAAGATAGGCGGTTTATATATGAATACTAAAAAGGCAGTTGATTGCCAACCTCGGTAGTCGTGAAGTCTAGGAGTAAAGGGCATTGTTCACGAGCTTCTGGATTTGAGTTGAGGGTCTAGGTTGAGTATTCGGGCTCGAGCCAAACGTTGTTAAAAGTTATAGGGCACTGGCCAAATATCTTCAAAACTGCTCGGCCTGGGTTGAGAATTGTTAACGACTCGAGCAGATCGGCTCACAGCTCATTCACTATCGACTCAAACCGAGAAGTGAGCTGAGCCAACAATTCACCCAACCGAGTCGGCTAGAGCCCTTCGCTCAGTTGAGTCGAACCGAGCAGATGGCTTATCCCAACCAAGCCAGCTCGAGCCATCGGCTTAGTTAAGCCGAGCCGAGCTAAGCTTGTTAAAAAAATCTCTTGTAGTCTCACTATCGAGACGAGACGAGATGCGAGCAATGTCCGCTCTCGTGAGCAACACTAAAAGTATACCATATTACTGCTTAGCTTACATTTCTCATGGCTTTCGCTTTCCAGTGTAATCAGCCCATGATTTCAAAACGAGTTAAAACGAGCGAGCCACTTATCAAACTCGACTGGACTCGAAACTCGACGCCGAAAACAGTGAATCGGTTCGGAACTCGACTCGAGAATATTACTTTTGACTCGACTCGAAACTCGACTTGGATTCGAGTCGTGTTTTAGCTTGACTCGTGCCCATCCCTATGCGTTAGAAATATGGTTGCTTATTATTATTCTGCTTAACTAATTATATAATAATAACAATGTTGCTATGTAAAATTAAAAATACAGAATATAGAGAAACATTACAGTACAACTGACGAAATGAGAACACACGAACTGGGGATGAATCAAAATTGCCAATAACTCTAAAATCGATACATGCTTTTTAAAGCTAGTTGTTCCAAACTGTACAATCAACGGGATTTTAGGATATGCAAACTGATCTAAAAGAACCCTAATATTACATACCATCAACATTACATCAATAAAGTAGGCCTGCTCATCAGAACACCATTTATTCATATTAAACACTTACTGAATGTCGTTCATTATGGCACCCTAATTGTTGATAAATATTTCCCGCTGGGGCACCACTTTACTTAAATTCTGTTCAGCAGTGGCGTACTTACGATTTTGTTTCGGTGGGGCTTTGCCTGAAAATGTGAAAATTCTGCAAGATATTTTATATACTTTACTATAGTAAGTAAGATTTCGGTGGGGGCTTAAGCCCGGAAACCCCACCACTAAATACGCCACTGCTGTTCACCATCATCTTCAGCTTTTAAGAAAAAGTATTCTTTCAAATGTTCGAACGATAAAATATTTTCGTTCTCCATCTTTATAAAAACAACACCATTAAAATAGACTACCAGTACCATTGCACTCGTAGTTCACTCACTGAATGTATTGATTTGGAGCTGTCAAAATCTTCCAGGTGCTTGCAATCAGTACACGTGATTTCCCTGAGGCTGTCCTCATCTTCCAAAAGCAGCAAGTGGCACTATATTTTGTTATGTAAATAAACAAATCAAATTGTATCTATGAATGTATTTGCAAGCCTACCAACGTAAAATTCGTAAGGCGAAACGGGAAAATGCACATCGAATTTCCCATTCCGCCTTGCATTAAGATGAAAAGTGATAACAGGTTTTACATGCTAATTTCATTGCTAGAGGTCATAAGGCGAAACGGGAAAAGGCGAACAGTGCAGGAATTCTCGGTCACTGACATCGTTCATGTTCCATTGTTCCATTCTGAGAAATTCACTTACAGGAAAGAAACATTTGTTTCCGAAAAAAATATATACATATATTGTAGTTACTCATCCGAAATGTAACGCGTTACCGTTACAGTTACTTTAGAAAAAATAGAACGCATTACTAGAAAACTTTACTTAAAAAGTAACGCGTTACGTTACTTCCCAAGACTGCTACTAATAAATGGCAGTGAATGGTTGTTTCGTTACGCTTACGAGGATTGAGTCACGTAACTCAGCTTTGCATCACAAATGCCATTTACTTGTTATTGATTTCATTTTCCACCATTCAATAAACTATTGGAACCTTAATCCGTCTAGAATGGGATATTTTGAGGCTATTTTAGATGTAGACTACACATTAATTTGGAATCCAAACTATGTGTTGCCACTGAAAGACGAGTGGAGATGTCTGCGTATGAATACTGTTTCTGATTAGAGTACATGGGGTACTAATCCCATGTTCATCAAAGGTTCAATCTTCATGTGGTCTTGATGCTAAAAGTAATTAAACTCTGTGTACGTAGGATTCCGTACGGGCAACCATGTAGTTAGAAATCGTTATCATGACCGTGAAACCAACGATTTCATTGCTTCAGGACTTAGTGTATGTCTTGCTGGAAGAAGACTTTAGTTAGTAAGTTGTACAAGTCTTTTTGAGTTGAACGTCCCACGATTATGCACCGAAAGTGAGACTGTGATGATTAGATGGATTATAGTGGTGGAATGAAGGAAATGGTAGGAAACAGGAAATCTCTGAGAAAACCTAAGTACACGGTATTTGTCTACCACGAAGTTCACTTCACGACGCACCAGAGATGAATGTTCTACCATTGAGTCACCGTGGCCCCGGCACAAAACCATCACACAGGTTCGCAGCTCGTCGTGAGATCCCATTTATATATATATATATATATATATATATATATATATATATATATATATATATATATATATATATGCAGGGTGTCAAAAAATTCCACCGACAAACTTTGGGAGGTAAATCCTCTCATACGAAGAAACAAAAAGTCTTAGTAAACATGGGTCCGGAAACGCGTTGTTTCGGAGATATGAGGCGCCGAAACCGTGGGAAATGAATCTTCAAAGGCGTATATTTCAGAAACTATTCAACGTAGAGGGTGCGGTTTAAAAACTCACAAGCGAAGTCATACCTGCTCTTGTTAAACATGCATGTTTCATAATCTTGCAATGCCTGCGAAAGGGATTCCCCAAAGGAGCATAGGGATTCCCGGATAATCTGCCGAGTGAAGATGGCTCGAAACGGGTATGGATGGACGACTTCCTCACCCGTTAACAGTACTTCCTGGTACCAAGACGATAACTCAAACGGATACAAAATAACGGACACTTGTATACCTGTTGTGTGTGGTTGCATAACCGCCACATACGGACGATGCCCAATAATGAATTTCGGAATATGAAGTACTGTGAATATGCAGTCGAAGGTTCGTGGTGAGGCACGTGCGGTGTTGCTACAGCATAACACGAAGCAGAGTGCTTGAAATTGTGAAAACACTTGATGCAAAGGAAACCCCCCAAATAGCACGATAGCGAATACAGTCAGCACATTTCCAGATATGCGTAATGTTTAGCAATGGCTACAAATATCGTTATGTCTAGTGAACTGAGTGAATGTCACTAATGAACGAGACCCAATGTTAAGTACATTACATGAATGATCTGATTAAATGTATAAGAGATTTGTGATTTGAAATCATATGCATTATCTTAATAAGTCTGCAACCATCCACCTGATTTCAATGGTACTTGTTCCTTTCAGTTATTACATCGTTACGTGGATAAGCAAGGAAGCAACAGAAAGCAAGGTTGCACGTTGGCGCGCCGTGTCGCGGGATCAATCCCCACTAAGAGTCCAAGCTTTGGACTCAACAACTAAGAGATGGATCGGATCGCATTTGAAACTTTGGGTCCCGTCTCCATATAGCGCCGCTGCTGAAAAGGGACGTTGAACATCTTAACAAATAAAAATCAAACAATAAACAATTGTTATAAACGTACAATTGAATGATACTGTAGTGCGCGAATGTGATATCTAAATGAATTGGTTTAGCTCGTTAAATTAAACGTAAGTCCTGCTACGGTTTCGTTTTCTCTTCGGTTACCCAAGCCGCTCGTGTTAACGGATTCCAAAATATGTAAACAGAACAATAAACCACCTTCATATTTTATATCTTGTCTTTATTCCTCCATTTAAAGTTACATCAAGATTGTCTTCGTGTCCATTTTGTTAGGTCTATAAGGTGGGGACGTTATTACAAAATAATAATCATAACGTCATACTCTTCTCATGTTTATTTTTGCTTACAATGCAACTGCTGGAGCCTCAAATCTATACGCCTATTCCAATTTAGCAACCACAGTAGATTAAGTGTAGAGAGAACCGGGTTCGATCATTGTGTTCAGTAGCCGATCTTGAAAGTAAAAACTGGCGGGGGAGGGGGTGTCAGTATTTTGCTATGTAAAATACGTAATTTGGACTGCGTTTTGGTATTTATGACATTAGTGATTTTCTAGTAACGCAGCAAAATTGGGGGACCAAGGTCCCCCGACCCCACCCTAGATTCGCCACTCTTTGTTCAACCATTCTGAGTGGCTTTCTTCAGTTTCACAAGTCGAATGCCAAGATGGTACCTCTATAAACGCTCTGGCCGCAAGATCGCCTGCGTTTGTGTCTGAACTTTAGTCGTCGGATGTCATTAACTCTCATAATGTAAACAGATTTAGGCTGCACTTAAATGCACACGCAGTCGAACTCTGTAGGGTATTGTCGACCTTGAAAAACAAAAACAACATTGATTATCATTTTACTGTGTGTAAGGAAATTGGTTTCTGGTCTTCTTTAAATATTAAAACATGTAAGAGGTATTTCAGTTTCACACGATAATTTTAACTGAGTCCAGAATATTCAACAAAAAGAATTGTCCTTGAAATGACAGTACATGGCGTTTGTCTTACGTCCAAAACTGTTTATAGGAACAAAAATACGATAGAAGAGATAAAATAAACATTGATTAACAGAGTCATGCTGTTAGTGGGATTCGACTCTAAGCCATATGACAGACGAGCACCTAAAGAAGCTAGTCTACCGAAGACTGACGTGTATTCTGGAAGCGACTGTGCTTGTGTGCAGTGCTTACTGTCTGTGCTTTATAAAACACCGTAGTGGAAAATGGAGTTTACTTGGCCAGAATTAAGTGATATGTATCTGGCATATGGTGCAGCTTTGGGAAATGCAAGGGAGACACAGACTGTATAGAGAACGTTTTCCAGAACGACGGTGCCCCCATCACACTACATTTACGTCAATTGATCGGCAGCTGCGAGAATCAGGTTCCTTACATATACACCGGCCTGATGCAGGAAGACCACAAACAGTAAGAACACCAGCATTCGAAGAGAATGTGTTGGACCAATTTGAACAAAATCCCTGAAAAACCACGCGGGCCGTTGGACATGTGTTGCATGTTCAGCACCAGCAAATGTGGAATGTCCTACATAAAGAACATTTCTATCCATATCCCACACGTGTGCGATTTGCCCGATGGTACCTGCGGCAGTGTGTGGAGAATGCGCAGTTCGCGCGGCATGTTTTGTTCACAGATGAGAGTAGTTTTACTCGTGACGGATGTTACAATGCTCATAATAGGCATATGTGGGCAGCAAACAATCCGCATGCAATGTTTCGCCGAGGTCATCAAGAACGATTCACAGTTAATGTGTGGGCCGGTATAGTGAATAATGTCTTAGTAGGATCTTATGTATTACCTCCACGACTGAACATGCATACTTAAAGTGTGTTTCTTTCAGAGGTACTCCCGGAACTGCTAGAAAATGTCCCCCTTGCAGTCCGGCGACAAATGTGGTTCCAGCATGACGGAGGTCCACCCCATCGGCCGCGGCGTGTTCAAAATGTACTTTCTGATATGTTTGGGAATCGATGGATCGGGCATGCGGCTCCTGTAACATGGCCTCCTAGATCACCGGATATGACACCTGTGGACTTTTACCTATGGGGATACATGAAGGAGTTGGTCTACCAGACACCAGTGGAGAATGAATTGGACCTTGTGGGCCACATTGTCGAGGCTTCCGCAAGAATTCGTGTTAACCACAACATTTTTCCTAGTGTGCGAAACGAAGTGCTTCGACGCTATCTCTTGTGTATTGAAGTCAATGGTTCACATTTTTAGTAGATTTCGTGACGTTGTAAGATACAAGTGAATTACAAACACCATTTCCTGCATTGACTCGTCTTTTTCTGTATTTGTGCTTTGTGTATTTTATTTGTGTGACTGGAGGTTATGCTTTACAGCATTGCACGGCACCAACTATGCTACTAATATGCGAATCACATTATCGCTATTCCCAGGAGGTCATTTGTCAGCTGCTTCTTACGTATGTTAATACTATACTCCACAATGCTGCATATTTAACATACATTTGTCCACGATACTTTAGGTACATTTTGATAGCGGGTTTGCATCTAGTTTCAACAGCTCTCAATCACTCTGCTTCTTGTGTTATGCTGTAGCAACACCGCACTTGCCTCACTACGAACCTTCGACTGCATATTCACAGTACTTCATATTCCGAAATTCATTATTGGGCATCATCCGTACGTGGCGGTTATGCAACCACACACAACAGGTATACAAGTGTCCGTTATTTTGTATCCGTTTGAGTTATCGTCTTGGTACCAGGAAGTACTGTTAACGGGTGAGGAAGTCGTCCATTCATACCCCTTTCGAGCCATCTTCACTCGGCAGATTATCCGGGAATCCCTATGCTCCTTTGGGGAATCCCTTCCGCAGGCATTGCAAGATTATGAAACATGCATGTTTAACAAGAGCAGGTATGACTTCGTTGGTGAGTTTTTAAACCGCACCCTCTACGTTGAATAGTTTCTGAAATATACGCATTTGAAGATTCATTTCCCACGGTTTCGGCGCCTCATATCTCCGAAACAACGCGTTTCCGAACCCATGTTTACTAAGACTTTTTGTTTCTTCGTATGAGAGGATTTACCTCCCAAAGTTTGTCGGTGGAATTTTTTGACACCCGATATATATATATATGAAGGGTAAGGGGAAAAAAGAAGGAATATCACAAAACTGCATTTTCGAGAAAACGGCGTTTTAATATTGAAAACCGCGTAAAAAGAATAGGGTTTGTTACATCTTTTGCCCCTTTTTACATGGACATTTTTACATCTACGCATGCATGGTATATACAGTCAAATAGAACCAAGAGTCACCAACAGATAGGACAAAGCACCCGAAAAAGCTCATACATGGACATTCCTTGTTTTTTCCCCGTACCCTTCATATATATATATATATATATATATATATATAATTTACGTTCCATGGACTACTCTTTAGGCTAAAGGAGACTCTGAGGAATGAATTTTGCAGGGGCAATACGCTACATCCATACCCTAAGCAAGATTCGAATCTCCGGCCTACAGGACTTGCCATCGCCAGCCTAATGCCTTGTATTACTTAACCATGTTAGCCAGCAAAAATGTGAAGTATTTCTCGAAAGAACCAAACAAATAAAAATCATTGAGTGACAGGTCTGATTTATATATTCGATATTCAAATATCCGCAGTTGAAATAGAAGAATGATTGTTTCTTGATGTGACCAGGCTCAGCGTCTTCCGATTGAATGTCGATCGCATGGTGTGGGTAGAAACACTATCACAGTGTATTGTTCACCCTCAAGTGGAAATGCCATGTAATAGCTTCATGTGCTTACTGGGCGGTTGATAATGTCCTGGTCAACAATTCAAGTGGCATCTCCGTCTTTCGCACTTGCTTGTATAACTATATGTAAAAGCCCTTCGTTATATAATTCCTGTAAGTCTGATATGTTTAGTTCAGAAAATAAGCATTTAATCTTTTATCAATTTTTCTTTTTAAATTTTGGCGCACTGCTGCTTTTTTTTCACCTTACAAATTCACTCTCGAAGAAAACTTTCTTGAAATATTGGAACATAGGATATTCCGAAAACTTTGGTACAAGATCAGTGCTTATTTTTTGAATTATAGATATGTTTCCTGTAGCATACATTAGCAAGTATCCTTATATGTGTATTCATCTGTTTTTGTGTATGCAGGTATTGTGGCCATCTTGTAATGTCCGTGACCTTGTGTTATGGACGGAGGTGTATCTTGGAGGCATTGGAGTGAGTTCGGAAGTCTCTGCGACGGAGGAAGAGGTGGAGGAAGAACCACGGATAGGGATGATCAAGACACGCTCATGCGACGATCTACTAACGGCCAGCGAGCATGGAACCGAGTTTCAAAGACGTTCTAGTGATCCTAATATAATGGACAGGTGAGTTGAAAGATTTACCAATAATCAAAGATATACTAATTATAATGTTAAAAAAAGCTCACGTAAAGCGTCCTGTTATTCAAATGACCAAATAGTTTCAACGGACAACGTCCGTCTTAATTGGTAGGCAAACGAACGAATGTTGAAATCCTTGAATTGAAAATAAAAGTAGTTCGTGAATAAATTTGGATTTCTGAAGGAGATACCTCAGGGTGTCTATCACGAATGTCACGAAATCAGAAAATGGTCATGAAAGTCAAGAAAAAGTCACGAAATTTAGTTTGTTGGTCACTTTTATATATATATATATATATATATATATATATATATATATATATATATATATATATATATATATATATCTTTCAAATGCAAGTACAGACTGGAAAATTTTATTCTATAAAACGTCAAAATTCACCACCAAAAATGTCTATGGTCGGCTTTAGACGCTATCAAATCGCTAGCAAAACACGCTTCTATCGCATGCATCAAAATTCGGCCTAATTTGCACCTTAATTTCCTCTTGAGAATGTTACTAAATTTTATGGTTTGGGAAAGAAAGGTCACGAAATTTCATTTTGGAATTTTAGTAGACACCGTGTACCTGCTCAAGGACTAACATATTCCAATTTAAAACTTTAAACACTGAGACAAAGAGAAAATTAAAAATGTTATTTGTTTTGTACTTCTTGCTTCGTGCTAGATACAGAAAGCTACTACGAAGTTTGATGAATGCACATATCTTTCGAAATTGTACCTTTTATTATTATTATTATTATTATTATTATTATTATTATTATTATTATTATTATTATTATTATTATTATTATTATTTTAATATACTGTTATAAGTGGAGTTTTTTCAACATTTTAATTATGTATTCAATATTCTGGTTAAGTTGCTTTTATAGGAAAGTTTTTGTTTTAGGTTCGATTCCTGGCCATGTTGTTTTTAGTGCAGGACACACGCCAAATATCTACGGGTCTTCACATTTACGAGGGATGATCAGAAAGTAAAGTTACAAAGTCTGCAGTGAAACATGTATATACTATTTTGTACAAATAATGTAACCAACAGATGGTACATACATTAAGTTATTTTTCGACATAGACTCCAAATTGGTTGAGACACGTGGATTCTTTCCGAGTAAAAATGCTATCCTTGCGTGCTTTTTCACTCATTTTGTCACAGTGTTTCACCTCCTCGTCTCAAGCGAAGCAATGGCCTCTTAGGTGCTTCTTCAAGTGCGGGAACAGGTGAAAGTCGCGTGGAGCGAGGTTCGGACTGAAGGAAGGATGGTCAATAATGTCCCAGCGAAACTGCTTCAAATCTGTTGATGCCGTGCTGGGACGGCCACTGTGCTCCTCTTCGATGACGTTTCCTTTACCAGCCGCAATCTTTCGACACCATTCTGCTACATGCTGACGAGACATTACAGTCTCTTCGAAAACATCTACCAACTGCCGGTAAATTTCAGCCGCGGTTACATGTTTCGCCCACAGAAATCGCGCGCTTCTTCGCGAAACTGGTTTTTCAAACGAGTCGTCATTTGTGTTTACCTACAACTAGTGCCGTAGGTGGTGGGTGGATGAAACTGGATAGTTGCCAACTCCATGTAAAATTACCACATACTCCTCATTCCTCCATAACAGACGAAACTCCAGAAATATTGGCCTTGTAACCTTAGTTTCTGATCCTTTCTCGTATACTAGTTCCTTTCTGAGCAATATTTCATTATCAATGTTATTTTATTATCCTGAAACATTGGTACGTAACTCTAGATCTATTTTTATTCATTTTTTTAATAGGTGTTAGTTTTATAGTAGTACTGGGAAAATGTACAAGATCTGTTCGGAAAGAGTACTAAATTTATTTGGAAAATACCTGTCCTTATGGGATTAAAATAATAATCTAGAATAACACTACCACACTTCCGTTCAAAATATCTTTCTTAGGGCCACATATTTGTTTTATTCATTCTTCTTGAAACTATTATGATATTTGAAACATCACTCCTTTTGCTATCGTTTTTTCCTCCACTTTCTTCATACTATTCCTTAGTTTTAAATCCATCCTAAAGTTGCTGCATCTTTGAGGCATGATGAATTATTACTAGAGAGGAGTCATCGGGAGATGGTCCCTGAAGTTTCTGACCAAATGCACCAGGAAAATGCAGTCCCTACTTTTGAAGCTACTGTTACCAACCACGGTCACTCTGTGTTACACCAATAAGAGGCCATTATAGATGCACCGAAAAAGCCTTGGCACATAAGTAGTGGCAACGCCGCTGCGAGCTGTCAGAGACCTTCTCTTGCTGGCTCTTCTATAGGATTGGCAGCATCGTTTAAGAGAAAATTAATCCAGATTATCTGCTTGATTATGGTAAGGAGATCACGAATAAGATACGCAACTGATAGGGTCCAGAGACTGCCTTCAAGGACGTTCATGCATTTCTATGTCTTTATTTATTTGTTGCTTGCGTATGACAAGCTCGTATATTCTTGGAACAAAATTCGTAATTCTGTTACGGTCATCATTAAGTATTTCGTCTTGGCTTTCATTATAGTTTAAATAGATATGAATATTGTAAATATATACAGAGAGATTCACGCACTGTATGACGATCTTTAATCAAATTCATTACCAGTTTTGGAAGTCCGAAAATTTTAAATACTTGTAAGGCTTTGAGTACCAGAATCTACATAAATAAAAAATTCTAAATGTATGTGGCGTGTAACGGGATGGGGTAGGGTGGAGGGAAGTCCAAAGATGAGACAGGCCAATCGGTAGATCTCTCATTGTGTAAATTCATACGTAATTTTCGAGGAAAACTATTTTGTAAACCTTCTGAAGTGTACCCTCATGAAGAGTTTTATTAGGGATTAGATTTCTAGGTTTTAGGCTTCAATGACTATATTATCTGTCACACATATGAGTAGAGCCCGGATTTCCATGCATAAATCCGGAAGTATGCATGCAAATATGCACGAAAAATTTTAAAAATGCACTAAAATATACATAAATTTAACATATGCACTGAAAATCTTAAATATACACTAAGAAAATAAAATTTCAAATTCTTACAAAAATATCTGACCTTAATGACCTCTATTGCAATCTATATATATAAAAGAGAACGTACAAAATCCTTTGTCCGCTCATCACGCTAATACGGCTGAACCAATTTCTTTCATTTTTGGGGGGTTATTAGGATTTGGACCCTAGATGGTTTTTATCATATCACTTTAATTTTTAATTACCAGTGTCTTGAGATAATTGACCATTCAAGTGTCCATAACGTACAAATCCTTTGTTATTAGTTCATCATAGGTAAAAATAAACGTATTTATATGCAACCCGCATGACCGTGTCACTCGGCGGGTTAACATAAATGACAGGCGATATACAGCGGAAAATAGCTTGAATCTTCTGTTTAAAATTTTTTAATTGATTTGCTTATTTTTACAGACACTTTTACAATATGCCAGCACCGGGATGACCGCAGCGAAGCGGGGCGGGTTAACATAAATGACAGGCGATATAATGTTAAGATTTACTGCAATCTTCTATGGTTTTTATCATATCACTTGAAAGCGAAAAAGTAAAAATTATCTAAGTAACAAAGTTTATTGCGTTCCGGGGTGACCGCAGCGAAGCGGGGTGAACGCTGCTAGTGAACTATGAACATCTTCCTTAGATTTTCTTCTGTAAATTCTCTGCGTTTATCAATGAGGAGTTTTGTAGATCGAAAAGTTCCTTTCTACATCAGCAGAAGTCCCTGGTGCATGTGAAAAACACCAAATGTCTTCCTGTGTTATATCCGCTTCAGAGTTCTTGTGATATACTCTGAAATATGCTTTCATGCAGCAATAAAATTATGAAATATTCAGTATCCTGCAAAGTTCACGAAATATGCGTGCACGTCGAAGTACAGTCAAAATATGCACTTAATATGTGCTATCATATGCATCTCGAACTAATCCTTACTTACTTTCCGTACGTGTCTGCATGTTACTATAAATATTCCTTTTTGCATATAAATCCGGGCTGTACATATGAGGAATGACACCTCTCGGCCATCACACTGCCCAGGGAATTGCAGAGTTAGAAAGGAATGAGGAAGGAAGGAAGCGACCTGCGACCGTTATGTTAAGTACCATCCCGGCATTTGGTTGGTGTGAATGAGGAAAACCCAGCAAAAACCTCACTCAGGATGGCTAGTCTGAAAAAGCTTTTAACGCCGTTTCAACGGAGCGTGCTTACCGGGAATCGAACACGGGACCGCTCGCACCAAAGGCAAGAGTGTTAGCGACTTAGCTACGTGGGGCTACTGAAGCTTTTTACTATGATACCAGCAGGACGATACTCTAATAAAATATATTCCAACATTATGATTAACCCTCACACTATCTATTTTTTAGCGCGGACTACCAGGGGGGGGGGGTCATTTTGTGCCCACCTGTTAAGATTAAATATATCTCGCAAAAGAAACAAATTAAAAACTTTTACAAAAATCTACAGAGACTGAAGTGGATATACACAGGTTAAGACTAACAGCTATTATACTGCCATCTAGGAGTAGGTTTGCTAATCACATCTACCAACGGTTAGGGGGGGGGATACTTTGTACCCACCAACTTAAAATAGGAAATTTTATGAGACACACTGACGTTCAGTTTGAACCATCGTAAGGTATTCGCATTAGCTAAACATGCCGAGCAATAATATGTTTTCTTGCAATTTTGAAGAAACAGAGGAGTAATTACAAAACCTTACTGTACTGAGCACAAAGTACCCCACTCCCGTTGGTACTCCCAGGGTTAATTATTATTATTATTATTTTTTAACTATAATGTTATCCAAAGATGAAACACACATCAATCGAGAGACGACATGGATGAGAGCTGCATAAAATGAGAGGTTAAGGATATATTCTCATGCATAATTTCCCAGAAAAACTAATTTTTGTAACACTTAAAAGCATGGCGTTCGTTGCCAATAGTGATTTTTATTTTGCTGGAACAGATTCTTTATTCACTTGTTTATATAAAACAAAAGTATACAGTTAAATAGTAGATTGTATCTATTGTTGTCTTCTCTTAACAATGAGACACATACAACTTGCAAAAGAAGTATAAATTGTACATTTACGTTTTAGTTGTTTTCGTACTATTCCGTTATTAGATTATGATTTCTCTTTTTGTTTCAGTAAATACGATAGTCTGGATGCTGAAGCGGAGGAAGGAAGTGACGACTGTGCAGGAGACAATACTAGTGTTGTGAACGACAGTGTAGAATCGCAGACGCAGTCCGTAAGACTGGAAGTGATGAACGGTGGAGCGGCTGTGTATCTGAACGGTTACTTGGACGATAGTGAACCAGAAGGTAGTGATATAGGCAAAGAAGAACCTAATACTAATCCACATAAAACAGAACCTAATCCGACGACTAATAATGTGCAAGCAGATCTTTCAACCAAGGAGGATTCTGATAACGAGGACACAGAACCAAATTCCGAATCTAAGTCTGAAACTGTTTGTGCAAGCCCTTTACCAAAGTTAGGCCCAAATTCGATTGAAAGTTCCACCGATACTTTAGTTGCGGAGTCTGCTTCTTCTTCTAGTGTTAAGGACAATGACCCGTGTAGTGATCAGAGTACGAGTAGGACATCCAGTGATAGTGTAGTAGCGCAACTATTAAATAACAAGGACAAGAGACCTTCAGTGCATTCAGGTGAAGCTGGTGGCGACACTAATGATTCCTCTAAGAAAGTGGTCCCCTCATTACAAAATTGTACTGTCCCAGGGCTGGTGAATGGTGTAGTTTCATCACAAGGTTTAGATGTGGGCACTGGACATTGTCAGGTATGTGCAAACTGTCAGGTATGTGCCACTAATCGTAAGTTCCTGGCAAGTAATGGTGTTGATATATCCAGTGTTAGCATGAGAGAAGGTTCCCCGCCGCCATTCTATCCGTCACGCGCCAGTAGTTCTAGTGGTAAGACATCTCGCTATTCAACTCCTCTATATTCACGTACCCCAAGTTCAGGATACCCCGCGACACCTAGTGATGAAAAACTGTTGGACCGTTTGCCTGACTGCATGGCCAATGGTGTTGGACGAGGTTCCACCGCCGCCATACTTGCTCAGAAGATGGACTTGGACGGATTAGCGCCAATTAAAAACGATGTCCAGAATAGGGTACAACAGATCTTTGCTGACTTCAAGGTAAGTTTTATCTTTCTTTCGAACTTCAGTTTTTTTTTTTTTTTCCTTCCAGAGATTTTCTTTTTTTCGTAGTTGGCCGCTCGTGTGTTTTCCCTTTCTTTTCATATTTAATGTTATTCTTACTTTATTCCATGATTTATTTTTCCAAAATTGTATCTTACGTTGATATTTCAATACCATTAACTGTATTATAACAAAGAAATTAGGTAGTTTGTACAGATAACAGCCAGCAATATTTGAGGGATGTCTGAATTTTAAATTGTTGGGTAAAATGCAATAAAAATAGTGAATATATAATATGTAGTTGTAGAAGAAAAGAGCTTATCATCAACTGAAAAAAAAAAAAAATGAAATGAAATCTTCGAGTTTTACGTCCCACACTTATGCCGGCTAGGCTAAAGGAGACGTTGATGATGAGAAATGAATGGAATAGTGGAATGAATAAAGTGGGAAGAGAACTCCGAGAAAACCCACGCACACAGTGTTTGTCCACCAGCTTATCATCAACTGAAAAAAAAAAAAAAATGAAATGAAATCTTCGAGTTTTACGTCCCACACTTATGCCGGCTAGGCTAAAGGAGACGTTGATGATGAGAAATGAATGGAATAGTGGAATGAATAAAGTGGGAAGAGAACTCCGAGAAAACCCACGCACACAGTGTTTGTCCACCACAAAGTTCATTTAGCGTGAACTGGGACCGAACCAAGGACCCTATGCACCAGATGTGAACGCTCTACCACTGAGCCACCGCGGTCCTTATCATCAACTGGGCTCCCTAGACTTGTACGTTTTTAATGTCAGGACGGACTCCTCCTGACTGCATCTAGAAACGAACAGAAAAAAAGAATCAAAAGTACTAACTTCTATGCAAATACAGTTTGAACGTAGTAGTCTTGTTGAGTTTGATGCGAACGAAATACTGACTTCGATACGAATAAAACCTGTTGTCTTCGTAATTGTGTGAATTAGGTGGTTGTGGTGGTCTTCTGGCATTCTCTAGAAGCCATTTGTCTAGTTACAGTGCATACGTTGAACAAATATAGCCACCTGGCTTTCAAACTCAAGAAGCTACTGCATACGTTTAAATTGCAGTTGTACAAGAAGTTCGTTGATGTGCAACCCATATACAAAGTGATGTAAATGAATTCGTTGTAAACTTGTATTAGTTTGTAGGTGTGGTCAGAATACTACTGCAGTCCGTTGCTATGTTGAAATCATTATCGTGTCATTATTTGGAGGGCATAGTTATGTGTAGCTTTTTCTTTTACAGTGACTTGTTTAAGAAAATATATTTTTTAGTTAATGATTTGGGACGTGATTTTTTTTTTTTTTTTTTATTACGAGTATTATTTAGTATCATATATATAATAAAATTTCAAAGATTGAAAAACGTTAAATGTATTTATAAGGTAGGTGAGGCCAAGATTGAAAAGTGTTAAATGCATACACTAGTCATGCAGTATTGGAAACTGAGGATGCAACTATATCAAAAACATCGAAAAACAACCAAATTTTGGAGGGTTCTGTAACAGTAGTAACGCAAGTGAGACGGGCAGATAACCACAGATCGAAAATACAACCGTCATCATATGACGTATTTCAAACAAATAGAAACACAGTTGCAGGGAATTGAAAGTTCGACTTTTTTTCAAAGAACTTGTATTTCGAAAAAGTGTTCATATAAGTATCATTTGATTACGTACGTGGTTTTCAATAAAGATCACAATGTCGTTTACAGTGATTTGATATCTCGAACCATTCGGGAGATGAAAGAAGAAAAAAAAAAAAAAAAAGATAAAACGTCATATATTGTTTAAAATGGCACATTTGTTGGAACTTTTTGAAATTATTTTTGATTTACTTTGCTTGTATAACACCACGACAATATTTTTGGTAGGTATAATTAGAACAGTTCTCGAAATTCCATAATTTTAAGCAGTGGGGCAACCTTTTCTTTAATCTCCAGAATGGTTTGTGATATCATATTGTTGTAAATTGCATTGTGGTGATCTTCGCATCGATTGAAAACTACGTATGCTTTATATATATATATATAAATAAGGGCTTTTGAAGAAAGTCAGGTGATTTTAGCTCCGTTGTAACTTCGTTCGTATTCAATCGAAATCCGTCATATCATGATCATAGTATTAGATACTAAAGTACTTTGAATGCGCATTGTTTCGCTTTTCACATTTGCGTTAATACTGCTATAAAGACAGATTTGGATATTTGTAATGCTATACCGTCCTTAGCTTGCAACACTGAAAGTTTTCGGTTAACATGTAGATTAGAAATACGTAATAACCTGACATACTGTCATTAAAAAATACACAGCTTTGTCGGATAGGCAACTATGTTCACCTTGTGGTATCAGAGGGTATGCCAAACGATGTCCCTCTACCAATATTTGCATGGTACAAAATCTCAGCGTTTTTGTCTATTAGTTAAAACGTTACTAGGCCATATCAAGATAAATGGTCCACCATGTTCTGATTTTAAAATACGAAAGGAAGGCAAAAAAATAAAGGAACCTGTAATTTTTCGCACTAGGGTTTGGTAACACTGCTAGTTCCAGCGCTGAATTAGCGTCGTCTGCAAACTTCTATGCAACTTGTCACTTTTATTTCCTGCTCGAGTGTCGATCTGCACCAAGGAGGAAATGAGGGTACTGATTCATTTTTTTGTTTGCGGAAGTGTTAAACTTGTGGAAATTATTCGTCTTATTCAAACACAGTATGGTGACAGCTGTGTATAGCGAACCAAGATTTACGAATTTATAGAGCATTTCAAACAAGGAAGAACTTAATGTGACGAGGAAAGATCGGGCAGGCCATCGACGTCAACGAATGAGGACAATTTGAAAGTCATTGAGGGTATGGTGATAGAAAACAGACGAATCACAGTGGACGAAATCGCCAATACTTTACATATGTCATGGTTCAGCATATTCCATCTTACACGATTGGTGCATGAAACGTTGGGAAAAGTGCAAAGAGATCATGTAGAAAAATAATGTATGTTACAGTTTTCTGTCATTAAAATAAAATAAATGTACTTTTTCTCAAGTGTCCCTTTACCTTTTGACTTCTCGTACTTACTGATACAGGTTCGATGTCACTGGAGTTAATGTAAACGCGTACTTCCGTTTTCCCTTCTTAGACATTTCTAAGACTCCATTTTAACAGCGTAAGGAATACACTGCAGCCCCCTTTAGAGTGTACATGTGAAGGACCCCTTGTAATATATACGGTTAGTATTTATATTTCTTCCCCATGCTGTATATATAGGGTGTTCTAAAAATGGCGTAGGCATCATATATATGACTGTGGGTGTGTTTTTTCTTCTTCTTTCTTTGCAGTGATCTTGTTAGAGTGATATGATTGATGCCTCTCCGTAATCGCGTGATCCTGGTTTCAAACCCGGGGCCGGACACATTGACTAAGATGTTGCAAATCTATAAATATATCCAGTACGTAAACAAAACTAAACCACAATAGCCTACCCACCAGGTATTAAAAAAAATCTGAAAAAAAAAAAGAAAAAATAGCGTTGAGTATACGAAACTTCTTATAGGTGGAATATCACATCTCACGCAAACTGACTTATCATTATTAATTCGATCATTTAACATAAAATGGTGTATTTCAAACCACTGTGTGTGCCTTTCACAGATTGGCTCACTGATCCCCCCCCCCCCTTCCCCTGGGATCGTCTTGTGGACCCCAGGTTGGAAAAGGCTGATTTATACAAGGTTCTACTCCTAATATTTTTTGAGATGGAGAACGGCAAAAAGCTTTCAGTCCCCTTTAACAATCTTACCTGAAAAAAAGAAACACTTTAAACCTTCCCCTTTACTCGCTTAAGGGTTACATTTTATGTGACGCATCGTCATCCTTAGGGTACATGGTGGAATATTTAAACAAAATTTGAGTGAATTGGTAAATTTCTCAGATTTGGAGAATGGCAATGCATCTTTCAAGTGTTCTCCTCCCTTAGAGGTGACATTTCGGAAAATTCCATCGCATTGCCAGCCTATCCCATATAGCTTTTTTAAAAACAAAAATTTTCAGTGTTGTACGCCTAATCGTTTCAGAGATCTGGAGAAGGGGTTAAGGAAAATCAAGCTTTCCTTTTCATCTCTTAGGAGTCGCATTTCGCTTAACCGCCTCTTACCGACAGCCAAGAGGCAAGGAAATATATTGTAACGTTCTCCCTGTATAGAGGTGGGTAGAACTTAGGTAGAGCAAATTGTAGTCTGGAATCGCTTTTCGCTACCGTTTTTATTATAAAAATTCTCTGTAAAAAGTATTTTACAGAAATACTACAGTAATGTAACTTCTCTAATATTATAGCACGGCCAACAAGAGATGGTCTCTGACGTTCCTTACCACATGCGGTGGGACATTGCAGCCCCTACTTTGATACCAGTGTTACCAACCACGATCACTGTCTTATACCATTAATTAAATTGCCACTACAGTTGCACCGAAAAAAAAACTTGACACCCGAGTACTGGCAATGTCACTGCGAGCTGTCAGAGACGTTCTCTTACTGGACGCACTATAGGTAGGAATACGAGGGCCAGTATTTATATTTTGAGCCTTGGCAACACTGATTGTAGTTAGGCGCTATTTTTTGTTTGCACAGAAACGTTTGATATTGTTGACCATAACGTATACTTCAAATGTTTTATCAATACCTTTATTTGTGTTGTTTACGTTGACTTGAAGACTGCGTGACAATAGAAAAATGGAATTAACTCGTGAAAATTTTCGTGCGATGATTTATTACGATTTTCGACGTGGGATTATCAAGACAAGAGTGCTTCGATCAACTTACTTCCACATTTGGCGATGAAACCCCATCCTTTGCAACTGTGAAACGCTGGTATAACGATTTTACTCGTGGCCACCATTCGCTCACTGATGAAATTAGCGAAGGTCGTCCGAAAGCAGTTGTTATTCAAGAAAACATTGATGCTATGCAAAACCTAATACTGCAGGATCGTCATGTGATATACTGTGAGATTGAGGCAACCCTAGGCATTAGTTCCACCGGCATATATAAAATATTACATAATCATTTTTCTGTGAGAAAGATTTGTTCTCGTTAGATCCCACATAATTTGACAAAAAATCAAAAAGAAGCTGGCGTCGATTTGTGCCCACAAGTGCTCTATAAATACAATGGTGTTGCCTCAAAAGAGTATATAAGATTGAAGCAGGTGACAAATCATGTATATATGGATATGAACCGGAACGTAAACAGCAGTCGACTGTATGGGTGTTTCAAGATAAATCCAACAAAAGTTCGCACTCGAAGCACATCGAAACAAATAGTCGCTTTTTTTTTCTTCGGAAAACTGGTCATGTGGCAACTGTGTCTTTAGAGGAACGTAGAACTGTCAACTCTGAATGATACACAACAATTTGTTTGCCGTGTTTGCTGGAGGTCTTCGGTCAAATACGGTAAACAAACAAGCGCCGTCGGATCATTCTTCATCAAGACAATGCGGGCTCTCACGCATCTCGTCTAACAGCCGACTATTTGAACACTCGAAAAATCGAATTGATGGGTCATCCGCCGTATAGTCCTGATTTGGCATCCAACGACATTCTTGTTCCCGAATGTTAAGAATAAATTGCGTGGACAACGATTTTGTCGGCGGAAGAAACAGTTGATGCGTTCAAAAATCATATTATGAAGGTGTCTCAAGAAGACTGGAAAAAATGCTTTGACAAATGGTTCGAACGAATGCAAAAGTATATTGATCATAAAGGAGAATCTTTCCAAAAACAATAAATCAATTTTCGATGACAAATTACTGTTTTTTTTTTCTTTCTTCCTTTCATTGTTAGGCTCAAAATATAAATAGTGGCCCTCGTAGATGCCCCCTCGATTGGCGGTCTCAGGAAGAATTCCTCAGTAGCGAACTACGTCAGGGGGTGTAGGACACTCGCTGCTCCACTGCAAGCAGAGAGGGATTAGAGATTCCGACAAAGCTTCACTGCAAGCTAGACCGGGTTGTTATTAGGAATCTCTCGCTGCTCCATTACAAGCAGAAAGAGAGGTAAGGTTTCCCACTGGGCTCCACTGCAAGCTAAGGATTTGAGTAAGGTATTTCCAAGGCTCCATTGCAAGCTAAGAAAGGGGATTTGATCAGTTGAAACTGATGGCTGTTTATGGAATCCTCTCGGTTATATATGCGCTCAAGTGAGGCGGTGGCGCTGCTGTTCCCTCGTTGTCATGTGATCAATGGTGTCGCTCTCGTCTCCCTCGTCTGCAGCTATAAGTACTTCATAGTAAAGTGCACGTGGTAAATTACAATATATACAAAATTTCAAACTTCTACGTTTATAGCTTCGGAGATTTGCTGATGAATGAGTCCGCGCACTTGCTTTTCTGTTCGTATATATAGTCTTATTATGTCGTAGATCTATGTTAGATGAACTGATCAACAATGAAGATAATATGAAAAACAGTTATCAGTAAGATTTTGTACACAGCGAAATTTTAATGTTATTCAGCAATTTCTAGAGTCCAGGATTGATGGAAACTAAGTACATTTATTTACACATTGCATTATAGGGAGAGAAATTTCATTTGGTAAAAATTTGAACTATCCAATTGTTAATTAGAGTAATGTTTGCATTACAGGCGCAGATAGATGCTCTCCAACGGGAACTAAGAACAACTCGTTTAGCCTTGTTGGATCAAGTGTGTCATCATTGTAACCATACAAATGGTGAACGCCAAGATGATGCTGTATGTACCTGTTTGTTTTTTTTACCTTCTTTACTGTAACTGTGATTCGGATGTGCTAGGAATCATATCAAATGTACAAGTATTTACATGTTCTCTATAGAATGTGCACTGAATTTGTAATTAACACTTTATAAGAAGGGTAGTAGTAATCTGGGTGGCATGATGAGTTCTGTTTCATAGATACTGTGTTCTAGTTACTAAGATTAATATTAAACTTCCCATTATCTTGTGTGTTTTGTAGTCATATAATGGGTTCATTACTTCGGGTATGTATTGGCTTTGTGCTGAAATTAGTGTTATGCAGAGACAACTTTGTTTGAAACGTTAAATAATAAATAGCATTGTTTCTGTGCATGAAACTAAGTTCCATGTAAACGGACAATGAAAAATTTGTCTATAGAGTAGTGCATTCAACAAGCCTGTAGGATGTAGCGGTTGATTTTTCTTGTTAATCTTATTATCTGAATGCTAGTCATTCTAGTGTTAGAACTACGTTTAACTGAAGTAAGAATAAAATCTGTCCAAAGCAGACAGTTTATGACGAGGATGTATTGGAAAGTTCGTGACCTCATTTACAAAATTAGAAAATATTTGGATAAGTTGTGTTTTTATTTTTCCACGTAATCTCGCTCGATCGAGATACATTTACGCCACTTCTCCGGTAATGCACTTCCATACCGCTTTCGAAAAATGATTACTCGAGCCCTGTAAAATATCTCAGTACAGCACTTTTCATCTGTGCATCCGAAGAAAATCGCTGACTCCCAAAAACTTTTTCAGATTTCAAAATAAGTGAAAGTCCGATGGGGTCAGATCAGGCGAATAGAGTGGGTGCAACAACAATTCGAACCCACAGGAATGAATTCCTGTCATGGATGCAGGGGACGTGTGAACGCGCGCATTGTCCTCGTCGACTTTCTCCATGTCACAAATTTCCATCACTTCCGCCGACTTAGTGCCTTATCAACTCCTCGCCTCAAACAACAAAGAAATGAAATTTTATACAGTAACTACCGAGGATATAGCTACGCAGCTAATGTATACAAACATAAAATAATTGCTTTCTTCCTAGTCAGGCCACAAACTTCCCAATCCACCCTTGTATTATTAATCTGTTTTACAGTTTACGCAATATTTCATTGCCTTTATTATCAGACACATTGTTGCTTTCGAGTGATGCATCGGATAAGGATATGTTGTCGAAATACAGATTAGTAATAGTTTTTCCTTTGGTCTGATTTTATTTTAAATTCAGCTAAATTTTCCTGATCTTATTGATAGTTGTAGAAAGCATGACTGGTGAAGAATGTTTTTAGACATTGTCACGTTGTTTAGTGTCTGATAAATTGTGAGTGGCATCTTACTCAGCTGTTAGCAAAAGAGTATCTTCTCTATATCCTATGTTCTTTTGTCAATAACGTTGGAAAGATCTTGGGCTGACGAGACTCATTCCGTATACATTCATGTAAAGGCTGTTTTTAGAAGTCGAGGATATTATAAAAGCAGCAAAGAGATGTGTTTAAATTTTCGTTCGTTTGCTCGCATCTCCACTTGTCGCACCATGATTTATTCAATCAACAGCGCGTTGTTTACCATGGTGTCTACTAAAATTCCAAAATGAAATTTCGTAGCCTTTTCGTGACCTTTTCTTTACCAAATCATAAAATTTCCTAACATTTTCGAGAGCGAATTTGGGTACGAATTAGGTTGAATTCTCATCCATGTGATAGAAACGTAGTTTGGTTGCTATTTGGTAGCGTCTAAAGCCGACCATAGACATTTTTGGTGGTAAATTTTGACGTTTTATAGAACAAAAATTTTCCAATCTGTACTTACATCTGTACAGTTATTAAAGATCGTGACCCAAAAGCTAAATTTCGTGACTTTCATGACCGTTTTCTGATTTTGTGACATTCGTGACTTTCGTGACCGATAGACACCCTGTTTACTTGCGAACATGTCTGGGTCGGTCACATGAATGGGTAAAAGTTTCTTCCGAACATTCACTTGCTTTCTTTTCAAACCGAGGATGAGGCTTGTACACGGACAGTCTGCAAATCAGAAACATGAGAGAAAAATTAGGATGGGGGCCTTTATATGGGTGAGGCCCTTTTACAGGCGTATACAGTATTTTCCTCGAATTACTGAAATTGCACACTCAAATTGAACCACTTCATTCCAAAATTTTGACAAAAGAACATGTACAGTGCCGGTATGGTTTTCTGCTGACACCTGTACAATATAAGTAAAAATATGCAGAAAATCAACAGATATAAAAGCTAACATAGTATCTCATTTGTTACAGAATTGGGTGAGCAAAGTGTATGTGTACCATTTATATGAAAATAGGATTGTAGGTGTGTGCAGACATATTTGACATTGATGAGCATATATCTTTATATTGAATGTTTATGGGGAACATTGTTTTTATTCTGTGTAAACTATCATGTATATAAAATGTAAACTTACCGGCGAACATACGCAATCTGGAAATTGTGAGATGTATGCACGAATTTTAACCACAGTTTCTGCCCATTTTTAAAAGTCTTCCTTTTTCCCCTTACGAGTTATTATCCATAATCTACAATTACCTTTAACCGTATGAATTGAAAATCCTTGCTTTCTCCTTTCCTATAGACGCACTTGTAATGCAATTCCTGGTTATATCTCGTAGGGTTCTCTACCCGAGTCTGCTTGCAGTGGGGAGCAACCTTCAGCAGGGGAATCCCTCCTTTCGGATGTATCTTGGGAAGCTGTTGAAGAGCGGGAAGCGAATCCCACCCTCTGGGTCCCAGACCATGCCGCCACGCACTGCATGGGTTGTGAATCTGCATTTTGGCTTGGTCGACGCAGGCATCATTGCAGGTAGAGTTAATAACCACGGTGTTACCGTCTACTTCGATTCATCTATTTCATCAGCTGCTGGATTTCATTAGTTCTATTGTGTATCTGTTTTCGTTTTTAATCTTGTATACTGACATTTATTTATAATCATTACTCATTTGCTGTCCCTATCTTTTGTTTCCTCTTTCTGGATCGGCATTCCTTGCTGTGAATTTCCATTTAGTTCTAACATTTTACCGCAGATGCCTGCGTCCTATGCAGTGGTGCGTTGTATTATTTTATTATTATGTAAGGTATAAATTAAATAATAATCTTCCCATTACCGTAATTTCAAAAGTAAAATTTTAGTGTTTTTCTTATTACTCTATTTGAATGTGTTCGTAATTGACGTTTTAATTAATGATAATTTACGTGGATCGTTCAATGTATCTTTCCTTAAGTTGTAAAATATTTATTTTTTAAGATTCATTTGTAAATTATAGATACATGTGTAAGTGGGTTCTTCCTCACCTCTCCACGTAATTCCCATTGAGATTCAGGCATTTATCTCATAGTTCAGTTTGTTCAAACCCCTTACAAAAAATCAAGGCCGTGGCTATTTAGCACTCTCCTCACAGATAAATTTTCTAATCTGTTTCAAACGTTCATCTTGGAGAATGCAGACTCTTAATACCGGAAAAAGGTGGAAGTAACTCGACGCTAAATTGAGGCTGTATGGAGACTGGGGCAGTCATTCCCACACTAATTCTTCAATTTTGTTTCTTGTTTGCGTGCTGAGTAGAGACGGACGTCATCGTCAAGAAGAGGAGACCAGGTCACCTATATCGAATTGTGTCTCCCTGAAGAAGAGTTCAGGTTTGATATAAGCGACCTGCTCTTCTGTCAACTGGTGATAAAGAAGTGAAACGGAATGTAAGGAGAGTGCTAAATAGCCAGGGCCCTGATTTCTTTGCAAAGGGTTTGGACAAATTGGTGGAACAGTCTGACAAATGCTTAAACCTCAATGAAGATTATGTGGGGAGACGAGAAGATACCCATCTACACATATAGTTTATTAATGTGTCTTAAAAAATAAATATTTACATCTTAGGGAAACATATATTGAACGACCCAAATAATACACACAAAGCATGTTGAAGTTCATTTAAAATGTATTATAGAAATATTAAATTTTTCTAATCTCGGTGAACAACCATTATAACTTCTTAAAACTAAATTTTACAAATTCAACGGCAGTTTACATAATTATTACTCATCCTTTTTCACAAACTACTAAGAGTTGCCTTCGTATTCTCAAATGAAAGAAGACCCGTAATAATTATCTTTGCAGTGAAGGTGGAAGTTAATATAAGACAAATACACCAGGTTATTCACAGAGTTCAACCATATGAGAACAAATCTTGAAAGGATATATATATATAATGTGTGTGTGTGTGTGTGAATAATGAAATTTACTTGTCTATTTGTGCGCATGTTTGTTTTGCACGCTTCTTTCTTTTTTCACGTTAACTAAAACAGTGGGTATTTATTTGTTGTATTAGCAATGGATATATCTAAGATAGCCCTTAGGAATTGTTTGATAGCCACAGAAACACGTTATTAAATGATAATTTTATTTCTCAAACCAGGATTAGGATTTTTAGAGTCAGTTTCCGTAACAGATTGAGCAAACGGAAAAAAAAAAATGAAGGAAAAGATGCTAAACTATTGCGAAAAGATCAAAAGAATGCCATTCTTTACAACTGCTTTGGCAAGTAACATTTTATCTAATGGGAAACTGCTTAATACGAACTACATACCTCTTTTTCTTCACTTATAGAATTCAGTGGTAGAGCGCTTACCTTTGGTGGGAGTCCGGTTCGATCCCCGATCAAGTGAGTTTGTGGTGGACTTACGTGGGTTTTCTTGGGATACTCTGTCTCCCCCCACAGACTCATTCCATCAATTTTTTCCATCAACTTCACTTGCTTTACTCATCGTCCCCCTTGCATAACGGCCATAATCGAGGGAAGTTAAACTGGAAGATGTAATTTCATTTCGACAAACAATTTGATGACTGACTGACTTACTTGTCACTGAGAATCGATTGTTTTTAGCCCGTAAGGTTTCCAGATGAACATATGGCCCTGCATCTTCAAGTTATGGGAAAGTGTTAAAAAGGGTATGCTCATGTAATGTTTCAGTTCTACGAGGAAATGGGTATGGTTATGCAAGACATTAAGCCCCGGTGGGCAGGCCAGCCATCCTGAATGAGGTTTTCCTGGGTTTTCCGAATTCACACCAGGAAAATGCCGGGGTGGTACCTAACTTAAGTCCCAGGCCGCTTCCTTCCTTCCCTTTCCCCGGATAGTGTGCTCGCCGATGGACATTATCCCTCAAAACGTGACGGGCTAAATGACCTTAGATGGCAAAAGCCCAGAAATCTAAATCTTAATCCTAATCAAGACATTAAAGGAAGATTGTCAAAAAAGATTGTGGGACACTACTACAGAATAGTTGGAGACCTAGTATTGAATAGTACCTCTTCCTCAAAATTTCAGATTTAAGGAATCTTTCACAAGTTATTTCATGGTAAAGCGCGACTGTCCGTTTGAAGTACAGATGGCGGGAACCGATTCCTGGTGGAACTGGTTTTCGGTTCTGAACGGTTCCGGACCTGAACCGGTTCTGAAAACCGGATCCCCAAGAACCGGTTCTGCCGGAACCGAAACTTTGTGGCCATCCTTAGTTTGAAGTTCATGACGCTTTCAAATTCAGTGGGATTTTGTATATGTCGTGGGTTAAAACTTAGTGTTAATTATAATAACTTTCCTTCCTTCGAGTACATTAATGCGCAGAGATTATTTATTTATTTTTGTACATAATTTGTTTATTTACTCATTTGTTCATTGCAGAAATTTCTAATAAAATGATCATAATAAATAGTCCAAAACTGTATTCAAACTTCAAGATGATAAGAAGAAACACTTAAACTGATACATTGCAACTTCTTTCTGCTTTTGGTGCTGATTTTTATGTTGAATGAAGCGAGTGATATACCAAATAAATTACTCCAACATGTATTAATGAGCTCTTAAAGGCAAGACCCATGTTTATGGACATCTAGCTTAGGATAGCTTGGAAATTTTGTTAAAAAAGGAAGAGCATGAGGCATGAATCTTCCACTTTTTTAGGTATCTAGTTATTTTACTGCTTACGTAGTTAAACAAAAAAACAGTGTTCATTAAGAAAATTAACTCAGCCAATATTAGAATCTTCCTTTCAGAATCGGTAAAAGAAAGTGTTCCATGGGTCAAGATGACTTTCAAAGGAATGATCATTGTTTTTCTTTGAAGAGGTCATTTCTCTCCACTCTCACTTAAAGATTTTTATAACACAGTAATAAAAAAACCTTCATTTTCTCTGCGTATATATATATATATATATATAGGGTGTTTCAAAAAGAAGCACATGATTTTAAAAATCCATATTTAGTGATAAAAAACATACTACAAAAATGGGATAAGTTGCAGAATACTCACAAAATCTTCAAGTTTTAGTAATGCTATTACAAATGCTCAATGTGTCCACCAGCAGCAGCACAAACAACATCTATCCGATAGCTAAATTTGTCCACTTCATCGGAAGTGCGAGGCCGACCTGGACTCTTACCTTTGCACAAGCATCCTGTCTCTTCAAATTGGGGATACCAACGACGAATGTATTTGGGTGCAGGCAGATCAATGCTCAAGCGCCGGCGAAAAGCAAGCTGGACTGAAATCACTGATAGTCTTTGCAAACTGCAGCACACAAAACGCCTTCTGTTGAGTGGACGCCATCTTACTTCTAACTAACTGCAAACTGAGAAGACGCATTGACTGACATCTAGCGGCGATTTTGTGAAACTAGGCCACACCTATTCAAACAAGACTCATTTCCTTGCTGGCACGTCCATGTTCCGCAATTATTACCGTCCAAAACCAGGTGATTCTTTTTGAAACACAGTGTATATACGTGCAGAATATTATATGGTGGATCATCCTGGTGTAAGCTAATCTATTGTATTAGAAAATAAAAGAAATAGTTTCCTAATCGTACTTTCGGGATGGAATTAATATTAGAGATCTAAGGTATAAAATGAAGAAAGAAATTAGATTAGGAACATGGATCTTAAAATATTTATACAGATCAGTAGTTTCAGGTACAGAGTGAAAGTATTATATACGCGTACCATATTAGCGCTTTAAGAAGTTACGTGGATCGAAAGTCGTAGCATCTCGCTAGGACAGTTCACATTTTTAGTATTAAAGTGGGCCGAAGAAAAAGAATTTTCGAGTATACCTCTAATGGTGCCAAAGAAAGTTACGTATTTAGATGCTAATAAAGAGAAAAATATTGAAAAAATCTGAATTTTATCTTCAGTTCGCGCAGTTGGCTTAAAGTTCGAAACAAATAACTAAAAACACCAATTATTACATTTACACTCAAGTTTAAAAGTTTAAGTTTTTCACTTCTAATACAATTTAATTAAGCTGCTTGATAATGATAATATGTTCTAAATTACAGAGTTCGCGTATATGGTCTAAAATTAGTGTTCCGGTGAAAAATTGATTTTTTTAAAACATTATTACAAACAGACGCACATTTGTATTAAAAATACATACAAGATTTTTAAACATTTGTTCCGGAGAGTGAATTTATATATTCAAATTTGAGATGAAAACATTATCTTGCAACTCTTTGACCATTTCACAAAAATTATTTTGGCTAAAATGACTCATATCCCACCCTGTAGAGGTGGGTGCACTTCGAGCTTCTTCCATGCCCTAGCTAACGATTCACTTAATGTTAAATTACTTTGTCTCGTCACTATCAGCCAAGAGCGTCATACTGAAATCGGATTTTCGGTGTGTAAGTCAGGCAGAATTTTGTAAGCAAAGGCGATAAAAAATATTTTCATTTATATTTCGAAAACGTATCATGTAAAGCACTGATGTACGGTATTAAACAGGAGATACATTGAAGTTATACTTAAAATTTTCAGTAGAGATTGAGTCTGCTCAGTCACATTGCTTTTATTCATTTTTGGACACAAGATCAATTATATTTCAATAAAAAAAATTCTTGTAGGCCTTATATGTGAAGAACCACATATAGTGTAGCCAAACCAAACTATCAGTTAACTCAGTATGATGTGCTTATTCCGTAGAAAATGCGAAAACTATCCAAATGGCCGAAAAGATCCAATTTCAACAAAAAAATTTCTTGTAGGCCTTATATCTGGAGAATCACATATAGTGTAGCCAAACTCAAGCTATCAGTTAACTCAGTATGATGTGCTTATTCCGCAGAAAATACGAAAACTCGATTTAGGGCCACTTTAAAATTTTGTGGCCCCTGATCCAAAAAAACTAGTGTAGTCAAACCCAAACTATCAGTGAACTTAGTATGATGTGCTTATTCCGTAGAATGTACGAAAACTCGATTTAGGGGCTACTCAAAAATTTTGTAGCCCCTGATTCAAATGGCCGAAAAGATCCAATGTATTTCAACAAAAAATTTTCTTGTGGGCCTTATATCTGGAGAACTACATATAGTGTAGCCAAACCCAAACTATCAATTAACTCAGTATGATGTACTTATTTCGCAGAAAATACGAAAACTCGATTTAGGGGCCACTTTAAAATTTTGTGGCCCCTGATCCAAAAACTAATTATTGGCCAAGATCGCAATTTTTTGATCCCTTTTTGTTTTTTCAAATGATGTTTTTTTGCTTTAGGATTCAGTGGATAAAGTTAAAGTCTTTGTCAATGTAAGCTACTTGAAGAGTTGTCTTATAAGTAGCCACTTTGGTACTATGTAAGGGCAAGGGGAATAGTTCCTGAATCTTCTTAACTAATCAATGTAATGTTCTATTTATTTATTTATTTACTTATTTTCTAGGAGCTGTGGCAAAGTCTTTTGTGCAGATTGTTCCGAGAACACCGTGCCTTTACCGAGTGAGCAGTTGTACGATCCTGTCCGAGTCTGCAGTAATTGCTTCCAGCATCTTCATACCTCCACCAACCATCTACGACAGAACCTCTGCTCCGAGGAACTCACCAATGGTATTGCTATGGTCAACGGAACAAGTTCATCCAGCGTTACCACAGGTCCAAATTTAACAGATAATTGCAAACAGTTCTGCTCTGAAGGAAAAATGCCAAAACCTGTTGTTACGGCTGCGTCAACATGAATATTAGTTTTTAAAAATGTAAAGAAATTATACATATGTATAAGGAAATAGAAAACAAAATAAATGGACATGACTTTATCCACATGACACCAAAGGCTTAAATTCCCATTGTTGAGTAAGGGAAAAATAATGGTCTATAAATGGGAATTATTTTTAGTCATAATAACTTAAGTATATGCGGACAGGAATTTCAGGCTCATTTTGAAAGTGTTTGTTGACTCCTTGGAAAAAGTGAAAATTAATTAATAACAAAGCACTTAACTTTTTAGCTTCAAAGCACTGCATACACACGAACATCAGCAGATTATACCAGTTGGATTTTTTTTTTTTTTTTAATGTTAAAATTAAGGAACGAAAATTTGTTTTCTTAAAACTGTATCTCTGGTACAATATACGCTGTATAAATTGAATATTCATTCCTTTCATTATCTATGTATAGATATTAATATATATATATGAAGAGAGGGCGTATATATTTGTTCATTTGATTAATTAAAATTGGATTATTTATCTTCCACACGCGAAGTGACTGATTTTTTTAATTATCAGAAAAAAACATCATAAATTGTGTTCATTGAATTTTGTTTAAAAACAAGAAAGAAAAAGCAATGAGTTTATTTTATTTGAGTTCACATCTATGTATGTATAGAATCTTTTTAGTGTGTATAAAAATGAGATGCATTTGAATGAAACAGGCCACTAAAACACTCATCAGTGTTTTTTTATTGTATCAGATTAAATTTCTAAGCATCAAAATGGCATATCTTCATTAATTTTGATTCGGGACACTCAGAAACAAATTTATTCAGGTTATTTTTTGGTTAATTGTTACTAGTTTTGTTAATATATGTTTAAGAAAAAAAAAGAATAAACAAAATTGGGAATAGAAAAAAATACTAATGGAATTTTTCGTATTATCTAAGAAGGAAAACAATTGCACCGGCTTCGGCAGCCTTCCAACCACTGCCTGTAGACAAATGCTTTTTATTTGAGCGATCAATTCTCTGGGCTTGGCTTTAGCAAAGTTACTATTCCTACATCAGCTGCAAAAGAAAAAAAAAATGAAAAATCCACAACATAAAAAACAGAGAACAAGGTAACCATCCAGCGTTCATATAATAAATTGAGTAGGAGACTGATATGTACATATGTAAAACATGGAATAATAAAAGAAGCTATTGTACAATTGAGAGCGTAGTAGATAATGTAAGAGTGGTTTTAAATAGTTTATGTTGAGAAAAAATGTACATGGTAGAAGTTTTATTTCTTCTCTGTGAAAGTAAAAGAAAATGGAATATATATATATATATATAAAATGTTTTTTTTCCTTAACTTTCCCTCTCTTTTTGTGTGGTTTAGAATGCTGAGGACTGTAAAATGCTTCCACATTAGAGCTGAAGTTTTATGAATGGAAGTTTTACTATTTCATCAACAGACGCTATCATCACATCACTGTTCATAATGAAATTGCTTTCATAGCTTAACAAATCTATCGCTTTTATAGAATGCTTAAACGTGAAGAATTTTGGCAAAAATTCCAGTTGTACGGACACTGTAATGAGGGATGTTGTCCCGAGAAATGTAATATCATTAATTTTCGTTGTAGTTTTTCAAACGTTTAATTGTATTAATTTCTTCCAGCGCCATATATTCAGCCCATCTTGAAGTTTTTCAGTCTCTCATCCATTAGCCTACAACAGACACATTTTACGTAATTTAAATTGTAAAGTCATACGCCTTTCAGATATTTCTTCATTTCTGTTGTTAAAGTTGAGCAACCCTTTTTGAGCAGCGAGGCTATATGGAACGTGCGCCTACGATTGAAGATGAAATCTGAACAGCCTATTATTGCAGTGCACTCACCGGGAATCGAACTCGGGACCACATGTACCAAAGGCCTGCGTGCCACTGCTGAGTTGTCCGTGCACTCTGTGCTGGGGCTGAGTTCTGCTGGAAGCTCCAGTTCTGCCCATTGAAGAGGGCGTTTGTAATTTTCTTGACTAAACTCTCAAGCACTGTCTCCTGGTGCACTTTGGCTGATGTTTGGACCCTCTTTTTACAGAAATGGAGCTCCGTTGTGCCCTCGTAGCTCCCACCCCACCACACCATGACAGGCCGGATGCTGACCCCTCTGGATCCTTGGAGCCTTTTCTTTTCACCAGCTTCTCTAGAGGATGTGGCGTATATTCTGTCACGTGAGCATTGAAAGTCCCCTGAACACTGAAAATCTTTTCATCAATGAAAAAGATTCGACAGTGCCCATTTGCTGCGTAACGCTTAAGTAAGCGCTTTGCTTTTAGGAGCCTCTGGCGCTTCAGTTCATTTGTCCTATGATGTCCTTTGCGTTGTTTGCAAGCATGGAGTCCCAAGTCATTGGTTAACAATCGAAACGGAGACATTTTCGATATCTTTATTTCACGAGCCATAACTGACTAACACATACCGCAACTGCTTTCACAACTTTCGTACTATGCGTGGTCTTCTTTGCTGCGGCCGATCTTTTACAGTTCTAGTCTCAACAAAGCGCTGCATAGTGTGATAAATGATTTTTTTTTTTTTTTTTTTAATACCAATTTGCAGCCTTTGGATAGTTTGGAAAATCCCCTGCTGATTTGCTTACCTTGTGAAACGCTATCACGGCCAAGCGATTTCCATACTCTCCCCATTCTATCTAGAACTTACAACTGACACTTTTATACTTCTTCAGCTCATCCAGCAATAACTCACGCTTCACGATACCGCTCTTGACGTCGCTTGCTTGCATGGGCGCAAGTATAGCCACCCTCAAATGTGTTGGGATAGTAGTTATCGTAAGAAAGTATATATATATATATATATAAATAAAATATTTTATGCGTATATAGCAATGAACGGGTGGTATATTTTTCACGCTCGACTCTAGCCATAGAAACTAAATACATGTTTCTGATTGGTTGCATGGGGTCATGGTGGCACAAAACGAGCCCTGCGGGGCTTCTAACCCGTTCCTACTACAACTACTACTAGTACTTATACTATGGATTCGTATAGCAAAGCTGCACGCATAACAAGTAGTTAGTCACTTTTTTTGAGTATTATTTTCATCTTATTTTAATGAAAAAAATTATGAAAATTTAAAAAAAAAAAGTCCTTGGGCCGGGTTTGAACCCACGCAAAAAGCGTTATGATTACTAACCTGTTGCGCTAGACGCTCGGCTACGAGATCCGACAGCAACCAGTGTTTGATTTCTGCTATATGTATGCTACGTGGTGAGTAACTGATAACTTTAACCAATCAGAACAGCGTATTTAGCTCCTATGGCTAGGATTAAGCGTGATTTAAAATATGCGAACAGGTGTGGAGTTTTCCAGGTTGGTATTTATTTATGCATATGTCGCATTGAACTGAAATCTTAATGATAACATTTCACTTTAATTGTGCTTCTACTTGGTGGATAATCCACATATATTATCCCAACATATTCCAGGATACCGTACCCATTCCCTTATTAGACGAACAAGCAGAACGTGCCTTAAAGTGAAGGATGTTTTTGTAGTGTTTGCCTTTCCTTAGATTTGACTGTTGGTTTTTCGTTTTAAGTATAGGGCCCATATTTTATTAGTTATTAATCGCTGCTAAAATAAAAATTTTAATCTCCGTAAGTGCTAACAGTTTTGAAGATGATAATTGTTGGGAGTTGCAATTCCTGCTCTGGTCCCAGTACACGGACGTCCAGCGAGCTGAAGTCTCCTAAATCTGCTGTGTACTAATGCCTATATTCGCGTTAAATAACTTTTCGTGTTTATTTCTGCAAGAGGTTTTTCGCAGCAGTTATGTTAACGTCATTTATAGCTAATGCGTGAGCGTGCAGTGCGTCTTCTAAGGGTGCTTTACCAAATTTAAACCGATTAATCGAAGGATGAAAGATACTTTCGGACTCGGGAAACTGTAATTGTATGATTTTAGATGTAACATCGCCACACACACACACAAATACATTTTGCGTTCTCCATACTTTCAAAACAAACATCTATACTCGCAGAAAGGTTAAATCATATTGGCCAGCAGTAACCATCCCTGGACAAACATGGTTCAACCAGGGATGGACTGATTCCATGAAAAGAGCAGTGGCACAACTATTTAGAGAGCTCCATACTAATTAGTCGGAGAGGGAAATGCTATGTAAGTCAATTTCAGAATAACCATCATAACTTTAAAGAAAAGTCGAATCATATAAGAAATTAATTCTGAAAATGATGAACAAAACAGAGAGAGATTTCTTCGTTCGCACCAAGTAGACTTCGGTAGCGGTACACTTTGAATTTGGAACAAAGAGGGCGTGAAAACTGGTCATTGCTATGTCAAAAGTCAAAGTAGAACTACTTCAATGTCACCACGTGAATAATATAGGTCCTACTCCTCACCCTCTTCACTACTCAACTCTATCTCCCAGTGATCTTTAGAAACAAAAAAGTTTCCAAGAAAAACATTTGGAAATAGCTTGGATTTATTTTATTATAATACTAGAGGTCTTGAGGAAAATCACTGCAGGTTCAGAGTGCTATTTTCGTTTATAGAAGGGATTCTCGGAAAACTCGATTTCCACGCTCCGAAAACGCAAACATTTTAAAACAATTTACACATCGTTCGCGGCAGCTTGGCGACCAGCTGTCTAGAGAGATTTTTTTCTTTTGAAATATAATACATGAAAAGCAGTTGCTTGTTCCAAGAAGTGAGTATACTATGGATCGAATGTAGCTTATACCCCGTACTTCCTAAATTTTGGGTGTGGCTATACGATAGTTTCCAAAAACTAGACGTGGGTGTACACCGTATACCCACGTATACATTACATTACATTCCTGGATATATATATATATATTTTCAACCTCACTGCATCGCGCCTAAGATTTGGGGAAGAAATGCTTACTGATGCAGATAGATTGCTTCCATCCATTATCCGAAATGGACAGGAATTAACCAAGTTTACTGTATGTTTAGCGAGAGGTTATTTCAAAAGATCAACATCAAATAAGTTTAAATAATTAATGTATTTTGATTTAATTTAGTTATGTGTAAAGTGTGATGTTTAGCGTTAGATATGACATGACACTCTCAGATTCAGTACTTATAAACTTCTGAGAATTTAAACATAGGCCACAACGTAGCCGATGACATACCTGGATCTGCCTGTTGTCTGGAACATGGATGATGATTGGAAACTGGATAATCGTTGACTCTTCGACTGTTGTCCAGCTGTCAACCGACAACTGGAGACCGTCTAGTCTCGAACCTGAGACTGAGGTTTCACACACCTCGTTCACCTCTTCTCTCGAGACTGTTATCGCTTGTGTCCCTCTACTCAACTTCCATCTCCATACCACAAAGATTTGGTTTTTTTATTCCATGTTCCAGACGATGGAATTCGTCTGCTCATCTCTGGAGTGACGTCAAATGTCTTAGCTGTTGGAAAACTTTCGTTTCTCCATTGTTGTGCCATGTCCAAAATTCTCAGACAGTTTATTTCTGCCAATCTGCATATTATGTCATATCCGAAATTATGTATTCTGTGAACAAGCTGAATACACAAATATCTTACAACATTTTAAAACTTAAAGCTTACAAGCTCTTTTCTTAATTCTTGTCTTTTCAACATAATGCAAACACTATGTCTAGACGACATCACATAAACAATAACAACATCATGTGTAATCTCTTACTCCATGTTAATGTTTATCTTTTCTCTGATTCTTTATGAAACAAAACTTGACTTTATTACAATACGATTTTGAATCGGATTAATCTTAAATAACAAACAATAAAATGATAATGATAATGATTGATTATCGGATGCATCTACAATATATATATATTCAATAATATAAAATTTATAACTAAGGTAAAATGTATATAGGCCTATATTATAGCCATATCATAGCAACATCTGAAATTATTTGCCCAAGAAAACTTTGTCTTGGAGAACCACATTGGGAGAAAATCGGAAGATGTTGAAATTGAAAAACTGGAAATTATCACTCATAAAGTAATTCCGTTAACTTCTGGGCAACTAAACCATATCAAGATAACATTTCGATACATTTATTTTTTTAAAATAATAATTTGTACCGTAATTGACTGAATTGTATAAACAACAATGTTAATTACTTTTCATAACGTGGCCGTAACGTTAGCAGAAATTCGCAATCATCTTGATCAGTTACGCAGATTTGAAGGTTATGGTTTGTGTTCCGTAGCTACAGTTGTTGAAAGCATGATGCAGAAAACCGAGACACTGATGAAGTTAACTTACGAATTGGATTCGATGATGAGGAACAGATTGTGGCCATCAAGTGCTACTGTCAAGTTCGAGTGTAATGCTCTAGAGGGCGCAATCGTCAGAACACAAGAAGAAATGTACCATATGTACGGTTTAAGTTTTCGAACACTTTGTATATCAGATGTGATCAACAGGCTTAGATATGTAACTGCAGAAAGCACTGCCCGGATTTTTAATCTGTATTCAGTGATTCATAGAATCCATATGGCTGTTTGAAATGGAGATATTGAAATGAGAACGTGCATGGAAGATTTCCTGCTATTTGCTTTTTTTTTTCAGTATATTATTCCCAAAATTAAGTTACAGTACATGCACGACTGAAATATTCAAAAAAATCAAAACATATAGTTAGTTTTGTATTATTTGATAAAAAATTGAAAAAAATTAAAAATATAAACATCTTTATTATATATATATATATTGCTTATTCGTCGTACGGTAAGGGATAAAAATAAAATAAAGGAATTTTAGAAAGATGAATATTCCGTTTATAGGTAACTAACATGTTGACAAAAATTCATTTTCACTGTAGTTTTGAAAGGGACTTTCCCCTTCCCAAAGAATACTCTAAATAAATATATATATATATATATATATATATATATATATATATATATATTCAAGAGACGTAGCTGCCGTCCTGCCAGTGCTTCTCGTAAGAACACCGAAATCAAAATGTCGAAAAAAAAAAATTAAGGTGAAGTTCATTGGCGGCTGGTACTATATGTTGCATGGTTGTGCAACCAGATATTTTTTTAATACTAAAGATATTTTTAAGTATTAACGTAGTGTATCAATAAAAAAAATAAACTTTTGCTCTTGAGCGAAAAACATTGATGAATTTCTAAAAAAAAAAAAATAAATTTAAAAAACTGAATGAAAGAGAGTGATTTACAAATCCAGTTGCAGCGAGCATTGCCACTAGAAGCAGTAACATTGAGCATATGGCGGCGAGCTCCTATCTCTTAACATGAGAAAGTGAATTTATTCTTGCATCGCTGCTGTCCTACCGTATTGCTCTCTTCCAGTTGTAACTTCGTCCGCAACTGGTATATAGTCAGCTTCTATAGTAGTTACGAATTCCTCCGCTTGGCAGCGCTTGACTCAATTGATAAGTTGAGTGAGAGATAGACGCTTGGAAGAAAGAAGTTATTCACCAAACAGAAACTTGCAAAGAACAAATACGCGTCTGGTGGTAGTAGGGGCGGATACAGGCTGAATGTTTGGGAGAGGGCGGTCGTTCAAAGTCAATAGATTTTATTTTACATTTATAATACAAAGGTAAAAATTCTTGGGATAGGTTTTATTTTAAAATAAAAAAATTCTATTCTGGGGGGGGGGAGAGTTTCGAAGAAAATGTCTTACCATTGGTCTAATTCCTAGCTCTGTGTCATTCGTGTTCGATTTCCGGCGGAGAGCATAAAAAATAATCTTAAATCATTCACTTTCAATACTTATTTGTCTTCTTTAGCCTAAATTGCTGGAATGTTAAACTATTATTTTTTTTTTTAAATTTTCGAAGGAAAAAAAAAAACATTTCATGCTTCTTTATAGTAGAGCAGCAGCCAAAAATACATAGTTACTGAAAATGAACTTTTTGTCCCTTAAATTCATACAAAGAAATACTAACAAAATACATATTGTCGGAGGAGAAAGGTGTTTCTATACCCTAAGGAAAATAAAGCGGAAAATATTTGCAGTAGCGATGTTTTCTATTCAGAAAAACTTGGCGAGCAGCATTTCAGATTTCAATGAAGTCATAGAAAAATTTGAAGCTCGAAAAGAACGAAGACCTTCCATTCTAAAATAATGCATAGTTTACTTAATTAAATAATTTTGTTTAACTGCGTGCATGAATATATGCAATTTTCTTGCTTTTTTCTTCTTTTTGGGTTAACGATATCATTTATGGCTTACAGCACATGCTAGATGCCTATATTCGATTTATCTCTTGTTCAATAACATGAACGTAGAAGTTTTTATATAAATAGTGTATAAACGTACATTAATAGTGGTTGTTTGAAAAAAAAACTGGAAAAAACTTATATATTAAATCAATATTAGAGAAAACACTTTAATCAATAAGTATACAAATGGAGCTTAAAAGGACTTTCCGCTTCATATTTCCTGAATATTTTTTTGGATAAAACTCAAGAATGCTGGGGGAGGGTAACACTTGCGCGTAACTACATACCTTTGATATTACAACATTGCAACCGGTGCGTCTACAGACCACAAACCGCTACTGGTGAAGTTATTACTTCTGGGATGTGGAACTTGAACTTGTCATTTGGAGTGCCACTCTTTATCTAAGCGACCTCGAAAACTATAGATTTGACACTTTTTTTTAAAAAACTTTTTTGTCAATCCCCCCCCCCCCATTCCTCTTAGGAGGGCTTAGGGGTCTTGCCATCAGTGGGGGCTGAAATTGGACATAAACAGCATCAGAACTGCCACCAATTAACTTAGCGACGCTGAAAACTAATGGCTCGACACCATTATCGCGATTTCAATATTTTTACGTCACTATGTCACACAACACCCTCAGGTGCAAATGAGCTTAAATCGGGGTTTAACGGCATCAGGGGTGTTACTATTTATCTAAGGGACCCACAAAACTAAGAATTTAATATCGATCGTTTTCTATCGATTTTGTTTCCCTCCCACTCCCCATAGGTGTGCTCTTATTCCGACACTACTCTTTTCCAGACTAGGTAATATGAGTAGGAAGTTTGATTAAAATTGCTCCAAGCATTCCAGATTTACGCTGGAACATAAATCCATACCAATCTATATATATATATATATATATATATATATATATATATATATATATATATATATATATATATATATACGCATTCCTAGATGATCCAATGTAGGTTTGGACGCTTTGTCGTAGGTGGATTATTATTTTGTATTTGAATTTGTGTACACTTACATTATTTTTCGCTAAAGTTATATATATATATATATATATAGAGAGAGAGAGAGAGACTGAGAATTACTTCAGAAAACGGACTTTTTGGTCATACCAACGTGGAAAGTCACAATATTCAATTTACTCGTAAAAAGTCCTGCAAAAGACAGGGAATTTTATGAAAAGCTGAAAGTCAGGAAATTTTAAATACGGCTTTTTACTTCTTAGAACCCGTTGCTTTGAACCTTTTACCTGACTATTTGCTAGGAGATATTTTACAGAATAAATTAGTTTGTTTTGGAAATATTCTCTACCTACACAAACACCCTGGTCGGGAATATATATTAACATTATAAATGGACTTTGAAAATCGCGACCTGGAAAAGTCAGGGAATTCGTGCTCCTCTAATAAGGCGAATCCTGTAAATAATGAATATATTTTAGTATGCAACATGTGCAATGTGTCAGATGGTAACACTCAAGATGTGTGTGCATTACCTGGCTGTTATCAATGGTGTATTGCGCGATCGTCTGTATTTCATTTTATTTTTAGTTTAGCGTCTCTTTCAGCAGAGAGGTTATATGAGACATGGACTTATAGCTTAACGTGGGATCTGAACCACATGGGAATTGAATGTGGGTCTCCCTCGCAAGTGATTGTTTGTAGTATGACAGGCGGATTAGAACATATCCGTATCTTGAAGAGGGCCGACGTACTGCAACATAATGCAAAGTGGGAGACCTCTCGGAGTTCAAAGAGGACAAATTGTGGATGCGTGATTAGTTGATGCAAGTTCGTCTAACGTAGCAGCGTCTAAAGTGTTGATAACTTACAGAACTCACGTAAAACAAATGAAATGAAATGAAATCTTTGAGTTTTACGTCCCACGGTTATGCCGGTTAGGCTAAAGGAGACGGTGGTTATTTGAAATGAATGAAATGGTGGAATGAAGGAAGTGGGAGGAAACGGGAGAACCCCGAGAAAACCCACGCACACGGTGTTTGTCCACCACAAAGTTCACTTGGCGGGGGCTGGGATCGAACCCGGGACCCCAAGTACCAGAGGTGAACACTCTACCACTGAGCCACCGCGGCCCCCTAAGGTAAAACAATAACAGCGAAGAAGAATAATGGACGGAACAGAAGCTCAGACGCAAGGATCACACAACATTGAAGAGGATTATCACGAAGAACGTAGAATAAATGCGGCAAACGTACATGTAGAATATCGGAAATCAACACCTGAAACAGCCTATTCCAACAATCACACTACGCGTTTTGCATAACCTCATCATCCGCAGCACAGATGCAACTTTGATCACCAACAACGCTTTGGCGCGAAAATGGTGCCAATAACATGCAAAGTAGGCTGTCGATGATTGAAAACGCATAATATGATGTGATGTCTCTTTAACTTCATTCTCAACAACAGGCCGTGCTTATACATGGTAGACATCGAAAGAAGCTTATGCTGAGAACTGTCTCCTCCCTATCATGAAACATGGCGGTGGCTCTCTGATGCTGAAGAACTCAATTTCCTTGTATTTCGTGGTTGTCGAGATGCTATGAACCGCAATTTCCTGGTATTCCGTTGGTGTTGTGATGCTATAGGCCGCAATTTCCTTGTATTCCGTGGATGTTTTGATGCTATGGGTCACAATTTCCTGGTATTCCGTGGATGTTATGATAGTATGGATCGCAATTTCCTGGTATTTCGTGAATGTTCTGATGTTATGGGCCGCAATTTTCTGTTAATCCGAGGGTGTTGTGATGCTATGGGCCGCAATTTCCTGGTATTCCGTGGGTGTTATGATTTCGTTCACAAGGATGCATTACACCCGGTGATTATGTCGACATTTTATGTGGCCCAGTGGAACATATGATCGGTGAATGATGCAATTTTCCAAAATGCAATGCGTCAATTCATACTGCTAGAGCTGTTCAGGTGTGGCTTCATGAACGTCGGAATGAACCACACCACCTCCGCTGGCCCGCCCAATCCCCATATCTCAACAATCCTGAACACCTGTGTTCAGTCTAGACCAAAGTTCAAAACCTATAGCTCATATATACATATAAGATAAAATTGATACTTTTCACTTCTAATATTACCTAGGTATAAACGAACCACAGCATTTTACTGCTACTGACAATTCATTTTTTAAAACTAGGAATTTTTTTATACAATTCCCATACTGCACATTGGTATCAATTATATTTAAAAAATAAGTTTAAAAAATCAAACACGATATAAGTGAGAAGAGTGTAAGATCTGAATAAGAACACTACACGATAATTACAATAATAGTAATAATTCATTTTCTTTATTACTCTTTGGAATAAAATTTCAATTTTTATATTTGAATTATACATATTGACAACGCTACATAGTAGCAATGCTGTATTTTTTTTATAATATATATAATCAATAACTTTGGTATATAATCTTGTAATTTACTCACAATAACATAATCTTATTTCAATTACATCAAAAATATTATGCAAACAGAAGTAAAGATATATAAAGAAAAAATCTATATAACGTAAGAGACAGAACATATTTTATCAAGAATAAAACATAGTAATCTTTGAAGAAATGAGATTTTTAAAAAAATATTCTGATTTCATATTTGTCTTAAACGTATCTTTCTTACAGTAGAAAAGAGCAACAGAAGATGTTCTACTTAAGTTTAGCTGAATTTTGAAATTAAAATGTAAAATATTAAACCATACAGAAAAGTAAAGGTACGAGAGGGTAGTCAAAAGTTTCAATTATTATAAAGAAGTTATACAGATATTTACATGAAACTTTTTGTACCTAATCGGTGTCATTTCTATACATACTTGTGCAAATATCAAATATGTGTCTAAAGTTTTTTTTTTTTTTTTTTTTTTTTTTTTCCCACAGCCGACATTAACCTGCATGATGAACAAAATTGAAGCCCGAAATGTCATAAAGTTCCTCTATTTGAAGGGCAATAACGCACCCCAAATCCACGACAAAATGAAAGCTGTCTATGGGGATGAAAGCCCATCATATGATACGGTTGAGAGGTGGAAGCGTAACTTTCAAAGTGGTAATATGTCCCTCACAGACAAGCCACAAGCGTGGATACCCTTAATTAAGGATGATCTTGCCACGCTGAAGAAAGTGGAGACCGTTATTCTCGAAGACAGAAGATCGACCTTGGAAATAGTGATGGCGGATACTGGACTAAGTTACGAAAGTGTGTGGAGGATTATTCATGAGGAACTGCACATGAATAAGGTGTCTGCATGATGGGTTCCTCGCTTGTTGACACCTCTTCAGAAATAAACTAGCCACGACCAACCGGTTAGGCTATGGACTTCGGCCGCATCCATCTTATTCGCTTCATCTTGTGCCAAGTGACTTCTTCCTCTTTCCCGAGATGAAGAAACCACTTCGTCGTCGATGATTTGACGACAGAGAGGATGTCATTTTCAAAGTGGAACAGTAGTTTTCGAGCAAATTGGAGGACCCGAAAAGAAGGCTTGAAAAAGATGAAGAAACGCTGGGGAATGTGTGACTCTGCAGGGAGATTGCATGGAGAAGAACTAACTTTGACCAATTACTGTGAGTATTGTATGTTTTTCTTTCATGGTGATAATTAAAACTTTTGGATACCCCTTCGTAAGTATTGTATGTTTTTGTTGTTGACGATTGTACAATTGCTAGTTTGTTCTCTTCTAGTTTTGAGTTTATTTAATTCTTTTTAGTTGTAATATCCTCCTCTAGAATTTTCATTCGGAGTTCAGTAGGAGTTTCCTGAAAAATATCCAGAATATTAATAATGACAAGTCCCTAAACGAGCCGACTGTTCGAACTCGAAGTAATATGAAACACGTGCAGATTTCGTGTTGAATTGTATGTAATCCGATGAATAGGCGTATCCCCGGGACTTACTGCAACATATTGCATGCAACGACTCTATAAGGCGATACCAGATTAAGCTATAGCAATACATTATTTCCTCTCCTTCTGAAAAAAAAAAAAAAGTTTATGACCATTTTTCAATATTTCATCAATTTTAATTACTAACGCTACTCTTTAGAATTTATGACCAGACATACTGAAGTCATGGCTCCTCAGTTGGATTTTTAAAAAAATAAAATAAAAGTGTGAGTTGCACGGAGCGGCAAAATTCCTCGAGTCCGCACTGTTTATGACAAATTCAAATATGTACATAACCATAGAATGCAATTCGTGGACTGCAAATATCTTTTATGACATATTAGCTTCATATAACAAATGGGCGGATACTCAAGGAATAATTTATTTTTTTAAATGATCAGGCACAAACGTCTTAGTCGACTGACATATTGTTGCTTTCGTTACGCTGGTTTAGTAAATTTACTATTTGTATGCCACATGAAGAAGCTCTACTTTCATAAAACCTTCAATTGATGATACTTATGAACCAATCTCAAACATTACCTTTACGAAGCTTTTATATTTATTTCAGCTATGGAAAAAAGAAAGTGAAAAAATTTTACGTTACATTATTTAACAAGAATTGTACAAAGTGTCTCAAAAGTCTTTTGACATAGGATAACTGTTATTATCAGAATTACAACAAAATTTAAGAGGGAAAACCGTTTCCAAATATGTTTTTAATCTAAAGTGAATGATTTTTTTTTTTTTTAAATCGAACGAGCTATTTGGGCTGTACACTCTTTATGCGCCCAATGTTAAATGAAAATGCAACGTTGCCATTTACCTGGATCTACAACATAAAGTGAATTGGGGGGGAGGGGGAGTTCAGGTGAATGGCAACGTTACATTTCCATTTAACATTGGGCGCATAAAGAGTATAGAGCCCAAATGGCTCGTTTGATTTTAAAAAATTCCTTCACTTTAGACTGAAAACATCATATTTGGAGACGGTGTCCCCTTTTAAATTTTGTTGTAACTCTGATAATAACAGTTATCCTGTCAGGAGACTTTCGAGACATCATGTATATCCCTTGACTCATACAATTTAACTCACATAGAAGATCGAAACAAAGCAGATTCCTCTTTACTTAAAATCTATCTGTTTTATAACGTGTTTCAATTCTCGTAAGCGTACTTAGGAAGGAAAATTCATATTTCATAATCAGAAATAACAAAAGTAACTAAAAAATAAAATAAAAATGACACATATTACAAACAAAATTCATGAAAACGTTCTCTAATAAGGTTGTGTAAAGCTTACATCTCCCACAAATATTTAAAGTAAGATTGTCATGCTGCAAGAATCTTGTACCTACTAAAAAAAAAAAAATCTTGCAACCCTACAATATTTCTCCACGTAAACAGTCTTGAAAGGGACATACGACACTTTTGTCATTTTGCAAGAAGTTAAGCCATGTATAACTTTCTAGATTGACTTGCTTGCTACCTGCTATCGCCCGTCCACTGACATAAAGGAAAGGAAAAAAAAAAAATCGCCGTTTTCGAAACGACGGATTCTTTTGGGTGGGGAGAGGAAGCACGTCAAAATAATGAGGTTCACTATTTGTCCACTAGGGTGCAGTGCTGCATAGGTGGAGATATCTTTCTTGGTTTCAGAAAGCTGTACTGTGTAAACAGTAAATAGAAACATGGAGTTTGGAAGATTTTTTTTAATAACAGCTACAAGATTCTTGCAGTCTGACAACCTAGCTGTAGGCATAACTTAAGCTATTGCTCAAATCACTCGCACAATATTTGTTATGAGAAAAGTAATACATTGAAAGAATCTTGATCACACAATATTTGTTTTGGAAATTCATTGAAACATTCAGATATTCTTTTGTGAAAAAATATTGACATTTAAAATCATTTTTAGTTCAATTTTTCCATTACGGGTAACGTATACACTTCAAAATAAGTATATTCAAATTCTTACGAGCGATAATGTACAAATAGCAACAACATATTTTTTCACAATAAAGAAGGAACAAAATCTTACAGTGAAGTGAATCATAAAACGAACAAAATAAATATTTTTCTAGGTTCAAATATACGAACACCTCAACACAATTCAACTCATACTTCATTTCTATTTTCGTTGATTGATATCATTAGCTAACACACTCAACAATAAAATAAATATATTTGCTCGCACACATCTGTACATACTTCTTGTGACGTAACAGAAGAATCATTTTTTTTAAACATAAACACAGAGTCAGTCTATAAACAAAGCTTTATAACTTTCAAAAATAATTCACGTTGGGTTCCACAGCATTTGAACGGATCAAAGGATTGTATCTTATCTGACACATATATTCATACTACACAATGTTACCTGGATATCAGAATACTAGAGTTTGTAATGCTCATTGTAACATGGTTCACTCATACTCACATGGAATTACATCATATACAACAATTTTTCTCAGCCTGCATATGAAATAATCCTTCCTTTAATATTATGATGAAATATTCAAGAATACAGCTTTCTACTGCCTTACGTTTCATATTTATATTTTAGATTACAGATAGCTTTAGCTCACCTCAGCAAAATTTTTAAACATGGCCTTTCTAGAAGACTGCACTGTTAAAACTCTACATAGGACAATTAGTATTTGACTTTAACATCGAGAAAAGATTTTAATTTACTGATTTATTTCTACTTATGGATAAGATTACAAGGTTTCTTTAAACTGACCTGATCTTTTTGAACAAGATTGTACAAGACCGATTCAAATACCAGTTGCTAAAGCAGAGATGAGTAACTTTTATATATAGGGTGTCACAAAAATTTGTCACGATATTTTGGAAATAGATTTCTCATATCAAAATAAGAAAAAAAAAGTTCATACGGACCTATAGTCGGAAGTGCATAATTTCGTAGTTATATAGGGAAAAAAAAAAAAACCTTTAAAGGTCCGTAGTTCCACTACTATAGGACCGGTCGTATTCGGGTTAAGACATCACTAAGGAACTACTATGTGAACTATCCAAATATCCATCTTTCAGAACTTCCAGTACTTGCACAATCATTTTTAGAGATGCTGCTTGGGAATACTTGACCACTCTCCACCTACCTCTCTACAAATTGGTGTGCAACTACTAGAGCATTCTTAAACATGGATATTTGGATAATTCACATACAAATTCCTCAGTGGTGTCTTGATCTGACTATGATAGGTCCCATAGTAATATGAACTTGTTCCACTTTTACGGCACACTATAACTCCGAAAGTATCCACTTTTAAGCACAGATTCATATGAACTTTTTTTTTATTATTTTGATGTAAGAAATCTGTTTCCAAAATATTGTGACACATTTTGCAACACCCTGTATATATATCTAAGCGAACTATATGAAGAACTAATGGAAGTAGAAAGAGTTATGACATTCAGAAGAAGGTACTCAACAAGATGTAGCAGCTCACACGTTATTTTTTTTGAAAGGATCTGTAGTGAGGAAGATGGCGAAACTTTCACAGTTGATAATTCTTGCTGGTTTTTGCGTATTTTGTTTTTAATTAATTTTGGTTTACTTGTTCGACTTCCCTTTTTTTTACACCATTTAACAACGAGAGTGACGCGGAGAAAAAAAATAATCTTTTAAAGATTTTAACAAAATTATCTGTAACTTCTTTAAAATTGATCTTATTGTCATACAGTGATGAAACAAAACTGAAAATAAAGAATGAATCACAAGTAATAGGGAAAAATTGTAACGAACTCAGAAAACTGTTTCCTTATGATATAACCAAAGTAGGAAAATGACCTTCAATTACCTTTGTCTGTTAAATTAACACCAGTATTCGAAATGACTTAAGTGCAATACCGAGCATTCAATGTCTATCTATCTTCAAACTCCATATTGGTACTTGTGGAGTAGCGATAGTAGGTGATATTCTAATGCCAATAATCCACTAAACCTGGAATTTGCTATAGGGTCTTCCTTGGAACATTCGTTATGATTGTGAACACTGCATTTCTAGTTACATTATTTTCATTGTAACTAGGTAGACTGTCTCCTTACTGCTGTTAGTTGCATACACAATATGTATGTGGAGGTAAAACCGATGTATTTTCCCACGACAGTAATCACAGTATCTCTGAAATGAACAATTTCTTGACCTATTATTCAATCCGATACTCTTGTTTAGTTTTGTCACGCACTATTTCCCCTCTCAATTTTCTATCATCATTTTATGAACACTCGATGAATATATATACGTAAATACAGACATGTTAAAAAAAAAAACTGATAACCTATTTTTATTTTAAAGACAGTACTCTCACAATCGCTTCAAATAAAAATATCAGAAAGCTGAAAATGTTTATCATTAACCTAATTATGCTTACGTATAATAGGTATAACGTTTTAAAAAATGAATCACCAGTTTTTTTCTATCTATTAAACATGACTGCACTTATTTAACATATATACAGGCTGTTTCAAAACAACACCGACAACGTTTAGGAGGTGATTCCTGACACCAGATAATACAAAAAGTATAGAACAACCTGGGTGCAAAAATCCGTCATTGCGGAGTTATAGGTTGGGAAAAGCATGAAAAAAAAATGCACTTTAAAAATCCATAGTTCCAATCCTACGTCACTTAGGAACTAGTACGTGCCCTATCCAAATATCCAAGTTTCAGAATCCTGAGACACTTTCGTAACAATTTTTATAGAGGTAGTTGGTGAGTACTTCAGGTTATACGCCCGAAGCCAAACTCCCTCTATAAAAAATGTTGTGTGAGTACCGCAGGATTCTGAAACATATATTTTTGGATAGCGCACATGTTAGTTCCTAAGTGAAGTCTTGACTCGACTATGGTAGGTCCAATAGTATTGGAGCTATGGACTTTTAAAGTTCATTTTTTCATGTTTTCGGCAGTCTAACTCCTAAATGACGGATTTCTACACCCATGTTGGTCTATACTTTTTGTCTTATCTTGGTGTCAGGAGTCACCTCCGAAACGTTGTCAGTGTTGTTTTGAAACACCCTGTATATAAAGAAGATATCACACATGAATTCCGTAGTTATGACTGGAAGTCGGATTGGATTATATATTTGATTGGAAGAGGAACTATATTAACCATTCATTTTATAGTGTTATTTAGCTAACGCTGATCGATTCAATGCCCCTACCCTATTTCCGACGTAGTAAAAAAGGATCCTGGGGTCCCTGCCTCAGTCACGGCTGCAGTGTCCAGCACAGCAATTTGAGAAATGGCTGACGAACTAACTACGCTATCAGATATTTCGACTGTTATATCAGAGGACGATAAATATTTACTGTCAATCAGATGCAATATCGTTGGAATCTCTATACCATCAACTGTAATCTGACTGGACGATAATTCAACTTGCGTATTTGAATCAGTAACATTAATCTGATTATTGTTATCACTATTAGTATCGCTACTCTGAATACTATTGCTATTTTTCAGAACTTCGTGGTCAATAACTACATCACAATTTACGGAAGACATTGCACTAGGATTCTCCTGGATGGAACTAGCTTCTTGACTGGACAGATGAACCACTTCTATCTGTTTGCAATGTGATTCCTCATCAGAAACGATCACAGTGTATTCTGGTAGTTCAGCCTCATCCACTTCAATTTCAATAAGTTCACCCTTTTCATTTTGCACATACGTTGTACGATGTACGGTGATATCACTGTTACCGTTATGTGCTGTCGCCACGTGTCTCTGTACAACACGCTGGCGATGATTACGGTAACTACATTCACTACACTTAAAACTTGGCGCGAGAGCGAAAGTTGAGTGTGACTGTAGCTTATGGTTGTTTAAGCTGGAAAGTTTTCGAAATTTTTTAGGACAATCTTCACACTGCTTCCAATGCGTGGACTCACGACGGACTTCGAACTTCGCATCTGAATACACACTTAACAATAGTTGCATATCTTTCACTAATTCATCTGTTATGGTTATAATTCCATCTTTTTGCCTTACTGCTCCCGAAATTCCATTTGGCTGTGACGAATCCTGAAAATAAAATAAAACACTAGTAATCTCAGATTTATGACAATATATTTACTCTGGTTAACATGGTTGATATTTAAAAAAAATTGTTTTCGTTACCATGATTTTAGAACATTTATAAATTTTCATTTTACATTGCTTCTACCATGTCAAGAGTATCGTTACTGGAACTGGTTGCAGTAACTAAGATAATATTAACACTCTTTTTATTAAATAGGTAATATAGGTAAAAAGGCTGGACGCTCGACTGAAACGTAAATGGAGTTGGCAGCACTGCACACATTGATGTACGTAGTGCCAATAGAGAACGTTATTGGTCTGCGTGAAGAGTATGCTGAATGGAGGATGTTGTTGAAGCAATATTGTATACACCGGGCGTGTTCCAATTCTTGAGTAATACCCAAAACTATGAAAACAGACAGGAAGCTTTCGAAATGTGGGTGTGGAGAATGGAGAGAATTAGATCGGTCAAGTGGAAAACGAATCAGAGGGTGTGAGAATTGGTGGGGAGAAAAGAGTAATTTTAGATATTATTAAAAAAGAGGAAGAGAAACTGGTTGGGACATTAGCTAAGAAGGAGCTGTATCACGAGGGACGTGCTAGAGGGTATGGTGGCAGGACAGAAAGGGAGAGGGGGTTGAAGAAAGTTACAATTGATACACGGTATGTGGTAGGGAGCGCCACCACATCGTCTCAGGCTTTCTACAACGTCTTCGGATAGTTCCTCGGACTTCCCGGCAGGTGGCAGCACAGGGACCGGCCAAGGGGCTATACACATTCAAGACAAGGAGAGAGCCTTTTTCTTCACGTTGGAACCACGAGGACAATAGCAACAGTGGCAGCAGCAGCAGAGGCAAAACCCGCACCGGAGGTCAGGTTTGAAGAAGCTGAAGCACCGCATGGAAGAGAGTGAAACAACGAATGCGCCAAGACTACTAGATTCAGTATTTAATGAAAGCTATATGTGTGAAGTGCAACGGGCGGCTGGATCTCACGATATGTATTCAACCTTTCTTTTCGTACCGGTATAGTCTGTATCCGTCATTTGTATATAATTTCGTAAAATATATATGAAACATTTAAAAATCTTGATTATCATTAAAAAAATAAAATATATATATAAAAAAACAACATAGAAACCACTTCATCACTCCACGTGCCATCTACGCAAAAGACGAAGAAATTAGCTGAAGACCGTGGAACATGGATGATTTTCAGTTGCGGTACGTGATCTGTCAATAATGGCAGAGTACCTATGATAATGGCGTCACTCAGATGAAAGAAGGAACACTTATTCTTATTGGATGGCAATGTCATGTTGACTGTGTTCTTCGATATGGAAGGGCCTTTGCTCTTGTAGTACTGCCAGGAACACATCGCACGTTATTATGACACCCTTCGGATACTCAACTATCACAAACAGAAACCAAGAATAACTGTCATGCGGCATGCTCATGCACCATGAGAACGCATAACCATCTGTAGTCCAAACAGCGGACAGACTGGAATTTCCGCAGCGTCAAACCGATTAAAGATTTCTGACTCAGGAAAATCATTGGTTTATGGCTTCGAGTAGACATTTAATTAATGGTGAGCAATTTTTTTTTCTCATCTGTGACTGAAGTTAATGATGATTATTGCCAGTCTTTAACCAATCCATCCATCTAGGAATTTAATTTGGCTTTCTTTAATTTAAGTAAGATTCAAAATGTAATTGTTAATAAAATAAATGATCTTTTTATTATTCAGATGTTTAAGCTGGAGTTTGCTGTATTCGGGACTCAAGTATGATTTTCAGTTCCGTTGGAAGCATTTCTTTTAGTCATATCAACAATGACTCTTGGCATGAGCACGTGAACTGGTAAACTCAGGATAAATCTTTTAGTTCACCTGTTCACCTTCTCTGAAAGAAAGAAAAAAAAAAAAAAAACAACAACAAAAAAAAAAACGAACTAGATATTGGACATTCTGTTCAAATTAAAGGACGTACCACGCAAATAAATACGCTTTTGTCCGATTCTAACATGAAAACTATATTATGAATTCACCTACGCTATTGTTTTAAAGACTTTCCCTGAGCTGCCATCTACATCAGAGCACTTTTTGAATTTTGGGTATTTATTACAGTACTTTACAACGTAAATGAGTTTATAGTGTTTTAAATATGTATTCTTTCGGTACCATAACGTACTATAATAAATGGCCAAAAGACAAATTTAAAACACAAGAAAGAATTTAACTTTTCCTGGCGATGTGATTTTAGCAAATGTTCTCGGACTATCAGCGAGGTGAAGTTATTGACATCCGACGTTGACATTTGAAATGTCGGTTGTCAATATCTTCACCTGGCTGATAACCAGAGAACACTTACTATAAAATGTTAAACATAAATTTTAAAAAGTACTTTGATGGAGATGACAACAGAAAGGTCACCGAAATTAAAATCGAAATGGTAACACAGAATTTTTAAAATGTCTTCTTTAGGTATCACAACACATGAAGAGTCTATACAGATGAGATGTTTCATTAAATTTACCCTAATACTTAAGCAAAGAAAATTGAAAATACTCCGTGATTTAGTGTGAAGTCACTTACACTAAAACTAACCTCAGACGAATTATTTTCCAGAAGCAAATTGGGGTACTTCATAAATAAGTCATGTAATCCCTCGATGATATGTTTACTATCTTCCACTGGTCCTACTAATTGGAATGGTAGATTCTGATGTGCGTGGGCACTGAAAATAGATTTAAAAATAAATAAATAAATAAAAGCAATTTTTAACTGAAAGCTACAGAGGTTCAATGGTACACAGGAGCTTATCTGTGTTGCGAGGGGTCCTTAGTACGATCCCAAGCAATGTTTGCTTATGATGAAAACAATATCGTATACGTGGGTTCTCTTGAAATCATCTTCTATCCTCATCCTACAATTCCTTCACAATCATTCGTTTGCATGTGTCATTAATTCTCTTTGGTCTATAGAACATAACAATGAAACGTTGAAGTAAATATTCAGTTTGACTAACACTCGCCTCTTATCTGACCCAGGAACCCTAATTCGATTATTATATTCCTGGCAGCATTTCGCCAACCTATCCTGACAATTTTTCCACATTTGTACATATGATAAGGGTGTTTCCTAGTACGATAATGAAATCGGCCCATCGGTTGTGGGAAAATAGTATTCATTGGTAGCGAGTCGCCGTTTCCCGATGCGGGTAACAGAAAGCGCCATTGTATCCGACCAGTGAAACAAGCACTGGTAGATACAAGGAGACAACGTGAGGTATGTGTAACTTCGTTGTGCAACAGTCGGTTGAAGTGGAAGCACTGTTACGGAGATATATATTTAGCGCTTTTGTTTCGAAATGGACACAATCGAAGCAGCCCAAGAACGATAGACGCGGAAGGGACGCAAGAGAAAGGAAATTCGTGAACTCTGGCAAAGAAATGTTTCAAGTTTGACCTTGAGGGCCCTAAAATGGTGAAAACTGTGCAAAAACCACGTTTGTATTCAGTTTTATTTCTTTTTGAGAATGTTGCCATCACTTTCAGATCCCGAATAAAATTTGTTGTACCTAAGGATATTAGAAGTTTTTTTACAAAAACATCAGCGACATTTTTTTTACGATTTTTTGAAATTTTCAACACGCAAAAATAAAAAGGGCACCATGTTTTTGAAAAAAAAAAAGTCACATTTACACCTACATAGTAGCTACAATCTGTGAAACTTTCAAAATATTTTGACCACCCCCACCAAAATTTAAAATATTCTATTTTCAGCATGTATAATACCATAATTCGATAAAGGGTGGGAGTAGGGGATTGAAAATTTTTTTGAGTCAGTTTTAGGTTAAAAGTAACATTTTGGGTCAATAACGTTCCAATCAGGATCAATGATCAATTTCACTTTTCTTACTAGGAAAGGCCATTTGTATAAGTTCATACAATTTGTCTACGGGTTAATGAAGAGGAGGAAGAAGAAAGCAACTGAAGTAGAAAGAAATGAAGTGAAATATGTGTCAATAGTAACATTTTAGATTGTTTTAATTATATTGGTACCGCTAAGTTGTGAGTTATGTCTGGTAATCATAAACACTTCAATAACTTATGGCTGATTTCAATGTTCATTGTGTAATAAAGGACTAAGCTGAATAAAATATAAAAATGCCGAAGCTCTTCATTAGTATCCCTCAGTAACTTTCGAAGACAAAAGGATTGGTTGTAGAAATCACACCAGGAATATAAAATTCGATTAGGATTTCAAAGGCGGCAGCACAACAGGTAAGCGTTTGGTACTCTTAACAAAAAGTGTCAGATTGTATTTGTGTTTAGAGGTCTGCACGGGCTCGGACCAAGCTCGTGGCTTAAGTCCGACCCGGCCCGCGGGTCGGACTCGGGCCTATAAACCATATATCACTTTGGGCCCTGGCCGGGCTTGGGCTGTAAATTTAATATACAACCATATTTCTCGGGTCTTTTCGGGCCTAACTTTGTAAATATACTGTACAACGACATTTATTGAACCATTCTTTCTAGACAACTTTTAAAGCTTTAATTACTGTAAATAAAAACGCAATTTTGCGTTCATTATCAAGTTTCTGTAGTTCGGGCTTATTTCGGGCTCATTTGATTACCACAAGAGGTCGGGCCTAAATGCTAAAACATATTTCGGACTCGGGTAGGGCCTCACATTATAAATTCACGGGTTAGGCCGGGCCCGGGCTAAAACTTTCGGCCGGTGCAGACCACTATCTGTGTTCAAGTGTAGAGATTCGCTTCATTTTAATTTTATTATTACTAACCGTCATGTAGAAAACGTATTCTAAATAACTATTTAAAAAATTTCAGCCTGTTAAGGTACATTATCATAAATGTCATTAGTGTTCTGCTTAAAACTAAAAGAGATAATTTTTATTTATTTATTTATTCTCTGGTGAATCCTTTCAAAGATTTTAATTTAAATTGAAAACGACATTAAACTCACAAAGTACTCAACTTGCTCTCCTGTATTCTGTGTATACGTTCAAGAATTTTCGCTGACAGATGGCACAATTGTTGAAAGGTGTGTAAAAGAGGTTTTTTTTTTTTTTTCGGGTGTGTTAAAACATGAACATTATAAACAGAAGATAGATTAAGATCAGTCATCCCTACAACATTCTGACTAATAAAAGTGGTTCCCATTTGAAAAATCTCTTTAAAAAATACTGGAAACTCGTAAATACGTTAGGAGAAGGGAACAATGATTTTTTCAACAGCTTCTAACTTACTTCATTAGGTGTCTCTTGCCATTCGCTCGATCCATACAACGATGATCACAGTAGGCACACTTAAAAGGCTTGTAATTGAAGTGAGTCTTGAAATGCCTGAAATACAAAAGAATATGTTTCGCTGTTACAGGTTGAGAAAATGTGTGCAATTATTAAACTTCGCACTGAGTTCCTACATCTAACAACATGATTCGATGTGTACATATGTTTTATTATTACCAGTATTATCATTATCGATTTCCTTATGGAGAATTCGACTATTACCATAATGAATTTTAACTTTAATACGCCTCATCAAACTTTCATCAGTAGCTGCATTAACATATCTGTCGATAACATTGAACTATTGTGCCATCCCCCCCCCCAAAAAAAAAAGGAAAAAACTTCATTGACTCAAAATATCTACCTCGCTCTCTCTCAAAAGAAAATCTTAATTGACACGATATATATACAGATGGTGATCAGAAAAATGGAAACATCTGTAGTTGGCAATACGTCAGATGTATGGGTTGGCAATGGTGTCGTGGCGCCCGCAGACCCGGATCGCTGGTGGTGGTGTGGTAGGTCGGTCTCCATACTACGTCAGGCGCAGTGTCCAGTGGCTGCAGCAGACGGAGGTAGTGTAAAATGGGAGACCTCTCAGATTTTCAAAGAGGGCAAATTGTTGGTGTGCGGTTATGTGGAGTGAGTGTGACGGCTGTGGCTACTGTGTTAGGTGTGTCGCGTGGGACAGTGTCGAAGGTGATGACGGCCTACACAACACACGGGAAAACCACATCGGGGAAGCGGAACAGTGGGCGGAAGAAAATCATGAGTGACAGGTCACGCCAGGTATTAAAGAGCATTGTCACGCAGAACCGTCGTGCCATTGCGGAGCAAGTGACGGAGGAACTCAATCAGCACCTCCCCCACTCTGTTTCGACAATCACAGTCCGCCGCGAATTACATGACATAAACTTACGAGGTCGTGTTGTACGGGCCAAATCGCTCATCAGGGACCATAACGCTTTCGCACGCCGCAAATGGTGCCGCGACCATGCAACTTGGACCGTTGAGGACTGGAAACGTGTGATATGGTCGGATGAGTCATCCTTCACCCTATTTCCAACCACGGGCCGTGTTTATGTGTGGAGAACGCCCAAAGAAGCTTATGCAGTGATCTGCAGTGTCTCTGGCCAACTGTGAAACATGGCGGCGGCTCGGTGATGCTGTGGGCTGCCATATCATGGTTTTCATTGGATCCTGTGGTCACACTTAGCGGACGAATCACTGCCAACGATTATGTCGCAGTTTTAGGAGACCACTTGCATCCTATGGTCCGGATGTTGTTCCCGGACAATGACACCATCTTCCAGGATGATGATGCACCCATTCACACAGCTGGCGTTGTTGCAGCGTGGTTTGAGGAACATCGGGATGGAGTTCAACACCTCCCCTGGCCCGCCCAATCCCCAGATCTCAACATAATTGAACATCTGTGGTCCGTCTTGGAAACACGACTCCGGCGATGATTTCCACCTCCATCCTCTCTCACAGAACTGGCCAATGCCCTGCACGAGGAATGGTGTAAAATTGCACTTGCTACCATTCACGACCTCTATGCCTCAATCCCACGTCGCATCAAGGCTGTTCTGAAGGCGAAAGGTGGCCCGACACCATATTAATCTGGTAAGTTGCAATTTCGTTCAGGTGTTTCCATTTTTCTGATCATCTTTATATATATATATATATATATATATATATATATATATATATATATATATATATATATATATATATATATATATATATATATATGTGTGTGTGTGTGTGTGTGTGTGTGTGTGTGTGTGTGTGTGTGTTGTGTTTGTTTGTTTGTTTCAAAACAACACCTACAACGTTTGGGAAGTGATTCCTGACACCAAGATAAGAAGAAAAGTATAGACCAACCTGGGTGCACAAATGCTTCCTTTCGGAGTTATAGGCTGCCGAAAACTTGAAAAATTGAAACTTTAAGGTCTATAGCTACAAAACTATGGGACCTACCGTAATCGGGTCAAGAGTTCACTTTATGTGCGCTATCCAAAAATACATGTTTTATAATCCTAAGGTAATCACGCAACAATTTTTATAGAGTCAGTTTGGCTACGGGCATATAAGTTGAAGTACTCACCAACTACTTCCATAAAAATTGTTGCGGAAGTACCGCAGGATTCTGAAACATGGATATTTGGATAGGACACATACTAGTTCCTACATAAAGTCTATCTTGGTGTCAGAAATCACCTCCCAAACGTTGTCGGTGTTGTTTTGAAACACCCTATATATATATATATATATATATATATATATATATATATATATATATATATATATATATATATATATATATATATATATATATATATATATATATATATATATATATATATATATACCCTTCCTCAAAAAATTCATTGAGCCATCAAAAATTTCACTGACCCATCATATCTCTCCCTCCGAAAAAACTTCATTGACTCGAAATATCTTTCCCCTTCCCCAAAACTTCATTGATCCGAAGTATCTCCCGTTCTCAAAAAAAATAAAAAATAAAAATAAAAAAATAAAAAAAATAAAAAAAAATAAAAAAAAAAACCTTCATTGACCCGAGATATCTTTCCCCTTCAAAAAAATTCATTGACCTGACATATTTCTTCCTCCCCCCCCCAAAAAAAAATAATCATCGACCCGAGATATATCTTCCCCTCCTCAAAAAACTTCACTGATCCGAAATATCTTCCCTCCATAAAAACGCACTGACCCGATATCTCCCCTTCCAAAAAAAAAAAAAGTCATTGACCAGAAATATCTATCCCCACCAAAAAACTTAACTGACCCGAGATCTCTCTTCACTCCCGAAGAAAAAATCCGGATATTTTATCAAAAGTTGAATGAGAAATATGAACAACAACCGAGCACACTATTTCAACCAACTTAAAGTATAGTACATTGCTTAATTTATAGGAACAATGTTATAATTTGAAAGAAGGAGAGATACACAAGTTTGATTGATCTACTTTACCTCAATACAGAATAAACATTCGGAGGAAAAATTGCAATGAAACAAAGTCTTTAACGTCCTATGGTTATACCTCTTAAGCTAATAGAAACCAAGGATAAATGAAGGTTCCGCCACTTGTAGTATGAGTGGCTGAACATTATTTTACAGGAACAACATGTATGGCTGTTGATAAGGTGAAATGGTTGCGTAGTTGTTAAGACACCAGCACAGTACCCGGACACCTGGGTTTGGTTCTCGGTGCAGTCGTGCATTTTTCCCCCACTTTTTATTTGTTATTTGAGATGTTTATACATGGAGAATTGTTCCAATAATGTCCACTTACAGTAATAACTCGTTTCAAACAAACTAAAACATACGATTTAGAAATATCCAGAATTATCAAAGACTTTCCAAATTCATGTTTCGCTGTGAGTGGTCACAGTTTGGTTCCCTGTTGCTTCTGATCTGTGCTGTGACAGAGTTTCAATAGCACACTAGTCACAGAATTATGAGATAATGCAACTACTGAAGATAGTGTCACGAAGTTTTCACGAAGAAATAATACGATGCTCATACCTGTAGGTTTTCGGATGTACAGGTTGAACATGTTCCACACACCATGGGCACTGTCCTTGGAAAAGTTTGTCCCGCCACATCTTACCTTCCCGTGTTCGCAATAATCCATCTTCTATAAAAGAAAATAATAAAGACGTCAGTGCACAGTATGTCAGTATCTGGACATCAAACTGTACATAGTGAAGCGAAATGCTTCATTATACATCATGATAACCTACACATACAACTTTGAAACAACACCGAAAAATCTGGGCACTGGACTGGCGAGGACTCGAATCTGGCTTCGACATACCAGGATGTTGCTTTACCAATTAAATTACAGCAACACAACCAATTTTCCTGTCTTTTTAATGCTTAATACCTTATCCTGGTAGATCGACTGCCAGTCCAACTTCTTGTCAAACGATAATTCGAAATTCTGCTCACGCTAATCCAGTGGTCCGATTTTCTTCTATTATTTCATGGTTGTTCTGAGTCTCGTGGAACTGAATGAATTTCAAATGCATATGAGGAAACCCACTGATTCGTTCATCCCGGATATTCAAAACAGTTGGGGCTATTAACCCGACATTTTGCTCAATTTGGGTCAGATCGGGAACGCCTTTTCTTTGAGATGGTTAACCTGAAATTTGCTCAGTTTGTGACAGATTGGGAACGCATCTTCTTTAAGGTGGTTAACTTGAAATTTTGCTCATTTTGGGGCAGATCGGGAACGCCTTTTCTTTGAGGCGGTATGAGATATATTACAACACCCTACGCATAGATGCCAATACAGGCCTCCCAAAAGTTTTATTTCTTCAAATGTCTGTACATGGAGAGTGTCTTCCCTGCTTAACTGAAGTCCCCTTATAATTTATTTCAAGAGAATCCTGAAATTTATTTCTGCAAGGGTACTGAATTATAAAATAACTTCCTGAATCATGGACTATGGATAAAATAAGGATCTGCAAAATTCGCCTCCTAAAAGAGTGATTGAACGGTTAATTGCTTGACGTCTTAAATGGGAGCGTCAGTTGACAAAGGAATGTGTATAACTACCAATAACACAATATATTACGGAAAATATTTCAAGATATAATTTGTGATTACCACAATTTATTCAGAAATATTTCATATTACGTTACGAGTTTGCATTATATTATTAGACAAATATATAGAATTTTCACATGAATTATTCATAAATTATTTAATAATAATAACACTAGTTAACAAATTTAAACTTTTTGTTTGTTACATGAGAAAAATCACCTGATCTTAAAGGAACTTTTTGCGCTGAATTCAAATATGCACTCGGTTTCTTTCCATCACGTACAGTTTTCCCGTAACAGAGGGATTTTCGGGAAATTCCCTCAAAAATTTCCCTTTTTCAGATATTTTATTCCCCTAGCTCCTGTCCCCTTACCTATAGTAACATAGAAATTATACCTAAGTATACCTTGATTTATATTTAATAAACCCTAAAAGATTCGTAAAAATCGCTTTGTTCTTTCTAGAGAAATAAATATATTTGTATGTATACTGTGTGCACTGTTTATTGCACCTGATAGTAATGCTTTCAGATCTCCTGAGTTGGGGTAAAAACGATTTGCTTTATTACTACAAACACAGACATAAAAATGAATATTTACAATAGTCAACAACACACTTGTATTGCTCTCTGTAAATTAGAAACGTGTATAAAAATAGAATGTACTTCCAACATATATTTTTTTTAAACGTACAGTATATGTATATCTTAATACATATATATACAATTCTCCAAGTTTTTTCGTTTTGTTCATGAAATGGTTATCAATATTTGTTATCAAATGTAACAGAATGCAAAAGAACTTCCACTTCCCGAGCCCCCTACCAACTGGGAAGAGATATGGCCAAAAGACTCTGATGATGATCATGACCTTGATGAACCATCGACATCAACATGTACATCCAAGGATCCAACGTTCATCCCTGACTGTGTTCGCGAGCCACATTTCATCCGGCAATGTGAACTTAATGACCTAGTCCGTGATTTGCACCTGACAAAACAAGAGGCGGAACTTCTGGGATCAAGGCTCCAGCAGTGGAACTTATTGGATGCAGAAACGAACATATCAGTGTACAGGAAAAGGCATGTTCAATTTTCAAGCTATTTCTCAATGCAAGATAATGTGTGCGTATGTACGGATATAAATGGGTTGATGGCGGAGCTAGGAATTCCTTACGTTCCAGAAGAATGGAGGTTATTTATCGACGCGTCAAAGGTCAGCCTTAAAGCTGTCCTTTTACATAATGGAAATAAAAAACCTTCTATACCACTTGCGCACTCAGTGAAGATTAAGGAATCCTATGACACCATGTCAACTTTGCTAAATCTTATAAATTACAAGGACCATTGTTGGCAAATATGTTGTGATCTCAAGGTAGTTGGTATTTTATTAGGACTGCAGTGCGGTTACACGAAGTACCAACGTTTTTTATGTTTATGGGATAGCCGAGCTGATGACAAACATTATGAAGTGAAGGAATGGGAACCTAGAGTGAATTACGTACCTGGAGAATGCAACGTCAAATACGCTCCTTTGGTAGATTCTAATAAGATATTACTACCGCCACTTCATATCAAGTTAGGACTTATGAAAAACTTTGTCAAAGCCATGGACACATCTGGTGAAGGTTTCAAGTATTTGCGAGATAAGTTCCCTAACCTGAGTGATGCTAAGATTTCAGCGGGAGTGTTTATTGGTCCCCAAATTAGGAAATTAATGCTTGATGATAGCTTTGACAGCAAGTTAAACAGTGCTGAGCTAGCTGCCTGGACAGCATTTAAGTGTGTTGTGCGCAACTTTCTGGGCAATAACAAAGCTGAGAGTTACACAGAAATCGTACAGGACATGATACAGAAATACAAAGAGTTGGGTTGTAGGTCTTTAAAAATCCACTTTTTGCACTCCCACCTCAGCTTCTTTCCTGCTAACCTAGGTGCTCTCAGCGACGAACAGGGGGAAAGATTCCACCAAGATATAATGGCAATGGAGAAAAGGTATCAGGGACGATGGGATCCTTCAATGATGGGAGACTATTGTTGGGGTCTTGTTAGAGAATGCAACATTTCTTACAAAAGAAGGAAGTAGTGTACGTTTTTGTAACCCAATGGAAGTTTCATATATTGTGATAGTTTTGATTGTCTTTTCATGACCTTTTGGTACATTTGTATTATTGTTTATTGTAAATTGTCACACTTGTAAATTATATTGTATTATATTTTATATATGTGTTTGTGGTAATAAAGCAAAACGTTTTACCTCAACTTACGAGATCTGAAAGCATTACTATAAGGTGCAATAAACAGTACACACAGTATACATACAAATATATTTATTTCTCTAGAAAGAATAAAGCGATTATTACGAAACTTGGAGGGTTTGTTAAATATGAATCAAAGTATACTTAGGTATAATTTCTATGTTAGTATATGCAAGGGGACAAGATCTTGGGGTGTAAAATAAAGGAAAAGGGAAATTTTTGAGGGATTTTCCCGAAAATCTTTCTGTTACGGGAAAATCGTACGTGATGGAGAAAAACCGAGTGCATATTCGAATTCAGCGCGAAAAGTTCCTTTAAGAACAGGTATTTCCTTTTATGTAACAAAACCTTTGTTAACTAGTGTAATATTAAAAATAAAACTAGAACTACCTGAATCCTAACTACAAGGGATATAACAAAATTCGTGCAATCATCTAGAAGGTTATGAACTACGAATCTTCTCGGACACGCATTTTATAGTTAGGTCCTTGTATGTTAACCATGCACATTCTGGACTCGTTTGAACAACTCTTTCTTTCCTTATTTGCAGGTAAACCATTGAAGGTGCGATGATTGATAAGCTTGAAGCACGGAGCGTCATTAAGTTCCTCCATATTGAGGGGAGATGAGCAAAGCGGATTCACGAAGAGATGAAAGCCCATCTTATGAGATGGCATCCAAGTGGAAATCGTAATTCCAAACTGGACAGATGACCACTGCGGACGCCTTTAGATCTAGAAGACCGTCATTCACTGATGATGCCTCCTTGTCGGAGAAATTTGAAATCATAATGGAAGACGGAAGGATAACCATTGAAAATGTTATATATGCAATAGTTATTAGTTATGGGCCTGCCTGGAAGAACATTCATAACCAGCTGCATCTTCAGAAAGTGTCAGCACAGTGCGTCCCACGACCGCTCACACCTTTCGAGAAAATAAATCGCGAGGACGCTGAAAGGAATGTTGCATCGCTGTAAGCTGGATGAAGATGACTTATTTTGACAGATTAGTGACAACAGATGAAAGTTTAGTTTATCTTTATGGCTCAGAAACAAAGGAAATGAGCAAACAATGTAAACACCCTTCCTTCTCCACCCACTAAAAAGGCAAGAGTGTACAAGTCTGCCGCCAAGGTGATGCTTTCCGTTTTCTGTGCCTGTAAAGGGGTCATTATGATAGATTACCTACCACAGAGGCATATTATTACTAGTACCCATCTCCTGATTAAGTTACACGAGGAACTGAAGAAGAAACGCCATTGATTGATCGCAAAAGGGATGCTGCTGTTGGCAGACAATGCACCAGCTCATTTTACCTATGCATCCATGAAGGCAGTGGAATTAGGATATGAAATATTGTTCTTCCCACACTCACTGGACCTAATACTAAGTGACTTCTTCCTCTTCCTAGAAATGAAGCATCTACTCAGTGGGCACCATTTTAACATCAGGGATGACGGCATTTCAGAGACTAAACTGTAGAATCAACGCCAAACTGCAGACTTTTACAAAACAGGCATACGGAAAGTACATCTCATACACCCTCGGTGCTGAAAGAACGTTAAAACTCAAAAGGCCCATAAGTTCACTTAAAACTGAACGATCCCCCCTACCTTCGGATATAGTCGCTTAAGCACAATATTAATAGAGATTTCATTTTAAATATTTTAATTGGAATTTTGCATTTTTTTTTTTTTTTTTAAATACCGTAACCAGAAAACAAAACACGAAGCATTTGTTCTTTGTTGTAACTGAAATACTACCAATTCGAACTTCAACAAAGCCGATCTACGAGGGACGTTTAGAAAGTAAAGAACGATTACGCATCGCGCGTGGCGCCGACCCTCCACTACTGCGATCGCCTGCGCGGCTGTTGGCTCCTTCCTTCACCTCAGTGTCAGCTAAGTCTCAATGATGTGCGATCATGCTACTTGTTTTTGAAGCGATTCAAAATGGCGGCGCCAATCGAAAATCCGCCAAATGTAGAAGTACTGAGTGTCATTCTTTTTCTGAACGCGCAAAAAGTTAAGGCTATTGAAATTTATAAGCAAATAAAGAATGTTTATGGTGATAGTACAATGAACGAGTCATCAGTGAGGAAAGGGTGCATATGTTTAATCAAGGAAGGACCAGCGTTCATTATGAAAATCGGAGTGGAAGGCCATCATTTGTTACAGAAGAACTGAAATCGAAGAGAAAATTAAGGAAAACCGATATTTCACTTATTCCCGAAACTTACGGAATTTTTGAGTGGAGAGCAGTTCGCAAACGATGAGGAACTCAAGCAAGCAGTGACAGCCTGACTCAAATCTTTGGCAGCAAATGAGTATAACATCGGCATTGTAAAACTGGTCTCAGGTTATAACATGCGTCTTATCAACCATGACAATTACACAGAAAAGTAGAGTAAGGTCCTGTGGCTTTGTAAATGAAGTTTTGTGCTGATATCTTTTGTTTTTATTTAACCATGCTAAAACGTTCTTTACTTTCTAGACGACCCTCGTATAATGCAAGACGTCTCAGTCTGTTAGTCATACTAATTTCCATCAATTCATAGTCAGGCTAACAGTTGTCGCTAGATGCACTGCCTGACACCAAGAAATGTCACTAGCGTGCAAATGAGTCTTGAGGGGAGGGAATAATTCGTGCAGAAACCTTATATCCCATAAACAACAAAAGACTAAAAAAGTAGATCGTCACAAACCTAAGAAGAAAGTAGTTGGTCCTGTGTTCGTATTGGATCTCGTGCCTTCAATGCATTCTGTAATAAGCTCCTCTAAATTGGACAGTGACTCTTCCTTAGAGTGAATAATAACAGGTTTCACATCGCCATGGATTACGGTGTGTTGTTTTATCTGGAACAAAGATATACAATCCATTCATGATTTTATACTCACTAATTCTGTATATATATATATATATATATATATATATATATATATATATATATATATATATATATATATATATATATATATATATATATAGGGTGTAACATTAATGCATGTCCAGAAGTGACAAGGATATTGCGGACATCTAAAGAAGTAAAAATGTTCGTATAAACATGGGTCCGATGCCGCTTCGTTTCCGAGATACAGGCTGTTCAAATGTCGAGTTCCTCCAATGGCTCAGTATGGGAAAGTGAATGGAAATGTTCAATATTACAGGAATAATACAATCAAGTGGAATTATGCTAGTGCAAATACATTTACACTAACATAGAGAATGAAACTGATCAACATTTAAGGTCATTGAGTTGTCAATGTTGCCAACCTGGTACGTTTTCAAATAGCACTAAACGTCCACACGTTAGCATACGGTTGCTGACATCAAAACGTTCATAAACATGGGGCAGATCCCGCTTCGTTTTCGAAAGATAAGGCTTCCTAATGTGAAGTAAATTGACGGCCAACAATAGGAAACAACGGTTCATAGATCAAAACTCTTGCATGAAAGTGTTATTGTGTCGTTACAAATGAATGCACATGAGAATAACTTACGTATGAAGCGATAACCTAATTAAATGTTAAAAGCTACGAAGTAATGTTATTGAGTAACAATTTCGCCCACTTCGTGTGGACATCTAGCACTATTTGAAATCATAACACTTTGTACCAGGTTGGCAACGCTGACAGCACAATAACCTCAAATGTTGATTAGTTTCATTCTCAATGTTAGTGTAAATGTATTTGCCCAGGCATAATTCCACTTGGCTGTATTATTCCTGTAATATTGAACATTCCCAGTCACTTTCCCACAGTAAGCTATTGGAAGGACTCGACATTTGAACACCCTGTATCCAGTGCTGTAGTCCTAAAATTTTCAGAGGGTACATGCTGTTTTGTGATCATCTATTATTGTAATAAAAGACATAGAAGGTACTTTTTAATGAACAAATGTAAATCATATGTATTAATTAATTAGATTAAAATATAAGGAATACATTAATGGTTTATAGTCTAAAAGCATTTCATGCTATTTCTTTGATAACACTCCTTACTTAAATCAAACCATTAATAACATAAATGGGTATAGATATGGAAAAGGAACCAACTCACTCCGAGAAGGAACAGAAAAAATCGCGCCGGATTTTTTTCATGACTCATATATTTGAACAAATGTTAAGAATATGAGAAAAAAGGTGATATAGTCACTTTATTATTAGAGTCATAGCCCGATTAAATAAATAAATATAAACGAAACAAAAGCAGAAAGTGCTATACACTTTCAAGCAGAAGGTACACTCTAATGACCAAGATAAAGCAAAGGGTATACGGCGTGTACCGCCGTATACCCTCTACTACAGCCCTGCCTGTATCTCGGAAACGAAGCCATCGGACCCATGTTTATAGGAACATTTTTACTTATTTGGATGTCCGCAATCACCTCATCACTTTTGGACATGCATTAATGTTACACCCTATATATCGGGTGTTCTAAAAATGGCGCCCACGGATCACAGAGCATTGTTGTTGTACGAGTCAAACTAAACCAAAAAATATACATATTTGTACATTTTTCGGGTAATCGTCTGGAGACGCGAATTGCATTATGTGGCAATCCCAGATAAAGAACCATAGAGTAAATATACCAAACTATCAAATAGTTACATTAATTCTATCCAGATGGCAGTTAAAGTCAATATAGATTGACACAAGTACCACCTATTGGCGTAACAATTGATGTAACTGCTTGATGGAATCGTAGAGCAATGCTAATGGTTCCAAATTAATCTGCGACGTTGCCACATAGTGAAATTTTGATTCCCCATAGCGGCTGAAGGAGGCGCAAATATGTTACTCTCCCCTTCCAAAATATTATTAAAACAGGTATCAGTGTTACGCAAATACCTCGTGCAGGGGTTTGGTCCGTGTGGCCTAATATTTTCTCAATACACACTGAAACCGGAAATTGCAGAAATCTACCATTTCCGGCTTTAGTATAGGGACTCGAGTAGAGATCGAATATATTCTTGGTACACTTAACTATAACCATTTCTACTCTATAGTGATCAACGTTAAAGCCGGAAATTATTTCTACCACTTTCAGTTTGCTAGACGCTTAAGAGGCATGGTACCTACCTTAGAACACTAAATCGGTTCGAAACAAGAAAATATTTCTCAAAATCTCTTTCGTTTTTGTTCTAAGCAGACCAATATTGAAACTGGATGTTGTAATGAATTACTATCGCTTCTGTTTCTAACAGAGTTAAGAAGGGAGATGGAATGTAGTTTTGGGAGACTCAATCAATTGCAGAAAACTGTTTCTCGCTATCTATTTCTACCTATTCTCGCTATCTTTTTTTTTTTTCTCTATAGTGATCAACGTTAAAACCGGAAATGGTTGATTACGTCCGGTGGATGGATAAAATTTATCAACGAACTGGCTAAAATTGATGGTGATAAATCAAATAATTTTTGAGAGGTTACAGTAAATAAATAAACGAGTTATTGATAAAACGAACTCCTTAATAACTCATATATATTAATGAAAAAAAGGAAACAACCGAATATTTTTACAACCAGATTCTCTGTAGATGCGAATTCAATCTTACACAAAGAACGAAAAATGTGAATGACTGCTCCGGTACTCGACATCTCCGGCATACCGTGCTGATATGTTAACCACTATATGCCATGCAGTCTGCTTCCCAGGATAGCCATACACTTTCCCACTCTCGAAGTCGGTGCTCTTTCCACTGAGATCTCTGTTAACGCATAGGCACGGTACGCCGGACATCCCGGGTTCGAGTCCCGATCCAAAATTCACTTTTTTACTCTTTGTGTGTTATTGAATTCACACTTACAGAGGATTCGGTGTGTAAAATATTCGGTTGTTTCCTTCTTCAATTAATATACATGAAATTACAACCGTTGAAAGATGTTCTCAATATATGAACACTGGATTGCCCAAATACAGCAGGTAGGCTGTCGTACAAACCATGTGGTCTGAGTGGAAACAGCACCAACTTCAAGAGTGGGAGAGTGTGTGGCTGTTCCAGGAAGCGGACTGGGTGGCGTAATGCTTAACGCATCTGCACCCTATGCCGGAGGTCCCGGGTTCGAGTTCCAGTTCACTCACTCACTTTTTCACTCTTTGTGTATATCCTTAATAACTCATTTGTATTTCAAATTTTCATTGCACACTTATATTTCAAAATATGCTAATTATGAATGTTAGAAAGTGGAATTTGAACGCAACGCAGAACAATATGTATTCCAAGAAAATTCCACTACAAAAATAAATAGGTAAGGTTTATGCCATCTCCCAGGATGAAATATCTCAAATGATAATTTTTGAATCCATGCTAACATGTATTTTGAGCCGGAAAGTATGAACTATTACGTCGCTCCGTGGATAAGTGCAAAATGGACAAGATTACAAATAGCACAATGCTCAACAGTGATTGAAATGCACTTTGGATTTTTAGACTAAGTGAGGCTTACACGCACCAGAATCCAGTGCTAACCTGAATTTTAATTTACAAAATATCATCTATATTTGTTTTCAATTTTTTTCATTCTTTTTAAAAAGTAGAATTTTAAAAAAATACTTTTCCTTACCTCGCCTGGAGATGTTCCTTTATAAACACACAATCCACACTGGAACGGCCGGTACTGGTAATGAACGTACATGTGACGACGAATGGTATTGGCATGGCAATTAAGTATCTTCTTACATATTGGACACTCGAAGATTTTGTTTGACTTGTCCGCTGACTTGGAGTTGAAAACCTGCGGCATTGGAATTAAGAAAAAATAAGTAAGTTTCATTTCGCATTGTCAAATTACGACAGAATTCCAAACAGTGGTGGGCACAGATTGAAATCGGAAGCAACAAGTTGTCATTTCCGGTTTTAATAAAGACAAGAGCGGAAACGGAGCCTGTTCTTGGGACACTTTTTAAAGAAAAGAACAAGAAAAATGTCTTTTATAGCTTTTACTTTGACAAAATTCAACAGATAGAGTTCTTCTATAAGACTTATGCAAGGCCGGCTCTATCCTATATGCAACGCGGCATTTTCACTGGGTGGCAAAATCTGTTGTAAATCACGGGGCGGCAAAATCTGTCATAATTATATTATTTAAAATAAATATTTCTTGTTGGAAACATACTTCATGATGATCGGTAGTTAAATTTATTAAGCTGACCTATTTGAATACTAGATTCATAAATCATATTTAGATCGCATTAGTTTAAGGTGACATGGACAGTGCTGAATCAAATGGTCAAACAAATAGAAGATAAATTGCTTGACTGTTGTTAAATACAAGAACTCAATTCTCAAACTGTAGCAAACACCTGTTCCATTTAGTTAGCTATCACAGTTTTGATATGAAAACTAGCCTTGTCTTTGTTACAAACCAGTTCCTTATCATTGAAGGTGGAAAAAAGTTTTTTTTTTTTTTAATTTTTTTAACAAATGTAGAAACAAATTAAGAGCTAGTTGCACTGGACTTGCAAACTGATATATTGAGATTGAAGCTCGATACTGAATTCTATAAAAAGGATACCATCTTTCCTCTCCAGGCGTGTTTGGTTTTCTTTCACTAACATAATAGATTATCATTTAAAGAAAAAAAAACACACAATAAGATTGTATTTGTAGTGTTCAGGCATTTCTGAGTGCGAGTAATTTTCCCTTCCCTTTCACTGTTTATGATGGGGTAGCATATTTAAAATTCGGGGGTTTTAAGATTTGTTCTTTCTGGAGAAGGGGGGAGGGGGCCGGGCCTGGACTTATGCATAGCATAGCTTGGAACTCTAGAACAATATTGTACGAGGTTTTTTTTTTTTTTTTTTTTCAAAGTCCGCTAAGCTAGGAGAATCACGTGAGATTACGAAAGAAAGACAAGAGAAAGCTGTTTATTGGCCGTTGCCTCCTACCCCCTTACACACACACACACACACACACACCGATAGACAGACTCTGCAATTCAGTAATTGTAGAATTAACCTCCCTGGAAATCTTAAAATATCCTATATCTACTGAGTTCTGTGATTACGTGTATATAGTTCGCCTAAATGATTCATCCGGTTTCAAAGCACTGTTTAATGACAAGAATATGACGTACAAAGACGGATAATACATGAAAAGATAGATACACTCACCAAGTTTTTAAAAAGTCCGCTTCGTAGCTCGCGTGCACACTAAATGGCAGGCCTGGAACCGCACTCGACAAGATGGCCGCAATATTGTGGCAGAGCCCGAATTTTATGTATCAGAATTTTATTTTAATGATCAATTTTATTTATTTTAAGGATATTGGGTTTTATGAAATATTAGTAATTATGTGGTGAAGGAAACCAATTGTTAAAATCCAGGTTAACGCAAGCTGGTAGAATTGTATCATTTTATTGTCAGCAAATAAAGTAAACAAAATGCACAATGGATAGTCTGCGAATGCAGGAAGAAAATTTATGAAATGCGTTAACCACAACATTAATGACATTCTGTAAAAATCATGAATCGTAATTGTAACATGTTTGTGAACATTTCACACATTCACTGATATGAGGAAATTGCCTAGAATCGGGAAATCAGAGCGTGTCGAGTGTTGCAGTTTTTGAGTCTTGACACGAGGAAAGAATTTGTTTTCCGAATGAAAGGAGGTCACACGTGCCTGACAGCAGACGACGCCGCAGAATTCCGGAACTCAAGATTCGAACAAAACCGAGAGGCAGGAGGTCTTTAAATGGAGAAGTTACTGTTCTTTTAGAGGGAATAAGTTCTCAGACTTTTGAGAGAGAAGTTATCGTTCTTTTGAAGAGAAGTTTTACGATTACATCAAAGTAGTTTGAATACATCGTTATAATCATTCGAATGTAATTCAACGTAAAAATTTAATCACGACATCGGTGATCCGATTGAGGGAAGACTAACAGCCAACGTTAGTTCATCTGAAGCATTGATGGTGAGGCCATATTCAATGCTAAGCATCAATTGACCAGCACCGCCTGTCCATAGAAGTATCAACCTGGCGATACTGAGATCAACACACCAACACCGGAGGTCATCAGAGAACGTCGTTCGAAGACAACTAAAAGGTATGTGTTACTCCAATTCAGGATTCAATTGCTCAATGCTCGATCCGCCCTACTCGACTGGCAAAGTTTCCAAATATCCGTCCTAATTCACAACATTCACACTCGTTACTTTTCACATTTAATAAGAAATACAGTTTGTTATTTAATCATTGAAATTAATGTGTTATCATTCAGACTCAATCCCCAATTATTATTTGCTCACCGTTAAACCTCTCGCATATGAACCAGATAATTTACCCACTCATTCTAGATGGTGAGTGGAAGGTGATCTGCTCAATTCAATTTTACATCCCCAAATTTAGGCACGAATTGAGCGGGTTGTCATGGTGGAGTATGCTTAGGGTTCGATTCCCGGCCGAACTAGTTTGTTATAATAGTACAATACCGAGGTTATTGTCTCACTTCGTAATTCTAATAATTTAAATAACAGCGCGACATATGGCTAGACCTGAACTCATGTTTGTACATAAAATTATACAGTTATAATTACCTGTTTCTCATCTGGTTCTTTTTCCTTCGTATCTGAAAGTTGTTTTTCAAAAAGCTCCATGAAGCGATTGACAGTTTCCTGAAGACCTGCTGGTACTTCCTGCCCACTGCTCTCGACCACCACAGGATTTTCCACGTGCGTCGTTGCGTGTTCTTGAACAGAACTTAAGGACGTTCCAAGAAAATCACAAACTCCACATTTGTACGGGAAAAACCCGAAATGATTAGAGAAATGTTCGGCAATTATTTTCGGGGAACACACAATTTGTTCTTCACACATCACACAAGGATAAAGAATTATTTTTTGTGGATCATCTTGTTCTTTAAGTTTAATAGTTATAGGTTCTTTAAGCGTGCTAACGTCCACTTTTTCTTCTTCGATACGAAGAGGGAGATCTGGATGTACGAATGTGTTATGGACACGAATTTTCGCTCGTTCAATCGACCTATAGTCACAGTGACCACACTTAAAAGGTTTAATATTTAAATGTTTTTTAGCGTGTTTATAAAAAGCTTTAGTCACCGTACGAACACCGCAGATACATGTAGTGTGTTTAGCTTCTTTATTAGCAATAAAATCTTTCACATTTCGTTGATTCCAAATGGTAGCACGAGAGCCACGATTACTCAATTTCTTTTCTGTGGGTTGTTTCACCTTCACTTCAACAGTTTCTGCTGTGTTCTGAGGGCAACTTTCACTATTTGGAGGCAGTTTATTTGGGTTCTGAATTTCGGGTGGAGCAGATATACTTAATGTTTCTTTGGCGATACGTTCGCTCATCGAGGAAGTAGACATGGGAATATTTTTAGAATTTATTGTGGAAATGTTTAGCGTCCTTAGGGACAAATTTTCACTAGGTGATTGGGAGATATTTTCTGTATTCTTTGCATCTCTGTTGTTTATTAGTTCTTGTTTCGTATACTGTAACGATTGTGGTGATCCTGTTTTAGTCTCTACGCCTACTTGACCGTCACAAATTTCCGTGTCATTTTTAAATGCTGATGTTGAATTTGTAGGACTAGTATTACATTCAGACGTCTCAATATTCCATTCGTCAGCTAAGCTTTGAACGCATATCGATGCCCCTTTCGGCTGTTTTACCTGCTCCTGAGAATCTTTAAATCTTTCTACAACACTTTTCTTTGGACATATTTGTTTTGATGTTTCTTTATTAGATTCTTCTGCTACCGACACTGGGGTACTCATTTCTAAACCTCGAGATGAAGATGATTTATTCTCTGTTTCGCGAACAACGAATAAATCCTCTTCCTCCGAAGTTGGACGTTCAGGAGTTATCTTTTTGGGAATACCAGCCTTAAACAACAACACATCATCCACTGGGATAACAGGGTGTACAGGATGCTTTCGAGCTCGGCGTCTTTGGCGTTTTCGGGCGTTCTTATCTTGAGACTCCTTCTCGTCGTCCGAAGAACTATCATACACACAATTCTCTGGGACATTGTCCAAGATGAGGATCGGGAGACCCTGAAATAGAAACACATTAATAGTTCTAATAATTCATGTCACTCAGCAACTAACCTTTTAAGATTTTACATTATAATGCAAGTTATCACCTTACAGCAGAGCACAAAATTTCCGGAAGCAATTGGCGACTAGAAATTTACAGCTGGCGACCAGTGTTCAGTACGAATGGCTTCTTCCTAAACTCACAGGGCTGCGCAGTTTCTGTTTAGCACGAAAATAATTGTCATTGAGTGAGATTTACAGTGAAAATTCATTACGAGATTCCCAAATTTGCTATCAATTGTCATATTTTGTGCAGTTTTACTTGTGAGTACTGCTTCATGTGAAAGGGGCTTCAGCAGTCTTAACAAAGTTAAGATTGCCTACAGGAATTCACTGAAGACTGATACACTGGATGATTTGATGACAATCTCCACTTCACTTAAGGACTTTAATCCGAAAACTGCAATCGACAACTGGTGCTTCAGTGCAGAGAGAGAGCGTTACACAAACGTGAAGTCATAAAGTAAGATATTTTAAACACGTACATGAAATGTCCAATTCAAAATTCACTATCCTGAATCTAATCGTCTGGTTCCGAAATCTTATGCCCTGATGCAATCTCTGTCAAACCAAAAGCCATGGTCGGGAAAACCTCTTGTAATTTGTACGTGAGAGATACTGGGGACTATGTGAGTGCGTCTGATTGAAATTTTGCGCTCTGCCTTAGAGTACACACAGTCATTGGCTTTCCAGTTCTATGAAAGTACAGTGCGAAACTTAAAATGATACTCACAAATCACTACTTCTCATTCGTAATCAATCCCGAAAAGTGGTCTTTTTAACCAATAAGACTCCAACGATTCACATCAAATTCTGTCCCCTCCATGTCAAGTCCTAGTTCCCATTTTAATTGTGAATGAACCGTCCGTGCCTACTTAAACCAGGAATTGAAGTTGTTCTTTGCGTATAAAGTACCGAATACTTTATAACCTTAATACGCCAACAATACTTCCTTTCGTCGTTTTAAACTCATCTCATAGCGATTATAAATTTTTCTCAGTCGAACAGTTGTCACATGAAAACATGCGAACTGGAAACCTTTACAGCGAGACTACTTACAAATTTATTGACACTAAGGACGAGTTCGCCTTATGACTTCGAATGCATACAGAATCATTTCCGAAGATGAAGGAAAAGGAAAACAGGTTTAAAGTCTATGCCAAATAATGATGATTTTTCACATTTCTTAGCTAGCAAAAGAAAATGATCATGGTAATTTTGGTGCTAAAATTCAAAAGAACAAACTGGGGTGCTATAAATAATTAATAAAATAAAAAATGAAAAGAAATTCAATATAGCACAGAGAAAATTCAGCAAATCTTCATTTTAATTATTACTATCAATTTCTTAATTTTTCATAAAATCCGAGATTACATTTACCAATATATGTATATCGTATTAATTACGTTTAAAATTAAAATATAATTTTACCCTGTAGATATTAACGAAAGAGGAAACAACCGATTTTTAACACACCATATCCTCTATACATGTGAATTCTATAACGCACAAAGAGTGAAAAAGTGACTGACTGGATCGGAACTCAAACTCAGAATCTCCAGCATATCGTGTCGATGCGTTTTGGGAAGCGGATTGGGTGGCATAATGATTAACGCATCGGCACCGTATGCCGGAGGTCTCGGTCCAGTCAACCCCTTTTTCACTCTTTGTGAAAAATGAAATGAAATCTTTGAGTTTTACGTCCCACGGTTATGTCGGCTAGGCTAAAGGAGACGGTGATGATGAGAAATGAATGAAATGGTGGAATGAAGAAAGTGGGAGGAAACCCACGCACACGGTGTTTGTCCACCACAAAGTTCACTTGGCGGGAGCAGGGTTTGAACCCAAGACTCCATGCATCAGAGGTGAACGCTCTATCACTGAGCCACCGCGGCCCCTCCACTCTTTGTGGGTTATACAATCTTACCCTGTTCATTTTAGATCATACGGTATAATATAAACCGCTTGAAGAATACCTACGTCAGTAAACTCTAACGGTACTGAAATGAACTTTGTGGTGGACAAACACCGTGTGCGTGGGTTTTTTTCTCGGGGTTCTCCCGTTTCTTCCACTTTCTTCATTCCACCATTTCATTCATTACTCATCATCACCGTCTCCTTTAGTCTAACCGGCATAACCGTGGGACGTAAAACTGAAAGATTTCAAGGATTTTCTAACGGTACTTACATTTTGCTTCTCCAAACGGCTATGTATTACTAACAGAATGGAACCAATTTTAATGAATGTTTCTTGTATTTATGATCAATGACTGAAAACAAAATCAGCTATATGGGATTTTGAAAAATCGAGGGGAAAAAATGTTCTACGGAGAATGAATAGCCGTTGAGATATCCGGATTTGAAATAATAAAAGTTTTTAAATTAACTGACTTTAAGTTTTCCTCATAATATTTATCCAAAATAAATCTTTACTTTAGATGTATGCCCGTGAGCTTAAGAAGTATACACCCTTCATTTTCCTACTCATGACTTCTCAGAACTTATACCTCAATGGCACTGTCTTCATCTTTGGAGTACATGCTCGCAAGTTCGTGTCTTGGTCACATCATACAGACTTTGTGAAGTTTGAATTTTTCATACATCTCTCTAATCATACCACAAATGCGTAACTGTATTCAAGACAAAAATCACCCTATTTGCTAAATACCATTGCACCCTTCATTTGCCTCGCCACTGCAATCTCTCCCAGCACCACCAAAGAGGTTATCGGCGACAAGCTGATGTCAGAGGGTAATCGTAAGATATGAACGCGGAAACGCAGCCTACTTTTAACGAACACTTGTTTACTGTTCGTGCGCTCACATAAGGACATCAATGGTCGCCGCCCTGTCCGTTGCAGCGGCCCGAGCGATTCTTCTGTTCAGATGCTTTGCTGGGACACTGGGAAGCACGCTTCTTATGGGAACCACCTACCTCCAATCGTACATACTGTCGATGGACGACTAACACGTCACGAGCATCCGGCTTCTCTCAGCCCTCCTGTAAAACCATGTTAGAAATCAGTTACTCACTGTTCAATAGGCATTCGTGGCGCCACTCTGGCACTGAAGACAGACTATTATCCACACAATTATATACGTCGTGCTGTCTGATGATCTTGAAACTACTAGTAACGTGCAATCTACAGACACTAGCATCAACTTGCCCTACACAGCATCCGGTGTGCTGGGACCTTTAAATAAGGTTCGTATACATCCCGTATTTTACAGGATTGTTCCTTATTATGAGGTCGTTTCCCGGAGTCCTGGCAAAATTCTCTGGGATGCAGAATTGTCTCGTAAATTGTGTTTAAATTCTCTTTTTTAAATTTAAAATATGTAACTTAACTGCACGAGATAGCTATCTTCATAAAAATATCATACCAATTGGCAATACTGTTACGTTGCGGGAATAGTAAACTCGCGAATAGGGTAATAACTAAAGACGACTTGGTTGATTTGACATTGATCTGCTATGAATCGAAATTAGTTTCATTATTTGCCTTGTGTGGTTTATGCAGAAGAGAACGTTTTCTTTCAGAAATCTGAGCGTTAAATACTTCTTTATTATCTGTTGCGACTGTGATGAAAAATGTCTCGTAATTTATTTTTCAAAAAATAATTTTATACTAAAATCAGCCTCATCTCCACAAACATACTTTCTGTGATGAGCATTTCGTGCTAACCGGACGATGTAAACAAATAATTCTAAATTTAATGTCGTTCCGTAAGTACCAGATACATCGTAAACACTGACCTGTCTAGAATTCTCTCGTGGCTATTTGATTAGCGTACACGCATCGCATATGAACGACTTACCTAGCACTTTCTCGACCTCTTCATCAAATATATTGATTTTCGCTGATGATTGTAAACTCATCAGAGTCGTTAACACTGTAGACGATGCTTTTTCACTGCGAACTAACATAGATAATGTTATGTACTTGGTGCTCTGTCTGGAATCTGTCCCTAAACCCTAATAAATGCATTACAATCTCTATTTCATTTAAAAAAAAAAAAAACTTTTGACAGATATACGTATAATGTTAACGGTGTATCTATAAAAACGCGTTTCATCTCAAAAAGATCTAGGTGTTGTCTCTGATGAAAAACTCTCCTTTGCCGATCATATCAGTTTGATCTCATCCAGAGCTATAAAACTACTTGGTCTACTTTTTAGATTTCCAAAAATACAGTTTCCCTGCCCTCACAATGTTTTATAAGGCTTTTATTTCTCCGATCGAGATCACTGAATATTGTCCACCTCTATGGAACATGGCAGTACCTATAATTTATCTCGCATTGATTCTGTATTAAACTTCTTCCTTGCCCCATAGTTAGATTTAGAATTCCGAGTTACGTAATTACTCGAAACAAGACCTAATGTCTTTACCTGACAAACGACGCCACGGAGCTGATTTACTTTACCTGTATAAGATAGTAAAATTGATTTTGGATTTTTACTATCGCAGATTAACTTTCGTGTTCCTCGGCGGCGAACTCGTTCTCTCAACTTGTTAACTTATGAGACACCTAAGTTGACAGTTGTAAAGCGATCCTTGTCTTATAGACTAGTGCACGATTACAATACATTGTCAACAGGATATAACATTTTTACCTCTGTGAGAAACTTTAGAACTGAATTAATAAGAACTTTGTATATTAACAGATTAACCTTTTTTGTATTTTTATCTTTTTGTCTTTATGTTTTACAGTTTCAGCTAACTGGCCTAGTGCTGTATGAAACTTCGTAAATAAATAAATATTGCCAGACTATCTGGGATCGAACATGTGATCTGTACTCCAAAGGTGAAAGCTAAACCTTACTATTCATGAAAAAAATTAATACCATTTAATAATAGCACAACAAATTACTTACCACATGTATCCTTTTAATATGCCTTCCTACGTAATATTTTTCTCGGCCTTTAAATCCACAATAATTACATTTATAAGGCAACAAATTCTCATGAACTTTCAAGTGTCGTCGATACGAAGCCCCGTAATTACAAGTATAGTCACAGTGTGGGCAATTGAATTTCCTCATCCACTTGCGACCATCGGGGTCTCTGGGCTGGCGAGAGTATTTTCGATGCACCTGAGAGATTACTTCATCTATATTGTTCGTAACGTTACTATTCTGTGGAGGTTCAATTTCACACTCAGTGATCACAGGTGTCATGTCAACGTGCATTCGCCAAGAATGTCGTAGCACCAAGTTCTGTTGCACAGACAAATATGAACAATAACCACACTTGTAGCGTTTCTTTTTGTGTAGTTTCAAGTGCGTTTTTAAAGATTTGTAATTCCTCACGTAAATATCACATACGGGACAGTTGATGTAATGCGGCGGATGGTTTGGATCAGCTTCTTCAATGTTCTCCCCGGAATCACCATCCTCATCAGTGCAATACTCGTAAGAATTAGAAGGTCCTTCACGTTTATCAATACAACTCTTCCGATTTTCTTGTTTTTCTTCGTGACTTTGTAATTTTAACAAATTAATACATTTAAATGGGTCTTTATGTTTCTTCTTGATATGATGCTTGACTTGGTTCACATCACGACCCATGAAACTGCAGTATCCACATTTGAACGGATGAGCATCCGTATGCATCGCCCGCATATGTTGAAAAAATGCAGTCTGTTGCAGCTGAACATTGCAGTACGGACAAGAACGACACGTGCGTCGTGTTTTGCCGTACAGAACACGCGTCATCACCGGTTTATTCGGGTGTGATTCTTTCAAGTGTTCCAAAATGTCAGACTTCTGTTTGGAGCTAAAATCACAGTAAAAGCACTTGTACTGACACTTAGTTGCAATCAGTCCCGATTCATCGCCTGAAGTAGCAGGATTAGGCTCAACTTTTCCATCACAGAGTACATGGCCTTCTTTTGTCACTTGAAAAGTCACGGCTTCTTTCGAAGGCTTAGCATTGAGATCTATTTCACGCAGTTCTCTGGAAGTACCACTGGCCAACCGAGGCTTTCTCAGAGGTTTAGTAATAATTACAGTTTCATCAACGGTCGATTCTAACACTGATATTGTTTGTTTCTCTTTGACGATAGTGGCTTCCACGTCTTCATCATGTTCCAACACGCCTTTGTTGTATTCTATATAATCCTCCATGAAACCACCAACCGGCTCTGGCGCTTCGAGGTGTCTGCGCTTGTTTCCGGTAGCACTTGCAGGATTTTGTTCCGAATTCGTATCAGCCTCGGACTGTGCAGCCCAAGACGTACTTGGTTCACTTGGAATAGCGCGTTCCTCACTAGTTACCGTCTCAGTACTCTTACTCTCTATACACTGTTTAGTTAAACTTGATGCACTACTTCTATTAAACAATGTATTATTTTTGTTCTTGCACTTTACGATTACTTTCCTGTTAGTATTTATTTTACGTGTACTATTATTGTTGAATTTTACATTTACAGCGTTTGATGTCCTTATCAAGTTATTAGGCTTACACTGTTTTGTTAACTCTGGAACATTTAAATTTAGTTCTTTAATCTGAATGACCTTTGTATCATCAGACGCTTGGGGGACTTCGGAAACTTGTATAACGGACGGGGTAGCGTTGTCTTCATTCGCTTGAACAACAATCTGAAGAGGGTTTCGTGACGATTTGGCTAGTGATTGTAGGAAGTTTATTATTGACTGCACTTGTTCTGTATTTACGGTCTGATTCTCACCAGTATTAATAATTGCATTAGGACTTATGCCATCCACTTCCATTGCTTCTGTAGTATTGTGGTTAGAATTCGTGATGTCTACTGGAAGAATCTCTATTTCTTTGTTGCCATTCAAAGTAATATCTTGGGTTACCTGAGAGTCTACTTCTGAAAACGAAGAATTAGATACTATTGGCACATTTACAACACCAGTGACTCCTTGTGACAATAGCTGTGTCCAATCAACACCGCTAAATATCACATTATCCAACGGCACTTCTTTGCCCTGCTCGTCACCAGAGGACACAATAGTAGAAGAGGAGTGTCGATTATCCTGGATGGAAGCCCCCACAATCCACGTTCCATTTTCATCTTCAAACAAACGCAAATTCTGCAGTGTTTCCTCTGAAGATTCGCCATTGGTTTGGCACGTGTCGTGGTCTAAGAAATGACCAGTCTGTGCAGAGCCCAAACCCATGGTATAGCCGTTGGTCAAAAGAAGCAATGGGTCCGCAGAGGTATCTAAGAGTTCTTCCATTGCTGAAAAAACAGAAAAAAATACAAGATTATAGTTCTTTCCTTTTTTTTAAAAAAATACTATCATCATCTATTACAATTTTTAAATATTTCACTTATATATTTTTATCTGAAACTTTAAAAGTGTACGCCGTACAAAAGAGCTCGAGCTATTTTACAATTCCGGATAGTGAGTAAAACTAGGGAATGTGTGATTACTCGCGCTACGAGCCAATATTAAGAAGTAGCTATGAAGGTGAGGGAGCGATGTGTAAACTAACACCATCCCTGTCACTACCGACCATGCCACAACAGTTTACAAGTGAATTTTTTTTGTCATAGTATCTATTGGTAATCTTTTATATCATAGTATCTAATGTTAATATTTTGTCAAAATCTATTGTTAATATTTTGTCGTACAATCTATTGTTAATTTATTATGTTATGTTATCTATTGTTAAATTTTTTGTCATAGGATCTATTGTTAATTTTTTGTTATAGAATCAATTGTTAATCTTTTAAGTCATAGAATCTATTGTTAATTTTTTGTTATAATATATACTGTTAATTTTTTATATCATATAATCTACTGCTAATATTCTATGCCATGGTATCTATTGTTAATTCTCAAAGCGCCATTGTTTGTATGTGGTTACTTTTATACAGTTAAATAGTATACATACTTTTAAACTACCTATGTATATACTAATTGAACCTGCGCTGTTTACACAGGACACACAGTTCTAATATGAGCGTGAATCTCCTTCTCATTTCTCACTATAATTGTGCAAGTCCCTTTACGAACACAAGTAAAGGACAGGAAGACTCAAAAAGGGAGTGAACTGCTATAGACAAACATATAAATGTAATATTTTAATATATATATATAAATAGTGTTGGGGTGAATTTGTGGCAAACTTGGGTAAGTAATAGATGATACCGAATGCAAATATTTTTTCTTATAATTCCACATCCGAGTACGCCTCATTGTGGGTCCACAAGCCTCCGAAGTTGCCAGCTTGCAATAAGTTTTGTCAATCAGATTAAAGCTATGCGCCTGAAATGTCCATCAACCCGTTATACGTAGCTGTTCTACTGGTTGCCTTTCATAAGGGAATCAATTTTTATCGTTTTAGTGGCAACATTAAACTAATAGGGCCAAAACGACTCCTAAAATGTGGAATAGAAAAATAAAGACTTTTTTTTTTTTTTTGAAAATTTGAATGAGAAGCGGCAAATCTATATATCATTTGGAATCGACCAGTGAAAACGGTACGTTTCTAGCACTTGTGGTTTTCGAGATCTCATTATCGAAAGGATTGGTCACAAACATATAAACTTTTCTTGACCACAAACATATGAATCTAGCATTTTAATATATAGACTAGCTGAACCTGCGCTCTCTACACAGCGCATCATTCACATATGGGCATGAATTTCCTTGTTATTCCTCACATCTGTACATGTTCCTTTACAGACACAAGTGAAAGACGTCTTGATAAAAATCGGCCAGAGATACCGTAAAGGGGAGTTTTTTTTTTTTTCGATTACTTTTTCAATATCTCGCACTGTTTGCAAGATTTGAGCCTACTTCTGATTGCATTTTCTAATTCTTGTATGATCAGTGTTTTTTTTTTTCTTCCTGCATGCAGTATGTAATAAGCAAATACATTAAGAATTAATTATAATACCAGTGATATACGGTGTTCATTGGGCAAAACACTCCAAACAATAAAGATTCATCATAGACAGGAGAGATGGTAATTCTTCGTTTTTTTATAATTTGACCATGAAACAAACGCCTGAGAGATTTGCAACCCCTGTATACAATTATGTTGTGTTGGAATGTATAGAACGTAGGATATTATGATTGTTTCTTTTTTTTTAATTTCAACACCTGCACAAATGTAATAAAGTGTACCTGCAAAAATGTAATAAAGAAATAATGACCATGTTATTTTTAAAATATTCAGTTAGAACTGGACAATCTATGCAGAATTTGCAGTCGATCAGTGAAAACGTCATCTTTCTAGAGCCTGTAGTTTCCGAGATCTCATTGTCGAAATGATTGGCCACAAACATATAAACGTCCACAAACGTATAGCTTAAAAGAACTCGGAAGATGGCAGCACAATTCACGTGCATTGATTTTAGAGAAGGCTTATTAAAAAAAAAAAAAGGTTTTGAACAATAATTTTAAAACATAAACTTTATGGAAAATATCTATTTAAATTATTTATTTAAAGTACACATACTCTAAAATATTTGCCTTTATTAAACGTGAAATTACAAATAACCATAAATCAAAGGTTTTGAAATCAATAGTTAGAGGTTGGAGCTCTGGCGTTTTTATTACTTTTGTAGCATTTTAACAGATTGATACATAAAATTTCTCTCGCTCACCTCATTAATAAACCACAGCTTTATATTTAACAGGGGATCTATCCCTGGTTCCATCGCTTTGTATTCGACTGCGAACTGAAATAGATGGCTTACAGGCTACCGTACTCTATGTCCACGTAAAAGAAACGCCAATTACTTTTTTCTATTATGGGAGCCGCGGTGGCTCACTGGTAGAGCGTTCACCTCTGCTGCTTAGAGTCCCGGGTTCGATCCCAGCACCTGCCAAGTGAACTTTGTGGTGGACAAACACCGTGTGTGTGGGTTTTCTCGTGGTTCTCCCGTTTCCTCCCACTTTCTTCATTCTACCATTCCATTCATTTCTCATCATCACCGTCTCCTTTAGCCTAGCCGGCAAAAGCATGGGACGTCAAAGATTTCATTTCATTTTCTCTTCTATTATGCATTTCAAATTTACTGAGCAGGAAGTCGTTTCATCTGAGGTGAAATTCTCCGAAAATGTTCGTGGATTTATTCTTCCGGAGCAAAATGAACTGTTGGTAATTTCAGTAACTGTGATAAGTTAATTATAATTAAACCAGCTAATAACACTGTTGTTCACATCTTAGTTTACGAAAACAGCCGCCGTACACATTGAGTGTTCAAGTAATAACAAGCTTATAGTTTCATAAAGCTTCCACATATGGTGTGGTATGATGAACTCAACCTTCTTCAAGTTACACCTTACCCTCCTCTACTCCATAGTTATGCAACGTTATGCTACATGGTAGTGTAAAGAAGCAGACCGGTTTCTCTTAATAATGTACATTAAGTGCTATTCCCATTAGGTAAAAGTTAAATATCTGTTAAAATTCTCACAACTTACTATTAATTTCTTTGGAACAATGATCAGGGAAGAGTGAAAGAAAAGTACAATATAAAAACTCATTCAAATAAGATTAGTTTCAAATCTTCCCCAGCGGTTAAGTGCCAAAGAGTAGGTCCAGAAATGCGAAAAATACGTAAAATCTACAGAAAAGAAAAAGTAAATTGGTCATTTTTCATGAAATTCATGCTAACAAAAGAAATGTAATGTGGTACTTTCAAGTGTTAGAAGCAGCATGCTGTTAGTATTATTTTAAATGAAGGCGTGATAACGTCAAACATCACAGTGTAATGTCATAGTACGACATGACGTCATAGTGCAATGAGGAAAATAATTCCCAGTATTCAAAGATAGTATGTAGTTGAATGTGACAGTTGTGACATTTCGATTATGAGTTTTATAACAACTTGTGTTGGTAAAGAAAAAAACGTAACGAAAAGCGGCACGAATTATTGAAATTGAGCAGAAAGTGTGAAACATGTAGTACGGCGCTGAGAATAAAGAAACAGAGGAAGTTACATTTTCAAATATGAACATCGGATTGATGGTGTAAAATGTCATTAGCAAGATAATTTTCCTCGAGGACACAAAGCTATAGATACAAAAGGTACCTAACCTAGTGCTTTTAGCGACATTCTCGTTTACGCACATACCTATCATCGCTAACGTGCGTGCTCCCTCGCTACAGATCGGGTCGCCATGTTGTGTTCCTGCCCTGATTCAGTCAGATAGCATTTGTGCTTTTTAGTAGTCACCTAGCACATTTTATTTTCTACACTGTAGTTTTTATGGCATCTTTCTGGGCACAAAACAGTAAAGTTCTCTTAAAGTGAATGTGAACCGAGGAAGTTTTATTAAAAACTTTCTAAGGTAATGACACTGAATGTTTAGATGAAGGAGGCTAAAGTTAAGATGATGGCAAGTGCTAATTGAAAATATCGAACTAAACCTAGTCTAATATTAACAGAAGTTAGTGAAATGGAAACTTTCTTCGATCCGAAAAAAGGCCGGCTCTCCTCAACTAAATATTGGTATGAATTTAATCATAAATGACAAAAAATTCATGTTTTTCAAGCTGAAAATGTGGGACCTACTGTCCCGCACAAAGGCCTTCCTAACATTAACAAATTTTAACATGGAAATTATTACCGTTGTTTAAAATGTTCTGTTGTTATTACAATCAAACAACAATCACTGTATACTATAATGCAGCCCTTGATACAGAATAATGTTTATTATCGATAAAATAATATAAACAATGCCCACTTTGCAGTCAAATTAATGCTATTGCAAAACCTCAAAATGTTACTTACTTTCTATTATCTTATTCAAAGTAGTACTTTTATTTTTTAAATATTACGAGGAGTTAAAGAAAAACATCGCTTGTAAATAAATAAACTTTACACAAAACTGACATTTCGACTTCCACCCATTCTACCACCACAAACCAGTGTTGTCAACAAGTACTTCAGAAAGAACCTAAATGATTCTCAGAATCAGTGATGCCAATCTATGGAGAAAATCCCAGCCTATAGGATTTCGGATATTAATTTTGAAAAAAGGGAAAAAAGATACTTTTTTTTTATGAGAAATTATTCGTTGCGCTTGAACCTTCAACCTGCTTTACATTAGAGACTAAGCATGCTTAATTATTATTATTTTTTACTTTAGTCGTAACGTCTCACAATTTAGGCTAAAGAAGATGGTTATGTTCTTCCATCTGGAAAAGAACCTGGAATTACACGTAGCAAAGCCTTATGCTTAATTAAAAGTTCTAATTGGTTAAAAAGTTGCCACCCCCGTCCCGAGAAATATATCGCGTCCCGACGAAGCTCAATCGGGACTTGAAAATTTCCCGACTTTCATATTTATTGATAAAATTATTATTATTATTATTATTATTATTATTATTATTATTATTATTATTAATAATAATAATAATAATAATAATAATAATAATAATAATATTGAAACAATTTGCACATTATTACGTATAGCCTTCAAAATACGAGATCTCAGAACAGCGGCAAACATTTAGCAATGTGCCTTGCAAGAGAAAGTCTAAGCTCACTTTATAGTCAGTGAAGATTGACTTCTCGAGGCAACAACAAACTAGAAATAATATACATTTAAATGAGGACAGCAGTAGCAGTATTCACGAGAGTAACAGCTGAAGCAATGACAACAAACGGTACCATTCCCACAACAAAAAAGTTTATTCAAGTACTGAGATAGCTAACTATTTCTATTTTTAGTTGCCGTATAAGCATACGGGAGTTATAGTTCACTTTAGGCGCCCATTTTTTTAAAAAACTATTACCTTTGTGATATAGAGTAACGCTTCTCAAAATCAAATATTTTACAACTGTGTATAACATAGAATCAAAATAAATTAGAGGTATTAGCATTGGTGTTTAAAATTGATTTCTACTGTAAGACTTGTAAAAAAAAAATCATATTACACGATTTGAGAAATAGGCCGCCCGCAGGTATATACATACAGGGTGTCTCAAAAGTTCCCTGGCATAGGGTAACTCTGTTAATATCAGAGTTACAACAATATGTAAAAGAAGAAACTTCCTCTAAATATGATGTTTTCAATCTAAAGTGAAGTATTTTTTTTAATCAGACGAGCTGTACACCCAATGTTAAATGAAAATGCAACGTTGCAATTTATCTGGACCCACAACATAAGTTACTGTTGCTGAAGTTACTACCGTGAAGTTACTGTCTTTTACACTAACGTGTCGATGGCCAGCTCCATTTCCAACATGCCCCCATTCACCATATAACTAACTACTAACTAACTAACTCTATGGCCTATGGAACCCGGAGGTTCAATGCCGCGTTCACAAAAGCTCTCCACTGACTTCTATCCTTAGCTGACTGCATCCAGTTTCTACTTTGTATTCCAATCTCTGCGAGACCCATCTTAATATTGTCCTCCCATCTGCGCCTAGGTCTTCCTAATGGTCGTTTTCCGATTGGTCTTCCAGTCAAGACTTTGAAAGCGTTTCTACTTTCTTCCATTCTAGCTACATGACCCGCCCACCTAAGCCTCCTAGACTTGACGACCCTAACAATGTTGGGTAAACCGTATAAATTATGTAGTTCTTCGTTATGAAGTTTCCGCCATTCCCCATTCCCGTTCTTCTTGCCCCATTCACCATATTCTTACAAAATTTATCCACCTCCCTCCATGCCCTTCCCTCCCATACCCTCTATTAATTTTCAATGTTGCACTTTCATTTAACATTGGGAGCATTAAGAGTGTACAGCCCAAACGGGTCATCCAATTTCTTAAAAAAATATTTCACTTTACATTAAAACCATCATATTTGGAGACAATGGGTGATATCAATAAAAATAAGTAACTACTCCTGAGAAGTCCTGCTCGAGAATCGGAGTAACTACACCTGGAGTAATCTCCTCCCTCAATTTCGTATCAATAAAACAAGCCACTACTCAGGTCTAGTCTGCTCCAGATTTATGAACGTTTACTCGCGCTTCCTCTGCACGTAACACTGAGTCGAATCAATAAAAGAAGTGGTTACTCATTTCTCCGATCTGTTGGGCGGTCATTTCGATGTGGGTAACTTATGGCGCAGTATCCTAAACGCCATGGAAGGGACAATTAGTAACGACAGCTTCAATCAAAGTGCATTTGTGGATATTATAAAAGAGTTTCCAGTGGTACTTTCAAAGTCACAGTTACCAGAAAGTAAACGAAGAAAAGCCGAAGCTTGGAAGGCAAGTACAGTGAAATGCAACGAAATATCAAATACATCTACATATGAGACACAAATCCAAAAGAGAATCCTTAATATCCGAGCGAGCTTTAAAAAAAATAATAATAATAATTTGAAAAAGAAAACGGGAAACAAGAAAGTAATACTAAAAAAATGGGAACGAACCTCTTGGAACCGATGGATGTTGATTGGAATCCAGCAATATCAAGATTAGCACACACACACACACACACACACACACACATATATATATATATATATATATATATATATATATATATATATATATATATATATATATATATATATAATAGAGGTAATCATTCGAGTAACTCACAAATCCGGGCAAATAGGTTGCCAGTTTTGTACTACTTGTATTATCACTTAATTTGCAAGCAATAGATTTAATCAAAAGAGGACAAAGAAGAATCTTTGGCTGCAAGCGCCAATTTTGTACTTGACATATTAACCCTTTCTGACCTGAAATTTGTTTTGGAAATGAAGATTTTTTTTATTGCAATGGATTACATGTTTAGGTCTAAGGAAGTAAGAAAATCAACATTTTTTTTACAAAATATATTGCTACGGAGGAATTTCGGAATGATTCCAAATGGCATCATTATTACATTGTGATGCATACACTATAGAAAGTGATTAAAGAATGTCATCATTATTTCTTTATTAATCTCTGTTACATAAACAGACTTTCTGACAATATTGATAATTGCTTTGACCTATTTTGCTGATTTTTTTACATAATTACATGGAAATCATTTTAGGTGCAACGCTTTGGAACAATTCTTCTCCGTGTCCAGGCAAAGTGAAACGTTACATTTTCCACACTTCAGTCTATTGTAACGTTTGATACACAATTTGCATCTTGCTTTATCTGCTACAGCTTCTGGCCAATGACGAAATCCATCATATACCTCAGCAACAGGACGGGGGGCTTTTGATACACTTTTCAGCTTTAATGAACAAGCGTTTGGCGACTTTAATGGACGTCCTATTCTTTTCGGCTCAGTGGTTCCCCTTTTCAGAAAATCGGCAGATATATCACATACAAAATCAAGTATAGGGGGTTGGTGTTTTTCTTTCTTTTGATTACAGTGCCTTCTCTAAGAAGCCATGCATTCACGCATGCCTTATTTATGAAATGAAAAATGATTTTTAGGTAGTATCACCGACCTTTGATTTTGGTGCAGTAAAGTTGAGCAAGCATATTGTGCAAGTCAACACCCCCATAAATGTGTTGTATTCTTTTACTTCTCTCAAAGGCAAGCTTTCTCAAAGGAGACAAAACTACCATAAAGTATGCTATTTTATCCCAAACCAAAAGCACTCAAATGAAATGAAAATTGCATAAAAATCATTTTATAAACGCAGGGGGCAAATTCCCCCTCTTCTCTCTCTTTCCCCACGCGATGACCATTACTTATGCTATTTTACGACTGTTACTTATGCTTACGACAAACATAATCACAAATGACATTTCTTTTTACTTCGAAATAATAAAGGCTCTGGTACATTACTACTGTAGATCCAGAATAACAAAGTCCAAACTTTTAGAGGCAGGGCTACCAATCCCCAACCAATGTTTCTTCCGGACGTTTCTTGTGTGACACTGGCCACCGCAACTCTGACAATGCCCCCCACAGAACACCAAAATAACACGCTTGTAATATAATAAAGAGAATAGCACCGTGCGAAAATAATATGTGCTCCTCCCAATACTAAGTATGCCCCCCGAATCTGAAAGAAACAGTCCCCGACACCCCTTCTCACACCACCGTACGGTATATACTCCAACATTATTTACTGATATCACCTCAAATATGTTAAATATCAACCTAATAGCTAAATAATTTGATAAATATTTATTGAGCTGAGCGAACCGAAGCTCTTATACTCGGGTTAGCCGTTTGGTTGTCCGCGAACTCCTCCTAGACCGTTTGGCCGATCTCAACCAAACTTAGCACGCTGATAGAGTATGTCATGCTGAGTGACAACATAGGTCGAAATCAAAAATCCGATGTACCATCGAGGAATAATCACCGAAAAACGCTTCCTCCTAGACCGTTTGGCCGATCTCAAGAAAACTTAGCACGCTGATAGAGTATGTCGTGCTGAGTGACAACATAGGTCGAAATCAAAAATCTGATGTACCATCGAGGAATAATCACCGAAAAACGCTTGCATAGACTTAACATGGGGAAAAAGTTTTCACGCGATTTTTTTGTCAACAATTAAAAATGGCATTTATTATTGCATAATGGCCAGGAATGATTACGTAGTTTAAGCTCGCTCAGCTCATTTCATTGCAATCGGGTACATCCATTGCATTCCAGTTGAGCTGAGCGAAGCGAAGCTCTTATACTCGGGTTAGCCGTTTGGTTGTCCGCGAACTCCTCCTAGACCGTTTGGCCGATCTCAACCAAACTTAGCACGCTGATAGAGTATGTCGTGCTGAGTGACAACATAGGTCGAAATCAAAAATCCGATGTACCATCGAGGAATAATCACCGAAAAACGCTTCCTCCTAGACCGTTTGGCCGATCTCAAGAAAACTTAGCACGATGATAGAGTATGTCGTGTTGAGTGACAACATAGGTCGAAATCAAAAATCCGATGTACCATCGAGGAATAATCACCGAAAAACGCTTGCATAGACTTAACATGGGGAAAAAGTTTTCACGCGATTTTTTTTGTCAACAATTAAAAATGGCATTTATTATTGCATAATGGCCAGGAATGATTACGTAGTTTAAGCTCGCTCAGCTCATTTCATTGCAATCGGGTACGTCTATTGCATTCCTAGTATATTTAGTAATAAGAAATAAGGTTGTCTCTGACATATGTGCGTGACCCCTTGACTCCAATTGGAATCATTATATTTTGAAAGCAAATATTCAACTTGTGAATATTTCTTCCTATAATCTTATATGCGTGTATTATACTCAATCACATCTAGTACAAAAATCTATTATTTAAATATTTATACACATAATACATAGCTGCAATTATTTTCACAACGTTTGAAGGTCAGTTAGGTGCAGTGTGCGAATTAGATAATCTATATTGGGGGGGATAAAATTAGGCCAAAGGACATAGTCTGAAGGTTCAAATTTCAAAATGAGACAATAAATGCCTTACCACCCATATATATATGTCTATATATATATATATATATATATATATATATATATATATATGTGTGTGTGTGTGTGTGTGTGTGTGTGACATCTGTAATAAATATGAGATTTATTAATTTAAATCTACCGACAATAACTATGCACATATATATTGTGTGACATACACACACCCCACTAAACCTTTCTGAACATGTTTTAATGTTGTACTCACTCTTGTTCCCGTAGCTCTCTAAGGTTTATTTAGTTAATAATTCCGCTCGAGCGATAGTCATGATCACAAGCATATGTTAATTTTTCCACTCATATTGAAAGCTTCCACTTTGCATTAATACATACAGGTTGCGAAAAGAAACCTACTTCAGTCTTGTGAAAACCACTAAAATTATCAGTTAAACCGGACATTTTTTTTCTTTTTTAAGAAAATCTAGATATTAGCCTATCAAATAAGAAATGGATTGTTGCTGGTCCCGATTTCTCACATCAAGGTCAAATCGAAGGCCAAATATTTAAAATCTCTCAATTCAAATTTCGAGCTTGTGCTTCTACTTCCCGCTAAAGCTGTGCTCATCACGACTTTTTTTCTCCAAATATCGATTCCGTGATGGGCACGGAAAGTCAACACTTAAAAATTACTTTACTGTTAGGTTGAAGATGAGTTGATTCACTATAGGCTACGTTATTCAAATAAAGTAAAACATTACACTGAAGTTTTTCAGACAACATTAATTGCGTGGACAGCAAACTGTACAGCGAAAAGATGGAAAAATGAAGGGTTAACTTAAAAAAAAAACAAAAACAAAACGCTTCAGTTGAAATGCTTATACAGACACGGACAATGACACGGAGAACCAGTCGTATTAACAAGTGCTGAAACAAATCTTGAATTATTCGCTTATTCACCTAAAAATCACCTTCATTAACATGTCTGCTCACTAGGAGGGTATACCCCAGCGTGTACGTTAACATATACTTACGAGAGAATACCTATATCTCAGATTTGGAGTACAGTTTCAAAAGTTCATTTCCGTAAACTGTAAAAGCAGTGATTACTATGCTAATTATCACAAATTAAATGCAACTTTTGAGTTGCATACACACAACCTACTAGGGAATGAAGACCATGTGCTAACAAAGAGTACATTGGAAAATGAAATAACATGTTATAACAAAAATTAAAATAAGATGATAATCGATACAAATATAGAGGATGAATATGACATATCCGAACTTCGCCAAGTATGGTAGAAGAAGCTATTTGTTTACTTCTTCTTGGCCAACCGCTAAGAACATTAATAAATCTATATGTGGCTTTGTTATACGCAATTAGTACATTCAAATTCACAAACGATGACGAACTGAAGGGTGCGAAGGTACAGTTGCAAGTAACAACCGTAGTCGTCATAATAATATAGTTCTACTAAACAACGTTGAAAATAGTGGGTAATTAGGTGGTAAGTAGAAATGACCAAAACTGAACAGTTTAGATCGATCATTTCGAAATACAGCTAGAAGATTAAATTTACAAGAAATAACAAAAATCAGTAAAGTTTGGAGTTATACTAAGCATAGTTTGAGGGGGAAAGCGAGCATCCCCGGTGGGGATACTTCAGCTGACTTCTTTGGGAGGGGGAACAAAATGTGATTGAGGGGGGAAATCCCCCTCATCCTTCCCGGTAATTCGCACCCTGGTTAGGTGTTCACGGGTCATGTAGCTCCAAACAAACAATGAAATGTCCGGGCGAACTACCGATCGAGGCGAAATCGTACACAGCTCCCATCCGTTGGCATAACATAGAACTACGACGTACGAGACAACTTGAAACCATTCGGCACGATATATGCGATATGAAAGCCAAGAAAGTTTGTGATTTCAATTGGAATCATACAGTCAGAAAGGGTCAATGACGACATATATAATTAAACTAAATAAATCCGGTCAGCAATTTGTGAAATATAAGTCATCAAAGCAAATATTTCTTTTAATCTATTTCAAAATGTCAAAAGTCCTAACAAATATTTATATTTGGTAAGAAAAGAAGGAAAACTATTTCTGGGCAACTGAAATTCATCTAACATCTGATTAATTTCCACTCTGAGTTAAATTATAAATATTCCAGGAACTTGCAGTCATGTCAGTGGTCAGTCCGATCACGAAACTTCCGTTTATTGATCATAACATAGCACGAAAAATAAACTTTCTACTTTGTTGACTCGATTTATCTTAGCCAAGTTATTATAGGAAATATTGCTTTTGAATGCAATTAACAAGCTTTCTCAATCCATGAACTATTTATTAATATAAGGTACTGTATTCAATTAACAAGAACAGCGATATGAAGACAATACATGCATTGAAATTAATATACTTTATGAGCAGTTTATATCTCTGTATCAAATGAAACAACCAAGGCAATAACGAAAGAAAGAAATAAAATCTGCTGTACTCACGCAACAATTTTTAAAGAGGGAGTTCGGCTACGGACATATAATTTGAAGTACTCACCAACTACCTCTATAAAAATTGTATATAGGGTCTACAGTATATATTTGGGAATTGTGTACTGTGACAACCTTCCAAAAAATCAGTACTCAAATTCCATTTCCTATTTCTCTTGTAATTCCAATAGTAAATAAGAATCATATCTCAGTTTAGATGTTTATACTGTATATATAGTTTGGATATCAGGCTCTATGTCCAGTGATTATACTTTAACATTCCATTTTCCTTTTTTCATACCCAATTTGCTCTCTTAATCAGTTATTTTATGCAGGCAATCTGGCTATTTCTATTCATGTATGTTCATAAAGAATGATTGCAACTTTATCGTCTTAAATCATAACAACAAAATCAACGGTATCTTTATTATTATTATTATTATTATTATTATTATTATTATTATTATTATTATTATTATTATTATTATTATTATTATTATTATTATTATTATTATTATTATTGGTCCAACTTTTACAAATTCTTAAGTAACATTGGCCCAGAACAAAACATTCGTACATTTGTCAACGCAGGGCACCATCTTCCCATTAAGGAGAGCTACTTTACATCTTCTTAGTATTTTTGGTCCTTGTTAGCTAAACATTTAATAACGGGGACCTAAAACAAGTACATTCAACTATACTGTGCTAATCTAATGATGATGAGACATGCTTAACTTAATGATGATAAGACCTATCTTTACCTACTAATGACGAGACATGATGAAAGATGTAAGTCATGTACAGAGTGATCACAAAGTGTCGTTACCTTCTATTTCATATCTGTATTCATAGTTGGTTACATTGTACTGTATCAATGTGGGATCATGGTAGAGGACAACTTTGAGGTAGTGTGACTATTCTTTACTTTTTATTGTAGAATGTCTGTGTGTACACCATCGTTTTCATAACAGAACACAGTACAATTTTCCTTCATGTATTATGTGAAATTCTCTTCAATGTTGCTGGCATGATGGCAGTAAATACACGTCGAACAGCATCCTTAAGTTCGTTAACTGTCTCGTAACGTGTGACAGCAACCTTTTGTTTAATGAGCCCCAATAATGCATTGTTGCAAGATTACAGATCAGGACTTTGGGGTGGCCACTTCAAAGATACAGACAAATGGACAGAACCACGTCCAATCATTTCATTAAGAAATACCTCAATGAGATATTATCTGATGCCAAAAGCATAACGGGCTGGTGCTCCATCCTGCTCGAACCATACACAACCGAGCAGTCCCCGATATTGCAGATATGAAATAAACCAATCACGTAACATGGTGGGATACACAGTATGATTCACATTCACCGTCAAAGAAATGTGGATCTACCAAGTAGGTTGCAGACATTGCAGCCCAGATCATGATATGTGGTAGGTTGTGTTTAAGTTCTTCATAAAAATGTGCATTTTCTCTACTCCAGAAGTAAACGTTTCTGGCTTTTGCACTGCGATATATTGCACACTCGTCCAAGAGAAGCACTTTCACCCTTGAAGGAAGAGTTGTAAAGAAATGGAGCAGTTGCCCATAAGCCTGCTCACGTTTTTGCATTTCACTATCACCGAATTCATTTACAAACAAAGATTTAATTGCTTTTAACTGCAAATCCATTTTCATACATTTCTGTAATGTCAAGTATGTAATATCCAATTCCTGTAAGCGCTTACGAATGGATTTTTTGTTTTACGAATGTTCGACAGACGCTGCAGCCTCCATACACGTTTCCAGTTGTGTTGATAGTCGTCCTATGAGAGGGGTTCATTTTATATGCAACCAGTTGCAAAGAGCTTTTTCTCCCACCGTAAAATTGTTGGTTTTGGAGGGGAAAGTTTTTGAAACCTTAGAATGAAACAATGCTGAATAACTCGAATTGATTTTCCTCGTCCGTGAGCGCGCGTGCTCATTACGATTCGTTCCTCCATGGAGTAAATGGATTTATCAGCCATGAATAAGGTGTATATCAGCATCTGCAACAATAAGAAACAATTCATTAACATTTATGCAGTGTTGGGTAAGTTACTCGTAAAAATGTAACGCGTTACAAGTTACTTTACTTTCTCTTAAAATGTAACGCGTTAGTAACGCGTTACTTGCCTCAAAAAAGTAACTGTTACTTTACTTCGAAAGTAACGCGTTACTAACGCGTTACTTTTAGGTCCGAAACTTTGAATATGTGGAAAAAATCTTATTACTTCAGTTTTCCGTACTGCTATTACTACCGCTATTATTATTATTATTATTATTATTATTATTATTATTATTATTATTATTATTATTATTATTATTATTATTATTATTATTATTATTATTATTATTATTATTATTATTGCACGTTCTGAATCGATTTATGTAAACGTAAGGACAAATTTTACCTTGACAACTATATGAACATTTTAATGTAATGTAACATTGACTAAAATGCCATACTGCGTTACTCGTAGGGATGGGCTCGAGTGAATTCGAGCAAGTTTTCTTTGAAACTCGGTTCGACTAGAAACTGACATCTTTGAGCTCGACCCGAGAACTTGGCTTGAAAAATTTCCTCCAACTCGACTAGAATTCGGGTCGAGTTTCGAGTCGAGTCGAGTCAAATCTGGTGTATAGTTTCGAGTACTCTCTTCAAGTATCTTACATAGACAATATAATTATTATCAATGGTACTACTACTACTACTACTTCTTTTCCTTCTTCTTCTATTATTATTATTATTATTATTATTATTATTATTATTATTATTATTATTATTATTATTATTATTATTATTATTATTATTATTATTATTATAACAACACTGTGTATAAACATGAAAGATAGGTAATTTATATATGAATACTAAAAGAGTAGTTGATTGCCAACCTCGGTAGTCGTGAAGTCTAGGAGTGAAGGTCATTGTTCACGAGCTTCTGAATTTGGGTTGAGGGTCTAGGTTGAGTATTCGGGCTCGAGCCAAACGTTGTTAAAAGTTATAGGGCACTGGCCAAATATCTTCAAAACTGCTCGGCCCGGGTTTAGAATTGTCAACGACTCGAGCAGATCGTCTCACAGCTCATTCACTATCGACTCAAACCGAGATGTGAGCTGAGCCAACAACTCACCCAACCGAGTCGGCTAGACCCCTTCGCTCAGTTGAGTCGAACCGAGCAGATGGCTTATCCCAACCAAGCCAACTCGAGCCGATGGTTCACCCCAAGCCGAGTAGTTAAGCCGAGCCGAGCTAAGTTTGTTATAAAAAATCTCTTGTAGTCTCGCTATCGAGACGAGACGAGATGCGAGCAGTGTCCCCTCTCGTGAGCAACACTAAAAGTATTCCATATTACTGCTTAGCTTACATTTGTCATGGCTTTCGCTTTCCAATGTAATCAGCCTATGATTTCAAAACGAGTTAAAACGAGCGAGCCACTTATCGAACTCGACTCGACTCGAAACTCGACGCCAAAAACAGTGAATCGGTTCGGAACTCGACTTGAGAATATTACATTTGACTCGACTCGAAACTCGACTTGGATTCGAGTCGAGTTTTAGCTTGACTCGTGCCCACCCCTATGCGTTACAAAAAATGGTTGCTTATTATTATTCTGCTAAACTAATTATATAATAATAACAATTTTGCTATTAAAATTAAAAATACTGAATATTGAGAAACATTGCACTACAACTGACGAAATGAGAACACATGAATTGGGGGTGAATTAAAATTGCCAATAACTCTAAAATCGATACATGCTTTTTAAAGCTAGTTGTTTCAAACTCTATAATAAACGGGACTTTAGGATATGCAAACTGATCTAAAAGAACGCTAATATTACATACCATCAACATTACATACCATTACATCAATAAAGTAGGCCTGCTCATCAGAACACCGTATATTCATATTAAACCCTTACTGAATGTCGTTCATTATGGCACCCTAATTGTTGATAAATATTTCCCGCCGGGGCACCACTTTACTTTTAAATTCTGTTCAGCAGTGGCGTACTTACTATTTTGTTTCGGTGTGGCTTTGCCTGAAAATGTGAAAATTCTGCAAGATATTTTATATACTTTACTATAGTAAGTAAGATTTCAGGGGGGGCTTAAGCTCGGAAGCCCCACCCCTAAATACGCCACTGCTGTTCACCATCATCTTCAGCTTTTAAGAAAAAGTATTCTTTCAAATGTTCGAACGATAAAATATTTTCGTTCTCCATCTTTATAAAAACAACACCATTCAAAGTAAAATAGACTACCAGGACCATTGCACTCCTAGTTCACTCACTGAATGTATTGATTTGGAGCTGTCAAAATCTAAGACAAAATCTTCCAGGTGCTTGCAATCAGTACACGTGATTTCCCTGAGGCTGTTCTCATCTTCCAAAAGCAGCAAGTGGCACTATATTTTGTTATGTAAATAAACAAATCAAATTGTATCTATGCATGTATTTGCAAGCCTACCAACGTAAAGTTCGTAAGGCGAAACGGGAAAATGCACATCGAGATTTCCCGTTCCGCTTTGCATTAAGATGAAAAATGATAACAGGTTTTACATGCTAATTTCATTGCTAGAGGTCATAAGACGAAATGGGAAAAGGCGAGCAGTGCAGGAATTGTCGGTCACTGACATCGCTCATGCTCCATTGTTCCATTCTGAGAAATTCACTTACAGGAAATAACATTTGTTTCCGAAAAAAAAAATACATATATTGTAGTTACTCATCCGAAATGTAACGCGAAAAAGTAACGCAAACTAGGTACGTTACTTAAAAATTTGTAACGCGTTACCGTTACAGTTACTTTGGAAAAAATGTAACGCGTTACTAGGAAACGTTACTTAAAAAGTAACGCGTTACTTGCGTTACGTTACTTCCCAAGACTGCATTTATGTAATACATTGGGGGTAATGGGTTTAGATGTATATCAGCATTTGCAACAATAAGAAATAATTCATTAACATTTATGTAATACATAGAGGGTAATGGGTTAGAAATATATCAGCATCTACAACAATAAGAAACAATTCATTAACATTTATGTAATATATAGAGGGTAATGGGTTAGAAATATATCAGCATCTACAACAATAAGAAACAATTCATTAACATTTATGTAATACATAGAGGGTAATGGGTTAGAAATATATCAGCATCTACAACAATAAGAAACAATTCATTAACATTTATGTAATACATAGAGGGTAATGGGTTAGAAATATATCAGCATCTGCAAGAATAAGAAACAACAATTCATTAACATATATGTAATACATAGGGATAATGGGACTTTGTAATCACTCTGTAATAACAATAATTGACAACGAACGTAAGGCATACTAATCAGACATTTTCAAGCAAGATAACAATGAATATTTCTGAGTACTCATTATGAAGTAGGGTATGAATGTTAAATACTTCACATAGAGCCAATCCAAACTTGCAAAGTGAGTACGGATAGCAAATGAGGAACTATTTCATGATAGCATTATATCGAGTGATCGTACAAGGTAATTATTTTCTGCCACCCTTCGCTCCCAAAACAAAATTTAAATTTCATCAGAAGCAGTAACCAATTCAACTTTGTGACAGCCCACAGAAGGTAAACTTCTGTAATAAAAATTTGCAGACAGAATAGCTCTACTAATAAATTGATGGCGACCCATTACCGCTTAACCTGCAATAACTCTTTTCAGAATTATTTTCTTTCCCGTGATAATGTAAATAATGAGTATTTTTGTAAGAAATCAACTATATTATTAACAAAGTACATTCGCGAAATATCTCCTCAGAACTCATGTAAAATTGATTCAAATGCGAAGTTCTCTGCAGCCCAATGTATATTGTACTAATTTTAGCGGCCCATACCGGTAATTTGCATACTTATGGGCCTTCATATATCCGAAATTCAATCATAACTCTCGGAAACAAAATTGCTTTTAGTTCCTTTAGGTGTAACGACATAAATGTGGGCAGGGCGGATCCAGGACGGAATTCTGGAGGGCGGTGGGTTGTAATACTGCTACTTAGAGCTACTTTTAAGAGTTCCAAACTCTGGGATAGGTTTTTTTATATATAAAATAAAAAAGTTTCCTCTTCTGGGAGGGGAGCGATCGCCCCTGGATCCGCCACTGAATGTGGGCATATACAAAACAAATTGGATGAAGTACTGCTTTCCTGACACGTTACCTACCCTGGTCGCCATCTTGGATCCGCCATATTGGGTTCAATTTTCCGTTTTTCAAATGGGAATAGGTGCAAGCAATACATCAAATTCATGTACAATTTTATCGAAAATTCGTTGGTGTAGTGGGTTTTGCCATAGCTTGTACCGTTTGTAAGGTATTACATGTTAAATGTCAGGCACTTCACGAATATTGAACCAAATAGAAAGCTGTGCAGGGTCCCATGTATATATGTATTTTTTTACGTAATTTATCGTTGATGAAATAGTATTCTCTGAACGTACATACATGCAGACAGACAAATGTCAATACGGAAATGGTAGGTCTTCACCCAAATCTGGTCGTATCTGGATTTACATCAGGCATTTTGACCGTATTACAATACTTCCTCGTTATATTATAACATGGAAGTAATATCAATCACTCACAGAAATGTAATAAGATTATTATACCAATTGTAAAGAGTTTGTTTATACCTACAATATTTTTTCAGTTAGAAATTGTTTTGATTTATCAACATCAAAAACGTAAGCGCAGTTTATATTACTCTGCAATGTCTTTCGCGAAGTGCCTGGAGGGATTTAACAGGCAATACCTTCTAAACGGTACAAGATACGGTAAAATTCATTATACCAATGAATTTCCGAGAAAATTGTGCATGAATTTGATGTGTCACTTGCACATATTCTCATTTGAAAAATCGAAAGTTGAATCCAATATGGTTGATCAAAGATGGCGACCGTGGTGGGTAACATGTGTCAGAGAAACAGTACTTGATCCAATTTGTTTTGCGTATGCCCACATTCATGTCCAGTTACATCTAAAGAAACTAAAAGCAATTTTGTTTCCGAGCGTTATGATTGAATTTCGGATATATGAAGGCCCGTAAGTATGCAAATTACCGGTATGGGCCGCTAAAATTAGTAGAATATGTATTGGGCCGCATGGAACTTCGCATTTGAATCAATTTTACACGAATCACGAGGAGACACTTCACGAATGTACCTTGTTAGGACGACGCTGATCACAGTGAGAACGACTCTGAATAATACTCTAGACCAGTGATGTCCAATTATAATGAGCCTGAGGGCCATAACCGTCTTTGCTAACAAGGTGAAGGGCCGCAGCTAATAATAATAATAATAATAATAATAATAATAATAATAATAATAATAATAATAATAATAATAATAATAATGATAAAAGTCTGGCTTCTGCAGGAAACATATGCTAGTCGGACTCTTTAGTATTTCACTAACCACACTTTAGACGACTCTGCATAATGCCCACAATTACGAGTACTTGATCACAGAAACTTGGCATCTCTATGGAAAAAAATTCCTAATTTATTCTTCATTCTTTTGTTAGCGGGTGTCATAGCAAATTTTGCGGGCGCAATGCAATGCATATAATGCAATAAGTTATTATCAAGTACTATGCCGCAAACTAACCTCAAATAGCAACTACCGCAAGCTAAATCACAAATTTTACGTTGTATTATCGCAAAGCGTTGTGAAATAAATCCGCAGTCATTGATTTCGAGCTTTAAGGCCGAACCTTCATTGCTTCCGAATGCGAATGCGAATTTCTCAGCACGTGTAAATAAACTGGAGTGCCTCGACTAGTTCCAACCTGCGAATTGCGAAAACGGACCAAAAGATGCGAATGCGAATGATCCCAACATGCTGGGATTGTTCGTCCGAACTCGTGCGAATGAAGAGTCGTCTGCAGAGAAAATGAGCGCTATATGAGAGAAGAAAGTTTGTTTTGCGTGAAAGTAGACGACGTTGCGAGGTGCGGAGATAAAAATAAAAATGGAAATAGATGTTGATGTTTTAATAAATTGTGTTTTTGATAAAGTTCCATTGTGGATCCAAGCTCATCCAGATTACCACAAACTACACGTCGTGAACAAATTATGGGCAGGTGTAAGTAAAGAACTTGGAGTGGAGGATATGTATTTTTCTTTGTTTTCTCTTTAAAATATTAAGATTTAATTAATACACGAACCGCAACTTTATACTCAATTTTTATTTCCTCTTTGTTCCTCAAAGAATGATTTTACGAATACATGTAATTATTGACTAATATGTTTGAAATATCAAAAACGGATTTTTTACGCATGGAGAAAATTTTCTTAGAAACTTGGTTGATTTTGCAATCTCTAGTTTTATTTAGTTCATTTATTTTAAAGTGAAAATAGTGGTTACCACAGAAGCATAATAATAAGAGGAGCGACATTCACTCTATTTTGTACACAAAGGAAATTAATAGATATTATTATTATTATTATTATTATTATTATTATTATTATTATTATTATTATTATTATTATTATTATTATTATTATTATTATTATTATTATTGCTCTGAAAACTTTAAGATTTTCAAGCAAAAATATTTCACATTGAAGGTTTGAAAGATATATTGCAACTTGATTCGCATTCACAAAACTTCGGATGTAGTAGAGGCACATGAATTCGCAGTTCGCATTCGCATTCGCGTTCGCAGTCGCATTCGGATGCAATGGAGGCCCGGCCTAAGCAGCAGAGCAATTAACTCAGGAACAAAGAAATTCTGATAAAAAGTATCCAACCCTGATTCGTAGTTTGGCGGTTTATTTTGGTTCATTTCTCATTTTTATTGATGTATTTAGTGAGATGATTTCAATTTATTGTAGTGTATTTGATGTAATGTGCATATAATCTCTATATGAAGAGGCAGTTAATTATGTGAGGTGAGAAAGGAATGGTAATATTACACGTTAGGTAATGGAAGTGGCATTTTAAGCTATGTTAGTTCCGTTCTTTATCAACAAGAGATTTTGTTTTGTAACCCAGTACAAGATGAGAGTTTTCTCATCATTTAAGAAAAAGAGACCAAGTCAAAAGAGGGGTTATAGTTAAGGAGCCGTACTTCCCATTTAGGGAAGGACGAGAAACGCCATACTTTCAGGAATTATTCATTGACTATCTAGGATATTAAAAAGTAGGTAATAGACTGAGTTCTTGCCCTTGTACTTAGGGTGTTTAGGTAGTGCAACAGTAAGATGTATCCTCGTGCACGGGAGATGAGAAGTAGCTGTTCTTAACTATTACCAAAAGAGGCACAATGGCTCAGTGGAAGAGAGCTGACCTTGGTGCTACAGCTTCCTGGTTCGATCCCAGGCCAAATGAATTAGTAAATACAACATCGCGTTAGTGAGGTTTCCCGGAGAGCCTTTGTGCCGCAGAGTAGTAATTCCAAGATGTTAAAGCGTAGGTTAGGTTTTATATGGCCTTTGTTCCGCAAAGTATATCCAATATTTTCCTACTTGAAGACGTTAAAATTTCGTTACTTATCATGAAATTCACGTAACTGTCTTAGAAAATGTTTCTTAAAAATTATTCGGTGCACATTCACTTCAAGAGGAGTTTGCAGTTTTACGTCCTGAAATAGGCCGTAAAAATAAACTAACCTTTGCTAGATGTCCGTTAAAAAGACGGATGCTATCTAACCGAGTCAGGCAGGAGCCAGCATGGATGGCTGAGGAATAGCGTCCAATAGAAGCAGGCGCGTCGGCGAAGGTGGGTATGCACTTGAAAGTGCATGTAGCTAAAAACACTAGGTTAGGTAGACGGGGTTCTAGAACGCAGGTCCCCCTTCCCATTTAGCTGTAAAAAAGACAGAAAACGACGTGCCCTGCGGGGCTCTAACCCGCCTTCACTCACTGACGGTCGCTCGAAAATATTATGTGAATTAAAAATTAAACTTTAGTACACAGTGGAACCAACCTATCTACTAACCTACATGGAGGATTGGGTTGTGTTCTAGAAACTTCGCGGTTAGGTTTGTTGCTTTCTGAGCGTCATATGTCGGCTTTTGGGAAGCCAGTACTTTTTGGTAAAAAATTGATACTATTTTGTTAAATATTGGCTAATTTTTGGTTAGGTTAGGTTTGGTATTTTACAGTAACTTAGGGGCCGCGGTGGCTCAGTGCTAGAGCGTTCACCTCTGGTGCATGGGGTCCCTGGTTTGATCCCAGCTCGCGCTAAGTGAACTTTGTAGTGGACAAATACGTGTGCGTGATTTCCTCGGGTTTTTCCCATTTCCTCCCACTTTCTTCATTCCACCATTTCATTGTTTCTCATCATCACTATCTCCTTTAGCCGGCATAACTATTGGACGTAAAACTCAAAGATTTAATGTCATGTTTGACGGTAACTTAAATTTGTACTTACCTTCACGGTTTGTATAGATTGCTCACGGCAACATTTCTCATTCCTCCATTGCACATACTGCGTTTCCATTCTATTCACTTCACATATTATTCACACATCAATTATCTTCCGTAACATGAACTCATTTCATTCCTCCTGTACATATTTTTTAATACCTAGTTTTGGCCCCCCACAAACTGACATAACCCTTCTTAGCATTTATTTCAATTACCTTCACCTTTTGTATAATTCCGACACTGCCTTGAGGAAACTGTGGACCACTGTCTCATTTCTTGTAGGGGCCTTGAATAAGCAGTAGATTTTCCCTGTGTTTTCTAATTTTGCACTAATACACTAGCAATAATAACACTTTTCTCTATCAACTACTTTGTGTCCTAAAAGAAAAAAATCACTGCCGAGTGTTGCCCGTGATATTTCACATCAACAGGATGTTCACATTTGAATATGCAACTTTTCTCTGTTTCAATGGCTTCCTATTTTTATCACTTTCCTGGTTAATGCGGTCCCCAGAGAGAAATAAAAACTTAAGATGAGAGGTTTTTCTTCGGATACAAGATAAAGTAGTTTTGTTTCGAGTTATGTTCGACCTGATATTTTTGGTTTGAGCCTTTTTTAAGATGTCGCTTAGGGAAATAGTTCCTCAGACTTGCTCTTATGCTGCATCTCATATATACGATAAAAATTTAAATCCATTTATACTTTAGTATATTTTATCTATTAGGAATTTGCACTTTTTTTCTGAATTGAGCAGATCATTTTTATTACTAGCTAGGATGGTGTTCGTATGGGGCACTTACAAATTTTATATCTACAGCTGTTTAATATTGACTCGTGTCAACGAGGTTAACAATCGAATTTCCATAGTCGAAAGCAAAAATGCTTTTCTACCACAATATTTTATTTTACTAACAACATTGTAATAATCTGGCCAAATAGAATATGGCTTTCAGACACAACAGAATTATGCTCTTTCTGCATCAGAAAATAATATTCAATCAATCAATCTATTAAAATGCTACAATAGCAATAAAAGCGCCTGAGCTCCAACCCATAAACTTTGATTTCCGGTTATTTGTGATTTCACGTTTAACAGAAACAAATATTTTAAACTCTGTGTACTTTAAATAAATTATTTACGAAATCTTTTTGTCATATAAAGTTTACTTTTTTAAACTATTGTTCAAAGCCTTTGTATTTTAATAAGCCTTTCCAAAATCCATGCAAATGAGTTGCGCTGCCATCTTTGGAGTTCTTTTAAACTATACGTTTGTGGACGTTTATATGTTTGTGGCCAATCCTTTCGACAATGAGATGTCGGAAACTACAGGCTCTAGAAAGATGACGTTTTTACTAATCGATTGCAAATTTTGTGTAGATTATCCAGTTCTAACTGAATATTAAAAAAAAAAAAAAAAAAAAAAAAACATAGCGATTATTTCTTTATTAAATTTTTACGGGTACACTGGAAGTGTTGAAATTTTAAAAAAATAAATAAATAAAATAAAAATAAAACCTAGCATCATATCCTACGCTTTATACATTCCAACACCACATAATTGTGTACAGGCGTTTGTTTCATGGCCAAATTATAATTAAAAACGAAGGATAGCCACTCTAACAGTAAGTTGAATCTTTATTGTTTGGAGTGTTTTGCCCACATATATCAATGATATTATAATTAATTGTGTGTGTGATGTATTTGCTTATTACATACTGCATGCAAGAAAGAAGAAGAAAAAAAAAAACACTGATCATACATGAATTAAAAACTCCAACCGGAAGTAGGCTCAAATCTTGCAAACGGTGCGAGATATTGAAAAAGTAATCGACAAAATCTCCCCTTTATGGTATCTCTTGCCAATTTTTATCAAGACGTCTTTCACTTGTGACTGTAAAGGGACATGTACAGATATTGTGAGGAATGACAGGAGATTCATGCTCATACGTGGATGAGGTGTTGTGTAGAGAGCGCAGGTTCAGATATTTTAGTTTAGTAACTCGTGGTTATGCCTATTATGCGAATAGATTTGGGGGGTAGTAAAAATGAAAGCAGTAAATACAAGTTGGTGAATATAATAAACAAATACAAAGCTGTTCACTACAAACGCAAATAACTTGAGATCGAACTGCAGACTCAAAATTAATGATGAGGTCTTTACTATTGAGCCACCATCACCCCTTCCACTAAAAAGTTTATTTTATATTATAAACAACGAAACACGATAAAAAATATTCCATAGAAATTACAAATAGAAATATATCAAATCAAACCACTTGGGCCTGAGTCGCTCCAACGCCATCTGTCAGCGCGTTGTATTGCCCTGTCGCTAACTGGTGTATCGGGACCTTTCTAGACCTAAGTGGCCGTCACGTCTTTCATTCACGTGACTCCCCTGTTTGTCTCACGACACTGGGTAGACGTTGAAAATTGGGAAGCACCGGTCGGGAATCGAACCCGGGACCATGTGGACATCAGTTCAACGCTCTAACCACTAGGCTACGGTGTTCCCGTATAAGTAGAAATATGAAAAGATTAATTTTGAGTTATGTTCTACGTCCTTGTACAATACCAAGATTATTAAGAGCAGAATGGGTCTTCGGACCCCGACCAGGCTTAAATTCTGATGTAATTGGTGAGTGCTCAAACCATCAAACAACAGCAAACCTTACATTGCCGTTCCCCACCGCACGGTCTCGCCTCTAGGAGAGATAGATTACAGGACCACTCCACTGTTCTCGAATAAATAATAACTTGTTTGTGCTTTGTCAATACAGCAGTTATGGGAGAAGTTGCAGGAACCAACACGTCTGACGATTTTCAGAACCGAACTCTCTTAAAGAAAGAAAAGAGAAAAAGATTTGCTGCAAAAACGTATTATAATTGAGTGCTAAATAGAGGAAATTGGATGAAATTTGCAATAAGTATATCGAGTGTTCCTTCTCTTACTCTCTTACGCTTTACCTTAGGCCTAGATATGATCTCTTCTTTTATGTTTCATTTTCAAGGACTACTCAACACAAAAATTCATCGATTTTTGGAATATTAAAACTATATAATTTTGTGTCGAAATATTGTGATATATTTTTTGATACTGAAACACATTTTCGTACAAATATTAAGCAATTATGGATGGATTTGGAGCTCTCTGGGTTAATGTTTTGAAATATACTTTGGATTTTGATTTTAATTTGTACACAGCAAAGGATACTAGCACTAATTAAAACACTATCACTATTGCTATGTCCTTTTTATTTGCAATACATATTCAAAATATTTTTTGAGATTGTAAAACAATAAATTGAATGAAATTAATATTTGTAATGCATTTATAATACATGTACAAGTTGCAGGAAAGTGTTTATACTTACATTTAGTTCTTTTTCGTCTATCGTATTTTCACTTTATCGTAGCTATTTCGTATTTTGTATTTTTTTAAAATCTCTTTTCGTTGTCTTTGAAACTTGCTTATTTTACTTTCTTGTCTACTTTCTTATAGAATAATGGTATTGTATTAAAATATCATGTTACTAAGGCAATTGTTGTAGGATTGTAATCGTGTATGCGTTTTACAAATAAATAAATAAATAATACAATCAAATTTTATAATTGTTTCTGATACAACCACATTAATATGAAATTAATAAATTTTAAAATATCATTAAGAAATAACTATAAAGGAAAATAATGTAACAAAAAATATGTAATTTTGTTTGTAATAGTTTTCACTGTTTTCTTTTCAGATTAGAAAAATCACAGAATGTGTTCAGTTGTTTTAATACCAATGCAGCTACATAGGCTTTAAAATGAAGAAGCTCAGTAAAAAGGTATTTATTTTTCATTATGTATCGTAGCGAAGATTGGATTATATGTCTTCCAACTCTTAACTCAAATAGTTAACCAGCACTCTACTGATCAATAGTTAACTTTATGTTTGGGAAATCTGTTTCTTTCATGATTATTCTGATGCCTAATTCAGCTGAAGTGTCCACCTCTCATACAGACTCAATGTTGAAAAGTAGTATGAAATCCTAACGAACATATAATTATCTGTAAGTTCACGGTAAATAAAAGAAGAAGAAGAAGAAACAACAGAGTCCTTTTAAAATGTTGGGATTTGGAAATATTTACAGTAGATTCACGAGTATCCGGTAGAGACCTGCACGGACCGAATGTTTTGGCCCGAGCCCAATCCAGCCCGAATGTACCTAGGTCCGGCCCAGCCCGGACCCGAAAAGTTTTGAAGATTTTCGGCTCGAGCCCGGCCCGATAAGTTTTTTTAAAATTATTGGCACAAGCCCGGCCCGGGCCCGATAAATTTTAAGTTTCATTTTGTAACATTTTTCACGGGCACACTTCTTCAACGTTTGCCTTTATTCTAATTATCATTTAATGAAAGTCAATAATTATTAAACAATTGCAATTAATCGGCCCCAGCCCAGCCCGACCCAAAGAAATAAAAGAGTCGGCCCGCCCAAGCCCATGCAGGTCTCTCGTAACCGGCTCGCAACTATCCGGCCCAGTTTTCTTCTATCGTAATTAAATGAGGAAGGCAAGGGATTGCATTGGCAACATTGCCAAGGCATTGGAAGCAGGCGTCTGCTACGATCCCCCTACGTGTCGCGTGCAAAATATACAAGTTGTGAGAGGAAAAGAGCAGCGTTCTGCTCCTTGTTCATTGTTTCGTCAGTGTGTAACAGATCTCAATACAATACGCTTGCCGCTGTTCCTGATTATAACTGTATTCGTAAATTGTTCTTGGAGTATGCCTAATGTTCATAAAGAAATGAGTTTATAGAACTCCGACCTATCCAGCCTGCTCATCCGCCACATTAAGCTGGATACTCGGCAGTCTACTGTACTTTTGTAGCTAAAAGAACGGAAGGAAATCTTCAATTTAACGTCCCGTAAATACATTGTAGGCTTAAGAAGGCGAACGAGAATGGCAAATGGTGGAATGAAGATGGCAAGAATTCAGGGTGGCGAAAATAATGATTTCTTTTAAAAAAGAGTTTTTTTTTTTTTTTTTAAATTTAAATTAACTAAACCATCTTTCATAATACGAATCATAAACGGAAAAAAAAAAGAATAACTGGAAAGTAAAATTCAGTGTAAATGGTTCACCTTAAACTAGGGATGGCCATTTCCGGAAAAAGAGTTTTCCGGTTACCGGAAATAACATTTTCCGTCTTCCGTTTTCAATTTTCTGGTTTCCGGAAAAAATATTTTCCGGAAAATGTGGCCAATCCCTACCTTAAACTAGATCCACGTTCATATAGCGTCAGTGGTGTAAAGAAAGGCTACACTTCAACTGATCTTCCAAAATTTCTGGACATACAGACCGTGATTGATATTGATAGCTTTCGTTGATATCGTCAACTGCATCTTTATACACTTAATCGAGTGTAAAAGTAGGCTGTGGCCGCAAAGCTGTATTTGTCAAACTCAAAAAGAAAAATTTATGTTCCTTATTGTTTTGCATTTTACTCACATGCTACTCTGTCCCTTAAAAACTTCTCGTCCATACTCACTGTCTGTTACTGCTCTATAAGGCCTCGATTATGCGACTACTTTCAGTACCATCTGTGAGACCGCTAAACGGTGATCTATTACAAATGGGTAGAACTGTGGCACGTACCCAGTAGATATAGACTGTTATACAGGGTGGATTGATTTAAATCACTTGATTTTTTAAATAAAAATCGTTGATTTAGATCAAATTCCGAAATAAATTAAGGTGAAAATAAGAAAATCCTATTTCTGTTCTGTTATTTCGATTACGGAAGATAATAATCATAATACAATGAGACTCAAATGTAAGTAAGCACAGTATGAAAACTAGTGTCATGCAGAGAAGATTAGGGAAAATCCCGTTTTGAACGGGTAACGGGGCAATCCAGCTTTCTTCTCTTCGTAGTGTAGGTTTTTCTTAATCGTTAACCATTTCAACGGCGAGATACGATCGACATTTAAGACAAAAATTCCTTTGTGTGCGTGTCTGTTTGCTCCCAGATAATAGGGGTGTATTAAGAGGGGTCCGATCCCCTCTCCGATTTTTTTTTTTTTTTTTTAAGGTTTTGTAACTTTAGGCGAAATTTATGTATTTTATATGTACAGTATTTCATGCCGCTAGATAGTTCCGATTTTTTAAAAAATATGCCCCTGCCAAAAATCAGTAACTTTTGTGAAAAAAAGTGCCATGTTGATAAACAGTGCTGTACTTTGTTCTTAATGCTTAAGAAACATTGTTTGGGATTGAAATAGGTTAATGATTAGGGATTAATTCAAAATTCAACCCCAATACTTTCACTTAAATGACATAATTAACATTTAATACTAATTCCTAATGTTTTTTCTTTAGTTCGCGACTTGTATTATACGAAGAGAAAGATTTGATTTAAATTTTTAAAAAAATGATTTTTTTTTTAAAAAAAATCATGATTTTTCCCACCTTGCTGTTACACGAATGTTGTATGATGCAAATATTTTGGTGAAAGAAGCATCCGCGTGTAATTATATTTATGCTCCTGAATTACAGTGAAAATAAAGTGCTTACCGTAATGTGTCATTATCCTTAACAGGATTCCTACTAGTGAGGGAAGCTGAGAGAAAATAAGAAATCAGGGAAATTTCATAAATATACTTTTTCCAACATTAATTGTACACCAATTTCAGCTTACCCAATCATTAATGATTACAATATGGGACGTTGCTCAGATTTTTATGCGAGGTAAATGGAATGTACGTATGAGCAATTGATTACTATTTGTCTCTAAAGAATAAATGTTCTCATATATCAATATTCACCATTATTTATTCCTTATTTATATGTCAGCGTCATCCGACACTCATGAAAGTCAGGGAATTTCCTGCCAAAGGTCAAGGAAAGTCAGGCAAATAGATTTCTCCTGATCAGTAGGAACCCTTAATGTATTCCGAAACAGTTGCGATGGCCACCATCATCGTTATCTTTCGGGCAGTCTTCGTGCTACTAGCATTCACATCTTTATTTTGAATGTTTATCTCATTATTTCAGTTGTACATGTATTCTAAACGCGAAGTGTTTAGAATATTGACACTATAAAATAGAATGGCACTATAAAATGTTCCTCTTGTTTACATGTGGACAAACACCGTGTTCGTGGGTTTTCTCGGGGTTTTCCGTTTCCTCCCACTTTCTTCATTCCACCATTTCATGCATTTCTCATCACCGTCTCCTTTAGCCTAACCGGCATAACCGTGGGACGTAAAACTCAAAGATTTCATTTCATTTTTTCTTGTTTACATATTTTCATCTGTTTCCTCGTATTGCAAATTTTTGCTACTACGATGACACTATGTAGAAGTGTTTACTACATATTAAAATATTGCATATTGTAAAATTAAGAAAGAAATATTAAATTGTACAAAGTATTATTATTATGAGAAAAAGCAGAAAGGCTATTACTAAAAAAAAAAAAAAAAAAAAAAGCAGAATTTTCTTCTACATGCAACAGGTAGCGCTTTCGGAAGATACAACTTCCTTCTTTAGCCTGTGGTAGACTTCAAAAAGGATAAAAAACATTAAAACGCACGGGAATACAAACTCACTGACATTGTACACTGCTGTTCACTGTTTTCTGTCCTTGCTTTCCAAATGGTGAAAGTATGTAGCCTGGGTGACGTGCATAGTTCTTGTAAAGCAACTTGGAAAGCGACAGTGAACAGCAGTGTACAATGTCACTGAGTTTCTTTTCCCGTGTGTTTTAATGTTTGACAGAAGATTTGTTTTTTACATATCTTAACTTTTTAACCATTTTTAACCTTCCTTCGTTTTATATATATATATATAAATTCTTTTTGAAGTCTACCACAGGCTGAAGAAGGAAGTTGTATCTTCCGAAAGCGCTACCTGTTGCATGTAGAAAAAATATCTGCTACATTTTTTTTTTTTTTTTTTTTTTTTTTTTTTTTACGGTGAGTAATAGCCTTTCTGCTTTTTCTCATTGAATATAATCACCACTCGCAATATTGTGATATTATTCTTATATTTACTCCTATAGCTACCACTAAGGATTTTTTCTGTACTCATCGGATGTTAAAGTTCCAAATCAGATGTTAAAAAGTTAATTCTAATGAAAAGATACATTTTCGTAATTTCATGCTGAGTATTTGAGTAAGCCATGACTGCTGTAAATTTGCTGTTGTTTGTTGTAGAATTGATTTCCTGTATAACATGTTAATTTAGCGTAATTTAATTGTTCTTGTTATACATGTACTTGCTGCTGAAATTGTATATTATGGTGTCTGATTGTTTATTAGGTCACCTTTGTCTACATAAAACCCTGGATTCTGCGTTCTAATAAAATACGCTAGATAAACATTCTTTCTACAAGGATTTGTGTAAATCTTTAACTTTTTTGTTATGATGTGCGTAGATATTTTGAAATTACAGATCCTGCTGCGTCTTCTTTTTTGATATCTTTAATATGTTCCTTAATCCTGTTTTTTAATATTTCTTTCTTTCTTAACTTTTCTTTTTTTCTATAAGTGTATTATAATTTGTTAGGTCTACACCAGGCCGAGGCACCCGAGTCTGTACAGACAATGACAAAAGTTCTTTCCACTGGATGAAATTAGTTTCATATATAACTTCAGAATGGAAAGACAATTTGAGTACAGTTTTCAGTAAAATAAAAAGAATGTAATTTTCTGTACGTTCCGCACCAAACCACTGTTATTCCCAAAATAAATTTTACCAAATGGAAAAAAAAACTTTTGTCGCTGACTGTACCTTGTTATCGCATGTGTATACACTAGAGCGGAACAAATTGTTAAGACAGAATATCTCTTGCAATTATTAAATGGCATTTCTAGATTTTTTGTTGTTGTTGGCGATTTGATTAAAACTTTGAAACCAAATTTATTTGCTATTTTCCGTAGTCTGTAGGTTCACGGGAATTACGTTCATTTTCATTGGCCTTGTTTTTGGTTTTGTTTTGATTATTTTTGAAAATTTCAGAAGCAAGTTTCCTGCAATTTTCCAGAATTTCCGTGTTATAACCATTTCTGATTCCTAAACTGAGTATTGTTTTCAATACGTCTTCCAAATCTTCATTGTTTCTTTGAAAATGAAATCTTTCAGTTTAATGTCCCACGATTATTTCCTTTATGCTAAGGGAGACGATGATGATGATGGAAGGTTGGTGGAATGAGAATTTGGGAGGAAACGGGAGTACTCCGAGAAAACCGATGGACACGATGTACACCACAAACCGGGGAACGAACCAGGGACCCCACGCACTAGAAATAAGCGCTCTACCACTGAGCCACCGTGCCCACCCCCGTTGTTTCTTTGTTCATTGATGTTTAGTGTCCCTTTTCAGTAACGAGGCTAAAAAGACGTAAGCTTAGAGTTCAAGATGGAATCCGAACCATTGTAATGCGTTCAATACTTACGCATCGGAAATCGAACCTAGGATCTCATATACCAATGACGCTCACCCTAGCCACTAGACCAGCAGGGGAACTCATTCGTGGCTAAGCGGTTAGCGTATGCGCCTTTGGCGTGGGAGACTCGGGTTTGATTCCCGGCGGGATCTCATGTGGTTCGGATTCCACGTTAATCAGTAGGTCCACGCTTCATATAGCCTCGCTGCTGAACGGGACATTAAAATAAACTCAACTCATAGACCAGCAGGGAAGGACTCATCCATATCTTGTCTTAATGTGATCACTCTATCCTCGAGAAAATAAATTAATCCATACATTCAATTTTGTTGTAATGTGTCGATGTATAATTGCTAAAGTATTTGCAATTTGGTTCCCTTTTCGTTGTGAATTTATTTTTATGTCTAAAAATTTATGCTCTTATTTATTCATTTATTTTTTAAAGCTCTGAGGTAATCTTATGTACTATGAATGTTTACTTGTTTTTATTGGCTTTGTTTTTAAATGTTTCAGAAGACAGTGGTGAGCTGCAATCAACTGAAAATCTCCAACTTCTTCAGCTTAAAAACAAAAGAGTCTGCGTCTGATGAGAAAAAACTTGCCTTAAATCCTGCATCTGCTGTAGACGAAGACGAAGTACAATGTTTAAGCAAAAGTGATGCATCAGTTAGTGTTCCAACCAAAAATTGTGAATCTAGGTCTCCTTTGAAAGAAAGCCAACAGGAAAAGTCGCCACCGAAAGAAAATTCCTCAGATTCAAAACCTGTTCGAGACGACCGTGATTTTGTAACTCCTGAGCGGCCGAGTAAAAAACTGAAACTTTGCGATGAGAACTCTCCGGATATTATTCCACCGACTCCGCCTGCGAGTAAAGAGAAAAAGAAACTGTCGCGTTTCAGTAAAGCAATGACAAAGAAACGTCATTTAAGTTTAATTAGTGATGCCGTGAAGAAGAAACCTGATGGAGCTGGTAGTGGTTCTAAACTTAACGAGAATGTTGTGAATGAATCACGTTGTAACGCAAACCAAGATAGGAGAGAGAGTAAGATCTCAAATGCGATTTGTGTGAAGCCTCAACTGAGTAAACTTAGCACAAGAATAAACCCTAAACCAGAAGGATCAGGGTCTAAAAATTGTTTTAGAAAAGTAGTGTCTAATACAAAACATGACGAGAATGATGTCATATCATCAAAAGTGTCGAATTTCTTTGTGAAACCAGTGAATTGTACAAAACAAGACAAATTAACGACACAAGATTTTGAGGATAAAACTGCGTCCTCCAAGAAGTCCACAGAAACATTAAGTTTTCTTGATAGGATTGACAAATATGTAAACAATTCAGACAGGCTCGTTTCAAATGGTTATGTGCCCAGTGAGGATAATAAAGCAATTACCAGTATAAAAGAAGTGAAAAAAACTTCAAATGAAAATAACAAAAATGTTGTAATTGATGAACGGTTATCAAATATAGAATTACAAAGCCAGGACATTTTTAAAGATGACTGTGTAACTGACTCAAAAGAGAATAATTTCGTAAATAATCACGTTTTGAGTTCCAGAAATGATTGTGCATTTCCTGATGACGGAGGCCCGAAATCCGCCGTTGATACGAAGACTTGTTCTAGTGTACTTCCAGAAGAGCAAGACTTTAAACATGAGGAGGGCGTATGTGAGAATAATAATTCATGTTCAGTGGAAAATGGCGTTTGTGATAGTAACTCTATGCTTAATGGAGAGGAAGCTGTTCCTAAGGAGCTTCATGCAGATTTTACAGACTTTGACAAATCTGATGCCTTGTTTGACGATTGGGAAGTGGATGATTTTCAACTTTCTCAAGAGAAAAAGTGAGTATACATATTTATAAATGACAATTTTCTAGTTGAAAATTCGTCGCAACATAGATCATAAAAATTGTAGCGTCTTTCAAACTATTAAATCTTTTTCTATGGTATATTTTTATTATGTTCATACGAGAACTTGTTAAAAAGAAAGAAAAAAAAAAGTTATACTAGGGCGCTATGTCTCTGGCTCTGACAGTTCTCCACGTGGACAAAACAATGTTGCCAATTTGTCGTGGGTTTAACCGCACACACTAAGAATAAACAGAAAAAGCAAGCAAATACAATCGAAATGAATTGCTTAATAAATGCTGAATTTTCATGGATTTTTAAAACTTTCCGTGTGAGGAAACAAAATAAAAGTAGCCAGAATTATCATAACAAAGTAATCGAGTAAACTGACTTACCTTCGCTGCCTACATATATTCGTCAGAGTTAACTGCCTCAATTTCTTCTTCATCGTCACTGTCACTGTCTCCACCATCACCTGTTATGATTAAATCTTCTATAGTTTCTTCAAAGACATCTTCAGTTTCCCAAGCTTGCTGCATAATTTTCCACGTATGCTCAACGGCGTTTTTTCAATTATTCGGGGACACTTTCTCGATCGCCTCTGTTACTAAATTCTTCACGTCACCTACACGAAATGTTTTATGTTCAGCCACATAACCCTTAACTTGAACCCAAATTAATTCAATTGGGTTAAAATGGCAATGATATGGTGGAAGTCAAATTACTGTATGCCCGTGAGCCTCAGCAGTTCCATTGATTTCATATGATGGCTGTCTTGGCTTATAGATTTATATTAATGCCATTAATTCGGCTTTTTTTCATATCTAATGATACTCCAGGAACATTATTTCTTTCAAGCCACCTTATCATGTCCTCCTTTTTGCTGTTCGTATTTGGAGGTTTATTCGTTCGAACGAAATGATAAGCCGCCTTATCAAGCACGATTACGGAATTCACGTTAATATTTGGAAGTTAACAAACCAGTCTCGGAAAGTTGTGGGATTCATTTTCTCGTCATAATCACGAGTGCTCTCTGATTTAAAAAGCAACATTGCGTCAGGTACGAATTCGCACACTATCCCAGCATGAAGCGAAATAAGTCGATTTCCCTTGCCAATAAGTGTCTTCATTATCCCTTCGGATGTATCGTCTGTCCACGCACTACTTCTCGTGTGTCCTGCATTCACCCATGTTTCGTCCAAGTTTTCCGGGTTCATTTTCATCATCACTCTCAAAAATTTGCCGCAACAATATCGCTTCTTTCCATCAGAACTTTTCTTCCAGAGAATTTTTTCCACCTAAAACCAATTTGCCTTAACATAATACTCAAGCTTGTTTTCCCTCCCTCGAAAAGCCCTGCTTCTTTTAAGGACTTGAGAAACTTACTGCGAATTGAAAATTCTTTTCTTATATAATATTGATAGATGTGTTGCGTCATCCTGGAAACGATCTAGAGACGTTTTAACATTGGGTCGATTTCTATTTTTGCCTGGAGTAACCAAAACTGTTGAAGGAGAATAAGTTTTTCGGGACATTTTTCTTTAGTTACAGTGGACTTTCCCACATGCAGGGCGTCAGCCACTCTGTGCAGGGCGTCAGCCCTCGTCACAGGAAGAAGACCGCCACCATTATCGCGTTCTTTCTCGAAATATTCACGAAGTCTGTATATCAATTCTCGGCTTTGTCCTTTATACACTCTTGTTTTCTTTGGCTTCGGTTCTGAAGAACTAGCCATTGTCACCAATTAATTACAACAATATTCTTAACAGCACACACACACACACGTACAAAAAAAAAAAAAAAAAAAAAAGTCGCAATAACCGAACATAATCTCAAAGCACTTTTCACTCAACTATGCACAAACAAAAGGAAGAACACGAAGCGGCGACAACGTCTGGTTTCCATGCCAGCGCGATGACTGCTCTGTCACTCATTGGGTCTTATGGGAGTGTGTCAGTGTAGTATCAACCCTCGCTTTCTTTTTCGCATAGCTGTCAGAGCCAGAGATACAACGGCCCTGGTATAACGTCCCATGTCATGCACCGAGATTAAGGGTGCTGATAGATGGATGATAATCGTGGGATGAGGAAGAAACTGGAGAGTCCCGGGAAAATCCACGCATACGATGTTTGCTTACTAGAAAGTCCATTTGGGAGAGCGGAATCGAACTAGTGACCCCTCCCCAAGCACCACAGGCGAGCGTTCTACCGTTGAGCCAGCGCGACCTCAAATGCGAGATCAGTTTTATTGAATAGAATGAACAATTGCATTGACATTCTATGGTTATGTCTTTAAGCTAGAGGAGGTAGATAAGAAGGCTTAAGTAGTATCAGAAGTCGTCCAACTACTGCGTTTGTCCAGTTACAAAGACCAAATATTACGACCTCCAAAAATGTTCCACTTTCTCACTGTAGAGGTGAACATTTTACTATTTTACATTCCATTTTTTTAAAATTAAAATTTGATAAATTAATTTGTTAGTACTCGCTGGTAAAAATTTTCTGCAAGTAATACTGAAGTAGAAACTCGAAATAAAATTGAATTATAAGCTAGGTAGTTGGAACAATTGAATTTGTAAATCTATTCTATAGATTCCTTTACGTTAATTCTCTTTCAAGTGCATAAGCTTTATGTAAATTTGAAGAAGACACACACTTTTAAGGATGTTGTTATAGTTGGGAGAGCATAGCAAAGACCCTTAGGCCCGCTATACACTATAGGATAGGCCTTAGGAAATCTCTTACGATTTTTCCTCGAGTCAAAATCTCAACGTGTATGGCATCAGGTTGCATGTCATTTTTTATGTTCTGAACGATCCTATGAGATTTCTCTTGTTCTATTAAAAAAAGCTCTATTAAAAAAAAGTCGTAAGATTTCGATTTAAGTAACATTAGATGAGAGAAAGTGAAAACAAATTTATTTTGTGTGTGAGTGAAAGAGCAAAAATACTCGGCAAAATGAAGATTGGTGCAGAGACTGATGAGGTATGAAACAGCCACGGTTTTGTCCAATAACATCTATTTTTTTTCTGTTTGCTTTCATAATTATTATTGTTGTTAATACTAGTCCCATACTACCAATTGCTTGTTCAACTGTAGGCTTTTTTTTTTTTTTTTTTTTCCGTAATGCACTATGGATCAACATCTCGCAACGTCATTCGGTTAGACAGAAAAACTCTTCACGTGTATGGCACAAAAGGAGAGGATTTCCTACGAGATATGTTGTAACATTTTTCCGAAGATAAATCCTAAAATATTTCCTAAGGATTTATCTCGGTGTAAAGCAGCCCTTAATGGTCGAAAAAATCTCTTAATTTTATTTTTTCTTTATATAGTGATACTGTTTTATTTTATTTTTACTGTGTTCTAAACATTGAATTTTCTGTTGTGTCTTTCAGGAAGATATTTATATTAAAATCTCTTTTTCAACACATTAAATGTCTGGTTAATGTTTCAGAGAGGGCCACGAGAGAAGTTTGCAGCTAGATAGTCCCCAGTATTGTAAGGTTGTTGAAGTGACTTACAAAGAAGAGCTTCGAGAAATCATTCTCAGTTTGCAGGCTTTAAGAAATGACCTGGAAGCTTCCTGTGTTCTTCGCGGGTCTTGGTAAGATAAGATATTTATTTATTTCGCTTCTTATAACTTTATACTTCCTTGTAAGCCTACTGGATATAGCTCGCCCGCAGTGATTTGGTGACTGAAATGCTGAAATCGTCGGGAATTTATAAAGCTTATCGTGGGCAGAAACAAGATTTTTATGCAACAGTTGATCGAGAATAAATGATTTCTAGCTACTTTGAGTATGTAACAGCTTATGACATTTCAAAGCAGTTTAGTTTACTAAAATTCTTTTATATCTTTACCCTGTCTGTCTGTGTGTCCGTCCGGAAGACAGAAATTCTCAACTTTTTTTTTTTACTTATCTGATCACCATCAAACTTGGCCAGGATATATAGAGTCGAAAATTAGGAGTCTACCTTGATGGAAGTGATATACAAACCGGAAGTGTTAGAAATCAGCCATTTCCTGTTTTAACATTGACCACTATAGAGCAAAAACTTTAATAGATAGCATAGGCGCCGACTTTTGACTTTTTCAATGGGTGCTCACACTTCGATATTTCTGTGATAAATCACATCTCTTTTCTCATATTATTTTTTTTATTATTTTTTTTCTGATCTAATAGAGACAAGTGGTTTTCAGGCTGGGGGAGGGGGGTTCTCATAGGCATGAACAACCATCAAAGGGGTAGAGGCTACTGTAGTGAAATGAAAGGCGTAAGGAGGATTTTATTTTTTTTTTATTTTATTTTATTTTATTTTATTTTTTTTTTTACCACGATCACCTAAACTTTGTATTAAACAAAACTTTAATATTCAAATTTTGTTTTTCTATTGCAAATATGTTTAGCGATATTAGCTAAAGATGGGGAGAGAAAAATCCAATGAGTGCTGAGCACCCGTTAAAAATCTTCGATGGATGCTTGAGTCCCGGAGTACTCATATAGTCGGGCCTTTGACAGATAGAGTTTTTTTACAATCGATTAAGCGTCCCAAGAATACTATTCATCACCATTCTTAACTCACCGGTTTGTAGTATATTAATATTACAGCACTTTTCTTAATAGAATTTAGATATATTTACCATCTCTTTTTTTCTTTTCTTTTTTCTTTCTTAACAGGTATCAATCAAGAGTTGGTGTAGGAGATATTGTAAGTATTCGTTGTGATCCGGCTTCGAAAGAAGGTGATTTATGGGTGATCGACAACAATGGAGGTCTGTTAGTGGAACAACCAGATATCCTGGTTTCTGGAACTGCCGTAGTTGGGTCGCTCTTTTGTAGAAGAAAAGGTGTTTTGAGTGATAAGTACAGAGGACTGGATCCTGATTCCCCTATTATGGTTATTGGTAGCCTTGTGCATCAGCTATTACAAGAGGTTAGCAAATTTCAACATTCGGTATTCAACTTTTTTTTTCTGGTTCTAGAACTATTTGATGTAATGAGTTCAATGGGACATTCTAAACATTGAAGAATTTAAACTAATTTATCTTACTACCTGGCACTACAGCCTTGGATGGGCTTTGACCTCTTCCATTATTTGGATCCAATCTTCCCTATCTTTGCATTTCTATTTACATGCTCCGACCTTCATTTTTTCCAAATTACTTGTGACTCCATTCAGCCTTCTCGTTTTGGCCTTATGTTTTCTTTTGCTGGAATAAAGTATTTCTTTCATTATTATTGACATTCGATCATTTTCCATCCTTGTTACGTGTTTTAACCACCGTAGTCGATTCGATTTTACAAACCTAACTACATATTATTTCTAATTTCTTATGCTTTGGTTAGTCTACAAATTTTACGAATATCTTATTCTTTGGTTGGTCTATAAATTTTATGCATTCTTCTTCTTTCAAAAGTTCTAAGATTTTTCTCAGTCTATTTTGTGATTGGTAGTACATCAGAACCGAATGTTATTACTAGTTTTAGAAAGACTTACGACTCGGTTAGGAGAGAAACATTGTACAATATTCTGACAGAATTTGGAATACCGAAAAAGCTAATTAGATTAATTAAGATATGTTTAAATGAATCCCAAAGTAAAGTCCGGGTAGGAAAAGTTTTATCCATGAGCTTTCACGTCGAGAATGGTCTGAAACAAGGAGATGCGTTGTCGCTATTATTATTCAACTTTGTCCTGGAGTTGGGACATGGACATGACTATAAGGAAAATGAAAGTACCAACCAGAGCTTAGAGTTGAATGGTATTTACCAAGTTGTGGCGCATGCTGATGATATAAATTTAATAAGATATGATAGGAAATCAATAGAAAGAAATACAGAGGCCTTATTAAACGCTTGTAGGCACATGGGTTTAGAAGTAAATGAAAAGAAAACTAAATATACGGACGTTCGCCGTGATCGTAGTACGGCAAATGATGGATGCGTTAAAATATCAAATAATACTTTTGATAAAGTGGATACTTTCAAATATCTAGGATCATTATTAACAGACGAAAACCATATTTACGAAGAAATTAAATGTCGACTAAAAGCAAGAAATTCGTATTATTATTCAGTTCAAAATCTCTTGTCGTCGCGAATTCTGTCGAGGAATTTTGAAGCTTAAAATATATAAAACTATAATCATGCCTGTAGGTCTGTATGGTTGCGAAACCTGATCGCTTACTCTGAGGGAAGAACGTAGGCTGAAAGTATTTGAGAACAAGATCCTGAGACGAATATTCAGGTCCACGAGGAACGGGAATGGGGAATGGCGGAAACTTCGTAACGAGGAACTACATAATTTATACGGTTTACCAAACATTGTTAGGGTCATCAAATCTAGGAGGCTGAAGTGGGTAGGTCATATAGCCAGGATGGAAGAAAGTAGGAACGCTTTCGAAGTCTTAACTGGAAGTCGAATCGGATAACGACCCTTCGGGAGACCTAGACGCAGATGGAATATTAAGATAGATCTCACAGAAATGAGAATAGAAAGTAGAAACTGGACCCAGTCGGCTAAGGATAGAAGTCAGTGGAGAGCTTTTGTGAACAAGGCATTGAACCTCCGGGTCCCATAGGCCATATACAGAGGTCTCTTTTTTATAGAATACCAAACTGTTATAATCAAGTAACAACTGATGTGGACATTTTTTCGAGCTACCCAGTGTTTGAAAGAGCAATTAAACGAGTTTTGACGGAATAGTTTTACTTTTACACTCTTTTTTTCTGTTGTTGTTATTGTTGTCTTGTTTTTTTCTTTCTTTTGTTAGCATGTCCCTGTGTAAAATGGCAAAGTTATGCTGTATCTGGGAATTTGTTCAATAAATAAATAAAATAAATACTTCTATCACATTCCTTAAAATTCAACGTGTTCTTACTCCGATAAGCAGCATGTTTTTCCTTGTTCGTCTGTCACTCAATATGTGTACTATTGCGCAAATAATACATTTTTCAATAACCTTATTTCCATCCGAATCAAATTGCTAAATTTTCGGTGTCTTTCTGCTACTATTTTCTACCGAACTTACAGCTATAGCTAAGAATGCACTACGATTTGTGACTTGTAGGTTTGTTGTAAGGAGGAAACGCCGTAAATTCTGAGATAAATACCTGTTCCGTTTGTTAATTAAAGATTGTGTCATCTTGTTATTCACAATTAACACATCGGAAGGAAGGAAATATTTTCTTAACATTAAGATGCGAAGCGCCTTACTACCGTGTTATGTGATGCAGTTTCTAAATTTTTAAGTTAACGTATTTAGAAAGTGCAGATTGAACTTAAATACTTTTTATCTTTCCTAAGAGTTTCTATTTAAGCATGAGCTTTTGTAGGACAGAATCTATTACCATGTTCTAGTTGGTGGCGTAGCGAGAAGTAATATTGACAAATATTGGCTAAAAATATTGAACTATTTGTTTCGATATTTGTTTCCAGAATGCAAGATACGAGGGCAAGTCAAAAATTATCCGCAATTTTGACATAACTTTTCTTGGATTGTTTATACTGAGCTCTGTCCTCGTTTATTTTATTGTTATGCTTTTTGTGGCCATGCTATGAAAGTTTGATTATAATTCCTCATTTATCTTTCTTTTGTTGCAAATAGATCATTCAGGGTGTCTATCGGTCACGAAAGTCATGAAAAAGTCACGAAATCAGAAAATGGTCATGAAAGTCAAGGAAAAGTCACGAAATTTAGCTTTTGGGTCACGATTTTTTTTTAATCTGTACGAATATAAGTAGAGACTGGAAAAAGTTTGTTCTATAAAACGTCAAAATTCACTGTCAAAGCTGTCTATTGTCGGCTTTAGACGCTACCAAATCCCAAGCAAAGCACGTTCTATCGCATGCATGAGAATTCGGCCTAATTCACATTCAAATTCGCTCTTGAGACTGTCCGTCAGGTGGCATCATTGAGCAGTGGCGATGCAAATCGCATTGCATCGCCGAAACCACCTACGCATCTAACCAGTTTGTTCAACTGTGAGAAGACACCAAACTTTTGTCACTCCAAGGAACAGCCTTAAAGTAGAGATAAGATAAAGATAAGTGCTGAAGATTATGGGTACTGTTATTAGTTTTTGAATGTTAACGAAATTTTATGGTTTGGTAAAGAAAAGGTCACCAAAAAGTCAGGAAATTTCATTTTGGAATTTTAGTAGACACCCTGTCATTGCTGCTCCATTAGAAGTTTGCACTAAAGAACAACGAGCAGTGACCCGGTTTTTGTGGTCGGAAGGTGTGTCAAGGGTCGCAATCCATCAAAGACGATGTGCCACTTCGTCAATAGTCACTTGCCTGTGTAACAGAACCCATATCTCGTGCACGCTCAATGTTGTTACCATTTGTAGCCATAGATGGTCGTTCGGCTCCTCCCTCATGCGTAACACTTGTGCGACTATTTTTGAATTTTTGAATCCATTCGTAGACACTGTTCCCGTATTGTGCTGAAAGTCTGATGGATTGCGGCCCCTAATACACCTTCCGACCACAAAAACAGGATCACTGCGTGTTGTTCCTTTTTGGTACAAACTTCTAATGGAGGGGTCATGATCTATCTGAAAAAAAAAAAAAAAAAAAAAAGACAAATGGGGGAATTTGAATCAATCCTTCATAGCATGACTACAACAGCATAACAATAAAATAAACGAGGAAATACATCAGTATAAACAATATAAGAAAAACTATGTCAAAATTGCGAATAATTTTGATTTACCCTCGTAAAAAAACAGTTTCTTATCTAGATATTTCGAATATTGCTTTTTTCCTCCAATTTCCTATTTTTTTTCAATTTAATTATATTCTTGCTTTTATTAATTATAAATATACATTAGTTAACTGTTGTTCTAGGTATTACGAAAAGACGTTGACGATGCCTCTGACATCGAAAAAATAGCCTTTGATCTACTGACACAAGATGGAGTAGTTCACATGCTTTTCTCATCCTCCATGTCGATTGAAATGGCAAAAGAAGAGATTCAGAAATATATACCACAAGTAGAGTTCTTTGTCAAAAGGTACGTTAAAGGATTGGATGTAGACAATGGGTTTCAGACGCCTGATGTCGCCAGAGAGAATTGGAAAGGACAGATCTGTGATATAGAAGATATTGAAGAGAATATGTGGGCCCCACATTTAGGCATCAAAGGAAAGATAGATGTAACTGTGGGCGTGAAAATACACAAACAAGATAGGAAAGGAAGGCTTAAAAAAGTAAGTACTAGCAGTTGACTTCGTTTTTATGTTAGAGAATATTATGTAAAACACAGGAACGTAATTACAAGGGTCATTCAGAAAATAGTATCGTTTAATACAATCCCTTTGCACGTGGTAAGAAACTTCGGGGACCATCTCCTGATAGCTTCTCTATAACCTTAGTATACATACGTCGTTCAGTAATTGACAAAATTTTCAATAGGAATTCCCATCTTCCAGAGCGGCGTTTTTTTTTTTTTTTTTAAAGCCTCGACTGCAAACACATCACATGGATTATTAGTTGTGGACACTGATGACAAGCCAAAAGTAGTAGAAAATATTATTAAATACATCATGTTATTAACAAGTAAAAGGTTAAAACTATACTATCTTTGTGGTGGACAAACACCATGTGGATGGGTTTTCTCGGAGTTCTCCCGTTTCCTCCCACTTTCTTCATTCCACCATTTCATTCATTTCTCATCACCGTCTCCTTTAGCCTAGCCAGCATAACCGTGGGACGTACAATTTAAAGATTTCATTTAATTTTTGCTCATATTCTGCAGATGAAAACCGTATAGTATATTAAGGAAGGTTTTTGACTAATACCAAGAAAACTCTCGGAGTGCTTTTGTGAAAGTTCTAATATTTTAGAGATTACAACTTTTGTTATTGTAATAATATTGAGGTATTTGCATATTTTTATTTCTAGAAATGTTTTTTTTTTGATACCTCTATAGCACAGCGGTTGATGCCATGTGATGTGATTAATTTGGTCGTGTATAGATGCTTAAAGAAAATCCCTCTTAGGAAGATGAGAGTTCTCATTTAAAATTTTGGCTATTTCTAAATGACAGACGTATAGAGGGTTAGTCCAAGTTAATACTTGTAATTTTGCGTCAGTTTAGTTCCGTACGTTGTTATTTTCTATATTATTACTTACTATTGCTTCAATTTTATTTTACGCAGTTTTGTAAGCTTTTCCAGTACCCACGTTGCTTTACATTGTTTTACAAACCTACATTCTCAACAGGTTATATTTCACTAGTATTTTTTTTTTTCTCTTAAGTTTCATCAATGCTGATCTAAATGTTAGGTATTCTGTCATAGTGAGACTAGTGGTGTAAGAACGGGAGGTGAGCGAGGGAACGCGTCCCAAGCAGCTTTACAAGTTACCTAGCACAGCAACATTATTAAGAATTAACAAGTCATAAATTCAGTATCATCAACATATTTCTCAACATTCTGCAAAGAAAAATTCTAGCAATGGTAGTGTATGAAAATGATATTTTTAAAAATGTTTTCACTCTTCTCTGTTTCATAACAGTCGAAAGATTTACTGTAATTTGTTACTGTTTTGTGAGTGATGGTCGAGAGAACCATACATGAAACTTAAGTTTAAAAGTCGATGGCCAATCCAAGGCACATATGCCATTTGTGCCACACTTAAAAACGTGAAATGTAATCTATTTTGGAAAAATTGGTAGGTTGTTGGTAAGAAAAAAATATTCAGCATAACGTAGTAAGATGATAACTTCACATCACTAAGAACCGAAATATCCTTTTTGCTTTCCTTTCCCTCCTGCTTCCTTCAGTAGCGGAGTTAGTCAAAAATAAAGAGCATTTCAGTTTACAATTTATTGAGCGACATATTCAAAACTGCATAAAAAAGTAGCACGTGAATACTTCGGGTTGGTCACCCCTGGATGGGTCTGCGGTGGCTCAGTGGTAGAGCGTTCACCTCCGATGCTTGGGGTCCCGGGTTCGATCCCAGTCCCCATCAAGTGAACTTTGTGGTGGACAAACACCATGTGCGTGGGTTTCCTCGGGATTCTCCCGTTTCCTCCCACTTTCTTCATTCCACCATTTCACTCATTACTCATCATTACCCTCTCCTTTACCCTAACTGGCATAACAGTGGGACGTAAAATTCAAAGATTTTGGTCACCCCTGGATTAGAAGATAGAATGACTAAAGAGAAAGTTCAAATTGGAAGTGATTTAGCTTTACAAACAAAAAAACAAAAACAATCTTTAATGAAATGGTTTTAAACTTTTATTAGTGACGAAATGGAGTTGAGTATACTAATGGATTCTTTTTTATTTTTTACTTAGATGATGCCTTTGGAACTAAAGACAGGGAAGTCTAGCTTCTCTGCAGAACACCGAGGCCAAGTTATCTTGTATAGCATGATGATGGCTGAAATGGGCGATGATCCAGAAGGGGGACTGCTTTTATATTTAAGGTTAGTTTGACTTCTAACTGTTTTGAAAAGATACAATCTTATCTTTACATTATTACTGAGAAAATTATACAATACATGTGTGTGTGGAACGTGTGGATTGGTGGTAAATAACTCAGTTTCAGTGGCAAAGGTTCCACTGTTTCTTTTATGACATCATTCCAGTAAAGCTCCCATTATTGTTCACTTGAATTTTCATCGTATAAGGTGTAAGAAGGCTTCATTTCATATCCTGGCGTATGTACGGTAGTCTGATATCCACATGGCACCTGTGTTACTGATCTCCAACTTCATGGCCGCCAGTTATTCCCTTCATTTGGTATTTGGAGTGTCAGTTCGATTACCTATGGGAGCAGACTGCATTAGCCTGAAAATCAAAATTGTAGTATGTTACGTGAATGAAGTCATATTTAATATATAGAGAATTTTTCTTCTGAAATTATTTTATATTTATTTCAATCTACTAGCTAAACGCCAGATTTTCGCATGGCGTAAAATAGATTTATGGGAAATATTTGAATGGTGAATATGAACCTCTCCCCCCTTGGGATGTATATTTCAATCAAAACGAAATGGTGAAAACTCAGCTGGACCCAAGTGTTCAAAAATTCATTTGAAAGGGTACAGTTCCGTTATTCTTTGCGAAAAATTTTAAGTCCATTCCTGCCGCAGAATATATATTTCAATGTATATATAATTGTGAAACTATTGCCATTGCATCGACGGATGTGTTCGTTAATGTCTGCTCTCTTTCCCTTTGCGTGTCCAATCTTGAATTACGCTCATCTGTAATTTTTTCTCCCGTAATTGCTGTCACTGATTCTCTTATTGTCGAATCGCTTCCGAGTGATTCTCTCTTCCTATAATCAAGGAAGATATATTGCTTCCACTTCTATACTTTCTTGTTTTAATTGGAATTACCTAGCTTAAACATTTTTAAGTTTGTTTTTGAGAGAAAGGAAGAAAAAAGCGGAAAAAAGGAAAGAAGAATAGGGGATGGACTCAAGCGTATTTGTTAATTCCGTACGTTAATAGAAGCGTATTATTATTATTCCAAATTATTCTATGCATAAGTATGGGGAAGTCTCATAGAATGTTTGTGTGTGTTCTTTCGTTCACCTGTTTGTCGACAAGTATAAGAGCACAAGCAGTAAAATACCGAGAACTTTTTGTTTTTCAGGGGGCCGCGGTGGCTTAGTGGTAGAGCGTTCACCTCTGGTGCTTGGGGTTCCGGGTTCAAACTCTGCTCCCGCCAAGTGAACTTTGTGGTGGACAAACACCGTGTGCGTGGGTTTTCTCGGGGTTCTCCTGTTTCTTCCCATTTTCTTCATTCCACCATTTCATTCATCTCTCATCATCACCGTGAAACGCACCACTCTCACCTTCCATTCTAATTGTAGTAAGAGGATGTTTCACATTGATTGTTTTGAGGTTCAGGTACTGACAAAAGAAACTTCTACAGTAAAACAATAACTTGGCGTTTTACCAGATGTACGAACACATAGTTCATCCAACAATAATCAACTGTAAATGGCCAACTAGATGATGCAGTTCTTCGAATAACGATTTAGTTGAGAATTATTCTACATTTTCTTATCAGCCTTTTATTTCAAATTACATATCATAATTACCTCATATTCATCACATATCATCATCATTTTTTTTACTAATATTCATATTCAATTATTTTATTTCATTATATTATTATTATTATTATTATTATTATTATGCACAATTCGTCGAGGCTGTATCAGTAAAAACTCCCAATATATACATTAATAAATATATATATATACATCATCTAAATTACCAATGAACTACGTTGCACTATCTACGTATGAATTTCATTTCGTTGAGATCACAAACAAAATCTAGATACTAACACAATTGGATAAATTTTCCGGCGTTTGATCCGGGGTTCTACGTTTTACAGATTCATAATTTTTACATACATATTTATCGACCAGAATCACAAAAATTATTTCTTTCTATATATCGTTAACATTCCATTTACCTTATTATTTTCAATACTTTTTTTTCGATTCGAAAAAGTTTTCACAATTTAGATTTATATCTTACGGCGCGGACCGAAATCTAAACTGCCACTTGCCCAAATATCAAGTAATACGCTGGTGCAGGTACAATATAGCGGCGCATTACAACCGTCTCCTTTAGCCTAACCGGCATAACCATGGGACGTAAAACTCAAAAATTTCATTTCATTTTCATTTTTTGTTTTTCATTAATCGAGCGTCCTAAGAATACATTCCATCTCGCCTAACCGTATATTCAATCCGGGAGTAGCAGAAATCTCTTATTTTCGGCTTCAACACTGATCTCTACAAGCGAGAATCTGTTTTTTGAAATTGTAATATCCTGCAAGATTGTGTTTACAAACACTCAACATGTGCTTCTATTTACAAACATCAACCATGTGCGTCTTATTATGGATTACTATGGCTGCAGACGACAGAGACAACAACGACACCACTGGTCACATGACAAGGGAACAGCAGCGCCACCGCATCACCTCGTGCACCTCTATAACGAGAGGATTTCAAGAAAAAACATCAGTCTACGACTGGTCATCCCTCCTCTAGCTTGCTCTGGAGTTCTAGGAGATACATATCCCAAAGCCTCTCATTTGCTTCGGAACTAGGCTAACTTTCCTGCCCTATTAGCTTGCTCAGAACTCTGTTGGGCATCTTAACCTTAGTCATCTAGCTTGCTTCGGAGCTCTGTGGCTCAAGCCCTACACTGCTTGCACGGAGCATTGGGGATCCTAAAAGTCCACTCCATCTAGCTTGCTTCGGAGCTCTGTGGCTCAACCCCTACACTGCTTGCACAAAGCATTAGGACCCTAAAATCCACTCCATCTAGCTTGCTTCGGAGCTCTGTGGCTCAAGCCCTTCACTGCTTGCACGGAGCATTGGGGATCCTAAAAGTCCACTCCATCTAGCTTGCTTCGGAGCTCTGTGGCTCAACCCCTACACTGCTTGCACGGAGCATTGGGGATCCTAAAAATCCACTCCATTTAGTTTGCTTCGGAGCTCTGTGGCTCAACCCCTTCACTGCTTGCACGGTGCATTGAGGATCCTAAAATCCACTCCATCTAGCTTGCTCGGAGCTCTGTGGCTCAACCCCTACACTGCTTGCACGGAGCATTGGGGATCCTAAAAGTCCACTCCATCTAGCTTGCTTCGGAGCTCTGTGGCTCAACCCCTACACTGCTTGCACGGAGCATTGGGGATCCTAAAAGTCCACTCCATCTAGCTTGCTTCGGAGCTCTGTGGCTCAACCCCTACACTGCTTGCACGGAGCATTGGGGATCCTAAAAATCCACTCCATTTAGTTTGCTTCGGAGCTCTGTGGCTCAACCCCTTCACTGCTTGCACGGTGCATTGAGGATCCTAAAAATCCACTCCATCTAGCTTGCGGGGGGCGCGGTGGCTCAGTGGTAGAGCGCTCACCTCTGGTGCTTGGGGTCCCGGGTTCGATCCCAGCCTCCGCCAAGTGAACTTTGTGGTGGACAAACACCGTGCTCGTGGGTTTTCTCGGGGTTCTCCCGTTTCCTCCCACTTTCTTCATTCCACTATTTCACTCATCTCTCATCATCACCGTCTCCTTTAGCCTAACCGGCATAACCGTGGGACGTAAAACTTACAGATTTCATTTTTTCCATCTAGCTTGCTTCGGAGCTCTGTGGCTCAACCCCTACACTGCTTGCACGGAGCATTGGGGATCCTAAAAATCCACTCCATTTAGCTTGCTTCGGAGCTCTGTGGCTCAACCCCTTCACTGCTTGCACGGAGCATTGGGGATCCTAAAAATCCACTCCATCTAGCTTGCTTCGGAGCTCTGTGGCTCAACCCCTACACTGCTTGCACGGAGCATTGGGGATCCTAAAAATCCACTCCATTTAGTTTGCTTCGGAGCTCTGTGGCTCAACCCCTTCACTGCTTGCACGGTGCATTGAGGATCCTAAAAATCCACTCCATCTAGCTTGCTTCGGAGCTCTGTGGCTCAACCCCTACACTGCTTGCACGGAGCATTGGGGATCCTAAAAATCCACTCCATTTAGCTTGCTTCAGAGCTCTGTGGCTCAACCCCTTCACTGCTTACACGGAGCATTGGGGATCCTAAAAATCCACTCCATTTAGTTTGCTTCGGAGCTCTGTGGCTCAACCCCTACACTGCTTGCACGGAGCATTGGGGATCCTAAAAATCCACTCCATCTAGCTTGCTTCGGAGCTCTGTTGCTCAACCCCTACACTGCTTGCACGGAGCATTGGGGATCCTAAAAATCCACTCCATTTAGCTTGCTTCGGAGCTCTGTGGCTCAACCCCTACACTGCTTGCACGGAGCATTGGGGATCCTAAAAATCCACTCCATTTAGCTTGCTTCGGAGCTCTGTGGCTCAACCCCTACACTGCTTGCACGGAGCATTGGGGATCCTAAAAATCCACTCCATCTAGCTTGCTTCGGAGCTCTGTGGCTCAACCCCTACACTGCTTGCACGGAGCATTGGGGATCCTAAAAGTCCACTCCATTTAGCTTGCTTCGGAGCTCTGTGGAGATCCTGCCCTAGGCTGCTCGGGCCTTAGGTCACCTTCTCATTAACCCAATATTAGAAAATTTGCATTATAGTACGAGTAATATTTTGTAATGTACTGTTTATAGTGGATTTTGTAATAAAATTAACGGCAGTGGGAAAACAATATCGGACTGTAATTTGCTCTACCTACACCTGCACAAGCAGAGCTTTACAATATAGATTGAGAACCATAAGAATAATAATCATCTACGACTTTATCCCACTTTTGTAAACAGAAGTGATATAATAGTAATAGAAAATCCACAGCGAAAACTGTTCATTTAATTGAGATATTTTTTTTTTCATTGAAAGATGGTTCATACGTATCCTTTCTTAACATGGCTTCGACTTATGATTAGTTACTTTTCCTTCCTTATATTTTAATTGCAATAACTTGTATGTTTTAGAGATGGTTCAATCCAGGAGATTCCTGTGGGTCACCGTGAAAGCAGAGACCTTATTCTATTAAGGAATGAGTTAGCGTATTTTCTCACAAGAACTCCAGCCACTGCTAAGAATGGTACACACATTCCAGAGCTTCCTGAGCCTATAAACCATGGTCGAACATGTAAGAAGTGTCCTTACCAAGTCATTTGTTCCACGTTTCTCAGGTTAGTGAACAATTTCACGTATCTTGTTGATTTGAAAACTACTCCTGTGTAACGGAATGATTAGCGTGCGTAAACTTGTGGTATTGTCGTATCGTCGTGAGGCAATTATGGAGCTTCTTGTATTAAGAAGTATCAAACCCCGATCTAGTCTGCCAGAGAAACAGCAATGGTGGAAATCGATATGCTCACTATATTTTTACTCAGCTAAGTGGACTTTATAACGTTCAGTTTGTTTCGTTACTGATACTTGTGGATTGATTGAGTTGGAAGTTGAGTATCCCTTTCAAGATTCGAGACATATGAGACTTGCATCTACAGCTTAACGTGGGAATCGAACCCAGGTCTCCTGCGCCAAAGATCTGTATATTAACCATATAGTTACATGGAGCATCGTATAGCTGGAGCTACATGTGTTTATTTCAGAAATGGGAATGATACCGCATTTTTTCGATACTTATCCCTTATAAGGTTGCGTATTTCTAATATTCAGACACGTCACTTTTTTTTTTTTTTTTGCCAAACTTTTATAAATAGTGTCCGTTGCCAATGATGATTAAAAGTCTAATGCTATTAAACTTCCTCAAATGATATTATTTTCTAAATATCATTCGGTAATATGTTGAGGCCCGTTTCAGTCTATAGAATATATCTGCGTATTACTTTTATTCTATGTAATGATGTATACAACATGTTTTGCTGCATATAGACGAATACAGCATACTGTTTCCTCTAGTGTGCCCTTTTTTGTAGAATTATATACGAGGGCAAGTCAAAAATTATCCGCAATGTAGCTAGAATTTTCCTTGCATTGTTTATACTGACTTCTGCCCTCGTTTATTTTATTGTTATGCTGTTGTGGTCATGCTATAAAAGCTTTATCCTAATTCCTTCATTTGTCTTCCTTTTGTTGCAGACAGATCATGGCTGCTCCATTAGAAATTTGCACCAAAGAGGAACAACGAGCAGTGACCCGGTTTTTGTGGTCGGAAGATGTATCAGGGGCCGCAATCCATCAAAGACTTTCGGCACAATACGGGAACAGTGTCTTGCCGTAACGGAGTATCTATGAATTGAAATATGGTCGCACAAGTGTTATGCAAGGGGAAGAAACCGGACGACCATGTACGACCGCAAATGATGATAACATTGAACGTGCACGTGACATGGGTTCTGTTACACAGGCGAGTGATTATTGACGAAGTGGCACATCGTCTTTGATGGATTGCGGCCCCTGATACATCTTCTAACCACAAAAACCGGATCACTACTCGCTGTTCCTCTTTGGTGCAAACTTCTAATGCAGCGGCCATGATCTATCTGCAACCAAAGGAAGACAAACGGAGGAATCACGATCAAACTTTCATAGCATGATCACAAAAGCATAACAATAAAATAAACAAGGACAGAGATCAGTATAAAGAATGCAAGAAAAATTATAGCTACATTACGGATAATTTTCTGATTTACCCTCGCCTAGCATAGAAAGTTTTATAAAAGAGTGAACATTTCTTGTTATTATCATCTTCTTGCACATGTCCTTAATTAAACAGCTTGTTTCTTTCTATTCATTTTATACCTTTAGAGTTCTAAAACCAAGTATATTGCAATGTAACACTTACTTTAGTTTGTGTCAATATTTTTAATCACCTGACAGTTTCTTCAGAAACCTTCTGTTTTTATCAACGGTAATAATAAAACAGACTAATGTAGACTTCCTCAGATTGAAAATTAACGTTCTGATTCGTACAGACGTTGACCACCTTGTACGAATGAAGGAAAAGAAAATTACAAGGGGCGTTTGATGAATACGTGATTTTTCATGAGATGAGTGTCAGTTTCTAGTTGTAGTTGACATTCTTTAGTAAATAAACTGACAATTTTGATTGTGTTTTGTTTGTTATACTGTTGTCGATACCAAATAAGTCAGATAAATGCGTGCTTAATATTTGAAATTAAAGAAAGTTAATTTCGTATGGTGATTAAGGAAGAAGAATTTTAGGAAAACCAAAAATGGACCAAAAGATTGCGATCTTGGCCATTATAATTAGTTTTTGGATCAGGAGTCAGAAAATTTTTGAACGGACCCTAAAATCGGGTTTTCTTATTTTCTACGGAATAAGCACATCATACTGAGTTAACTGATAATTTGGGTTCGACTACACTGTATGTAGTTCTGGTTAAGGCCTACAAGAAAATTTTTGATTGAAATATATTGGATCTTTCAATCCAAAAATAGAAAAACTTTAAAACTGTTATGGAAACGCTGCTCGATTTCATGTAATGGTGCGAAAGTAGTTGTCAGAATTTCGTTGTGGTCGCACGAGCACGGATGATGCCGAACATTCGGAACGTCTAAAGGTGGTAAGGTCTGAGGAAATGGTGAATAAAATTTATAATCTTGTGTTCAAAGTTTGTTGAGTGAATGTACACGAGATAGCTAAGGTGGTAAAGATTTCACTCAAACTTGTTTTTAAATATTCTTGATGAAGATTTAGGCATGAGGAAGCTGTCGGAAAGTTGGGTTCCGCGATTGACCACTGTTGTCCAAAAGCAGAAGTGCGTGGATATTTCGAGACAATGTTTGGACATGTGGAAACGCAATCCAAGTGGGTTTCTGATGCGTTATGTCGTTATTGATCAAACTTGGATACATTACTAGCAATTAGAAAGTAAAGAACAATCAAAGCAGTGAATTTCAGCAGGAGAATGTGCTGCAGAAAAGGCTGTTCCATCAGCTGGCAAAGCCATGGCAACAAATGTTTGTATTCCCATGACATCTTTTTCATTGACTACCGTAAGACCATTACAAGACAGTACAGATTGACATTCAAATAGGCGGCAACTTCCGGCTGAAGAGTTCCGGATTTTGGACGGTTGTATCTGCTGTATATTCGAGGGTGATTCAGAAAGTAATTCCTCCAAGGTGATACCTTTATTTGTGTTTGATAGATAGCACCGATACAATATCAGAGGAAAGCCTGCGATGTCAGCTACAAATGGTGGAATCATTTTTTAACATATTCTCTATTGCGGGAAACACATTTGTGCCAACGCGAAACAAGGTGTTTCATGCTGTCGGCGAAGAATTGTGGTGGCTGCTGGCGACACCACTGCCGAATTGGCGCTTCCACCTTTAAGATGATCCTTAAGTTTGGGGAAGAACCAAAAGTCGCACGGCTCAAGATCTGGACTATAAGCAGGATGAGAAAATGTCAACAACACCTTGCCAGCAGATGGGACAACTTTGCATTCTTTTGGTGGAGGAGAGGACGTGTAGCAGTACTCCATGGACTGACGCTTCGTTTCCGGGTGTAATGGTGTATCTACGACTTGTCGCCGGCGATGAATGTTCCTGCGCGCAAACCTTCCTCAGCCAGAAATTCAATGACAGTCCGCTGTTTCAACTGGACGTCACGACTGGATGTTATGGACTGCTCCATTACTCTGGAACAAGAAGAGATAGGTAGGTGAAACAAGTGACATTCTATAGCTTGAACATCAGTGCATTAATGGCAAACAATCCATAATGTTTGCCGAACTATTGGCCAAGTACTGGGCTCAGAGGCATTACTTTCTGAATCACCCTCGTATTAAACAGAAACGAAAAAGTGGCCTCGCGTAGCGTAGTCGCTAATGCCCTCTCCTTTGGTGCGAGCGGTTTCGGATTCGATTCGAAAAAGTAAAATGGTTTCTCAGTCCAGGGGTTTTCCTTATTTGCACCAGGCAAATTCTGGGGTGATACTTAACAATGGTCCCAGGCCGCTTCCTTCCTTCCCCATTCCTTTGCTCCCCACAATTCCTTTTCTCCTCGCCGATGGACGTCATCCCTCATACATAACGGGCAAACATAGCATAGATGCCGAAAGCCCAGATATTTAATTCCTAATCCTATTCCTAAATCATCAAATTCTTTGTGTCAAGTATTGATCAATGCGATGTCGTGCGCCTTAGATATTTAAAGTATCAAAATCTTATTCATTGTTAATTACCTGTAATTTTCTTCAGAAGTATTAGCATTTAATGAAAAAATAAATAAATAAAAATGTCCAAAGATGAGAATCCACCGATCGATAGATCTTACTATGCAGAACAAAATAATCTGGTTGACTGTAAAACCTTGTGGATAGTTTTCGAGAAAGTAGGGAAAAACAATTTCTTTGTAAACCTGCAATACTTCTTTATATACATACACTATGATACAGGGTGTTTCAAAATAAATATCTGGATTTTAAGGCCTTGTAGTATTGATTACATTTAACGTACAATTATAAACAAGATATCAAATGAAAGAGAAACTCAGTTTTTGCTACAAGTGTTCAATATGAGCACCATTCGTCATACGGTACGCATCAAATCGATAGGCGAGAAGAACCCATAAACTTTTCGCTGGGATATAGCACAAAACACGTTCAATTTAGAGGAGTCCCGTTGCAATTCGCTGATGCGAATATTATGAGCGTTCTCATCGCCACTTAGGTGAAATGTCGATTCATCACCAAAGACGACATGATCTCCAGAAAATCTTCATCGTCATGCAGCAACATTTCATTTGCAAAGCTGGCACGTAAACCATAGTCTGTAGGCTTTAGAGGTTGTAACAACTGCAAATGATAAGGATGTAGTTGTAAGCGTCTCCAGACGGTTGCACTGTAACTACAGATTCAGTCTTTGCAAAATGTAAAATACAAAAGCTTTCTGCTCACTAGTCGCCATCTTTGGTACTAGCGCTTTCTAACGGCAGACAGAGGAAATAGATCATGCGCATGCGTACGTACAAAACTGTTTGAGTTGCTCTTTCATTTGTAACTGTAACTTAATTGTAGTAAATACTACAGTCTTAAAACCTTGATATTCATTTTGAAACGCCCTGTACTTGCAATAACGTCTAATGATATAAATTATTAACAGAAATCTCTCTTACTCTTTCAGTTTGGATGGATTAGATCAATTGACTTCTAATCATCCAATGGCGAAGATAGTTCCCCGAGCAATCAGTCATCTTTCTGAAGCCCATATAAACTATTTTACCAGATGGAGTTACCTGCTGCAGCTGGAAGAGTTGGAAAAGAGAAACCCAACAAGCACAAAAGAAATTTGGTTTTCGAATCCTGACGAAAGGCGAGTAACTTCTCATTTAATATAAAAGGAACTTAATCTCATAGCCTAATATATTTGCACTGGAATGCCTGCATTAAGGAGTGAAAATACAGTGCTTGTACGAACAGTTGTAAACTCAGTTTCCGAAGTTCTTATAGATGTAATTTATACATAGATCTTCATTAAATAAATAAATAAATAAAAACATAAAATGTGAAGGTCAAAGAATCAAGAATTGCATTTCAGGAAGTTGTCACATTAGTCTGGTGTAAGTTTTCGTATCTTCTTCGGTCTTTCACATCATCAATGCCAGTTATTTGTCATTTGTTCACATTTTCTTGTACGTTACAAAACGAGGAAGATATGAAGGTTCACCTCTTCGTTCGTATGGCCCCAGTTTGGCCTAATGGCTAACACGTTTGCCTTTGGTGCGCGTGGTCGCGGGTACGATTCCCGGTAAGGGTGCAATTGAAAGAAAAAAAAGTGGTTCGGATTCCACTACAATCAGTAGGTTCACGTCTTTACCCGTCCTGGCACAAGCATGGGACGTTAAACAAACAAATTAAATCAAAGAACTTTTCGTTTCTTTGACCTTCAGCTTATTATTATTATTATTATTATTATTATTATTATTATTATTATTATTATTATTATTATTATTTAAGTATGTCTGCCAATTTGAAGAGTTCTGTAGCAATTAAAGTACAGGAATTTCTAAAATTAAATTGGAACTGTGAGTAAAAACATTTTTGTCCAAGACTTCACTTCATCGCTTAACTATGAACATTGATAGCATTGATTTGTTGGTTAGTTCTTAATGTTGATTTAATTTTTAAAATGCTATCAAAAATATCTAATAAAAAAATATGTTCTGACAGAATTGCTTTATTTATTTCAGAGAGAAGAAGCGGAAGTGTATAAGTTCTCTGATTCTCGGAGGCAAAGTTCTTGAATCTAAGACAGGAAAATTTGATTACGCACATACTTTTATTAGAAGTCCTAATGCACCGCTGCAAAACAATTTCTCCAAAACAGAAATTAACCCTGGTGACTATGTTGTGATTAGCACCGATAAACGTCTAGCTGTAGCTGGTGGGATTGTTAAAACTGTTACAAATGATTCGATTACTATATTTCTTGACAGGTATGTATTAGTAGAAGATTTTGATATGTTCACTTACGTTCATATGCATTTTCAAAGAAATCGAAGATGTAGTTTTGTAGAATGTGATTGTATAGGTGATTAATTAGCAAAGCATTATTTCGTTATCATTGAATTTTACAAATGACTTCACGACAAGCATTCTATTAAACAAGTTTATTTCTAGCACTAACCTGCTCTAGTGAATAGCTATTATTATTATTATTATTATTATTATTATTATTATTATTATTATTATTATTATTATTATTATTATTATTATTATTATACCTTAAACTTTATGACCAAGACTCCAGGTGAAAGCCAAAATCTAAATAGTCGATGGATTCTGCAGGGTTTATTTATTTATTTGTCACCTATAACACGAATACTGTTTCAATTACAATAGATTTATACCTCTGGTGCATGGGATCCCCGGTTCGATCCCAGCTTGTGCCAAGTGAACTTTGTGGTGGACAAACACCATGTGCGTGGGTTTTCTCGGAGTTCTTCCGTCTCCTCCCACGTTTTTCATTCCACCATTTCATTCATTTTTCATCATCATCGTCTTCTTTAACCTAGCCGGCATAACCGTTGGACATAAAACGTAAGGAGTTCATTGTACAATAGGTTTACAAAAATTTAATTCTATAGAGATAGTTTTATACATGTTTCATATTAAAATAAAAATAATGGAAAAAAGACAAAATAAGAAAAGAAAGAAGAATAAATAAAATAGTGAAATTATATAATTGGCATTAATGTATAAAAAAATAAAACACTGTTACATCTATAACTCACTTGAAGAAAAAAACAATATATACAATATTCCGGTAATCATCTGACGCATTTCTTATCTAATATTTGTTTCAGTTATAAAGGATAGGACAGTGAGAAATCAATCTCTGGACTTACCGTAGATACATTATTATAACCCCAACAAGTTGGAATTAGCGGAGAATTCATATGCATAGAAGTTCTAGATTTCACATTATAAAATAACATTCTAATTCTTAAGTTGGTTTTGGCTGTATTAAAATTTAACATAATTATGCATTCATGATTAGCTATAATACCATTCACCAATTTAAAAAAAGAAACTTAATTGAGATATTTCCCGCCGTGTAGTTAATGAAGAATATTTAAATATGCCCAATAATATACTGTAAAATACCCGCATATCATAGAAATTCACCCTATACATTTTAAAATAAAAATATCTTAAATAAAACTTAATTTGTATTCTTTCATGTTGCGTATAGTAAGGAGTCCATACTATTGAAGCATATGCCAATTTGCTACGCACTAAGCCATTAAACCGTACAAGTTTATGTTAGTAAATTCACTTGTATTTCTAATTAGTAATCCAAGAGGTTTGTATGCCTGTATAATTATTTTGTGTATATGCTAATTAAAGCATAGTTTAGAATCTATAAGGACCCTAAATCATTTACGTGTCTAACTCTTTGTATTATAACCAATTGCAAGTGAAGTGATTTCTGAGCGACTTTTAATTCCAATGACTCGGTAAACTTTATACAGGTAATCATTCTATTTAATTTTCTTTATCCTAATTTGTGACGATCTGTAAACGTCTTCTTTCTATTCTCCTCAGAGTTGCTTCTTTTTCACTCCCTGATACTTTACCATTCTGGTTTTCATTACCCATAAAGGAGCCACGGTGGCTTAGTGATAGAGCGTTAACCTCTGGTGCATGGTGTTCCTGGTTCGATCCTCGCTCCTGCCAAGTGAACTATGTAGTGGACAAACATCGTGTGCGTGGGTTTTCTTGGGGTTCTCCCGTTTCCTCCCACTTTCTTCATTCCACTATTACATTCATTTTTCATCATCACCGTCTCCTTTAGCCTATCCGGCATAACCCTGGGACGTAAAACTCAAAGATTTCATTTCATTTCATTTTTTTATTACCCATAAACAAGGTAGATGTCAAGAGTAGAAGTCAGATGTAAATTAAAACAAATTGAAAGTAAAACTACCCGAGTGTGCCATAATCTGAAGAAATTAGTGCAAATAGTGTGATGTATAAACATGTCTTGGCTTGCATTTTCACAATAAATAAGCTAATAAAGGTTTTTTTAGTCGTTAAAAGCCAATTTATTACAGAGTTGCCTGATACTATCACGATCAGTTTATACTGGATCCTTCTATTTGGTAATTTGTTAGTCTTTTTTTTTTTTGTTTTTTTTACATTATAAAATATATTGTCGATAATACATTAATAATCACTATTAGTAAATATTTTTTTAAAACATATTTACAAATCGGGACTTATTATTGTTATTATTATATTTCTAATAAAGTGTATTTCTAAATTACAGAGACATTTCCAAAGGGTACTATTCCTGCGTTTTCCATGTTGACATCTACGAATCTCATTCGTTTCTTACGTTCAATTTGACCAGCTTGGGATGTCTTTTGGATGTGACTGATGACGCTGCTAGACTGAGACGTATGGTAATCGACAAGTAAGTTCCACAAACATCGATTATATTTTATTTCATGAAAATTTTCACTTACACTATAACTAACATATATTAACAATAATCCTAAGTAGTTCTCGAAAGTTGGATTAGGATTGGATGAAACTTATAAGAACTTCTGTTATTCGCATTGTAGCTCTTTTAACCAAGTAGTCAGGCTGTTGGAAAATGAAGGGGGGAGTAAGGGGTTATAAGAGGCTTGAGTGGTTACATACTCTCCGTATTTAAACTTTCGACTGCCTCTTGAGTTTGTTTTTCTTACTTTATTGTTTCATTGACCTTACCATGTAACTTATTTTACTTTTAAAATCGATCCTGTCTCCAATGTTACACAAAGACTGAAAAAGTGCATGACTGGACCGAGAGTCGAACTTGGAATCTTCGGCATACCGTGCCGATGCGTTAACCAATACGCTACACAGTCCGCTCCCAAAACAACTGAGAAAAGAACGACGACTTCAGGAGTGAGCGAATGTATGGCTTATCGTATAGTTCGTTTCATCAATCGAAGTGAAGTTGTTTTTTTAGGGTGTCCATGGGTCACGAGTCACAAAAATCAGGAAACGGTCATGAAAGTCAAGAAATTTAGCTTTTGGAACACGATTTTTTTTAAAAAAAATCTGTACAAATAGGAGTACAGACTGGAAAATTTTGAAGCATCAAAATTAACCACCAAAAATGTCTATGGTTGTCTTTAGACGCTACCAAATCGCAAGCAAAGTACGCTTCTGCCGCATGTATGAAAATTCGGCCTAATTCGCACCCAAATTCACTCTTGAGAATGTTACGAAATTTTATGGTTTGCTAAAGAAAAGGTCACGAAAAAGTCACGAAATTTCATTTTGGAATTCTAGTAGATACCCTGATAAATAATGCCGCCTTCTACGTGTGGTGGCTTCTGCCATAAATAAGTCATCGTCCAAGAGATCTTGCGGAAAACACCCTCTATAACTAAATGGCCAACCAGAACCCTCATCTAGCATGGTTCTCAATAACTTAGATAAAAGAAATATTGAAAAGAAGCCATTTTGATAGCATCCAGGACATCAAGGCAGTACGCCGATAGCTCTGATGACCATTTTAAAAAGAAATTTAAAATTACTTTGAAGAGTGGACTAAGTGTTGGCATCGGTACATGGTTTCCCAAGGGGAGTACGTGCAAAGTATAGTGATATTCAGGAGTGGTGGGGTTCCTACTTATCTGGAAGACCCAGAAATGTCAGAGAATTTCATGAAGAGCTGAAGAAACCTGGAAAAGTGAGGGACTTCTCAGAACTCCTCTCTCTCTTTCCGCCGTATCTGGCCGGTTTGTCGGGGAGATAATAGTTACTTTTTTTTTGTTTTTGTTTTATGTTATGTGTCAAAGATTTCGTCCTCGCCAAATAAGTAGGAAGCTTGAGTGAGATATGTTGCACTTTTTGTTGGATGAGTCCATGAACTCATTGTCAGACATAGTAACAGTGTTGATACCCTTCGTTAGATATACATGAGCTTGGATTCAATTTTCTAAAGGGATATACTGTTAGTATAAAGTAATATTTTTTTCTTTCTCCCCCTCTCCCCCACTGTTGAGTACTACTGGTTTAGAGGTGATAATCAGGAAGTAAAATTATTGAAATGAACTTTCGTAGATGGTAATACGAGAATATAATGGAAGATTTATATATATATATATATAGGTGGCAGGTAGTGAAGAAAAATTAGTTGAAAATTGGGAAATTCGTTTTATCATTATCATCTTGTACTTAAGAGAAATTATTGCTCTAATAGAAATATTTTGTTTATTTTTCCTTAGGGAAACTCCACAATTTCAAAAGATGCCGAAATCCGTTGTTTTAGAAGGAAAAGATATATTGCAAAAATTAAATAAATTTCAACAGAGAGCTGTGATACAAGCACTAGCCGCAAAGGATTATGTACTAATCAAGGGAATGCCTGGCACTGGTAAGTTAGATATTTATGATAATAATAATAATAATAATAATAATAATAATAATAATAATAATAATAATAATAATAATAATAATAAAAACTTTCATTAGCTATGTACTCTAGTCTTATATTAAAACCGAATAGGTAAAATTTTGTCTGTGTTAAATACAATATATTATTTTAGGTAAAACTGCTGTTATTGTTGTGCTGGTGCAGTTATTGGTGCAGTCCGGTAATTCTGTACTATTGACAAGTCACACTCATGCGGCGGTGGACAATATTTTGTTGAGACTATTGGAGCGAGGGGTAGATTTTCTTCGTCTTGGGTCCACAGCTCGAATACATCCCAAATTGCATTGCAAGTCAGAGGCCATTCTTACGGCAAACTGCAAGACTCCTGAAGAACTTGAAGCAGCTTATAAGTCAAAGGTACGTTTCACTTTATTTTTTAACTTTTCTCAATAAATTATAACTTAGAACATTGCATCGTGAATACTAACCTCTCAAATTCTTGGAGCTTTCCTAGTCTAGTGGCTTGAGAGTGAGCCTTTTCTTGCACAGGGCCTCGGGATTGATTCCCTGGGAGAGCATCGAACTCACTAAAGTGGTTGAAATTCCACTTTAAATTATGTAACTTCGCTGCTGACAGAGGATATAAATACAATTCAATCACTCAGATTCTTGGGAACTTGTATTTTATAATGTGATCCGTTTTCTTTATAAAAGTTTAAAGCAATTATGGATTTTTGTGAATGAGAGTAAAATTCGGCCTAAACATACTATGAAAAATTCATTAAATTCATTGTACAATTTTTATTATTAAAAAGGTTAAAATCTTACCAATACACGTCGTAAATGTTTGTTGAAAGCTACAAATGATTTCATTGACCCATCTTCTGCTTCTTCAATGTGATTGAAAAACCAAAGCTGCCTAATTTATCACATTGCGCAGTTATCTCCAACTAAAAGATGACGGGAAAATATATACTAATGAAGCACACCAAACATAAGGAATACATTTTCTTGCTAAATATCAAAAGTTTCCATGTAACAATGGGAAATCACAATGGTAAAAATTAAAAGAATTTATCACTGCAACCTAAGGGAATAAAAATGAATTCTTGTGTCCGTGAGTGTTAAGTAGTATTCCCCGCTGATCTGGTGGCTAGCTTTTATCTTTGGTGTAGGAGTCCCAAGTTCTAAAAAAAAATAAAAATAAGAATATTCACTGTCATTAATGATCCGTCTCCTTTAGCCTAAAGGGAATAATCATGGGATGTTAAACTAAATAAAATCATTTCATTTAATGTACACTCATGTCCAAAATTTTTGTCGCATATCTATAAATATGTTGTTGTAGGAATATAATTTGATAACGAATTCTCCCAGTATTTCTTACAATGTTAGTATGTACACAATCGGCAAAGATATGTATGTGGCAAATTTCATGTCAAAAGAGCAGTAAATACGAACAATAAATCGAAAATAAAACTTTCTTGTCCATTTAGCAACATTTTGTTTTACTCATTCTAATTTTCGTATTTATAATTCATTTCCTATGAAATTTACCACAAATATAAATTTCCCTATTATACACAAAGTATCAGTATTAATAATGCTCTGTAAAACCATTATCAAATTATATTCTTACAAGAGGACAGTTATAGAAATGCGACAATAATTTTGGACATGAGTGTACATTAGGTAAATTTTCAAGGGCCGCCACTAGTACTGGTGGTGTGAGAACTTAGAAATGTCATATCAATACAATAGGCCTAATGATAAACGTGTTTCATGGTAAAAGCAAACTAGTTCATATCCAAGAGTTTATTCAGAGTGACCTACTAATATACAAGGCTTAAATTTAATCATTAAAAGATACTCACCGTTCACCCAGTGTTGTGAGGACAATCAAAGATCTACTTGAACAATGGGAGTAGCAGACTCCGGTCAAGGAAACCAGCAGCAAAAGCTATGTGCTGACCACATCCAACACTTTTGAATCACCACCTGCTTGGTTTAAGATTCGTGACAGGGAGTTTCATACCATTAGCAATAAATATTTCTGTACAAACTATATGTTAAACAAATAGCTTCTTATTAATTAATTTATTTTATTTTATTTTAACTATAGGCAATAGTGGCTACTACGTGTTTGGGTTCAAGTCATCCGATATTCATGCATCGAAAATTCAACGTGTGTATTGTTGATGAAAGTACTCAAGTGTTGCAGCCGTCTGTACTCCGTCCTTTGTTTCACGCTAAAAAGTTTGTGTTGATTGGAGATCCTGAGCAGTTGCCGCCAGTAGTGCAGAGTAAGAAAGCAAGGTACGAAGTTAATTTTCAATAAGTTTGCTGGTTTGATCTAGAGCAAGGCAAGAAACATGTGGCTTCTCCTTAATTTAGCTCGTTTGGTTGAGTAGGGTCTGTTCTGTGCATGTACCAACTATTCCGGACTCAACTCGTGGCATGGTAGATTCGTCTTTTATAACCGCAGTGTTGTATAAAGGAAGTAGAATAAAATCAATCAATCAATCAGTCTAAACTGAGAAAGAAAATTTCAAGTTCTAATTATTCTATTGTCACACACCAATGTGTATGTAATATTGGAGTAACAGAAAAATCAGACGCTGGAGTGGCATAAACTCGAAACCTAATTTGGAAGATGAACTCCTTCGTGGCTAAGCAGTTAGCGTACGCGCCTTTGGCGTGAGAGACCTGGGTTCGATTCCCGGCGGGATCTCATGTGGTTCGGATTCCACGTTAGTAAGTCTACGTCTCATATAGCCTCGCTGCTAAACGGGACGTTAAACTCAAAATCAACTCAACCGATTTGGGAGCTTTGCATCGTCTCATAATTAGAGCAAAAATGAAATGAAATCTTTAAGTTTAACGTTCCACGGTTATGCCGGTTAGGCTAAAGGAGACGGTGATGATGAGAAATGAATGAAATGGTGGAATAAAGAAAGTAGGAGGAAACTGGAGAACCGCGAGGTAACCCACGAGCACGGTATTTGTCCACCAGAAAGTCCACACGGCGTAAGCTGGGATCGAACCAGGGACCCCAAGCACCGGAGGTGAACGCTCTACCACTGAGCCACCGCGCCCCCCATTCATAATTAGAGCACTAGCTGTGTGTGCAAGGACGCAGGGTTAAAATTTTGCTGGGAGAACAATTCTGGATGTTCCATAAGGACGTAAAGCAAAATTCATGTACGAGGGCTATCCAGAAAGTAGATTACGTTTTGGAATAAAAAATCAACAAAGTATAGGAAACAAATTTTATTATATACAGATGAAAGCCACACACAAATACTACTTTTCGACATAGTCACCATTCAAATTAAGGCATTTATCGTAGCGATGTACGAGCTTGGAAATTCCTTCGTCGAAAAATTCGGCCGCCTGCGACTTCAACCACTTCGTTACCTCTTCTTGCAGCTGTTCGTCGTCATCAAAACGCTGCATAGCCAGCCACTTCTTCATTGCTGGGAATAGGTGGAAGTCGCTCGGTGCCAGGTCGGGACTGTACGGCGGATGAGGAAACAACTCCCACTGAAAAGATTCAAGAACTTCACGCGTGACATTTGCCGTGTGGGGCCGGGCGTTGTCGTGAATCAACAAGATCTTAGAGCTCAACATTCCTCTGCGCTTGTTTTGAATTGCTCTTCTGAGGTTTTGCAGAGTTTGGCAATACCTTTGAGCGTTTATTGTAGTGCCTCTTTCCAGGAAGTCCACCAAAATCACACCTTTTCTGTCCCAAAAAACAGTCGCCATCATCTTCCTTGCCGACATTGTTTGCATGCATTTCTTGGGTTTTTGGGGAGAACCTGTGTGCCCCCACTGCATTGATTGCAATTTCGTTTCACAGTTCACGTGTTTCACCCATGTTTCGTCACCAGTAACGATGCGATCGAGTAAAGAGTCACCATCCTTATTGTAGGCGTCCAAAAAGTGCAACGCTGCAGCCATTCGCTGATTTTTGTGGTCCTCTGTCAAGATTTTTGGAATCCATCTTGCACAAAACTTGTGGTAACCAAGCTTTTCGCTGATGATTTCGTGCAACAAACTTCGCGAAATTTGTGGAAAACTCAAAGAAAGTTCCGTTATTGTGAACTTTCGATTTTCACGGACTTTAACATCGACTTTTTCGACAAGTTCGGCAGTCACTTTGCTGGGTCTCCCACTTCGATCTTCGTCGTGAACATTGGTTCGGCCATTTTTAAATCTTATGACCCACTGTCGCACTCCACATTCAGTGATAATGTTGTCCCCATACACTTCACACAGCTGCCGATAGATTTCTATCGGTTTACAGTTTTTTGCTGTCAGAAACCTTATTACTGCACGCACCTCGCAGCTCGCGGGATTTTCAATTAACGCAGACATTTCAAACCGTCACAGTATCTTAACGGAGCACAGCACGAACCTCTCACTAGCACGGCTAGATGCCGACTGAGCTGCGCAACGCTCTGACCCCAAGATGGCCGCGCTAGCCCCGCCCCTAGCGGACACAGACGAAAACGTAATCTACTTTCTGGATAGCCCTCGTATTATCATCGAGCTCTGGTCTGCTTCGTAGTGCATGCATTACCTCTTGATTTATTAAATTGAAATCCTCATTTACAAAATATTGACGAGGAGTGGGTTATTTGTGTGGAAAATACCTGAAGCTGCGTAGGTAATTAAGGTCAGAGAAAAAACAGACAATCCTTGGTAATTGTCGTTGGTAGAGCCTCCATTTCTTAAACGAAAGTTTGAGATTCGAATTCAATGATCAGATTTGCTTTTGGAAAAAATTCGTATTTCTACCATCGCCACAACCATTGGTATCGAATCTGGGTTCCCGGTATAAGTCAGTCTGCTATTACATACAATGTCGAGTTTTAATTCTCATTGGTGTTCATTAATGTACTGAGCTATCCGAATACAATAGAAGTTGTGGTATATTCCATGTAGCCTAAAAGTGTAGTTGCCAACCTCAAAGTAAAGGATGTGTGTAACTGTTTACGAAGCAGACTGAGATAGTACTGGTTAGCACACTGGCAACCGAAAACCCAATTCGATTTCCGTCGCAGTTCCGCACTTCTTCATTCGGAATTTCCATTGCGTTTTATTCTACATAGTCTCTTGTAAGTAATTTCGAAAGGAATGAATTTTGTTGACGGGCTACATTACAGGTATTTTTTGGTAGGTTAAAGGCAAGTATATTCTCTCTACTCAAAAGAAAACTGCAGGAGTTCGTCCAGAAGGAATTGAAAGAATATGTATGTAGCTCTTTTGTTGGCAGTTGCTCATTCGTGCTAGGGAAAAAATCTACATTTGTACTAGGAGAAAAATGTATCTTTCCTTGAAATTCCTGTTTCTTTATAGAGAGATTCGGAAAATCTCTATAAAGAAACAGGAATTTGAAGGGAATATACTTTTTTCCTAGCATGAATGCGCAATTGCCAACAAAAGAGCTAAATACATATTCTTTCAATTTCTTCTGGACGAATGGACGAACTCCTGCAGTTTTTTTGACTGACTGACTGACTGACTGACTGACTGACTGACTGACTGACTGACTGACTGACTGACTGACTGACTGACTGACTGACTGACTGACTGACTGACTGACTGACTGACTGACTGACTGACTGACTGACTGACTGACTGACTGACTGACTGACTGACTGACTGACTGACTGACTGACTGACTGACTGACTGACTGACTGACTGACTGACTGACTGACTGACTGACTGACTGACTGACTGACTGACTGACTGACTGACTGACTGACTGACTGACTGACTGACTGACTGACTGACTGACTGACTGACTGACTGACTGACTGACTGACTGACTGACTGACTGACTGACTGACTGACTGACTGACTGACTGACTGACTGACTGACTGACTGACTGACTGACTGACTGACTGACTGACTGACTGACTGACTGACTGACTGACTGACTGACTGACTGACTGACTGACTGACTGACTGACTGACTGACTGACTGACTGACTGACTGACTGACTGACTGACTGACTGACTGACTGACTGACTGACTGACTGACTGACTGACTGATAGATAGATAGATAGATAGATAGATAGATAGATAGATAGATAGATAGATAGATAGATAGATAGATAGATAGATAGATTGATTGATTGATTGATTGATAAAGCGAGCTTCTGCATTCAACATATAGGAGCAACATGCATTTCTCCCTCTCTTTCATAAACTCTTAATATGTATTAAAAAAAAAAGATTTTGACACATCATGAGTTTTCTTCCGTGAAACTTACTAATCATTCCTGTTGGTGGGTTTTTAATCGGATAGTGATAAGCGGATAAAAATCAACTCAACTTGGAAATTCGTACATGTTAAAGTTATGTAATAAGGCTGCTAAAATAATCCTTCCTGAGCTCTTATTGTGTGCACTACACAACTTCTGCAGGGCTCCCAGCTGTCCTATTTTCTTATTTTTTTCTATATTTTAAAAATTTGTCTTTAAGTATAAATGTGAAGAAAAATTAGAAATCATGTTCTCAAATCACTATTTATTTTAATTTCATAATTTGTGTGTTTAAAGAGTTAAGGGTATATAAACTGTAATTGTCATAAAAATAAATTCCGAAGAAAAGTCTCTCAAAGGTAAAGTACACTTTCGATGTTATATTTCACCTACAAAACTTTGTCATATTTTTGCCGCATGTTCGAAAATGCTCTCTTTTATTGCATTGCTAGTGCATATTTTAACACATTTAACAGCACAGTTACATGCATATTGCATGAATTTTGAGTGCATAAAAATCCGACATCTAGTAATAAATCATAAATCTTGACATCAGAAGTCTGTAACGGTAATAAATATAGACAGTAGTTTCAAATCCTCCTAACTGAATCTGTATTGAATTTGTATTCATTTCGTTTATTAAGTTGCTACATACTTTATTCACCATTTAATATTAGTTGATAATAAAATGTGAAGTATAAAATGTCAAGTATTATTATTATTTTATTTTTCAGAGAACTTGGAATGCATGAAAGCCTGTTCAATCGATTAGACTGCGCTGAATCAACAGTTGTACTGGTCCTTCAGTACCGAATGAATCAAACTATTACCAATCTTGCCAATGCTTTGACGTATAATCATCAGTTACAATGTGGAAATGAAGAAGTTGCAACAGCCACTCTTTCTATACCAAAAAGACAGGTATGTTATATCGCTGTATTGGTACTGTGGGCGTTCCTTTCCTTCCTGTCATTTAGAATGTTATTTGGGAAATGGGTGTTTTGTGTATTTTACGTCTGCTGTTCAAGTTGAATTGATATTTGGTACACATTATCATTGACTTCCAAATTACATTTTTTAGTAGTTCTAGTATTAAATGGGATATCGATATAAGGCTGTTTTGAATTCCAGGGATTCTTCTTTTTCCCCTTATTTTCATTTTGTATTCAGGTTGATACTTGGAACGCTTATATTCGTTTTGACAAAATTTTGGTCGTCTTCATTCCGTTTGATTGATTGCATTGGAGTTAGCGTTCCTTTCAGCAGCGAGGTTGGATAAGACGTGGATCTACAGCTTAATGTAGAATCCGAACCACATGAGCTACCACCGGGAATCGAACCCAGATCTCCCATGTCGATATTTCGTTTGATGAAAGACACGTTGGGCCAAATTTGAAGTCAAGGACTATTATTATATAGTACTTTGGGTTGAAAATATTAGTTCTGGTTGAACTAAATTTTATCCTCGTCTTCCCCTGAGGGAGGTTTTTGCCCTTCACAGGACCTTAAGTATATAAGTAATGGAAAAACATATCTTAGGATTAGAGGATATACTACATGATGCTATGAGATGTGAGTAAAAGTAGCAATCAATGGTCTGAAGAACGCCACTGAGAAATATGAAAGCCTTTATCGAAATATATTGACGTATAAAAAATGAGTCAAGACCGCACATAGTTCAGTTATGTTAAAAAGTGAAATCTAAATAACATTATATTGTAATATCCCATGTGAAGTTGTTTGCAAACAAATCCACGCATCAAGTGTTTATAAACAAACACCTCGTGCTTCATCATGAGGAACTTCCACCAGGGGGACCTGCAATCATCTGCAGACGACGTTTAGCGCCTCCCACGGAGCAGAAGACGAAAATTGAAGCAGCAGCGCCACCGCCACCCAAGGGACGCTATAAATTGGACAGAAGAGCTCAGTACCAGTTTTCTGGTGACCCTCCTTTAGTCTGCTAGTAACCTAACCCCAGGCCTCTAGTCTGCTACGGGACTACGCCTATCCTATCTCCTGGCTTAGCCTGCTACGGGGCTCTGTCTGGGAATCCCAACCTCAGCCGCTTAGCCTCCTACGGGGCTCTGTTGGCCACTTAACCCGCTTCTGTTTGCTACGGAGCATTGGTTCCTTAATTCCACTCCTCTTAGCCTGCTACGGGGCTCTGTTGGAGTTTCTGTCTGCGACCTTACGCTCAAAGACCACCTATACTCACCCTGATTTTAAAGAAATCAATTTGTATAGTATTTTTGTAAAAATATAGAGGAACTTTTTATAATAAAAATACTGGTAGTGGGAGTCGATTCCGGACGCTCTTTTTATTAACAGCTCTACCTCTTCCTTATATATGAGACAAAATTACACAAAGTTTTACAATATATATAATATCTGAATTGAAGAGTATTTTTGTTCGCTTTTTAACTCCTTTTACTCTCCGAAAATCATGTTTAATCCAGTACATGATTCAAGAACTGCAAGAGCAAAGAGATTTAAAATTTGAGGGAGAAAAAAATACATTTAGCAGAGCTTGGGTTCCGCTTCTCAATCGAAATGACGCAAACATATATATATATATGCTTTAGTTTGATTTCAGGTGTTTTTATTTGCGTTGTTTTACTTCCTTGACAATAGACATCTTCAGGGAAGTAAGCGGTAAAGTACTATATATGTTTCCAGGGAAGTAAATCGAAGAAAAGCAGAAATATCCAATCGAAGAAAACCAAACGAAACGGAAACAAAGCGCCAGATTGATTAAATTTCTAGCCCTTTTGAATGCTAGAATATATCATAAATGTGTTGTACAGTAGTAACCTTATTTCCTCTTCAACAGATCCAGTTCAGATTTATAAAATATTTCAAAATAGCATGATGTTGTGTACCGTCTGTAATTTCAAGTATATTTAATATTCGTTGTCAGCACCAAGGCTAAATGAGATGTGAATCTACAGTATAATGATTTGCTGAACCTTACACAATATGTCGGAAAAATAACGGAACTTTTTAAATTTAATAATAATAATAAAAAAAAGAATTAGATATGTTACCAGTGTAGTCGTTCTTTTTATTTAAAATACTTCCCTTTCGCATCAACACACCGCTGGACACGTCCAACCAATACTAACATAGAGTTTTAAATGTCCTTTTTCAGAATCGCCTCAATGACTCTCGTCATGGCAGACTGGGCGTGAGTAATATTGTGATTAAGTGTCCCTTCCGTGGCCAATTTTAATTTTGGGAATAGGAAATAGTCACACGGCGATAAAACAGGCGAATACGGACGATGTGGACGCACACAGATTTGTTTTTTTTTAGCCCAAAAAGTCATGAAATGCAAAGGTTCTGTGACATGGTGCATTGTCGCCTGGTAATAATCGGGCCTTACGCGAACGATTCACTTTCACAAACGCTTCATAACACCCAGATGATATTCCCCATTAGCAGTATCACCAGAATTCCCGAAGTATAATACCTTTGGAATCCTAAAAACAAATCAACATTGTCTTCTTACGTGACTTTTGAAAATGCAGTTTTTTTCGCTTTCGGAGAAACTAGGGACTTCCACGTAGCACTTTGGCGTTTTGTTTGCGGGTCGTACTTGAATCACCAAGTCTCATCACCAGTTACAATCGATTCCATGAATGTTCAGTTCCGTCTGGCTGTTTTAACCAGGTCCTTGCAATGTTTAGCGCGAGCACGTTTTTCGTCGTCAGTTAAGGTGTGCGGAACAAATCGAGCACAGACTTTCCGTTTCCTTAAATCTTTTGTCAAAATTTCGTGAATCATATCTTTAGTCTTATTTCCGCCATTCATCTCATAGTCGAATTCGTATCGTGGACGATCATTTCACACACTTGTTCTACCAACTCATCGCGATTTTCGATTTTCTGTCTACTTAGCTTTGGGTCGTCTTGCAAGGATTCCCGACCGTCTCGGAATTGCGTATACCACTCGAACACACGTGTATGAGATAAGCACTCATCACCATACACTTGTTTCATCATTTCTAATGTTTGTATAAATGTTTTACCTAGCTTGAAACAAAATTTAATATTGGCTCTTTGCTGCATTGTGTGTTTTTGTGACGAGGTGACACCAAATACACCCACTTTTCTTGCTATAACTTGACACTCCGTTAATCGGTTCTCATGATTGCGGTCTTGTTTTGTTGAGCAGATATCCAACTTTCCGATGATATGTTTTTTCAATAGATGGCGCTAGTGGTTATCTGTAAAGAAGAAGTTCCGTTACTTTTCCGACATACTGTGTATGAGCTTCCACTAGGAATCGAACTCGGGATGACACATACAAACTGCTAACCACTTGGCGATACGATTCTTCGATTGTGTTTTTGTAACACATACAGAAAAAAAAAAAAAAACAAGCATTGTAGTTGTGAACAAAACACGTTCAAGTTTCTATTTATTGTGAGACAATTCTTTAAATAATATATTAATTTTTTGTTTATTTTTGCAGATATTCAGTGACACATTCAAAGATAAACCTTGGTTACTGGAAGTGTTGTCACCAGAATTATCTCACTCCGTTCGATTCATAGATATTGGAAATGATTTCGCCAATACTACTACGAAAGAGGAAGGAAAAATAACCAATATGAAAGAGGCGGCCCTGCTGTTTCATCTAATAAAAGCTTTACAAATGGTACCCTTCTTAACAATATATATATATTTTTTATGTTAATACGTTGATGTACAGTCAGCGACAAAACTTCTTTCCGTTTGATGAAATTAGTTTCGTAAATAACTTCAGAATGGAAGGTCAATTTGAGTAGAAGTTTTCCGTAATTTAAAAAGAATGTAATTTTCTGTACTTTCCAGCCATACCACCGTTATTTCCAAAATAAATATTACTATATGGGAAGAACTTCTGTCGCTGACTGTACATTCACTGAACGTAAGTAGTAATTATCTGTTTCATTTAATTGTTTAACAGTTCTTTCTTAACCTTTACGCAATATGCTGTTAACCTAAATAGTGCTTTTCTTTTTTACTGTCTTTTTATGTAACATTTTCCTTTTCATCGCAGTTTTCTTCATCATCTTTTTTATTATTATTATTATTATTATTATTATTATTATTATTATTATTATTATTTATTTCAACTGACAATGAAAATTCCAAACCTACGAAATATTTTAATTGATTTTTCCTGACCCCTCTCTCTCTCTCTCTCTCTCTCTCTCTGTAACCCATTACCCATTCGGGAGTGCATCATTTGAGTACGACAAAATAAAATATGATTCGAATTGATATTGTTTTCTGGAATGCTAATACATCTACTTCGAACTTAATAAATTAAATAAATACATTTTGTTTGCAGGGTGGCGTTCCACTGAACCAAGTTGGTATCATATCGCCGTTCAGAGCTCAAGTAGCCCTTCTCCGCAGCCTACTGTTGCATTGTAACCAAAAGAATTACGGTGAGACGTCTTCAGTTAGTAGCATGAACGAAGTGGAAGTAAATACAGTTGATCAATATCAAGGGAGAGATAAAGAAGTCATTTTCTACTCATGTACCAAATCCATGCGAGTAGAAGATGGAAAAGAATGGGACATCAAGGTAAGTATTTTACGTAAGAATGAAAATAACCTATCAGTCGTTGCAAAGAAAACCAATTTCCGATTATATCAGTGAGCTCTCTCATCTATCTTTGAAAGTTGAGAAATGGTGTGCTCTTGTTTTAGTGAAACGTCTCTAACTTTAAGAAACATTATTTGTCATTACTGAACATTATCTTCATACTTTGTAATGGTTTTGCTCTTCCTGCCAAGCAGAAAATAGTATTGCCAAAAACTCTTCTTACACGAAGATAAAACTCGTGATTTAAAAGTCCCTGGTTCGAACCCAGCTCGCGCTGTGTGGACTGTCTGGTGGATAAACACCGTGCTCGTGGGTTTTCTCGGGGTTCTCCCGTTTCTTCATTCCACCATTTCACTCATCTCTCATCATCATCATCTCCTTTAGCCTAACCGGCATAACCGTGGGACGTAAAACTTAAAGATTTCATTTCATTTTTTTTTTCGTGATTTAAAAAATATTGAATAGTATTATATATTTTAATTTAGGGTCTTACGATTATGGCTTTAGGCTGAAGAAGACAGATGAGTAACATTTTAAACGCCATGCGCCAGAATTAGATGTTTTAATTAAAGAAATAATAAATTAACGAAATCAAAACATCATTTTGATTCAGCTGATATATAATTTCATTCTTTGAGAATTTCGGGATGGAATGGTGAGCTCTTTTCACGGTCTTGGATTGAACGACATATTAAGCAGATATACTTTTCTCAAGTCGTCAATCTTTCATTTGACGCAGCTTTCCACACTTCTCTATCCTGAGCCAAACATTTCATTTCCATAATACTTTTTCTTCCCCACATCGCGTATTATTTGGCTGTATATTTCAAACGTGGCTGCTTCTAGCTTTTTTCTTTCTTTTGTTATTCCCTTCGTAGCTAATAGCGTGGTTCTTCCATGTCTCATAATGTGTTCAATCATTTTAAAAATTTTATATACAATATAAAGGGTGTCCCAAAATTCACTCAAGAAGTAATTTTGATAAAAAAAAATACGGGTTTATAATTTAAAATTGTATTTTTTTTTTTATTGATTCATAAAGTATACGGCATAGGATTATATATGGAATAGATTACACAAGTTTAAAAATTCTATTTTTTTTATTGATTTATAAAGTATACAGTTCAAGATGAACGTAAGCCTCATCGCTGAAGATGATTTTGTCCGAAAAATCAGCATCCAATTGCTGTTCCAGAATCCATTCAACAAACTCTCCTCGTTGTGTGTGGTCAATTGGCTTCAGTTCTTGAATCAACTGAACTTTGGAAGCATGAAGATGCAAATCTTTCGTGAGAATATACTGTAGAAAGCTTCTAAAAATGTCCAGTTCTTGATCACAGTGCCGAATTGATGTTCTTGGACTCTCAGCAACACTCTCACGAACTGCTTCGATGTTCTGTGTTGAACGACTTGTTGAAGGACGGTCTGAGTGTTTAAGATCACAAATTCTTCCAGTCTACCTAATTTTTTAAATTTATCTCTTCACAGTGGATGTAGTTAAACCACTATTCCGACCATATTTTATACGAAAATTTCGAACTGTAGCTCCCAAACCTTCATTATTTTTAAAATATTGCTCAACAATGAAAACACGTTTTTTCTTTTGTGTAGCACTTCATTTTTAATAATCCTGAACTGTCAGCTGTCACACTGTCTTCTTCTTTTCGTTGGCAACACCTTATCGCAAAAATGGCACAAAATTCAATTACTGTTTATATTTTTATTTTGTAAAACATGGTTTAACAAGATTTCCTTCTAGAGCGTTAAATACTTTACTGGAAAGAGTTCTAAATATAATTTCTAATTTTTTGCAGGAAGGAGAGATTTTAAGCGATAAACGAAGATTGACCGTAGCTGTAACTCGTGCAAAACATAAGCTAATTGTTGTAGGTGACAGTAAAACACTACAGAGATATTCGCCGTTTCAGCAGCTTCTCAATGCACTGCCCGAGTCTAATATCCTGAAATTGCAGGATGGGAAGCTTGGATTTGAGTGGAGCCGTATAATGGATGAAGTTCCTGATCAAGCTATCAAGTGATTAAGCAGAGGTTCATCCAGTTGGATGATTTTGAGAATTATGTCCGACAAGGTAAATATTATTTAAGCGCTTCATTTATTTTTTACTTTACTTTCCGTATTTTCCCGTTGTCTAAACGCGTAGAAACTGGATATCACTACTATTATGCCATAACCACGGTTGTTTATATATATATATATATATATATATATATATATATATATATATCGAACAAATTCCCAGATACAGCATAACTTTGCCATTTTACACAGGGAAATGTTAACAAAAGAAAGAAAAAAAAAACAAGACAACAACAACAACATAGAACAGTGTCAAAAAAGAGTGTAAAAGTAATATTCCGTCAAAACTCGTTTAATTGCTCTATCAAACACCGGGTAGCTCGATAAAAAATGTCCACATCAGTTGTTACTTGATTTTAACAGTTTGATATATATATATATATATATATATATATATATATATAGGTTGTTGCTGTATTCTTATATGTATAACTAACAAACAGATCAATGAGTATGGAAGAAAGGCTTTTTTTAGTTACATTTTTTGGCATTTGAAAAATCATCTCTTCTCTGAATCTGTGTTTTATTGCTTGGTCCTGGAGCTTTCTTTTCTCCTTTGTTTCATACTTTCTTTACTTTTTAATATTAAGTTTATTATTATTACATTTTTTAAAAAAAAATTTTCTTGTTTTTTGAAGTCTGCAATCATTCTTACAGTAGAAATAACTTTTAAGTTCTCTCATATTCGGTCAGTAATTATGTAGTTTCCTTAGTTCATTCCCGATTTTTACCCCAGTCCTTTCCTAGAAACCGCTTTCCTTTTTTATTTCATTCCCTGAAACAAAAATTGTAGCTTGTGGTAAATATCGTTTTTGAGTTTATTTATACCTTATGTAATTAAAAAATTATGCTACTATATAAGTTACTACCAAATTAGTACTTTGGTCGACCAAACAAATTACAGAACAAATATAAATGAGCGCGTCCGCGATCCTTAAAATGTAGTACATCATCTTTATTCTACATTAAAGACTGGGTGCATGATGCCGCAAAACTTCGATCTGTCATCGATTGTTTCCTTTGTATGATATCGATCTGTTATCTTTTTTCAGGTACTGGCTTCACCAACTTGGAGAATGAAACAATGCTAGAAACACAGCACACATGTATCGTTTTGAAGTGTGTGAATATTATATATGATATATCCACATGGAATGACGTACTTCTTCCTTTGGAAAGCAATGCTATGCCATTTTCTACTCAGTAAAGTTGTGGGAACATATTTTCTGTCTCTTCCGCTCACGCTTTCAAGCATGTATGTACTTTTGATGTAAGAATCTTTTATTCCAGACGAAGTAGTTGTATTTGTAAATATTTATTTCTATAAAAATGTAACAACAAAATACATTTTCGAAGTGGTAATATCTCTTTATATAGGCCTAGATGAATTTTTGTTTGATATTCATATAGATAAATGTGTGTGTGTGTATTTGTAATAAGTGTCAGCAAAATATTTTAAGTCTTATTTTCTATTCGTGAAATATGTATATTTTAAGTCTTTTGTGTTTAAATTTGAAATGTGTTTACATGCATATTAAGAGATTTGATTTTGAGTTTAGCGTTGCTTTCAGCAGTGAGGTTATATGAGACGTGGACTTACAAGCTTAACGTGAAATTCAAACCACATGAGCTCCCGTCAGAAATCGAACCCGGATCTTCCACGCCAAAAGAGCGTATGCAAACCGCTTAGCCACGGAGGTGCTCTCCATATTAAAAGAGGTCAATACTTTTTGGTAATTTAATATTAGTATCATCATTGGTATCCTTTCAGTGCAGAACAAATAGAAACATCATTTACAATATAATAACAGGACTCGGGGTCCCTCTTGGGTATATGGATAGCATACTCACCTTCGGTGAGACACTCGGGTTCAGTTCCCGGTGGGAGCAAAAGTGGTTGGGATCCCATTTTAAGCTGGAAAATGAAATGAAATCTTTAAGTTTTACGTCCCTCGATTATGCCGGCTAGGCTAAAGGAGACGGTAATGATGAGAAATGAATGATAAAATGGTGGAATGAAAAAAGTGGGAGGAAACGGGAGAACCCTGAGAGAACCCCACGCACGTGGTGTTTGTCCACCACAAAGCTCACTTAGTGCGAGCTGGGATCGAACCAAGTACACCACGCACCAGGAGTGAACGCTCTAACACTAAGCCACCGCGGCCCCATGTTAAGCTGTAGTTCCACGTCTTATATACCCTCAGTGCTAAAAGGGACGGTAAACTCAACCAACCAAGGAATAAGTCTTGATTCGAAAGACAAGTGAATAAATTTGTAAAGCTAGTGTCTCCAGTTACGCTGTGTGTGTTTTACTTCGTACTTTAATCCTCATGTATTTGGTTTATTATTATTATAACTACAACAACAATGAGGAGTGACACAAGAGGAAAAACACTTGATCTTGAGGGTTCTTTTCACGTTGATTTCGAGTATGTAATCAGTTTCCCTTCATTAACCAATTTTCCGTAACTTTACATGAAATGCACTAAGAATTATTGTGTTTCACAGAAAAATGTACCAGTATTCCCTGGTCTTGTTCTGCCTGTTGGAACGCTCATATACTTTCGTGAGTAGCTCTGGACAGTCAATTTTATTATTTAATACTTTATATAAAAATAGTAAATCAAACATCTTTCGTCGATTCGTCAACGTTAGGAAATTCAAACTCCTTACTAAGTCTACGTAGGGAATCTGGGATAGAAAGCTTCCTTGTACGTAAGCATTTTTAGAAATTGTATGTTTTCTGTTGCTTGTAAGTATTTACTTACATTCGGTGTCCAAATAACGCACGCATATTCTAATCGGGACCTTACGTACAAATTATAAAGTTTAATTAATGTTGACTCTTTTCTAAACTCTTTACCCATTCTATAGATAAAGCCGAGGTTTCTGAATGCAGCGTTAGAGATTGCATCGATATGATGAGAAAAGGTCAATTTTGAATAAAAAATTACTCCTAAATCTTTAACTGAATTTGGTTTACACAGATATATGCCATTAATTATATACGGATAATAGATGGGATTTTCTTTCCTTAAGAACATAAAGACTTGCATTTAGAGATACTCAATGAAAGTTTGTTTTTATTACACCATTGCCCAACACCCTGTAAATCCTGTTCGAGTTGTGTACAGTCATCCATTGTGCATATTTTAGAATATAATTTGAGATTATCGGCAAACAACAAAAAGTGAGAGTTTTTAACATAGGTTGAAATATCATTAATTACAAGAAATAATAGCGGACCTAAATGGGATCCTTGAGGAACACCTGATAATGTGGTAAATTTCGTGGTAATATATCCCTTGTAAGAAACAGCTTGCTCTCGATTGCACAAGTAGGAAGCAAAGTACTCTATTGCTCGTTTAGAAAAATTGAAAGATACCAATTTCTGTAGTAGCACGTCATGGTCAACTCTGTCGAAAGCCTTACTGAAATCCGTATAAATGACGTCCACTTGACCGCCTTTGTCTAATTCTCTTGCTATGTAATCCGTTACTATTGCTAGATTGGTTGTTGTGGATTTATTCCTTAAAAATCCGTGTTGATGTTCAGATATGACAGGCTTTATATGGTTTCAAATTCTGTTGTATAATATGGTTTCAAGAACTTTGCCAAAGGGAGATAGGATGGCTACGGGTCTGAATTTCTCTATCTCATTCCTGTTTCCGGATTTAGGAATAGGGCAAATGAGACCTTCTTTCCATTTATTAGGAAATATATTGGTTTTAATGGACATATTAAAGATAATATGGAGTGGATGCTTGAATGTATCTAAACAGCCCTTCACCACATACGGTGGAATGCCATCTATACTACAAGATTTTTAGGTTTCAGCGCTTTAATAGCCTGCCCAATCTCCTCTAATTCTATTTCCTTTATATGAAAAGTGTCTGATATACTACGTTCCGAATTATTTGTTATTAGATAATCCGTCTCGTATTTAGCGGGTACACTACTATATACTGACTGAAAATAATGCGCAAATGCCTGAGAAATTTCTTTGTTATGTTTTAACTCGTTACCATTATATGTTAGAGAATCTGACGAAAGATGCTTGGTTTTACTTTTAATAAAATACCAGAACTGCTGTGGATTCTTTTTCTACAGTAAATTCAGAATGTGAAATAAATGCCTTGTACGCTCTCGAAATTTCTGATTTAATTTCTTTTCGTAGTTTCAGGAACTGTTCACGATGGTATGCAACATTATTTAAACCCTCTTTCCACTTCTTACGATGGGCGATTTCCGTTTGATTTGTTTGATTATATCATAGGTAAACGAGCACGGATAACTGGCATTGACGTGTTTTTTTAGCAGGGACGCATCGGCTGAATACGTTATAAATCATTTCGTAGAATTTTGAAACAGTACAATTATCATCATTTTGTGAGAGGCAATATGCATGCAGTTATGTAGTAAACGAGAAATCTCCTGCTCGGGCAAATATATAGCTGCTTTTTACATTATATATAGACCTGATAATTTGCAAACCGTGATCTAGAAAACTTATAAAAGTCAGGGAATTCGTATTCGCAAAATAAGTGGGAATCCTGGATTCTTTTATGTTTGTTGCGTAAGTTAACGACACAGAAGCCAATTTATTTTCATTGTGCAAAAGAACTGCTTTTAAACTACTTTTTGACGAGTCCATGAATAATTTTGATTTTTCATTATTATGTTAATGACCGAGTGTATCCGTAACAGCGCTCAGATTGCTACAATAAATAAGAGTATTTTCCTGAGGTAACTCTCCAAATTCTTCCTCGCAATTCCGAAAGAAGCGTACTTTCGTATCACACTGAAGTGGATTCCAGTCTTTTAGTCTAGGCGCCAGAAGTCTGTCCTGTTTCTTGGATAACTTTAAATCACGAAAGAGGTTATTTAAATCACCGTGAGTTACGAGACGTTGTTCACAGATCAAAGTTCTTTTCTCAAAAGTAGGATCATCGTTTCCCTCACTTTCAATTTCTGTAGACAATTGCAGACAATTCATGTTTGTAATCATTTATAATAAGCTGGGTTGGTGGTTGTGGTGTTGGTAATTCCTCACTATATGTCACTGGCCTAATGGCATATTGCAAATTTGGGTACTGCACTATGTTTTGATTTGTTAAATATTCCTTGTATGTTAGTCATGCAGAAATTACAGTCTGATGAATGATCTTCAATCATCAGATGATGAGTATGGCGAAGATCATATGTCGGTCCTGTTTTGCCCATCCGGTCAGACGTTTAACAAGATAAAACGGAAGATGTGACGGACTAATTCTTATCTTAATCGTCCACTTTACAATTGAAGTGTATTTCGAAACATATTTTATTAATGGAGTGAAACATCGTGACTAAGTTTTAAATGTTAAGAGCCTGCCTTACTAAAAATAATACAAAATTTACAATTTTTCTTTTGCTGGTTTATTCGTCAGTGAAAGGAGATAATGAAATGCAAATCACTACAGTCATAGATAATGCTATTCTACAACAGAAAATATGAACCTGAAGAATGTTCAGTGTTGCCATCCATAGAAATTACAGTGTTGCCAAAAAAACAATTTCCCTAAAATCTAAGTTAAGGCAGCAAGTAGAGGAACTAACTCAACTGCATTTGGTTACATATCATATTGTTTTGGTTTCTTGTGAACTACTTTGTAAATAAAAGTTGTATTTAGTTTGTAATAAACAAAATAGTTTTAATATACAGTTATTGAAACTAAATAATAATGTTAATTAAAATGTAGTTCACAAGAAACCAAAACAACATGATACGTAATCAAATGCAGTTGAGTTCATTCCTCTACTCGCTGTCTTAACTTAGATTTTAGGGAAATTGTTTTTCTGGCAACACTGTAATTTCTATGGATTGCAACACTGAACATTCTTCGGGTTCATATTTTCTGTTGTAGAATAGCATTATCTTTGATTCTGGTAACTTGCATTCCATTATCTCCTTTCACTGATGAATACACAAGCAAAAGAAAAATGGTAAATTTTGTATTATTTTTTAGTAAGGCAGGCTCTTAACTATCCATACTCATAACAAATTTGCCAGGGTTCCTCAAACACTTTCGCGGCATTTCATGTATAAAATATCCCTCTCCCCCAACACACACCATAACACCACACCACACATGTATAAAGCATTGAAACTCAGTTACGCACAACGAAACCTTCCCACGCGATCCGTAGTGGGTAAATGAGAGCGATCTGCTGACGAATTTGAATAATTGTAAAATGTTCTTTATAAAAATCAACACACGCATACCTGTAGAGCACTGAAATTGACTTGGCAACGCACAGAAGCTTCTATTGCGCTGTGTTCACAATAACGATAGCAAGATACTGTCGAATTTGTCACATGTGTCGCATTAGCTATTGTTGCTAGATCCGTACAGAAAATTAAACTAGAGAGAGAGGAAAATAACAGTATTGTAAATAAATTGAAGTATATAATACTCTCTCTTTTTTTTTCTCTCCCCCTACTTCCTTTAGCACAATATTCTTCACAATTTAATAAGGTATTTATGTAGAAACTGCAGCAGTGTGGTGAAAATGCTTTTTTGTGTCACTATGCAATAGTTCTGAAAGCAATATTATAATAAAATGATCAGTACACACAGCATACTTGCGAATATATGTATTTATATTGAAAATATATTGCGATTGTTGTGAAACTTGCAAGGATTATACAATATAAATCAAGGATTTATTTGCTGTGCTTCTATTCCTGAGGGAACAAGAGCGAGAGTATGAAAAGTATTAAAAAGGGATTTTTTTATTATTATTATTATAAATTCCTCTGTCACGAAAAACTGTATGATTGAGAGAAACTGATTACATATTCGAAGTCAGAGGAAACAGTTCCTTTAAGATCCGGTAATGTGCCAAAAATCATGTTTACTAGTGTAATCATCATCTTTGCATAATGTTCGTTCAACAAGTCCTAACTTGTCGTGACTCTGTCTTTCAGAAATAGTCACTTGAGTACCGAACAATCGCGGGCCATCATTCCTACTCATAAGGCTATATAGTTTAATATAGTGGTAGTTGATTATGTTAAAGCAGCAGTGATGTAGTCAATACCAACGGGACGCGTTGGGTTCGATTCTCGATGGGGGATGTGATTTATTTCCCGTTCTCGTTCCAAGTGGCTGTGGAGTTCACGTCATCTACTTCACCTGTACGTTCCGAAGTATATATAGATCTCAAGTGGCGAAGATGATTCATCTTCGTTTCATTTAATTTTACTTGCATTTTAAAAAAAATCACCATTAAAATAGTCTAATGTTGACTATGTGATTTCAGGCTGAAACCTAACTACCACGGTCGCTTTGTAGTCGAGAGGCTGAATTTATTATTATTATTATTTACATATCTTGCTGAGATACTCCAATAATCACTCCGTACAAATATCAGGTAAACCCCTAGAGGGTTTACCTCTGATGCGTGCGGTCGCTAGTTTAAATTCACGCAAGATTTTAATTTTGCACCATTTGTGCAGTAAGGTGTCGCCAACGAAAGCAAAAAAGCAGCTGATAATTCAGGGTTATTAAAAATGAAATCCACAAGAAAGAACAACGCGTTTTCATTGTTAAGCACTATTTTTAAAAAAATGAAGTTTTGGCAGCTATAATTCCTGGTCGTGTAATTTCTGTTTTGGTGATCAGAATTGACCGCCCAGATCATGCGATTTGACGCCGTTGGACTTTTTTTATAAGTCTAAGGTTTAAGTCCAACAAGCCTACGATTACCTACGCCTTGAAAGAGAAATTGAATGCTGTATCAAGGAAATTAAGCCATATTTATGCACAACTGTCATGGAAAATTTCAACAGTGCGTATGTGCCAGCAAAGCCGCGGAGGTCATTTACCCGATTTACTATTCCATACATAAGTAACCCTATAATATATACTTTATGAATCAATAAAAAAAAATTACAATATAATTCTGTTTTCTATTAAAATTACTTCTTGCTTTAATTTTGGGTCACCCTTTATATCCACTTCGAAAATTTCCTTCAATTTAAGTTCTATTCAGGGATTTTCCTCTTCCTTGAATGAACTCAAACACTATAGCTTAACGGTAATATATCATGCGAGGAATCCTTAGTTCAGTCAGGCTATGAGTTCGTGGTGGACATTATGCCTGTAGGTTTTCTCGGTGTTTTCCCTTTTCCTCTAAAATTTTTATCCCATAAATTCTTTCATATTCATTGACTTAAATTTATCATTCATTGCTATAGCGTGGGACGTAAAACTAAATTTCATTTCATTTTACTAATCAGTCTTTTCGTTGTGAATAGTGATGGTGAATGACTTCAGCTGTTAATAATAATAATAATAATACAAGGATAAAATTTAGTCACCACATCCTACACAGTGGGAAATCGAACGCAGTAAGCCTTTTTACTATCAAGTAATTTGTAGTATTTTTTAAAAAAAGCCCGCGCCAAGTGAACTTTGTGCTGGACAAACACCGTGTGCATGGGATATTATTACCATTTTTCTTAGCCATGATGTATAATCGTGGAACGCTACATTTAAAAATAAATAAATAAATAAAATAAAACAAAATGATAGTACTGTATTGTGCCTTAACGGAAAAGAAAATACTTCCGTATGAGATGGCAATTAAATGTGAAAAAGTTCTCAGTTCTGAGAGTGAGAAAAATGCCACCACATGTGTTCATTTAGTTTGTAAAACTATATTCCCCACAAAATGTAAAATGATGTAAATTATCAGCTCATTTCATTAAAAGTAGTTTTAGACATTTATCTAATACTCGAAAAATTTTCCATTGTATTTGAATTGAAGGAAAAATGACTAGACAGATTGACAAAGCTTTTATAAAAGGCATCCTTAGGATAGCTGATTTCAAGAATGTGAAAGGCACGAGAAGAGAAAAAGACAATAAAAGAAAATTGTATTACAACACAGAGAATCAATTGGCCCATTGATATGAATTACAATATTAAAACTAATGTCCTAAGCTGTGAAATATGTCTCACATCTAATTGTAATGAATGAACAAAAGGATTTTGCGGGGAATATAGTGCATTTCTTTTACTATTTAGTTTCTTTAAGAGTAGAATGATCTGTAGGGAAATATAACAATTGTACATATTAATTTTGATAGAACTTCATTTATGCCTACCTAGAATACTTTTCAATTAACTTCAAAGTCATGCTGACCTTCTGAATCTGTTGTTTATGGGATAGAAAACACTTATCAAATAAATAAAAGACCCAAGTGGGACTGGCAGTAATAAAATTAAGATATGAAAAGCAAACTCAAAATGCCATTCATTGTATACAATCTGATATATTTTTAATTATCACTAGGAAGTTAAGATATGATGATGAAATTTGTCAGTGTTACGATTGGTTCTTATGTGCATGACGTGGAAATTAGCTGCTAATGTTCGTTTTTTTTTTTTATTATACAGGGTGTGCCAAAGTGACCAAAGTGCAAGATGGATAAGATTGAGGCTTGCGGTGTGATAAATTTCCTGCATTTGAATGGTAATAATGCCAGACAAATTCATGACAAGATGAAGTCTGTGTATGTCGATGATTGTCCATCTGTAAAGTGGAAAAGAAAATTCCAAACTGGTCATATGTTCCTCACAGGTGACCCAAGACCTGGAACGCCATTCCTGACGGACGGATGCGGCCACTGTGAAGAAAGTAGTGTTTAATCCTCGAAGACTGGTGTGTCACCATCCAAACGTTTACGAATGAGCTGGTCTCAATTATGATAGTGTTTGAAAATTATCTATGACGAACTTCACATGTCTAAGATATCTGCGCACTGAGTTTCTCATTTGCTGATACCTTTTCGGAAGCAAGTACGGCGTGACCTTTCCCAACAGACATTGACGCTGTTAGAAGACGATTTTTTGGGGCGTCTGGTAACAATGGATGAAACGTGGATATATCAGTATAATCCGGAGACCAAAATGAATTTGTCTGGCATTATTACCCTTCAAATGCAGGAACGATATCACACTGTGAGCCTCGATCTTATCCATCTTGTACTTTGGTCACTTTTGGCACACCCTGTACAAAAAATACACAATCATTACGAGCAAATTTTCTTAACATCATACACATAAGAACCAAACGTAACACTAACATAATTTAATCATCATATCTTAATAACTTCCTGGTGATAATTTAAACCTTACCGTACCTTCTTATATAATGTTACTTTTACATCTCGCTGAATGTCTTGTAAACTAATAAAGATAACCTCTGAAATAAATAAATAAAAATAAAACCAGTTGGTGTAACACTTTGAAGTTAATTGAAATCAGCTGTAGATTTTTTTGTACGCATAAGGATAGAAAAAAAAATATTGTATTTTGAGTGTATTTATCAAATATTGTATATTCTTTCATTAAGTCGTTATTATTTTTATATTTTCCATTGTGTAATGTTAATTGATACTTACAAAGAGAGAAACAGAGCAACTAGCATATCACTGCCATAATAATATACTGTAGATTCTAAATTGCTTAGGAATAGATTTGTTGAATGCATTTATCAAATATTGTATATTCTTTTATTAAGTCGTTATTATTTTCTATATTTTATATTGTATAATGTGAATTGACGCTTATAAAGATAGAGAGAGAGAGCAACTAGCATTTCACTGCCATAATAAATACGAGGGTATATAAAAAATTATCCGCAATTTTGACATAACCCTTCTTAGATTGTTCATGCTGTCCTCTGTCGTCGTTTATTTTAATATTATGCTGTTGTGGTCATGCTATGAAAGTTTGATCCTAATTTCCCCATTTGTCCTCCTTTTGTTGCAGATAGATCATGGCTGCTCCATTAGAAGTTTTGCACCAAAGAGGAACAACGAACAGTGATCCGGGTTTTGTGATCGGAAGGTATATCTGGGGCTGCAATCCATTAAAGACTTTAGGCACATTACGGGAACAGTGTTTTGCCACAACGGAGTATCTATGAATGGATTGAAAAATTCAAAAATGGTCTCACAAGTGTTACGCACGAGGAAGAAGCTGGACGACCATCTGGAGCCATAAATGATGATAACATTGAGCGTGTACGTGACGTGGGTTCTGCAAGACAAACGAGTGACTACTGATGAAGTGGCACGTCGTTTGGAAATTAGTCATGCTTTCTGACACACCTTCCGACCACAAAAACCGGATCACTGTTCGTTGTTCCTCATTGGTGCAAACTTCTAATGGAGCGGTCATGATCTATCTGCAACAAAAGGAAGACAAATGGAGGAATTAGGATCAAACTTTCATAACATAATGACAACAGCATAACAATAAAATAAACGAGGACAGAAATCAGTATGAAAAATGTAAGAGGAGTTATGTCAAAATTGCGGATAATTTTTGAGTTACCCTCGTATATTGTAGATTATAAATTGCTCAGGGGTAGTATATAATATGTACCAGGGTTTGTACGTAAAATAGTAATAAGGTTTCCAGGACTCTGAGTAAGTTGGCTCGTGTCTTTGAAAATCTTTGCATAAAAACAAGATTAAATAAACACTTATTTGTTTACGGAAAGCTGATATTTACTTCGAGATGCCTGCCTTCCTTCCATTACATATGTAATTTTTTTGTAATGTAAGTTGTAGAATTCTTTGAAAGAAAGTGCTACTAGTGTTTACAGACGTATTCAATATATTTTTTGTAGAAAACTGGACAAATGTAAATTTTTGTATCGAAAGATGTACTTTGATAATAATATGTACAATAACGAAAATAAATATAGATAAAAATTACACCATTCATTGATTGAGTTGATTATACTTGAGTGGACGACTGAGTTTGTACATATTCGTAAATATTCCGTTTATTTAACTTGTAAAGAAAATAAGAAGCGCAGAATTTTAGGCATTTGAAATTGAGCCCATTAATTGGTACGAGTTGCTTTTCAAAACTAAAACAAACGTAATTATCTACTAACCTAAATAATGATCCTTCCAATTGTATTATTTTTTCCTTCTAATATTTCGAATGTACTGTCCAGGCATTGTTCCTCAAAGCCACGCCACTGCTGAGATACAAGACACAGTGCATTCGAAATATTGGGAGGAACATTATTTTCAGTTAGTAGATAATTTATACAGAAGGTGATCCGTTTGTGTGTCCGATTTTGATATCTCCCCTACCGTAGGGAAAACCACGAGACCACCATCAGTTGCTCTCAATGTAAACACTACATGTCTTGGCAATACCCCTACACCGTATCTTTCATTGTACGAGGCTCCGTTGAAGTACAGGACAGGAATTTTGACCTTCCCCTCCTGGCAAGCTTTCCAGAGGCTACGGACAATGGTGGCACGGTGACATGCGAATGCTCTTTTCGATAAGCCAAACCCGCAAAAATCTAAGGATGGCATCAGGTGACTTCACTGGTATGTCCTGGATGCCGGTGTCTGTCGCCATCTGTTGCAGAAATCTGTGTAGAACAATGTATGTGATGAGGCCTTATCCATATGCACACAGACTTGATTTACTGCATTTCCATACAAATGGGGCAGATCTTATGTATAAATTGGTGTGAGGATATATTGCTGATAAAATGCGGAGTTAATTTTGTAGTTTTAATGCACCTACCTGCTGAATCGTTGCCTTCATAGCAGTATTCCATAACAACCAGAAATTCCTTCGAGAAACTTGGTTTACACAGACGGATGAAGTCAGGACAAGCTTTTGCGTTTCGAAACAAATCTGTGCAATTATCCAAACCGCTGATTTTCATCTTGAAATTCTTGAGATTTTACCTGATCGCTGCTTCTTCTACATCTGTCTTATCCTGTCATTTTATTTTTTCACACACACTTCATTAAACGGTTAAAATCTACGATCTAAAACGTGGGAAGGAATCGGAAATCATCATGTGTCCGGTGTCCAACAGCAAAAAACGAGCAGAGTATAACAGCCATTGAAGAGGCAATTAGTAATGACTGACGAAATTTATCTGCTAACATTGTACATTTCTGATCTGGCAGCTTCAGACTATAATCTTTTTCAGCCAATGAAGAAATTCTTGAGTGGCCAACGCTTCAATTCCGATGACGAAGTCATCGGTTGAGAGCAAGAATGAAATCTTTCAGTTTAACGTCCTACGTTTATGCCCTTTAGGCTAAGGAAGACGAATGAGGAAGGAAACGGGAGTACCCTGTGAAAACACGGACACGATGGCCGGGGATCGAACCAGGATCCCACGCACCAGAGGTAAGGGCTCTACCACTGACCCCCCCCCCCCTAAGTACAAGGTATTTTCAAATTTGTACTATATTGAAAACAAGGTGTTGAGAGTCTTGGCGGCTATGTTAAGTAGTAGTTTCAATAGCAGTCTTTCTTTTGTGTATATACTCTTGATGTGTTATCCATTACTTGCTTCTACATAAATTGTGTTTATTGATCTGGCCTCGTACTCGAGAGATGCATTTCAATCTGAGAACGAAATTAAAAAATGAGGCCACATTTTGTTAATTTTCGATAATTATTTAGCATTCAAAAGTATCAAAAATATATTTAAAAGAGAGAGAGAGAGAAAAAAAAAGTCGCAAGACTTCCATTGAAAGTTCTAGGTAGACTGCAGGGATATCTTGAACAAACAAATATTGCTTTGTACAAAATACTTTTAATAAATATATGAGACATAATTCTAACTAATTATTTACATTAAAAATACTCAATGTCTAATGTGGCCTCATATAATAATCAATTAACGTAGAAAACGCTGCAAACCCAAGTGCGCCAAATATTCCTGCTTTGACTCCAGCTGGAACAAAAACAAAAAATAAAGCAGCTAGTATGAAATAATAACACTCGACGAGCCTGAAAACCATGCTATACATGAAAGAAGAGAATGTTACACTGAAAATACTTTACAACATAGTTTCATGAATAGACATGAATTCTGAATTTGACAGCAACTGAGAGGTATGAATATTCAGTTGAATCTTAATCTCAGCTAAACTCTAAGCAATTCATACTATATCCTTTAAACAACTGCTACATCCTGGTTACTTTTACTTGAATTCATAAAATAGTATATTTATTGCAAATAGTAATTTAAAAAAATAACGATTCCCACAGGCAATCTGTACTAACATTGGTGGCAATTGGCTTTAACCCTCGCACTACATACGTATTTTTTTGTAACGCGGAGTACAAAGGGGGGTATTTTGTACCCACCTGTTAAGATTAAATGTATCTCGCTAAAAAAAACAAATTAGAAACTCACAAAAAAAAAAAAAAAAAAAAAAAAACTAGAGTGACAGGTGAACAGTACAAGGGATAAGGCAAATAGCCAAATTCAGAAAAGGTGGCATACAGCTATGATACTGTCATCTAGAAGTGACACTATTAAATGCCAGTCATATCTACCAACGGGGGAGTAAAATAGCAAATTTATGACACATATTAACGTTCAATTTGCATCATGGTAAGGTATACGGTTTAGCTAAACATGTTGAGCAATATTTTGTTATTTTACAATTTTAAAGAAATAATTAAAAGAGTAATTACAAGAAACACTGTGGTGGGCACAAAGTACCACCCCGTTGGTAGTGCGAGGGTTAAATACTATAACCTTTTTTTTTTTTTTTTTTTTTTTAAATATTGAGACTAAAAAAATACACTTACGATAGAATAACTCAATATTTGCTGTAGTTTATTGTAAATTTCAAGAACTATTTGCGTAAGGGCTCACAAGAATTGAACCAACATTGAATGAAGTACACACAAATCCATAATTAGATACACAATTTCTTCAGAACGGAAAGTATACATATCGACCCTAATTTTCAAACGAGCATAAGTGCACCATTAACGTTATCGCTTTGCAGTCAGAGGCATTACGTTCAAATATCTCTGCTAGCCATTTTAAGTTTTTCACGATTCATCCCGATATCTCAATATATAGATCTCAGTTGACTTTTTCGAAAATTTTCCACCTTCGAACGCTAATGTTCCTAGTTTAAAATAACCAGATGTCAACAATATTTAAAACATTGTTAATAAACGTAAGAAAAATAGTGTTTTTTCACTTAAATGTGGCAAAGTAAGAGAATTAATGTTAAGTGGAAACTGAAAATTATGATAGTTCTAAGCTTTTCGATTTTACCTCAATTAACGAAAAAAAAAAAAAAAAAAAAAACAATCCTTAAAGAAATATAAGTAATTAGTTCATTTCAATATGTTATGTAAATTAATTTGAACAAAGTAGAAAATTACGATGATTTTAAATGGATTTTTACATTAATTCACGTAAAATGATGCATTCAAGGTTGCGCATACATGAAATTATATAAATATCACTATAAAGTAGTTTACTATTACCCCATCTCTTTTTTAACTATTCGAACTAAACTTGCTGTGGCTGTATGTATATGATGTATTACTCCTAAGCTTTTATACGAGGGCATTCAGAAAGTAACTTTTCCACGCGTCACATAGCTAGGAAACCGTACGTTGCGCAAAGCGACTGCATGCACGTGAGAAAGTAAGGTCCTAGCATGGAGCATGCGCCAGCAGAACTTCCCTAGTGCTCTCAGAAGTGTCGTAGCAGTGGTTGAGGATGGACGTTCCTATTCCTGCTCCCGCCTCGTGTGAAGTGCGAGCAGTGATGAAGTTTTTGAATGCACAGGACATAGCGACGATTGAAATCCGTCACCAGCTGTGCTAGGTCTATGGACCAAACATCATAAGCATGACGATGGTGCGTTGCTGGTGTAGACAATTTGCAGCAAGATAACAGATCTCCTGCAACAGTTCGGCTGGGACATTTTGGATCATCCATCATATAGCCCGAGTGATTACCATCTGTTCTTACACCTCAAGAGATTCCTGTCAGGTCAGCATTAGCATTTTCAGAACGACGGAGGAGGTTGTCAAACAGTGGTTCCAATCTTAGGTGGCCGAGTTCTACGACACAGGTACAGACAAGTTGGTCCCATGGTATGACAAATGTCTCAATTCCGGTGGTGAATATGTTCAAAAATAGCTAAACACACCCTGTATCTGGCACAATAAACGCTTCCAATCAATTATGTTTTGTTTCTGTTCAAGGCCTTTGGGAAAGTTACTTTCTTGATGCGCCTTGTATTTATTTTTATTTTATTACTTACATTTTTGCACTAATCCAACTGGAAGAACTGAACAGATGAAATCATTACAGTGAGCTAACTTTAATTTTAATTTTAAAAGGATATATAAATAATAAATAGTAAACAAATAATAAATTTCCAACCCTACCTCTTAGTCCGATTATTCCACCGGTGACACCTCCAGCATAGGTACCATTCTTCCAGTCACTTTTGCCTCGGTGCTGAAATAAAATAATTAGGCTTATTATAACACAAGCTAAATAATTATCTTAATTTTCGGAATTCTCTTTTGACTTACACTATAAATTGAAAATGAGTTGCAAAATACTTTGCAATAAAAAAAATAATAATGATAATTAGGATTTAATTCTTTGTACTAAAGCAACGTAAAGAACACATTTTAAATTTTATAAGATTTAGGGAACGGAAGTTCATGACCTAAAAAAATATAGATATATGACCTATAAAATGCCCTAGAAAACATGCCAAAATGACATAAAAATTGTGAAAATGGTTAAATTTGTAAGACACGACTTCGATGCTGCTCATCTGATGCGGTGAGGGGTCGCCCAGTACGGAGTTGCTTGTGCAGACCAGCAGAGATAGCAGCTGGATTTGCTTTTTTTCAACTCCCTGGTCCACCGTCTCAACGAGCCGTCATCGTAACCAGCTGTCATTCAGAGATGAATTTAGAAAAGCTCGCAACCTACAGCTGTCAAGAATTCAATGACAGGTCGCTGCTTCACATCATTTCCATGTTGGTCACTATCTTCCTCAGTTATCGGCACATCAATGACATTTTGGAACAAATGAAACAAGTACATACAGGACAAATGTAGCTACCAGGTATGGAAACATTTTGAAAATTTGCTCACACACACACAAAAAGTTACAATCATGGAGGCATTACTTACCAACAGTCAGCCGACAATTACTGACTCCATCAGCGGTACAAATTCTCATATTTAAGCATGCTACATTCTTTTAAGCAATATCACAGAGTAGGGTCAGAATATGAACTACATTAAAATAGAAGTAATAAGTAAAATATTCTAAAACTTACCGATTCAATTACACATTCCACAGCCGAAAACATGGCGCCCACAATTGCAAAGTTCTTTGCATAACTCAAGGTAGTGTTCTTCATATCCCGTAGCACTTCGCGAGCTGTTTGTTGAGCTGCATCAGGTCCTGTGATCGTCGGATTTACACTCGCTGAGAAAAGACCAATGGCACCACCCAAACCATAACCTATGGGGAAACAAACAACATATAAGTCTTGTAGTATAGCGGAAAATATGAATAAAGTTTGTAAAATGGAATGAATGTGGTTGTTTTGATCGCTATTGACATTGACATAAAATATTCACTTCTGCCTTTATATAGCCCAGGGCCGTGCCATGGAAAATCAGCGCCCGGGGCGAGAGTATACGACGGCGCCCCCTACATATATTCCAAGCAATTTTTCCTGTCTTTTTTCCTTCCGAATTTTTCGCCCCCTTTACTTCGGCGCCCGGGGCCGTCACCCCGCTCGCGCCCCCACGGCACGACCCTGATATAGCCTAATAAATACATTTAGCTGACACACGAAACGAAGTAAGCATGGAAAACAAATTACAGTAATTGTTAATAGACATTACTGAAACCCTATAGGAAAACTTTTACAGACGTAATCAACGAGCCAAATATTTCACTTATTTTAGTGGGGACTGCGGTAGCTCAGAAACTGACCGTTCTTTTCTAGTATATGGGGTTCCTTGGTCGCGCATCCTAGGTCATTTAGGATTAGGAATTAGATTTCTGAGCTTTTCGGCATCGATGGCCATGTTACCCCGTCACGCATGAGGATGAATGACAGAAACCTACGCAAAAGCTCACTCAGGGTGGCTGGTATGAAAAAAACTTTTACACTTTTTCGACCGAGTGGGATTCGAATCCGGAACTGCTCGCACCAAAAGCGACCAGATCATTGGTCAATGTGACAGTTCTTACATTGGAATGGCAAAGATGAATATACGCACTAGAATAAAAGAACAAATAAGACGCGAAAGTTCAGAATTCTGCAATTTCTGGCTTATCAATACATCTAAATATAACCAAACAGAACTTAAAGGTCAACGTTATTAAAAACTTCAGGGGCCGCGGTGGCTCAGTGGTAGAGCGTTCACCTCTGGTGCTAGGGATCTCGGGTTCAAACCCTGCTCCCGCCAAGTGAACTTTGTGGTGGACAAACACCGTGTGCATGGGTTTTCTCGGGGTTCTCCCGTTTCCTCCCACTTTCTTCATTCCACCATTTCATTCATTACTCATTATCACCGTCTCCTTTAGCCTAACCGGCATAACCGTGGGACGTAAAACTCAAAATTTCATTTCATTTTTAAAAACTTCATCACCAGTAGAACGGAATGTGTCTTGAGTCATGTATTAGAAACAAAAGAACAAAGTTACATTTGGACAAAGGGAATCTCTTGGGATTTAATTACAGACTACTTCATTGAAAAATATGCCCATGGTCAGGCTTCGGGCGCCCATTGTCAGGATAGCAGACCCGTCATTTGAATTCCAAACGAGACAGAGGTTTTGACTCAGAAGAAAACACTATGGAAGAAACCCACTTTGTCATTATTTTTTCCTACTTACTGGTTAAAAACAATTAGTTCTAAAGTTAATAAACAGTTTTATCGTTTTCAACTTAGCTTACATTTGGTACCAAAATGTTCACCATCCTCTTAGGTATTGATCAACACCAATATCATCTATCTATGACGTACGGTTCCCGAGATATGGCTTCTTAAAACTCCCGAAATAGGAACTTTTTTGGCCAATATCCTGGGAACGGCAAGTAATACAAAGATCACATTGGTGCTGATCAATACCTAAGAGGATGGTAAATATTTTGGTACCAAATAGTGACCGGAGGCCACTGGCCAAATCACACAATTTTCCAGACAGAATTTTAAGATGTTTACGAGCAAGGAATCAAATCTCTTCTTAGATCTTTGTTGTTTAAGAGTACAAAGGGCTAGTACCTCCTTATGTTGTTGTTGTCAATTTACTGAAGGTTGGTTTAAAGGGACAAGTTTTGCCGATAGATGGCACTACAGTTTTCGTATCTCTCCCATGTATTTTTTATCTTTTACGAAAATTCACGATTTTTCTTACAAATTTCAACCTACAGACTTCAAATTTTTAGAAAAGGAACTTCATAATCTATCGAAGGCAATAAATCGTGCGATTTTTTATTTAGAATTTTCTTCATTGTTGAAATGGATATCCAAACCTTTAACAATAGAACTGTTTCAACAATGCAGAAAATTCTAAATAAAAAATCGGCATGGATTGTTCCCTTTAATAGGTTATGAAGTTCCTTCTCTAAAACTTTGAAGTCTCTAGGTTAAAATTTATAAAAGAAATTGTAAATTTTCGTGAAAGGTAACAAATACCTGGGAGAGATACGAAGACTGTAGTGACATCTATCGGCAAAACTTGTCCCTTTACACGAACCTTAATAAAATATGAAACACGGTATATGGTATTCTAACTGAAAAAGTAGTATCTTATTAATTATACAACCCTTCGTCAATCAGTGTTAGAAACAATCAGGAAATCTAACCTTGATATACACATATTCAGAGCATGTCTTCCTCTCCCCACTTTTGACTTCCAATCGCCGTCACTATATGTAGACTATGTGATAGAGACTAGTAAATGCAATGTAACTATCAAAGTACTTTATCACTCTAAATATTAATCACTGACTCTTAGAATTAAGTTTACACTATATAAGTATTTGCTGCTTCTTAGTTCATTTTATATGAGCTGGATTAAATTTAGAGAAAATACATTTTTCTGTGTGGAACTTAATATAAAATTCCGCTTTTTGTCTTTGTATGTCAAATTTTGGCCTTATATTTAATATACCCTATTACAATATTGATCATTTCATTATTCTGAAAATTCCTGATAATATATAAGAAAAGTGTCCAAAAGTATCAGTACATCCCTAAGTGTTACTTAAGAGTCTTCATCCCGGCGAAATTAAAATACCGCTAATTTTACAGTAATTATGTGATACCTTCAAATCGATAAAAGATAATTGAAATATAGAACAAGAGCGCCCTAGACAATATTATTTTGCGTGAGGTACCGTTATCTCAAGTCACCTAGTAGCTTTCCGTTTTCAGCTGTTTAGAAACGCGAAAATAAATGCCGATTTTCAAAATGGCTCGAAATCGAAAGCAGATAAGTGAGTCGTGATAATGGATGAAGACTCTTAATCTTAATAAAATGTGCCAAATGGTATCAATGTTCAAATGGTTATTTATTTACTATCATAGAGCTAACAAACCTAACAGAAAGATGTCGTTTGATGTTAGATCACAGCCTGCAGTGGTCAATTTTGGTCGTCTCTTAATTCGAAGTACTTCCGTATCACCACTAGATCCTTCTTTTCCCCTTTAAATGTTAACATCATAACTCTATCATCAATATAGGGCACGCTAGCACAGTGATAGAGCGCTTACCGCTGGTACGTAGGGCTCTTCGGGGTACTCCAGTTTCCTCCCACTTTATCATTCCACCAATTTTTTCATCATCATTCATTCCCCTATCATAGTCTTTCTCAGCGTAAAGGGTATAACCGTGGTACGTTAAACTGAAATATTTTCTATCATCAACAAATTCTACTTTTACTACCTTCATATTTAAGCGCTTACCAAGAATTATTTCTACAGAATTGTGACCATTCTTTCCATTACCTAAATAAAAGATTCTATATCCTTCTCTTTTCAACATCCCATTATCTTCTCATCTAACTTCACAAACTCCTACCACATGTAGATTACTTTGTTCCATCTAGATTTTTTTAAAAAAAGATTTTCTTACTTTGCTGCCTGTAACATGCTTAACCTTTTGCTCTTCCTTCTCTTTCTTTCTCTAGCTTGTTTCTTTCTCGTACAAGAAGTCCTTCCCAAGCCATCCCTCTCCCGGAGATTCGAATGGGGGCATATTTTACCTCCGGCACTCTATTTTGACCTGGAAAAGATCACTTTACAAATGTTCTCTTTATGCTGTCAGCAAACAGGGAAAAATAGAGTGGTGGTTTCCCGTTGCCTTCCACCTCGCAGTATTCTAGCCGTTAAAGCCGCTCTAACCACGCCTCAGACTAATGACCAAGTTGCCGTACCAATCACTATGATTTCCACCAACTTGGCTACTGGAGAAGTGCTCCCAGAACACTCTTTGTGTGGGTAATCCATTTAGATCAATTCGGTAGGGGTGTCCTTTCCGGTAGTGAACTACCGCCGACATAGCTCTAAATTCCACTGTAGCACGAAATTCTCCCCACTCGACATGTAAGTATATCCGTTAAGATTGTGTTCATCAGAGAGGTCAATAGGTATAGGATAAACACAATGAAATTCTTGCTAGATTTTCTTTGTAGGTCGGAGAAAAATATGAATATCAAATGCATAATTATCGTGAGTTTTAACCTTTGCACGGTGCTGGTCAAGTTCAGGCACAGTATATTTTGTAAAATTCAGTACTGTGGAAGGAAAGACATGTTAATGAACAGATTCCTGCACGCGGTAGAATCGAATAGTAAGTATTAGAGGTGTATTTTGTGTTTACAAATATTTCGTTACGAGTGTGAAACCATTGGAAGCGCTATAGGAACTCGTGTCACTGCGAAAAATCACTTGATTATGCTACCTTTTGCTTACTCGTATACCCACCATCTCTGAGCGCCTGCTCCCTTCGGACGCATTCGCGCACAAGTGGATTAGCTTCGTCCTACTCTGACTCGGTTACATAGCATTCGTGCCTTTTTAACGACCACCTAGTACAGGTTGGTTTATGTTTAATGCATGTAGTTATTATACTATATATATATATATATATGGGCGTTCTATTTATACGCAAATCGTCAAAGAATTCAGAAATGTCTTGCAGGACAATAAGAAGGAAATTGGTGAATTAATTGGTAAATGGTGTTCCTAAACTTGACCTGAACGAAGCACAAATATTACAACGTATCAAACCAACCTTATTTCAGTACAAGGCACATTTACAAACGGAAAGTGTTAGTTACTCGCAGAAACTACTCTCTCATCATCTTTTTAATTTCTCTTACCTATGACACAACTCATCAGAGTTTTAAAAGGACAACTTTCAAATGCTGCTTCAACCATTTTTTCCTGGTCGGTTTTAATTTTAATCGGCCCCACTACTCTCGGAATGATAATATTTTCCCTAAATCGGTGGTTATTCCCAATAAAATATTTTGCAAGGTGATCTAATTCGTCATTTGTGAACTGCGGACTTTCATTTTGGTTTTCCATGATTTTATACTAAAAGCTACACAACTTAAAACATAATATTTTCACGTAACACACGCATAAAGAACTTTCTGCATACGGGGTAGATACTGTCTTTTGTTTTTGGCAAAATACGTCTGTGTACTTATCTGTAATAATTCGTTTGTCAATTGTCTAATCGTCGAACGAAGTATTTGTATATCACAACTAGGCGGTTGAGGCAAAGGAGTAATTACGTGTCGGATTAAAGTGAATGATTTACTAAACGTAAGTATGTAAATTAAGCTGTTATGTTTACAGATATATATTAAGTAAATATGCGTTAATTTGTGTGATATTTATCATTGTATAAATAATATTTTTTGTGCTGCTAATTTTTAGGAATTTGGAAAATGTCACCACACCAAATTCTGCCATAAAGTGTTCCAATGTTATAACGTTTAATAAGTTTTAAATTCATTATTTTATACAGGAATAAATATAATATAACTGGAAGATATTTATCATAGTAATTTTACTCTAGTGGTACATAAAATGTGTTGGTTTCTTGGTGCAGATATGTGAATTTAAAAATGTACCGGTAAGTTTGTTTTGCATAGATAACGAGTACTTAAGAATATTTATATTTCAAAATTAACCCATACAAAGTATACTTTAAGCCGGTTCCACATAGATTATGTTTTTCTATTCGTTTCTCTTTCGCACAGGAAAACGTGAAGAACCATGATGTAGCAGTTCTTCCGGCATCTAATCTAGGTTTTACATATTAACTTGTTAAAGATATGAATACAAAGAAATATTAACATTAATACTAACGTGCAGGTTTACTTTGGCTCACCACTTGAAATAATTGTTGAAAAAATATAATTCTTACACTAATTTCCTTGTTATTGTCTCCTGAAAGCTTTGCGCTGGGCGACATGAAATATATTTCATTTGGCATAGATAGAATTCAAGGGGTCATTACCATTGGAGGAAACATTACAATTCTTCTATGATTTGCGTATAAATACGTCTTCCCGATGTATGGTATAAAAACCACAATGAAAAACGCAAACCAACCTGTGATAGGTGGGTACTAAAAAGCACGAATGCCGTCTAACCGAGTAAGGGCAGGGCGGTGCTGGTGGGCATGCGCAGGGGTGTTCGAAGGGAGCAGGCGCGTCAGCGATGGTGAGTATACATTTGTTTTTTTTTTATAAGCTTGCAGAAATTTGTTTTTTATAAGTCCGATGGCAGAACTTCCTTTTTCTTTCTGCGATGAGCTTTTGTAAGTGTAGGAATTCTGCAAAAAATTTTTGCAGATGAAACACTTATGATTCTTAAAAATACACTTTACGCGACGCAAAAAACAGTTCAAACAATATTTATGCGAGTAATCCGGCCATTTAAGACATCTACACATAGCAGGAAAGTTTTTATACTTTTCTGTTGGCTATTTTTTTCTCCTCTGGCAATTTTTCTGCACAGGCGTGGAAAATTTTCTGCGATCACATCGCAGATCGCGGCATGTTCTGCTATGGGTTTATGTGTTTTCGTGTCAAGTATTGATTTTTACCTGTAAATCTTCCAATATGTTGTGTGCCAAATACTAACCATTACCAATACTAATACTTAATAAGTAACATAGCGTAAGCAAAAACAGCTAATATGGTGTTCGTTAAGAATAGATCAATGCAATAATGGAAATTTTAGGTTAAAATCTAATATTTCAGATAATAAAAAGGAGTGTCTTACGATGTCAATTTATATTTACAATTAAGTATAGGTAGAGGATATCAAGAAATTTATATTAAGATACTATAAAGTAAATTAATTCACTTTGTCATAAGAAAAGACCTGCAATACAGTACGCCCTACAATTTACTTGGGTAACGTATGATTGGTATTAAAGTAACAGTGAGTACGAATAGGGCCCCTTCCTTCTGCTGTATTGGCTCAGTTAAGAACAAACACTCCAAAGTGGGGCACAAAATATAAAAAGATTAGCTATAATACCCTGCTTCACTATTGGTACAGTATTCTGTTGGTGCACTATTGGTAATATTTTGACTTTTGTAATATGTGTAATTTATTACTTGCTTTAATAAGACACAACCTATAGGTCTTTTATTTTATTTTATTTTTTTTTAATTTTTAATTTTATTTATTTTTTGAAGGGATTTCTTGATATCTAACCTAGTTGGTGAATCGTATCGGCACAGAGTATCAAACGCTCAACACTGACTTAATACGTCTGAATCCACTATTGGTCTCCGATTATTCTCTCCACATGTGAGTTAAGCTGCCTAACTAACTAACTCTATGGCCTATTGAACCCGGAGGTTCATATCCGCGTTCACAAAAGCTCTCCACTGACTTCTATCCTTAGCCAACTGGATCAAGTTTCTACTTTCTATTCACATTTCTGCGAGATCCATCTTAATATTATTCTCCCATCTGTGCCTAGGTCTTCCTAATGGTCGTTTCCCGATTGGACTTCCAGTTAAGACTTTGAAAGCTTTACTACTTTCTTCCATTCTGGCTACATGACTTGCCCACCTTAGCCTCCTAGACTTGATGACCCTAACAGTGTTTGGTAAAGGATATAAATTATATAGTTCCTCGTTATGTTCTTTCCGCCATTCTCCATTCCCGTTTCTCTTGGGTCCGAATATTCGTTTTAGGATTTTGTTCTCAAACACTTCCAGTCTATGTTCTTCCCTCAGAGTAAGCGGCCATGTTTCGCAGCCATACAGCACAACAGGCATGACTGTCGTTTTATATATTTTAAGCTTCAGATTCCTCGGCAAGGTTCTAGATTACTGGTCCCCCTTCTCTGGATTCGAGTCACTGATATAGATGACCCAGAAAAGCAGAGAAACTGTATTATTAGATGACCAGAAGAAAATAATACACTTTTTCGGATCTTCCAGATCACCTATACCACTGACCCGCATGTCCCTAACCCCCCCCCCCCCCAACAACACAAACCATAACCTAAAGTATTATTATTTTACAAAAAGTTACAAACTTCTCCAAACTATAAGAGAGCAAGCCCCCTCTAACCCCCCGACAACAATAAACATTTCTGTACACATATGTCGCAAAACCCTCTAACCCAAAAAACTAACATATTGTTATTTGAAACACGTAATGACTTGTGAAAACGGTTAATATAATTTATAATAAATAGTGTCCACAGCAACTAAAGAAACATCATCATCGCAAGAATAAGGAAAAAGGAGCATGCATCAGGTAAGCAAATACTTCTATTTATGAAAAATACAGGAGGACCAGTAATCTAGAACCTTCCCAATTCCTCGACAGAATTCGCGATGAAAAAAGGTTTTGAATTGCATAATAGCCACGAATCCCGTGCTTTTAGTCGTCATTTAATTTCTTTGTGAATAGGATTTTCGTCTGTTAATATTGATCCTAGATATTAGAAAGTATTCACTTTATCAAAAGTATTATTTAATATTTGAACGTATCCATCATTTACTGTATTCCATGTATTCAGTTCTCTCTGAATTTACTTCTAAACCCAAGTCCTTCCAAGCGTTTAAGCTCATCATCATCAGAGGTATTCTGCCTTTATTGACAGGTCACTTGCCGCAGCTGAGAAGCTTCCATGCTCCACGGTCCTCCGCTAACCTTTTCGTCTTCGCGTATGATCTTTCTGTTTTAATATAATCAATTAATTGTAGTCTTCTTCGCCCCCTCTCTCTCTTTCCCGACACCATACCCTCTAGGACGTCCCTCATGATACAATCTCTTCTTAGGCAATGTCCCAACCAGTTTCTCTTCCTCTTCCTAATAATATCTAAAAGTGTTTTTTTCTCACCCACAATTTCTAACACTCTCTCATTCGTTTTCCGCTCGACCCAACTAATTCTTTCCATTCCTCTGCACACCCACATTTCGAAGGCTTCCAGTCGATTTTCATCACCTTTACGTAATGTCCACGTTTCCGCCCCATACAGTACAACACTCCACACGAAGTATTTTATGAGTCTTTCTCAACTCTTTATTCAAGGTCCCACAAAACAGACTTTTCTTCCTCCTAAAGGCTTCTTTCACCATTCCTATTCTTGCTTTTATTTCACGTTCGCACTTCATGTCATTACTAAGAATACTACCCAGGTATCGAAACCACTTGTTCTATTTTCTCCCCTCCTACTTTTATATTTGACACAGACCCCTTCGTTCCAATCAACATGGCTTTTGTCTTTCTAACATTTATTTTCATCCCATATTCTTCAAAGCCCTTTCTCATTTTTTCTAACATTTTATTGATTTTCTTTTCAGATTCTGCAACAAGCGCCATATCGTCTGCAAATCTTATGCATCTAATCATTCTACCTCCTACCGAAATGCCATCATCATCATGTAAACTCTTTTTCTAGATAAACATTAAATAGTGTTGGCGAAAGGCAGCATCCTTGTCGAACTCCCCTTCCAGTTGCACTCTCTTCCTTCAGTTCTTCCCCTATCCTAACACTTACTTGTTGGTTCATGTATAAGTTTCTTATGAGTCTTCTATCTTTCCATTCCAACCCTATCTTTGTTAGAACTCCCAACAACAATTCCCAATTCATGCGGTCAAAAGCCTTTTCTAGATCAATAAATACAACATACACCTCTTTCCCTTTTTCTATAAATCTTTCACCGATCGCCATTAATAATTGAGCATCTCTTGTGCCCTTGCCTCTTCTGAACCCGAACTGCTCCTCCTCAACATCTTTATTTGTTCTTCCATATAACCTTGTATTCAGTATTCGGAGCAGAATTTTAGCTGCATGAGATATGAGACTAATAGTTCTATAATCCTCACATCTCTTTGGGTTCGATTTCTTAGCCATCGGTATCATGATCGTTTCCAGAAAGTCTTTTGGCCATTCTCCTGTTTCATATATTTCATTGCATAGTCGCAACAATTCTTTCTTTCCCTTGTCTCCTATATTTTTAATGAATTCGATTGGTATGTTATCTATTCCGGTTGCCTTTCCATTCCTAATCTCGGATATAGCCTTTTCAAACTCATCCCGAAGAATACTTAATCCTTTATCATCCTCGCCTACTTCATTTTCTACTTCAACATTTAGGCTACACGGTCTATCCCTACTCTCATATAAGTCTTCAGCGTATTCTTTCCACCTTCGTATGACCTCATTTCTCTCGCTGACTACCTTCCCATTCTTATTTTCTACTGCCATCATAATACCCCCTTGTTTCCTCCGAAATTCCATAGATTTCACCTCCTTGTACATTTCCTCATATTTCCCAGCTCTTTCTAATTCTTCTATGTCCTCGCATTTTCTTTTGTAAAACTCTTCCCTCGCTCTGTCGGTTTCTCTTCGTAATTCATTATTTAACTTTCTGTACATCTTTCTGCCCTCTTCTGTATCAACCTGTTTCCACATCTTCCTCTCCCTCATTTTCTGCAACATGTGCTCTGTAACCCATGTTTTTTTTTTAGCAGTTTTGTGTTCGCGGTAACCTACTGCTTCTTCTGCAGCCTGCTGTAAGCAACGTTTAATATGTTACTACCTGCGCCTATCCTTTCCTCGTTTGAACATTTTTCTTCGAATTTTTCAACGAAAAGATTTCTTATTTCCTCGTTTTTCAACTTTTCAGTATTCAACACTTTGTTACCTACTTTTCGTCTGCCTACATTTTTCAGTTGAATATCTACTTCGGCCAGCACAAGATTATGATCAGAGAAAATATCAGCCCCGTGAAGGGTCTTCGCGTTCTTTAAGCTATTCCGATACCTGTCCTGAATCATAACATAGTCTATCTGATATCTTCCGCCGTCTATTGGTGATTTCCATGTATATCTTCTTCTCTTGTGCTGATTGAACCAAGTGTTCCCAATTACTAGTGAATTCTGTCTACAGAAATTCACCAGTCCCTCTCCCCTTTCATTTCTTTCGCCTAAACCATATTTGCCTATGATACTACCTTCCTGTTTTTCTCCCACAACTGCATTCAAATCTCCCATTAGAATTATGCATGCACCCTTCTTCTCCCTATCTATAATTTCTTCTATTTTCTCATAATTTTCCTCTACTTCTTCATTTGCATGAGAAGTCGTCGGTGCATATGTCTGTATCACTACTAGATCCTTCATTTTTCCTTTCCAGTAGCCAAGTTGGCGGAAATCATAGTGATTGGTACGGCAACTTGGACATTAGTCCCAGGCGTGGTCAGAGTGACTTTAACGGCTGGGATACTGCGGGGTGGAAGGCAACGGGAAACCACCACTCTATTTTCCCTAGTTTGCTGGCAGCAAAAAGAGAACATATGAACAATGGTCTTTCGCAGGTCAAAATGTAGTTCCGGAGGTAAAATATCCCCCCCATTCGGATCTCCGGGAGGGGGATGGCTTGGGAAGGACTATTGGACGAGAAAGTAACAATGGGGGGGAAGACAGACAGAGAAAGAAAGACAAGGAAGAGCGTTTAAGCTAGAAGAATAAAAATTGTACTAACCTTTTCGTATTCCTAGAAGACTGAAATATTAAGTTCTTCAGCAAGTTGATATCTGCAAAATTCTTCGATATTTTTTTTAGTCTGTTTTTCTTAATTATGGGCACTGTAACTAGTGCTTTCGATTTCTTAGGAACTTCTTCCATATTAAGTATTTCAGTCCGATTACGGAAGACTTCCTTGTCTTCAGTAGTTCAGGTGAAGTAGGTTTGGTTTCTGTAAATTTGTACTCTTTATGTTTCGAACAAATTTATCATAAATAAGAGAGAAATTTCACTATTAATTTTATTGATATTAAGATCATTACGAGAGCGGTATCTCATTAATAGTATAACGTACTACAGGCGAATAATCCGTTATTTATTTATTTATTTATTTCTTCTTTGATAAAATATAGTATTACAGTATATGCTTAAATTATTTCATATTTGTGCAACAACGCGTCCAGTTTTTCAGCAAAATAAACATGCCTATGTAAACTGAGTGAAGTATTTGACCTTCTTCTAAGTAACTTAAAACTCAGTAACTAAGTAAACTTGGGACAATAAAAGTAACAGCTTAGCTGTCCCTACAAACACAAAACTGTTGTTGTTCTGAATATAGTGGAAAATCTTTGAACTGCCTTCAAAAACTTTGTTGATGCTTTTCTTTCCATCACCTGTAATTTATTATTTTTCCTTCTTCTTGTTGCAGAAGAAAAAGTGAATGTGAATGCTGTGTGCGAGGAATTTCGAACATGTCGGGAAGAGTAAAATCACGGCAGGCAGCCAACCCAATGGACCATGCAACGCTTACCATCAACGAAAGGATTCTGAGAGAGTGCCACAATCTTTACACTGATCCAGACAAAGGTAAGCGAACTGGGAAATGGAATAAGTATCAATATGTTCATATGTTTATTAGTAGTAAGTTAGTCGTAGGGTCATTATAAAAAAATAGGTGTTTCTTTTATATAGCTATTCCGTAAATTTAAGGGGTAGGACCTTGTAGTATTATATATGAACATTTAAATATGTGAGTTCTTGGACGTCGGTGCTCATCGTTCATCGAAAGACTGACCAAAGGAACATGACCGGCTCTTGCAATCATTTCACGTGGGTAAATACATAGGTACACTCATGTCCAAAATGATTGTCGCATACCGTCAAATGGGGTGAATAGAAACACATTTTTGGCTATATGAGAATATAAGTCTGTTAATGTTAAAGATTTCGCGTATCAGATTATTCCAAAAGAAAGGTCTTAATATGCTAATGAATTTCAGTAAACGTCATATTAATTTATCAACTCCACTTTTCTTCACCTTGATTTTTCTTAATGTTTCTATTCACCCCTACCCATGGGGTGAATAGAAACAATTACTTTATTTTCATTGTTGTTTCTTTTATATATTGGAAAGGTAAAAAACAAACAGCGTATTTGTTGAAACGAACTATTTATTTGATACCTGCAAGATATTAGTTCAATAAGACCAGTATTACATAAGTTACAAACTTATAAAACAATACAATGCACAATATAGGTATAAACGACCATATAGTTTTGATGATATTTGAATAAGATTTAAACCACTGAAATCATCAGGGAAACTTATCATGAGTTGAGTTGATTTTGAGATTTACGTCCCATTCAGCAGCGAGGCTATATGAGACGTGGACCTACTGTTTTAACGTAGAATCAGAACTACATGAGCTCCCGCCGGGAATCGAACCCGGGTCTCCCACGCCAAAGGCGCGTACGCTAACCGCTTAGCCACGAAGGGGCCCGAAAGTTATCATATACTTAAAGCGCGCTGACGAACTCCTAATAAAACCCAACAGTTTCGTTCTGAAAACTTCATTGTTTATGTGCTCTCTTATAAAACACTCCCACATATGCATCATGTTCCCATTTTCGCACTTGGGTGCTGAATAGTCTCATCGAGTTTTAGCTTCTCATTTTACCACAGCAAAATCACCAGCTTTAGAAAACCATCATCTAGTTCGTGATCGTCTAAAATGTCTTCTGGAGTGTTGTCTTTCTCCTCTTCCGACAATACAAAGGTAGGTTGAGTTTCGTTGTGATTTGATGAAAATGTATCATTTTCAGAAAACAAACCAAAACTCTTACCAGAAACATCTATTCGTACTCTCTTCTTCCCTTATTTAATTTTTTCATCTTCTCTCATGCTCCTGAGAAGATCCATAAGGGAACGGTTTACAGCCTGAGATGACTTTTGCTGTTCTGTTTCTTCTCGTTCATTGTCTTTTCTTGGCAACATCCTCAGTATTTGGTCTCGACAAAGGGGAAAAATTCCACACTTTTCAAATCCAGCCCTGATATTTTCCTCCTTCAGTTTCACACTTTTTTTTCAGAAGACTTGGAAATTTGTTCTTAGAGATGGTTGATACATTCCTATCAGGTCCTTTTTTCTGCTCCTCAAGAATTTTCCACTCCTTGAGGAATTTCAAGAATTTCCCAAGAAGTGTTTCTATTCACCCCACTAATTAAAAATCATAACAATAACCCAGTAAAGTTAAATTTTGATTAAAAATAATTTACAAAAGGAAAACTTTTACTATGAACGTCAGTAAATGAAACAACAAACTACAAAATAGGCATATGTTCAAATGCAACAAATATGAAAATGTCATACTTACCAAGAAAGTTTAAGGAGCGCTAAAATACCGTGTAAGATTTCAGTAACACATTAATGCTACTGCCGTCTACCTCAGTGTTCCCAACTCAGTAGAACATTTTGTCTCTGCCCTGGACACTTTAGCCGTATAAGACTATGTTAAGAAATTTCAGTTTTCTTGATTAATTTATCGTCCAGATAAATCCAAAACTAATCTGGGAGTTTTGTTTCTATTCACCCCCATGTTTCTATTCACCCCATTTGACGGTATCCATAACTGTCTTCTTATAAGAATATAATTTGATAACGATTTTGCAGAGTACTTTTAATACTTATACTATGAGTATAAACGGGTAAATGTATATTTGTGGTAAATTTCATAGGAAAAGAATTATAAATACGAAAATTAGAATGAGTAAAATAAAATGTTTGTAAATGGACAAAAACGTTTTATTTTCGTTTTATTGTTCCTATTTACTGCTCTTTTGACATGAAATTTGCCACATACATGTCTATGCCGTTTATACACATACTAACATTATAAGAAATACCGGGTGAATTCGTTATCAAATTATATTCCTACAACAACATATTTAAAGAAATGCGACAATAATTTTGGACATGAGTGTACATAAGGTCAGTCAGTTATATACGTAATTCTAATTCTGACTTACATTGCTTGCTTTCAATAATTTTGAGTGCCTTATAACAGTCATTAGCAGGACTCCAAAAAATTTTCTTCTGACCTAGAATTCAGTTGCGGAAATCAGGCACCCCAATATAAATTTCCGTTTGATACATAAACCTACATTCTTTTATCTTAGATTATAGTTATTGATATAGAAGGTACATTTAGAATACTAACGTTTTATGATTCTGAAATTTCGCCTCCCGCTTCACATCCAACTCAATACTTGAAGAGGAGTCTTTCTTCCCCACCGGCATACTAAAATAATTCGTCAGTCAAGATTGCTTCAGATCTTTTTTTTTTAATTTAATTTTTTTTTATATAAAGTGTTTGATGCCGCACCTTTCATGGTTAATCTGGAAGCAGCAGAATTTTGCTATTTCTCAAGCAAAAATACAGACACACACAACTAGAGATGGAAGGGCTCGAAAAAAAAAAAAAAAATCAGTCTTTTTTTTTTTTTGTTGTTGGAAAAAAGTGTTTTTTCTGCTTCGCTTTTTTGCTTGGGAAATTTTGAGCTTTTTTCAAAATTGTGCTTTAAATTGATAAAAGAGACTTTGTTTCGTTTTTCTACAACACAAAGCTCATTTACTTAGTGGTTGTTGCAGATAATAATATAAAACCTCTAAAATGAACCGTGAATTTCGAAAAGTTTTTTTTTTTTTTTTTTTTAAATTCTTAACATATTTACATTATGAATTCCAAAGGATTAACCAATATATACAGGGTGTTTCAAAACAACACCGACAACGTTTGGGAGGTGATTCCTGACACCAAGATAAGACGAAAAGTTTAGACCAACCTGGGTGCACAAATGCTTCCTTTCGGAGTTACAGGCTGCCGAAAACTTGAAAAAATGAAATTTAAAGGTCTATAGCTCCAAAACTATGGGATCTACCGCAGTCGGGTCAAGAGTTCATTTAGGAACTAATATGTGCACTATCCAAAAATACATGTCTCAAAATTATAAGGTACGCAACAATTTTTATAGAGTCAGTTTGGCTACGGCATATAATTTGAAGTACTCACCAACTACTTTTATAAAAATCGTTGCGAAAGTACTGCAGGATTCTGAAATATGGATATTTGGATAGGGTACCTACTAGTTTCTAAGTGAAGTCTTGACCCGACTACGGTAGGTCCCATAGTATTAGAGTTATGGACGTTTAAAATTCATTTTTTTTTTTTTCACGTTTTCGGCAGCCTGTAACTCCGAAAGGAAGCATTTGTGCATCCAGGTTAGGTTGGTCTATACTTTTCGTCTTATCTTGGTGTCAGGAATCACCTCCCAAACGTTGTCAGTGTTGTTTTGAAACACTCTGTACTGTATAATATTTTTTTTTTTACCTCTTATATACAAAAGTGAGTACTTTTTTTTTTTTTTAAATATGCACAAATAACTAGCAAAATTGTATGTAGTATTTTTACTTCAAAATAACACACACCCTCTTTTTCAAATAAAATAAAGAAAAACATGAAAGAAATACATTTATATAATACTCTTTTCGTTTCGGATGGTTCTGTACATTCTTGAAATTTTTCAGGTAAGTTTTAATTGTCATATACATGGTATGAATATTTCGAACAAATTTTTCATTGATTGATCATATATGTGATAATCTGTTACCACCAATCAGGTGCTTCGAATTCGCAAAATCGGTAATGTTCCTAATTCTGTAATGCACTGACTGTTCCTTAAGTTTGTTCAGAATCGGGAAAGTACCGAATTTTCTGTTCATGAAACATATGCGAAATAGACTGTTCATCTGAGCGTGTGGTTTCCTAAGCTCTAGAATATATAACCACTATCACGTTTTACCCAGTCCTGAAGGTTTCTAAATTTTTAACAAGAGGAATTCAACATATCGTTGCAAAAGTTTTTTTTTTTTTAATACAAAAAAGAAAAACTATTAAATACATTTAAGAAGAGTGGAAAGAAAGGAGTCAATTCACAAGAAAGGAGACAAAATTGATTGATTGTAAAAATTATCGAGGCATTTCTCTTAACATTCTAGTAACAAGATTGATTCCATACGCAGATGAAATTATTGGAGATTATCAGTGTAGATTTAGGCGAAATCGATCAAATATCGACTAGATATTTACCATTCGACAAATACTCGAAAAAAATCGGAATATATTACCCAGTACATCAACTATTTATTGATTTAGAAAGGCTTACGACTCGGTTAGGAGGGAAACATTGTACAACATTCTTACAGAATTCGGAATATCAAAAAAGCTAGTTTGGTAATTAAATTGTGTTTAAATGAATTCCAGAGTTAAATCCGAGTATAAAAATGCGAGATTCCACATCGAGAATAGTCTGAAACAAGCAGATGCGTTATCGTAATTATAATTCAGCTTTGTTCCGGAGTATGCTATAAGGAAAATCAAAAGTGGAAGAACGCAGATTGAAAATATTTCAGAATAAAATCCTGAGACGAATATTCGGACCCAAGAGAAACGGGATTGGGAAATGACGGACTTCATAACGAGGAACTACATAATTTATATGGTCTATCAAACATCGTTAGGGTCATCTAGTCTAGGAGGCTCAGGGGGGCAGGTCATGTAGCCAGAAAGAAAGAAAGTAGGAACGCTTTCAAAGTCTTAACTGGAAGACCAATCGGAAAACCTTCATTAGGAAGACCTAGGCGCAGATGGGAGGACAATATTAAGATGGATCTCGCAGAAATAGGAATACAGTGTAGAAACTGGATCGAATTGGGTAAGGATAGAAGTCAATGGAGAGCTTTTGTGAACGCAGTATTGAACCTTCGGATTCCATAGGCCATAGGGTTAAACACAACTGCACAAGAAACATGAGTGAGTGGCTAGCTTTTGCGCTTCTATCGGGAAGTCCGGGATTCAACCCGTCATTCGATCATTTTGACAAAAGGTTTTATTAATTCCATCTGTGAATGTAGAGATAGTACGTGTACTGTGAATTTTGGCCGATTTCCTTTCTTATTGTTTTAAAATAGTTGTTATTACTAATTACCAGCAGTGATGGGTTTATTACTAATTACCAGCAGTGGTGGATTTGCGAAGGGGGTTAGGGTGGGGATGTCTTTCGAATTGAAGCCTGCACTCCGAAATTACGGAATGTCTAAAACAAGTTAAATGTAATGCCTTTACTCATAAACTTCAAGCTCTCCTCAAATAGAAATGGAATGTTTGAAATTAAACATTAATAAGAAAAAAAAAAAATACTTTTCTAAATCCGTCACTGATTATCAGTATAAAATGGTCTTCAAGATTGTGTCCGAAAAATTATTGCTGAATATACAAACGAAACGAAATATTTGTTATGCCTGTACTCACAAACTTCAAGCTCCTCCCAAATAAAAATTAGGAATTTTTAGAAAAACTAAACATTAATCAGCGGAACACCTCTCAAAATACGTTTCTAAATCCGCTCCTGATTATTTGTATAAATTTGTATTCAGAGTTGTATCCGGAAGATTATTGCTAAACCCTACAGTATAAAATAAATGTGCAACTACGCTCTGACGGATATATTGAAAAAACGTAAGTTTAACTATGTACTAAAAGGTAGAGTACTAAGCTCGAAGAAATGAAACACGGATGACTAAAAATGAGATGATCTAGAGGAGAAAAAAATGTCGGTAACTCAAAAGTTAAAGTTTAATAGCCTCTTAAATTGCCCTCAAATACTACACACTTTGTTTACTTCAGTTCATAAAACATGTGCTCCATCCATCATAATGGTGAATTCCAGAGCGAAATATGGCATTTAGGTCATGAAACTATAGAGTATACTTTAAGAGAGCTATTTAGATAAAAAAAAAAAATCATGAAAATGAAAAAAAGCCAAAATTCCCGTTTTGCCGCAAAAAGCTATCAATTCAAAAATGCCGTTTTTTTTGCATCTCTACGACAAAGCATATACATATATTTGAACTTGAAGTTCAAGGTAAAGGTCCCTGCACTTTTCTTAAGAATAAATGGCTTCCGTTAGAATTTTAAATGTGCTGTTTATTGATTCTCTTCATGTATCTGAACATAAATCGTAATGTTCGGACCACTAAACAACCACCAGTGAATCCTTATTAAGACAGCTCGCGCCAAATGAACTTTGTGATGGACAAACACCTTGTGCGTGGGTTTTCTCGGAGTCCTCCCATATCCTCCCATTTTCTTCATTCCACCATTTCATTCATTTCTGATCATTACCGTGTCCTTTTAGCCTAGCCGGCATAATCATGGGACGTAAAACTTAGATTTCATTTCATTTTTTCCCTTATTAAGGTCTTAAATAGGGTTTTCTACCAGCCAATTTGTATAATTTCAATATGATCAAATTTAATAAAATGTCAGAGACAAATCACAAAACCAGTGAAGTTTGTTTAACATACTTAAATAATAATAAAAATAGATTGATAATTAAATTATTAGATTATTGGGAAATCCAAAGATAAATTTTAATACATTTGAGTCCAGAAGTTATCTCTATAGAAAAACGACAGACGAATGAAGGGAGGGGACCGATGCCGATCTGCGGAATCGAATGTTTGAGAAAGAGATACCCAGGGATTATGGTGAGCTTATTGACTCATAAACACAGCAAATGGCAACTGCAAGACATTAATAAATTTGGACACTATCTTACCCAAACCTACCGATTGCTGTCAAAATTATTTCGGTTGGGTTTTTGGACATTAGGTCTAGGCTAGAAGGACTGGAACGGTTGGAGCCAAACTTGCTGTATCCATAGCTATCAAAACCAGAGAAATAAATTTATCTATTTACATACACAAAGGGGAACACGAAGTATACTCCATAATGTATGTTGTAATAAAACAAAACTTGTAGAATTTAGTCTCCACGAAGCTTTAAAAAATAACGTATTTTTTTCTATTTTTCTTTTCTTATTTCACGAGAGTAGGGAGGATATGTTCTCCATGTAATACCATGGTTGAGCTGTTGGATGTAGCATAGAATGGAGAGGATGACTGGAATCAACTTGCAGGACCCATAGTTCTTCGTTCTACAATTAAATAATACTAATCTTAATGAACTTACTTATTTACATATACAAGGATTATTATAAATGATTGGAGCGATTTCACAGCTCTATAATAACTGTATTACTGTTGCGGCAATTTTTTTCACACACATAGAAAAACTCAAAAAGTTTTCGTTAACAATTACATATATTTGATATGTGCACCCTTAGTGATTTGACAGACAAGCCGAAAATCAAGTTCTTCCATACGCGGCGCAGCATGTCCCTATAAATGAGTTCAAAAGCATTGTTGATGCGGGCTCGCAGTTCTGGCAGGTTTGCTGGTATAAGAGGTGTAAACACTAAATCTTTCACATAACCCCCCCCCACACACACACACATAAATAAATGTCTACGCATTTGATTGGGTCGATAGAGCGTGGAAGCCGTGCTATGAAATGCTTTCTCGGCGCCTCTCGCCATCTTCCTTACTGCTCTCTCGCGAATACCGCTACCGGACTCGCGGATGGTTGATGGAAGTCGGGAAGAGGAAGGTCTAGTAGACGTCTTCCTCCACTTGAGGAGGATGTGCACCCACCCGGCCTACTGTTGTGTGCGTCCAGTGTTTGCGTTGTCCGGCGTATTGAGTCTTTGAAATATATATATATATATATATATATATATATATATATATATATATATATATATATATAATTGCAAAACTAGAAATTATAAAAAAAGATAAAAATAAAAAAAAATCCGCACGTTTTTGTTTTTTGTTCTTTCTGGACTGGTAGGGATCTATCTTTTTGTTGGCCAGGTTTCTTTCCTTTTGTTTTACTTCTTCCTTTTCCGGGGCCACGCGTTTCTGTCGACGGGAATGGTTTGTTGCACTCCCATTCTCCTTGACCGCGTCTGCCTCACGCTGATCCTAAGGTTGTGGGTGTGCCGAGAGGATTGCCAGGGGGTAGCGTAAAGTTCTCCCCGCTAGCGCCCCGGTGTGTGTTCACACCTCTTTTTTTCTATATAGATGTTCAATTAAAAACTATATCATATGTGTACCAAAATTATTAAAACGGGACCAGGCTCACCCTCTCGTAAAAAGCCCAAATGTAGCGAGAATGAGACAAACACTCCAGATGTTGATAATGTAGAAAAGACAAGTATCGCGACACCCGTCGTAAGATATCTTGTAATTAAAGATGCTGATAGTGCCAATGCTGAACCCAACCGTCCGAATGGTATCAAGTGCTTGTCCCCTTTCGTCATCCATAAAGTTACTACTTACAATGCTGGGCAGGTGAAAAATATTAAAAAATTGCGAAATGCACTTGACTGGTGGAAACCGTTGATGAGCAGCAAACAGCGAAGCTACGTAAATTGACTGCAATTGGACCAGTGAACGTTACAGTGGAACCTCATCGTCTACTGAACGTCTCTCGCGGCGTCATATCTTGTTGGGACCTTCTCAATGCCAGAGAGAAGAAGATTAAATCGGAGCTTGCAGATCAACACGTTGTAGACGTAGCTCGAATTAAAAGTAAGAAGTCAGGTGAACTTGTTGCTACACAGATTCTTACTTTCAGTTTGCCCACGCTTCCCGAATACGTCATGGCTGGTTATTACCGACTTAAAATCCGTCCGTATCAGAATTGGCTGGTTTAAACCTTGGTTTAAACCACCTGTTTAAAAAAAAAAAAAAAAAAAATGTCCGTAAAAGTGTAAGTGTTCGTAAAATCTTGATAAACATACATTTGTGGGTTATCATGTTTCACTCCCATATATTATTCGTATTATATTCAGACCTAAATTCATTCAGTACTCAAAGAGATTATGCTACAAAAGCAACTTTTGTTTTTTTTATAAGTTTATGAATGTTTCTTTTGTGATTTCTTTATAGTTTGTTATTATTGTTATGCAATTGCAATCAAAGGAAAATTCTAAATATTGTTTCGTTTTAATAATGTTTACTATTGGTAAAATACATCGAAGTACCGAATTTTTTTTTTTTGGGGGGGGTCATACAAACCCCACCAGAGGCATTTATTGAAATCAGAAATATCTTTGGTATCTATTTATGTATAAATGGGTCAGAACCAAAGTTGACTCAGATTAATTCGTATCTTTATTCACTTTTCTTGCTGATATGCAAATTAGTCGTTGCATTTCTTTAACTTGGACTAATAAAACTCGTAGTAAACTAACTTGGACTAAATTAGTTCTTCTGTACTCTGCAATATTTTGAAATTGTCCATATGTAATTCTGTATAATGGTTTCATTTGTGCAACTGTTTTTTTTTTCCCCTTCTGAAATGGCTCTTGACAATTATATTAACAAGTATGTAAAGATCAGTACAACGTATTTTTTATGAGGAGTTCTTTGTGAGTGATTTGGCAGACATATCGCCAGTTAATCCCGGTTTCGAGTTCAAATAGAAGACAATTTCTCTTGTATGTAAGCCGAGAAGCGGTTTGGATTTCGTTTTAATCTTATGTAACCCCTTCCAGCATAACCCGGTTGTTGTATATTAACACCAGGGTTGGCTGGTTTAAACCAAGGTGGTTTAAACAAACAAACAAAACAAAACAAGACAAAAAAATAAATAAATAAATAAAAATGCTTTAAATCGTGTGAACTTAATGGTGACGTTTCCACATACCAAACCATCCGCATTACATTTATCTACTTTTCACCTTTTAATCAAGGGGTCCCGTGTTCAATTCTTGGTTGAACCACAACCCATCATTCAAGTGTAAGCCAAGTAGCGATTCGAGGTGTCCCAGTAAGCGAAAGTGTTCTCCGTGATAACCGTGGTATTTCATAAGAATGTTAAGCCTAAACATACGAAATGAAACCAAATTATACATTTCTACTTGAATGAATGCCTATTGTTTTATAAAGAAGCCAAGGTTGCTTAAATATATTGATAGAAATTGGCAAAATTTTTCAACTGCCTACGTAGCTTCCAACATCAACTTGGATTTCACTTTGTTTTAATTTCATTGAATGATATTTACGTACCAAATTTGTAATTTAATACCTCAGTTTTAGCGTAGTGATTACGATATGTTAATCTTAAAATTTTACATACAAATACATTTAAAGTAATAACAGGATTTTCCCAATGGCTAAGGCGGGAGTTTCCCGATTTATATATAATTCTACTTCTGTAATTGTTTATCCTTTTGTCCTTTTGAAATGACTCTTGACAGTTATATTAACAAGTACGCCTATGTAAAGATTAGTACAACGTATTTTTATCAGGAGTCCTTCGTGAGTGAGTCGGCAATCGCATTTGTGACCAATTAGTCCCGGTTTCGTGTCCAAAAGGACAATTTCTCTTGGATGTAAGTCGAGGAGCCGTTTGGATTCTGCTTTAATCTTATGTGACCCCTTCCAGCATAACCTTGTTGTTGCATAATAACACCAAGGCGAAACAAACTAATTTCTGTCCATATCTAATATAAATACATAGAGTAAATTATTTAAACCAAAAAAACCGGGTTTAAACAAAAAACCTGGTTTTTTGTTTTTTTCAATAAAAACCATGGTTTTCCCCAACCCTGCTCCGTACATTCCCAGTCCCATGCGCTGCTTTAAATGTCAACATTTCGGGCACACCAGCACGACGTGTAATACGAGTGCTGCTCTTTGTGCGAATTGTGTCCAGGGTAGTCATGGTGCGGAACGCTGTACAGCGACCAAGCCATTTTGTGTTAATTGCAAGGGAGAGCATTCTGCTTGGTCTCGGCACTGTCCAGCCATTGAACAGGAGAAACGTATCCGGGAGTTAATGGTTGTCGAAAAAATCTCTACTGCTGATGCTAAGCATCGTTTAAAACGAAGCATTCCATCTTCGCTTTCTGTGCCGTTTGCTACGGTTGCAGCTACTTCTTGGAAATATGTTGCAACCCAGACGCATGACGTTTCCACCCATACGGACCTTGTCCCTGAGAATCGTTCTCCTCCAAAGACCCCAGTTGCCTTGACAAGCGAACCTATGAAAACGCCCCGTGTTTCTGTTAGTGGTGGTCTTCGGCGTACTCCTCCCCTTCGCCGATCATCCTATATCTCTGGCCTTAAACTTAGCCAGCATATCCGCCGGCTCAAGTATACGGTTCTCTCTCCGAAGAGACGAAATCTACCCCAGTTCGCAAGCCACCTACAGCTTCTCTGAAAGCTGACATGGTGGAAGACGAATTGATGGATACCGAGTGGACTGTGATTGGTCCCCGAGGGAATGTTCGCTTAAAACGTTGATCTCTTGTATTATGGCGCTTCTTCAATGGAACCTTAACGGCTTTTGTAGTCACGTTGAGGAATTGAAACAACTTCTCTTTGACCACTCACCTCTCGTCTGTTTGCAGGAAACACATTTTACGTCGACTCAGTCTTCCCTCCTTTCTGGCTATACTACATATCAATGTGATAAACCAGATGCTTGGTCGCGCTGCTGGCGGCGTGGCCATATATGTCTCCAATACTCTTTATTCTCGTGAGACTTACATCGTTTCTCGGCTGCAAGCAGTGGCGGTGCGAGTATGCTTCCCTCGCCCGGTTACCATTTGTTCCTTATACATTCCTAATTCAGAAGTCTTTACCGCCGCTGATCTGCTTCAGCTCTTCCATCAATTTGTGCCGCCAGTCTTGCTTGTTGGAAATCTTAATGCTTATCATCGTCTGTGGAGCTCTGTACGCACTGAAGACCGTGGCCGTCAGGTAACGAACTTTCTTGAGGAGAGTGGCTTGCTCATCCTTAATGATGGCAGTCCTACTCATTTCTCCACGGCACACATTCCTGTATCGACCTCTCCATGTGAAGCGCTGGTCTGATGACGTCCTTCACATGGAGAGTGCATCCCGATCTTTGTGGCAGTGGTCACTTTCCGTTGGTTGTTGAAGGTCTCCCTGTTCCTCCTCATTTTCCCCCCGCCGCTTCAATCTGAAGCGTGCTGACTGGCGTAAATTCTATGAGCTCAGTGAGTTTCATTGTCGTGATGATTTCCCTGTAGCTGTTGTGGCTGAGGCTTTTGAGCAAACTATCCTTGATGCTGCTCATGGTTCCATTCCAGAATGCGGTGGCGACGTTTCCCGCCGGCGTGTTTCCTGGTGGTCTGCGGAACTCCGTGAGGCTATCCAGGCTCGTCGGCTTGCTCTTGCCACTTTTACTCGTCATCCGACTGCCGAATAACTTCAGCAGTTCCGCATTCTGCGTGCTCGGGCTCGACGTCTCGTAAAAATCTCGAAGTGCCAAAGCTGGAAGAATTACGTTTCGTCACTCAGTAGTGGCATGCATATGTCTATTGTATGGCGTTGGGTTCTCTTCCTAAACGACTATGCTTCTTCACTTCCTGTGTCAGCTTTAAATGTGAATGGTGTTCTAGAGACCAATCCCTCAGAGATCGCTAACATATTGGGCCACCACTTTGCCTCTGAGTCGACTCACTACCCATCAGCATTTGCTCGTTCACGCTCTCGACTAGGACGAAACCGGTTCAACTTCCGTACCGCCAGCCGTGAGGATTATAACGCTCCTTTCACGCTTGTTAAGGTGGATTCTGCTCTCCGCGAATCGTCCAATACTGCTCCAGGGCTTGACCGTGTTTCGTACGATATGTTGCGCAACCTCTCCCGCGATCCTCAGTTTGCATCATTGCAGCTGTATAATCGCCTCTGGGTTGAGGAGTTTTTTCCACCTACTTGGTGTGAGGCCCTGGTTCTTCCCATCTTGAAGCCAGAAAAAGTCGCAACTAGCTCCACGAGCTACAGACCTATTGCTCTCACGAGCTGTGTCTGTAAGCTGCTAGAGCGAATGGTCAACAAGCGCCTGGTGTGGTATTTGGAATCGCATTGCCTTTTGAGCAAGTTTCGAAGTGGATTTCGTCGTTTCTGTTCAACTATTGACAATCTCGCTTATCTCTAGAGTCAAATTCAGGACGCCTTTCTCAACGGAGAACATGTTGTTGGTATATTTTTCGATTTAGAAAAGGCGTACGACACCACTTAGCGTTACGGTATCTTAAAACAGTTATATGACTGGGGTCTTCGTGGGCATATGGGAAAATTTATTACGAATTTTCTTCACGGCCGACATTTTAGAGTGCGTGTGGGATCTAGTCTCTCAGAGCGCTTTGTGCAAGAAAATAATGTTACACAAGACAGTGTCCTTAGTGTCACGTTGTTTGGTGTCACCGTCAACAGCGGTCTTTCGCAGATCTAGGCTCCTGTGTCTGGTCTGCTTTATGTTGACCTTGCCATTTTCTGTTGCTCCCGCCACCTTCGTGGCATTACTCGCCAGCATCAACTGACTCTTAATCGTATTGTTTGCTCGTCGAACGAGACGGGATTTCGCTTTTCCACCGAGAAATCCCAATGTGTTCACTTTTGCCGGCAGCGTACTTGCCTTGACCCGGACTTGTATCTTGATGGCACCCATTTGTCTTTCGTTGATACTGTCCGTTTCTTGGGTCTGGTCTTTGGCCGTCGCTTGTCGTGGGCATCACATATTCGGAATCTTAAGTACTCTTGTCTTCGAGCTCTGAATCTCCTTCTTGTCCTTTCCCACCGCACATGGGGTGCTGATCGTACTGTTTTGCTTCGTTTGTACCGTAGTCTAATTCGGTCCAAGTTAGACTATGGCTGTATTGGCTATGGATCTGCTCGTGAATCTCTGTTGCGACAACTTGATACAGTGCATCACCTGTGTATTCGGATTGCTACTGGCGCTTACCGTACTAGTCCCGTTGTCAGTCTCTGTGTTGACCCTACTGAACTTTCCTTAGCGTATCGTCGCAGGAGACTTCTTAATTATTCTGCGCATGTGCGCTGTATTCCAGACCAACCTTGTAGGAGCGCTATGCTGCAGTCCTCGGTCAACACGTCCATGGTACATCCGGGCGTATGAGAGTTTCCTCGCTGACGATTTCGTGTGGCCCCCTCTCGTTGGTTCACTTTTGTGCTGTTCCACCATGGCTGCTTTGCCTACCTCGCCATGATTGTCTGTACATTCGAAACTAGCTACTAGTTCCCAGGTGTACCAGCAGGAATTTGCTGCACTGTTAGATCAGTGTCCCGATTTTAATGTTCTTTACGGACGGTTCTAAGGATGGAAATTCTGTAGGCTGTGCCTTTGTCAACGATAAGAGCAGCTCAGAATTCCATTTGCATCGCCTGTGTTCCGTGTTTACTGCTGAATTAATTGCACTTAAGCTTACCTTGAACCATGCTCTCACGCTTTCTTTACGCCGTGTGCTTGTTTTGCACCGATTCTCAGAGCGTGGTTCTGAGTCTACAGAATTTGTTCAGTACGCATCCTATCGTGCAAGACATTCTTGTGAGATGCCATCAATTGCAGCAACAGGGTTGTGTCGTCGTTGTGTGCTGGGTGCCGGGTCATGTCGGCATCCGGGGAAACGAACATGCTGACACAGCTGCCAAGAACACCGCTTTGGCCGGGGTTGCACTGGAGCATAGCGTTTCTTGCTCCGATCTTCAAAACCATTTCTATACTCTGATGCGCTCTTACTGGCAAGCGGATTGGAACCAGGCACTTGAGAATAAATTACACGCAGTTAAGCCGCTCCTAGGAGAGTGGCGTACGTCGTCTTCTTCCCGTCGTCGAGATTAAGTGCTGCTGGCGCGTCTGCGTATCGAACACTCTCATCTGACGCATAGTTATTTGTTGCGTGGATTACACCGTCCGTATTGTGAGGAGTGTATAGTCTCCTTGACTATTCAGCATATTCTTGTTGATGTCTTGAATACTCAGATCTCAAAGAACGTTACGAACTGCCTTGTCTCCTTATCCGTGCTTTAGGGGATGATCGTGATGTTGTTAGCCTGGTACTTCAGTTCGTATCTGATATTGGGGTTGCTCACGTTCTCTGAGCTGTTTTAGTCTATCGTGATTGTTTTATCGCTGCTAAATTTTTATATTTTCACTCATTTTTTGTTTCTTTTTCTGTATATTGTTATTGTTATAAATTTTACCTTATTTATTCTTTTATCTTCCACTTGAGCTTTTTATTTTTTTCTTTTCATTTAGCAGCTGTTTGTTCATTTGAACTGTATTCGTTTAGCATGTAATTGTTTTTATCTTGCAGTCCTGAGCAACGTTGTTCATCGTGACGGGGACATATAACCTCGTTGCTGACGTCCCCATTCATCCCCCTACTCATTCATTCATTCATTCCATACATCAAATGAAAGAGTTGGCCGAGGTGGCTCAGTGGTAGAGCGTTCATCTCTGGTGCACGGGGTTCCTGGTTCGATCCCAGGTCGCGCCAAGTGAACTTTGTGGTGGACAAACACCGGGTGCATGGGTTTCCTCGAGGCTCTCCCATTTTCATTTCTCATCATCTCCTTTAGCCTAGCGGACATAACCGTGGGACGTAAAACTCGGAGATTTCATTTTTTCAAATGAAAGAGCAACTCAAACAGTTTTCAATGTGAGCACCATTCGTCACATGGCACACATCGAGTCGACAGGTGAGGGATATGTCACAAAACTCATTGGGAATTATGCAGAGTCGTTTTGAAGTCTGATTAACGCCATACTACGGTGTTGACTAACGGATGGTTATCACAATTGTATTCAGAGTCTCTGATTAGGATGTAGAATTTGACGAAGTTAATCACATGTGACTAATTAATCAAGAGCAGAGGCTAATCTTTTATCCACGGTTTAGCGTGCGACCCAACATTTCGGATTTCGTAATTCATCTATTTTCATTTTTAAAGATTACGCATGTGCTCATTTACTTTTCCGTAGTTGCCACATTTATTTTTCTCACCTGATGCATTCCGTTATATAAGTTAATCATACCCAAATCATCATTTTAGTTTACTCAAAGTAGACTCTGAATACAATTGGGTGCACCTTCCGTAGTAAAAAGTATGCTTACTAACTAGTCTATGACTAACCATCGACTAACCACCATTCTCTCTGAATACCGCCCATTGAATCTAGAGAAGTCTCGTTGCAACTGTACCATCTCGTGGGGATTTGGTAACCCTCAGATGTGAATATTATGGATGTTCACATCGCCACTTAGGTAAAATGTCGATTCATCACAAAAAAAGACATGGTTCAGAAATTCTTCATCGTCATCCAGTAACATTTCATTCGCAAAGTTGGCACAAAGACTGTAGTTTATAGGCTTTAGACCTTGTAGCAACTACAAACGATAAGGACATAGCATCTCCTTAAAATTCTTCACACAGACGATTGTACTGTAACTGCATATTCAATTTTTTGTAAAATGTAAAACACAAAAGTTTCCTTTCACTAATTGCTATCTTTAGTACTAGCGCTTTCTAATGGCAGACAGAGAAAACAGCGCATGCGTGCGTACAATACTGTTTAAATTGCTCTTTCATTTGATGTAGTATTTTTAATTGTAAGGTATCGAGTAGTTATATTAAATGCTACAAAGCCTTATTACGTTTTCCGATATTCGTTTTGAAACGCCCTGAGGAGCGCGGTGGCTCAGTGCTAGAGCGTTCACCTCCGGTGCTTGGGGTCCCTGGTTCGATCCCATCTCGCGCTGTGTGGACTTTGTGGTGGACAAACACCGTGCTCGTGGGTTTCCCCGGGGTTCTCCCATTTCCTCCCACTTTCTTTATTCCACCATTTCATTCATTTCTCATCATCACCGTGTCCTTTAGCCTAACTGGCATAAACTTGGGACGTAAAACTTAAAGATTTCATTTTTTGAACCGCACTGTACAATGAATTGGCTCACATCAGTAAAGCTTCACTCGTCTCGTCTCGTTTTGACACTTTATCGACCCCTTATCTATCTATTAAAATGCTACAAAAGCAATAAAAACGCCAGAGCTCCAACCTCTTAACTTTTGATTTCAAAACCTTTGATTTACGGTTATTTGTGATTTCACCTTTAATAAAGACAAATATTTTAAAGTATGTGTACTGTAAATAAATAATTTAAATGGATCTTTTTCATAAAGTTTATCTTTTTAATATTATTGTTCAAAGCCTTTGTATTTTAATAAATCTTCTCCAAAATCGATTCAAATGAATTGTGCTCCTATCTTTGCAGTTCTTTTAAACTATACGTTTCTGGACGTTTATATGTTTGTGACCAGTCCTTTCGATAATGAGATGTCGGAAACTACAGGCTCTAGAAAGATGACGTTTTCACTGATCAATTTCAAATTTTGCGTAAATTGTCCAGTTCTAACTGAATATTTAAAAATCATGGCTATTATTTCTTTATTGCATTTTTACGGTTACACTGGAAGTGTTGAAATTTAAGAAAAACTAAAGCATCATATCCTACGCATTATACATCCCAACACCACCTGATTGTATGCAGGGGTTACATATCTCTCAGGCGTTTGTTTCATGTCCAAATTATAATGAAAATGAAGGATCACCATTTCTCCAGTATAAGCTGAATCTTTATTGTTTGGGGTGTTTTGCCTAATGAACACCACATATCACTGACATTATAATTTATTGTTTCTGTAATGTATTTGCTTATTACATACTGCATGCAAGAAGAAAGAAAACACTGATCATACATGAATTAAAAAACTCCAACCGGAAGTAGGCTCAAATCTTGCAAATGGTTGGAGATATTGAAAAAGTAATCGAAAAAAATCTCCCCTTTATGGTATCTGTTACCGATTTTTATCAAGACGTCTTTCACTTGTGTCTGCAAGCAAAGGGACATGTACAGATATGAGGAATAACAAGGAGATTTATGATTATATGTGAATGATGCGCTGTTTAGAGAGCGCAGGTTCAGCTAGTTATCATCTGAAAAGTTATCAGGGTGAGATATAGCAACATTTAAACCATATTTATTATTAAAGTGTATTGTGTAATGACCTGCGTACCTTTAAATGTTGATACATCCTCTTCATTGTGTTTGTTCAACCACTTTATCAATTAATAGTTTTATATTACGAATACAGTGCTTGAGATCTAAGACTTGGGTGAAGTAGTATGTGTCACGAGATTCGTCAAATTTCTTGTCTCGTCTCGGTTATCGTCTTGAAAACGAGACGAGAATTGTAATGTTTCTATTATTGTCTTGAATTTTTTTTAAAAAATCTCTCATTTTCGACACAAGACGAATGGGGACGCGGCTAAGGATGGCACGAGCGAGTTCTCTTTGAAACTCGACTCGACTCGAAACAGACATCTTTGAACTTGTCTCGAGAACTCGGCTCGAAAAATTTCCTCGAACTCGATTCGAATTCTAGTCGAGTTTCGAGTCGAGTCGAGCCAATTCGTGCTAAACCCTGTGTGTAAGTCCAAGTACTTTCTTCAATTATCATACGTAGACAATATATGGTAGCAGGTGGTATAAATGATACTATTACTACTACTAAAATAAAAAATAATAATAATTATTATTATAACAACAACATGTATAACCATGATAGGCGGTTTCTATCTGGATACTGAAAACTAGTTGACCGTCGATCTCAGTCGACGAGAAATCTTCAGGAGCCAAGGACATCGGTCACGAGGTTCTGGGTTTGATTTCCAGAGTAGCAAGTATTCGGGCTCGAGCCAAAATTTTTAAAAGTTATAGGGCACACGCCAAACATGTTCAACACTGCTTGTCCCGGATTTAGGGTTGTCAACGCCTCTAGCGGCTCGCTTCACAGCTCATTCACTATCGAGCCGAAACGAGAAGTGACCCTAGCCAACAGCTCATCCAACTGAGCTGGCTTGAACCGATTGCTCATCCGAGCCGAACCAATAGCTCATCCGAACTGAACCGAACCGAGCTGATTGCTCACCTAACCGAGCCAGTTTGAGCCATCGACTCAGTTGAGTTGAGCCGAACCGACCCGATGGACTCGTTTCAACGAAGCTAGCTCGAGCTGATGACACACATGAGCCGAGCCGGAGGCTTATCCCACTCAATTGTGCCGAGTCGATGGCTTATACCAACTGAGCCGATGGTTTATCTGAATCGAGCCGGTTCGAGCAGTTCGCTCAGTTGAACCGAGCCGAGCCGGTTGGCATTACTACCCGGGTTGAGCTTCTGCTTTGGCTCAAAAATTCGATCGTGCAGGTGTCAACCTTGATAGTAAGAACTACAGTATATACTTATACTGGTGCTCACGACATTTGAGGCTATCTCTTTATAAAAGTCTATTGTCGTTTCGTTATCGAGACGAGAAGAGATGCACTAAATGTACCCCTAGATATGTACTAAAAGTACGAAACGAGATGCACCCCTTTCGTGAGCAACACTAAAATTATTCCACATTACTGCTTACATTTCTCATGGCTTTCGCTTTCCAGTCTAATCAGGCCATGATTTCAAAACGAATTAAAACGAGCTGAACGAGCGAGCCATTTATCACATTCGACTCAACTCGAAACTCGACCTCAAACAGTGTCTCGAACCACTTCCAAAATAGCCGTTTACGATTTTGATTTTGTAAACTGAAGTGCTATAAGCTCAGGATAAAGTGTTTTCCGAACAGAGAACGAAATATGCAAGATTACACACTCGTTCTTTCATTATATATATACACACACAGAAGTTCTAAGGCTACCTATGAACGGAGCAGCAGAGAATTACTGTTCAACATAGTCCCCTGACAAGTCAACATATTTTGCCCATTGATGTTAAGTGGTGTAAGTGCATTAAATAAATGTAGTGTCGAAGGCGCGTAAAATTTCATCTACGGCATGCATGACTTCGTCATCAATGTCAAAATGAGTACCTTCCAACTTCTTTTTGAGCTTTGAAAAGAGATGAGTCAGAAATGTCAAATCAGACGAATAAAGTGGGTGGGGAGCCAATCTGTAGTCGTAATCAAGGGCGCCGATTTCTCTGTAAATTTGGTGGGGTGGCATTCAGATGCAGAAGGTATATATATGAGGATTTTAAGACAATTTGCATTCAAATTATGTCAAATATTGAATATTCATAAATACAATAGGGGGCCCACGTGAGCTTTGGGGTGACCGGTCTCCCCAAGATCGGCGCCCTTGGTCGCAATCGTGAATTGTTGCCGTTGCGATGACCGGCATGTGGCTAGGTGCATTGTCTTGATGGAAAAGCACAATGGTTAGACAACCGAAACTACAGTTGTGATATGATGTTTGCATAATGTACAATTGCTATCAACGACTGGAATATCAGTTTGAAAACCAATTAAGTCAGCTAGTGCCAGACTAAACGTAAAGGTGCACATTGACTCAGTGGTACAGCGCATACCTTTGGTGCGTGGGGTCCCTGGTTCGATCCTTAACCAAGTGAGTTTGTGATGGACTACATAGTGTCCGTAGATTTTCTCGGGTACTTCCATTTCCTCCCACGTTCTCATTCCACCAGTTCTTCCATTATCATTCATTCGCCTTGATCATCCATATCCCTTAGCCCAAAGGGCATATTTGTGAAATTTTAAACTGAAATAATTCTTTTTTTTTTTTTTTTTTTTGTGGCCGAACATAAGGCTTAAAAGCACTAGATATCGTAAACGCATTTTCCTAATTTTTAATCCATTACGGGAAAACAAAAATGGTACTTGAACAAGAAAATCAGAAAAAGTTAACAAGCAGAACCTTCATTGCCCTCTCCCCCCCAAATCTCGGCTTTTTATGAAAAGAAATCTCCATTCCGAAATAAAAGTTTTTTTTTTCTTGCACCTCTGCTCTCACGTGGAAAATTATTGAATATTGTGAAAATCCTTTGTTTATTTTTCCATTCTTTGTATATTGTGTTCGCTCTAAATTAAACGTCTTTTTAAGCGCTAATCTGAAAATATTAGATGACTAGAAAAAAAATATTGAGCAAGAAGTATGTACCAGTAATAATATGAAATTTGAAAAGAAAATTTCAACATTCTAACATCAGTGACAACAACCAGTTTAAACATTTCTCATAAGTACGTCATGGCCCATATTTTTCTTCGAGTTGTTTTTTGCATTGTCTGACCAACTGATAAAACTCATAGCTCATGAGAAAAATTAGCTCAATTGAATAATCTTAAATGGTTCCCCAAGCGATCTAAAATTTTAATGCATTAGGGCAGTGATATTCAACCTTTTATCTCTCGCGTACCCCTACACAGTTCACCATCCAATTGTGTACTTCTGAATCTGTTTAACCCGTAAGTACTCGCGCGGGATGTTCACAGACCCCAGACAGGTCAATGTTGTGTTGCTGTCCAGAATATTTTTTAAAAATGTCTCAAAAAGAGTGCAAAAATCTAATTGCGGCAAATATTTAAAAGTTTAGAGTTATGCTACATTGTCTTAATTATTTTAGAAAAATATTATTTGTTGTAAAAATCCAATATCAATTTGGGGGTTTATTGGACCCCCACGCAAGTACTGCTGTCACAAAAACGGGCGCAAGTACTTACGGGTTAAAAGAAATTAAATCGAAATGAACTTTCTAAACTTAATACACGCATTCTGTAGACTACGTACACCCAGAAATATCTTCGCGTACCCCCAGGATTACGAGTATCCCCGGTTGAATAGCACTGATGCAGAGTATACAATATGAGGCAGAGGTCTGTAATAGACCCTTATAAGTTGGGAACTGCTGGAGAGAGTAAGACCTTACCTTGGATAGGGGTAATGGAAGTAGAATTGCGTCTATTAGTGTGAAGTATCTTCATTTCGGTCATCTGGAAGTCTGTCATCTTCAGATCGAAAATTTTTAGTAGGAAAGAGGTCATGTGAATATAGTTTTCGGTAGTTTTTCACCACAAACACAAATCTGGCATTATTTTAAACTTACCTTTTAATCATTATATATTAAATGTACAGAATGGCGCAGGAAAACAGGAGAATTGCAATTGACGTAAAATGCAGTAATCAACACAAGAAAGAATGCATTCAGTGATTCAGGTGCATGTAGAGAGTGTATCGTTAAAATTGACGATAGCTATGACTCTTACATGACACTTTATTTCTTACAGAAAGATGTGCCCATCTCAGCATACACGTTATGATATGAGTATATTTTGGACATTCGTTGGAATGCTCAGTGTATTACATCTTGAGGAATGCCAGTGAGTCCTTTAACCCTCAGTTTCAGTTCAACAATGTTTGCAGGACGTGTACTATATTATCCTTGCTTTCGGAATGTCCCTATAGATTCGCCACAGAGAGAAGTCGAAAACACTGAATTCAGGAGACTTCGGAGGCCATAGGATGTCACCGTTCTTATAAAACTCTTGCACAGCGAACACGCGTTTTACACAACTTCAATGCTTCATATTACTAAATGGCAGTCTTATCGGTCCCAAACAAATTTCGGTCATATAGTGTTGCTAATTGTAGATTCAAGATTTCCCGTTTCCTTGCGCCACCCTGTATCTTCAAAAATATACAGAAGTAATTGTAAAAAGTGTTGAATGAGTAGCTCTGAAACGAGCTTTAGGCAGGGATCTTATATATTAAATGTGTCAAAAATTATGAAAAAGGTGAAGGTGATTCGTTTGTACATTGACCGCGCCATTTACATAGTTCTAGGAAAGCTTTTGGTGAAACTCAGATTGTGCATTTGGTACCAAATCATGATCAAGTTTTGTTGCCATCTTTACATGTTTTAGTGCACTGCAGACGTTGATTTCTTTTGCTTGAAAGATTTATCGAAAATTGTAGGTCAAACCAAACTATATTGAAGTGACAATAACAGCTGGAATGAATGACGGTGTTCCCTTGGTATGTAAAGTCAATAGCGCTTTTCTGAATATTCACCAAATAGCTGACTGACACACTCAAGAACTGCAACACTTGAAATAAGCATTTCTTTGAAAAGTAATACAGCCTTTTGCCTATCACACAATTTCATTTCACAAAGCATTTTCACTCTCGTTGTTTCCGAATCTGGTTTCAGTTCTTAGATTTTTTACTGTAGAATGGAGATACACATTGCACTGACGCTGAGAATTTTCACTTATCCCCTTTTGGCAAATATTCAACTTCTACGGTTATATAGTTTGTTTTTATTCACTCTTTACAGTTTTCACTTGAAAATGTTTATTTTCTAGTAATTTCGGGAGGTGCTGCAGCCCCATCACCCCTCTATATACGCCATTTTGTGAGAGTACACTTTGTTCTAATTCACGTTATAACTGTAGGTGTTTATAGAGTGAAAAGACATATTATAACGAAGATTTTGCTAGTGCGTTATACGGTCTTTTTTGCAGTCTGTCCATCCTGACTTACAAGTTTTTTCAAGGTTTCTTCAGACCTAGCAAGCGAATTTTGAGAAGCGCTGGGCGCTTCTGTCATGCTCATTATTATTGGATCAAAAGATTCAATCAGAAATTTACTTGTACGCCTTATATCTGGAGAACTACATATAGTATGGCCAAACCCAAACTATTACTTAACTCAGTATGATATGCTTATGCCGTAGAAAATAAGAAAACTCGATTTAGAGGCAATTCAAAAATGTTGTGGCTCCTGATCCAAAAACTAATTATTGGCCAGGATCTCAGTCTTTTGATCCATTTATTTGATCCCTTCCTAAATTTCTTGGCCAAGATCGCAATCTTTTAATCCTTTTTTTAAACTCATTTAAAGAATTCTTGTTTTTGAATGTAAAAACAGAGCGAGCATAGGCTAGTGGGTAATATTGTTTGTAACCGGAAGATCCTACATTCGGATCTAATGTCTGGCCATTCTGACTTTTTGTAGGTGTTTTCATCATAGATGTTCATTTTACTCCGACCTCACTCACCCTCGCCCTCAAAGTGGCAGTTGGCACTCACCCTCGTTTACCCTCGCCCACGCGAAGGGAATTGTTCATCGCCCTCGCGAAGGAGTTGTCCATCACCCTCGCCCACTCTCGCCCTTGCAGTGAAAGTTGGTCCTCTCTCTCGTTCACCCTCACCCTTGCGATGGGAGTTGTCCATCGCCTTCGCTCGCCCTCACCCTCGTGCTGCGAACTTGTCCTCGCCCTCGTTCACCCTCGCCATCGCAAGAATAGTTGTCCATCGCCCTCGCTCTCGTACTGGAAACTTCTCGCCCTCGCGTACCCTCGCCCTGGCAATGACAGTTGGCCCTTGCTCTCATTCTCCCTCGCCCTCGCAAAGGGAGTTGTCCATCAACCTCGCCCTCATATCAGTGAGGGCGAGGTTATTTGAGGGTAAGGAAGCCCTCGCGAGGATCAGGTCTTCAATTTTCCAGCCTATTTGCTGAATTATTTCCCTAACATACGTCCTAAACAAAGAAAACTAAACATACCATCGTATAACTTACTCCGCATCACCTAAAATGGAACAAATCATTCACTACTCCACGCTTAATATTACCATGAATATGTTCAGATAAAAGTAGAATAGTTTTCTTTACATCTTTCGGTGCAAACTAGTGTTGATCATGAGACAAGACGAGACGAGAAATAAGGTTTATCACCTCGTCTCGTAAATTTTGTAAAAGTCTCGTCTCGTTTCAATTCTCGGAAACTTCTTTATTGTCTCGATTCTCGACAACTCACTTCTTGTCTCTTTCTGTAAATTCACGTACAAAATGTATTTCCTTATCTAGAAGCTATCAGAATCCTTCTGACAGTGAATCACAAGAGGTGTAAGAAGGCTGTAATCTAACAACATTTAAACCATTATTTATTATTGGAATATATTGTGTAATGAATTTGAGTATCTTTAAACGTTCATAAATGCTCTTCATTGTGAGCCGTACAATCACTTTCATCAATTTATAGATTTTACGTACGGATCATTTAGCACTAAAATAGTGTTTGAGACCTAAAACTTAGGTGAACTAGTGTTGCTCACGAGATTCGAAAAATTCTCGTCTTGTCTCTAATTAGTGCAAATTATAAGAGTGATAACGGTGATAAGGTTTAAAAAGTGTTGTTTTCAACATATTGTTTCTTATAATTATTAACATATTAGGAGATATATATAAGATTTAAGTAAAGGATTGAATTAGTTATTTGCACAAAATTAGTTTGGTGAATTTCGTTTACAGTTCCATCAATAATACCCTTTGTAATATGTGGTATATATTTCTCATGCTCAAAAATCATTTATCCATTTCTTTAATGTTATTTGTGTGTGGATGTGTCTTTAAGCATAGAACAGAAAAAAAAAAAAGAAGTGGCCGCGGCGGCTCAGTGCTAGAACGTTCGCCTCTGGTGCATGGGGTCTTGGGTTTGATCCCATCTCGCGCCAAGTGAGCTTTGTGGTGTAAAAAAACACCGTGTGCACGGGTTTCCTCGGGTTTCTCCCGTTTCCTCCCACTTTCTTCATTCCACCATTTCATTTGTTTCTCATTACCGTCTCTTTTAGCCTAGCCGACGTAACTATGGGACGTAAAACTTGAGGATTTCATTTCATTTTCTCGGTTCACTCGTCTGGTCCCCAGGTCACACACACACACACAAACAATCTCTTTATTTTGTTTATATTAGATTAATTTATTTGGCTTGTTACAGACTTTATTTTTTATATAGATAATAATGAGTTATTTTCTGCTTTTAAATGCTTTATTTAGTATTATTTTCTACTTTTTAGCGCTTCTATTGAATTCGATTAATATAGTTTTCTTGTTAATTTATTATATGTAGAATTATAGTACATTTGAAACAGATAAATTTGTATCATACGAATATTTATTTCTGTGTTATCGTATATGAACGGACACTTGTTTTAATGATTGGAAGTATATTGTATTACAACATTTATGACAGTATATAACAAATCTGTTTGTTGCCAATTTGAAGCGTCTATACATATACTGTATACACAGCACTCTGTTTTGTGTAGATAAGTGAAATATATAATTTTGGAAGTTCTGTTATGACTTCTGAGTTCCAACATAACTGTTTCTGGTTACGGTATGATAAGCAAGTCATTATTGATGAATTTAACAGTATCTATCTTACGAAACAAACCGTTCACATCCTGAAACGAAGAAGAAGAAATTATCTTGAGTGAATCTGACAGTTCGTCTGCATTTGTGCGTATCTGCGCGTGTGTGTGAATGTAAACCCTTTCTGGGTGGTAAGCGTGGCTGGACAGAGGGGCGTATCCGCTTATGAAAATTGGGTTGGTGTCCCATTTCCTTCATCGGGCATTCCCTGTTCCTACTCTGGCTGGTATAACGGTGAATAGAAGACGCCTACTTCCTGCTGTTCAACCGTATCCTGTGGTCACAACTTGGGAAACTTTCCTATCTTCCGTTTTGCGTGCCACCAGTTTCTCAAGAAATTGATAATAGATTCCGGCCGCCTTGTCTTTTGTCTTTGTCGATGGAAGGAGTTGAAACGATAACAAACGTCTTTTTGTTTTTCCTAGTCCCCTTTCCTACAAAACAAAAGGATTCATGTATTGTTTGTTATACAGGATGTTTTAACAACAGTAACGTTGCCACAAGATTTTTTTTTTTTTTTGAGGCGGAAAACGGAGGCTGCAACTACACAAGATGTTCAAACTCACGAGCATGACTCTGGGACTCAATCTGTCTCGAGCTTAATAATTTATCGCGAGCCTTATAAGTGGATAGCGGGCTAAAACTCAATTCCGAGTAGAAATGGGCACGAGCCAGTTTGGGCGAGTTTTCATTGGAACTCGACTCGACTCGAAACAGACACCTTTGAGCTCGACTCGAGAACTCGGCTCGAAAAATTTCCTCTAACTCGACTCGAATTTGACTCGAGTTTCGAGTCGAGTCGAGCCAAAAAGAGCCAAATGCTGTGTGTAGTTTGAAGTACTTTCTTCAAGTATCCTACACAGACAATATAATTATTATCAATGATACTACTACAACTTATTATTATTATTATTATTATTATTATTATTATTATTATTATTATTATTATTATTATTACTATAACAACACCGTGCATAAACATGAATGATAGGTGGTTTGTATCTGATCGAGACGAGGCGAGATGGAAGCAGTATCTAACTTCGCGAGCAACACTAGGAATATTCCACATTACCGCTTACAATTCTCATAGCTTTCGCTTTACAGTCTAATCAGGCCATGTTTTCAAAACGAGTTAAAACGAGCGAGCTATTTTTTTCAAACTCGACTCGACTCGAAACTCGACCTCAAACCAGTGACTTGGCTCGGAACTCGACTCGAGAAAATTACCTTTGACTCGACTCGTGCCCATCCCTAACTCCGAGTGAGCTCAAGCTCTGAGCTTATTGAGCGCGACCACTGTTGATGATATAATCCTGAGCTCGCACGAGCCAGGCTGATCCCTGATTGCAAAATTTCCATGTTCTGGGTGAAGTGAGAGTTACTTGCATTTGTTTTATATATTTTTAATATAAGTAACTAGCGTCGATTACCAGCTTTGCTGGGTTAAAATAATTTAAAACGATAGAAACAAAGAAAATACAATGAAAATCAGAAAATAATAAGTAATGTATATAAATAAAAATTAAATATTACTATCGTGGGCTGAATTTGGATTAAAATAGCATCGGAAGTGTCACTGTTCATCTCGGCGACCTCGAAAACTATGGATTCGACACTAATATAGGCCATTTTCGATTATTTTTGTATCTCCCTTTCCCCCCCGTCGAAGTTGCGCCGTCAAAGTGAAATGATAAAACTCATCTCAGGCCTGGACGTCATCTATGTTGAAAATTTGATCGAAATTGGTCCGGTGGTTCAAGGGGTCACAAACATAGTCACTTTCATTTTTATTTCGATAGATAGCTACAATAGATAGATAGATAGATATTAATGTGAGGAAGTTTGTTGTAAGGAAAATGTAAATCACACATGCATTTCTAAATATAATACTATTTCTGTAAGTAATGAAATACCTTTTTCATAGAGACTTTCCATCGTTTGATGCTCTTCTGTGTTCCAAGAAAGAAATCTTATTCTCCACTGGTGAGCTTTTCTTTTACTCATGGAGTTAAGTGACATTTCTAGTTTTATGTTTCATATTATGCTCTGTGAGCTAAAGGAGACGGGTAATTAATCCAAGAAAATGATTATGATATAATAATTGTTGGAATGAAAATGTGGGAGCAAAAGGAAGAACCTCTAGAAAACCCACGGACACAATGTCGTCAATCTCAAACTCACATGACGTGTTCGACCCAGGGCCCCCTCGGATTAGAGGTAATCCACTGTGCTCTTCCAGTTCTCTGGACAACTGTACACTGTTGTAGACAGAGCAGTTGTGGTTTCGTGCTTTAACCTAAATCATCTTCATCACTCTTTTTCTTGGAATACGGGAGCTTGCTGAACAGCGGAGAAAGTTCATTAGAAAAGGCAGTAGCTACGTACAATAATAATAATAATAATAATATAAGCAAATCAAGGAGTACACCTGAACTGTATTTGCTGACTTGTGGGGTGCAAAGGAAACACTACATGTCTACTAGGGATGGCCAATTCCGGAATTTTTTACTATCCAGAAAGTAAAATAATAAAAAATCCGCATTTCGGAAAAAAAATTGACTTCGGAGAAATTCTGTTTAGGAAAAATCCAGAATTTAGAAAATTCGAAAAAAAAAAAAAAATACGTGATATTTTCTTGCATGTACACTCGTGTCCAAAATGATTTGTCTCATATCTATAACTGTCTTGTAGTAGGAATATAATTTGATAATGATTTTGCAGGGTAATTTTAATACTCTAATTATGTGTATAATCGGGAAATGTATGTTTGTGGTTAATTTCATAGGGAAAGAATTATAAATACGAAAATTAGAATCAGTAAAACGCTAATGTTGCTAAATGAGCAAGAAGAGTTTTTTTTTCGTTATATTGTTCTTATTTATTGCTCTTTTGACATGAAATTTGCCACATACATGTCTTTGCCGATTATACACATACTAATATTATATGAAATACCGGGCGAATTCATTATCAAATTATATTCCTACAACAACATATTTATAGACATGCGACAATAATTTTGGACATGAGTGTACATGTGTGAATTTGCAACATGGAGTGACTTTTATTTCCCTTATACTTGATAGATTGCAACCCCAAACAATAGGATTAGTTTTGCAAGTGGAAAAAAGACACCAAATTTCGTGAAAATCGAATAAGTTTTATAAGAGTTATCGTGGAACAGACGAATAGACAGACACACCATATGTTAGTGGAATCAGACTTCGCTAACGCTCGTTTCAACTAGAAACAAATTTTCTTGTTTCAGTTATAAGAGAGCTCCCTCGTGGCTGTATGGTTGGCACTAGTGGTGGGCACAAAACCGGTTTTTCGGTTTTTAGAATAGCTGGTTCGGTTTTCTTCGAAACCGGTTTCGGTTTACTTCAAAACCGGTTTCGTTTTTTTTCAAAATTTGTTCTATTTCTGACCAGAATAGTGTTTCGTTGTTCTCCGGAAACCGAATCCGTTTCCACAGAAATAGTTTTATGTGTTTTCCAAAAGTTTTCACCGAAACCAGTATCGGTGAAAACCGAACCGGTTTTGAAGAAAACCAAAACCGATTTTGGAGAAAAGCGAAACCGGTTTCGGAGAAAAACCAAGCCGTTTTTTTTAGAAAACCGAAACCGGTTTCGGTGAGAAACCGAACCGGTTTTGGAGAAAATTGAAATGTCGGTTTTTCGGATTTGGTTTTTCTGTGATATATAGGTTTTTTAATATATAAACCGGTTTTGCCCATCCGTAGTTAGCACACACGCCTTTCGATGCAAGGGACCCAGGTTGAATCCCACTGCAGCTATTTCCGGTGGAAGCTTATTTGAGTTTGCTGAAAGGAATGCTGAACTCTTAAATCAACCAACCAGCCAAAAATTATAAGAAAGAACAAATCAACCAACCAGCCAAGAATTATAAGAAAGAGCATTTTTTTTTTTTTTTTAACTTTCGTTAAGGATATTCTAGCGTTCGACAATCATTTCAGTCAAGAAAAGTATGATCTGTAGTTTTGTTTAATAAAAGCTAATAATAGGAATAAGGATAGTTAGAAAATATACACACAAAATATGGTCATTAGATTGTCAGAGAATTGAATCTTGACGGCAGTTGCTATATCAGTTACGAACGCACTAACGACTGTTGTTTCCGATTCTCTTCCAGTTACTATGGGGAAATAAAAATTGAATTTTTCTAGTGTAGGGTAGTGTGGAAAAATGAAATGAAATCTTTAAGTTTAACGTCCCACGATTATGCCGGTTAGGCTAAAGAAGACGGTGATAATGAGAAATGAGTGGTGAGAAATGGTGGAATGAAGAAAGTGGGAGGAAAAGGGAGAACCCCGAGAAAACCCACGAGCATGGTGTTTGTCCACCACAAAGTCCACATGCGCGAGTTGGGATCGAACCAGGGACCTCAAGCACCGGATGTGAACGCTCTACCACAGAAGGATAGTGTGGAATAACAGGCTTTTAAGCTGGACTGGCAAGAATTGAAACTCCCTATTTCATTTGCTTTGCAGTTTTTTTTCTATTGCACATTTAAAAAGTAATCTAAAATATCTACATAATGTTACTTTAGTTACCTCTGAAAAAGCAATCTTTCAGATAGTTTAGGCTTAAGAAGTCTTGTAATTTAGTGATGAAAAACTGTTGAAATATTAATGTATTATGTTCAATATGAGATATAGGACTATTTAAAGCTTAAAGCATATAAAACGATAATCATCTATGACTGTTGTGCTGAATGGTTGCGGAAACATGGCCGCTTACTTTGAGGGAAGAACGCAGACTGAAAGTATTTGAGAAGAATATCCTGAGACGAATATTCGGACCCAAGAGGGAACGGGAAAGGCAGAAACTTCATAACAAGGAACTCCGTAATTTATACCGTTTATCAAACTTCGTAAGGGTCATCAAGTCTAGGAGGCTTAGGTGGAGAGTTGAATTGAAGAAAGTAAGAGCTTTCAAAGTTTACTGAAAATCTAATCGGAAAACGACAATTAGGAAGACCTAGGCGCAGATGAGAGGTTAATATTAAGATGGATCTCGTAGAAATAGGAATACAAAGTAGAAACTGTTTCCAATTGGCTAAGAATAGAAGTCAATAGAGAGGTTTTGTGAGTGCGGCGTGTACGTCCGAGTTCTATTAAGTCATAGAGTGTTAGTTGAACAATTTTTATTTATTGATGATTGTGCATATTACGTATGTACAGACGGAGATAAAGCTTAATTTCGATATGAAATCATATTACAAATTTTTTGTATGTATTTCCAGTTCTAGTTGTCATTATATTTATTTACTTCATTTTTCTAATTTCCAGTTTCTCGTATTCGCTTTAAAGTACTAAGAAAAGAAAACTGGCTACCCTACTTCTGTTCTGTTGGGCTAGGGATCTCTTATTAGAGTATTTCTGTATTAGGGTTGAAACTAGTAAAAAGAAAAAGGCTGAATTCACCCCATCGTGCTAAAGCGTGTTCACCATACTTTGCTAAAACGTAATTTTCATGAAACATTGTGTGTGCTTTCTTTCATGCCTTCCAATAGAGCATAATACTTTTACTGATTCAAGAAAAAATGAAATGAAATCTTTGAGTTTTACGTCCCACGGTTATGCCGGTCAGGCTAAAGGAGACGGTGATAACGAGAAATGAATGAAATGGTGGAATGAAGAAAGTGGGAGGAAACGGGAGAACCCCGGGAAAACACGGTGTTTGTCCACCAGAAAGTTCACTTAGCGGGGCTGGGATCGAACCCGGGACCCCAAACACCAGAGGTGAACGCTCTACCACTGAGTCATCGCGGCCCCTATTAATGATTCAAGAGAAATAGAATAAAGTTGTTCCTATCTTCAACAACAAAAAGTTCAGTTGAGCTTGAATGAAGAAGAAACCAATAGTGTGGAGATTGGAGAAGAGTCAGGAATGTAGTATGTCGTCCCAATTGTTCAACACTTACAGTGAATGTTTAGTGAAGAAAGCATTAATGGGAAATGGAGATTGCAAGATTGGAGAGCAGATCACTAACAACGTCAGGTATTCAGATGATACGGTTATTATAGTTAGAACCGAAGGACTACAGATCGACAAAATAACTGACACTGGAAAACTATATGGAATGGAAATCAACATCGAAAAATCGAAAGTCATGAGAATATCCCCTGAAAATGCGCCCTTATGGCTCAGAGTACAACAAAGAATACTTGAAGAGATCGACCATTTCAAATATCTTTAAAGTATTTTGACGAAAGACTCGTACTGTACCAAAGAGATCAGGTCAAGAATTACCATAGCCAAAGAAGCGTTCAACAAGAAAAGATCAATCTTAACAAGCAGCCTTAATAATGGACTAAGGAAGAAATTGGTCAAGTGCTATATATGGAGTATTGAACTTTCTGGTTCAGAGACTTGGCGGTTACAAAAGTTAGAGAAGAAATATTTAGAAAGCTTCGAAATGTGGTGTTGAAGGAAGATGGAGAAGATAAAGTGGGCAAAGAGAGAGTAACAAACAAAAATGTTTTAAAACGGACAGAAGAGAAAAGGACCTTTTTGATTGGCATCCTTCGTAGAAAGACCAATTACATTGGACACATCCTGCAATTGTCTTCTTCATATCGCCGCCGTAAAAGGAAAGATGGTAGGAAAGCAAGAAATAGGAAGAAAGACACAAGTGATCGATGATTTTCAAAAATAGAAGAAAATATTGGGAGTTAAAAGAGGAAGCTGAAGATCGAGAAACATGGAAGAAGCATTTCTAGGCCCAAACTGAAAATTAAGAAAGAAAGAAAAAAAAAACTCATTAGTCCCACTATCTTCCAAAAGGCAGAATACTTAATAATAATTTTTAAGCACCTACCAGAAGCAAGAATAATAACCGTAGAACAAACAGACCTACAGTTAATAGTGATGCTGTTGAAAAAATTGGAATAATTCCATTTCTAATAATTATTTAAATAAGGATGTATGGAATTATTACAAAAAATTAAGATATATGATCATGAACATAGTACTTGCACCATAATAATGTTTCTATTTAGTGTTTCCTGTGTCCTAATTGGATGTGTCTTACAGATAGAGCCGAAACCACAGGAAAAAACAACGTAAGGAAACTGATTTTTTCGATAGAATCAAAATATTTCTTTTCCGTTGGTTACCTCAGCTTCCTTCCGTGCTTTGTTTTCTTTTGTCTGCGTTTCTGATAACGGAATTTCCTTTCTATTATTTTTGGTGCTATTAACTTTTTATTATTCTTTTATTGATATTAGATTTTCTTAATTAACACATGTGTAGAATAAAACATAAAGTATCATACGTGACAGAGGGATGTAAGCTCAAAATAATAAATAAATAAGTAAAAGCCCATCGTATCGTTTTGATCCACCTAAAATAAATTATATGTTAAACCTTGCTTGGAATTAAAATCCGCATTGTGAAATAACGTCATCTTCCTACCAAAGATGTAGTGGGTCAAGTGGGTCAATGGGTTGACAGGACGTTACCCACTGCGATCCACCACCCACCGTGACCTACTCTGACCCACTACGAGCCACCCATCTACTCAGCTCAGTGTATTGTAGGTAGCATCTTGTGAACACTAGTGATAGTGAATATGTTTACGTTTTACTTTCAAGGCCTCCATTTTTCCTTTTTCATTTGTTTCTATTTACTTACTTGATCAGTATATCTAAGTGAAAAAAGAACTACAAGCAAGGGCGCCCATCAGGGGGAGCAAGGTGGGGCGCTCGCCCCTCCCCCCTTTAGAGAAAATTGTACTTCGAAAGATCGAAAACCCAATAGATGTTTTAGAATAGTTACCGCAAAATTTGAGACTACATTTGAAATGTCGCTTATACTTGCCCCCCCTTGGAAACCACAACATGGGCGCCCTTGACTGCAAGCACTTTTGGATATGGATGTTTGTAGTTGCTCTACTTTGCTTGCGAGAAACAGTCGAATTCTACATTTTTTTTTCCACTTTACGTTGGATTACTTTACCTTGATTTGAGACTTTCAAATTTCATCCTATTTTCAACTGAAAAGTATCTGTAATTCAACAAAGAAATGATAATATATGATAATTAAATTGAAATTCATCGTAACATTAATATGACCAATATCAAACACTTTACCATTTTATATCGTAAAGATCAGATCCACCAGTATTCTAACTGAGCGATTGTCCGTAGAAATTCAAATTGCGATTAGTGATAATTCCGCAGCCTTGTTTTATTACAAATGCAAACTCTTTAGTCAGTGGGTGAGTGGACGGTGGCTAAGTGGTAGGGGGCCCATCTCTGGTGCCTGGGGTCCCTGGATCGATCCCAACTCGCGCCAAGTGGGCTTTGTGGTGGACGAACACCGCGTTGGTGAGTTTTCTCGAAGCACTTCCGTTTCCTCGCATTTTATTCATTCTACCTTTGCATTAATTTGTCATCATCACTGTCTCCTTGAGCTTGGCCTGCGTAAATGTGGGATGTAAAACTGAAATATTTCATTTCTTTATTCAGTGGAGATGAGGGCGTGAACCATGGGTCAGAATTGATGACGATGGGTTTTCGTCGGTTGTAGGCCATTGGGTCATGTTGGGTGATGGGTCAAGTTTTCATTGACCCACGCCATCACTGCTTCCAGCCACAGACTTTTTGGGTGTGAATCTTTTAGAGGTTGAAAAACATTGGTTCTTTCTTAGAGTACAATATTTTAAATGTGCTGTTCTGAAAACGAATCATTTTTTTTCTGGCTCTTCCTGCTGGGCTAGTGGCTAGCCTGTAGGGTGGTCCTGCGTTCGATACCCGGTAGGGATTATTAAAATTTGAACGCATTGCGATGGTTCGGATTCCATTTTAAACTTAGGTCCACTTATATTGCAGCCTCAGTTCGGAAGGAATGATAAACTTTGCCAAATAAACAAAGATACATTTTATCTCTAAGCCTAATCCGTTTTTTAAAAATTATTTTTTTGTCATATGCGCGACGTCTGTTTTCTTACCTTTATGTACAGGGTGGCCGAGAAGTCCCTAACTAATTTTAAGAAGCAGCACTTGAATTTAAATGAAGTGTTTATAATATGAAAGAAGATGCCGTAAGTCAACGAAATCACAGCAGTTTTACATAACCGCCCTCCATATGTAATCAGAGTTGCCAGCTATCAGTCACGTGAACAGACGCTACATACAGTTACCCCAGCAATGTTGCAGCGTGTGTTGAGGTGCACGCAGAGAGACGGCAACTCTGTTTGGATATGGAGGGCGAACACTGTTTTACATTCATTCATGAAGTCATTCTTTTTCATGGTAATAGTAGTAACTGGTGTTACCTTCGACGCGAGAAGTACATTTTGAAATTCTAGACGGGGCAAACAAATTTATTGAGTCTCGTTGGCAACAGAAGTCATAAATGCAAGCAACAAACAGTAAAAAAAATTGAGAAAGTCGTTGTACGAAGACAGTGAAGAGCATTTATCAAAGTTTAAAGATATGCAAACCATTACACAATATACGTACTCCAGTAATTAATATGATTTAAAGTGATATTATATCACACTCTTTGTGGATCTTTCGTGGCGGGGAAGGAATATGATAAGTTCTGCATAAAATTAAGGAAAAAATCAGGACATAAGATTTGTACATACATTTACAATGTGCCGCTAGAAAAATTTCGAGACGAGACCAAAAAAGCTTCCCGAGACGAGACGAAATGAGAAAGTTTGTTGAGACGAGACGAAAGCTTATCCAGACGAAACGAAAATTTGACACAAATTCACGAAACGACAAGAGAAATCTATTTCTCTTCTCGTGGACGACACTTTTTGTAAACTGCGTATTATTTTTACGATTGATTGATGTATTATATAACTGTGTGAATAATTTGGTACTTGTGTGTAAACGAAGAGGAAAAAACAGACATCCCTTCCCTCCCTTAAGTATTTAGGCCCAATTTAGCCTCCTCACAGTGTGTGAGAGCATCAAAAGCTGCACCCGATAGGGGCAAAAAAGGAAAAAAATGTTAATTTATTTACTATGATCTTTTCGATTTATAGATTGCCGTTGCAAGTGATTTGTTTGATGCTATCGGCGTCAAAATAGTAGAAATCCTACTACTAGATCTATCGGCGTTATTATTAGTTAGAACCATCATAAAATTAAATAATTTATTTTCAATGATTAGATCTCGAGATAATTATAGGCGATTCGGTAAATAAGGCCACCTTTCTGAGCGTACCATGTCAAGATGTTTACAGTGTTGCCTAAATCCTGCTTTGGTCAAGAACTTGATGATTTCCTTTGCTTATCCTTTATACAGAATGGGTCAAATATCACTGTCACGAAAGAGTTATAACTGAATAACTTTTTAATTTATCAATTTCCATTGATATTTGACAGACTTAAAGATCGAGACGAGCCTGTCTCAGACGGGCCTGCAGTAAGGATACGATTCAAGATCTAAAACTCATGACTTACTTAACGATCATGTGAGAAATAACTTGTCCTCAGTCCAGGTTGAAATTGTCTGCTGTCCTTGCTTGGATCCTGACGGAAAAAATAGAACCAGTTTATATTTTCTCCTGGACTTGCATACAAATATTAATCAGAAAGGAATAGCACCTCACGACAGTCAACTTTATTTCTCGCTGTCATTTCAAAACATGGTTACCTGGACAAGAGAAGCATTAATGGTATTAATGGAATCATACGAAATATATATAGGCGCGGATATAAGGGGAGGGCTGTAGGGGCTTTAGCTTCAGTATACACGGGATAAAATGGGTTTCAATCCTGCTTTACACTGGATAAAGCTGCAAACTATGGTGTAGCCCCTCCCTTGATCATATCCTGGATCCGCCACTGTGTATATATATATAACGTGAAGCACGATTTATATTATTAAAAAATGCAAGAATAGAGACCTTAGAGAAGGTATGCAGTGAAGTATGAATACTACATGTGTGAACAAATGAAATTACATATTTTTAAAGAATAAAAATAGGTGATTCAAGTATATTGTGCAATTTGTATACCAAAAGAATATGTAATATATTATCGAAAGCGTGCAGGTTTAATTTTGGCGCACCACTCAAAATAATTGTTCAAAAATTATATTTTTTTTCACTAATTCCCTTCTTATTGCTTCCTAAATGATTTGCACTGGCGACATAAAAATATCTCACATGTCATAGTTAAAATTCAAGGGGGCCATCATAAGCAGTTGTTGAAAAATTGCAATTCTTTTATGATTTCCGTATAAATAGAGCGTTCGGATATGTGCATAAAAGCTATAGTGCAAAAAACACAAAACAATCTGTGCTAAGTGGCCACTAAAAAGCACGAATGCTATCTAGCCGAGTCAAGGTAGGACGGAGCTGGAGGTCCCGAGCATTAGCGAGGGAATGCGTCCAAAGGGAGCGAAGGTGGGTATACGCATAGCGAGGGAAGTGAAAACTAGTGGGTTTTGGCAATGATACGAGTTTCTATAGCATTTGTTGTGGTTTCATACTAGTAGCATTGTACTTGTAAACATAAAATACAACTTCTGTATACTGTGCAGAAATACAGCGCCGGTGGAAAATAGTTTCTAATACAGTCATTTTTCATATGCACTCCCTTATTTTATCCGTAGTAAAGTACTTATAAGAATTTTACACTAGTAGTCCTACACTTGTAGACATAGATGTATTACTTTGTGTTTAATTCTATCGCTTGCAGAAATTTGTTCTTTATAAGTATCTCTTTTCATGCAAAGTATTGAATTTTACTTATAAATCTTCCAAAATGTGATGTGCCAAAGGTAAACGAGCACCATAAAAAGAAACAGTGAGAGTTAATTGTCATCAATGTTGTGTGGCCTTCGTCTAATTTTAGGGAACATATCTACAATGCTGGCACAATGCGAAAAGTCCGGGTATAGCGTAAGAGAGGGGCCCTCGGCGTTGTATAAGTTTACTTTATGGGGTATGTGGTAGTGTTGTCAACGGCTCAAGCGGCTCGGCTCACGGCTCAGTCACCACCGAGCCGAACCAAGAAGTGAGCCCGAGCGAACATCTCACCCAACCGAGCCAGCTCGAGCCCTTGTCTCAATTGGACCGAACCGAGCCGAGCTGATGGCTCACCCCAATTGAGCCAGCTCGAGCCGATGGTTCATTCCAACCGAGCCAGCTTGAGCCGATGGCTCACGTGAGTCGAGCCAAACCGAGCCGATGACTCACTTGAGTCGGGCCGAAGCTCGAGCTGAGCCGGTGCCTCAGGGCTCGAGCCGAGCCTCTTGACATTACTAGCTAAGGTGACTTTCAGTAACAGCACTCTTTTCCAGACTGTAAGTAATATGTGTAGAACATTTGGTTAAAATTGCTCCAAGTGTTCCAGACTTATGCTGAAACACACACATATACATACATTTTTGATATATATAAATAAATATAAGAAACGGCTTGGCTCACGGCTCAGTCACCATCGAGCCTAAGTGAGAAGTGAGCAGAATCAACAGCTTACCCAATCGAGCCTACTCTCGGGCTTGGCTCAGCTGGGTCAAGCCGATAGCTCATCTCAATCGAGTCGGCTTGAGCCGATGGCTAACCTGAGCCGAGCCGACCCGAGACGGTGGCTCATTCCAATCGAGCCGGCTTGAGCAGTTGGTTGAGACCACTAGTATGTATCTTTTGTGGATAGTGAGCTGAGCGGATACCCTCAGTATTTACACTAGAATATTGCTCTTCCTCCTTTATTTTAGCCTTCAGCGCCTGATAACTGCCCCTCATTCACATATTTGGCCAAGTCATGTTATTTTCAGTTCGACAATCTGGTTAATGCAAAATCTACAAAACATTTTTCATCCGATTCAAATTCCCTCATGATTCGTATCTTGCTTGCGAATCTTCGGAATTACTAATTCCATTAGCGTATGGAATTCTGAATAGTCCATTATGTAGAATCTTTTTGTAGGAACAAAGATCTTCTGCAAGTAGTTCATTGTTCACCATTGAAAATACAGTGCTTCCCTGTTTATTATTGCGGCAAAGAATCCACTCTGTGGCTCAGCAGCTTTTTGCTCCCGCTCGTGTTTTTTGTCGGGAGAGGGAACAAAGGAGCAGATATCGCTGCTATGGCTATTTCATCCTCTTCGGATGAACTCACGCGAAATAGAAAAACAATAATATTTACAATTATGGCAGTTGATTGCCCTGTACGTAACATTCTTCAAGTGTTTTTCGCCTGTTTAATACAGGCTACGAGAGGCTCTGCTGGTAAAACCTACCTAGTTTTAGGGATCGTCTGAGAGCCCTACATCACCTCAGGATAAAAGAAATTGCATGGAAGTTTGAGGTAAGCAACACTGTCAAGTTGTAACCTGGTTTGAGGCTTCAGTTCAGGTTTATGTGAGACGGGCTTAAGGATGAGAAATTGTTTACACTTACGTGTAGAATATAATCTCAAATAGGTGTCCGCCATTATGAGCCTAACAGATACGAGCCCTGTGTAGTATATGAATTATAAGAAGGGTCAACATTTCTACTCGAAGTGCCCGTACTACTGCATGAATTTTGTCCCTCAGCTGCTGTATTGTTTGTGTTTGTTCACATACACTTTGTCCTTGAGATAGCTCGAAAGAAACTAATCACGCGTAGTAGTCGCTAGTGTCAGTAGCGATAGCGATCACCACACACCGTTACTGCATTCGATTGTTGATCAGTGTTATTTTAAGTACGTTGAGAAGTGGAAGAACATGCTTGAAATGTGGTTTCAAGAAGGTGGAGCCACGGCAAATACGGCAAGGGCCTCAGTTGGGTTTTTAAGGACTATTTTCGAACATCGCGTCATCTCGAGAAACACTAACATAAACTGGTCCTTCCGTTCTCCTGACCTCACTCCATTTGATTTTCTTTGGGGCTATCTGAAGAACAAAGTATATGTGAACAAACCACAAACAATACAGAAGCTCAAGAACAATATTCGTGCAGAAATACGGACAGACTTGAAGTGTTGACCTCCTGCCATTAATCATGTGCTACAGAGGGCCCGTATCTGTGTGGCCCATAATGTCGGACACCTAGCTGAGTTTATATTCCATACATAAGTGTAAACAATCTCCCATTTGTGGTCTTTAATTCTGTGTATTCACAGTATGTGTAACGTTATCCATAGTTATGTAATGTAATTTTAAATACATCAATCTATCTATTAAAATGCTACAATAGCAGTTAAAAGCGCCTGAGCTCCAACCTATAACTTTAGCTTTCAAATCTTTCATTTACGGTTATGTGTGATTTCACGTTTAACAGAGATAAACTAGTGCTCTCAAACGGGTCGGGTCGGGTTGTCGGGTCAGTCGGGTCATCTCGGGTCGGGTTATTCGGGTCGGGTCAATCGGGTCAGCTCGGGTCGGGTCAGTCGGGTTATCGGGTCGGGTCAGTCGGGTCAGTTCACTTTTGTCAACTGAGTTTAGGTTGAGTTTAAACTCGGCTTAGTCGAAAGCTGCTGTTTTTCACTAGCTGCCTAATTAAAAATAGCAATTTTCAATTGATTTTATAGAAACCATAAATCTATTTTGAGCACTTGCAGCTAGTGTTTTTATGATAAATGCTTATTTTTCTACTTGTGTGTACTTTAAGTTTTAAATGTGGAAGATTGATTTTACCAATCGACTGTAATATTAATATCTACGCCAATATGGAGTCTGGATTTAGAACAAAACTAGAAGTTGTTTAAGCAACGCCAAAAGAGAGATTGGATATGGACGACCAAGCCCAAGCAGGGCCGCGCTGGCTCAGTGGTAGAGAATTCATCTCTGGTGCATGGTGTCCAGTAGCGTAGCTAGAGTATTTTTCAGGGGGCAATGAATGGCCCAAGGGGATTTTGAGGGGGACATCTCCATTATATATATATATATATATATATATGTGTGTGTGTGTGTGTGTGTGTGTATTCAAGGTGAATGTTTCCATCTTTATTGTTCATGATTTTACTCTTTGGAAAACAGTGAAAATATAAGAATTTAGTACCTCAAACAACTAGGATTCATTAATGTAATTGATTTCTAATATAAGTAAATAGTTATTTAATCATGGCGTTTAAAATATGTGTAGCTGGTTGACTTAAGTGGAAGCAAATACACTTTTACAGGTAAAAAAAATAACTTATAGGTTCATGCCTCTACTTGAAGAGGATCTTTCTATTCGTGTGGGCAGCAGCAAACATATCCACAACTTGTTAAAGATCTAACGATTTAGCAATTTTCTTCTCAATATAAAGTAACACTAAGTTTTTCAACCTATCATGAGTCACTGACTTGCGTATACAAGTTTTTAATCTTTTCAAAGAAGAGAATGACCTTTCATATGTAGCACTAGAAACTGATATAATCACAGAGATGATACCTAGCTTGTAGGTTTCTAGGAATGCGTTTTTGTAGACACAAAGAAGATCAACGAAATTTGTTAAGGAATCAGCTTTCGTTTTCTTCTCGTCTTCATACAACTTAATTGTTAGAGCAACCCACATTATGGTTTATTTCTTGTTTAATTATGCTTTTTTTAAATTATGCTTTTTTGTTAATTTCAATGATTATTTTACATTAATCGTGTATAATATATATTTATTATACATCAAATATTCTAAATATCTTGATCTATTTATTGATATTTTTTTGCAACTAGTTTCTCTCATATTTAATGAACTTTCTACTTAATTCATTGTAAAGAGATGTGCTTTGCTCGAATAAATTTTTTCTATCATTTGTGTGCGCCTTACAGGTACATATGTGCAGAAAGGGAAGGTAAGAGATGCCACCAAAAAGTACAGAAAGTGCTTAAGTTCAAAAAGTAAACATAACAATACAGTGATGACGCCAGAGGGGGGCAAGGGGGGCGAGCGCCCCCCTAGTAGCTACTTCTGCCCCCCTGACTGCCGCCTAGACTGCCCCCCCCCCAGACTCGTACAATCTTTAAACATTCTTCATGTAGTATTATATATCAGTATCATAACAAATCTCATTGACAAATTGTAGTCTACTTTCCATGAATTTACTATGTGGCAGATTAATCCTCAAGCTTTCTTCTTTGAGCGTCTGGGTATGCACGCATATTTCTGTTTTCTAATTTAGCCCCTTTTGAGGTAAATTTTAGTTATACTTCTTTCTTATGATTTTTAATAATTGTGCCTAGCGAACATTAGTAGATTTGGTCGACTTGTTTTCTTCTCATTGGATCAACTTCGATTGGAAACAAAAGAAAGGTAAAACCAGTTACGTAACTTGTTTGTATTTGTCCAGGTTTGAAGTTTTCAGTTTCATATTTTGTTTTATTTAAAACTTCTTTTTTCTGAAACATTATTCTCGGCTTCCAATATTCAGAGGATGTGCTTATAACAGCTTAGTTTGCAACTACCAGGGCTTAATTTTTTGAAGGAGATAAAAAGAGTTGTGTTTTCCCTTCCTGCAAATGATAATAATAAAATTATGGAATGAAATTGATTCCCAATAAAATGTATTGTCAGAGTGCTGATCTTTAGTTAGTAATTGGTTTATACTAGTGCTCCTTTACTTAAATTGTTTCAAAGTACTGACGTGACGTCTACCATATTGACTAGGAACTGCTGAAAAATTCGTAGCCCAACCCAGAAGGAGTGCACGTGGATTGGTGAAGTTTTACTTCTTCTCTTCCCCCGAGAGTCAATATACTACCTTGTACAGTGCTCCAGCTTTTGCAGAAAAGTTAAAAAAATCTAGATTTCCTCGCACCACTGTTCGTAGCACTACCCCTATCAGATCTAAAATGGCGTCTTTCAAGTGTTATTTAAGTTTGGGAAATAAGTACACGTAATAGTTAGACGGAGCTAAATCTGCGGAATAAGAATGATCTAGACATTGAAATCCTAGATTATGCAATGTGTTATGTTCGCAGGGGCTTGATGGACAGGTGTATTCTCCTCAAGGAACAGAATTCCTTTCTTTTCATTTTCCGCAGCGTTGAACTTTGAATTTTTCTTTCAGTTTTGTAAGTAATGTAGAGATTCTGGATTAAATATCTGACCATTGAGGAGGTAGTCTACCACTCCATACTTATACCAGAAGAATGTTCCAAATAGTTTTCCAACCTACTTCTGTGTCTTGAACTTCTTGGGGCGATGGAGAAATGAGTGCTACTACTCCATTGACTGTTGTTCCGATTCAGGATCATAGTGGTACAACCATATTTCATCTATGGTTACTATTCGTCAGCGAAATTGATCAGCATTACGGTCAAATTGGAAGAATACTTCTCTTAATGCCGTTACCCTTTTATTCTCCTGACATATATTTTGGGAACCCATTATGACGAGAACTTGCACATACCCAAGCCATTCTGAATTATGCTACCGACGAGTTCCAAAGAAATGCCCAGAATCCCTGACACAAGTTTTGCTGAGAAGGTAAAAACTGAGAAAGCGGGGTGCAGACCTCAGACTATAATAAAATATAAATAGCTTAAATTACTTTTGTCACACAAAACCTGGGGTGGCCTAGGCCCTCCGGCCCCGGGCTATATCCACCACTGGCTGAAATGCTGCAATTTTCAAGAATAATGTCATAAATTGCATCCATGATTCCAGGAAGAGTCATTGCTTTTAATCATCCTGGATGTAAAGCATAATTTGTTGAGAAATTGCTACGTTTATACTAAGCCACTTACTTCTTCACCACTATATATAACGGAGGAGAGTCCCGTGGTGTTTCACTGATTTCCTAATTAATTTACTTCGGTGACTTTCCTTGGTGGAACAAAAATGTTATAACAGTAAAGATCTGGATGTTCGTGAAATTATCTGTTTGGGCACACATAATCACTTCAGAGGCCTGAGAAACAATAAGAATTTCATTATTAATATGAAAATTTATATTTGTACATACAGAGATATGTTTTTCTAAACTACGGTTTCATTTTTCTACCTAGTACCTACACTCCTTCTGGATTGGACTACGACATTTTCAGCAGCTCCTCGTAAATAATTCTCTCTCTGGCACTCTCTCTCTCTCTCTCTCTCTCTCTCTCTCTCTCTCTATATATATATATATATATATATATATATATATAGAGAGAGAGAGAGAGAGAGAGAGAGAGCGAGGGAGGGAGGGAGAGAGCGAGAGATACGTAGCATATAGACGAATGTGTTACTTGTAGCATACGCGAAAGTAATTCAATTTACGTTTAGGCTTCAAAAGTTTCATTGAAAAATATTTCATGGGCAGACGTTACTTATTTGTTAGTTGCAAATTTTATTTGAAATAAGTTTAATTTATAATCATATAGATCTAACATAAAAACAGCAACAAAATACACAATCTAATGTAAAATAAGTCAAACGTAATAAATATGTCATTTTTGGTATGGCAAATAGCCGCCCCCAAAAATGTATCTGCCCCTCCTTTGCCCCCCTAAGAACTTAAAGCTGGCGTCATCACTGTAACAATATAGTATGGAGTTCTTGCATACTATTCATTGTTGGCGGAAAAATTTCTTCTTTTACTTTCTTTTCTCCACATCAAAGGATTACACCGAAAAGTTTACAGAAATGAAAATAAGCTTTTCATTGTTGCATTGTTATGTTCTCAATGATTTTGCATTGTAAATATTGGCTTTAAAAAAATATTAACACAGTATGTTAAACTTTCAGTTAAAGAGAATTTTCCAAGAATTGTGCTATATATTTTAAATTATGCTTTATGCTTTATTTTCTAAAATATGCTTTTAAAACTAGTTTCCCAATGTGAGTGCATTTTGGCGTTCACCCAGTGTCGTGACTATAGTGCTCTCAAACGGGTCGGGTCAGTTCGGGTCGGGTTGTCGGGTCAGGCTACTCGGGTCGGGTTGTCGGGTCGGGTCAGCTCGGGTCGGGTTGTCGGGTCGGGTCAATCGGGTCAGCTCGGGTCGGGTTATCGGGTCAGGTCAATCAGATCGGATCACGGTTCGGGTCAGTCGGGTCGGGTCGGGTCAGTCAATTCGGGTCGGGTCGGTCTTCAACCCGTCCCGACCCGACCCGTTGAGAGCACTAAGATAAACATTTTAAGTATTTGTACTTTAAATAGTCTAAATTAGTTAACTATATCTTTTTCATAAAGTTTATGATATAAAATTATTGTTCAAAGCCTTTGTTAAACTATGTTTATATGTTTGCGGCCTTCCTTTCGACAATGAGATCTCGGAAACTACAGGCTCTAGAAAGATGACGTTTTCACTGATCGATTGGAAATATTGCGTACATTTTTTAAGGGTACGCTGGAAGCGTTGATTTTTTTTTTTAAAGCATCATATCCTATGTGATATACATTCCAACACGACAATGTTGTATATTGGGGTTGTGTATGTCTCAGGCGTTTGTTCCATGGCCAAATAAGAGTGAAAAAGGAAGGATAACCATTTCTCGAGTCTTTTAAGATAAATATTTATTTTTTGAGCGTTTTGCCCAATGAACACCATATATAACTGACATTATAATTAATTGTATATGTAATGTATTTGCTTATTACATACTGCATGCAAGAAGGAAGAAAACACTGGTCATACATGAATTAGAAACTCCAACCGGAAGTAGGCTCATATCTTGCAAACGGTGCGAGATATTGAGAAAAAATAATCTAAAAATCTCCCCTTTATGATACCCCTTGCCGATTTTTTTAAAAAAATCAAGACGTCTTTCACTTGTGTCTGTAAAGGGACATGTACACATGTTGTGAGGAATGAAGAAGATATTTATGCTCATATGCGAATGATGCGCTGTGTGGAGAGCGCAGGTTCAAGAAGAGGCACCTTGCTCTCTCATTACTTTATTTATTTTTAAATATATATTGATGTCTTTAAAATTACATTACAGTTATAACCCCTAAGTGACATTTGAACCACCCTGTATCTGATATTCTATTCTTACTCTGAAATAAAATTAAAAATATCGTGAATCAGTGTTTTCTTAATGCTAATGAATTTAGACACATTATACTTCAATTACAGATAACCCAGCATAACGCCGACGTAACATGTGTTACGAACCAATGGGCTATAGTTTCAGAACAATCCTCGTATATAGTATGTGTGCTTTCCACGAACTCTTGTATAATCTTGTCTAACCAGATGTTGTGAATGATGGTTAAGTGCACTTACTATAAATAAATAAATAAGCGAACATTGAGATTAGGAGACAGAGTGTAATCCATATTATGATAAATAAGCTCGTATTAATGGTTTTTGTGATGTAAAAGATAGAAAGGTTATCTCATCGACATAACAAGAGGCGCGGTCAAGGCAAACAGCAAATGCTATGAAAAACTCTTATAAAGGTTAAGGAACTTAGGTTAGAGGGACAAAGAGTAATAGTGTGTGACGTTGAAATGCAGAAATTACTTTGATCATTCTTCTTGGTTCGAAGTTATCATGTAAAGCAGTGCTTCACCAACGATGTGTCGCGAAATTTTTGAATTTAAAATAATGAAATATAAAAGTAAATTAGAGACAGATTATACCACTTACCGCTCCAGCGGTACAGCAACGTTGCTCACTACTACATACAGTCACTACTTTGTATAGAAACTTATAGTCTTAGATAGGTACGCATCCAGAATTTTTGTTGGGAGGGGTTCAGTAGTACAGGCCACTCCGTCAATGGTGCCTAGGGTGGTCCTTATTGATATGGGGCAAAATAAATTTAGGAATTTCCTTGGACTCACCCCCCCTAAAATGGTTCTATATGGGACAAAATTGAGCCAGGAGAAAAATTAGATCCATTGAATAATTTTAAATGGTGCCCCAAACGACCTAAAATTTTGAATGCGTTTACAATACATAGTATATGGGGAAAAGCTGGAATAAACTCTTGTAATTTACAAACGGCTTAAGGGAATGGAAAGATATCTTGGATAATGGAACTAGAGGAAATGAACAACCTAATTTTGTATAGCATTATTATGGCGACCATCTTGAAGTCCGCCATCTTGAATTCAGGTCAAAATTTTCAAATAGGAATTTTCTGTGGTTATGTTACATATCATTTTGAGGTGGCGTTTTCCCAGAAGCACAAATCTCGTATTATTTTCAAGCTACCAATAATCTTGTAAGAGTTATTACGTGTAAAAGACGAAATGCTTCGATGTAATGTTATTTTACTGTAGTTATTGACCACAGATTTGTAAGAATTTTGGAAGTATTTTACATAAACTGGAAACAAACTGCTAGAGAAAGTTAAATCTTTGTTTCCCCATGAACTACCAATAAGTTTTTCCATCAAGATGATTCATAGACCATTATGGGGAAAAAGAAAAAAATATAACATGGAAGAAATTGAAATATCCCTTATTTATGTAGTGTAGCTTTGGGGTAAGTTTTCAATAGGTTTTCAATCTTATATACTACACAGTTCACTTTTGTCACATCTAGGAAAAGATTATCTATGAGAATTCACTATGTGCAAAAGAAACTGTTTCTGATACTCATTTTTCGTAAAAACAATGTTGTAATCTTCTGTTAGTTTCACTCCCCTTTCTGCTGTGTCGTTTATTACGGAGATTAATTTAACTATTGTCTTTCCTTGAAGATAGTCATTGTTATCTGTCCATGAAATCGGATCACACTCAAGAAACCCTTTGGGTATTTTAAATCTCACGAGAAAAAATTGTTTGTTGTATCAAAATCACTGATTTCTCTTTTCGCAAGAATTTTTATGGTATTATCCTTGCGTCAAGCCTCTTTGCTGCTTCACGGTTTCTCCTTACAGTTTTAATTCTTTCAACCAATTTTTGTTTTTCCACTATGTTAACTTCATCATCAAAAAACTCCAATGCTACGTATTCCTCCTTCAAGTACCAGAGATGCCGAGAAAATTTAGAAAGAGCCACTTCAGATAATGCATTATCTATTTGCCTATAACTGTACAAAGCTTTCAAAAATTGCAGGTCTTGTAATGATGAATGGGATACTTGATCACATTTAAATCAAGCTTGAACATATAGTCGTATCAGAAAAATTCATGCTCTCCGAAGACCCGTTTCTATTTGCTTCGTTAAACGAAAATGTTGGCGAAAGAGAAATATTTTTAAACAGTATATTGCATGGTACCTTGCATGGTGAATTCCTCTAGGCAAACGAAAGAAAACTCTTCGAGGAGGTATGCCATCCAAGAATGTCAGTTCTAAAAATTTACTGTAATCTTCTCTGCGGTGTCCTGCTTCTACAAGTTTGATAGCAAAATTCAATACTTCATTTCTTGCATCTGAAATGTTGTTCCTTACGTCATTATCATCATCAATTCTGGAATAAAGTTAGTACAATCTATTTTAGACCAATCGTTCTGAAAATGCTTAAATAGGGGAACGTCCGGTCCAGATGCAAACGAAACACAACACTTATCAAATACACATTTTAAAACCAATTCATAAATGTAGTGTCTACAAGGAAGGTATAGAAGATCATTTTGGAGCATCTGCTCTAGCAGAATGAAAGCACCGTTCACATGACACATATTGCAGGGAATAGTGTGACAACAAACTGCCTGCACGAACTTTACTAAGTTCCATTCTTCATGCTAATGAACTGTAGTAGAAATAATATGTTCGTTCTCCTCTTCATGATGACAAACTGAAAACACCAATTAGCCTCTCATGAGCATCTCCTGTAATAAATATTGATAACCCGTCGATAGTCTCTCTACCAGTCAAATTCGGCAGTAGTTTTCCGTCTCATTGCACAACTAACGCACTTGATGTACTCCAAAATTGTTTTTGTGGTCTTATGCAACTTCGCTACGGATTTTCTCTCAGCATCGATGCATATTTATTACTAGTTCCTTTACATTATGGCCTAATGTTTCTGCCATTGCTGTCAGAATATGTATTCTCGTTCTATCAGTGGACTTGTATCGATTAAGAGCGGTAACCTGTCTTGGAGTTTTAAAATTAGTTTTTTCCCTTTTACATCTCTTGCAGGGTCCGGGCGCACACAGGCACATATTTACATTTTATCTTACATACTCAACTGGGTTTTCCTCTTCATTTCTTGAAATGCTTACCTCCGTGTATTTTGGTGTAAAATTCATACAAATCATTTTCAGAAGTGCATTTTTCTTTTGCATTCCTCTTTCTAATGAAGCTGCGCATATCCCTCTTGTTCTTTTTGAGCCAAACTCATTTCTTTACATTTAGTTGTGTAAGTTATTACTTGTGAAAAAGAGAAATATTTTCACAGGTAATAATTCTTAGATGACTAAGGAGAGAAATATTTTCACAGGTAATAATTCTTATATGACTAAGGCTATCTTTAAAATAGTGCCAGATTTGTGTTTCTGGTGAAACGCCACCTCAAAAAGATATGTCACATGACCCTCTTCCTATTTGAAAATTTTGATCTGAATCCAAGATGGCGGACTTCAAGATGGCCGCTGTGACAATACTATACAACATTAGATGCGTTTCTTCCTCTAGTTCCATTATCCAGGGTATTTTTGCGTTCTCTTAAGCCGTTTCTAAATTACAAGATTTTATTCCGGATTTTTCCCATATATTGTGTACTATAATCGGATTCAAAATTTTAGGTCGCTTGGGGCACCATTTAATATTATTCAATGAAGTTAATTTTTCTCCTTCCTTAATTTAGTCCGATATGGAACCATTTTAGGGGGTGAGACCAAAGAAATTAGGAAATCAAAAATTAAGGACCACCCTAATGGCGCCACTACGAACAGGCGTTTTTCTGCTTTTGAAAAGACTATAGATAAGTAATTGTAAAATATTTCTACCAATATTTTCAGAAAAAAAAAGTCATAGGACTATATCGTTTTTATAAGAGAAAGAGTACAAATGAAGTGTAAGATCAAATTTTCTTGCTTCACCAATCATTTCCCTATTAAACGAGTATAGTTTTTATTTATTTATTTATTTTTAGAAAGTGTAAAAATATATTTTGAGTTAAGAAGTTTGGGGAGTGTCCGGACCTGGTGGCGCCCCTGATCTTACTTATTATTAGTACACTATAAGGAATATCAAAGATAGAACCAAGGCATAGAGCTGAATGGTATTCACCAGGATATGATGTATGCTGAAGATGTAAATCTGATAAAGGATGATACGAGAACAATAAATAGAAATCCAGAGGTCTTGTTAAATGCTTACAGGGACATGGGTTTGGAAATAAATGCAGGAAAAACTAAATATATGGTAGTTCGTCGGTATCATAATACTGCAACTTATTTATACGTTAAAATATTAAATAATACTTTCGACCAAGTAGATATTTTCAAATATTTAGGATCAATATTAACAGACCAAAACCATATACACGAAGAAATTAAATGTCGACTGAAAGCAGGGAATTCGTATTGTTATTCAGTTCAAAATCTTTTGTTGTTGCGAATTCTCTCGAGGAATTTGAAGCTTAAAATATGTAAAACGATATTCATGCCTGTTGTGCTGTATGACTGCGAAACATGGTCGCTTACTCCGATGGAAGAACATAAACTGAAAGTATTTGATAATACAATACTGAGCCGAATGTTCAAACTCAAGAAGAACGGGAATGGTGAATGTCAGAAGCTTCATAACGAGGAACTACATAATTTATACTGTTTAGCAAACATTGTTAGAGTGATCAAGTTTAGGATGTTCAGGTGGTAAGATCATGGTAGCTAGAATGGAAGAAAGTAGAAACGCTTTCAAAGTTTTAACTGGAAGATCAATCGGAAAACGACCATTAGAAAGAACTAGGCGCAGATGGAAGGACAATATTAAGATAGATCACGCAGCCATAGGAATGCAAAGTAGATACTAGTGCTGTTGAATTTTTGTGACATTTGCGGTTTTCGGTTTTTGAGAAAACCGGTTTTCTGAAAACCGAAAACCGCAAATGCGGTTTTCAAAACCGAAACCGAAAAAGCGGTTTTCAAAACCGAAACCGAAAAAGCGGTTTTCAAAACCGAAACCGAAAATGCGGTTTTCAAAACCGAAACCGCAAAAGCGGTTTTCAAAACCGACATTTCGGTTTTATGAAATTTCACTTTTTTCAAAAACCGGTTTTCGGTTTTTTCAAAAACCGATTTCGACAGCACTAGTAGATACTGGATCTAGTTCGCTAAAGACAGAAATTAATGGAGAATTTTTCTGAACGCGACATTGAACTTCGGGGCTCCATAGACCATAGAGTTAATTAGTTAATTAATTAATTATTACTGGTAATAAAAAGGTCAAATGAGTGTGTCACATTGTCGTGGGTGGTGAGAACCATGTATCGTTTAGTAATGTGTGTCAGAAAATGTTGGGAGCCAGTAATATTAAGTTTGAGGAAGTACATGATTGCGAAATTTCAGAATTATGACGTTGTACGCACATACTACAAAGGAAGGGCATAATTAGAAAGTAGGAATTTTAGTTTGAGATAGATCCCTCCATTTTTCTCAGGTTTCTGTATGGGACGATTTCTCTTTCATGGTTTGTTAAAGAAATCTGTGAGTAGTCCATAAGTAATAAGTAAACACAATAAACACTAATGCCGTTTCGTAGTAACTCCTGTAGATCACACAGACCTGCAAAAATGCTACAAAAGAATAAAATTATGTAAAGGGTGTCCCATAAAGAAAGCAAGTTTTGAAATGCCCGCCATTTCTGCTGTAGTAAGTTGGCAGCACTGAACGTTACAGGATTTTCATTTCTTGTCTTTGTGGTTAGTCACTGAGCACCGAATAGCGCATAACCGTCTTGTTTTCTGTACGGGTAGGAATTCACAATATTCAGTTCATTTTTAGTAAGTTTTCACTGAGAAAACACGCTGTTTCGTCGAGAAGCGCTCCATTTCTGTTCTACTAAGTTGGCAACACTGAACGCTACAGGATTTTCATCTCTTGTCTTTGTGGTTAGTCACTGAGCGCCGAATAGCGCATGACCGTCTTGTTTTCTGTACGGTAGGAATTCACAATATTCAGTTCATTTGTAGTAAGTTTTCACTGAGACAACACGCTTGAATTGCTCCCTTTTGTTCACGCAACGGTTGTAATTGAATTTGTAATGCCACGCTATCGATAGTGATCATTATGACCGGCGATAGGTGACACTTATTAAAGCCCTTGAGTCGCCACTAGAAACATTATTCTAGAAAGATATACTTCAACGCATCCAGATTCGTTGAACGAGTTGACCTTACCCCAGAGAGTCGACGTAACCTAAGATTTTCCAGACCTTTGCATATGAAGGTAATAGATCTAAAATTGTAGTATAAGAAAACATCTATTTCTGCACAAACACTACTTAAACATGTAAACAACAACTGGATTCTAATTTTATGGTTTATATTTTGTTCAAATAGAAGTGTCAAATAATCAATAACAACAAACAAATTATTCTTTGCGTTAACGAAGATTTTACATGTGATCGTATACTTAATTGCATTATCATAATCGATCTTCAATTTGCTAAGATGATGGTCCTGATAATAGTTGATTTTATTTTATTGGACTTCTCTCGTTGATTACGACTGTTTAGGTAGTAACATACTCCAGGAGAATCCGGCTGTATTATACAGTGGACCATAATATATACATTGTAGGAATCATATAATAGAAACAGTGGATTATTCAGCTAGTCTTTGTAATTAATTATGAATTATAATTGCGCTGGTTAGATTGTAGCCTAATATATATTATTTAGATTATTTATTTACTCACTTCTATGATTCTCTTATTTATGCATTCATTTCTTCATACGTAGCTCCATTATTTATTTATTTATTTATTTATTTCATATCAAATATTTATTATTTTATTTTATACTTATTCAAAAACCGTCGCCTTTCATACCTCATTTATGGCTATAAAATCGCACCAAGCAATTAAACTCATCCTCATTTCTTCAAAAAATTCATTAAAATCCACATTAAAGTCGTACCATCGATCCACAATATTGGCTGTTGATTCTCCTGTTATCAATTACCTTAACGATCATTACACATAAACTATGAGTAACGCCGGACACAAACATCTACGCATTTAATGAAGTAATTATCGAAAATTTAATATTTGGATTACTAAAACACAATTAAAAGTTCCAGATTTGATAACTGATTTTACACAAGAATTTAGATTTGGCTTCAACATGATTTAACACATTATCCAGAACGTTTGGGAGAATTTAGCTGTGGCAGGATAATCCTGCCGGAGATGCTTAGTTACTCATGCATCATTATCACTTCTATTTATATCAACAAATACTAAAGTAATTTTACTTTAATTATTCACAGTTTTGTTCGTTTTCTGTCTGCAAGAAACTTCTCAAAATCCAGGAAATTTGATTGAAAATTGAGTTGTTAAATTTCTTTTCTTGTCGGAGATTTCACATATATTATCGTAATAATTACAATTTCTTCTTCTTTTAACAAATATACATTGGCACCAAAATTATTTCACATTGCCAATCACTATTCTGTAACCTTCGGTGCAGGTTCAGATTACCTCAACTAATACAAAATATATTTAAACTAACAAATAACATTAAAACACAAATAATAAAGATAACTGTGCAGGTCAAATATGCATATAAGCACCATTAAACATCAGTGACCTGAAAAATTGTGATGTAAAAGCGAAAGCTGGAGCATCACAGTTTTCCGCCGCTGCCAAAAAAAATTTTATCTGTCGATAAAATTTTACTGAATAAGTTATTTGAACTCCAATTTCATAAATATGAACGAACACACAACATCTCATCACAACGCAATTTCTGCTTAGTTTCACTATTATATAGAGTCCAAGATTTTGCAAAGATAAATTTTAAACTCATTATTTACAGATCTATTTACAATATTGTACTCGAATGCATGAAATTTAATTAGTACGTTCACAAATCCAGAACTCCGTTATGTTTGGTTCAATATTTTTTTTTCGAAAGTTTTGGTTTGCTTCTTCGTATGTCTTTAACTTCTTTCTTTTCTTTCTCACCATTTTCTGTTTATTCCAATACTCTGCGATACAAAGCTTCTTCATTTGTTCCATCCTTGTTTTCTCTTTTTGCTTCATTTCTACATTTCTTCTTGATTCTTTCTTTTTTCTCTTCCTTATTTTTGATTTCCTTAGTCTCTGTTGTTTTGTATGCATTTCGGACTCCTTCCAAAATCTCATATGCTTATACCTATGTTTCTTTTTCACTTCCTTCCAAAATTCTTGAATTCTCACAGTTTTATTCGTAGTTGGTCGTCTCCATGTCTTCTGTCTTCCTTCAACCATCTTTCTTATACATTTCTTTTTTCTTCTCTTCCAAGCAATCCGAACTCTCATATTTTTCGTCAGTTGGAACTTCGGAAAACCATATGCATATTTCATTGCTGTGGATCCAGTATTGCGATCTCGGTGTTTCAATTCATTATTTGACTCGTTATTCTCTTTGCCTGTTTCCTCCGTTACATATTTCTTTCCTGGTATCTGACATATTTTATTCATTTCACATTCGTTTTCAGTCACAGGTGTGGTTTTCTGACAATCCTCTATTTTATTTTATTTGTCAAATTCCTCGATTTCGGCTTCTTTGGGTTTCATTTCTTTGTTATTATCTTTACTACGGACTTCGATTTTGTCTTCTTTGAATTTCGGTTCTTTCATTTCGGTTTGGGTTTCTTCAACAGTTTCTGTTGGGCAAGTATAAAGTTTTCTAAATTCCTTCCTCATTTCTCTCCTGAATTCACTTGCATCCTTTTTCATCTCTTTAGTAGAAGTTTGCACTATACACCTTATTTCACGCAATTCTCTCAATATTATGTCAAATTTGTCTTCAATCCCTATTATTTGTTTAGTCTGTTTTGATGCAGCTCCGAGTTCCTCCACATCTATACTCTTTTGCTCATATTCTCTTTTTTCCTCACTACCTGATTGCACCTTCTCATTACTCTGTTTCTCATTTTTGTCTTGTTCACCATAACTAGATTCACTTAATCGTTCATGATTCGTATTACCACTATTATTAAGAGTATCTGTTACAATGCCCTTATCGCACGTAGAAAGTTTATGGTAGTTGGCATTATTCACTTTAATATTCATTTCAGTTCTTAGCGTCATTACGTCACAATCAATTACATTCATAACCCATTAGGATTTCCTTAACAGCTTTATACTCCCAATAGTTCACCTCAGCATTGTTACAGCCTTGTTTGTTACTTCGCAGCAAGTCTATCTTCTTATTGTCGTCTCTCAGGGCTACGGTTTTCCTCTTTCACATATCCTGGCTGGGTCGCCATTTTGTATTGCTCCCTTTTGTTCACGCAACGGTTGTAATTGAATTTGTAATGCCACGCTATCGATAGTGATCATTATGACCGGCGATAGGTGACACTTATTAAAGCCCTTGAGTCGCCACTAGAAACATTATTCTAGAAAGATATACTTCAACGCATCCAGATTCGTTGAACGAGTTGACCTTACCCCAGAGAGTCGACGTAACCTAAGATTTTCCAGACCTTTGCATATGAAGGTAATAGATCTAAAATTGTAGTATAAGAAAACATCTATTTCTGCACAAACACTACTTAAACATGTAAACAACAACTGGATTCTAATTTTATGGTTTATATTTTGTTCAAATAGAAGTGTCAAATAATCAATAACAACAAACAAATTATTCTTTGCGTTAACGAAGATTTTACATGTGATCGTATACTTAATTGCATTATCATAATCGATCTTCAATTTGCTAAGATGATGGTCCTGATAATAGTTGATTTTATTTTATTGGACTTCTCTCGTTGATTACGACTGTTTAGGTAGTAACATACTCCAGGAGAATCCGGCTGTATTATACAGTGGACCATAATATATATTGTAGGAATCATATAATAGAAACAGTGGATTATTCAGCTAGTCTTTGTAATTAATTATGAATTATAATTGCGCTGGTTAGATTGTAGCCTAATATATATTATTTAGATTATTTATTTACTCACTTCTATGATTCTCTTATTTATGCATTCATTTCTTCATACGTAGCTCCATTATTTATTTATTTATTTATTTATTTCATATCAAATATTTATTATTTTATTTTATACTTATTCAAAAACCGTCGCCTTTCATACCTCATTTATGGCTATAAAATCGCACCAAGCAATTAAACTCATCCTCATTTCTTCAAAAAATTCATTAAAATCCACATTAAAGTCGTACCATCGATCCACAATATTGGCTGTTGATTCTCCTGTTATCAATTACCTTAACGATCATTACACATAAACTATGAGTAACGCCGGACACAAACATCTACGCATTTAATGAAGTAATTATCGAAAATTTAATATTTGGATTACTAAAACACAATTAAAAGTTCCAGATTTGATAACTGATTTTACACAAGAATTTAGATTTGGCTTCAACATGATTTAACACATTATCCAGAACGTTTGGGAGAATTTAGCTGTGGCAGGATAATCCTGCCGGAGATGCTTAGTTACTCATGCATCATTATCACTTCTATTTATATCAACAAATACTAAAGTAATTTTACTTTAATTATTCACAGTTTTGTTCGTTTTCTGTCTGCAAGAAACTTCTCAAAATCCAGGAAATTTGATTGAAAATTGAGTTGTTAAATTTCTTTTCTTGTCGGAGATTTCACATATATTATCGTAATAATTACAATTTCTTCTTCTTTTAACAAATATACATTGGCACCAAAATTATTTCACATTGCCAATCACTATTCTGTAACCTTCGGTGCAGGTTCAGATTACCTCAACTAATACAAAATATATTTAAACTAACAAATAACATTAAAACACAAATAATAAAGATAACTGTGCAGGTCAAATATGCATATAAGCACCATTAAACATCAGTGACCTGAAAAATTGTGATGTAAAAGCGAAAGCTGGAGCATCACACGCTGTTTCGTCGAGAAGCGCTCCATTTCTGTTCTAATAAGTTGGCAGCACTGAACGTTACATGATTTTCATCTCTTGTCTTTGTGGTTAGTCACTGAGCACCGAATAGCGCATGACAGTCTTGTTTTCTGTACGGGTAGGAATTCACAATATTCAGTTCATTTTTACCGAGACAACACGCTGTTCCGTCGTGAAGCGCTCCATTTCTGTTCTAGTAAGTTGGCAGCACCGAACGTTACAGGATTTTCATCTTTTGTCCTTTGTGGTTAGTCACTGAGCACCGAATAGCGCATGACCGTCTTGTTTTCTGTACGGGTAGAAATTCACAATATTCAGTTCATTTTTAATAAGTTTTCACTGAGACAACACGCTGTTTCGTCGTGAAGCGCTCCATTTCTGTTCTAGTAAGTTGGCAGCACTGAACGTTACAGGATTTTCATCTCTTGTCTTTGTGGTTAGTCACTGAGCACCGAATAGCGCATGACCGTTTTGTTTTCTGTACGGGTAGAAATTCACAATATTCAGTTCATTTTTAGTAAGTTTTCACTGAGACAACACGCTGTTCCGTCGTGAAGCGCTCCATTTCTGTTCTAGTAAGTTGGCAGCACTGAACGTTACATGATTTTCATCTCTTGTCTTTGTGGTTAGTCACTGAGCACCGAATAGCGCATGACCGTCTTGTTTTCTGTACGGGTAGAAATTCACAATATTCAGTTCATTTTTAGTAAGTTTTCAACGAGACAACACGCTGTTCCGTTGTGAAGCGCTCCATTTCTGTTCTAGTAAGTTGGCAGCACTGAACGTTACAGGATTTTCATCTCTTGTCTTTGTGGTTAGTCACTGAGCACCGAATAGCGCATGACCGTTTTGTTTTCTGTACTGGTAGAAATTCACAATATTCAGTTCATTTTTAGTAAGTTTTCACTGAGACAACACACTGTTCCGTCGTGAAGCGCTCCATTTCTGTTCTAGTAAGTTGGCAGCACTGAACGTTACAGGATTTTCATCTCTTGTCTTTGTGGTTAGTCACTGAGCACCGAATAGCGCATGACCGTCTTGTTTTCTTTACGGGTAGAAATTCACAATATTCAGTTCATTTGTAGTAAGTTTTCACTGAGACAACACGCTGTTCCGTCGTGAAGCGCTCCATTTCTGTTCTAGTAAGTTGGCAGCACTGAACGTTACAGGATTTTCATCTCTTGTCTTTGTGGTTAGTCACTGAGCACCGAATAGCGCATGACCGTCTTGTTTTCTTTACGGGTAGAAATTCACAATATTCAGTTCATTTGTAGTAAGTTTTCACTGAGACAACACGCTGTTCCGTCGTGAAGCGCTCCATTTCTGTTCTAGTAAGTTGGCAGCACTGAACGTTACAGGATTTTCATCTCTTGTCTTTGTGGTTAGTCACTGAGCACCGAATAGCGCATGACCGTCTTGTTTTCTTTACGGGTAGAAATTCACAATATTCAGTTCATTTGTAGTAAGTTTTCACTGAGACAACATGCTGTTCCGTCGTGAAGCGCTCCATTTCTGTTCTAGTAAGTTGGCAGCACTGAACGTTACAGGATTTTCATCTCTTGTCTTTGTGGTTAGTCACTGAGTACCGAATATCGCATGACCGTCTTGTTTTCTTTACGGGTAGAAATTCACAATATTCAGTTCATTTGTAGTAAGTTTTCACTGAGACAACACGCTGTTCCGTCGTGAAGCGCTCCATTTCTGTTCTAGTAAGTTGGCAGCACTGAACGTTACAGGATTTTCATCTCTTGTCTTTGTGGTTAGTCACTGAGCACCGAATAGCGCATGAACGTCTTGTTTTCTGTACGGGTACAAATTTACAATATTCAGTTCATTTGTAGTAAGTTTTCACTGAGACAACACGCTGTTCCGTCGTGAAGCGCTCCATTTCTGCCCGATGACGATCATGCGCTATTCGGCGCTCCGTGACTAACTACAAAGACAATAGATAAAAATCGTGTAACGTTCAGGAGTGCCAACTTACTATAACAGAAATACCGGGGATTTCAAAATTTTCCTTTTTTTATGGGACACACTTTAGAACCCAGTGGAAAAAGAGCGAAGGAGATAGTTTTGGAAAATAACGTTTAAAACTAGAGAATTAACTAAAAGAATTAACCAATATTCTATAAAGTGGATTCGTCCTTTGTAGCTTTTGCTTTTCCAATTTCAAATCAATTTCTTAAATGCACACTTTGTACAGTCATTCGTTCTTCGAGCTTCTGATATGAAACGATGGATTTTTATTTCTTTTCCACATAAGAAATAATTTCAGTGTATTAGAATGCAATAGCTATTAGCCTTCTTCCGTTCTTCACACCCAATGTTGAAATAAAGGCTCCTCTATATTGTCAGTTACATCGAATGAGTCCAATTTTTATTTTTTTGCGTCCTCACCAGTACCAAGGTTATAAAGGACGATGCCTATTATTAACGTGAATTCCAAACCACGACCGGGACGTGACCCTTCCTGGTGATCTGCTGGCTAAAACGTGTGCCTTTGTTGCACGTGATCCCGGGTTCGACTCCTGATGAGAGAGAACAAGAGTTTTATTTCACAATCTTTCACTTTCAGTAATTACCTGTCTCCCTTTAGCCTGAAGTAAATAAACATGGAACGTTAAATTAAAAAAAAAAAATCTGGACTTGAATCTGGTGCAGTTGGTGAATGCACAGACCATCATGTAAGATCAAGCCTTTGTAGTATAAACCGTTCCCCACACACTATCTCGCCTGCATGAAAGATGCTTTTTAACTACTTTTCCGCATTAAATAAAATTAGTTATCGTTGAAAACCCGCGGAAAATATAATAATTAAGAAAATATATTTTCAGAATTTTCTCTTGAATAAGAATAGCATAAATTGTGAAAGTAATCCATTGTTTATGTTTTTGTTTTAGGACTGATAAAAGTTGCGGAACAATTTGGCCTGAAGTTGTTGGCTCCACGGAAGAAGATTATCGTTCTTCTGATTGGAAATCATTCTGCAGGCAAATCCTCGTTCATCAACTGGTAAGTCTTCGTCATATTGGTTTAAAACCTATGTGTTAAAAAGATTGTGCATCAATATCTGAGTAGAGCAGGGTTTCTTAACCTGAGGGTCGCTGCATCTAAGGGACTCGCGGGAGAGTTTCATGGTGGTTGCGAAGATAACCGAAACAAAGAAATATAATTAGAATGTAATACCGGAAAATATTTTTAAATATTATTTTGAATTTTATTCTAATAGGCATATTTTATTTTTATACATTGTGTTAAAAACAATAAAAAGTAGGTCTCTAAACATTTTCAACAGGTGCGGAGTTGTTTAAAAATCAATTTAAATTAAGGAAATACGATATGAAACCAGTAAGAACTGCATATTCAAATACCAGAAATATACAAATGCAACAAAACCTGCATATGGAAATACAATTAAAATTGAAAACTAACGAGATATGTATGTGTGTGTGCGAATAGTATTTTTTTCCAACAAGCTGGCCACAATAAAGCTGGATTTTTGGTGTGGTATTTTATTTGTTTCCTAAATTTTAAATGTAAGGTAGTTGTTTTTAACAGTTTTTGGTGATATTGAACACATAATACAACAATGAACCAAATTCACAATGTGAGGTAACTTAAAGTGTCATTAGTTATTGGTTCAATAATTGTTACGTCATTAGTTATTGATATAATAATTATTGCATCATTAGTTATTGTTTTCAGTTATTGTGTCAGTAATTATTGCGTCATTAGTTATTGTCTCAATAAGTGTTGCATCATTAGTTATTGACTCAATAATTATTGCATCATCAGTTATTGGTTCAATAATTGTTACGTCATTAGTTATTGATTCAATAATTATTGCGTCATTAGTTATTGTTTTCAGTTATTGTGTCAGTAATTATTGCGTTATTAGTTATTGTCTCAATAAGTGTTGCATCATTAGTTATTGACTCAATAATTATTGCGTCATCAGTTATTGGTTCAATAATTGTTACGTCATTAGTTATTGATTCAATAATTATTGCGTCATTAGTTATTGTTTTCAGTTATTGTCAGTAATTATTGCGTCATTAGTTATTGTCTCAATAATTGTTGCATCATTAGTTATTCACTCAATAATTATTGCGTCATCAGTTATTGGTTTAATAATTGTTACGTCATTAGTTTTTGATTCAATAATTATTGCGTCATTAGTTATTGTTTTCAGTTATTGTGTCAGTAATTATTGCGTCATTAGTTATTGTCTCAATAAGTGTTGCATCATTAGTTATTGACTCAATAATTATTGCGTCATCAGTTATTGGTTCAATAATTGTTACGTCATTACTTATTGATTCAATAATTATTGCGTCATTAGTTATTGTTTTCAGTTATTGTGTCAGTAATTATTGCGTCATTAGTTATTGTCTCAATAAGTGTTGCATCATTAGTTATTGACTCAATAATTATTGCGTCATTAGTTATTGTTTTCAGTTATTGTGTCAGTAATTATTGCGTCATTAGTCATTGTCTCAATAATTGTTGCATCATTAGTTATTCACTCAATAATTATTGCGTCATCAGTTATTGGTTCAATAATTGTTACATCATTTGTTATTGGTTCAGTAATTGTTGCGTCATTAGTTGTAATCTCAATAATTATTGCATCATTAGTTGTTTTCAGTTATTGTGTCAATAATTATTGCGTCATTAGTTATTGGTTCAGTAATTGTTGCGTCAATAGTTGTTGTCAGTTATTGTGTCAATAATTATTGCGTCATTAGTTATTGTCTCAATAATAATTGCATCATTAGTTATTGACTCAATAATTATTGCATCATCAGTTATTGGTTCAATAATTGTTACGTCATTAGTTATTGGTTTAGTAATTGTTGCGTCATTAGTTGTTATCTCAATAATTATTGCATCATTAGTTATTGACTCAATAATTGCATCGTTAGTTGATTCAATAATTATTTTATCATCAGTTATTGTGTCAATGATTGTTGTGTCATTATTAGTTATTGTGTCAATAATTATTGCATCATTAGTTACTATGTCAATAATTGTTGCGGCGTTAGTTATTGTCTCAATAATTATTGCATCATTAGTTATTAACTCAACAATTATAGTGTCATTAGTTATTGAGTAATAATATATTTCGAAAAAAAAAAAAAATTCTGAGTTTGTTCTGGCAGTGCTCTTCGAGCGTTCTCAACTGATTCTATTTGAACTTTACTTTTGGATTCATTTAAACACATCTTAATTAATCTAACTAGCTTTTTTGGTATTCAAAGTTTTGTAAGACCTAAGGATGTCAAAGCTTGAACACTCTTTCCGTGGACTTCTATATTACTTTATTGAAATTACGTCCAGATGTAGATGTTTATAAATATCTAATATTTTTCAAAGATATTGTTACCGAAAAAAGAGAAAAAGTTTCACCCCTGCTGTAGTCGAAACTCGTAGACATTGCAAGATGTTAAAAAGCTAATTAAATTCCCATACACAGTTAATATAGTTAATAAATAACTTGTATTGATTCAACTGTCGCGACGCAACATGTGGTTAAAATCTAATGTGTAAGCGTATACGGTGTCAACTAAAGAAGCAAATAGGAAAGAGGGAGGGGAGAGTAGAGTTGACGTTGTGAGATTTGTGAGAACCAGATGGTGGTGGTGGTTGACGCCAAGATGTTTAAAATGGCCTTTTCTCTTCTGTAACCAAGGGGTTCGACTCTACCATTAACAGCTTTTAGGTGTCAACTAATACAAACAGCTTATTTCTAGCTTCACTTTTGTTCATCATTCTAAGTATATTAATGCGATAGTGATGGAGGTTTAAAAATAACGTTTGAAAAGTAGTTAGGAAGTTACTCTGCGAGCACTAAAGATCAACGTTTTTAATTTAAACATCCTTGAGTGCATGTGTGTTTTTTATTTTATTTTTTTTCGTAAGGAAGTTCCGCATACGGTAGCCAGATTTTAAGCATTGAGTATAAAAAATGAGGTCATGCTCAGGCCTTGTGGTTTTATTGCAGCAATCTAAAGAAAGAGAGAGCAATTTGTTGTTCGGTCGGAGACACTACTAAATTATTATCTGGAATTTGGCAGATTTTCTTCTGTTTAATGATGTCAATGCCTAATTAATCCACTTCGTGAATTAAGTAAAAATGAAGATTTTTAAAAATGTTTTCCAGTTTCGCGGTTGCTTGTATTTCGTATGGACTAAAGGAGATGGGATGAGAAATGGAAGGCAAAGATGATGAAATATAAACATCTTTTTTTTTTTTTTTTTTAAGTATTTTGGGTTTAACGTCCGACGACAAAATTAAACATGGGCACTGTGGCTCAATGGTAGGGTGCATATTCAGGTTGCGACGGATCCCTTGTTCGATACCTGTCCATGCGAGTTATGTTGATCACATTTCTCGTCCCGTGTCCTTCCACATTTCCATGCCATTATTTTTTCCCATAATAATTCGTTTCAATTAATTATTCGTCTTCTTTACCCCAAAGAGGATAGTCGTGGAACGTAAGACGAGAAATGTTTCATTTCAGAACCCCCTCGTGGCTCAGCGGTTAGCGTATGCGCTTTTAGTTTGAAAGACTCGGGTTTGATTCCCGGTGGGAGCTCATGTGGTTCGGATCCCACGTTAATCTGTAGGTGCAAGTCTTATACAGGGTGTTTCAAAACTCCGACGTGTGGAAGGTGATTCCTGACACCAAAATAAGACAAAAAGTATAGACTAACCTGGGTGCACAAATGCTTCCTTTCGGAGTTATAGAGTGCCGGAAACATAAAAAAAAAAAAAAAAAAAATGAACCTCAAAGGAACATAGCTCCAAAACAATGAAACCTACCGTAGTTGAGTCAAAACTTCACTTAAGAACTAATTTGTACGCTATCCAAAAATACGTTTCAGAATTCTAAGGTACTCACACAGCAATTTTTATAGAGGAAGTTAGAGATGCGCACGAGTCGAGTCGAGTCGAGATTTAAGCCTGTCTCGACTCGTCTCGAGAAAATGTTGTCTCGACTCGAAAATATACGAGTCAAAATATACGCACACATCAGCCAGACCATTATGACTACCTACCTAATTGTCAGTATGTCCAACTTTGCCACGGATAAGAAGGCGACGGGTCTTGGCATGGTCGCAATGATCCTTGGTAGGTCGCTGGAGAGATTTGATACAACATACGCACACACAGGTCACCTAATTCTCGTAAATTCCAGTGAGAGGGCAATGCGCCCTGACGTCGCGTACAATCACATTCCAGACGTGTTCGATTGGGTTCAGATCTTGCGAGTTGGGGGGCCAGCACATCACTTGGAACTCGCCCCTGTGTTCCTCGAACCACTCCATCATACTCCTGGCCTTGTGACATGTGGTGCATTATCTTATTGGGAAACATGGTCGTCATTAAGGGGTGTACGTAGTCTGCGAGTAATGTGCAATACGCCTCGGCCGTCATGGTGCCTTGCTCGAGCTCCACTAGACACATGCATGCTCACGTGAATGTTCCCCAGATAATAATTAAGCTGCCGCCAGTTTGTCTCCGTCCCGCAGTACAGGTGTCAAGGAGCAGTTCCCTTGGAACGCGACGGGTTGTTCTAGCGGGTACGCGAAAATTGATCTGCCTTAACAACTGTTCACATGATATCTGGCCATTTATATATATATATATATATATATATATATATATATATATATATATATATATATATATATATATATATATATATATATATATATATATATATATTTATTTATTTATTTATTTATTTTTGCAAAAAATATTAAGTCAGAAATTTTGTTTCTCACTAGGGAAGGTTTGATATTGAGAGATTTTAAAACGTCATGTTTTGGAAGTGTTCGGAGTTGAGGTACCCGGTAGGATACAATGGCTAAATAGAAATTAATTACAGAATTTATTTTTTAAATGAGTTGGGCAGGCCATAGACCAGATAGGAGAACAGTACTCAATAGTGGGAGCAACATATGACATAGAACAAGCTTAAGGAATTAGGATTTCTTATGTCAGCGAAAAGTAGGTATTAGGATTTTTTCAATTACCCTTTACATGTTCCCGTCCCCCCTTAGAAGTACTAATGGGGCTGAATTTGTGGATTTAAACGCATTTTCTGTTCATCTTAGCGACCCCGAAAAGCATGGATTCGACGGCCATTTATATATATATATATATATATATATATATATATATATATATATATATATAGTGTTTTTTCTAATAATTAAGGTGCAGGTACGCTGGACCTCACGTTCACAATAGTTGGAAAGTTGGCTACATACCTTTCAGGGTAATAATAATGAGCTAATGAGCACAATATATATAGCACAATTAGATCTCATTGCTCAGACTTCAAACCTTACACTTTTGAGTAGAATAGCATTTTCATAAAAGATAATTCAAATATAAGCATGTACACAGAAACTTATTTCGAAAGGGTCAAAGGTATTTTGGGAGGGCTCAAATTCAATTTGAGGATAAATTATATTAAAATTTGAAAACTTGCCCCTAGAATTAGACTAAATTTGCACAAAAACTGGAATTTCGAGGGGTCCGGACTTCCAAATCCTACCCCTGCGTACGTCCCTTTGAAATATCTACGTTTTATAGCATATTCCAGACAGCAACGTAAATTACGAAAATACAGCATAATATTTTAAAACATGGTTGATAAGAAACATACTTACATTGTCCTTGGTAATTTTAAAAAAGCGACATTTTTTGGTCACATCTGGAGATAACTACTCGACGTTCCTCTACACACTACACACTTATATGTACGTTTAAGATTCAATTAAAATGTTCATAATTCGGAAATATTTACAGCATGGGCGGTGATTAGAGTGCCAAAGGAGAGCAGTTGCCCCCGCACTTTTTTGAAGTGATCCATTAATGTATAGGTATAGTTTCATTTGGAAATGTTATTGTATGTATTACTGGTTCATAGAAAAAAGTGATGCCATACAATATTTGCCGTTGCGGGAGTACGTATTGTACGGAAGTTACAGGACTTGCATTTTGACACGAGAAATGGTCCCTAAATTAACCTATTGAAGCGCAGAAACGCAACAATTGCAGCGTTTTTTTTTTTCGATATGTTAGTCAGCCGCTTTGAAACTAATTGTGAGAACATTTCGCAAAAAATGAAGTCTTTGACATTGACGAGTTTTTCTTTAGTTGCACAAAAATCGATAGTTCCTAAAATGACTTTTCTTCTGTCTAATAGTAAGGAATATTGATTAAAAAGAGAGCAATAAGAAGCAACTACCTTTTCAGTTGTTTTGTAGTGTAATACGTGTGAAGTTGTGTGTTTTGGGGTGTATGAGTGTATAATTAAATTCTACAATTCTAGGTTTTAGGATTATTTTGTATAGCGAGTGTGGAGTGATTCTAAGTATTGTTGAGTTTTGATGTATTCCAAGAAAGTGAAAGCTGCATCTAATGACAACAAACATGTTTCGAGAGCTGCAAAAGTAAATATTTCTTTAGATGTCGTAGCATATGTTTTTAGTATTTACTCCTTTATTTTCTTAGGGTAATAACATACATTTAATAGCATGTGTGGAATTAAAAATGTAAGTTGTTGATTAATCCACAGTTTCAATATATCTTTGCAAAACACAGAGCCTCCTTATTCATTACTATGATTAATATTATTATTTCTATTTATTTGTTTTGTAAATTTGTTATTAAATAATCTGATCACACAATTTTCCAGACAGAATTTTAAGATGTTCATGAGCAAGGAATCAAAACTCTTTTTACACTTTCGTTGTTTAAGCGTTCAAAGGGCTAGTTGCGTTGCTCTTGTCAATTTACTTAATATGAAATACGATATACGGTATTTTAACGGAAAAAGATAGTATCCTATTAGTTATACAACCTTTCGTCAAAAAAGTGATAGCATCAACCAGGGAAATTAACATTGATATACAAATATTTAGATCAAGTCTTGCGTCCCACTTTTAACGGTCAATCGCCACCACTGATTTATAGCTTTCTTGTCTGCCACACCACACAACAAATCACACGACCAACTAAATGAAAGATTACTTAATTACTGAAAATCCATCCCATGACGTTTTAGTGTCCCCTAAACCGAAGCCGCTTGCAAAATGTTCAAATACACAGGATCTCTTGAGCCGCCGTGGTAGAACTTCAATATTTTCCACCTGTAATTCAGTACAAATTCGAGAGTGAAACTAGTTGCTTCTCAATCCGAAAAAAAAAACTAAGATTTTAAACAGAAAGATCGGTTTACAAAATTGCTTTTTCAACGTGTCCCCAAGTAACAAAAGTAAGCGGGCGTCGATATCTAAAGAAGTTTCTGCCAAAGAATACAAAGAAACAATAGCACAATAGTTTCGATAACATCTGTGTGGTCCTTCGGTGGGCAACATTTCTCGTCCCCGCAATCCTAAATTGTAAAATTGGTAGGTTAGTTCGGACTGTACCCGTGGCCAAAACAAAAAAACTCGTAGCCGGCTTGTATAGATAGTTGAATGAAAATTTTCAATTACAGTGAAACCCGTCTATGTTGGCCACCATCGGTTCCATTGAAAAGTGACCAACTTAGACAGGTGGCCAACTTACAGAAAACAAGTGTGATTGGTGTATTTTTAGAATAGGGTTTCTAGTATTACTTGATTGTATAATTTTAATAAGCAACGGCACAACGGATACTTTTAAATAATTTATATAGAGTACTCATAACAATACCAGTACTAGAAAAAATACTACAATATATTTAATATATGTACCTTTCTCTTCCTGAAAACTAGCCTAGTACACTGAATTATTCGGATTGAAAACACAATAACACAAACAACCATAAAATCGAAACGTATGTACGCAGTTCATTGAAATTGATATTGTAGCACACTGAGTTATTCAGATTAAACAAGAGAAGGAAAATTATAAATTTTACAATTTATATGCAGTTTATATGATTTTTTTCGGCAGTGACAAATATTTTCTGTAAATACCTTTTGAAAACTAGCAAATCAGTTATTAATAACAAAGTTACTCATGGTGGTTCATTCTACACGTATGGCTTTTATTCTTTTTCGCACATATGCATATTATAATTTCGTAGTTAACTACCTTTTATTAATGAGCTACAAGTGCTTCCCTTGGAGCGAAAAATGTTTTGAGAAAATCTTAAGAGAATTCATATCTCAAAACTTCCGCTACCTTTCGACAAGCAGTCAGGTGCCAATAAATGACAATTCAGATGGTTAGCTTTAACCTTGAGAATTTTCCAGAATTACTAAAGCTCCCGATTGATGAAAAGCCGATATAACTAATGGTTTTGCAAAAACAGACAGGGTAAACAAATACGTACAACCATTCTCTGAATTCCTGTACGTGCTGTTTCTTATTCACATCTCCCTTCACCACCCTTTTGTCAGGGTAGTGTTCTGGCCATTGACCTTCAAGAACAAATCGTGCGAATCTATGCTTCTCTGTCTCCAGTAACAAATACAGAACATTTGGCTCTCATATGGGAATACGAAAGAGTTAAGAAAAATCAGAAAACCTATTTTGCGTAGCCAAGGTACGCAGGTAAATTTATCAGTATCATCATAGGATAAACATTGCTTCAATCCGGCCAACTTACAGAGTAATAAGTAACGAATGTCTTATGGGAAAATGCAGGTTCAAGATAAGCAGATGGCCAACTTAGAGAGGTGGCCAAGTTGAGAGGTTTTACTGTATTTCTGCATCTTGAATGCACATTTCCATTTACTGAATGCCCATGTCGTGTGTGTGTGTGTGTGTGTGTGTGTGTGTGTGTGTGTGTGTGTGTGTGTGTGTCAGAGAGAGAGAGAGAGAGAGAGAGAGAGAGAGAGAGAGAAAGACTGACTTTTGCTCCCATCCACTTTTGCCTTATTGCTTTATTTATCTCAGGAATTCAACTCTCAACTTTCCATCTCTAATAGCCATTGAACTTTAGCGACAGACAAATTTGTTGTGATTCATCAGTCTTAACAGAAAAACAAATCTGGTCGGTTCAGAGCCTTTATGGTTTATATTACCGTGCGAAAAACGAATGAACAAAGGGAAGCGCGAGGACGTACCAGCGAGCGAAAGACAGAAGTGCCCATATATTTCTATTAACTACTATTAATAGAAATACTACTATTAACTATTATTAATACTATTAACTGGCTTCAAAAAGGAACATTTTGCCTACTGCTCTTTCTTTTAAGAAGTAATTTGGTTAAAATTAACAAAACTTCACCAGATCAAAGAGCATATTAAGAACTCAGTTTAATTGAAGAGACCTGTTTGTTGCAACAGAAACACTTCGTGATGGTAGGCTTGTACGTAACTGTAAAAATTCTGTAATTAAGGTGGATAACCACCCGGAAGTCAGTACATATTTTAGCTCGTTGCCTAAACTATTGCGCAATGAAACGTTACATATTATAAATATTGTACTATAAGATAGAGTTATGTTTCAGCTACAACACAAGACACTGATCCATTTGCTTGTGTATTGTGATATCGAAAAAGGTAACAAAGAAAAGGAAATACTGGATTCGTTTTACAATGAGCACACAAGATGGCACTTACTGTTAGATCTTACTAGAAGTGCTCCGTTTCATGAAATGTTTATTTGAGTGTGTAAAGTATTTTAAAGTAACAATCAAATCACGAAATAGATATATTGTTTGACACGTAGATATATTTTCGTGTCATGTTTCACATTTTATTTGAATATTAATCTATATTTAAGGAAATAGATTTTAAGAAAGAACTTGCGCAAAACGCCATAATGCATCGTTGCTAAATTTGTATGTTTACTATGGTAAGTCACAATAAGAAAATTCCTGGATTCTTGCATTGCAGTTCGAGAAGCGGAACTTAGCTGTGAATTGTGGTAAGGATCGAAAACTAATTTCTACAGTACGTAACCAAGCAGCATTCCATGATGACTTCCTTTATTATCTGGCATCAGTAAACACTCGACACTATCAAGCAATGCCGCACTATTCAAGCAGCGTTTAGCATAGATCGAGAAAACCTAGTGATCCACCTTAATGCACATCCACGAATAAACGACATAACAGAAATGTTTGCAGACTATTAATTTTCAACTAGCTGTACCTGCGCTCTCTACACAGCACATAATTCACATATGAGCATGAATCTCCATGTCATTCCTCATATCTGTACATGTCTCTTTACAGACACAGGTGAAGGACTTCATAAAAATTGGCAAAGGGTATCACAAGGGAAATTTTTTTCGATTATTTTTTGTTCAATATCTCGTACCGTTTGCAAGATTTGAACCAACTTCTGGTTGGAATTTCTAATTCATATATGACCAGTGTTTTCTTTCTTTTTGCATACAGTATGTAATAAGTAAATAAATAACACATAATTAATTACGTCAGAGATATACGGTGTTCATTGGGCAAAACACCTCAAACAACGAAGGTTCGTCTTAGACTGGAGAAATGGTTATTCTTCGTTTTTCATTATCATTTGGCCATTAAACAAACGCCTGAGATATACAACCCCTGTATAGAACTATGTAATGTTGGACTATATAACTCGTAGGGTTTAATGTTTTACTTTTTAAAAAAAATCAGTATTTCCAATGTGTCCCAAAAATGTAATAAAAAATTAATGACCATGTTTTTTTTTAAATATATATTCGATTAGAACTGGACAATTTACACAAAATTTGGAATCGACCAGTGGAAACGGCACGTTTTTAGCACTTGTGGGTTTCGAGATCTCATTGCCGAAAGGATTGGAGACAAACATATAAACTTTTCTGTGGGGACAAACCTATAAACCTAGCATTTTAATATATCTATATATATAAAAGAGAACGCACAAAATCCTTTGTCCGCTCATCACGCTAATACGGCTGAACCGATTTCTTTCATTTTTGGGGGGTTGTTAGGATTTGGACCCTAGATGGTTTTTATCATATCACTTTAATTTTCAATTACCAGTGTCTTGAGATAATTGACCAATCAGGTGTCAATACGTACAAAAAATCCTTTGTCCGCTCATCACGCTAATACGGCTGAACCGATTTCTTTCATTTTTGGGGGGTTGTTAGGATGTGGACCCTAGATGATTTTTATCATATCACTTTAATTTTCAATTACCAGTGTCTTGAGATAATTGATCATTCAGGTGTCCATACGTAGAAATCCTTTGTTATTAGTTCATCATAGGTATAAAAATAAACGTATTTATATGCAACCCGCATGACCCTGTGACTCGGCGGGTTAACATAACTAACAGGCGCTATAAATCACTTGAAAGCGAAAAAGTAAAAATTATCTAAGTAACAAAGTTTATTGCGTTCCGGGGTGACCGCAGCGAAGCGGGGTGAACGCTGCTAGTAGATAATAATTGGAATAATTTTATTTTCGAGTGCTTTCTTTTTAATATTCGCAATATTGAAATTTCTGAACTTATATTTTTCACGCGTTTGAAAAAATGATTCCATTACTAGTAAAATTACCCTAATACAAACATTTTTTTTCAATTTTCCAATTTTTCCGGAAAGAAATAAAAAAAATGTTTTTTACCAACAGGTTGAAAATTTCCGGAAATTTTACAACACTAGTTCAGACACACTTGTATTTTGCCCAGCATTAAAGTCTGATGTTAGTTCCGACACAGTTCGCTGCCTGTTTTGCCAGTCTGCCCAGCCTACTTCGTCCGACACCTGTAATGAGGTGGGGACGCCCAACCCCTCTAATTTAGACGTTGTTTCCCCTTGGTTTCGTTACTTGTTGAAGACACGCCACAACACTCTTCGAACACCCGACAAGTACTGTAGTTTCCGAAATTTTCGTGCCGAGTGTCTCTGAGTGAATACTTTCTTAAAAATAATATTAAAAATTATAGAAAGATTTTCGAGACATTCGGACATTCGAGTGGAGTCGAGAAATACGTTTGTCTCGTGTCTCGAATTTTATAAAGTGTGTCTCGACACGAATTTGAGCCGAGTCGAGATATGTCTCGACTTGTGCGCATCCCTAAAGGGAGTTTGTCTACGAGTATATAATTTGAAGTACTCACGAACTACTTCCATGAAAATTGTTGCGGAAGATCATCAGGATTCTGGAACTTGAATATTGGGATAGGGCACATACTCGCTCCGCTCGCGCCCTTTTCCCACGGCACGGCGCTTCTACAATGCACAGCATCTTTGCTTAGTATTTAAAAAGAATGCTCCCGACTGTATTACTGTACTTCTGTCTCCTTCGTCTTCTGTAAACATATGTTGGTGTATGTATAGTTTACGGACTATGAACATGGGGTATTCACAATTAATCTATTTTTTGTTATCTCTGATTTTGCTATTTTGTTACTACGACACCTAGGTGTCTCGTAAGGGCCTATTTCTCAAAATGTTGTACCTTGTATATATTTCTGTATTTTGAAGAAAGATTTTTTTCACGTTTCAGCGAATTATACAGAAAACTACTTAGACACTCTGAAGTTCTTGAGAAAAGAAGTTATGTAGGTGGGTACCCACTTTTGCTGATAACTGTGCAAATGTATTCCGACTTAACAGCTGGTATTATACAGAAGCGGCAATCACTTTGCAGACTTGTTGATAGCAGAGCTAATAACTGGCACTGATCGTTGACAGTGAACAGAAAATTTGCATTAGGAAAAGGATTGATATACGCGTAACTTAGCGTGCAGGAGAGCTGTTGCTTGAAAACCTCGTTACCAGGCGCCTGACTAGTGAGTTTCACTTGGGGAATGTGATAAGTTCCTGGATAACAGCTATGCTATTTCTTTTTCAAATAGTTCATTAAAGTTCTTGCCAAGTTTTCTTTTCTTTTTTTTCATTTGTAACGGTTTTTCTTCATATTTTCTCAATGGGTTGTTTCATAGATAAGCACGTGGTTAACCCAGCTGATGATAGATTAATGAACTCTTCACCGAAGATTATGATCAAAGGTGAACATAGTTTTTAATATCTTTCGTTGCATACAATGCAGAATTCTGAATTGGAAACATACCAAGAAAAATATAGTGCCTAGCGGTTATTTTAGAAGCATTTCATTTTGTTCGTATGTTTCATAACGCAGGGCTCATAGCGAATCACTTTTTAAACTAAAAGTTACTTTTTTTTTCAAGTTTGTCACTAAATTTACTTTCTTTGAAGGTAAAGTCAATTTTATGTGTGATTTATGTTTTGCATTGACAGTTTTCTAAGAAAAATATTATAAAAATAAATTTAAAAAGGCAAACATAATCCACATTACTTGCTTTGATCGTATCGTGTTAAAGGAGAATGACATATATTACCTGTTTACAGTTTACTTTTCATTGTACGCGGAATATGTTGGTAGAAGTCATACCTATGTTTACCAATTATGTGGTACCATGATAAAATTTGTAACAAACCAGTTGTACAGCGGGGGACACTTCTAAATGGTACAGCCATATGGAGATTTACGGCTAAGGTGTACCATTTAGATGTGTCCCCCGCTGTACAAGACAAAATTTTATTACCAGTTAATGGTGATCTACGTGTTCCCAAATGAAAATATAGAAATTTAGCCTTACCGCATCCAGATCAAAGTTGAAATACAAAACTGTGTAAAGTATGTAATTAATAATGAAGCTCTAAACACAAGTAATCCATTTCTTTTATTAGCTAACAAACTTAAATAAAATAATTTTTAATCTTAACATGTTAAAACATTATGTATTTAAGCTATAATCCAGCCGGCCCTATTTTGGTTGAAAAAAAATCAATTTATGCTCAAGTTTGGCATCAAGGTTTAAACTTTTTGATGAGATTTTGGTCACTTTTCAACTATTTAGAAGAGACCAGACCACTATGAGCCCTGATAACGGAACTGAAGAATTTTTGAGTTTTAACTTTCAGCCTGTGGGTGCTGAAACTTATTCTAAATGTAAAATGGTTTTCTCTAGTCAATATAGCCAGGACTGTATTTAACAATTTCTCGCACCGGGGCATTAAAAATTACATCCCTGGGTCCATCCACTAGTATTTGATCGTGTTCAGTTATGTGTAGCCGAAAACAACAACAATAAAAAAACACTGACGAAAGACAAAACGTTATAGTTTAATGCTGAGGCAGGCGCGCGCACAGAAATTTTTGTTGCGAGAGGTCCAAACCTCGGGAGGTAGATCCAATACTATACGCCATCACGTCTATGTAGTATTGAATGGGTAGTTTCGTTAGATCTGTCGCTTGCTTTTGCAGTGGTGGTGGTACTATTCAGTACTATGCAGTACGCCAGTCAAAATTGATCGATTTTGCCATAAAATGACATCAAAACCAGCTTTCTAAATAGTCTAATAAATTCATATAAATTTACAAAGTTCCAAACCCGTTTTTGAATCATTCTTTAGTTCCGAAGTTGTACATTTTTGCACCCACGTTGGTCAGTAGCTTTCTTTTTTCTTCGTTTGAGTAATCATCTCCCATAGTTCAATTTTTTCGAACACCCTGTATTTTCTGCTAGTATGAGTGAGATTAACCATTTTTCTTTTTCTTTTTTTCTTTTTTTAATCTGCTGATAGACTGTAAGATAGGAATGAAATTATGTTCAGTCGAGACTCGGAATCTCGCTTTCAGGTGCGATGGTAAAAAGATAAGAGGAGTCTGGCATGGATTCAAGAATTACACATCTTGCAGTCAAATATAATGGCGACTTTCAAAGGCGATTATGGAATCTTGGCAGAAATTCTTTTGACAGTATTGATTATTAATCCTCTTTGAATAAAGTGAGCAGATTGGACTTCTGCATCTAAGTAACTGGGCTAATTTTAAGCATAGCCCACAGTGGTATTAAACAATAGATGTCCATTCACCAACTGTGAAACCTGGGAATATATATAGGGTGATCACAAAGTCTCGTAACCCTATATCGTGTTCGAGAAAAACACTTTTCCCCTTGAAAGAAGAGTTGTAAAGACGTCGAGCGTTCGCCCACAAGCCTGCTGACGCTTTGCATGTCACTATCACTCAGTTCGCTTACAAATGAAGGTTTAAATGTCTTTAACCGCAAACCTTTCATATGTTTTCTTAATGTCGAGTATGGAACACCCAATTCCTGTGAACGCTTACGAATGGATTTTTTTTTTTTTTTTTTTTTTTTATTTTGCGAACGTTCGTCAGAAGCTGCATCCTCCACGTTCGTGTCCTGTCATGTTGGTGGTCGTCTTGAGCAGGAATTATGCAACAGTTGCAAAGAGCTTTTTCCCTTCGCCCTAAAATTGTTGGTTTTGGATGGTAAGGTACCTGAGACCTTACAGCGAAATCATACTGAATAACTCTAATTGGATTTTTCTGTATGGGGTCGTTCGTGAGCCCACGTGCTCATTACGATCCGTTCCTCCATGGTGTAAGTAAACTCATCAGCCATGATTTAGATGTATATCAGCGCCTGCAATAATAAGAAACAACAATTCTTTAACATCTCTGTAATGCATAGGGGGTAACGGGACTTTGTGATAGAGACCTGCACGGGCCGGGCTCAGCCCGAGGCCCGAAGCCCAACCCGGCCCGGCCTGCGGGCTGGGCTTCGGCGGGCCGACTTTGTTATTTCTTTTGGCCGGGCCGGGCTTGGGCGGACCGACACTGATTTCTCTTCAAGTCGGGCCGGGCTGGGGCCGATTAATAGCAATTCTTTAATAATTATTGACTTTCGTTAAACGATAATTGGAATAAAGCCAAACGTTGAAGAAGTGTGCCCGCAAAAAAATGTTACAAAATGAAACTTTTAAAATTTATCGGGCTTGGGCCAAGAATTTTAAAAAAACTTATCGGGCCGGGCCGGGCTCGGACCGAAAATCTCCAAAACTTTTCGGGACCGGACCGGGCTGGGCCGGGCCTAGGTACATTCGGGCTGGATTGGGCTTGGGCCGAAGCATTCGGCCCGTGCAGGTCTCTACTTTGTGATCACTCTTTTAGATGGGTGAGAAAGGGGGCAAATGCTTCTGTTAGAGGTGTGCTTTAGATTAAGTGAAGATAGATTTCCGTTTTTATAATTAACTAGCAGCGTTCACCCCGCTTCGCTGCGGTCACCCCGGAACGCAATAAACTTTGTTACTTAGATAATTTTTACTTTTTCGCTTTCAAGTGATATGATAAAAACCATAGAAGATTGCAGTAAATCTTAACATTATATCGCCTGTCATTTATGTTAACCCGCCCCGCTTCGCTGCGGTCATCCCGGAAGTTTTCGCTTTCAAGTGATATGATAAAAACCATAGTGGATTGCAGTAAATGTTAACATTATATCGCCTGTCATTTATGTTAACCCGCCGAGTGACACGGTCATGCGGATTGCATATAAATACGTTTATTTTTACCTATGATGAACTAACAAAGGATTTGTACGTTATGGACACTTGAATGGTCAATTATCTCAAGACACTGGTAATTAAAAATTAAAGTGATATGATAAAAACCATCTAGGGTCCAAATCCTAATAACCCCCCAAAAATAAAAGAAATTGGTTCAGCCGTATTAGCGTGATGAGGGAACAAAGGATTTGTGCGTTCTCTTTTATATAATAGATGATTTCATTCATCATCATCATCGTATTATTATTATTATTATTATTATTATTATTATTATTATTATTATTATTATTGACAGCAGTTACTCTGAAACATGACCTTTATGTTGAGATGTATGTGCCCCCTTGCTCTTGAGTAATGTCAACCATAAGCAACATATCTCGTTGGAAGGCATGAAAGAAAGTATACACCAATGTTTCATGGAAATCAAGCATTTTGTAAGGGATGTCATTCTTAACCAATTCATTGCTGACATATTTGGAGACTCCCAAAACCCCTCTTTTTAGGGATGGGCACGAGTCGAGCTAAAACTCGACTCGACTCGAAACTCGAGTAGAATTCGAGTCCAGTCAAACGTAATGTTCTCGAGTCGAGTTCTGAGCCGAGTCACTGTTTTGAGGTCGAGTTTCGAGTCGAGTCGAGTTTAATAAGTGGCTCGCTCGTTCAGCTAATTTTAACTCGTTTTGAAATCGTGGCCTGATTAGATTTGGAAACGAAAGTTATGAGAAATGTAAGCGATAATGTGGAATATTTTTAGTGTTGCTCACGACAGGAGACACTACTCGCATCTTGTCTCGTCTCGATAACGAGACGCCAGTAATTTTTTTAAAAAATAAATAGAACGAGACAGCCTCAAATGTCATGAGCATCAACTCTGTAGCTTCTCCATTAAGGTTTATAGTGTAGTTTTTACCATCAAGGCGGAGACCTGCAGAGTTGAATTTTTGAGTCCAAGCAGAAGCCCAACCAGGATAGTGATGTCAACAGGCTCGGCACAGTCAACTGAGCGAACAGCTCAAACCAACTCAGTTAGGATGAGCCATCGGCTCGAGCCAGTTCGGTTGGGTGAACTACTGGCTCGGCTTACTTCTCGGTTCAGCTCGATAGTGAATGAACTGTGAGCCGAGCCACTCGAGCCGTTGACAACTTTAAGCCCGGGCCGAGCAGTTTTGAACATGTTCGGTCGGCAACGTATAACTTTTAAGAATTTTTGGTTTGAGCCCGAATACTTGCTCCTCCTGGAACTCAAACCCAGGAGCCCTTGAACGGTGTGTTTGTCTCCAAAAGATTTCTCGACTTCCGAGATCCGTAGTTAACTAGTTTTTATTATTTAGGTACAAACCGCCTATCTTTCATGGTTATACACGGTGTTGTAATAATAATAATAATAATAATAATAATAATAATAATAATAATAATAATAATAATAATAATAATAATATGTAGTAGTAGTAGTAGTAATAGTAGTAGTAGTATCATTGATGACTATATTGTCTATGTAGGATACTTGAAGAGAGTACTTGAAACTACACATATGGTTAAGCTTGATTTGGCACGTTTTGGCTCGAAACTCGACCCAAATTCGAGTAGAGTTGGATGAAACTTTTCGAGTCGAGCTCAAAGATGTCTGTTTCGAGTCGAGTCGTTTCAAAGAAAACTTGCTCGAACTCGCTCGTGCCCATCCCTAACTCTTGGTGAGATAATTTCACAATTAATGGAAATACTGTATTACTTAATATTTTTCAATAATTACTATTTTTCTGTCCAGAGTATGTATTTTTATTCTTTAACGTTACGTTATGGAAACTGTTACGTATTAAATTAAACTTTAATAAATAATAAAAATACATACTCTGGTCAGAAAAATAGTAACTATTTAAAAGTAGTAATTCCAGAGTCAATATGGAAGGAGTAACATTTTTTCAGATTACTTAATTTGTGAAATCCACGGCAAACTTACATTCTATGCCATAGAAGACATCTTTGTAACGTGTAGCAGTTCGCCATCAAGGCGATGGCAGCCACAATGATGGCACTGAATTCTGATGCCACAGTGCGTGACGGCCGCAGCAGTGAAAGGGTTAAAATGCTTTATGAGATGGAATTAATTCACCGTCTTGAGTCTGGGGTAAAAGGCAGGGGGTACGCGGGAGAACGTCGTACCCCCATTTTCAGAAAGCTATATATGTCGTCCGCCCACTTCCAAAAAATACAATGAGCAAAGATAGGCACGGGGGACTACATGACGTCATGCGTACCCTGCCTTTTCAGATCCATTTTTCAGATCTGCTTTTGGTATACCGCTATTTACAGAACCCGCAAAAAATGTTAAATCTATCTACAGTTGCAAATCGAAAGCAGATAGGTGAGTTGTGATAACGGTATCACATGCAAAATCGTATTGTCTCATTGACTACGTTTCTGCTTTTCGAATATTTTTATTTGTTTTGAAGATATTACAGAAAAACTCTAAAATTAGCGGTAGTATAATTTCGCTGTAGTGAAGACCCTTAACGTGGAATCCGAACCACATGAGCTCCCGCCGGGAATCGAACCCGAGTAACCCACGCCAAAGGCACGTACGCTAACTGCTTAGCCACCAGGGAGCTCTTTAGGTTAAAGGGAACAGTTCGTTAATTGAACTGGATGATTACTTAAGAACTGTTGGAACGGGAATGTAGAAGGTAACAAGCCGAAGAAAAGCTGCGGACACGATGTCGTGTACGACACTCACACGGGCTAGAACCGAACTAGGATCCCTCACATCAGAAGTGAGCGCTCTACCACTGAGCTACCGTGCTTGTACATGATGATCAAGAGATAGTTCCCCCGTGGCTAGACGGTTAGCGTACGCGCCTTTTGGGGTGAGAAACCCGGTTTCGACTCCGGATGAGAGCTCTTGTAGTTCGTATCCCATGTTAAACTGTAGGTCCACATCTCATATAGCCGCGCTGCAGAAAGGGACGGTAAACTGCATATCAAATCAATGATCAAGAGATTGGCGGGAAACCGTGGAGTATGGATTCTTCTCAATGTACATAGGATCATAATGAAGGCATGGAGGGAATTTTCTCCTTACGTCCTGAATAATCTAAAATGAAAAGTGGGGTATCCACCTAAACAGTGGTGCCCACCCCCCTTATGTCCATGACGCACCCCCCGCAATTGTCTATCCATAGGTGTTCTTCCATGAAAAAAATCGATTTTTATACCCCCTCAAACATATTTATATAGATTGTTAACCCCCCCCAATATTTCAATGACGCAGTTTGCGTCATAGCCCCCCCTTGTGGGCACCCCTGACCTAATTCATTAATGTAGTATGCTTATATAAGTTTTTGAAGCTACATTCTGAGTTGGATGAATAATCATTTCGCGCGAAATTCCATTGAACAAAAAGAAAAAAAAAAATAGTCTCATTGCAAAGTACTTAAACGAAATACTAATACTGCATCTGTAACATCGGAAAAGTTACTTCTTATAGAGATATTTGGGAAACAGTCTTTTACGCTATTACCAACTGTTTTTACAACGCTCCGTGTATTTTATGGGAATAATGGTAATAAGTTGTATTTAATTTGTAGAAAATGAAAGGATTGATCTGAAATGAATCATGTGTGACCTCGATGTGGCAACGCTGTAACTTAACATATGATGCTCCAACTGCCACCAGATCTGAAACCTTTTTTTCTGATGGTTTTCGTCAACTCAGCCATAGCCGAGATGCTTCCTTTGGTTCACAAGCGTCTGTATATCACAACATGACTTTGGTGTGTGAGTGTGAGAGAGAGAGTAGTTTGTATGTGCGTGTGAAATCTGCAAGTTGCAGCCACCGATTAAATAGGAAGCAGCAAATGTTTCCAAATTGTGATTTCTTGAGAAATTCTGGGACACTGGCCAACGTTGTATGCTGTTAGGTGGAATTCTTCACAAGTTCACGTGTAGGTACTGTTTACTGGCATAATTTTTCTCAACTAACATGCTAACTCTAAAAAAAAAAAAAAAAAAATTAGATTGTAAGCCGTCACGTGGAAGTATCAGCAAACGACCATTTAAGAGTTATGGTAACTTTAGTTACCATAGCGTAGTGGCGCCTTTGACCGCTTATTTAGGTCCTATAACAGGCATTTAAGCCATTTTTTTATTGGTCAAGTAAAGCATGGACCAAAAAACACTTCAGATGCGTTTTGGAACCGGATGGTCAACTTGGCGGCGCCAAGTAGGGGTGGAGGGGCGTGACATTTTTACTTAAGGCAAATTCTCCCCCCCCCCACAAAAAAAATCACGCCCTTAGTTCTTAAGATATCAAATTGAAATATTGCATACGGATTGTGTGCACCTTTGAGTATTAACTAACTAACTAACTAACTAACTCTATGGCTTATGGAACCCGGAGGTTCAGTGCCGCGTTCACAAAAGCTCTCCACTGACTTCTATCCTTAGCTAATTGCATCCAGTTTCTACTTTGTATTCCTATCTCTGCGAGATCCATCTTAATATTGTCCTCCCATCTGCGCCTAGGTCTTCCTAATGGTCGTTTTCCTATGGGTCTACCAGTCAAGACTTTGAAAGCGTTTCTACTTTCTTCCATTCTAGCTACATGACCTGCCCACCTAAGCCTCCTAGACTTGACGACCCTAACAATGTTGGGTAAACCGTATAAACTATGTAGTTCCTCGTTATGAAGTTTCCGCCATTCCCCATTCTCGTTCCTCTTGGGTCCGAATATTCTTCTCAGGATCCTGTTCTCAAATACTTTCAGTCTATGTTCTTCCCTCAGAGTAAGCGACCATGTTTCACAACCATACAGAACAACAGGCATGATTATCGTTTTATATATTTTAAGCTTCAAATTCCTCGACAGAATTCGCGACGACAAGAGATTTTGAACCGAATAGTAACACGAATTCCCCGCTTTTAGTCGACATTTAATTTCTTCGTGAATATGATTTTCGTCTGTTAATATTGATCCTAAATATTTGAAAGTATCCACTTTATCAAAAGCATTATTTAATATTTTAACGCCTCCACAATTTGCCGTATTACGGTCCCGACGCACTTCCCTTTGAGTATTTATTATTATTATTATTATTATTATTATTATTATTATTATTATTATTATTATTATTATTATTATTATTATTGAGACCCATGAAACCGGGCTAGAGGGGCAATTATTCCGAAGGGATTATTTTTTTCAGAAATATTTCCAGTTTTATTTTTAATTTCCCGGTTCAGGTGTACGACACGGACATGAGAGTAATACCGTTGGAAAGAAAGGACACGTTATACCAAAGAAAATGGCGTTTGAACCATAATTCCAAACAAAATAGTAATGACGCAGTAAATTTTTAGAACATTTATCAATTTTTTAAAAAAATTTCGCCCTTCAAACTTTCAAAATTTTTCCACCCTTTGTTTTCAAGATACAAAATTGAAATTTTGAACATGCATTGTGCACATCACTACCTATTCAAAAGATTTTCAGATCCCTACGTAAACTCAGGCATGGGCCACAGGACCGCAAAAATTTTGAATTTTTTTCCGAATAAACTCCCGGTTTTCCTCTATTTTCCCGTTTCTGGTATGTAATACGGACAAGCTGGTGGTACCGTTGGAAAAGATGCTGTTCTTTAAAAAAAAAAAAAAAAAAAACCGAGGTATGAACCATGATCTTACGATAAACAGTAAGGAAGAAGTAACTGTTTGACTAAGAGTCTAAAATTTACCTCAAAAAGTGGAAATCCCGAAAGGATTGTAAGCTGTCACGTGAAAGTATAAGCAAACGAAAGGATTGTTAATCGAATAAGGAAAGTTGACTTTACTTAAATTGCTATTTTGGTCTTGGTGATAAGAGAGTTTAACATTGGATCAAACGGTCGTCATTTCAATCTCAGGTCACGTGGGGATTTTTTTGTATTTTGGTTGGTTGGGTAATTGATTGGAGTCAACAGGCGCGCAACCAGAATTTTTTATGGGGGGACAGTGGCGGCTTTAGCGGGTAGACCGGGCAGGGACGAGCCTACCCAAAATTTTTAAAAAATTATATCAACTCTAAAAGATAAATATATTTTCCACTATTTATATTAATAGTAGATAATTATTTAACAAATAGCATCAACCACTACTGTAAAAGTAATTTCCTCCTGTCATTAATCAGTCAGTGTGTAGGTATCCATAAGCATGGTACCGGTATCGAATACGCGTTATTCTACAGCCGAAAAAAAGCTACAGTAAAGCCACAATTATCCGTGAGTGCTGAAAAAAAAAAGTTTAACCTGCTGTAGTCGCATTCTGTTATATTTTTCAAAGTAGTCACTGCAGACTCTGCATGCAAATAAGTACTGTGTGTTCTAAAACGAAAATGAATTGCATTGTAAAAATCAATATTTCCAACAATAGTGCATGTTTTCGAAATGCAACTGTACTCTGATAAGCAGAAGCCGATTGTTGTAAAGTATAAGAAACGGGAATTGGGAAGAGTGATTTGCGTTTTCTTGTTTGCACCTCAGTCTTACACGGGATGGTCCCACAAGTTGTCGCCAAAATCTTGATTGCCACATAGCACATCTGATAGAGCATTATGAGAAATAAAAACGAGCAAAATTTAAGGTGCTATGGACCAGAGGGATAGGAGCTACTGGGCTTCAAAATTTGAATATCCAAAAAATTATATCATGAAATTATAAAGTAAATATCTTGAAACCGTTAAAGCAATCAAAACAAAAGTTGCACAATATAATGAACAAAATACCCTTTCAAAAAACCATAAACAGTGTTGCCATAGGTGTAGCAGTGTTGCCAACTGAGCACAAAAATATTTTGTTTGAAATAGCACTATATACAAGTGTGCACTGATTTAAAGTGCACTATTATTACTAAACATAACAGTGAAGTATAGTAGTACAGTGTTGCACACAGTTGGAGCTACGTGTGCTGAAAATGTATAATGGAGAAGTCTGATATGCGGCAACAGATGGTAATAAAGGAATCTGGGTCTCATACTATGAACTTAGTTCAAATGCATAACACAGATAGTATAACATAGCAAAATGTCAGCAGTGTCACAAAACATTGATGTATTTGTAAAATGAAATTGAGTGATGCCATTTTTACGTCCTGTGTCAACTCCGAATCTATATACAGTAGGAGTGTAAAGTATGATCCGAATCACTACGAAAGAGAAAGATTACAATGAAATGTAAGGTGAAAAGTACAACAAAAACATGTCCGAGGCGGAAATGGAACCCGCGATGTCTAATATGTCGGTTGTCTAGCTTTCTACACCACACGGCTATCCTGGCCGACTAAAAATGAAATGAGGTAGTAATAAAATAATTATATTTCTAATATGGTAATATTACAGTGTACAAACATAATCATATGATATTTGGAAGAGCAAGTAAAAGAATAAGTCACTTAACACAAAAGACAGAAACCAAGAAAGTACTCTTCCAAATATTGATAAGATAATCGAGAACCAGTTTACAGAATTAGAAAACACGTGTTTCTTTCCTCGCGTGCATCATTTTGTTTTCGCGAGTTGTCTGCTTATTCATCGGGGCTACAGAAGTATAATGCAAAATACTCACTTGTTTTAGTGCATTCTTTTATTACCTTTTGTTGCCACATATCAAACTTCTGTATTGTACATTTTCAGCACATGTAGCTCCAATAGTGTGCAACACTATACCACTACACTTCACTGTTACGTTTAGTGATAATAGTGGATTTTAAATCTGTGCACACTTGTATATGGTGCTATTTCAAACAAAATATTTTTATGCTGAGTTGTCAACACTGCTTCACCTATGCCAACACTGTTTTATTGTTTTCGATAAGGCATCTTGTTCTCATTATATTGTGCAACTTTTGTTTTGGTTGCTTTAACGGTTTTTAAGATATTTACCTTAAACGTTCATAATTCCATTATATAATTTTTTGGATATTCAAATTTTGAAGCCCAGTAGCTCCTATCCTTCTGGTCCATAGCACCTTAGGTTTTGCTCATGTTCATTTCTCATGATGCTCTATCGTATGCGCTATGCGGCAATCAGATTTTAGCGACAGCCTGTGGAACCCTCCCGTGTTAGTCTTTTTTCGGGTTATCCCCGATTTTTGCTATCTGCGGTGCCCTTGCCACCCAGTTCCGCGGATAATCGTGGCTTTACTGTATTAGTAATTTTTAGGTACTGGTATCTATATTCTCACGAAAAAAAAAAATGATAAAATTAGATTGTTTTTATCAGAAAAGAAATAGTACAGATGATGAGTGAGATCAAATCTTTAATGCTAACCAAATGTAATTTTATGAAGAAAGTGTGCAAATGTCTATCGAGTTAGGAAGTTTTATTTAGGAGGGGAAGGGTGTCTGCATCTGGTGGATCCTCCGTGGGTGTGCCCCTGATTGGAATTTTACAATTTTTTGTCAGCACCAAGGCTATATTAGAAGAGACCCACTTTTAAAGAGGAATCCGAACGACTACTCGAATTCTCTCGTGGCTATAGAGCCTAGTTAATGTACGCGCTTTCGGCACGGAAGGCCAGACTTCGATTGTCAGTGAGAGCTTGTGTGTTTCGGATCCCATGTTCAGCTATAGATCGAAATCTCAAATAGCTATTGTATAGAATTGAACGTTTCGAGGAGCGGCAAAATTTCCGCTATCATAACTATATTATTTTAAAAAAGAAATATTTCTCGTTGGAAACATACTTCATGATGATGGTAGTTAAATTTACTAACCTGGTCTTGTGTTTGAATTCTACATGAATAAATCATGTTTAGCTGGCAGTAGTTTAAGGTTACATGGACAGTGCTAAATCAAATGGTCTAACAAATCGCAGCATGAATTGCTTGATTGCTGTCAATTACAATAATTCAATTCTCGAACAGTAGCGAACACCTGCTCCATTGAGTTAAATATAACAATCTAACATATAAAAACTAGTTTTGTCTGTGTCGCCTACAAGTTCCTTATCATTGAAGGTTGGAAACAAGTTTTTTTTTTTTTATTTATTTAACAGATGGAGGAAAGTCAAGAAATAAAGATAAAAGAACTAGTTGCACTGGAATTCTAAACTGGTATACAGGATGACCCAAAAGTAGCTATACACCCCAGCATTGATCAAGTATAACATTCTAGTTTATGGGTTTATTTGCTTTGGCTGTTCCGAGCTTAAGATGTAAATAAGAGCACCTTAAGAACAAATAATAAAGAAACTAAGCTTAGCTGATGGATAACAATAAGAAATGATATAAAATGCAATGAGCTGATCAGTATGTTAGTGTATTGAGATTGAAGCTCGATATTGAATCCTATAAAGAAGGATTACCATCTTTCCTCTGCAGGTGTGTTTGCTTTGTCTTTCACTAACATAATTTATTATTATTTAAAGGAAAAAAGACATAACGATAATGTGGTTTTAGTGCTTAGGCCTCTCTGAGTACGAGTGCAATTTTCCTTCTCGTTGTTCATGTTGGGGTAAGATATTTAAACTCGTGGCTTCTAGATTTGTTCTTTCTGGAGAAAGGGGGTCGGCAAATTATGTCATTCCATGGGACAACAAATTGCATAGGGCCGGGCCCGCTAGTAACCAAAGCTCGGACTACTGCACCGATTTGTGGCGAAGACCGACATTCTTGCCGAGACCGCGCGCGCCAAAAACACACGCTTTAGGCACTCGGCGATGAAGGAGCACTTTTTGTTTATGATTTACTATATATTTTAAGATTCTTTGCTACGCTCTATTTTTTGAAGTTTAGCTAATTACTTAAAGACAATGGGCAACATTAAAAATGTAGGAAGTGAGGCAGATAGAGTCTAGAAAATACAGTAAAGCCCCGATTATGCGCGGAAATGGGTGGCAAGGAGACCGCGGATATCCCGAAAGAAGACTAAAAATGAGGTCCAAACACGAAAAGAAAATATTTCAGCATAAAAAAAACTGGTTTTATTGTATAAAAGACATAAAACTTTTAAAATACCTTTATTCCACGTTTGAATCACTAAAATGAAGAACTAAACAAAAAAAAAAAAAAAAAAAAAAAAGATACTGTATTGTAAACCTGTCAGTAATTTTTCGACCTTCTCACTGTAGAGCCTATTGTATTTTCTAGATTGTTGGCTTGGGTTATTGTATTTATAGATTTTTTTAAAAATAAAAGAATGTTGCACTCACGGATAATTCGCACCGTAGATCATTGGCTCGTGGATAATTGGGACTTAACTATACTGTTAAATGAACCGACACTAAACAGGATCACCCGAAACTTAATCTATAAATGAATGGGGTTGCATTTATAATAAGGATTAACAAAGAATATCTATATATGTTTGCCTCATGTTTATGCAACCCGTAAATCATAACATATTTTTAGGTTTGCATTTTAGCGTTACGTGAAACATACATTTATGATGCAAGTTATATTGTGGAGTAACGGACGTACACTTATAAGTCCCACTAGTGTGATCATAATAATTGTTTTCAAGGCGCAATAATTAGGACGTCATGAGGTGCGCGCACTCAGATTTTTGATCTAGAACAACAATTTGAAACTGTTATTACTTTGTTCATGCCTCAGTGGTAGAACGCTTGTCTCTTACGTGGGATCGCTGGATTCGATCCCCGACCAAGGAAGTTTGTAAGTGGATAGCATCGTGTCTGTGGGTTTTCTCGGGGTACACCCGTTTCCTTTCACTTTCTCATTCCACCAATTCTTTCATCATTAATCACTTGCTTTACTCATCGTCTTCCTTAAGAGTCTTCATACCTGCGAAATTAAAATACCGCTAATTTTACAGTAATTATGTGGTATCTTTAAATAGATAAAAGATAATCGAAATGTGGAACAAGAGCGCCCTAGACAGTATTATTTTACATGAGATACCGTTATCATGACTCACTTATCTGCTTTCCAATTCGAGCCATTTTGAAAATCGGCATTTATTTTCGCGTTTCTAAAGAGCTGAAAACGGAAAGCCAGTAGGTGACTTGTGATAACGGTACCTCACGCAAAATAATATTGTCTAGGGCGCTCTTGTTCCATATTTCAATTATCTTTTATCTATTTGAAGATATCACATAATTACTGTAAAATTAGCGGTATTTTAATTTCGCCGGGATGAAGACTCTTAACTTAGAGGGAATAATGATAGGACGTTAAACTAAAGATTTTGTTTCATTTCATTAGTTTGTTTAATAGTATTTTGTAGATACCATGTGGCTAATTTCCTAAATTTTTTAAATGTTCTTTGTTGCGTAAGTTATTTACTATTTTTTTTTAAAGTAACGAGGAGCAAAACCTTGACGAGTGACAAGGGTGCCTACTTGGAACCCAAAATCGAATCGGGACAATTGCAACGGAACAGAAAGACGGATTGTGTACAACTTTCTATTCCGTCCCAATTGTCAAGATTTGATTTTCGATTCCAAGTTGTTACCCCCAATCACTCTTAGGACGGCGCGAAATTCGACCATATGCAAGAGGACTTTGTTTTCTTTTGATATCACGAGTCACCTCCCGGAGTTTGTGCACATCTTTCAGGTTTACCCTGTATAGTCACTTTCCATGAGAACCCGGAACCTCAATATCTCGAATTTTCGTTGTGGCCACCTCGATAACTCCGTTGTGCCCACCTCGATAACTCGAACTTTGTTTACTCAAAAACACTCGATAATTTAATTTTTTTTATATATATTCCCTTCAGCTTCGAGTTTTACGGTTTCCATTGTATAAGATTTTGAATTGATCCGAGAATCTGCTGCAGGGTGAGAAGAAAGGTTAAGTTTAGAAATGAAAGGTTTAAAAATATAGTAAATTGATATTATATTACAAAATAATGTTCTTGCGTATCTACGGACTTTCATCCTCCAAAACTTTCAATGAAAATAATTGGAAGTGCGAAAAAAAATTAAATTCCTGATTTTACGTTCCATGTTTAGCCTTTGAACTAAAGGAGACGGATGAGTAATGAGAGAATGATTGAGATAATTACTGTAATAAGATTTTGGAGGAAGTAGGAGGATCTTTCTCTAAAAGCCCACGATCACGATGTTGTCCACCACAAACGCATGTGGACGGGAATCGAATCAGGGACCCTTCACACCAGAGGTGAGAGCTTTACCTGTAGGGATGCGAACGAGATAAGATTTGAGGCTGTGCTATAAAAGTGTGCTATAAAAGTGATGTCTCGATTCGAAAAATCTATATTTCTCTATTGGAAGAGTTGTGTCTCGACTCGAATTTTGTCACGAAAATTCTGTCTCGTCTCGTCTCATGCGCATTCCTATATTACCTGTGAACCAGGGGGCACGGTGGCTCAGTAGTAGAGCTTACCTCTGGTACATGGTGTCCCTGGTTCGATTCCCGACTAAGTAAGCTTGTGGTGGACATCATGATGTCCGTGGGTTTTCTTGAGGTACTCCCATTTACTCCCACATCATCATTCCACCAATTCTTGCATCATTATTCACTAGCCTGAATCATTTGTCTCCTTGATTCTAATGGGCATAATTGTGGGATGTTAAACTTTTAAAAAAATCTATCTGTGAACCATTGTGTCCGTACAAGCAGTAATCAAGAGTAGTGTTGTCAAATTGTACATCTTTCAATTTTGTTATTTTTAAATTTAAAAACTACTCACAAGATTACTGCTTGTCAGTAGCCAGCAACCTATTGGTAGAAATAAATAAGGTAAGCATTGGATGAGCAGGGAGAATTCCACCTCCACAGAGATAGAAGACTCGTCATTTTTAGATGAAAACTTACGATTTCAGTTTTTAAGCAAGTTGCTATTATGATGTATCAAGATGTATTTAAATTAGCGTGATCAATGATTAATGTTAAATTCGTATTTTATTTACTTCCAAATAGTCTTAATTTTTATTTTAATCCCTTTTTGTAGGTTGTTAATGTTATTTCGTATTCTGTTTAGTCATACAAATACACAGTTGTATCTCGGCCTAAAAAGATAATTCGTTTTAGAAAGTTACTTAGATCATGAAAGCGATATCTGCTTACATCTTAAAAGCGATATTTTCCACAGAAACTATTTTTAAAATCCCATTAATTCGTTGCAGAAAATCACCCTAATCTTAAAGCCACGTATCAAAATTTCCGATAGAAAATAATGAGGGGTCTCATTCACGTATGATACTCTCGTACAGAGACGTACGCAGGGGGTGGGTACTGGGGGTCCGGACCCCCGAAATTCCGAATTTTGTGTAAGTTTAGCATAATTTTAGGGGCAATTTTACTAATTTCAATATAAAATACCCCCATATTAAGTTTGTAACTCTCCTGAAATAAATTCCTGCGTACGCTACTGCTCTCGTATCTTAAAATTTCCCATGTGGAATAGAGAGAGATCTCAATTCGTTCAAGAAATTTATTATTGTAATGCAACCCTCGTGTTTTGAATCGAAATTTCCCGTAGGGAATAAAGAGATCTCATTAAGAGCCTGACTTGCTAAAAATAATACAAAATTTACCATTTTTATTTTGCTTGTTTTTCATAAGTGAAAGGAGATAATGAAATGCAAAAAAAAAAAAAAAAAGTAAATTTTGTATTATTTTTAGTATGTCAGACTCTTAATTCGTTCGAGAAATTTATTGACGTAACGAAACTCTCGTGATTTGAATCAAATTTTGTCGAGGAATTTGAAGCTTAAACTATACAAAACGATAATCATGCTTGTTGTTCTTGCGAAACATGGTCACTTACTCTGAGGAAAGGACTGAAAGTATTTGAGAACAAGATCTTGAGACGAATATTCGGATCCAAGAGGAACGGGAATGGGGAATGGCGAAAACTTCATAACGAGGAACTACATAATTTATATGGTTTACCCAACATTGTTAGGGTCGTCAAGTCTAGGAGGCTTAGATGGGCAGGTCACGTAGTTAGAATGGAAGAAAGTAGAAACGCTTTCAAAGTCTTGACTGGAAGACCAATCGGAAAACGACCATTAGGAAGACCTAGGCGCAGATGGGAGGAAAATATTAAGATGGATCTCGCAGAGATTGGAATACAAAGTAGAAACTGGATGCAGTTAGCTAAGGATATAAGTCAGTGTAGAGCTTCTGTGAACGCGGCATTGAACCTCCAAGTTCCATAGGCCATAGAGTTAGTTAGTTAGTTTATTTTTAAACTACGAGCCTTTGAATTTAATTTTTTGATTTGGTTTTTCTTTTAACCTTAGTTTAATGGTAACTCATGATACTTTTTTTTAAAAAAATGACATTGAATATTCCTTTCTTTCTGTTTTTACTTCATGTTCACAGTTAACAATTCTTATATATACGAATAACAGGTACTGTTTGATTATCGTGTATTCTGTGCGCAGTAAGACTGAATAAGTGATGTTTTATTTTTTCAGGTATATTGAAGAACATGTTCAGAAAACAGGCGTTGCAATTGAAACTCAGGGCTTCGTTATTGTCACCAGTGGCAAAAAGAGGGAGTCTCTTATGGTAAGAATTATTAGTGTTTGTTCACCAACCAAACGGAACGTAAGCTTAATTATAGAGTTTGACGGTAGTAATATTGGTCCTTAAAAGTCATTCAAATTAAAATTTGCAGGATTCTTTTTTTCTTCTTTCTTCTTCTTCATGTTAGCTAACTGATCATTAAACCTTTCATTAAAGAAACATATACTGTCGCGGGAGACCGGGGTTCAATTCCTCGCCGGGGAGCCATGTTACGTCTCTTAAATATTTTATTTATTTTTATTGATATTTATATTTTTGTTTATTAATGAAAGATTTAATGAACAGTTAACTAACATGATTTTATTTATGAATAATAAATCAATAAACAAACGTTACATTCTGCTTGAAGCTAATTTTAAAACACTTAGAGAGGAAATGTTTAATTTTAGCAGAAATACAAGTGTCATTGGCTTACGCAGAAATATTTAAACACTGGACACAACAAACTAATTGAGTCATTAAAGAAATGATTACTGGATCAAGGATAAATCTAAATGATTGGTAATTTAATGATTTGGTAGTATAGTGGAAATTTTAGCCTGTCGTTGGAAAACCTTCCAACAATCTAGAATAGCCAATGTTATCGTAACAAATAAGTAAGGTAAATGAAAAGGACAACTTACTTGGCCAGGAGAGTGTGATGCCATTCATGTAGTAATTCGTTGAGCAAGTTTAGGTATGGAAGAGAAAAAAATCGTATCTATATCTTAATCTTATCTTAGCTCTTTATCTTATTTTTCTTCCAAATATGAATATTAATTTCGTATAATTCGTGATAACAACTATCAGCTCTATAAATATTGATATTTTCCTATATACTTCCTTTCATAAGTACCAGCTCGTTTCGTCTAGGGTTTTTGGCTCATTTCAAAGAATATTAAATAAAAGATCGGGAAATTAAATAGGAGATTAATAATTTATTTACAAAAGAAACACTCTAATTAATAGGTAGGGTAATAACTTTAACTCAGGACGCCACTCCGCCCTATATGCACTCAAGCTTCCTTCTTACCCTTCCCCAATAACTAATGGAGAAAGGAAGTATTTCGATCTAACCTCTAGATATCCTAATTCATTAATCATTAAATTTCTCTCTATTATAGTAGGGACCTGTGGAAAATACGGTTTACAGTATTCAGTTACTCCTGGACCGTACTCCTTGCTTTTTAAAGACTGGACCTTGACTCAGAGGTCACTGTCTGGCCTAACCCTGTCTCTGGGACTCCAAGTTAAGTCCACGAAAGGAATCTATCTAGCTTAAGTATATATATTTATATAGGATAGGTTGGTATTAGGGATAGATTGTCAGCCTTTACTCATGGCTCTGACTAAATTTCCTTACACTTAAGGAAAAAAGGAATTTGTTAAATTACTCGCTCTTACACTTTCTTAAATGAAAGTTGCAGTGAGAAAATCTCTAATCATTTACAGCATCTAAATATGCTATAATTACATATACAAGGGGTCGAACCCAAACGCATTTGGATTTATATTAAATGTTCCTCCACCACTAGGACGGAACCAATACCTCGAGTCTATACGAGCGTCACTCAGCTCCGCCATAGACCCTTAGGAAGCTTAAATACTTCCATTCTAATCAATCCAAGTAATCCAAGTAGCCTCTGTTATAGGCGTAGGATCAAACATTTAAAATAATAACTTATTCCTAACTCCCTATCATTTGTTTAACCTATCTCACGGCCAAAGCCCAATTGCTTTAGAAGTTAAACACAAGTAAAATTATATCAAACGCAAGCCAAGTATAAGCGTATTCTCATCAATGGCAAGCTTTATTAAGCTTATTGCAAGCGAAACACACGCCATGCAAGTTATATGGAAGCTTGCAGTAATAGAATTTAGATAAAACAGTATGAAATTCGTATAATTTAACCGTCTGACTAAATCTATGCTACAATATATTGTCCCCTCACCTTCCCAATTATTGAAGCAAATGCACAACCGTGAAAACATCCAAGCCTCCGATCCGCTTCTGCAAAACATCAAAATAAGCATAATTGTTACGGTTTAGTTGTAACAAGCAACGTCTTTTTTATTATTATTATTGTTATTTTGCAATTCCTAACAACAAGCAACACGCCGTTGCTTCTTACAAATATCTAATATGTTGCTATATTAGCCGCGAGTACTTGAAATTTCAATCTTTTTATATAAAAACGCAGAAAAATGTTTATACTTTAAACACAGTGTGCAGATAAACTTTATACTGTAAGTTAAACTTGAAGTTTATATTAAAATATCTGCAACAGTTCTGTATTCTTTCGCGAAATAAGTAGGCTCAAATCTGCTACCATCTATGTTCACATTTATGCTTTATACATAAATACTACAATTCGTTATGCCTCATGGTTACCGAAATATGAGGAAATAAAGAACGACATTATAGGAACGTGGGACTAGAGTACTAAAGTACTAGACAGCACAATTAAAAATACAATTAAGTTTGTCCTTTATTTAAACTGAATGCTAACAAGACGCTAACAACGCGAACACTACCTTGTCTTCGAAAGTTAAGAGGTCAGCGTCTCGTGGTTTTTGAGAACAACTGAAAATCGAACGCGCGCTGGCTTTTTACGTCAATCTAAAGAAAAGCGTCTCGCAAGTGAAGCGTGGGTTGCCCGCACTACAGCTTGCGCTAAGCAGAAATAAGCTTTTGTGTATAAGCGAAAGCGAAATAAAATCAAATAAAAGCGACATGCAAGCTTGCGATAAGCAAACATGCTGTCTGGGTATACACTCAGGATTCCTTAAGGGCCTGCCTTATTAAAAATAATACGAAATTTACCATTTTCTTTTGCTTGATTATTCATCAGTGAAAGGAGATAATGAAATGCAAGTTACCACAATTATAAATAATGCTATTCTACAACAGAAAATATGAACCTGAAGAATGTGTTCAATGTTGCAATCCATAGAAATTACAGTTGCCACTAAAACAATTTCCCTAAAATCTAAGTTAAGACAGCGAGTAGAGGAATCAACTTAAGTGCATTTGATTACGTATCATGTTGTCTTGGTTTGTTGTGAACTACTTTTTAATTAACATTATTATTTAGTTTTAATAACTGTATGTTAAAACTATTTTGTTTATTACAAACTAAATACAATTACTATTTAAAATATAGTTCACAGGAAACCAAAATAATATGATACGTAACCAAATGCAGTTGAGTTTGTTCCTCTACTCGCTACATTAACTTAGATTTCAGGGAAATTGTTATTCTGGCAACACTGTAATTTCTATGGATGGCAACACTGAACATTATTCAGGTTCATATTTTCAGTTGTAGAATAGCATTATCTATGATTGTGGTGACTTGCATTTCATTATCTCCTTTCACTGATGAATAAACAAGCAAAAGGAAAATGGTAAATTTTGTATTATTTTTAGTAAGGCAGGCTCTTAAAACGCACAGCGGCGAAGATAGGGGAGGTAGCCCTTTTTATATGTTTTGGCCTGCTAAAAAACAAAAATAGCAACAAAAGTTCTTTTGAAGGTTTTTTAGCGCCAACTTATCGAATGGAAAATTCCCAGTAAGGGAGACTGAAATACAATGGATTTCAGTGCTAGCCTCCTCGACAGGCTTCTAAAAAGAAAAGTTAGCATGGAAATTCGATGATAGCTCTAGCTAAACTGTAAATAATAATATGATTAATTCTTCAGTAATGGGGGAATACTGCTCTAATATATATATATATATATATATATACAACATAAATTGAATAAATATTACCTTACACTATTGGTAATAAAATATATGAATAGATATATAACTATAAATTAATATACTCCAGGTCTGGATATCTACCTTATAAATAAACACAATAAATTAAATTTGAGTAATATTTAATTTTATCACTAATATTTAAATCTTGTACTAGCAAGGTCGCAAGACGTACCTTGCAGGTATCCGAATCCTTAGTTGTTAAAATATAGGCTTTTTATACTGTTTTGGCAGGACACTTTCCCTAACACCAAAAGTTATTTACAATATTTTACTATGTTGATGAAATATCTGGCTTTGAAAAGAATATTGCTATTGCCTTTATAGTTTTTTTTTTTTTTTTTTTTTTACTTTTTAAAGTGAATTTAAAATTTTAAATTATATTTAAATACATTTATGTCTATTTTTATTAAACAACACACTAGTGCATACTTTAGCGGGTGGCCGCCACGTTAACTCATTTGTTTGTGATAAATGCCAAACACTCTACATAATTTTCTTTTTAAATATTGTTTATGTTAAATAAATTGCAATTATTTTAGTTTGAATTTGTTTCTTATATTGCTTATACCTAATGATGAGCAGTGGGTGAAAAAAAAAATAGATGCTGCATTCATTCAGGTTTATGTTATTCAGCTGATTATTTACATGGTACTGTAGTTGTCTCCGCGGAAGAGACGATTGTCCCATCTCCCGTCCCGATTTTTTCTTAAGGAAAATTGGCAACCCTGGCTCCCAATATCTTAACTTCAACAGTTCTCCCATATATATATATATATATATATATATATATATATATATATATATATATATATATGTTCTAAAACTGGCGCTCACGGACACCAGAGTGCTATTCTTGAAGTCAAACTATAAAGTGAAAATATTATATACTGGTATACCATCCAGGGAATCCTTCAACCACTATAAGAAATAAAAAAAAAAAAATCACGATGTGGCACCGTAGCATATTAACTTTAGAACCATTAGCATTGTTATAGAAATCCATCAAACAATTACATCGATTATTACGGTAATAAGTGGTGCTGTGTCAACAAATATCGACTGTAACTGCCATCTGAAAAGAATCGAGGCAACTCTTTGATGGATTAGTAGATGTACTCTATAGTTCTTTATCTGCGACGTTGTCACAATTTTTGCATCACTGGTAGACGTTCTGCTGGTTCGCCAACAGTGATTCATTTTTTAAGTCACTTTTAGTCGATGTACTTTAGGTGTTTGTTCTTAGATGTCATGCCAAAATATTCACGTATAACCACGTGTTTGGTTTCCAAACAGAAATTCTCGAGTTAATAATAATAATAATAATAATAATAATAATAATAATAATAATAATAATAATAATAATAATAAATCTATCTCATATGTATATTTCAAGACTACAGTTTGATGTAGTTATTTGAAATAATATATGTATTGCATTGGCAAACAAAATTGAGTCAATCCAAAAGTGTTTTATTATTCTACAGTACTATGCCGTAAAATAAATAGAGATTACTACTCACATAGTTATGACTATTAGAATCAATTTTGAGGAGTACAGGCATTAAGTGACAGGAGAAAAGTTACTGAAAAAAATTTTACTCAGAAAATACTAGACAATAGATATCATAGTGGATACTGCTTACATAATATAGGTAGAAGGGTACCAATGTATAATATGAGAAATGAATCAACATTAGTTCCCTTGAATCCAATATCTGTAATTTTAAAAATAGTGGCCAATTCGTTTATTCTAATTTGAAACATCTATTCTTATCAGTACAGAAGCATAAATTGTAAAATTCGACAAATATTATTTGTAGTATTTTTGACCATCTATTTTGAGACTAAAAATATTTGGTATTAATTTGACAAGGAATTACTGTTTAATCCCATACTATTTTATCATTATTATTATTATTATTATTATTATTATTATTATTATTATTATTATTATTATTATTATTATTATTATTATTATTATTATGTGAATTGAAGATATGGGACTACTACTATAAAAACATTGGGTAACCTAAGTGGTTCGCCATAATCCGTTATAAATAATCACGCCCAATGCTTTGATAGTTTTTGTTTCACCTCACCAAAATAGATATTTTATTCCAGAAGTAAATACTTTAGCCTACCATACTTGGTATGACTTGTTGATTGTATGAACTTTATAAGTTACTATATTTCTTGTGATTCAAGTGAATGGAGCAAAAATTACATTAATTGAAGACTCGCTGTAGAGAACAATGTAGTGCCAAAACAATAGTTACTGTAACAGTAGAGAGAGTTGTGCCCAAGCGTCACAAAACAGAAATTATTATTGCTTAGAAATACAACCCAGCATATAACGAAGTGAAGTTATGTATGAAAATCTAAGTAAGGCATAAACGTATTTTTTTAAAAAATAAAACAAGTGAGACAATTGCAAGGGGGCACTTCATTGTTTCCTACAGTGAGTCTTCAATTGTTTATCTCGTTTAATTAAAACGTTGGCCTTCAGGTGGGGTTCATTATTTTCGAACTTTCTTTATCCAGTATAGTAATCGTTCTAAATGTTAAAAAAAATACGCATTTTAATGCGGAATTTAACCCTTGGAAGCGCAAGGGAGACTCGTCGAACCCACAAGATAGTTTCTGTTTAAAAAATTCCAACAAAGTGTTATCAGCCAATTATTCTTTTTATTTACTAGTTACAGTAACTTAGGCAATTTGCCATAGTGATTATATACATATATACATATATACAGGGGCGGATCCAGGATATGATCAAGGGAGGGGCTAAACCATATTTTGCCGTTTTTTTCCAGTGTAAAGCAGAATTGAAGTCCATTTTATCCAGTGTATACCTGAGCGTCAAGGGGGGCTATAGCCCCCCTCCCCCTTGGATCCGCCACTGTATATATATATATATATATATATATATATATATATATATATATATATATAATTAGTTAGCCTAGAAAAGAGGGTATTGGGTCCGAGGAGTGTTCCTTGGGATTACCTGGAACCATTTCATTTGAAGATCAAAAGAAATATAATTTATGTACCAGACTATTATTTGGCCAGGATATCAAAGATAATTTTGTATTCCATGTTTCGGACTTAAATAAAATATTACTGGTTAACCAGGCAGCAGTTTTGTACTGTTCGCTCAGCTGAGTCTATGGGTTAACAAACAATTCTGTAGCTTCCTGTTGGAATCGGCCAATTGTAAACTTTTATTTTTATTATACTTTAATTTCAATTTTAATAACCTTTCTCAGAAAAAAAGTAAATAAATAAATATTCAAGAAAAATACTGCACATTATTTCGTTAAAAAATCCATTGTAAAATATTAAAAATTATATGATTTCGTCTGTAAATTCAATTTGTGTGTTGAAAACAGCTTAACTTACATAATGAACTTTCTCTTTATGTAAATTTTACGTTAACAGATTTCCATCGTCTAACCAAATTCCAATTTGTACATGAACCCGGGTTTCTGTATCAGTCGAGCGCGTGTCTCTACGTCATAATTACGTACACAGTAAGTAAGAACTTCAGCAAAAATAATAGTATAAAACCTTAAAATACTTCCAAAATGGTATGGTGTGAGGCTAAATTTTACATCATACGTTGCTTCTGTGTTGCTCTGAGACTATAATTATAATCTCCGAACATTTTTATTAATATCTGTAAAAGTTAAAAACAAACAAACAAAAAAAAAAGTAACAGTTAATATCAAATAGCAGCCATCTATGTAAATTTCTGCTACAATCAACAGGGTGTCTAGCGGTCACGAAAGTCATGAAAAAGTCACAAAATCAGAAAACGGTCCTGAAAGTCACGAAATGTAGCTTTTGGGTTACGTTTTTTTTTTTTTTTTTTTTATTTGTACAAATATAAGTATAGACTGGAAAATTTTGTTCTATAAAACTTCAAAATTCACCACCATAATGTCTATGATCGGCTTCAGACACTACGAAATCGCAAGCAAAGCACGCTTCTATCGCATGCATGAGAATTTGGCCAAGTTCGCTCTTGAAAATGTTACAAAATTTTATGATTTGAGAAAGAAAAGGTCACAAAATTTCATTTTGAAATTTTAGTAGACACCCTGTCAAATACTTGTGCTGAAATTATACCCTAAGGAATCAAGTTATGAAACGTTGACTTTAATTTAAAATAAGCAGGTTATGTGCTTAATCAAAATATGTTAACTGCCATTCATGTCACACCACACACGCTTCACAGATGCCATATAACAACAAACAATCAAAATTATTTAACTAATTACACATTAAGTCTTGTACCTTTTATTCACGCCTGGAATCATCATGTTTTAATTCATGACATAAAACTTTTATCAAGAGCATAATAAAAAGTTTAATTACGTTTAAGTGATTAAAAATCATTTGCAACTCACCTTAAATGAAATTTCATAAATAAACCAAGAGCATAACCACACTGTAAAGGAAACAAAATACATCCTACGTGTTTTGTGTACGAGATTACATATGTCCTTTTAGGATAATAAAATTTACAATAACTCCTTCCCTTTAATTATATACAAATATTATTACTAAGTGGTTGTGATGACCTGTTAACTAAAATAACTTGAGATTCTGAAGATTAATAATAATAGTAATAATTAATTGATGAATATACTCATTTGTTGTTCTGATTTCAGGGAAATGCGACATTGCATTTATATCCACACTTCAAACCTCTTCAAAAAATACCAGGTAAGGATACTATACACTCAATTTCAGAATGCTTTGTATTAACTGTATGTCAAAGTAATTTGTTGCTTTTTCTATTATACTTTTTATTATTCAAAAAGATTTTTTAAAAAAAGTTAGGCTTATTAAAGTAATTTTCGTACGTTTCCGATCAAAATATCTGATATACAATGTAGTTACTTAATGTGTTTTTTTTGCATTATCCACTTTCCTTAGCTACGTCAACCCTATATTACTGATGATTTGTAATTGAGGAGTGTTATTTCAAACCTTGATAAACACAGAGAAGTTACTTTCTCAGGAAACGCGTTTTGTAAATTTCGTATTAAACGATTCAGGGTTCACACTCGTTCTGTAAGTCCTGGAAATATCCTTGATTTGATTTTGTCCTGAAAACATCCTGGAAATGTCCTTGAAAATGCATTTCTGTCCTTGAAATTTACAGAAATACTGAATGCCAGATTTTTCATAATTATAATGAAGATTTTAATTCATTGCTATTTTTGTTTGTTATTCCGGTTTTTGTGGTGAATAACAATTTGTCATGATCCTGCATGTGTGGAGTGTGGGGGGTTGGTGGTCTTTCTTTCTCCGAACAAGATGGTTGACTGGGAGAACTTTTCTATTCTTTCATCTACTAGTCTGTCAGCTCATTCTTTGATACTATCTTCACTATCACTATCCTCCAGAAACTGTGCTTGGACCAGTATCAGTCCTCCATAGATTGGTGTATGATAACTTTTCCTATAATGACCTTTTTTCAATTAAGTTCATGAAAGAAATGTTCCATCATGCCTTCCATGCAAGGCAGTGCTATATGGCAGAACTGGAGAAGATAAAGACTGTTCAAAGAGAAAGTCAAGTGCAGAGCAAGAAGAAAAAGATGAGTGATAATATACAGCAACTGCAGAGGAAGAAAAGGAAATTGATGGAAACAAGTAAAGCTTTGGAGACTGAAGCAATGCAGTTTGCACATGAAACAGAGCAGAAGTCTTGCTTTACTTTATTGACAAAGGCAAATGCTATCCGTAGAGCAACTTCGCTAAAGAAGAAAGAAATTGTCTATAGATGACGAAATTATAGAACTCCATACTCAGTTGAAAAACTTGTAATATAATTCGTTTTTTTTTTTTTTTTCTAATTATATCTATCACACTCTCACACAGTGAAGATGCCATGTACGAAAAATTAGGTTTTGTTGTTTGTAAATTTGTTCGGTGCACAATTAAAATGTTATGTAGAAAGAATGAAAATACATGTGCTGAATATGGGTGGATCGGGTGACTATAAGGGGAGTTGGGAGACACCACACACACAAAGATAATTACGATTCGCTTTGTATATTAATACTGTACTTGCATTAATATTCACTGCATACGCTACTGTACTTTTCATTTCACTATCGTGAGTTTTGAACGTACGGTTGCAATCCTGCTATACTTTCCTGTGTCGAAGTCTTCGAAAATTGGAAATTTTTTTTTTTATTTATTTATTTTATTTAAGGGAGTGGGAACCCTAAACATTAAAGCTTTAACTATGAAAAGTGCACCGTAGAGTACTGTTGTAAGCACTAATTTGATTCAGAACAACATGCGCAACTATAACGTTAATATTAATGAAAAAAACTCAGTTTGGATATTTGAGTGATTTAATTATCGAGTTTTGAAAAAGAAAACTCAATTCGTGATTAGTTACAAAATAAGTCTAAATTATATCTGAATGTTCCATTTCGTATCCTCTGACTTTGACCGTTAGCTATTTTAGTGGATTTATGTTTTAATATTTTTGTGTAGGCTAATTCTATTGAGATATGCGCGGTGACTCAGTGGTAGAGCGTTTACCTCTGGTGTATGGGGTCCTTGGTTTGATCCCAACTCGCGCCATGTCAACTTTGTGGTGGACAAACACCGTGTGGGGAGGTTTTCTCGGGATTCTCTCCCACTTTCTTTATTTCAGCATTTCCTTCATTCTCGTCACCGTTTCCTTCAGATTAGCCGGCATAACAATGGGACGTATAACTTAAAGATTTCATTTCAATTTGATAATTTGAGCGATTATCGAGTTATTAAAAAAAATAAATAAAAAACCTCATCAATTTGTGATTAGTTACAAAAGTGGTGTTACAGGGAAAATATCACTTTAAAATGCTCCGTACTTTCATACACAAGTGGAATTGAGTGTTTATTCAGTAAAACTCTAATTATTCGGATTAATAACTTCTGGGCGCGATCTGGTTATGCACAAATCCGTACTATTAGGGAAATCATATATATATATATATATATATATATATATATATATATATATATATATATACAGTAAAACCTGTCTTCAACGGACCCTTTATTAAACGGAAAACTGTCTTAAACGGAAATATTTCACGGTCCCATGAATTTTGGAGAACAAAACGTGTAAAACTCCCTTCATTACGCAGAAACTGTGTTACGCGGACAACGGAAAGAAAAATAAACATTTAACGGAAAATTCTGAGTTCCGGACTACAGCGTTTAGAAGATGTTTAGACATTCTGTGAGACATATACATTACACTGTCTGCGATAAAATGTTCGTTCTTTTGCTAAATATTTCTGAACAATGTTGATCGTCCCCAACCACTACTCATATTCACCCCCACAAATTGTCCTTAATCCCCGCAACTTAATCAAGAATCATACGGAATGTCGAAAAGAAGAAAACGAGATAGAGGAATACGATACCGAGTTCCAAGAAGAGTGTAGAATAAATGCATATCAAGATTCTCACAGAAGTTAAAAGGAACTGCAAAAATTTGCCTTACGAAAAAATGATTCTGATTCACTTAGTATAATTTCTCAGGCTAAACTGTATGCGGAAAGTCAACCAGCCAAGCAGCAATGTACACAGAAAACCCTGCTTGGCTATTAGAAAAATAAAGAAAACGTGTGCATAGCATATTTTGTATTCATTTTATTTTATTTTATTTATTTTTTTTTTTTTTGCGTATTTATTCGTAGAAGAAAGAAGTACTGTAATCGAACAATGTACGTACAGCAATATATTTTCTCAGTATGCCCCTTTATAAGCATGTATTTTTTTAAAAAAGAAAAGAAAAGTCTACCTCCACTAAGTGGAAACCTGACTTTAACGGAAATTTTTGCAAGTCCCGCTCGATTCCGCTAAAGACAGGTTTCACTGTATATATAAAACTTATGAAATAAGAATTTTTCCTGTAATCGTTTTTGTTTAATAAAATGGTAGGCCCAGCGTACGCTTTGAAAATAATATATTTTCCTACAATTTAAGTGAAACAGTCTTACTGAAAAAATAACTTCGAAAATTCCAGTCTAACATAAATTTTAACGTTGGTTTAAATAGAATTCTTGTAAATGAAGGAATACATACAGTTTGCACTTCAATATATTTAAGGTGCAGTTTTTATTCTTGATATCTTTTCGGATATTTCAATCCGAATGATTGGAATTACAGTATGTTAAAAAAAAAAAGGTTATTTGGTATTACTTTTCTACTTTTGTAGAGTTCAAGATGATCAAAGTATTCATGTTATAATTACGAATGAAGAATTTACAAAGCAGAGAAATGTAGGGCTAGATTTATTGACAATTATGTGCTTGCATTTGGATAACATGGTTTCTGGTTTGATTACTGGTGAGGGCATAACATGTAAGTAATTACCCAGCATCTTGAGGCTGCTTGAAATAAACTATATTGAATTCCAATATAGAAACACAAATAAAGTAGGAATTTGAGTCGTGGTGACTATAGGTGTATTTATATCGTCAGTTTGTGCCGACCTATAGCAAAATTGTCCCAACAATTTCTTCAAGTATCCAAAATTGGTTGCAATTTTGAAATTCAATCAAAAGCAAGCATAGGAGCTACATTTTATTTAACAAAGCAGTCTAAGAGCTAAAAATAAACACACATGCTGTTCTTGCTAGGCTCTGGTTTCGATTCCCATTGACTTAGGTTTGATGTTAAACTCCGAAGTGTTACGATATGGTGGTATAAACTAGTGATATAGCTTATAGTTGACAACATTTTGCGATTATTATTTTTTTGAGGGGGGGGGGGCGAGGGATGGCGTGTTTACTCCCACTGTTGTTTGTGCATAAATGCCTTCTTCATCACTCATTTCCGTTTATATTTCTTCTCATTTAGCTTTCAATGGGACAGCCGTGGGATATTGAACTAACTCACTCACTCTATAGCCTAAGGAACCCAGAGGAAATCGCCCTACCTCTGAGTCACTGTGCCCCCTACCACGACCACAGAGCAGCTTTGTGGTTATATGGTTAGCGTACGTCTCTTCGAACCCGCCAGCCTTTGGTTCGATTCTTCGTGGGAGTTCATGTGGTTCCAATCCTACGTTTTATATAGCCTCGGTGCTAAAATGGACACTAAACTTCAAACCATTCACCCACTAATAATAATAAGAAAAAAAAACATGTTCTCATTTTTCAAGTTCTAGTAGGGGGCACAGTGTCTCAGTGGCAGAGCGCTTATCTCTGGTGCCTGGGGTCTCTGGTTCAATACTCGGCCAAGTAAGTTTGTGGTGGACATCGTCTCCTACCGCATTCTCATTCCACCAATTCTTCCATCATCATTCACTTGCCTCAGTCATCGCCCCCCTTACCTAAAGGGCATAATCATGGCAAGTTAAGCCGAAAAATCTCGTTTCATTCAAGATTTAGCTGCCAGAGGTGAGAAAGATCCAGCGACTGTACTTGGAAATATGATTTTCCTTTGAAACAGAGGTGAATAAAACATTAATATTATTGCGATTTTGCAAGCTTTTGTTTCCCTCCTTCCTTCATGCTGATAAAGTGGTAGCAATGTAGAGACGGAAAAGGGAGTGGCAAAGGAGAAAATCCAAGTGTTTTTTTTTTCTTTCTTCTTTGTACTGTATGGGAAGTGGTGAAGGAGCAAGTTTCTGGAGGGAATATCTTGCAATTAATCAGACTGCTTTATCGGTCTACAACAGCCAGAAGCCGTTCTTATCTCTTCCTGTGGTGGTTACACTTCCAGGATGCTTTGGTAACGGTTTCCTGCTCCCAACAGGGAACGGAATGGGTTGGAATAAACAACAACATGGTTTTAACTTTTTAAACAATGAGGTTAAAAAGTTCGTTGTACTTATTTTTGAAAATAATACGTATTGATTCAATGTCCGTAACTTATCGTTGTAGCCATTGGCATGTGTTAACTTCTGCACATTTTGAAAATACTGCAAAAAATAAACTCTCATACAGGCAGGCCTGTATTTAAGTAAGTGCTATTCTGTGCTCGCGCACAGGGCGGCACAATTTAGGGGGCGGCAAAATTTTGGATTTCTTTTTAAGATTCACAATAAAGTAATATTTAAAACCAGCAACCCTCAGAGCCCCACGCAAGCGCGAGAAAATGTGTGTTTAATTCGCTCTAATTACAGTACTTACTAATTAGCTAGCTTACCTGATTACTTATAAAATGTCATCCTTTCCCACCTCGACCCCAAGGGGTGAGGCGTGAGGATGAAGTTGAACATAATGAAAATTGATACCGTTGAACTCAGCGACCTCGAACACTTATTTTCGATCACTTTTAAAATCTCGCTCCCTCCCTGGGGAGTGAATTATGACCTAGAAGTTGAATTCAATTAAAACTGTCAGTATTCATCTCAGCGACCCCAAAAACTGTGAATTCAACTCTAATGTAGGTCTTTTTTTTTGGGGGGGGGGGTCAAATTATGTAGAGCACAGGGGCGTGCAGTATATAAATACGGGCGTGCATAAAGTCTGGAATTCTATTTTTTCAAGTACTGGAAACAGGGCCGGCCCTAGGCAATTTATCGCCCCTGGCATCATTCACTGCCCCATTTCGTCAGAAAGAACAAACCTTAAAAGTCACGGTTTTAAGTATGCTACCCTATCATGAAGAACGAAAGGAAGGAAAACAGCACTCGCACTCAGAAAGGCCTAAACACTACAAATACAATTTCGTTGTCTGTTTTTTTTCTTTAAATAAAAATCTATTATGTTAGTGAAAGATAAAGCTAACACACCTGCAGAGGAAAAATGGTAATCCTTTTTATAGAATTCAGTATCGAGCTTCAATCTCAATATATCAGTTGGTAATTCCACTGCAACTAGCTCTTTTATCTTTCTTTCTTGATTTTTCTTCTACACTTGTTAAAATAATTTTAAAATAACTTGTTTTCACCGTCAATGATAAGAAACTTGTTTGTGACAAAGACAAGACTAGTTTTCATATCAAAACTGTGGTAACTAACTAAATGGAACAGGTGTTCGCTACTGTTCGAGGATTGAATTCTTGTATTTGACAATAATGAAGCAATTCATGCTGGGATTTGTTTGACCATTTGCTTTAGCACTGTCCATGTGACATTAATGCGACTTAAATATGCTTTATGAATGTAGTATTCAAATACAAGGTCAGCTTAGTAAATTTAACTATAGTTTAAATAATATAGTTATGACAGATTTTTCCGCCCGTAGGGCAGAACCATCACTGACTCCAGGCAGGAAATACGAGGATTGTTTTTTTTTTTTTCTGGAATCGTTCGAATTGTTCTGGTAGACTATTAGGAACTAAAGTCGTCATAAGCTGTAAAATACCATAGTTAAAAATTCGCAAAACTGAATATGACGCTCTGTTTTTTAACAATGAACTTGATAGCCAGAAACTGTTATATGAAATTAAAATTAAGTTACATTATTGAAGATAGCAAGTGAAAACATTTTCTCCTACTGTAAGAAGTCTACAACCAGTTACCTTCAGCATTCTCCAGTATTAGAGAATTTGCCTTTCCTTCTACAATATTGTAAAATATAATTCAGCAGTTTATAAGGTACGACAAATGGATTCAAAAATAAAATGTTAATTATGTAAATGTTAACTATGTATTATTATTATTATTATTATTATTATTATTATTATTATTATTATTATTATTATTATTAAATATTCTGCCTCCTGACAGTTTCTGGGATTTTTTAAAGGTTTGGGCCAGGAAATGTGTCTTCCACGCTTCTCGATCTTCAGGTTCCTCGTTTAACTCCTAATATTTTCTTCTATTCTTCAGATCATCGATTAATTATTGTTCTTCCTGTTCCTTGCTTTCCTTCCATGTTTCCTTTATGGCGGTATCATTTCTTCGCAACATATGTCGAACCCAGTTGGTCTTTCTATGAATGGTGCTAGCTAAAATCGTCCTCTTCTCTCCTATCCGTTTTAAAACATCTTCGTTTGTTACTCTCTCTGTCGATTTTATCTTCTCCATCTTCCACCAACACTGCATTTCGAAGCTCTCTAAATATTTCTTCCCTGACTTTCGTAATGTGCAAGTTTCTGAACTAGAAAGTCCAATACTCCATATATAACACTTGATCAATTTCTTCCTTAGTCCAATATTAAAGCTGCTTGTTAGGAGTGATCTTTTCTTGTTGAATGCTTCTTTGGCTATGGCAATTCGTGACTTGATCTTTGGTGCAGTAAGTGTCTTTCGTCAAAATACTTCAAAGATACTTGACTTCTATTTGTTTGTTTAAACTATATAACAAATAATTTAGAATCTGTTACCAGTTGGATTGTGGGTTGACCACCTTTTGTCGCTTTATTCATTTAATCCAAAGGAAGTTACTATAAACTTTGAACATAAAGGTCAGTATAACGCAATGATTTTCTACTGGTTATGTTTTCTTGTTGTGCAGGTTTAGTTAGATTTAAAAAAAAAAAAGTTTACTGTTTTTTTCTTGTTTGTTTTTCTTATATAAAATGTGATTAATCTCTGCTTTGTTTTTTTTATTTTTTTTTTTTTATTTTTAATCGTTTGGAAACAAGCAGAATTTCGCAAAACTCTATGGTAGAGAATTATACTGTATACATTCTGCTATATCTGTTTGTGTATTGTTATAGAAATTAAATAGCAATCCTATTGTAAAATTTGTATGTCCATTCCAGGTCATTATTTGTTGATACTATAGAAAGCTCGAGTTTCGTATAACGGGGCAACATTGATTAGTTTGTATAAGTAAATATGTGTGAAGTATTGCCATAATTCACTCAATTCTTCTATACATTATCCCTAATTCTAATAGTGATTATGTTGTTTGACTCCAGGCTCCTAATTTACGGTTTCTCTATTACAAATACAGGGGAAGTGAACTGTTCGCCCTGCCCCTATTCTGCTAGCTTAGTCGTCTGGACTAATTATCCCACTCAAGCGAAACAACATATATAAAAATAGGAAAAATCTATAAAAGAACAGATGTGAAAGAGAAGCCTCCACTGTAAATATAATAATAATAATAATAATAATAATAATAATAATAATAATAATAATAATAATAATAATATATTATTTATAATAGAAATAGATAAGTCTCACTGTGGCTCAATGGTAGAGCGCTTACCTTTGGTGCGTGGGGTCCGTAGTTCGAACCCCGACCAAGTAACACATCTTGTCCGTGAATATTCTCGGAATATTCCTGTTTCCTCCCACATTTTCATTCCGCCAATTCTTCCATCATCATTCACTTGCCGTATTAATCGTCTCCCTTAGTCTAAAGGGCATAATCGTGGGACGTTAAACTGAAGTCTTCCATTTCATTACTTTTCATCCCAAAAATAAACTACCCCTTCTCGTTTTTTCATAATTTTATTTATGCCATTTATTAGGGTTATTAATTTGTTTATAAATTATCAACGAAATTGCGCGAATCGTATTTGAGAAAATTGTTTTTAAAAAAAAATAACTAAAAGTAAACTACCCCTTGTGAATATTTGCATGACAAGCGATTGATTTATCTTTATAGGATTATTTATGAAATATTTATTTGTAAAACACGAAAAATTGCTTGAATCGTTTTTACAAAACCATACGAGAAAAACTAATTCCCAAGTATGTATTATTTCTCATGGATTTTTCAGAACAAAAAATAGTTATGCCATAGTGTCAGGTTATTAGTGAAACATTCACAAGTAGTATGCTCGTAAAGAGTATATGTGTAATCTTTTTGTAAAGATAACAATGTGCTAGTTAACACTGTATTTTGTTGCATGTACAATACACAGAAAGGCCTATATACGTATTTTATTCTTTTAGTAAAATAAAAGCTCTTAATAATTATTTGAAACGAATGACACTTTTTTAGCGCCAAAAAAGTTAACTTTTCTCTTTTCTCGAAATGTACACATTATAATTTACCCTCATGCATTTATCTTGTTCACTCGGTGTCTATCTACTGTATAAGCTTTATATTTGGACAATATTTTAGTTCAATAGCAATTAAAATTTCCGATTTTATGATAATTTTAGACTATAACTCATTAACCATATTGTGCCGTTGTCTTCCTAGTATGATAATTAACTAACTAACTAAGTCTATGGCCTATGGAACCTGGAGGTTCAATGCCGCGTTCACAAAAGCTCTCCACTGACTTCCATCCTTAGCTAACTGCATCCAGTTTCTGCTTTGTATTCCAATCTCTGCGAGATCCATCTTAATATTGTCCTCCCATCTGCGCCTAGGTCTTCCTAATGGTCGTTTTCCGATTGGTCTTCCAGTCAAGACTTTGAAAGCGTTTCTACTTTCTTCCATTCTAGCTACATGACCTGCCCATCCAAGCCTCCTAGACTTGACGACCCTAACAATGTTGGATAAACCGTATAAATTATGTAGTTCCTCGTTATAAAGTTTCCGCCATTCTCCATTCCCGTTCCTCTTGGGTCCGAATATTCGTCTCAGGATCTTGTTCTCGAATACTTTCAGTCTATGTTCTTCCCTCAGAGTAAGTGACCATGTTTGGCAGCCATACAAAACAACAGGCATGATTATCTATCTATACCACAGTATAGATAGTATAACTTTATTATTAGTATGATAATAAAGAGCTTAATGATAGTAAAATTTAGTATCAGTTTCATTTCATTAAGTGAAGTGAATCTCGCACACCATCAATTTTTAAGTTTACAAATTGTTAGTTTTTGAATCAAAACATCCAACATATTTCACGTAAAAAATTTCTTGCAGGCCTTATATTTGGAGAAATACATATAGTGTAGCCTAACTATCACTTAACTTAGTATGATGTGCTTATTCCGTAAAAGATACGAAAACTCGATTTAGGGACAGTTCAAAAATTTTGTGGTCCCTGGTCAAAAAGGTAATTATTGACCCAAATCGCAATATTTTGATGCATTTTTTTTTTTGGATCATTCCTAAAATTCTTGGCCAAGATCGCAATCTCCTCATCCACATTTTTTTTTTTTTTTTTTTTTTTTTTGAACATTCTTAAAATTCTTGTTAAGACAGTTTTCTTGGAAACTACACTTTATGGATTTTAAAAGGATAAATGAGTTACGCCAATTAACAAGTTCTTAATGGGATATTTTAGTATGAGATATGAAAAAATCGCCTGAATCGTTTTTGAGAAAATCATGTGGAATAGCTCACCCTAAGATATAAGTTACTCCGTATGGATTTCATTCAGGACAAATCATGTGTCATCTTGTCAGATTATTAATTTATATTAAATATTTGTTTATGAAAGTCTGAACAAAATTGCCTTAGTCGTTTTTGAAAAAATCGTCTGAAAATAACTCTCCGCAAGAATAACTACGACTTCTGGATTTTTTTTTTTCAGAAAAAATGTTTATTCCACAGTATAGAATTGTTAACGAAATATAAGCAAAATTGTTAGAGTCGTTTTTGAGAAAATTGCATTTTTTAAAATGTATATCCTTGAGTAAACTACCATTATTTTTTATGGTAGGAAGAAAATTCGAAAGACCCTGCCGAGAAATCTTATAAAAAGCTTACGTTTCAAATTTGATACAAATGCGTTGAACAAGATGGCGTCTAGGCCATGGAATTTGTAAATCCGTTAAAAATCTCGAATTTAATTCTTCCATGATGACCATACGTTTTTGTCTCCTATCGTCCCTCAAAAGTTAAAAAAAAAAAAAAGAAAAGAAAAGAAAAAAAACCTGACAATGTATAATTTATTTCTTGCATTTAAAAAAAATAACCAGAAGACACCAAAAGCTTCAAATGAAATGCATTCTTTAAGTTTTACTTCCGACGGTTATGCCATTTAGGCTAAATGAGACGGTGATGATGAGAAATGAATGAAATGGTAGAGTGAAGGTAGTGGGAGTAAACGGAAAACCCCGAGAAACTTCACGTACAGGATGATTGTCTACCACAAAGCTCACTTGGTGCGAGCTGGGATCGAACCGAGGTGAATGCTCTACCACTGAGCCACCGCAGCTCCAAAAGCTTCAAATTTAAAATGGAAAGAAAAGAAAAGAAAAGATGTTAAACATCTGGTCCCAGTACTTAATTTTGTTATTATATGAAGAAATTCACGAAATAATTGATTTTTAAAATATCGAGATGAATTTTTGATACCGAGATTTTTTCTTTGGTACGAAACTTGCAAGTTTCCGTTTATTTCTTTAAAAGTAAAATAACCTACCTATTACACATAAGACATTTTATTTGTTTGGTTCGTATGTAAGTATTGTGTTACAATTATGAAAATAAAAATAAAATTATGACAAATTCCACCAGCCCAACAAATATCACTTAAAATAGATTCACTTCCAGTCGCTTCAAGCTATTTCTAGCGCTAAGCTCCCTAATTGCAGCACTTGTTTAATGACAAATTAGTATTTATAGTCTTTTTCTCAGAGATCGGACAATCATAATCGTACAAGTAGGCGATTACGTTGAGTGTGAACATATTATCCGGTGTTGAGCGTGCAATTGAGCGTGGTTTTACGCTCAAACTCACCTATATGTCGAGTTAAACTTAACTCACGCTCACATTTTTTTCAAAACGAGTTAGCTTATGATAAAACTCACGAAAAACGTGCGCGTTCAAGTCAGCTAGCTCAAATGAGTGCGCTCATTTACAACCCTAGCCTATGATCTCTTACAGGTATGGTCTCTTCAAAAAACTTACATAGAAGTATGCCTGACTAACGACTTGGATTTGTATACCAGATAAAGGAACAAACGGGGGCCACAGTGGTTTAGTGGTAGAGTGCTTATCTTTGGTGCGTGGGGTCCCTGGTTCAATTCTTGGCCAAGTAAGTTTATGGTGGACAATATCGTGTTCGTGGGTACTCCCACTTTCTCATTCCACCAATTCTTCCATCCTCATTCATTTGTTTTAGTCTGAAAGGGTATAATCGCGGGACGTTAAACTGAAAGATTTCATTTCATTTCAAACGAACAAACATATCTCCTTTTTTATATGTTAAAAGTATAGTGGCATGTATTGTATCTGTTCAGAAATAATACAGTCATGGGCGCCGAAGAAAATTTTCTAAAGGCCATCTCCCTGGTTGCTATATTACATTTGGTATTTTTTTTATTTGTATTAAGAAAATCTTAGAAAATCTAAGTTGTTATAATACCAGGGCTCATAGCGAGTCACTTTTTTTTTTTTTTTTAACTAAAAGTTACTTCTTTTCAAGTTTGTCACTAAAAGTTACTTTTTTTTTTTTTTTTTTCAAATTTGTCACTAAAAGTCAGTGGAGAGCTTTTGTGAACGCGGCACTGAACCTCCGGGTTCCATAGGCCATAGAGTTAGTTAGTTAGTTAGTCACTAAAAGTTACTTTTTTTTGGAGGAAAAGTGAGTTTTTCGTGTGATTTTTGTTTTGCATTGGTAGTTTTGTAAGAAAAATATAAAAATAATTGTTTTGCACTGGTAGTTTTCTAAGAAAAATATAAAAATAAAAGGAAAAAGGCAGAAACTTGTTACTCGTTACTCTTCTGGAAGCTTCAATACTTGCTGCCGCATGTGAAACAGCTTTATTCTCACTTCAGCTTTTATTCTTTCTAAAGCACAGTGGATGGTTGGTGCATGCTTAAGCTCTCAAGGTGTCGTTGATGAGAACCCTTCTGTGTCTATTCTTTCTTCTGTCATAATAGTCTTTTAGTTTTCTCTCCGCTCAACGTTGTGTGCGTGTGTTTGTGTGGTTCATCATATTCGTCTTGCGTTATGATTCTTGTATATTCTTCTTAAGAGTAGGTGATGAATTTGAATATTTCATGGCTTTGAGAACTCTCAGTGCTAAGTTACATATAATGTTTGGTTCCACTTACTCAGAAGCTTCTTACATCTGCTAAGTCTGCTTACCGTAACCACAAATCATACTTCTTCTTGTTCACCTCAACCATAGGTTGGTGGGCAACATGGACATTTTAAAACTTTTCTCCCGTTTGGGAGAGCTGTTTTATACTTTGATAAGGACTCTTCTTCGTAACTGCATCTAGATATTCTATCCTTGGTCTTCCTCTTCCTGGTTTTCCTTCTGCCTTTCTCTCTATCAGCATAGTGATCCAATCGGAGTGTCGAATAAGATGGCAAAACAAAACAACAAACAAAGAGAGAGGTGATGGAGAAATTGACCAAGGGAAAAAAGGGGCATGATGAGATTTTGGTAACTTTTTGGTCACTTTTTCATGTGCTTTTGGTCACCTTTCAACTATTTATGAGACCAGACCACTATTAGCCCTGTAATACGCATATACATTTCCGTGAGTCGGGGGGGGGGGGGAGGCGTCCATGAATTCTATGAAGTCTATATCTTTGAAACGATTGATTTTACGAAAAAAAAAAGTCTAAGAGCCTTTTTTTTGTGTAACAATTTGTAAACTACAATTTTCCTCATAACTATTTACCACGAAAAATTGACAATTTTCGAGATAATTACAAAAACCTCCCTGTCCTCTTTCATTCCTTCAAAACAAAAGAAACTACGGCTCAGATTAGGGGCACTTTTCAGAGTATGCTGAGGGCATAAAAATAAAGGTCTTCACAAAAACGCAACTTGTTCTGAATTTTTTTCGAAATTTAAATCTAATTTTACTGAGCTTACTACTACTTAATAGAGATTAGGAAGAAGGTAGAAGACCCAACCACCGAAAATTAAGCAGCAATAGCAAACAGCAACTTGGAACAAATATGCTTGAATTTATGTAATTATCTAGTTCTTAATGTATGTCCTTGGCGAAGTATTAGAAAATGGCCATTATTTCTTCAACTCAAGATATGCAATGCTGCAATTTGCGTAATTATTGTAATTTTAGCATTATTTGAGTCTTCGATACATGGCAAAATCGTACCCTACGAAGTGAAAGTTATAATCAGAAAAATTGAAAAACAATTATTAGATTCCTTTCAACTATTATACTGCACATTATTTTTTTTTAAATTCTGAATGTTTTAAGTGTATACATTTTTAAAGTGTCACATGTTTTTTGTGTAACATGTATGTTAGTAGTAATTTTCCGTCATAACTTTGATTTTACATTAATTCAGACCTCTACATAATATTTAATTAATATACAGATGGTGATCAGAAAAATGGAAACACCTGAACGAAATTGCAACTTACAAGATTAATATGGTGTCGGGCCACCTTTCGCCTTCAGAACAGCCTTGATACGACGTGGGATGGAGGCATAGAGGTCGTGAATGGTAGCAAGTGGAATTTTACACCATTCCTCGTGCAGGCCAGTTCTGTGAAAGAGGATGGAGGTGGAAATCGTCGCCGGAGTCGTGTTTCCAAGACGGACCACAGATGTTCAATTATGTTGAGATGTGGAGATTGGGCGGGCCAGGGGAGGTGTTGAACTTCATTCCGATGTTCCTGAAACCACGCTGCAACAACGCCAGCTGTGTGAATGGGTGCATTATCATCCTGGAAGATGGCGTCATTGTCCGGGAACAATATCCGGACCATAGCATGCAAGTGGTCTCCTAAAATTGTGACATAATCGTTGGCAGTGATTCGTCCGCTAAGTTTGACCACAGGACCCAATGAAAACCATGATATGGCGTTCCACAGCATCACCGAGCCGCCGCCATGTTTCACAGTTGGGCGGAGACACTGCAAATCATAAGCTTCTTTGGGCGTTCTCCACACATAAACACGGCCTGTGGTTGGGAATAGGGTGAAGGATGACTCATCCGACCATATCACACGTTTTCAGTCCTCAACGGTCCAAGTTGCATGGTCGCGGCACCATTTGCGGCGTGCGAAAGCGTTATGGTCCCTGATGAGCGGTTTGACCCGTGCAACACGACCCCGTAAGTTCATGTCATGTAATTCGCGGCGGACTGTGATTGTCGAAACAGGGCGGGGGAGGTGCTGATTGAGTTCCTCCGTCACTTGCTCCGCAGTGGCACGACGGTTCTGCATGACAATGCACTTTAATACCCGGCGTGACCTGTCACTCATGATTTTCTTCCGCCCACTGTTCCGCTTCCTCGATGTGGTTTTCCCGTGTGTTATGTAGGCCGTCATCACCTTCAACACTGTCCCACGCTACACACCTAACACAGTAGCCACTGCCGTCACACTCACTCCACATAACTGCGCACCAACAATTTGCCCTCTTTGAAAATCTAAGAGGTCTCCCATTTTACACTACCTCCGTCTGCTGCAGCCACTGGACACTGCTGTTCCACTGCGCCTGACGTAGTATGGAGACCGAGCTAACACAGCACCACCAATGGTCCGGCGCTGCGGGCGCCACGACACCACTGCCAACCCATACATCTGACGTGTTGCCAACTACAGGTGTTTCCATTTTTTTGATTACCATCTGTAGTGTTCTACTCTATCCCCAGATCTGCAAATAATTTACAATATATTTGAACTTCTATATGAAGACACGCTTGACATCAAGGACCTGCAGATACGATTACTATTTTTAATAGATACGTTCAGAATATTAAACGAAGGAAATTAGATCTAAGTAATAATGAATTACTTTGTTTCTCCAACGTTGATGTGCACGGTGGCTCAGTAGTAGAGCGCTTACCTCTGGTGCGGGGGGTCCCTGGTTCGATCTCCATCCAAGTAAGTTTGTGGTGAACAGCATCGTATCCGGTGAGTTTTTCGGGGGACTCCCGTTTCCTCCCACATTCTCAGTCCCAATTCCTTCATCATTAATCATCACTTGCCTTAATCAATTCGTCTCCCTTAGCCTAAAGGGCATAATCGTGGGACGTTAAACTCAATGATTCTTTTCCATCCTAAAGTCGATGTTCAAATTGTTTAAGTTTGGGCTTGAAACAATTTTGATCTGACATTTCGAAAATAGGTAAACATTAAAATTTTATGAAGGTAAAGGAGAGGGTATATTGTCGAATGGTGGATATAGAAGAAAATTGAAGGAGGCAACGTAAACTGCCGAGGATGTTCTGAATATTGTTATTATCTAACTTGCTTGACGACGTCTTGGTGATCGCCGCGCTAATCTATCGGTTCGTGAGAGATCACTGAAATCGATCACGAAAGGAAAAAAAAAAAAAAAAAAAAACAGTATTGGTATTAGGCGTATTGTCCATACATTTCTTAAAATTAAAATTCCCCAGCCGAGCCTTCATGGCACTGTTTTGTAATGTTGTGTTCTCTTTCGTTACATTTTTTAAAGAGTTGTGTCATCCCCAATGCTCTTCAGTAGCAAACGCAACCCTCTGAACAAATCCTCTTCAATCGCACCTCCATTTTCTTTTCTCTGTCGGTGTAGCTCTCTAAGTTTGTATCGCATTATGTGCACGCTTGATTCCAGAATATTTTGTCGAAACAGGGGTCAAAATGTGAGGAGGGTGGACTGCGCCATTTCTTTGACTTAAAAATTCACGAATGCGGAGTTTAACACAGTTGACAGAAGAAAGATCAGAGGCGATAGTACTTTTGCAAATTCCTTTCACTCCGTCTCTCTAGAAAGTATGTCTGGAAGAAGCTATGTTAGCTTTGTAGTGTAAAAGCACCGGTACTAACTAAATCTATGACCTATGAAACCTGGAAGTTCAGAGCCGCATTCACAAAAGCTCTCCACTGACTTCTGTCCTTAGCCAACTGCCCCAGTTTCTACTTTGTATTCCTATTTCTACGAGATCCATCTTAATATTGTCCTCCCATGTGCGTCTAGGTCTTCCTTATATAAAAGTGTACGATCCTGTTAAATAATGAAAGTAAATACTCATCTTCATTTCAGAATATGTTAAGTTTTTATGTTGTATTATACGCTTTTACATATAAATAATGTACGGACCTGCAGCATAAATTATTTGCATTAAATGATCATGATTTCGGCTCGTGTAGGAGAATCTGGAGCCTTGTTTTGATCTACAGTACCTTTAAAATGAAGTAACTGGCTGTGTCCTACATTCCTGTTCGTATTCCAAAAACTAGACCACGGTGTATATCGGTCACGGAAGTCACGAAATCAGAAAACGGTCATGAAAGTAAAGAAAAAATCACGAAATTTAGCTTTTGGGTCATGATTTTTTTTATCTGTATAAATATAAGTAGAGACTGGATTTTTTTTTCTGTAAAACGTCAAAATTCATAATCAGAAATGTCTATGGTCGGCTGTAGACGCTCCAAATCGCAAGCAAAGTATGCTTCTATCGCATGCATGAAAATTCGGCCGAATTCGCACCCAAAATTCGCTCTTGAGAATGTTACGAAATTTTATAGTTTGGTGAAGAAAAAGCCAGAAAAAGTCACGAAATTTCAATTCGGAATTTTAGTAGACACCCTGTAGACCGAATAAATGTAAATGAGCATTTATTACAGTAGATGAAAGTATTCACAGAATAAATAAAATTTACATTTTTTTTTCTAATTTCTAAACATCGAATGCACAAATATTTTCCCCACAATTTACCAACTCTGAATGAATAGCAAAAACTGGATGTGCAATTACTTGTCGCACGGTATAAATAAACCTTCCAATTTTTAAAATATTTCATAATACCTGAAGGAATCAATGCATTAATTATTTATAAAAACACGAACAAACTGTGTGAATCTGCCACAACAAGTAAATATAGAAGGAATCAGCATTTTTAGAGGAACAACAGGAGTCTAGGTAACAGCCAGTTACTTTATTCTCGAGGTACTGTGGAGCAAAAGAGGGTTCTGGATTCTCCTACAGAAATCGATATCATTGTCCTTTATTCATATAAATAATTTCTACACCAGGTATGTACACTTATGTCCAAAATTATTGTCGCATGTCTATAAATATGCTGTTCTAGGAATATAATTTGATAACGAATTCGCCCGGTATTTCTTATAATGTTAGTATGTGTATAATCGTCAAAGACATGTATGTGGCAAATTTCATGTCAAAAGAGCAGTAAATAAGAACAATAAAACAAAAATAAAATTTTCTTGTCCATTTAGCAACATTTTATTTTACTCATCATAAGTTTCGTATTTATAATTCTTTTCCTATGAAATTTACAACAAATATACATTTCCCGTTTATGCACACAGTATCAGTATTAAAAGTACCCTGCAAAATCATTATGAAATTATATTCTTACAAGAAGACAGTTATAGATATGCGACAATCATTTTGGACATAAGTGTACGTTATTGTGCATATTAATTTAAGAAATTCGGTACTTGTAACCATTGGTAGCATATTCTGATACGCTTGTAACAAGTACTGTGAAGGAACGAACAATATATTATTATTATTTTTCAGTCTTATCTAAAGTTTCGGTTTTTCGTGTAACTAATTTCTTTCACTCGTATTTTATATACCATTTCTCAACATCTCATCACCTTCCTGTTCTCTGACAAGATATTACGAATAATTATATGTGATATATCAAAACTTGATCAGATTTCGTCTTTCTGGCAGTAGCATATTGAGAATTTTATACATTTTACATACTAGCAGAATATTCGCTCTTCGCACGGGGAGACGGCCATTTTCAATTATTTTTACATGTCACCATCCCCCCCTAGGAGTACTAATGGGGGCTGAATTTGGATTTAAGCGGCATTGGAAGTGTCGCTGTTCATCTCAACAACCCCGAAAACTATGGAATCGACACTAATATCGGTCATTTTCGATCATTTTTATATATTTCCACCTCTCTCTCCTTCAAAATGAAATGATAAAAAGACATCCCAGGCCCGAACCTCATCTATGTTGAAAACTTGATCGAGATCGGTCAAATGGTTCGAGTTATTCAGTCAAAACTACATTGTTACTTTTGTTTATATATATAAATAGATAGGTACACTCATGTCCAAAGTGATTGTCGCATATCTATAACTGTCTTCTTGTAAGAATACAATTTCATAATGATTTTGTAGTGTACTTCGGGAAATGTATATTTGTGGTAAATTTCATAGGAAAAGAATTATAAATAAGAAAATTAGAATGAGTAAAACAAAATGTTGCTAAATGGACAAGAAAGTTTCATTTTCGTTTTATTATTCTTATTTACTGCTCTTTCGACATGAAATTTGCCACATACATGTCTGCCGATTATACACATACTAACATTATAAGAAATATCGGCGAATTCGTTATCAAATTATATTCCTATAGCAACATATTTATAGACATGCGACAATAATTTTGGACATGAGTGTACATTTATTACGTTTTTCATTTCTTGAAAAATTCATTTGAAATCTTTGTCAGACTTACAAATTCATAAAATTTGTCATCACAAAACATGGAAGCGAGTGTTATTAATATAAGTTGGTATTCCTTAAGTTATTTAAGTAATTATTTCGAAATTATTTTAATTCATCTTATTCTTTGCTTACATTTAAGATCCCATTTCATTCCATTTTTGTTTCTGGCATTTGCGCTATAAATAGCAAAATTTATAATAGTTTCAAAAAGAAAAAAAAAACAAGAAACATTCACGTTCTGAAATAAGGTTAAAAAAAATAAATTATTATTGTGCCATAAAGTCAACTCTTGTGATTTGTAAAATGGTGAAGGGCGTGGTCTGTGTAAATATTGTGAAATTTCGGTAGAATAATGGTCAGCCATTGTGAGTTAGATTTCTGTTATTATTTCCTTTTTTAAATGTCAAAGGAGGGATTTTGCGTTGTTGTTTGGTCTTCAGACATTGTCGTCAGCCAATGAGCTGCTATCGCTAGACATTTCCTGTAGGGGTGTCAGTCTCCGAATAGAGATTATAAAGGAAATAGCTGAGGCCCCAGCAAGGGAAAGTTATCTAGTATTTCGTGTTTCATACTCATTGTGCCTTTCAGTCGCAGTGTGAACTCGACGCGATTTCTTTTGTTCCCTAGCTCTGACTTCTGGTTCTAGAAACAGCTTGCAACCAACAAGGATGGAGGTAAGACATGTATTTTTCAGATACCGTAGTTGAACTGAAAGAAAGGACTAATTTTTTTCTAAATATTTTTAGAAGTTAAGAATAATTATTCCAAATCGTAATTGTTCTTCGATGTAGCAGCTCACTTGCTGGAAATTTAGAAGTTTCCGTACATTGCAGTCCTTTGCTAAATTTCTTCGTTTTAAAACAAGAAGTATTGGATTGAATATGTCATATCAAATTTAGTTTTACGTTTTCCTTATGTTAGCTTCTACTGTATCCACTAGTACTGTAAACATATTCTACGTGGGTCGTTCAATATATGTTTCCCTACGCTGTAAAAATCTATGTGTAGGTGGGTCCTTCCTCACTTCTCTACATAATCCCCATTGAAATTCAGGGATTTGTCCCACCGTTGCACCAATTTCTCCGAACTCTTTGCAAAAATTCAGGGCTCTGTCTGTTTAGCACTCTCCTTACATTTCCGCTTCACTTCTTCATCACCAGTTGACAGGAGAGCAGGCCGCTTATATCAAACCTGAACTCTTCTTCAGGGAAACACAATTCGATATAGGTGACCTGGTCTCTTCTTCTTGACGATGACGTCCGTCTCCACTCAGCACGCAAATAAGAACCAAATTGAAGAATTAGTGTGGGAATGGCTGCCCCACTCTCCATATAGCCTCAATTTAGCACCGAGTTGCTTCCATCTTTTTCACTCTACATTGTAAGGTAAATGTTTCGAAACAGATGAAGAAATGAAGCAGAATGTGATAAGAATGCTAAATAGCCAGCCCTGATTTTTTATTATTATTATTATTATTATTATTATTATTATTATTATTATTATTATTATTATTATTATTATTATTATTATTATTATTATTATTATTATGGGTTTGGACAAATTACTGCAACGGTGAGACAAATGCCTGAATGTCAATGGAAATTAACGGAGAGGTGAGGAAGGACCCACCTACACATGTATCTTAAAAAATAAATATTTTATAGCTTAGGGAAACATATATTGAACGACCCACGTATTCTAATCGATTTATTTTATTCTTCTTTAATTGTCTTCAGTGCTTGAAATAAAAATGAAAATCTTCCCTCGTTCTCTCCCAATATTTAAAGAGGTTAACAAGAAAAACTAATATTTTGTGTAGGTGTCGCTAGTTGTAATTATTGGTAGTTTAGAACGGGATAATGTGAAGAGTGTAACGGATAGATGTCGCTTACATTCACTTCCTTCATATTATCCACTTCTGGCCTTAAACAAAAGTTATGAAGACTGTTTGGAGGATCACTTTTTTTATTACATTTTCAATATGGGAAGCATTTTCTATTTTGATTTACAAATGCTTCCACGTACGGTTACTATCAGTATCTTCAGTATTATTCTTTTCTCCCAAGCTTTAAGTGGAATTTCCTCAGTTTTCGAACTAAATTACTCCATTCTTCTTGATTTCCACATTTCACTGATCTTTTTTCGCTGTTCTTTTTTTTTATTATTTCCACTTTCCTACTTAACACAGTACAATAACAGGATTGTACTGACAGTATTATTCGTAATAGTAGTATTTTAAATTTTACATTGTTTTTAAAAAATTGTGTAAATACGCCATGGTTTTCGGTGGGCAACTTTAACTGTAGCATAAGAACAAAACGAAAAGAATTAAATATTATCTTAATAAAGAGCAAATTAATAAGTAGCAATTAGTAAAAGGGAACATTGAATTCAAAAATCAAATTAGAGAGTCAAATTAAACAAGTAATTCAAAGTGAAGAATGAAATTAAACGTGTCGTGATTACAATCTCTTATTATCACAAGTGATAATATTTTATTGATGATCCAATTGGCTTTCAATAATGAACATTGAAAAGTATTGAGTTCATAACCAGAAATAGTAAGTTAGCTTAACTGCATAACAGATAATTTATAAATTCACTCAATGCTAAGCCAATTATAACAGAAATAAGCTGAATATTTAAACATTCAAATTTGCCTGTCACTTTTAGAGATCTCCCATTATCATGTCATTAAGTTTTCTGTTGTCATATTTTACCTTACTGCAGATTCTGCTTAGGTTTGACCAAACAGTGGTCTCTCTTTCGGTATTTGTAATTTCTTGGAGATTTTTCTATTTCGATGCAGAATACAGAATGATTTTCTAGTTGCAAACTTGGGCATTTTAAATGGACTATTGTCCTTGTTTGTCTTAATTATTTTTCTTTTTAATTTGCCAAAAGCCATTATAAAAAATTTACAAAATCTTAGGAGAGTCCTAATTACATTTTCTGAAAATATTGTTTTTATCTAATGTAAAAATAAGAAGTATTTTGAACTTAAATTTACCTTGAGGTTTGCTTTCATTTTTTTCATGATTTTATGCGAATTGTTAATTACTATTGACAAACAGTATGTTATTTTACTACAGGTGATTCTTGACTATTTTGCTTCTGCTTCCAACGATTTCTTGATTGCAAATACTGTCGTCGTCGTGGTTTTAAATATTATGTTATGCACGTACACAAAATTTAAAATATTACAAAAAATCTCCGTTCAGTTTCACCCACAGAATTAACATTATGATTTCCTTGAATAAAATTAATGATGATTTTTTTCATTCATAGTTCTTGGTTTCATTACATAACGAAGTAATATTTGTTAATGGTAGCTATAGTATACATATTTAATACTGATTAATAAAAATGATTAAATTTAAATAAGTAGAATTAGGTATGGCAGTTGATTTACACCAAACCGTATTTCATGCTGTCTCATAAAGAGCATGAGAGGTAGGTTTTGATTTTTTTTTATATATAGAAGTAAGTAAAAGAATCCTAATTTTTTTCAAGATGCTTGGTTCAATTTTTATTTTTACTATATATACAATGAGATTAATTGCATAATGTTTAAGATACAATTTACAATAAGATTTACGTTAAGAAACCAACTACTATGATTTAGAATGTTTTTTTTTAGCTGAGTTTTACTAGAGGTAATTGAACTTATAGGTAAAGGTTGGGACTTTTCATTTAAAATCCTTGGTTTTGTCTTTTTTTTTACATAGCTCACTCCAATCACCCTCGACGTTTAGGCTGTATCCCTCCTTTTTTTCTTTTTTCCGTTCCCTTATATTTCCAATTTTATTAGTCTTTTAATTTAACATTAAAGATTTGATGATTTTTTTTTTTTTTTTTTTTTTACAAAAAGTCTCATTACCTTTTATTGTAGGACAAGTCGTTATGACATATTAATGTCCTCTTTTCAAGATTTTTTTTTAATTATTTACTAAGGGACTATCACTTTTTAATCAACTTATAATTTCCACTTATTCCTCTTCTTTTTTTCTCATAAAATCCGATTACAACACAATACTAAAGACAGAAAGTACCTTATTTCATATCCGAAAAAACTACGACTTTTCCTTAAGTTTCCGTTGCTCTCGGGCAACTTCAACAGCTTTCAGCTGCGCTGCTACACTACTAACTGTATGTGAATTTTGTTTTAACTTGAAGTTTAATTTGTATTAGTATTTTCTCGTATTTTTAATATAGTTGTTTTATTTATCTAAGACAGAAAAAACGTTCTATGTTATAATATAAGAGAAAATGTTTTAAAACATTGGGAGTAAACACTAACTCGCCTGCTCAGGTTTCATCTTCACGAAATAACCGTAATATTTTTCCATTATGCCAGCTTTGCTTATTATATACTTTAATTCAATATTAAACTAATCACTAAGCAAATCAAACCGATGTTTATTTCTTTTTTTTTTAAAAAAAAAAAGAACTAATATCGTATTTTATAATATTAGTTTACGATACAAGAAGATATTAGTTTTTTTTTTTTGGTATATAATGAAAGTTGATTTTCTTTGTTCAAAGGTTAGTTAATATTGAAATAACCCTATTATAAGTCATGGTGCATATCAGACATTTATTTATTCACTAAGTTTCATAAGGCACAAGGCCATTTGGCTGAAACGGAACAACATATAAAAACAAAGATGAAAACAAAAACAAAAATACACACAAAAAAAAAGAAAAGAAAAAAGAAAGAAAGAAGGTTCTCCTTTCAATTTACAATATTCTCTTCAGTTGAGTTCTGAAGTAAAAATGCTGAAACCTATTGGAACTGTGTTGTAGTCATGCGTTAGTTTGTAAAACAAGGAGCGCTTAACAAATGATAACCTAGGAGTCTTGTAAGTTAGCAAATTTAGAGATCGAGTTCGCCGCAGATAAAAACACGAAAGTTAATATGCGATAATAAGGATTCAGAATCAATTTTACCATTGATAATCTTATATGGGTATAGTAAGTCAGTAGTGCGACGTCATTCGTCAGGGAATACGTAAGTTCATTAAAGACATTAGTTCCTGTCTCACGTAACTCGGGAATTCTAAATCCTAAATCCATTCTAAATTCTAAATTCATCTTCTTAAGTGCAAATTTGTTCAAATTCTAAAACAGCATTTCGTTTAATAATAATAATAATAATAATAATAATAATAATAATAATAATAATAATATATAATATATATATATATATATATATAATAACAATAAAATTTTAGCGTAATGAGGCCCTTTCTGCTGGCTAGTGTGTAACATATACACCTTTGATGCATTGGCTCCAGGTTCGATTTCCGGTCCCGATGGAAGAGTACAATAAATAAAGACTCATTTATTATCCGTCTTTAGCCGAAAAGGCATAATCGTGGAACGTTAAACTAAAAATAAATAAATTTCATCTTTCTTAGTTTAATGTTTATTATTCTTCCAGAGACGTGTTGTCATTTTCTTCAATGATAACACTTCCTTTCACATGTAGTGGGTATAAAAAATAAATACATATATATGTATAACGCAGCGTAATCATATGAGTGAACTTACTGATGGGAAATGAACACACAAATATGATGAAATGACCAATAAGAGTTTCAGTAGATTACTTGAAAATATGTAATGGTTGTTGTTTTTACTTTCTTCTGTATCTGATGTGTGTTTGCATGAAATGGAATATATATTTGTACTTTGCAGATTTTTTTAACTTGATTGTATTACTTTATTTGGAATGTTTATTTGTACTGAAATTAATCTAGTATATTTTTATATATTGTTTTGTGTGTTAAAAAAGAATAGCTTTACTTACTATAAGAACAGGTACGAAATATACCACAGTAATAATATACCACAAAAACGTGATAACAAAGCTTCGATCAAAATATGTCTGTTGGGGTTTCGTATAGGAGCTATGGGCAACGAAAAATTGGTTTCCCTAGATTTTCAGGAAAAAATATCTAAAAGGACAAAAGTCATTAATGATTGGTTGCTTGGGTTGGAGTTTGACGACCTTTTCAGCACCGAAGCTATATAAGACGTGGACGTACAGCTTAAGAACCTGACATAATAATAATACAAAATTTACCATTTTTCTTTTGCTTGTTTTTCGTAAGTGAAAGGAGATAATGAAATGCAATTTACCACAATCATAGATATTGTTATTCTACAACAGAAATTATGAACCTAAAGAATTTTCAGTGTTGCCAGAATAACTTTTCCCCCAAAATCTAAGTTACGGCACGGACTAGAGGAACGAGCTCAACTGCATTTGATTACGTATCATGTTGTCTTGGAATCGTGTAAACTACTTTTTAAATAATAGTTGTATTTAGTTTCTAATAAAGAAAATAGTTTTAACACACAGTTATTAAAGTTAAATAATAATGTTATTTAAAAGAATTTCAGACAAACTTTAAGTAATTTCAGACATACTTTAAGGATTTGAGACAGACTTTTAAGAATTTCAAAGTTTAAGAATTTCAGACAGACTTAAAATAATTTCACAGACTTACGGTAATTTCAGGAAGACTAAGAATTTTAGACAGACTTGAAGTAATTTCAGACAGACTTTAACAATTTCAGACAGACTTTAACAATTTCAGACAGACTTTAACAATTTCAGACAGACTTTAAGAATTTCAGACAGACTTTAAGAATTTCAGACAGACTTAATTTCGGTCAGATTTCAAGTAATTTCAGACAGACTTTAAATAGTTTCAGACAGATTTTAAGTAATTTCAGGCAGACAAAAATTTCAGACAGAGATTGTCATAGAGTGCAGTAGTATAACTCATCTGTATTGTATGTTCCTTTAAAGATAGTAGTATAAACATTTGAATTTTGTTTTTTAACTAAAGTAGGAAATTTTGGAACATGGAAACGGTTAGTTATTTATATTAGGTATAATGCATGTTACTTTTGTTCGATTACCAATTATAATTATTTCCTACTCATTGAGTCGTCATGCATTTATGGGATAATTTCAAAAATATACTTTCTCAAAACTCTAGAGGAGCCTCTTTTAAGACCGTAGCTTTTAAATAACCTCGTAAAAGAATCAGTTTGAAATATTTTTCTTTCTTTCTTTCTTTTGTTGTGTATATTATCGTGTGGTTTGCTCCGTGTGTGCTATTTCGTATCATTTCAGTTATTCCTGTGTGAACAGTTTCAAGAAAGCCTTGTGAACTGTAGGTTAATATTACCTTAAATGTCAGTATAAAAAAAGTGGCCGGCCTATCACAACAAGAAACAACATTATTTTCCTCTTAAAGAAAGAAAAAAATATATAAATGTGAAAAATTCAAATCCAGAACGCTTTGCTTAACCGACATATTCATTGAAAGTGGGTTATATATATATTTATACTTGTTAGAGTTTAGCCTTTTGTCCACTGATGCTATGTGAAACATAGACCTATAGTTTAAGGAAAATCCGAACGTCCACAGTCTATTCATTGCTCTCCCACCGAGAATCAAATTTGGACATCAATGGCATACGTGCTTCCTAATAGACCAGCTGGGAGAGCTATATTTCTTCAAAGGTATCCGTGATTAGCTAATAAATGAATTAAACAGGATTGTTTCTAACAAAAGAAAAGAATAATATTTAAATCAGTGAATATTCTTAATTTTCCCAGTAGATAATAAAATCACTAACGAAATAATAAACACTTCTGACCAGAGTATATATACTTGTTTATTAAAAACTAAATTACAGTGTAACGGTTTCGACAACTTAACATTGTCTTCATCAGTCACTAAGAGTTAGTGTCTGATGAAGACAACGTTAAGTTGTCGAAACCGTTACACTGTAATTTAGTTCTTAATGAACAAGTGTATATACTCTGGTCAGAAGTGTTTATTATTTCTTTAGTGAGTTCTAGAGTCGTGATGGATAGAGTTGCAAATCACTAACTTTTTCTTTTTTTTCTTTTTATATAACGTATCCTGAACGAAACAAAATTTCTGCTAGATCTTCGGATTAGCATATATAACGGCATTTCCGTTTCGAAAATGTCCTTCTAAAGTTCCATTATAAGATTTTCATTTTAAAAAAATGAAGTAGGGAAGATGGTGGCTTTGCGGTAGAATGCTCATCTGTGATTCCAATAGTCGCTGGTTCGACTCTGCCCCGTGTAAGTTTGTGATGAGCAACATTGTGTCCGTGGATTTTCTCGAGATATCTCCAGTTTCGTCTCCCGTTGTCTTCCCATCATTTCTATCATCATCATTTACTTCCAATATCCATCCATTTCCTTTCGCCTATATAACATAACCGTGGAACATGAAGCGAAATGTTTGATCTGATTTTAGGCCTTTTGAGATTTTTGGTACGAATTTGTATCATGGAGTAGTGCTGTGTTTAAACGCTTATTAAGCTCATATAACACGTATTGAATCCGATTTTTTTTTAATTGGTCAAGTCAAGCATGAACCAAAGAACAACCCAGATGCGTTTGGGAACCGGTTGGTCAATTTGGCGGCGCCAAGTGGGGGCGGAGGGACGTAACTTTTTTCTTGATTTCAAAATTTTTTTCCCGCTCTTAGTTCTCAAGACATAAGATTGAAATTTTGCACACTTATTGTATGCACCTTTAAGTATTCCTAATTTTTTTGAGATCTCTACGTGAACTCATACCTTGACCAGAGGGGCGCAAAAATTTTGGATTTTTTTTTCGAAAAACTCCCGGGTTTTTTCGATTTTCCCATTTCTGGTATATAATATGGACAAGCAAATGGTACCGTTCGAAAGGATGTTCTATTGTGAAATAAACGAGGTATGAACCCCTGATCCTACGATAAATAGTAAGGAAGCAGTAGCTGTTTGAGTGAAAGTCTAAAATTTACCACAAAAAGTGGAAATGCTGAAAGGGTTAGAGTGAACTAAATTTCTTGTTTTCTGTGTGTAATGCACTCCATTGGCATGTCTTTGTAGTAAATGGTTAAGCATTGTATTTATTATTTATTTATTTTTGTTAAAAAGTTATCTATAAGTTTCAGTGTTGCAGCATGTGAATGCAGATGTTGTTAATTGTTTGGTCTTGTTTCTGTGGGGCTCATCGCCGGGCACCTTGCTTGCTTTTCAACTGCAAGCTGCCTAGTGAAGGGCAACACAGCGACAGGGAACGTCTCAGCAACTGAAGAAGAAAGAAGATCCCTCATTGGAGCATTGAAATTGTAGTTTGTATTATATATATTTATATTTATTGCAGTCTGCATTGTTTTTTATTGTTGTTGTTATATATATGCATGATCCGTAACGTAGTTTAATGTGAAATTCCATGTTTTGTAGTTGGATATTAATTCAAGTAGTTTAGACATTCGTCTTTTTTCACTCTGGTCTGGCTGAGACCCTTGTCACACTTCTGCTGAATTGAGCATAACAGAGATTTATTATTATTATTATTATTATTATTATTATTATTATTATTATTATTATTATTATTATTATTATTATTATTATTATTATTATTATTATTATTATTATTATTATTATTATTTTGGTTTATACACAAGACCACCGTTATTTTAAATATTGTCCCGCTGATCTAGTGGCTAATGTGATCGCCTTTTGCGCATGGGGTCCTGGCTTCGATTCCCGGTGAGCGAGCCTTAAAATTTGATAACTGTAGGTCCATGTCTCATAGAGCCTCAGTGCTGAAAAGAGACGGTAAATTTCTTTACCCTTATCCCAAAATACGATCCCAGGTTTTTCCCTAAATTGTTGTCAGCTCAATGTATTTCCATATGACCGTAGATGTACTTGGTAGCTCTCTCTCTTCATTCCTCCAGTTTGAAAAAAAAAGTTAAATGAAATCTTCCAGTTTTACGTCCCACGCTTATGCCGGCTAGGTTTAGGTTAAAGGAGACTGTGATGAAGAGGAATGAATGAAATGGTGGAATGGATAAAGTGGGAAGAAACGGGAGAACCCCGAGAAAATCCTCACATACGGTGTTTGTCCACCACAAAGTTCACTTGGCGCGAGCTGGGATCGAACCAGGCCCTTATGCACTAGAGGTAAACGTTTTCAAGATATTGTAGGAATGACAAAACAATATTAAGATACCACTACTGAATTTTGTAGTAAGTGCAAAATGCAACTCTGTAAAATAATCAAAATTACCTTCCTGTTCCTGAAATTACCTTCATTTTTTGCCCTGTTCGTCGTCTAAGCTTATGACGCCATTGTTAATTTGAAGATGAAATGTGCTATTAATACACAGATTATTTCATTAAGTAGTGTTTTCTAGATACTAAGTAGTTACTCAGTGAAATTATTGGGTTGTCAGTTCATTTTCTGAGTATTAAAAAGAAAAAAATGAATGAGAGATTGGTACAGTTTGTAGAATAACTTTTTATTTTTTATTTATGTATTTATTTATTTTCAAATATTTAGTTGTATATTGAAATATCAAGTAATACTTTCAACAAAGTGAACACTTACAAATATCTATCTCGGTCCAATATTAAGAGACTAGAACCATATCGACGAAGAAATTAAATGTCAGCTGAAAGCAGGGAATTTATGTTGTTATTCAGTTCATTCGAAGAAGTCGAAACTTAAACTACAGGTGTTTCAAAACAACACTGACAACGTTTGGGAGGTGATTTCTGACACCAAGATAAGACGAAAAGTATAGACCAATCTGGGTGCACAAATGTTTCCTTTCTGAGTTAAAGACTGCCGAAAACACTAAAAAGTGAAATTTAAAGGTCCATAGCTCCAGAACTATGGGACTTACCATAATCGGGTCAAACTTTATGTACGAACTAATATGTGCTCTATCCAAATATCCATGTTTTAGAACGGCCATATAACTTCCGAAACAATTTTTCTAGAGGTAGTTGGTTAGTACTTCAAATTATATGCCCGTAGACAAACTGCCTCTATAAAAATTGTTGCTCGAGTACCTTAGGATTCTGAAACATGTATTTTTGGATAGCGCACATATTAGTTCCTAAGTAAAGTCATGACCCGACAACGGTAGGTCCCATAGTTTTGGAGCTATGGGCACTTCAACTCCATTTTTTCATGTTTTCGGCAGCTATAACTCCGAAAGGAAACATTTGTGCACGCAGATTGGCCTATGTCTTATCTTGGTGTCAGGAATCACCTCCTAAACGTTGTCGATTTTGTTTTGAAACACCCTGTATATGCCTGTTACGCTGTATGGTTGCAAGGTCGCTTAGTTTGAATGAAGAACGCAGACTGATAATATTTGAAAATAAAATTCCGAAATGAATATTCGGACCTAAGAGGGACTGAAATGAGGAATGGCGGAAAACTTTATAACGAGGAAGTTTCAGAAATAATTAATTAAAAGTGCTTTCATTTAGTATATCACTCTTTTTTACTTATCTAGGTCAAGTAGTTAATATTTTAGTTGCTGATTGATACCATTTAATTTGTGTTCCAGGAGTTGTGGATTTCCTTTCCACAGAGATTTCGACTTCTAAACAGAAGAAGTTCAGCCTGGTTACCTTTGTCGATACTCCCGGTCTTGTGGATGGAGATATGCAGTATGCGTTTGATGTGAACGAAGCCATTTTGTGGCTAGGTAAGTTTAACTTTGTGTATTTTAGTAGTTTTATATTAATTAATTAGCACTATAATATCTTCGCAATTAGGCACAGGAAAGGAAATAGATGAAAAAGTGAAATGAGACTTCTCTTGATCTCCACTCCTCTCCAAACACTAGTACAGGATTTCTCAAGCTGGGTTCGCGAGCCTCCTGGGAGGTGGGGGGTTTGCGAAGATAAGTGGAAGAGATAAATATAATTAGAATCTAATGCCGGAAAATATTTTTAAATATTATTTTGAATTTCGTTCTGATAGACATATTTTTATTTTTATACATACTGTTAAGAACAAAAAAATAAAGTTTACTAAACATTTTCAACAGGTGCAGAGTTGTTTAAAAATCAATTTAAATAAAAGAGGTACAATATGAAACTAATGAGAACTGCGTGTTGAAATACCAGAAAAATACTAATGTAAAAAAATGTGAATATTGAAAAACAATTAATATTGAAAGCACATGAGATACCTAAGCATGGTGTGATTTCATTAGTGCGGCAATGTCCAGTTCAATCTTGATGACGCACATTATCAAGTCATTTTCAACTGATAAGCGATTTCTTGTCTTTGTTTTAATGCTTACCGTGGAAGAAAAACTACTTTCTCATAGATACGATGTAGCAAATGGAATTATTACTTTTAAAGCAACAGATACCAGATCAGAATATTCTTCTCTCCTCTTCAGCCAGAACTTGTCCAAGTCTTCGTTACAGAAAACCAGTGGCAAGGACTTATCGATTTTAATCCATTAGGTTTTAGGGAAGTTAACTGTATCCACTAGAAATAGATGGATATCGTAAGATCTCCGCAATAGGTCCTACACAAGCTTATTACAAACTAGAAATTATAAGGGGGTCACTGACAAAAGGGTTTGTTAAAATGGGAGTCGTGATAAGAATTAGGTTGAGCATCACTGCACTAGTGTAACAATGTCGATCTTGAAATAGTTGAACTCGTGATTGCAAAGTGATGCAGGTAAGAGTAGTCTTACTTTTGTTTTTCACATGATAATGTCAATAACGAATTAATTGATTTGTAGTTATGTCCCTTGTCAGCAGCGAGAGATCTACATTTTAAAATGAGACCTGAATCGTTGTAGTATGCTTTGCCCATGAAATCGAAGGTAGGACCTTGTGTATCAAAGCTATATGCTGTAACCAGTAGACCAGAGAGAATATTAGTTATAAGGCAAAGAAAGAAAGAAAAATCATCATAATAGTGTGAGGATGCAAAACATTGTCAATATGCTGGTGGTTAAAGGTCTGTTCCATTCTTCTTCACACCATCTGTCTTGGACATCACACCACTTTGTATGGGGCGTTCCTTTTGTATGGTTAGTGTGCGCGCCTTCGATGTGGGAGACCCGGGTTCGATTCCGGGTGGTCGCTCGTGTGCGATCCCACGTTACGCTGTAGGAACCAGGGTCTCCCACATAGAAGGCCGCGATGCTAAGGATACTAAACTTTAGAACTACGTTACTTCATTCTTATTGGGTAATCAGTCAAGACGCTTTTGAAGAAGAGCATGGAACAGACTTCTTCATGCCAATGCGCTTGGCCATGCCTCTACTTATATGATGTTTTCTTTCTTTCTTTTTTTCTGATGCTACAATTTGTGGGATACACCCCAATTAGCTCGCTCAGTGCTTTGTTGTATAGTCTGGAGATATCATAGAACTTCAGTTTTTTTCAAGTGCGAAACTATAGAACTTTGATATGAGTTGTTATATCAGTAATGATCAGTATATTCTTTCATAAAATGTATATTAGAGGTTTACTGTGTAGTAACTTTTTACTCATTACTGCTTTTGTTCTCTAGGCAATATGGCCGATCTGGTATTTGTGTTCTTTGATCCCATTGGACAAGCACTGTGTAAGCGAACGCTGAATCTTGTGGAGAAATTGAATGCAAATCACGCTGATAGGATACGGTTCTACTTATCCAAGGCTGACGAAGCAGGAAATGAATCAGACAGGCAGCGGTAAGTGTTCACTTGTACGCCATAAATTGCATTAATAATTTATGTATTTTACCTACTTGTTTCTTTTTCAGTTATTTATTTATTTTTGATAAAACTCTTTATCATGTTTTATCTCCGATCAATAAAAAAATATAAGTGCTAAATCAATCATTTATCAGTCCATGTTGTTACATTTTATACTATGTTATTCGATGTGTTGTAGAAGATTGTCCCTTGAAATTTTGTGACTGGTGAGCTTTTGATCAGATGTCAAAAGTTTTGGCGTCCATCTCGCGGAAATCTTGCTCAGATGCTGAGTAATAATTCGGTTAACGCTTGCAGTAGATAAGTCCACTGTCTCAGCAATCTGCCTGATGGTAATGCACCGATCTTTCATGATGATTTCGTGCATTTTGTTAATGTTCTCCTGAGTTAATGCTTCTACTGGCCTTCCTGATAGAGTGTCATCTCCAATGGAGGTTCTCCCCCTCTTAAATTTGGCTGCCCATTTCTTCACTGTGGCATATGAAAAGGCACTATCACCTGAAGTAGCAAACATGTCAGCATGGATCTCCTGCGGCTTTAAGTCTTTCTTGTGGAGATAATCAATAACAACTCTCGCCTTCAGTTTGTTCATTTGATCACAGTTTTCTCACTCTACTGTCTTTCTGGACCTGTAACAACAGAATAAAAGTAGATATTAACACCAAATTTGGTATGGCGTCATCGGAAGGTTCAATAAATACGCCCAAAAAGTATTACGTGTCTAGTTTTAATATTTTCTGGTTAGGCTTAGAATTTACGTAACAACCCTCGTACATCCCTCACTTATGACTTGTCCCGCAACCGAAATGGACCATGGTAATTATTGTGCTATTTGGGAACTCTACATCTGATGCCATATTGAGCAATGATATTCATTTCATTGTATCACCATGATTTTTGTGTGTGTTAACAAGGTTACATTAGTAGTATAACTCATTTCTCTTTTGTAAAATCCTGAGTTAATGCTTTCAGTTGGAGTAGTACTCTGAAGAAGGAAGTGATAAACTTCAGAAACTGTATCATTTCTAGTTAATTTATAATAAAGATTATAGACAACCTTGTAAGAAAGTTGTATTTAGCTTGTTTGTAAAATCGTATTAAAAATATCTCCGTAAATGTGAAACCAAATCTAACTATTTGATGGAAAACTATATTAAGATATACCTCGAAAGAGGGGAGCAAAACTGTCACTGAAGTTATTTCTATGCTTAGTCCAAGAAACCTTTCAATCCTCCGAAAATGACTTTGGCCATTGTGCTATCGAACTTTTAATTACTTTCCGTACTTAAGATTTCACTATTATCATTTGCGTAAAATGTAAATTGTCTTGAGATGTTTTTGGAGAAATTTGAATACTTTTGCAATGACTCAGTGCTTGAAGGCTGATCTCTCCTACATAAGGACGTGTAGGATTGATCTCGTGTTATGTAAACTATGTCATGGATAAATATTGTCATTGGATTTTCTGTTACTGTTCCTCCCACTCTTTCTGTGTTCAGGGTATGTATTGGTCACGAACTAAAAGAAGAAAGAAGCCATTAATTTAACTCGTAACATTCTATAGCTTAAACGTCAGTGCATTAATTGTAAACTGTTCATAATGCTTGCAATATTATTAGCCAAGTAATGGGCTTGGAGGCATTACTATCTGAATGACCCTCGTAATTATTATTTTAATTATAATTTTATTATTATAATAACAGTTTTAAAAAAGTTAAATTGTCCAACACGTTTCTAGTTTAAAATATTTTACTGAAGATTCGTAGTTTTAGAACAAGACAAGGAATTACGTACGCTATTTACTGTAATAGATTCATTTTAGATTGATTATTAAGAAACTATAGACAAGAAAAAATAACAACGGTACAGTACAGCTGATCAATTACATCATCAAATACTTTAAATGGCGAGCTAATTTATTAACTAACTTCAAATTATGTGTATGTGACTGGTGTGAAATCATAGACAGGAGGTGACTTTTTTATTTTTGTTCTTATTTTTTAAATCTGTATTCTCAATGTTCTCAAACTTATATGCAATTATTAATGTGACATACTGTTGTAGTTAGCTGATCACTGTTCGTAGCGCTACAAACTAATTATTATTTTCGACAGATTGCTTGCAAAATTTCTATATTGTTTTCTCAATTTGCAAAACTGCTGTATATTTGTTTTTCCTTCTTTATAGCGCTTTCAGACTCTTTCTTCGTACACATAGCGGAAGCAGCGATTTCGTGCCATGTGTTGTAGTTTCCTGACGTGTAATTACATCGCAGTTTTCTTTTTTTTAGTTTCTTTTTCTGTTTTTTTGCCAAATTTTCGAATGTGCTTGTTTTTCTTTCCTCATGTTACTTTACATTTGCATGTCTCTCTCCCTCTACGTGTTGTGTCGTTACTAACGTTTTTGTTCTTATCTATTAAATAACATTTTAGACGTGTCCTTATGAGAGAAAATGAATAAGAGGGTCGTTCATATCAAGTTAGGACTTAATCAACTTTTGGACAATTAACCCGACAAGTTTATGACCAATAATGAATATATTTTTAAATATAATCTTCGTTTACAAGGGGGAATCCAAAAGAAACCGGACTTTTGTTCTAAAAAATACTTTATTAAGTTTTTTACAAAATTCTTTCAGTCTCCTTAAAAGTACTTTCCATTAAATGCGATTCATTTCCCCAGTCTTCTTTCCCACTGTTTGAAGCACCTTTGGAACTCTTTAATCTTTATATCGTCCAGTGCGCTCTGCAAAGCACTTTTTTTTACAGCCTCTACACCATCAAAACACTTTCCTTTTAGATTTCGTTTAATTCTCGGAAACTATCATCACGTTGGTCAAAAAGTTTGAATCACTTTCAATCTGATTTTTCAAGTCCTGACTCAAATTCAGACGAATTTTTTTGATCCTGTGCGAGCAAACGAAAAACAAACTTAGCTGCAACACGTCTCATTTGCTAAACCTCACGCTGGCACGAGCTCGAACTCACTCCTGTCTGTTCGGAAATATCATCGGTCATGAAACGATGATCCTAGTTGATCTTTTGGCATTTTTTTTTTTTTTTAAGATGTTTTCGTCGTTTCAAAATGATGGAAGAGCACCCAGAACGAGCATGATCTTCAACACTCATCTCACCATACTTAAAGCGTCCAAACCACTCAAAAAATTGTGCAGGGTTCATAGTATCCTTTTTGAAAGCCTATTGACACCGGGAATCAAATCCGGAACCATATGCACCAAAGGCGCAGTCACTGGCCACTAGATTAACGGTGAAGGCAATATATAAATGCGTTATTTCTGATAGAATAGGAGAATTTGTCTTGATTAGGTAAAATTTCGTACCCATTTTTGTTCCTTTCTTCTTTCTTCTTTTTTCTTTTTTTTTTTTTTTAATGTTTATTCCTTAATCTTTTCACTGCTACTGCTACGCTGTCACAGTCACTGCTACAGAATTCAGTACCATCATTGTGGCCACCATCTAGTAAGCTCGCTTCTATGGCATAGAATATGAATTTTGAAGTTTTGAATATTCACCATTTCTACCATTTATGAAGGTTAGAAGGAAACATAATGCACTGATATTCTGCTTTGTGGCGCTGTCATCAATGACAAGGTTAATAGATATAGCGATATAAAGAAAAGAATTTCAAATTTATTCTTTGCCAGTGGATGTGATTAAAGGGTTTTTAAAACAATGCCGTGATTTTTTTCCTTTAAGACGACTATTCACAGAGTGATCATGTTGTAATAATACAGAAAAAAACTGATCACAGTACTGACGGAGACATGAACTCCGGTATATCCTGCTTGTTGGCGCGGGGGTGGAGGATTGTCTGTATCAATTGAGCATCCACCAACATGACTAGCTTTCTGTGTTTTTGATGCTTTATTCCTCAAGCCCCAATAACGAAGCATGTACTAACAGTTGTTTGTAGATATTTTGATTGATGATGCCTTAACATACATATATTTGCACTTGATATTGATAAATATGAAACAGTGTTGAGATAATATAGAAAAAAGTTGAAACCTAGGTTGACAGAACTCGACCCCTAATCTTCTGCTTGCCAGATAGGTGTTTTATTGGCGATTAGATTTTTATCTTGTTTCAACTTCGTTTCAGACGCACTTGTATTAAGTGCAAACAAAGTAATTTAGAAAGTATGATTAGAGCTGAAATATTTCATACTTCTTTTCGAGTGTGAATGAATTACCTGCTAGGTTTTCCTTTAGAATTGCCATAAATACTGAATTTTACGAAAACACTACTACGAGATGTGGTATTCGTAACGTGACAAACTTTGGAACTGATTGCAACAGTGTTCCCCATGATTTCCTAAGCTTGTACACTGTCTGAGGCATGAAATTTAACTTATTAATTAAATTAAGAATCCATGATGCTTACACGATATTCTACGTTTTTCTCTGCATGAATTGAGTGAATCAGACATGTAGGATATTGTATTGTACTGTCCGCAGCAAAAAAACTTGCAACATAAGCATTTAAGTTTATTGTGAAACTACGCCTAACAGCGCAGGGAATCAACATAAGTCTAAGTGGCACGAATCATGCCAGGAGAAACCTCGGCGTCCTCCCCTGCACACTTATTCTGGAGCAAAAGATTTCGTTTGTTTCACAATAAACTTACATGCTCATGTTGCAGATTTTTTGCCGCGGTCTGTACCCGTTGGTGAATTTAGCAATACTTGACTGAGTTATTTTGACTGCCAAACCGTGCTTATAATTTTTTTTTAGTCACAATTAAAAGGAAATAATCATAAGGCTTTGTAACTCTAGTGGCAATTTAGTGTTGCCTTATTCGTATCTCTTGGCAAAAAATAGTGATTAAGGTTCTACAAAATAAAGATAGTATAATAAAAGGATTAAGCACGTTTGCTTTGCAGATTGTAAAAGTATGACTTGAAGTAATCGGAAGGAAATAAACAAAATTCCTTTAAGAAGTTAGGAAAAAGTATAAAGAATGTCGAATGGAAACAAATGCAGACAGGCATAAGCAATTGTTAAGAAAGGAAGCTGTGTCAAGTGTAAAAGTTGCAGGGCAGAAAGTAGGACATGCAAGTAATTTCTGGTATATAAATAGTTCCTGTAATGCAGGCAAGTTTTATATAATTGACATAATACAGAATAATACGTAAGTGACTTTTATGTAAAGTTTAGCGTTCAACAGTGGAATAATTCTAGTACATTTCATAGAAGATGTAGACGTCTTTTAGATTGGCAGACACGTGAAAGAAACACTGTTCTAACAGATTTCTAGATTTTATACAACGAGACATATCTCTTCTAATTCATTTACGAATTTGTACACCAAAATATTGTGCCTGTGAGTTATGTTTAAAGTTATAAAAGTGTTGAATTTTATTTCTTAACGAAAGAAATTATAATGGTGCAAAGTGTTAATTTCATTTTTTTCGCGTTGCAGGGTCATGATGCAAATAGTGCAAGAACTCTGCAAACGTCCTGGGTTGAATCGAACAGGATTCGACATGCCGACCATATACATCCCAGATTTGAATAAGGTAATGGTTTTTCGTTTAAATTTTGTTTTAATAAAATAACCAATTCGTTACCCGATAAAACAAAGAAGATGTACTGTTTATTTTGAAGATAAACATGCACTGAAGCCGTTACCGTTGTGTGTAGCGATGGAAATATTATGTAGCATAAGATCTACGTTAGAAAGTAACTTTTGTTAACACGAACGGCAGTTCTAAGTTTCTGACTTTTTGCGCAGTTAAAGTTTTAAATATCCCTTGTTTTGCGAAAATATATGTATTATTTTATATATAGATATAATATTAAATTAATTACTGAACTTACGATTAAATATTGATGGTCTTGATAGTTTCGTCAAATAAAGGAAGTAGATATATGTTAATGAAAAGAGGAAACAATCTTTTTTTTTCACACCAGTTTCTCTGTAGGTGCGAATTCAATAACACACAAAGAGTGAATGACTGGGCCAGGAGTCGAACCCAAGGATCCCCAGCATACTGTACCGATGCGTTAACCACTACGCTACTCAGTCCGCTTCCCAAAACAGCTACATACTTTCTCACTCCTGAGGTCGGTAGCGTAGTGGTTAACGCATCGGCACGGTATGCCGGAGATCCCGGTTTCGAGTTCCTGTCAAGTCATTCATTTTTTCACTCTGTGTGTTATTCAATTCGCACATACAGAGGAGCTGGTGTCTAAAAAAAGTTCGATTATTTCTTCCTTTCATTAATATATATGAAATTACAACTGACAAAAGATGTTCTCAATATATGGACATTGGATAGTCTAAGCACAGCATCTAGGTTGTGGTACAAGCCACGTGTTCTGAATAGAAGGTACCGTCTGTAGGAGTGAGAGAGTGTGTGGCGTTCTGGGAAGCGGGCTGGGTAGTGTAGTGATTAACGCAACAGCACGGTATGTCGAAAATATCGGGTCCCGGTCCAGTGCACTTTTTCACCCTTTGTGTATTAAAGGAAGTACATGTTTGTCTCAATCAATGCAAATGCATTATGCAACCTTCATTAGCAAGGATGAAAGGACAAGGAAATTATAAAAACAAACACACTGCTGAACAAGACTGCACCTATTTAATATAAAAACACATTTACACCAAGAGTGGATGTCTGATGAGGATCTTGGCTAGAAGATCGAAACGTCACGTGTAAATGTGTTTTTATATTAAATAAATGCAGTCTTGTTCAGCAGTGTGTTTGTTTTTCTGATTTTATTTGCAAGACGTATAACTATGATTGTGTGTCAGAAGGAAATTATATTAAAGACATAAGGAAATGTTGCTAACTTCTAAGTTATTTTAGTACAAAGTACATTTTACGGTATATGAATAACATATACCGTAATTCATATACAATATGTGATTCATATACACTATCAAATATGGTATATGAATGATTGATATTCGGACGCTTTCTTTGCGCCGAATATAGTGCACTGGTTTGCTGTGTTTTATTGTAGGGCACTTTAGTGTCTTATACCAATGCTTTGTAAGTTTTTCTTAACTTTTTGAATGTAATTTCATGCTCTTTTATCTTTAATCATGAAGTTGCATAATGGTTTGGAAATGATTAGGAGAAACATGCATTTCTTTTATTCGATGAAACCGTAAATACTATACTTTCGCACGAGTCTTCGTCTAGAATAAATTTATATGCATTAAGTGTATTTGGAATACTAAATTTACTTAATATTTCATTTTACAGCTTTGAAAAATAGTATCTTTTACAGGTAATGATTCGCAATCTTTATTTATTTTTTTAAAAAAAAATTAAATTAGTCTCTCTCTGTGGATTAATGGGCTAAAACTAAATTTTCTAGCCTATAACTCAGTAATGGCTACGGCCAGCCAGATGGTTAATGATGCATTGTTAGCATATGAGCTTCCATCGTTATTATTTTTTACTTTCTTGATCGGATTTCACTGTTTCCTGAAAATTGTGTACCCCCCACTGGAATCAAACCCGAAACCACGCGCTGTAACCATTTGTCTACATCATAAATCATATATACAGCAAATCTGTGGATTACATTTTCCAAATTAGTGTCTTCCGTCTGCAGTCGTAAAGTATTGTGTATCACTAAAATTTGATGTAATTTCGTAAGATGATGAATCCTGAAGTTTTCCAGAATGAATCCAGATGCAACTTTAGCAGTCGGTAGATTTAGTATATGTTGGTTTAAGAAATATATGCTACTTAGTAGATAAAATAGGGCCGCTGTGGCTCAGTGGTAAAACGTTCTCGTCTAGTGTATGGGGTTCTTGGTTCGATCCAGCTCGTGGCAAGTAAGCTTTGTCGTGGACAAACACCGTGTGCGTGGGTTTTCTCAAGGTTTTCCCGTTTCTTCCCACTTTCTTCATTCCACCCTTTCTTTCATTCTCATCAACACCGTCTTCTTTAGCCTAGCCGACATAACGTGGGATGTAAAACTGAAAGATTTCATTTCATTTTTATTTGACGAAATACTAATTGTAACGGTTTAGGGTTATATCCTGCGGGCTACTAAATACAATGAGTGATCCTGAAATACTTGATTGAATGACGTAAAACGGAACGAGAGTAATTCAAGAAAACTGCGTTTATAATATTTGTCTTCCACAAAACTTCTGCAGAGATGGCACAGGGAAGGACAGTGAGAGAGGGCTCTATTACCAGGGTGTCTATCCTTGTCTATGAGTGTTCTGCTCGAAGACAGGTTATAGCCCATTTACTTTAATTCCCGCTGAGTTGGTAGAGATCACAGGTAGGATGCCCAGACTTTCCTCCGTGGATTTAGAGGAGGCTCTAACGAACTAAAATTAGGAGCTGGAGTAGGAAAATGGGTTGAATTATGTTAAAATAACTGTAATTATATTAAAAACTTCGTATTTTACGTAGCTAAGTTATAAATAGATAACGATTTTTATCTTCGTTGCGTAGCCGCTTTATGTCGTGCCCTCTATATATTTCACTCACGTTTGCTGGTCTGAGAGGTTCTTCAAGGAATCGAATTGCCTAGGGTCAAATCTTAAACTTCTTTATTGGATACGTCCTAGAAAATGGAATACACTCTATTCGTTGCATCCTACAAAATGGTTACATGCTATTGGTTACGATCATAGAAAATGTACACCTAGCTTGATTTCTGTTATTTCAATGTTGACACTTGAGAGTAAATCGTTAGAAATGAAGATGATTTGAATACTCTGAAAAATACTTTTCTACAGGGTGATTCTTTATAGGGTTTACACCTTCAATCAGTTATAATTATTTATTGGAACCACATAGAGACTTGGTTTATATGTCACTTTACTGCAGAACACTTCAAGTTTTTTTGTGACAAATCCATTATGGTTCAATATGTGCACCTGCGGTCATCCTGGACACATCCCAACGAAAATCGATTTCCTGCCAAACAGAAGCCAGCTTTTCGGGGATAACGTCTGCGATGGCTGTTGTGATGCGATGTTTCAGTTCATTAACATTATCAGGTAGGGGAAGGGTGTGCACCTTATCTTTCACAAACCACCACAGAAAGAAGTCAAGTGGCGTGTAATCTGGAGACCGTGGCGGCCAAGCAATTGGTCCACCACGGTCTATCCACTTATCTGAGAAACGCTGATCAAGAAATTCCCTTGCGTCTTATCAGGTAGTGCAGGGGGCGCCATCTTGTTGCCGCCATAAGCGGCCATCGTGATCATTTTCATCTAACTGTGGAACAAGGAACGGAGCATATCAAGATAGGCGATGCCGGTGATGGTGCTCTCAGCAAAGAAGAATGATCCATACACCTTTGCTCTGGAAACAGCAGAAAACATGTTCACTTTGGGGCTGTCACGAACCAACTCCACGTGCGCATGTGGATTTTCCTTGCCACAAATACGACAATTACGTGTGTTGACTCAACCGGAAAGCTGAAAAGTTGATTCGTCACTGAATACCACCTTGTTTAAGAATGACTCATCACTACTAATGCGATCCAACATGGTAACACAGAATTCATGTCAGGTATGTTTATCCGCTTCACTCGGTGCTTGAACCAAGGACAGTCTGTGTCGCTTCATGGACAAACGTCTACGCAATACACGCCAAACAGCGGTCTGAGGGATACCAGTTTCTTGTGATGCACGTCGTGTAGATTTTCGAGGACTGCGGACAGAACTCTCCCTAACCGCTTCCACCACATCGTCAATCACAGGTGAGCGCCCTGGAGCCTTTGTGTGTCGCAGACAACAACCTGTTTCAACAAGTGTCTGGTGCCGTTTGTACACTGTTAGTCTGCTGGGTGGTTCCTTGTTGTATTGTGTGCGAAACTTATGCTGTACACTCGTTGCTGACTTCGTTTCTTCAAACCAAAACTCGCACTTAGCTCTTTTCGCTCCATTTTCAACGACTGACCGGTGGCACTGCGTGTGGTCAACTCCGCAACTACTCACTACGTGAGTTAAATTTGAAGTGTTTTGCAGTATAATGACATATAACTCACGTCTGTATGTGGTTCCAATAAATAATTATAACTGATTGAAGTTGTAAACCCTATAAAAAACCACCCTGTATAACCTTTCGTTGTGGTGCATGAGGGTTATTTTTTTCACAGTGGTTCAGTCAGCAAAATCTTATTTTATTTAAATTCAAGACTAAAAAGCATTATTTGTTTGTAGTTGCCCCTTTCTAAAAGTCCTTCCCGTGTTTCATTTCCTTCATTTAATAGAACTAGGATGTGACCAATAAAGAAAAAAATCTGAAATCTTTCAATTTAACGTCCCACGATTGTGCCGTTTAAGCTAAGGGAGACAATGATTAATGCAAGTATATGATGATGGAATAATTGGTGGAATGAGAAAGTGGGAAAAAACGGGAGTACTCCGAGAAAACCCACGGACACGATGTTGTCCACCATAAACTTACTTGGTCGGGAATGGAACAAGAGACCCCACGCACCACAGGTATGCGCTCTACCTCTGAGCCACCGTGCCCCTCTACGTAATAAATAAGTAAATACATAAATTCACGTGTTAACATTGTTTTGTGTTCAAAATGGTGATATTTATTTTTGTCTAGAGTCTATTTTTTTGATCTTTTAGCAGGGTTCAAGATGCGTAAATCAAATCGAGGATGTGTGTAGAGACATTGAGCGCACAATTAACCAAACAGTTCAAAATACATTAAATGCCCTGGAAAGAGACTGTGAGAAAATAGCTCAACTCGTGGATGAGAAACTGGTGATTGATAATGAAGCAAGAAATTATAATTTCAAAGCCTCTGGAAGAGGTAAGATGATTTTAACAACTGGTCATTGTTAGCAAATATTATTACTTTGCTCTTATTCTGTTGTACTGCTGTTGTTGTGTTTTTATGTAAAAGAAATAAAAGTTTATCCGTTTATCGTAGTGGCCTAATGTTCGAGTTTGTCTGTGTGGCAACGGAATAAATAATAGCATTGTTCCTGCATTAGAAAACGAAAATATTCCGTATGTTTAAAAGTTCATTATCAGTTATTGCAGGGAGTGGAAAATTTCAACCTATATAATACGTGGGTCGTTCCGTATATATTTCCCTAAGCTATATATATATACAGGGTGGTAGGTAACTCCAGCGACAAACTTTGGGAGGTGATTCCTTATATGAAATGAAAGAAAAAAGTTCTAATAAACATGGGACGAAAAACGTCTCCTTTGAGAGTTATGAACCGCCGAAAATTCGAAAATTCACGTTTCGAAACGCTCTGCCTTAGAAACTACAGGATCGATCCCAAGAGGTTTAAGGAATTACAAAGGAACTAGTATTCGCTCTATCTAAATATCCATGTTTTACCATCCTCCGTTATCGGCGAAACGAACTGTAAAAAGGAAATTGAGGTATAGGGATACTCCTTTAAGTACTAATAACGCGTTCGTTTCGCCGATAACGGAGGATGGTAAAACATGGATATTTAGATAGTTCGCATACTAGTTCCTGTGTAGTTCCTTAAACCGCTTGGGATAGGTCCTATAGTTTCTAAGGCAGGGCGTTTCGAAACATGATTTTTCGAATTTTCGGCGGTTCATAACTCTGAAATGAGACGTTTTTCGACCTATGTTTATAAGAACTTTTTTCTTTCATTTCATATAAGGAATCACCTCCCAAAGTTTGTCGGTTGAGTTACCTACCACCCTGTATATATATATATATATATATATATGTGTGTGTGTGTGTGTGTGTGTGTGTGTAGGTGGTTTCTTTTCACTTCTCCACATAATCTGCATTGAGATTCATGCATTTGTCTCACCGTTGCAGTAGTTTGTCCAGATCCTTTGGAGGAAATCAGGGCTCTGGCTATTTAGGACTATCCTCACATTCCGCTTAACTTCTTCATCACCAGTTAGCATTCCGCTTATCTTAAACCTGAACTCTTCTTCGGGGAAACGCAATTCAACATAAGCGACCTGGTCTCTTCTTCTTGACAATAACATCCATCTCCAGTACGCAAACAAGACACACAATTGAAGACTTAGGATGGGAACGGCTGCCTGACTTTCCACATAGCCTCAATTTAGCACCGAGTTACTTCCATCTTTTTCCGGTGTTAAAGTCTGCATTGCGAAGTGAATGTTTCGAAACAGATAAGTAAAGCGGAATGTGAAAAGAGTGGTAAATAGCCTTGATTTTTTTTCAAAAGTTTTGGACAAATTGTTACAACGGTGAGACACATTCCTGAAACTCAATGGGAATTATGTGGAAAGGTGAGGAAGGACCCACCTACATATGTACAGTATGTATGATTTACAAATGTATCTTCCAAAAATAAATATTTTACAGCTTAGGGAGACTTATATTAAACGACCCACGTATAATAACAAATATGAATGAAATTATAATTTAAAATACAGGATATTGATTGTGAAAAGACTTTTGGGTAGGCTAAGAAAAAGAAAAGGTAATATCAAGAGAGATTTGCAACAGCATGTATAACCCAAGTGAACAACGACTATTTGGACGAGGGTCAGGCTTAACCCTTCCCACAACGGTTTATTTTCTGAATTCTGATAATTGAAGTATAAGTTATAAAACTGTGTTAGATGGTTTATCATTATACAGAGTGATTCTTTTAAAACTCTTGGATTTCATTTGGGTTTACAACTTCTAACTGAGGTCCGATTTTCATGCGGTTTGTGGCAAATGATCAAGTAAGGATGGGAGATTTATGGACTACGTATACTGGTTTAAATTCATCCGGGGTAATATCGGCCACGCCTCAAGAAAAACTGCAAATATTCGCCAGTGTACCTTGCAATTGGAATGAGATTTTGGATTTTTGAAGCGAAATTGCAGAATAGAAATTAAGTGTTAGCGGTAACACCAAAAATCCCATGTTGAATAGCTTCAGCCGATTTCTTGTGACAAACGGAAATATTTCTTGGCCGACCTAAGGACTCGATAAATGACATTTTCCACAAGAGCTGCCTACAGGGTCCGATGCTTCTCTGTCTCACTCAGAAGCGATCCTCTTTCTTCCAATTTATTCACTAGCGACCACAGATATATTATATTACTATCTGGGGCAGAACGTGAGGCAAATTTGTTTTTAAATTACCTTCGCGAAGCAACAACAGATTCTGTTTACCAAAAACTTTTAACGATAAACTAATGTTGCTCCAAAGAGTACACTATTCTCAGTGTCTTAATTATACTAACACAGTAGCACAGAATTGTACAGCGCAATTCCCAATACAACGGCCCAGTTTCCTATTTCTTATTCTTATTGACGTAGGAAAGGTTTCCATGTACGAAGAAAACTCAAATCTTCACACCGCGCCGCAGTTGATTAAAATTGTAAGGTACACTGGCGAATATTTGCGCTTTTTCTTGAGGCGTGGCCGATATTACCCCGGATGAATTTAAACCAGTAAACATGGTCCCATAAATCTCCCATCCTTCCTTGATCATTTACCACAAACCGCATGAAAATTGGACTTCTGTTAGAAATTCAAGATCCAAATGAAATCCGTGAGTTTTAAAACAAAACACCCTGCATAACTTTCAAACATCAATATAGTAACCCTACATAATGCTACAATAGTTTAAATTTTATGACGAATGTAGCTCGTCATTGCGCGATTTGGCACCGGGAGGCCATAACGAGCTAGACTCGTCATTTCAGTGCAAGGGGTTAACTGTTTTATAGAATTGTGCCACATGTGGCGCTAGCATCAAAGTAAAGCAATAAAGATATTATTATTATTATTATTATTATTATTATTATTATTATTATTATTATTATTATTATTATTTATTGTTATTAAGTATTCTGCTTTATGACAGGTCCTGGGAATATTTTCTTTAAAAGAACAGTTTGGGGCTGGAAATGTTTCTTTCTGTTTTTTTAAGTCCCAATATTTTCTTTTACTTTTCAAATCATCAATCAGTTGTGTTCTTTGTATTCCTTGCTTTTCTTCTATAGCGGTATGGCGGAATTTGTTCGCAAGATATGTCCAATCCAATTAACCTTTCTACGGAGGATGGTGGTCAAAAGCGTCCTCTTCTCTCCTATCCGTTTTAAAACATCTTCACTTGTTACTCTCTCTGTCTATTTTATTTTCTTCATCTTCATCTATCATCACATAAGGGTTGTAGACTAAAAAAATATGCTTATTATTCATAACTTCATTGTTCCTACATTTTTAAAACCAGTCCGCAAAATTAAAATAATAAGTTCTTCAGTATAAAACTGTTCATGAGTTTTGGTTAGTTTCACAGTATTGCCATCTGTACAACAATTCTATGAAATACTTGAAAACTGAAAAGTGCAGTCCAAGTAGCCATATAGTAGCATAAAATTCTAATGGAATATCTTGATACAGTATAGGGTCTAATAGTGAACTTTTGTTTTTGTGATGACAAACTATCCGTGTTCGTTTCTTTTAATACATAGAGTTAGGTATTGCTTTGATTACTAATATTTTGATGGTCTATTAGAGCTAGATAGAGAAAGTTTCGGCTATTTGCTTGTGCCAGCATCTCTTGTCGAAAGGATTTAAAATATGTTGAAAGCATGAGAATTTATTATATAGATTGTTGCACTAAGCGAAGTACTGCTTGACAATCCGTTGCACGCGTGCCACTAATGATACAAAGACACACGTAAAGTTTCATGTATATTTATTTATTTATAATTTTGAGAAATAGCTAATCTGTTGCTAAGACAAGACTATTCAACGCGAAGTTGCAGAATGAGATCTCTTTAACGTACCCCCTCTCCGCCCCCCCCCCCCAAAAAAAAGTAGTGGTGTACGGCAAATCAACCACTCGTGTACTAATGAATTCAATAACGAAGCACAAGTTATTTCAAAATATCTTTCTTGAAAGAAAAAAAAATCAAAACATACTTGTTTTAAAGAAATTCGCTATCTATTTATATTGTTTAGGAAATTAAAAAGTTCATTGTCAGAGAAACAAAGGCTGACCAGTGGATTTTTCTTTAGTTTGAAACTATTTATATTTCTACTTTTTTCAATTAATCTTTTGGTGTGATGTGAAAGACTGTAGACATTTCTTCTCGGATCGAGAATGGCAACGTAGGTCACAAAACCAGAGTCACCAATTTCGGAAATTAACTATTAGAACCGATATAAATATGCCTTTCAATTATTGGATGTTAAATAGGTATTTCTTTCCTAGCTATGGGTTTAATTACATGTTTCTTGATATTTTATGCATCCTTGAAGTAGTAATAAAGATTATATATTTCTCTTTTAGCGATGCTTTTCTTGGGGCTTTTGGCTATCTTCCCATTTATGCTAATACTGAATTTCATAGCTAAGAGTGTTCCAGAATCACTGTTGACTTCCTTGTTTGGGAAATTTGGACTCCATTTATCCTACATGGTGAGTATTACAGATTGTATTAATTGTTTCTTTTTTTCTGAATTTCTGTTGTATTTTAATTTGAGATTGAAGATGAGGAACACACATTAGATCAGAAAGGAAGTTTCTACTAGACCTATCCTTTTTAAATTTTGGCAACATGCATCGAGACTTTGCATCGAGATAAACACATTTTCTCATAAGATGACAATTGACAACCAAAAGAAAGAGGATCTGAACTACATGTTGTAAAGACAATGGTAGTGTACTGCAACCATATCTAATATAAATGGAAAAACCTGGAGTTTTCATTTTCATTAAATATTTCCAAACTTAATTTGTGTACGCGTAACATTTTTAAAATCATTTCTGATGTTTAAATTTATTTCTTTTTTCCGACGGTCTGTATTTTGGTGAAAAGACGGAGCGTAGGAAGTCCCCTTCTTCTCGAATGTGTCCCTGATTTTCACTTTCCTATTTGTTAATTCTAAACAATAATTACACGATTTACGTGGAGGCATTATTTCCTTATCTTTGCAGTAACGTGCAGGGTATGGAAACACACCATAGTACATAATAGGCTGAGATGCGGGAAATAAGTGCATTTTACGCTGAATAACTTATTGTATTTATCGTAATCATTAAATTGTTTAAATTTACATTTTATTTGGTTATTTTCAATTAAAACCAAACTTATATATTTCAACTAAAGAAGGTACCTTATTTTTCTGGTATCTCGGACGCGATGCCTATCATTTCATATGTTGGTTGTATTTTTTAAAGCTACAAATTTAATAGTTCACAATTTTTAGAGTCATTTTTCACAATTTCTACATTTTCCCATATATTTAAGAGCATTTTACAGGTCATATATCTGTATATTTTAGGTCATGAATATCCACCTCCTAGTCATAACTCATTTGTCGTGAGAAAATATTCGATGGGTAATTTTTTTCTTGGAGGATGATTATTTTTTTTTTTTTTTTTTTTTTTTTTTTTTTTTTTTTTTTTGGGGAGACGATTTTCTCAAAAATGACTGAAGTGATTTTGTTCATATTTCATAAATAAATATTCCATTAATAATTCAGTAATGTTGCTTAAGTTACTCCTTACGAATAAAGGGCTAATCCAATTGCAGTGATGTGAACAGACTTTAGGGGAAATGGCTGAAATTCAACTCAAATATAGAAGAAACAATGCAGATTCTATATTCCAAAAGCAAATTGTCCTAAAATGGATGAAACACAATAAAAAAGCACGAAACATTAACATTAATGTAAATGGAATATCAATGAGAAACAAATAATTCCTCCACTTATCTCAAAAACCGAAAGAGTGAGAAGCTGGAATTCAGCTTAAATATAGAACAGACTATGAAAATTCTACATTCAGAAAAGAAATTGCCCTAAAATGGATGTAACATAGTCAAAAAAAATCACGAAATATGAACACTAAAGTCAATGGAATGTCAGTGAAAAAATTGAAATCGTCCGCATATCTCAAAATCTATAATAAGGAGATGACTAATTGAAAGCTTATTGCAAATACATAATGAAGAATTTAAAAACGATGTATAGCATGTAAGGTAAATATAAATAGAACATTGTCAAAAGTCAAGTTAAGTTGTCTGAGTAAAATCAATAATGATAGAGTATATGCATCTTCTTCGAATTATCCAGGGTGCCCCATGCAGAGGTTAGGTGCATGAAATATCTCACATCTGGCTTTGGAATCTCCAGGCTCAATTTAGTACACAGCGTGACTATTGACCTCTTGTTCTTATGGCAAACCGGATAGGCCTTTTACAAGGGTTACTCTTGGGGGGAGTTTCTTTTCATACTGCTTTCTCAAAAACAACTCAGGCAATTTTGTTTGTATTTCATTAATATTCCTATAATGTACTAATAATGTCCATTTGAATATTCACAAGAGGTAGTTTACTCTTGGAGTAAGTTTTCGACGGTTTTGTTCGTCTTTCGCAATATATAACTACAGCACATGATTTAGTTTAAGAAATTAGAGCAAGAAAGTTTAGTGCAGTTGCCTATAGCTTTTATTTTTATATAATTCCCAAAATAAATTCACGAAATTATTGTTGAATTTCAGTACTTTATATTATCCCCTGCCCCGGCCCCTTCCCATAAATTTATTTTTTTATTACATATTATTGATTGGGTACTTAATAGTATAAATCAGGCATTCCCGTGCTTGCTTTATAAACTTTATCATTGCTTCTGAATCATTGTGCCATTTAATAAACAATTTTAATGGCACAATTTCCCAGTGGTGGTACGGAATTTCGGTAACAGTTGTTACAAGAAAACTGAATAGTCTTTACTTTCTGTGTGAACTCCATCAGTTTTCCAATTCCTGTGAAATGTAAATACATTTTAAAATTATTGAAATAGTACATTGTTTGTGCTAATTGCGTTAAGTAGAAGCACGTTTTGTTGTCTTCCACATTGGTTGATTTGTCTGTCGAACAGGGTTGGCAAAAACCATGGTTTTTATTGAAAAAACCAAAAAACCCGGTTTTTTGGGTTTAAACCAGTTTTTTTTTTTTTTTTTTTTTTTTTTGGTTTAAATAATTTACTCTATGTATTTATATTAGATATGGACAGAAATTAGTTTGTTTCGCCTTGGTGTTATTATGCAACAACAAGGTTATGCTGGAAGGGGTCACATAAGCTTAAAGCGGAATCCAAACTGCTTCTCGGCTTCATCCAAGAAAAATTGTCCATTTCGACACGAAACCGGGACCAATTGGTCACAAATGCGATTGCCGACTCACTCACGAAGGACTCCTGATAAAAATACGTTATACTGATCTTTACATAGGCCTAGTTGTTATTGTCAAGAGTCATTTCAGAAGGACAAAAAGATAAACAGTTACACAAGTAAAAACATTATACAGAATTATATATAAATCGGGAAACTCCCGCCTTAGCCATTGGGAAAATCCTGTTATTACTTTAAGTGTATTTGTATATAAAATTTTAAGGTCAACGTATCATATTCACTACGCTAAAACTGAGGTATTAAATTACAAATTTGGTATGTAGATATCATTCAATAAAATTAAAACAAAGTCAAATCCAAGCTGATGTTGGAAGCTGCGTAGGCAGTTGATAAATTTTGCCAATTTCTATCAATATATTTAAGCAACCTTGGCTTCTTTATAAAACAACAGGCATTCAGGCAAGTAGAAATATATAATTTGGTTTCGTTTCGTATGTTTAGGCTTAACATCCTTATGAAATACCAAGGTTATCACGGAGAAGACTTTCGCTTAAAGGGACACCTCGAATCGCTACTTGGTGTACACTTGAAAGATGGGTTGTGGTTCGACCGAGAATTGAACACGGGACCCCTTGATTAAAAGGTGAAAAGTACATAAACGTAATGCAGATGGTTTCATATGTGGAGACTCACCATAAAGTTCACACGATTTAAAGCATTTTTCGTTCTTTTTTTGCTTGGTTTAAACCATTTTTTTTTTAAACAGCTGGTTTAAACCATAGTTTAAACCACCTTGGTTTAAACCAGCCAACCCTGCTGCCAAATTAAGAATTTTGTGTAAATCATGTATACATTTGTGGTGGTATTATTTTAACAAAGGTAGATTTTATTTCATTGCTTGCAAAGCACATCAAAATTAAACCATTTTTTCCTATTGATTTGTTTTGGGCGTGTACTATTTTTACAAGCTCTCCCAAGGGAGAGAAAAGTTTTAAAATTTCCATGTTACCCACCAACCTATGGTTGAGGTGAGAAGAAGATAAACTATCGAAAAAAAATACTGTTTGTGTCATGAAAATAATTAAGAAATATCAGTTTAAAATTGTTTGTAACATTTGGGGGCACGGTGCCTTAGTGGTAGAGCTCTTACTGCTGATGCATGAGATCCCTGGCTCGATCCTCACCCAACTGTGTCGTGGACAACATCGTATCTCGAAGTACTGCCGTTTCTTGCTACATTATCATTCCACTAATTCTTCCATCATCCTTCACTTGCCTTAGTCGTTCATCAACCTTAGTCTAAAGGACATCTCTCTTAGCCTAAAGGACAACTTCCTTTGTCTAAAGAACATCTCTCTTAGTCTAAAAGACATCTCCCTTTTGCCTAAAGAACATCTCTCTTAGCCTAAGGGACATCTCCCTTAGCCTGAGGGACATCTCCCTTAGCCTAAGGGACATCTCTCTTAGCCTAAAGGACATGTCCCTTGCCCAAAGGACATCTCTCTTAGCCTAAGGAACATCTCCCTTAGCCTAAAGGACATCTCTCTTAGCCTAAGGGACATCTCCCTTAGCCTAAAGGATATCTCTCAGACTAAGGGACATCTCCCTTAGCCTAAAGGACATTTCTTTTAGCCTAAAGGACATAATCGTAGGATGTTAAACGGAAAGATTTCATTTCATTTTCATTTTCTTTGTAACATTTCTCTGTTATTATCAGCAATAATAATTTTAAGTTTTGATAGTTGTTTTCTTGTACTAACTTCTGGATTACTACAATATAATATTTTAATGAAATTTAGTAAGTTTTATTTGTGTTTCTTCTGTTAATAGTACTTACATGTATGTTTGTCATTTATTCCAGTTTCCCGCGCGGCAGATATGGGAAATAATTCCTGAAAGTCAACAATGGCTAGCGTTGCTATTCATGATCGTGTTGTTTGTGGTGCTTGGGTTTTCCGTGAAGTGGTCGCTAGGATTAAAACCAACGTTGTCCAGGAGACAGAAGAGAAACTTCGTGGAAATCAGGGACTATGTTCAAAATGTCGTCAAGAATAAGAAGGTAGGTTTTTACTGGCATATTGAAATCGATCACAAAGTTACACGTACTACCGTAGTTAATTCTTACTTGGAAGTAGAAACAGTTTGGGAAGTATATTGTAAACGTTAATAGCGTTGTATTTATTAGAACATCTATGCGTCATGATTTAATTTACACAAATGCATGAGACTTAATTGTTTATTATAAATAGTTAATGAGCGTAAGGAATACAATTACAATCAAAAGCTTATCTTTTGTTCCTATAATATAAAATGCTGTGTACTTCTTCCGCTATATTTCAAGTTATTCTCACACTTCTTCCTCATGCGAACACCGTTTACATACAAGGTTATTACAAGCGATTGACCCGATTTTTTAAATTCACTCTAGGTTTATTATTGGACATGTTGGCACAAAACTTTGCAGACGTATTGACAAACCTCAAAAAGCTTGTAGCAATTGCAAGTGGTAAGGCTTCTGATTCAATAGTTTCAGTTAGATCTTCCAAACTATAGGTTGTGAAATGTTCAGCTCTCTGCTTGCTCTGTTCGACGACGTCTGTGGGCTTCGTGCAAAACTCGCTCGCACGCGCTGAACCGTTTCTCACTGTAGGCCAACCAGTTGATTTCCCCTTACAGAGGCATCCTGAAGCTGTAAACTATGCATACCATAGCCGAATGAACTTGGCATTTGGTGGATTGAATTTCATTCGGAAGTGTCATTGCACTGTTAGAACAGTCTGATGTGAATAAAACTCTTCGAGCACAACATAAGCTTTCTCTGCACCTGTCGCCATCTTGAATAAATGCTCACTGCTGCGCTCTCGTGGCAGAAATCAGAAGCGAACCTGCAACACAAAAAAAGTTTTGAGTTTTTCAATATGTCTGCAAAGTTTTGTGCCAACACGTCCAATAATAAAGCTGGAGTGAATTTATGAAATCGAGTCAATCATTTGTAATAACCCGGTACTTCTGTTTCCACTTACATTGTTAATACTTGAAATTGCTGTTTTTTGTCAACTTGAAAACTGGATTGATTTGAATATGAAATTAGTATGTACAACAGGAAGTGGAATGTTTACGTACAGAGTCTATGATAAGAGTCAAGACTAGCTTATGCGACAACAGTTCATATTATACAATGCACCTTACATTTTTTCTTTACATAATTTGCACCAAAACACCATTACGAGGGGAGAAAAATTGTCAAACACTAAGAAATAACGTAAAGTTATTGGTAGAGCTCTTACCTCTGGTGCGTGGGGTCCCGGGTTCGATCCTCGTCAAGTATGCTTGTGGTTTACAAATCGTGTCCGTAGGTTTTCTCGGGACATTTCCGTTTCCTCCCACTTCTCATTCCGCCAATTCTTCCATCATTATTCACTTGCTTTAATCATCGTCTCTCTTAGCCAAAAGGCATAATCGTGGGACGTTAAACTGAAATGTTTCATTTTTTGAATCCAGATATTTGAAGGCTTGTACTATTTTCAATGGTTTCTTCTGTGGTGTTATTTATTCGCCCCGTTGGTGTTTATTTCTTGAGGATAGTTTCTAATAACATTGAGTTTTTTTTTGGTAACTTTTTCTGTGAACTCATTCGGAAACTATATTCTTCCCTACTTTTATCCCAAGCGGGGGCGCGGTGGCTCAGTGGTAGAGCGTTCACCTCCGGTGCTTGGGGTCCCTAGTTCGATCCCAGCTCGCGCCGTGTGGACTTCGTGGTGGACAAACACCATGGTCGTGGGTTTTCTCGGGGTTCTCCCGTTTCCCCCCACTTTCTTCATTCCACCATTTCATTCATCTCTCATCATCACCGTCTCCTTTAGCCTAAACGGCATAGCCGTGGGACGTAAAACTTAAAGATTTCATTTCATTTTTTTTAATCCCAAGCATCCGTTGTCATTGTCTTTCTTTGATATCTTCGCTAAATCATTACGCCATCTAAGAATGTATATTTAACTACGACTATTCTTCGTGTAAGAGAGACACCATACTGCCTTGTTTCAGACCAAACTTAATTTGGAACCACTCGCATTTTCAGTTACTTGTTCGCACTTTGCACATGCAGACTTTATAATGTTGCTTTACGCATCATATTATTTCTTCTTCTATCCCATCTCACTAAAGTTCTTTCCTTAGGTACTTTCTAAGCACGTTGTCTTGTGCTTTCTCTAGATTTACTGACGCATATTACCAACTTATTTTTAATTATGTTGTCTCAGGCCAATATAAGATTTGTTCTTGATCTTTCCTAAAACCCATGTAGGGGGCAGGGTGGCTTAGTAATAGAGCCCTTACTTTTGGTGCACGGAGTCCCTGGTTCAATCCCCATCCAAGTAAGTTTGTGGTGCCCAACATCGTGTCCGTGGGTTTTCTCGGGGTACTCTCGTTTCCTTTCACAATCTCATTCCATCGATTCTCCCATCATCATTCACTTGCTTTAATCATCGTCTCTTTTAGCCTTAAGTGCATAATCGTGGAACACTGAAAGATCTTTCCTGAAACTTTTTTTTTTTTTTTTGGTGGATATGCTGTTGCATAAATGTTTCACTTTTCATGATAGCTCGTTAATGCTATTACATAGTAGTTTATACGGTATTCCACCATAATCCCGTTTTGAGTATTGTCACGATTCTCTTCGTTAATCTCTCGGTATCTTCGTCTGTCTCCAGACACATCTGTAAAGCCAGTATATACACACTGGACCTGCTGGTCATATCATTTCTGTTGTTATTTCGTTTCCATCAAGAGCTTTATGTGCTCTTATTATTTATTATTTTTATTTTTTTAAGTGCCTTCTTCACTTCTCTTACATTATTTTGTCTAGTTATTTGTAATATTTGTTCTATCTTCTCGTGCTGTTGAGTGATATTTATATTTAGCAATTTCTCAAAGTGCTTTCATCACTCGATTACCCTCTTGTTGCGTTACCACTTTACTGTCTTTACAATCTACTCTGCTGGTTTTCGTACTTTAGTACTCTCACGAAAGTCTGTATAGCATTTTGTTGTGCCCTTCAATATCTCTAGATCATGGCCGCCCGAAGGGAAGGCAGGCTTACGAAAATGTTTAATGTAGATTTCCAGCACTGGGACTCGAGATGGTACTTTTCCTTCATCTATATTACGGCGCTACCAATCAGGGAGATGCCCCCGCCTCCCTAGAAAATTTTTTTCGGGGGCCTGTGCTCTAGATGGGTACTGAATTCTGTCCACTTCGACTTTTAATGTCACTATTTTCTATATTTCTTTTCCTTTGCTTTATGTTTGTCTTAAGTATTCGCAGATCTGTTTCTAGATCATTTTCTCTATTCCTTCTCCTCTCACACTTTTGATCATACTATGTTCTCCCACCATGAATTTTCTATTCCTGTTTCCACTTTTTTCTCTTCCTAATATCTCTTTACTTGTTTCTTATGTCAGTTTTATCAGTGCTTTCTTAAATGCTATCCACTCTAGCTACAGATTTAACTTCATCTTGTGGCACTCATACTTAGGAACTCGTATTTTCAATGAGCTTTTATGTTATTGCTTGGTCTTGGAGCGTTCATAATGTACTTTCTGTTTTATACAAGAGTTAAGTCATGGCAACTTTTTTTTCCTTCTTTCGAATGGGACATAACAGAACAGATCGAAGATACACGTAGAAAAGCTTATCACCACTGGCATGTAATGTCGAGTAGTCCTACCAGATGGTGTATGTGAGTAGAGCTTCGTGTCTGAGCACGCCTCAAAATTCAGCAGGTGAGCAACAGTGGTGGGGAATGGAAGTCATGAAGACTGAACAACACACGTATGTGAAAGTATCATTTCTCCGCGATAGGAATGCACGGGAATGCCACACAGAGTTACGGGAAGCATTAGGTGAGCGTGCCTTACTCTATCGAACAGTGGCGAGGTGGAAAGCGGGTTTCAAACGAGGCAGAGTGTCTACTGCCGATCTGCTGCGCAGTGGGTGTCCTGTGTCCACGGACAATGACATACAGGTGATAGAATTAGAACAGTACTTACACGCTGGCTGATAGGCGTTGGCCACTTGCAGAATTAGAAGTGGACCGCATTTTACGAGAGGATTTGAACATGCGCGAAGTTTGTGACAGTGTTTCGACGCGAGATGGCTCACGGTAGGGCTTCCCATAAAGCAGATGGTATTCAACGCCTTTCTCATCGCTGGCAACGGACCGTCGATGAACTTGGAGGCTATTTCGAAGGTTGCTAAATATCCAGGACAACTTATGAGACCTGTACTGTGTACGATTGTAAAATCTGTGTAAGGAGTTTTGTGTAACCGTTGTTCATACGATTATAAACCAATGTTGTCCGGTTGTCTGCGTTTTGTTTGTTCCCCAAGAGGACATACAGCCTTCCTCTGGTAAGGCCATTCGACAGTTCATGCCATAACTTTCGAACATGTATGTTCTATCTGTCCTATATGTTCGATCTGTGTATCTTCAAAAGAAAGAAAAAAATATATATATAGTTGCCATAACTTATGACGTAACCCTCGTATTATAGATTTCTTCACTTCTTTCTGTTTCGAGCTAGCGTACGCGTCTTTGGCGCGGGAGACCCGGGTTCGATTCCCGGCGGGAGCTCATGTGGTTCGGATTCCACGTTAATCAGTAGGTCCACGTCTCATATAGCCTCGCTGCTGAACGGGACGTAAAACTCAAAAAATCAATCAATCAATTCTTTCTGTTTCTTAAATCTCCGACCAATAACATGTGATCACCTCTGTTGCATAGAAATCTCTTTCACGTCTCACCCTTTCCGCTGATCTAGTGTCTACCACGTGCATCTTTGATTCTCTTTCTGATAGGAGATCATACTTAACGCACTACGGTAGGTCCACGTCTCATCATTCTGAAAAAGCTGCTGAAATAGGACACTAAACTTAACAAACAAACAGGATAGTTCCAAGTCTCTCAGTGCTTTTCACCTTATATTTAGTGAGTAAATATATAATCTGTTACTGATTTTATTATTCTGTCCAGTGTAACCTGTAATTATGTGACTTGCTTTTCCTAAATCGTCTGCTTCCGATTTTTATTCAATTTTCTTTGACAGAAATCTAAGAGCATATTGCTATCTTGATTTTATTCTTCGTAACCGAAGTGCCCTTAACGTGTCTTTATATCTTATCTGTTTTTTCCCTGCTTCGTCACTCATGTCTTCTAGTATTCCTTCGTTTTGTACTTTCCTTTTTGCTCCTCTTTGAAATCTGCTTCATCTTTTTCCACCGTACCCTGTTTGTGGAGAATTTGCATGCGTGATTCTAACTACTTCTTTTTGTGTGTTCATTGTAATTGTCATGCTCCTATCGGCAATAGGTGTAACTTCCTCGAAGCATTCTCGTAGACAATCTCATTATCTCTACTTAATTTACGTGCTATCATTGTTTCCGTTTCAGTGTAAGTTTCCTTCTTCTACTAGATTCTTTTCGTTTTTCTTCTACCATTTTCCTTCATAAATACTAAATTTGTCAATTGTTCTTTCTTCCTAGATGTTTCAGTTTTTCCTTTTCTTCTTTTTGGATTAAAAGATCCAATATATTTCAATCAAAAATTTTATTGTAGGCCTCATATCTGCAGAACTACATATAGTGTAGCCAAACCCAAACTATCACTTAACTCAGTATGATTTGCTTATTTCGTAAAAATTTTCGAAAACTCGATTTACGGGCCGTTCAAAGATTTTGTGGCCCCTGATCCAAAAACTAATTATTGACCAAGATCACAATCTTTTGATGCATTTTTTGGATCATTCCTAAAATTGTTTTTAATCAGTAAAAGAGATGATTTTCAGTGTAATATCTCAACTCTGTCATTTATGCTAGGTCATTTTCAAGTTCAGTCTATGTTCTGGCCTTCATATAAGTTTGAAAGCAGATTTCTGACCCTCTTTACTGGCTTGCTGAGTCATGTTGGCCTCTTTTTAACACGAAAGGAACCTTTTTTAAACTCGAAAACCGAAAAAGTGGAGCTAACATGTTTTTTTCTCTCTGAACCCTTTAGCTCATACATATGTCTCTTTAACTATTAAACTTCAATGTGTATGTTGGTATACGAGGGACGGTTAAAAACTTTCCGGAATTTCGTAGCTCTCTATTACCACAATACAAGTACACATGTACTTAGTCCCTTCAAAGTAGGCATCTTCGGAACACTAACACTTGCTCCGCCGCTTCTGCGATTGCGGGAAACACCGGCGAAAGACCTCTTTTGGTATATTTCAAAGTACAGCCGTCGCGTTGGTTTTGATACCTTCTACGGTGACGAAATGGGGCACTGATGCTGTTTTCCTTAAAGCATTGTCACTGTAAACTGACTTTAAGGCTATTAAAGTAGGTATCTGAGGCAGATTTTCCCAATTTGTATTAAAAAAAAAAAAAAAAAAATGATGTTGGCGCCACTAACTGATCACCATATATTCCTCCGTTTAGGTACCCTACTCGTAAACTGACTGATATGACCTATTCGCACTTGTCATATTCATAATTATGGAACCGAAGAACTGTACTGTATGAGATTCATGGTGATTGCATTACAAATGCCAAAACTAAAAAAAAACATTCCTGGAAGTTTCTGACTGCCCCTCGTATGAGGATTTTTTTTTCTTTCCAATTTGATTCTCTTCTTCACTTAGAGGTATAGGCTGGAATAGTGATGTCGTCATTTCCTTCCCGTTACCATGGTGATCGCCATGTTTTTTTTCTATACAAACGCGTGAAGTTAATGAAGCTAAAGAGCTTATTTCTAAAAGCTCCACATCCCTACGTAATAAGGTAGAAATCGAATAGTTAATGTAAGCATAATTATCATGTAATCCACCATAAGAAGCAATTATGCGCAACATAAACTCCCTAACGTGTAGATTGACAAACTGTCGGCACAGAGAAAGCTGTAAAAATATATGATTTTTAGAAAAGAAAAAAGTCTTTTAGAATAATGTTAATTCTATTGGGTCATTTACACTTCTAATGTCTACTGTGTATAATGAGAATGCACAATATTATTTCTAAGTATACATTACAAAAGAAAGAAAAGGCTAGCCTTTAGAAATATTCAATCCAGACCATCAGAGGTTATAGGTAACATCTTTTCTTATATTCTCTGTCAACTTTTTTTTAAGCATTTAGAAAACGTACAATAATTACACATCCAATTATGAATGGTTCAGCATATATTTTAAACAACTGTTAAACAATAATCCTGTTCAAATTTGCAATAGTATATCAGACTCATATTATCGAGTCAAAAATTTTCCTGAATTATTTAAAGTTAATATCTGATTATGAACAGGGTGAGTACACTTTAAGGTTTAATTTAACCTGGAAAAAAAAAATACAAATTCTCAAAATATACCATATCAGAGGGAACATTTCACAAGACATGTGAACTCGCTGATTTCAGTTCCAATGTTTGTCATGCACATAACATTATTTAACATATTTCTTTTCTAATTATCTTTTCTGCCCTTTTTTGTCAGTTTCAATCATTAGAAATATTTAAAAAGAAACATAAGTATTTGTTACACTCTAATGTTTGCAGTTGCGAAATACTTCATCCCTGTTTTCGTTTTGCACATAGGTTCTTTAGGTATTTAGGCTACTTGTTTAGAAAATAAAATGGCAACGAGAAGGATGTGACGTCACACTATTTCAGTCTATTGAATGGGTGACGTAGGGGAGAAAGGATATTTTTGCTAGTATGATCTAAGTGGATAAGATTTAAGGATTAGTGTACTAAAAATTGTCTTTTCTTTGTTTTTCTTTTGCAGCAAGTATTGTACAGAGAATATCTTGAACAAAGTGTGGCAGACCATGACTTATGAAGGCAAGTTTTCCGATTAAGAACCAGCATTGTGTGAATTTAGTAGAGCCTTCTGGTTATCTATGTACATTTTGGAATGGCTTTTGCCTCTTGGCCAGCAATAGTTGACAAACAGCGGCTTCATCCATTTCTGTGGGGGAAGTAAGTCAAGTCCATGTGTATTTTGATAAAAAAAAAACGAAGACAAAGATGTTTTACATATATGAGAGATATATATACACACATATATTGTAATCTTAGATACGTTGAAAAAAAATGGATTTGGATTCTGCATTTTTCGTGTTATTTTATAAATATACACACAGATCAAAGTTTATTTATTGGATAAAAAAAAAAAAATCTTTGATTGTGGCAAAACCAAGCCACCTTGCCTTGTTATGACTGCGCGGATTTCTTTAAAGATAATGTGTTTATTCAAATGTAAGCTTTATCTATGATGAGTACAATGTATTTTGTATCAGTTTAGATTAGTTTGTCACAGCTAGAGAGAAACTTTCAAAGGCTGTTATATTTTATATTTTCTACTTCAATTAAGTTTGACGTATACAATCAAATGTAAGTTACTTCAGTATAGTTTTTAAACAACTAAAAGGTAGTTAGAAGTACAGCTTTGGAATACATTTTGAATGACAGCTATGTAATAATTGCATGTGTAATGTTTGGGTTAGAGGTTTGTTTTTTTATTATCGATCTGAAAACATATTTGTATTACAAATACCACCGATAAGGTGACTTTTTAATTTATTTTTTTTAATGGTCAGTGCCTATGGCGACTATTTTCTATGCTGATTTCAATTTTTCATCTTCAAGGTATGAAGTATAATGCTAATTTACTGCTAAAAACAAAAGAAATTGTGTCCTTATATGCAATTTTTGAGAAAAGTTATTAGATTAATTGTTGTACCGAGTAATAACAACAAAAAAACACAAAGCTTTGTCCGTAGTCCAATTTACCACTCTTTTCAACAAATTAAATGCATTTATATATTTGTAATATTTGACAACGTTTTATTCCTCTGGGCAGCACCACTCCACCCTCAACAAAATAAGCAGCAGCTAATTCAATCAGTGATAAGAAGAAACTTAATCCTGATTATTGTAGGCAGTAGTTTTATACAGGCAAGTGTTACCTTGGGGTGCTTTATTCGTTGAATTTAAAGCATGTATTATCCTAAGAAATTTGTTAATCTATTCGAAATTATCAAAAAATGTTGAAAGTGACAATTACAGTAAAGTCTGTCTAAGTCAGTCGTCCTTGGTTCTGTAGAGTAACCAACTGTCTGAATAATGATGGGCTAGATATATCTAACTCATCAAATATGCATCCAAATTAAGTAGATGTTACACGTAACAGGTTCTTCTGTATATTATTCTACAAACCCTATAGCTAAGTTAACAGATTTTACTGTACTTTTCTTTTCGTCAATAGATAGTGATGAATTGTGCGTTCTGAAACATTTCGATTACAAATAAAACCTAAGTGTTTTCGCGGTTCTACTTTTCAAGAATAAAGCCATTTTTAAAATAAACTTTCATTAATTTCCCCAACTTCCAGCTGGCACCTTGAAATCTTCCACATGTACCCAGGCGATGGTACAAAAACGTCGTTTTTATGAATAACATGAATTACATATGAATGTATACTCAGTGAAAGCACATTCATAATAAAGTTGAAGGAATAGTCCATTACGGTCGCAATATTCTAATTATGAAAGCCTTAAAAAAAGTTACATAAAACAATTGTTGCATATTGATTCATGAAGAAAATGAATAATTAAATATAGTCGATGTCATTGTTTTTAGCTACTTCTGATGTTATATAAAATATCGTGCGAATTATGAGTGTTAGTTTTTTTATTACTATTATTACTGGTGAAGACAAATCATCGATATATGTAGGGCGTTTGAAAATGATTTTCGGGGTTTTTATAAAGTTTCGTAAGTGACCTGCTGAAGTTATCACGATGGAATCAATGTAGAACGAAGAAACTATATTTTTTCCACATGTAAGATGTCAGACGTGTGCAAATGTTCATTGTGTGCGGTTGTTCCGTAGATTGCGCACAAACATGTCCACACACACGTTCCATGTGTTACTCTGAAACTGAGGGCGACACAGTTGATTTTATCTGTTTGCTCATGAGTTGAATTGTGATGACCTTTTAACGAGCTACACGGTGACTGTAGATCTATTAGCGTGATATCCTAACACAGAAAACGATTTCTGTATATTGAAGTAATTATAGCACCTACAAACCTCACTAATATCGCATAGCGGCAGGAATGTGAACTACACCTAAATCATGGATGCGGAAATTAAAAATGTTACTTCTGTTCTCCCAACACTAATTTCACAAAATTAGCTCAGTAGTTGACTTCTAACGAAGTTTTAAATCCCGAAGATCATTTTGAAAAAGGTGTGTCTATGTATTTTTAAAATACTTACTTTAAAGAAGCAGCAGCAAAAGTGACATTTATAAAGTAAGTATCTTTGGAATGTGTTCAGGAGTTTCGTAGTTATTTATAATACTATTCGCAGCCTGAAAATAATGATAGTCTTAAAAGAATTGTATAATACCACACGGAGGAACTGAAACTGGGACATTTTCCCAGCATACGTGAAATAATTTCGTGTTTCTTTTTTTTAATACTGGAAAAATTGTCTTCCACTTAGTTATGTCATAAACAGTATTATAATTACTTCAACCGTAACGAGTATCTCCACATTACTTATTTCAGTGTTTCACAGTACTTTGAAAGTACTAGATCACTAGATTTTTTTTTTCTTTTAAACTACTAAATCAAAAATTGTGACCGATTTAGCAATATGTACCATCTTTTCAGTTTGTATGCGTGGGAAACAAAATAAGATTCATCAAAATATAATTAATACAAGCAAAAGATGTGTTGTACGGTATTTTAATCCTTTGAGTATATATATGCAGGGCCGTATCTTACATAACTTTTTACATGTTAGCATGTGAAGAATTTAAAATTAAGTTTGCAAAGGTATGTTTAGACTAAAATGAAGGTAAAAGTTATGATATGAAAGGTGTTTACAGTCTATGTAACAAAAGTACATGTCTTGTCAACGTAGCTAAACAGTTATGAAATAATAATGGGTGATTTTTCAATGTTTATGTAAATATATTGTTAACTGTTTCATAACTTGTGCACTTAGTTCAAAAGTGAATTCCCTCTGATAAAGTTTCGTTTCTGAGTACTCCTTGAAAGAAACTGACAGCTAAGAATACAGAATTCTGATCAGTAGATATGCAAGAACACAGAATAACAGGTTGAAACGACAGAAAAAGTCTAATCTGGGAGTAAATGTAGCTGATAGCTTAATATAACTTCCTCCGAGTAAGCAGGAGTTTTTTTTTTTTTCTCTATCTGTATATCATTTTGTGTGTTATATTCTACCATATGTAATATATTCTTTAATTTAGAGATAAAATAAATTCCGCCCCACAAGCCGTGAAGAGCCTAGATCTAGCAGCGAGCTTTGATTCTCGTGCTTTGGAAGTGAAATGTAAGTGAATCCGGATCCATACAGTAGTTTTAATGCTTGTTTTTTCATAAAATATTTTCAAATTATTGGTGAACACACGACAGGTAGACTCCGAATTCTAACACCATCTGGATAGTTCCAAGCACTGACCATACCTAATGTAGAATTATCTCAGAACAATATTTCCATCTGTTTGGAAGTTATTGTTAAAAACAATGTATCAAAGGGAGTTTAGTTTTGAACGCGAGTGTACAACCTCATAAGTATACTTTTTTGCAAGCACATGCTGTGACTGCCTATGAAAAAAGAAAAAAAGTTATTCTATTTTAAAGGAAACTTAAAAAATTGTGCCTTTACATGTGCTTCTCTTCTGTGTAACCTTGTAACAATGGCGTGTTCGTTGCTGTTTCCTCTGATCCTCTGTGTATTATAATTTGTAGTGTAATAATTAGATGATTGAGATCTGCGCAGATTGAGAATTTCGTAAAAGATGTAAAAATAGATTTTGATAAAATTACTAGAGTTTGTGTTATTACCCCGAAACTACTAGTGGACGAATGTTTTGATTGGTCCAAGGATAGTTGAATCAGTTTTCCGGTGAAGCACGCAAGCTTTCTAAATGAGTATCAAACGCCATGCAAACACTTAGCTTCAAATATTAATCTACTCTTACCACTGATTTTTACTATTAGTTCTGGCATTATGTTTGTATGAAAATTGTTCAAATTTAATATAAATGTGATGGTGACACGGTAAAACCTGGATCATCACTAACCTTTGACATGAGTGGTATTAGGTTTGCTTTCCGATGGTAATTGCATAGACCATAGGACATAACTCTTAGCACAGGTAGTCCAGATACGTGATGGCTGTTTGAAAAGTAGGTTTGTGATAAAATTCTACAGATGATACTAGTGTAAAAGTAACTATAGAGTCATGAGTACAAGGGTAAGCTTCAAAATACCTTAATTTCTTTCTTTCGAACATGATCAATTCAATAGTTTCAGCTCTAATTTCATTTCATTTCTTCCGAAATCCATCAATTTAATCTTGTTTCCGTTTTAATTTCATTTCATTTCTTCCTAATTCCATCAATTCAATCTTGTTTTCCGTTCTAATTTCATTTCATTTCATTTCATCCGAATTCCATCAATTCAATCTTGTTTTCCGTTCTAATTTCATTTCATTTCATTTCTTCCGAATTCCATCAATTCAATCCTGTTTTCCGTTCTAATTTCATTTCATTTCATTCTTCCGAATTCCATCAATTCAATCTTGTTTTCCGTTCTAATTTCATTTCATTTCATTCTTCCGAATTCCATCAATGCAATCTTGTTCCCGTTTTAATTTCATTTCATGTCTTCCGAATTCCGTTAATTCAATCTTGTCAGCATTCTAATTTCATTTAATTTCTTCCGAATTACATAAATTCAGTCTGATTCCTGTTCTAATTTCATTTCATTTCATCCAAATTCGATCAACTCAATCTTCTTCCACTTTCTAATGTAGTGCATCGTTTCGTATCACAAATAAGATGCTTGTGTAGAACTTACACTGTACCAAAGTACGATGGAGTAAATGGTAGGAGTGTGTTGGGACAATTGAAAAACTGATAGAACTTTTTCAGATACATTGTAGTGAGTCATTGTACATTCATACTTATGGCTTCTTTTCCACCATTTTAAAATGTTCCCAGTTTGAGATAACAGATAATTCTCTACATCAATACAACTAGTGATTACTTATTACCGTAACTATTGCCCAATTGTTATGATATAATTTTAAATGATGTAATATTATAATGGAATTAATGTTAATGTCAATGTTATTACTGAAATTGGAAGAGAGAAGTCGTGAGTTAGTGATATAGCACTCAGCTTTAGTAAGAGTCCCTGGTTCGATTTCTGGCTATGTGAGTATATGTTGAACTACACTGTGTCCCTGAGTTTTTTCTTTCTTTCTCCATTCCATCTTTTGTCTCCTGTAACTAACAGGGCATGACCGTGGACGTTAACGAAATATTACATTTCAATGGCAAAGCGAAATCTGCACAGATCTCTGCCATCAAGATTTGCCCTTTGATAGATGATTTGTCACCACCAGAAATCATTGTGGTACATTAAATGAAGTGTAAAACAACATTTTGAAATCTAATATCTATTTAAAATTAGTTCTTTTATTTGAATGATCTGTCTTCTGTTGAATATTGACTTTAATAACAGTATTAACAATGCAAAAAAATCAAATATTTATGATATGATCTGTTTCAGCTTTTGATTGTATCTTAATGAACATGAAAACAAGTTTTTAATTAACAAGAATTTGGAAGTTTTTCTGTTAATGCTTGTGTACTCTTGAGAACATTTTGTAATAAAAAAGTATTAGATCTGAATTTCTTTAAAGATTTTTATTTCCCGTGACACTAATTATCTATATAAGGTTGGTAAAGAAATAGAAAGGTCAGCATCAGGGTTTAAACTTAGATAGTTTGTGTTTTATCATCCTAAATAGAATTTCTCCATAAAGTAGATACCATTATTCCTGATCAACGTCTGTCTGAAAAACACGAATTTTGAAGTTACAATAGTAATTTTTAGATGGAATGAAGTTATGGTGTGTCTACAATACGGTTATGTTATGAGTTATCTATGATTATAGCCTGTCTATTTCGAGTTATCTATGATTAGTGCCTGTCTATTTCGAGTTATCTATGATTAGAGCCTGTATATTTCAAGTGTGCTTCTGCTGGCGCTACTGTCGATATATATTTTCCCGTACGTCCTTCGAAAGAGGAGGGACAACTTGCTTTGACCAAGATCCTTCAATAGTTGGATGTGGACAGGGTTACCAGATTGACGGGCTTACCTGTGCACTGTCTTGTTAGCCATTCTAAGTTCCTACGATCATTACTCGCCAAGACCAAACGACTGAATGACAAATTGGCAACCCAGCCGACGTCATTCACTTCTTTCCCGAAAGAAAAGGGAAGGTTTTCTCCGTAAGAGGGCTGTGGGGCTGAGGCCTGAAGTACGTTTCACACATTTTCCGCGGGCACACTTAAAATAGAAAGGATCAAACATATTAAGAACGTATGAGAGAGGTATCATAGTCATAGCAACAAGTACCTTTCTCTTTCTTTTTTTCTTTTTCTTTTTAGAAATCTAAACATAGATAAACTTCTACACCAATATTCATGAACATTTTGTTTATGGTGAAATGAAAGAATAGAGTTTCGAGGAATGATTTTAATGGGTAATTTATATTTATTCGTGTTTGTTGAAATGTTTCTAGTACCATATCAAGACTAGGCATTGACAAATATGAAGTGAGTACATACTGATGTAGACTTATCTAATTTAAGTCCTATAGACGACACATTTCAGTATTCAGATTGGCTCACCGGTTGGATATAGAGTCTTGCTTCTAGTACATCTAACGTCGCATCCAAGTAATTTTGTTCTTTGACTAATGCTGAGGTCATTCACTTACTGCACTCGTGGTGAAATATTACAGGAATGTACTCGTATCATCATGTTTGTCAATGCATGAACTTACACGATGACTTCGATACGTGGAAACAAATTCAAAGACAGAATTACAAAGCAGTTTTTTGCAGATAAAATTCTTAACTTAATCATAAATGAGTTTTGAAATATCTTCGTCCTTGGAAAATCAAGTTGAAGAGTAATGAACTAAAAGTACAATCACGGACAGAAGTTTGATAAACGAGTTTAAAGTAGTCCGTGACAATAGTTTTTTTTTCTTTGTTTGTTTGTTTTTTAATCGGTCAGTTTATGAGGTAGAAGTGTTAGAAGATGCAATCGCCAATAGCTTGGGATATAATTGATGTAACTGCAGTTGAATGTCAAACAGTGAAGTTATAATCACAGAAGCAATCGGCACCAAAATGTTCGATGTTTCATGCCAGAGACTCGCGTAAAACGAGATTTTTTTTTTCAAAGTTTTTTTTCCTTCGTGGAAAGTGTGGTGGCTCAGTGGTAGATCGTTTACCTCTGGCCCTTGGTTCCATCCCAACTCGCGCCAAGTAAACTTTCTAGTAGACAAACACCGCATACCTGAGTTTTCTCGGTGTTCTCCCCTTTGTTAATTCCACCATTTCCTTCATTTCTCATGAACATCGTCTCCTTTAACTTAGCCGGCATAACCTTGAGATGTAAAACTTAAGGATTTCATTTCAGTAGTAATGTGTTCACTTCTTGCAGGAAAGGTCTCGGATTCGATTCCTGGTCATATGGGTTCGTAGTGAAATAATCACGTCCATATGTTTTCTCAGGGGTTTTTTCATTTCTTTTCACCATATTTCAGCATTTTTCTTCATTTATCGTTCATCGTTGTTATTCCGCAGAGGGAACTGAGAGATTTTAAGCCAAATTAGGAGATTTCGGTGCATTTTCTTTTCTTCTTGAAATAACAGCAAGATTCATAAAACACTTACTTAGTATTTATGTATCGAATATTTTGTCATGGATTAAACACAAGAATACGATTTCTAAGTATTTGAAATACGAGGGGCAGTCAAAAAGTTTCCGGAATGATGTAGTTTTGGCATTTGTGGTGCAATCTCAATGAATCATGTACAGTACATTTCTTGGGTTGCCTAATTATGAATTTGGCTAGTGCGAACACGTCTTAACAATCAGTGTACGAATAGTGTAGCTGAACGCAGGAGTGTGTGGTGATCAGTTCGCACAATGTCGCAGTTCGAACAACCACAAACATAAGTTTATGTGCAAATTGGGAAAAATATGCTTCAGACATTTTGATAGCCTTATAAATAGTTTAAGCACCATCGAATGTTTGGCTCGCCCCAAAGCTAAAAAGTGAGCCTCAAAGGTACCCCGTTTCGCCACCGCACAAGAGATCAAAACCAACACGACGGCTGAACTTCGGAAAATACCAAAATATTCCTGTCGTCAGTGTTTCCACCAATCACAGGAGCGGTGGAACAAATATGTATGTGTTCTGAAGGTGCCAACATTGTAGGTGATCAAGTAAACGTGTACTTAGATTGTGGTAATAAAGAACTACAATATAATTCCGGGAAGTTTTCGACTGCCCCTCGTATTTCAAGAAAAACCTTTTTACGTTATATGTAGTACTCTAAACACATAAGGGAACACTTTATTTACTAGAATTTGAACAGCCTTTTATTTCATTTTATTGAAAATGAGGGGTAAAATTATTGGCAGTGCTTATTTTTGGACAAAGGTAGAAAAACGGGAAGATGTTTTTTTTAATTGTTGTTTTTGCTTCAGATTGTTTTATTCTTCGTGTTTTCTAACTTAATATTTTATTTTTATGATAAATATACGTAGCCGTTAATAATAGTAGTAAAGCTACGACGAGTACCACTATACAAATATTACAGTTAAACAATGACCACACTTATTGATACTTGTTGTCCATTCAGGGGCACGGTGGTTCAGTGGTAGAGCGGTTATCTCTGGCGCGTGGGGTCCATGGTTCGATCTCCGGCCAAGTAAGTTTGTAGTGTATAATATCACGACCGTGGGTTTTCTCGGAGTACTCCCGTTTCCTCCCACTTGCTCATTCCACCAATTCTTCCATCATCATTCACTTGCTTTAATCACCGTCTCCCTTAGCCTAACGGACGTAATCGTGGGACGTTAAACTCAAAGATTTCAGGGGGCGCGGTGGCTCAGAGGTAGAGCGTTCACCTCCGGTGCTTGGGGTCCCTGGTTCGATCCCAGCTGGCGCCGTGTAAACTTTGTGCTGGACAAACACAGTGCTCGTGGGTTTTCTCGGGGTTCTCCCGTTTCCTCCCACTTCCTTCATTCCACCATTTCACTCATTTCTCATAATCACCATCTCCTTTAAACTAACCGGCATAAGCGTGGTACGTAAAACTTAAAGATTTCATTTTTCATTTCAAAGATTTCATTTCATTTTTGTCGTCCATTGTTGACATAGGATAACGAACTTATGATTGATGACAAAAGTTAACCAGTTTATTACTATTAAAGTACTACCAAACAATTTAACATTTCTTACAGGGAATGCTTGTACAATAAACGTAATCTCAGAACCTATACAAGTTTTAGGAGGGTTCGATCTCTGGAGGAGTCCAACTTACGTTAGCCAACAGCATAAATTTGGAGCCAATCAGAGAAAATGAAGGGCTGTTGGGTAGTAGCTCTTGCGTCGCAGTCGGGAGTTCCTGGGTTTGAATTCGGTGGCCGACCATCCCGATTTAGTTTTATCCAGAGTCTGTCCTTAGTTTCATCAGGCGAATGCTGGGACATTAACTTCTGATATAGATTCCTACCAATTACTTTCGCCTGATGTCTGACGTATATTGATTGTTATTGATTACAGAATAAATCATCTTCATAAGCGGTATCTAGAAATGTATGGCTTAGTGCTGGAGCCAGGGAGTAATCTACACCCCCCCAACACCCCCCTAACACCCCTCTAAATTTCTTTACACACACCCCTGGATGGAAAAGGAATACTCCCCCAAATCCAATTGTATCAATCAGTATCATATAGGTTATTTATTACATCAAGTTAAAAAAGGTTTAGCGTTTAGGAAAGAAGGCAATATTCTTATTTATTTATTTCACTTCAAACTACGAAGTGACCTCGTTCTCATGTACGGCTTCGAGAACAGATGACCTCGTTGTTTCGGGTGGTGTTTCTATCGAAACAATTGACAAAACAGACCGCTGATATCTACTCTCCTGGGCTCGACGGTCGTTTCCGAGAAAAGAAGTTGATGGACAGATGCAGATGACTGAAATCGGCAACGTCTTGAGCGGTCATTCACTTACCTTCTCCTCAATAAAGAAAAGTGTGATAATATAGTAATAAGCCTATACCAGATTCAGTTGGTAAGTGCTACTCTGCAACAGGCTTGCAACCAGAAGGAAGCTAGGGAGGGCCTGGTCCTTCCTAAAGTTCTCATGTCCCCTCCAGACCTGAATAAAAAAAGGCACAATTTAGATATTTATAAGAGAATTTTTAATGACTTGGCTTCTCCTAACATATTCATGGACCCCCATAGCTCTGTGGCTGGTTTCGAGCCTGGTCTGCAAGTGGTGAATCAACGGACGGACGTTAGAAGGGTGTAGTCAAAACGTTTTTAGAAATGAAGAGATCGATCAAAGTAAGAATTATATATTTTTTAGACTGAGTCTAATGTTATGCAGGAACGCATTGGGCGCTAGTTTAATTTTTTTGTAAAGTACATTTTTATTCATGTAAATTCATTGAGCGAAACAGGGCTCATAGCGAGTCACTTTTTTTTAAAACTAAAATTTACTTTTTTTCAAGTTGGTCACTAAAAGTTACTTTTTTTCAAATTTGTCACTAAAAGTTACTTTTTTGAGAGGTAAAGTGACTTTTTCGCGTGATTTATGTTTTGCATTGGCAATTTTCTAAGAGAAATATAAAAACAAATGGAAAAAGTCAGACACATGTTACTCACTCATTATTCTTCTGAAAGCTGCCACATGTGAAACAGCTTTATTCTCAGTTCAGCTTTTATTCTTTCTAAAGCACAGTGGACGGTTGGTGGATGCTTAAGCTCTCAAAGTGGGGTTGAGAATTCTTCTGTGTCTATTCTTTTTTCTATCATAATAATCTTTTAGTTTTCTCTCGTAATAGTTAACGCTCTGTTCAACATTGTGCAGGGTGTCTACTGGTCATGAAAGTCATGAAAGTCATGAAAAAGTCATATATTTTGCTTAGTGGTCATGAAAGCCATGAAAAAGTCCTTTATTTACCCAACTGGTCATGAAAATCTGAAATCTCAGAGTATATTTTTATACTTCATACTTTTATACCTCATACTGCATGTACTGAAACAGTTGTATCAGGTCAGTAATTGTGAGAATTTCCCCCACCAGTTAGTGCTGGCTAACTGGTACTTTACTGTCTTCCTAGCTGCTCCCCATTTCATCTTCTAGTCTCTGTAATATAGTAACAACTTTTTACTGTCCAACTTTCTGATCTGCTATTTCTTTACTTCTAAGAAATGTAAATTGTGTATTTTTGGGCCTTTAGACTTATGCAAATAATATTATTCGTTTGAGTTTGCAGATTTTAAATTTGATGATCTATTTATTTAAAACGAATTTCTTTTATAATTTGTTTTGTCTTTGGGCAGTTCTCTGAGTGCTTAATTTCAGACAAATTTCTGCTAGATGGATAATTGTACTCAGAATTAAAACTTCAGCTACAGTATAGTGTGATTCACTGGTAAGAGCAGGCCCATATTTAGGTAAGTGCTATTCTGTGCTCGAGCACAAGGCGGCAGAATTTTAGATTCTTTCTTTAAGATTCACAATAAGTGATATTTAAGACTAGCAACCCGCATAGTTCCGATGCACCACTGATGGTAGGGGTTTATTATTACTAATGGTAAATTTTTATCGCCATGGTCATGAAAATTTGAACAAAAAGGTCATGAAAAGTCATGGAAAAATCATGAATTTACTTTCTGGTATTCCAGTAGACACCCTGTTGTGTGTGTGTGTTTGTGTGGTTCATCATGTTCGTCTTGTGTTATGCTTCTTGTATGTTCTTCTTAAGAGTAGGTGATGAGTTTGAATATTTCACGTTTTTGAGAACTCTTAATGCGAAGTTAAATATAATGTCTGGAATGAAGAAATTCGGAAATAGGCCAGAACTTGTTACACTTACTCAGAAGCTTTTTACATATGCTAAGTCTGCTTACCGTAACTACAAAGCATACTTTGAAAACCTAAGAAAGGAGGGAGCTCAAAAAGAAGAAGTAAAGAAGAAACAAAACAACAAACAAAGAGAGAGGTGATGGAGAAATTGACAAAGGAAAAAAGGGACATGATGAGATTTTAGTCAGTTTTTCGTGTGCTTTTGGCCACTTTTTGGTCACTTTTCAACTATTTACAAGAAATCAGACCACTATGAGCCCTGGGATTATTAAAATTAAGGTATATTAAAGAAGACAAAACAGAAAGATACAAAATATTTGTAAATTGAAAAACTGGATTATCGGAAAATAACTAAATCAATGAATAATTTTTTTAATGAAAGATATTCAGAGCCAATAACGTAGCCAGGAAAGGGCAGGAACGGAGATTAAGAGATCAATAATTGAGCTGAGCGAAGCGAAGCTCTTATACTCGGGTTAGCCGTTTGGTTGTCCGCGAACTCCTCCTAGACCGTTTGGCCGATCTCAACCAAACTTAGCACGCTGATAGAGTATGTCGTGCTGAGTGACAACATAGGTCGAAATCAAAAATCCGATGTACCATCGAGGAATAATCACCGAAAAACGCTTCCTCCTAGACCGTTTGGCCGATCTCAACCAAACTTAGCACGCTGACAGAGTATGTCGTGCTGAGTGACAACATAGGTCGAAATCAAAAATCCGATGTACCATCGAGGAATAATCACCGAAAAACGCTTCCTCCTAGACCGTTTGGCCGATCTCAACCAAACTTAGCACGCTGATAGAGTATGTCGTGCTGAGTGACAACATAGGTCGAAATCAAAAATCCGATGTACCATCGAGGAATAATCACCGAAAAACGCTTCCTGATTACGTAGTTTAAGCTCGCTCAGCTCATTTCATTGCAATCGGATATATACATTGCATTCCTAGTATTACAACAATTAACGTTAACAACAGGATTAGAATATTAAAAAAATGAAATTGCAACTATGTACAGTATTAATTACTAAACGAATGTGATTTCACCATGGGACGAGGAAATTTTTTCCCAATTAATATAAAAAAACACCCACTAAAACTTGCTGGGGGGGGGGGGGGGGAATAAATTGAAATAATAGCAGAATTTTGCAAAATAATTACAATAATTCGTATGTAATCAATTTACATGTAATTACTGGGTAAATAAGTGGAGGTTAATTCCTAATACCTCAATAGTGGACATCTTCGTAAGAGGACAAAATTTCTTATTCTTCCATGCCATAAATATATGTGTGGTGTGCTGTTATGAGAGAGAACCCTTCCCTCTAGGGACTCATCTCATTTACTGACAAATAATCGGTTCCACCGGTGTCCGTTTCGAGAGATTTCACTGTATTACTTAGTTTAATAATAATAATAAATGCTCAAATGTGTGAACTTACTTTATTGAACCTACCACTGCGAAGAGCTGATATTATTATTATTATTATTATTATTATTATTATTATTATTATTATTATTATTATTATTATTATTATTATTATTGGTAGTAGTAGTTGAGTTGAGTTGAGTTGATTTTGAGTTTATCGTCCCGTTCAGCAGCGAGGCTATATGAGACGTGGACCTACTGATTAACGTGGAATCCGAACCACATGAGCTCCCGCCGGGAATCGAACCCGGGTCTCCCGCGCCAAAGGCGCGTACGCTAACCGCTTAGCCACGGAGGAGCTCTAGTAGTAGTAGTAGTAGTAGTAGTTAGTAGTAGTAGTAGTATTGCAATAGTTGCGTAACAAAATATACTGTTTTCTTGTTTGAGTTTGTTTAAAAATTATATCACTATTCTGAGAGCACCCCCCCTTTTATTTTGAACACCCCCCAAGTAAAAATTTCTGGCGTACTTACTGGCTGGAGCTCTGGTGTGAGGAGGGGGTTCGTGGTTCAGTTTCAGGGTATGTAAGTGTATGGTGAACAACATTGTCTAGGTTTTCTTGTTCTTTTCCACATTCTCATTCCACTAACTCTTTAACACTCATATACTTTCATCAATCAGCTGTCCACTACAGGGCATAATCGTAGGATGTAAAATTACAGATTTAATCTCATTTTATTTTTTACCCGACTTTAAAAAAAAAAGATTCTCAATTAAACCTGTTTGTATATTCGACGCGTGTCCGAAAAGTAAGTACTGCTTTGAAAAAAAAAAAAAATAAGACAGTTTTGCTGGAGCCAAATTTATTTTTAGCTGGAAGAGCACACCTTAAACTATTTTTCGAAAATTTGCAAACTTGTCAGAGTGGGTGACCAACTTGTCCAACCCTTCCTCAACGAAACACCCTACCAGTTTCCGGCAAATACGCACCGTTTCGTGTGAACGCCACTGCAGCACTAGTGTCGGCGTGCAATCCAAAACAAAAGGAGAGGAATGCTCAGTAAAGAAGTTGTGTTGCTTCATGACAATGCTCGTCCCCCCATACTGCTGGTGCCATCCAAACGTTAATCCGGCAGTTCGACCTCCCGCCGTACAGCTCCGACTTAGCGTCGTTTGACTACCACTTGTTCCTGCACCTGGAGTACGAACTCGCGACAAACGCTTTGAAAGTGACGACGTATGACAAATGTTTGAACATTGGTGGAAACTATGTCGAAAAATAGTTCAAGGAAGGTGTGCTCTTGCATGTAAAAATAAACTTGGCTTGAACAAACGTGTTTTATATATTTTTTTTAAAACGGTACTTACTTTCCGAACACACCTTATATATCGAATATATTCACGTGTAACTTCAGGATAAGTGTACCAATTTCAACCTTTTTGTTTGAAAGAGTATGTCTTTCCGGTGGTCATAGTATATATACACATTTCTTTAGGATCTGATGGTAATCTTTGGAAAAATGAATTCTTTCAGTTTAACGTCTCACGACTATACCATTTAGGCTAAGGCAGACGAGTGATTAAGGTAAGTGAATGGTGATGGAAGCATTAGTGGAATGAGAATTTGGGAGGAAACGGGAATACCCACTGACACGATGTTGTCCACCACAAACTTACTTGGCCGGGGTTCGAACCACGAACCCCACGCACCAGAAGTAGGCGCTGTACCACTGAGCCACTGTGCGCCCTCTATAATCCTTGGAGCTAGACCATGAAACAACTAAACGAACGCTGTGTTGATGTCGGTTAAGATGTTGATAAACGTTTTATAATAATTATTTAAGGATTTGACTTGGTCCGTTGAAAACCAGTCAAGGAAAAAATTGTTGAAAAATCTTGTCCATATAGTAATTTTATATAGCCTAGTCAAATACATTTCTAAAATAAGAAAGAAAAAAAAATCAGACTGTGGAATTACTGAAGGTTGAATTGATTCGAATTTTACGTTAAAAAAAAACTACACATCCTTCAATTAGAGAACGCAAAGCAATATTATATATAATTCTGGAATAATGGGTTAGAGATTCTCGAAGTGCTTTTCGGCACACTTGATTCAGGGGCGGATCCAGGACCAACTTCTGGGGGGGGAGGGCGGTGGGTTGTTATACTGCTACTTTTAAGGGTTCCAAACTTTGGGATGGGTTTTATTTATATATATATAAAATAAGAAAGTTTCCTCTTCTGGGGTGGGGCGATTGCCCCGATTGCCCCCCACTGGATCCGCCCCTGATTTGATTCATATCTCAAATCCATTCGAACTCCACTAATGCTACGAAGGGAATGCTGTAGCTCAGTGGCAGAACATTCCTCTCTGATATGATAGGCCCTAATTCCATCCCAGAAACCATTTGCATTTCTGGTGAGCAACATCTTGTCCGTGGATTTTTTCGAGGTTCTTCCGTTTCCTCGTGCATTTTTTTATTCCATCAATTATTTTATCTAAAAATCGGAGAGCAGAGAAACTGTTATAGTTACCGTACGACTTTTTCCACAACATATAGGAAATATGTTCACAGTTGGATTTCCTTATAAAGAAATAAAATAAACTGACCGAATATCGGATACACGCGAACCGGTTGAATAGCACCACTGTGTACAACAGATTGTTTACAACGTATAGGAGCTGATGACACATAAAAGAACTTACAGGCTGTCCCACTTGGCCAAGAAACTTTCCATGTTGGTCGCAATGACCAGACCCCATCAGGACGTCGCGGTCAGAAAGAGGTATTGCCACCGTCGACGGTGGCGGGCCGCCGGAGGCAGCCGGCACCCGTCCGCGGCGGCACGACGATCTACTTGTTCAAAGTTGCCGACCTTTTGCCGAGGCGGCAAGCGATCGAAAATCGTCAAGTAAAATTCCCTTTGCCGACTGTTGCCGACCGTCAGAGCCGGCAAAACAATCGGAAAGGCCTCTTTCCGACCCTCTGCCGACTCCTTATTCCGGCCTCTTTTCGACGGCGGCGCCGGCGCATTTACTGCGCCTTTACGGTTGTTTGCCGACTGCTCGGCAAGACAACTTTCCGACGGCGGTGCCGGCGCATTTAATGCTCATTTCCGGCTGTTTGCCGACCGCCCGCCAAGGCAACTATTCGTCGCGGTCGAAAATCGCGCTGAAAGATGCCGGCGTCCGGCGCCGGCAATCCGACCGCGGCATCTGGTCGGCATGGACAAATTGTCCGACTATAGGCGGCAGAATCCTGATAGGGGATGTCTTTCCAGAACTGTCCATAGATTTCCTCGCTGTTCTCCCATTGTACTGTATAGCATATTTTCATTCCCCCAGTTATTTTCATATTTCTTTAATTATCCGTCTTCTTTTGCCTAAGAGGCAACACTGTGAAATGTTACGCGTAATTTGTTTCAAATAAATCTGAAAGAATAAGTTACTAACCCTTGTCGAGATAACTACCTTCTTAACACGACTTTTCCCTCTTTTTGTTACATAACCAGTATTATAGCTTCTATGTGTCATGAGCTCCCATAAGTTGTAAACAATCTGTTGTTCGCTCCGTGGAAGGGGAACATAGGAACTCAATCTTAGTGTGCACATATATGGCATGAGGTTGCACTTTAGACCTACGACCAAGTGAGTGTGTCATGAATAACATTACGTCTATTGTTATTTTCGTCTTTTTTTTTTTTTTTCGGGAGATACTCCCATTCTCTCGCAAATCCTCATTGGATCAATTCTTCCAAAATCATTAAGTACGTATTATTAATGTCTGTCTCCTTTAGCACACAGATCATGACTGCAGATGTAATGATTTCATTTAATCTCCTTTTATCAACTAGATTCAGCTCCAACTGCAATTATGCAACCACACACAACACACCAAAAATCCTTCGCCATCTTGATTTTGTTCAAAATATTGATGGTCTTTCAACGACTTTTTTTTGTTACTTAGTGGCACGTTGTTTTATCTGTCATGAATCGGACCATTTATCTTAACGGAATATCCGTGACCCCCTTGCGTCGGCACTAAACGATTCAGAATCATGCATTTTTGGATAGAGCAGACTACAAGTCTAAGACAATAACATGCCATCTCAGCTCAATAGCTAATACTCGTAGTTTTGGAGATATTCGCCGTCAAAGTTCGTTTTCCCACGGTTTTGGACAGTCCTAGCTCTGAAACTATGCACTTTTGATCACTGATCCATATTAACTTTTTTTCTTATTTTGATGTCAGGAATCACTTGTTTCAGTTTGACGGTCTAGTTCATTATGTATATATATACACTATATCAGTGATTCTCAACCAAATTCCTATCATGATCCCCATTTTATCACACCCCCTTGCCAGTGACCCCGTATAATTTCTGTTTGTAATAAGCTTAATTGGGATTTTTAATATACCTATTGCAAAGTTCTCACGATATCGATCTATTTGTATAATAGTAGAATCCATTTTTGTATATAGTAGATATAGTAACTTCCCTAAAAGCGAATGGATTGAAACCAAATTTGGTCAGTTCATTCATATTACAAAGATCGAAACCAATTCATTATACTATTTGAAAATGGAGGCCATTTGAAAATTTTAAAACTTGATACCTCCCTTAATTTTGAGTCATATGTTTTATTATTATTATTATTATTATTATTATTATTATTATTATTATTATTATTATTATTATTATTATTATTATTATTATAAAGTGACGGGTTAGAATATCCTGGTCTGGTATTTGCTGTTTTAAAAGTAATAATTCCATCTGCTACATCGTACTTGTGTAAAAGTATTTTTTTCCTCCATTGTAAGCGATAAAACAAAGACAAGAAATCGCTTATCAGTTGAAAATGACTTAACAATGTGCGTCAAATACACATTTTTCGATTTAAAACAAGTCGTTGTATCCTTATTTTTCGAACCCGCCCGTAGGTTCATGCCTGATATAGCCTCGATGCAGAACATGAACTTTGACCTGCAAATAAAGTTACTGGTCGTTCCTTCATGCACATTGAACAAAAAATAAATAAATACAAACTTGAGAACTAGCAATAAACCCAAGGCCTTGTTGATATTCTTAAAGCAGGAAATATGCCTTCTCGTTTTTTTTTTTTTGTCATTGTTTTCTTAGGTAATTCCACTGCTGTCCAGATTCCTTACGTATTGCAAATAGCCCGTAGTCTTTTCAATCAAATTTTACGCATTTTCAAGTCAGCGAGTCAGGTAGTGTGGAGTGTAAAATTATGTTCAGTCATAGTGGAGAAATAAATTTGTTACTGCTCGACAACTGAAGTCTTGCATGAAGTAAAACCACTTCTGAAGAACATAACACTGCAAGATTTTCATATAATTACCAGGGCTTACAAAAATACATGGTTTCTTCCACGAGCAAGGTTTAGAAAGTGTTTCAAACCGTATAGAAATAAATAGATGTAACGAAGTACTTTTTAAGTTCTTCCTCTGTCATTCTTCTTGCAGCCATATTTAATAGAGTGATTATTGTCGTATATGGAAGACACTAAAAATGATACATAGTAACATTTCGATCAAGGTTAATTTTGCAGTACGACAATGCAAGTCATTTGTGATACACATAGTACAAGTGCTAGGATTTCTTTAAAGTTGGAATTCCAAACTAGAAAACCATATGTACTAAGGTATGTAGATACATTTATTACAATTTCTCCACCTCGACGCGAGAAAAATTTGATTTTGATAAGAAGCAAATTTTTCTAAATTGACTACGATTATTTGAGCTCTAATAGGGAAATAACCATGATCGTGAATTAAGATAATGTGAAGCATACTAAATTACTACTTAGTACTGGTAGGTCAGTGGTCTTATGATAGCGTTAATTAGAGTAGTCTTTCAACAATTCTTCATATTTCTCCTGTGTGCAATTGAATAATTTTAAATTGTGGAAATTATGAGTGCCGATACTTACTCCTTTGAGTGTATGTAGAACAGCGCAATTTTTCAGTATTTTGTGGACTAAGTATGGGCCGGTATATACTAACATCCATTTAGCAGCTTCATGTTTTATGACAGATGACAATGGGTGAGTTTTTAGCATGACTAATTGTTTTTCTTTTAACGTGAATCCAGTGCAAATTTCATTGTTACTCTTATTTGTATCACTAGATACCAGAATTAACTTTCGACTATTTTCGATGGGTTCTAGGTCTTTCGGCCAGGGAAACGCCCTGCGGAACGCATCAACAGCAGAAAAACTGAGAAAGCGTTCGGCTGGAGCACATTGTATTGCACTACAATATGAATGATTTAAAAGATTTTGGATTTTCACCTAATGCCTGCTCCAATTTGTTTGATCATCATCACACCACAAACGGATAAAACGGTTGAGCTCTTTATGACTGCGTTCCGTAACGCCGTTCGAGTTGGGCGAATAACTCGATGTACGTCTATGAATAATATTATGTTTATCACAGTAATTTTTCCACAGCTTAGACATAAACTGTGCTACTCTGTCCGAGATGAATTCTTGTGGATGAACATAATATTATTCATAGACGTACATCGAGTTATTCGCCTAACTCGAACGGCGTTACGGAACGCAGTCATAAAGAGCTCAACCGTTTTATCCGTTTGTGGTGTGATGATGATCAAACAAATTGGAGCAGGCATTAGGTGAAAATCCAAAATCTTTTAAATCATTCATATTGTAGTGCAATACAATGTGCTCCAGCCGAACGCTTTCTCAGTTTTTCTGCTGTTGATGCGTTCCGCAGGGCGTTTCCCTGGCCGAAAGACCTAGAACCCATCGAAAATAGTCGAAAGTTAATTCTGGTATCTAGTGATACAAATAAGAGTAACAATGAAATTTGCACTGGATTCACGTTAAAAGAAAAACAATTAGTCATGCTAAAAACTCACCCATTGTCATCTGTCATAAAACATGAAGCTGCTAAATGGATGTTAGTATATACCGGCCCATACTTAGTCCACAAAATACTGAAAAATTGCGCTGTTCTACATACACTCAAAGGAGTAAGTATCGGCACTCATAATTTCCACAATTTAAAATTATTCAATTGCACACAGGAGAAATATGAAGAATTGTTGAAAGACTACTCTAATTAACGCTATCATAAGACCACTGACCTACCAGTACTAAGTAGTAATTTAGTATGCTTCACATTATCTTAATTCACGATCATGGTTATTTCCCTATTAGAGCTCAAATAATCGTAGTCAATTTAGAAAAATTTGCTTTTTATCAAAATCAAATTTTTCTCGCGTTGAGGTGGAGGAATTGTAATAATCTAAAATATTATTACAATTATACATGTATTTTTCTATATCCCTGTTAAATGTTAATTAAAATTAAAATATATTTATTCCCATTTTTAAATTCTTTCTTCGCCACTGTTTTTTAATGACCACGTTATTTTACTCTCATCTCTTTAGTTTCGACATTAAAATTTCTATTTAAGTAAAATAAATGACTATAAACAAATAATATAAATCACGGGAAGGAAGGAAAATACTTTATAAAGATAGGGACCATCTCATCCAATGAGATGCGCTAGAACGGTTTCCTGTAGTTCCCTTCTTTCGCCCCCATCTCTAACTCGATTGTTATAGGTCCTATTGGCATTTTTGCCTTTAAGCCATTGGATGATAGTCTACAAAGACCGCTAAATCTGTGATGTTAGCGTCTTTTCTTGAAGAACCTGTGTGAGCATAGGAGGGCCAACTGATGTAAGGAAAAATAAATAAACATATACATACCATTAGTGCTCCGTTTCAATAGGATTGGACAGACACGAATAACAGAGGTATGAAATAGTGAAATAAGCAGAAATCGAAACTAAAAGAACAAACTAACAGCAGAAAGTAATAAACAAAAGTGAACACAACAATAGTCATGTGGGCAGCCATGTTGCAGTAATTGGAATCGTAAATCCAGAATTTTCAATAGAAGAAAAATAAATAGTGAAACGTTATTATAGGTATCTTCATCCAATAAAAATAACAGTATATCATTTCTTTTATGAAGCGTATTGTTGTTCTTTTATCATGGCAGCCCCATGCAATTTCTGTGCCGTTATAAACAATAACATAATGTCAAGTTAAGTAAGGGTGGCCCACCAGGGTACAAAAATGTAGTTCTTTCGGCGAGGCATCTGCCAGAGATCCTTGACTGATCTCTGCAGATGTCTTAAACTTGTAATATGTGATTTTATAACCATTGTTATCAATATTCCCCTCCACTCGGTGTAGAAATTGACCATTGCTTTGCAAACCGAGCTATATCGAAACAAAATTTAACAATCCACAATAGGCAAGAGTTCCACCGTAGTTAAGTATCACACCGGAAAATATATAATTGTTGATTTTAGTTAATGAATTGTGTGATTTAGTCGTAGTAAAGGTCAAGGTCAGGTCCATGATATGTAGTATTGATTAGAGTATTTAATCATTATTTATTTGTTTTGTTTAACCTCATTTCTTTTAAATAATTTCAAGACTAAAATAATTATGCCGCGAGTGTTTTTCGATAATTTTTGTAAATTTGATTCAGTCCATCGATTCCAATTACTGCAACATGGCTGCCCACATGACTATTGTTGTGTTTACTTTTGTTTATTACTTTTTGCTGTTAGTTTGTTTTTTTTAGTTTTGATTTTTGCTTATTTTACTATTTCATATCTCTGTTATTTGTGTCTGTTCAATCCTATTGAAACGGAGCACTAATGGTATGTATATGTTTATTTATTTTTTCTTACATCAGTTGGCCTTTTTATGCTTACACAGGTTTTTTTAAGAAAAGACGCTAACATCACAGATTTAGCGGTTAAAATTTAACAGGGATATAGAAAAATACATGTATAATTGTAATAATATTTTAGATTATTACACATTTATTGATGCACCATATGCTTTTCCCAGAAAGATTTTTTTCAACTAGCTCATCCTTTTCTTTTAAAGAAATGCTTTAACTACTGGTGAGGCTAGGCTTTCTTGCACCGTCCCCGAAAAAAAGAACAAAAAACTGAATACCATACTTCTGATTATACGAGGGATCTCCAGAAAGTACCAGACGTTTTGGCCTATCGTGGCAGTGGGCGAGGCTAGAGTCGCTATCTTAATGTACGCATCCAGCTGTGATAGCGTGAGGACTATGACCTTCTTACTGTGTTTTCTAAGGCGTGTTACAATGTGCGCTGGAATAGAAAATCCCACCTCTTGAAAGGTGTGTTCTGCGATTAGGATTTTGTTGGCAAAACGCTGAGAAAGTTAAGGCCCGCGACTCAAAACAATCACTTGGGAAAACTTAACGCGAAGGTGTTTTTTTGTGGTGTTGTTCGATCACCCACCATACAACCCGGATTTGGCGCCGAGCGACGAATATCTCTTTCCAGCTATGAAGACATGGCTCACTACACAACGCTTTGATACTGACACCGAACTGCATGCCGGTGTAAGCCAGTGGTTTAAATCGCCGGTGGCAGATTTCTACCGCGACGATATTGAAAAACTTATCATGGTATGATAAGTGCCTTAATTTGCATGGCGATTATGTGGAAAAATAGCTTAAGGGTGTACCTTTCAAATGTAATAATCCAATTTGGTTTGTTCATTTTGTTACTTTATTATTTCAAAACGTCTGTTACTTTCTGGATAGCCCTCGGGTCTCACATTGCTATACAGAGAGTCTCTCATTAAAGGTAAAGATATACCTTTAGAAGAAATGAAGCACGTTGGGTCGCTAGTTTCTTCGGTAAGTAATATATAATCAATTTAGCCGTGTTAATATTAAATAAGTAAACCCATCGCTTGCTCTTATGAGACCTCCTCAGGGCGAACCCATGCGGAAGGTCCACTGGCTCCACATCCTCCTTCAAACTTCGTAACTCCATATACGTTTGTGTATACTTTCTTAATAAAACTATACTTTTACTTAGCAGAGAAATGATTAATGTTGAACTGTTCCTCCTCAACCCGTAGATGAGATGGTTAGGAAAATGGCGATATTTATAATTTATATGCGCCCCATTGCTGTATTATAGTGTATTTTTACAATGTACAGGTATTTTACGCAGATGGTAATAGTATACAACAGTTCCTCATCGTGTTCCGCACTCGAGGATAGTTCTTACTCTTGCACCACGTACAGAAATAGTGGTATGCCATGTACAAGTGGTAATAGAACACATAAGAAACCCAGATCATGTTGTACTCACACTGGAATATGCAGTATGAATACCTGCGTTTCTTATGTGTGCTATTACAACTTCTACATGAAATACCATCACGTTTGTACGTAATGCAACAGTAAGAACTATCCACGAGCACAAGGCATGCAATATACGTTCAAGTCCACCCCCCCCCACACACACATAGTGAAATATAAAGTACAAGGGCACTACAGAGGCGCACATAAAGTGCACCGTGCTCGAGGATAGTTCTAACTCTTGCACCACGTACAGAAATGGTAGTATGTCATGTACAAGTTTCAGTCGATAAATAAATGAAAGTCGCTTTGTTACCCCATTTTCAAGTTCCTAGATCATCAATGAATAATCCGTAAAAGACTGAACTTCGTGAGTCCTTGGGAAATGATGAGGAGCTGTTGTATACTATATCCCAGACATCTATCAAATTTGGCCCGGCATTAACGGATAATATGTATATGATTTTTGATCCAAGACAGACATAGAAAACAAATAAAACATAAGATACACATGCAGTTTTATCGTCTATTGCAAAAATATATTACATGAAATAATAACAGTTAGTCAACATGCAGAATTAGAATGAGTATGTAATCCATACATTTGGTTTATCGATTGGATAACTTTATTTGGATTACTCTTCTTGGAAACATTTAACTTTTCTTTATTTACTAAGATTACCTGGAATATTTATTTTCCCTTTCCAGCACTTTTCAGCGGATTTTTCGATATGTATATCAATTTAATCACTCTTCACGTACAAATTCTTAATTCATTCCAAAATGTTCTAGATTAGTTGATTTAGTTTGTTTATTATTTTCGACTAGAAAAAAATCTAAATCAAGAATTATATCTTTTGATACGGACCGATGTCCACATTGCCACACACAATTTAGAAAATCTGTAATGCGGTGCTGATGCACAATAGCGGGGCATTACAATGCATCATAAGATCTTTGTAATGCAGCCTAAAGATTTTATCTGTATTCTTTCTCTTCTTATAAAACAATGTAGTTCTATCATTTATTCTGTACATATAGGTAAACAATATTTAGAAATTACTTATCGTCTTTTCGGGTGCAGAATAATATCGGGTCAATATTACATAGAAGTAGTATCATGTAGTGTTGGACTCCTCCCGACAAAAAAAAAAAAAAAAAAAAAAGGTCCTCCATTTAACGGATATCGGGGAAAACGAGCAAAATCTGGCCCAGCCGATTAGTTCAGAAAACCTGATATCAAATTTAAAATGTTGAATTTACTTGTATTATAAATCTTCAAAATCTTTCAGTTTAACGTCCCTCGATTATGCCCTTGAGGCTAAGGGAGACAATGATTAAAGCAAGTAAGTGATAATGGAAAAATGGTGGAATGAAAAGTGGGAAGAGACGAGAGTACCCCGAGAAAATGCACGGACACGATGATGTCCACCACAAACTTACTTGGCTGGAGATCAAACCAGCGACGCCACGCACGAGAGGTAAGCGCTTTACTACTGAGCCACCGCGCCCCTTTGCTGTATTATAGTGTATTTTTATAGTGTACAGGTATTTTACGCAGATTGTGTGCTAAACTTGATTAAAAGTATAGTACTGTATTATTTATCCTGTTTAAAAAGCTATTACATTCCCTAGCTTCTATGCAACCTTCACACTAGCAAAGAAATGTTGGTTGCCTACATTAAAACGACATATACGAGGCAGGGTCAGAAACTAAGGTTCCAAGGTCGATATTTCTGGAGTTTCGTCTGTTATACAGGAATGAGGAGTATGTGGTAATTTTACTACATGGAGTTGGCAACTGTGCAGTTTCAGCCACCGCCACCTACGGCGCAAGCATGGTAGAAATCTACCATGGGCGCAAGATGTATATAAACACAAATGGCGACTCGTTTGGAAAACTGCTCTCGCGAAGAAGTCCGCTCAGTTATTCGATTTCTGTATGGGCGAAATATGTAACAGCGGCTGAAATTTACCGGCAGCTGGTAGAAGTTTACGGAGAAACTGTAATGTCTCGTCAGCATGTCGCAGGTAGAGAAAACGTCACCAACGAGGAGCGCAGTTGCCGACCCAGGGCGACATCAACAGTTTTAAACACAGCTCGCGTGGAGGAGCTGATTCAGAACAAAGTAGGACCACGTTACATCATTTGATGGTAGAATTGGGAATGTCGACCGAAAGAGAGCTGACGCTTCGCTTCAGACGAGGAAGTGAAACACTTCCTGACAACGTGGCTGAACACGGAAGAACAGGACTTTTACCAGGAGAGAATATTCAAACTCATCCCATGATGCGACAAGGGTCTCAACCGGTATGGAGACTAAATCGAAAAATAAGGTAATGTATGTGCTATCTATTGGCTTACTTGTAGTATAAAATGTATACACGTTTCACTGCAGGCTTTGTAACCTTACTTTTTGATTATTCCTCGTAGAAAAGCGGCTATCAGTATTCCATACATTGAATCACGTGATCCTCTTCACTGCCTTTCAATCTGAAACGCACAGAATATGTGACGGCGACCTGCCATAACAGATAACCAATGTTGTTAGGTCTAACCTTTTTTTGCGAGAGCATAATGATAGGAAATTTGTTGGTTGGTTAGGTTAGAATTCCCTATAGTGTACCTTTCTGCGGCGAGGCTATATGAGACGTGTATCTACAGCTTAACATGGGTCCGAATCACATGAACTCCCACTAGGAATCGAACCCAGGTTTCCCGTGCCATTGGCGTGTATGCTAACAGTATGCTCACGAGAGACAGGTCAGAAGTAACCTCTTATTTTGCATAAATAACAAATTATTATTGTCTATTTCCATAAATATAAAATTGAGTGTGTTTTAGTCAATTACTAATATTTAAATTAAACGACTTTAAAATAATTATTATAATTATTGTGATAAAGAAAAGATAATTGTAAAAACTCACAGTTTATACAACAAGCGTATTTCTCTTTGAGTTTTCTGAGCGTCCACAAGCCTTGGCGCCACTCTTCACTCAGTTGTGAGCATGTGGTGATTTCACATTTCTTCCCGGGAGAGAGAACCTCAATACACAGAGGGTGACAGTAATGCTGGCGAAAATACTGGTAACTAACGTTGATCATGATCATGATAAAAAAAAAAAAAAAATCTGCCCCAGAGCCAGTGGAGCCCGAAGCAAATTTTCTAGGAGGATATCTCGATGGTTGCTATATTAGTCTGGTATTTAATACTAGCTGATTATACCCATTCTTTGCATGGAGGCTATATTTGAAAGTCAACGCCTGTAGGAGTATCACTATTCATTTCAGCGACCGCGAAAACTATAAATTCGACACTAATATCAGTCATTTTCTACTACTTTTACATGTCCAGGAAAACGCATCCCTGAGACCCCTCTGGTTCGAATTTTGAAGAAAACGCTTCACCTTGGTCTGAGGCCTGGACCAAGGTATCCGTGACCAAAATTTGGTAACTCTCGTTCAACTTGTCTGGTCTCCAGGCCGGCCCCAGTAAACGCCCCCCCTAAGACCCCCTGGTTCGAAATTTTAAAAAAAAGCTTTGTCTTGGTCTGGGGTCTGGACCCAAACTTGGTAACTCTCGGTCCACTCGTCTGCTCTCCATTCTGCACACAGACAGACAGACACACACACAGACAAACAAACAAACTCTTTATTTTATTTATATTAGATTAGATACGTGATTTGCTATATTACATATACATTTTCGTGAGCCAAGGGGGCCGGGCCCCACGCTGACCCTTCTTCGGGCGCCTATGCCCAGGGCCAACACTTATTGCTTAGTCTGAGAGCCTGGCAATATGTCTTCCACGATTATGGTATGTGGTCGGAACATCATTCAATTCTGGTTTTCTACATCAGAATCCGTTACTTCTTAATTCAAGTGGTACCCTAATTGTACAGCATCACAACGCTGGATCAACACGGAAGTGCTTGCTATTAAACTCAACACTTAAAAATTATCTTTCGCGCAATGTATTTGATCCTTTTAAGATTTCTTTTAGATAAAGTTACGTGTTTGTTCCACCTCGATCAAGAATCTGGCTTTCTCATTCGTATGTTTTTGTGGCTTTAAGTTCGAAAACATCTTCAAGTTCCATGGTCTTTCACGCTTATTGTGGATTTTCAGACATTTCCTCATCCACGAAGTGAAGTACTTTCAAAAGTAGACCATGACAGACTTCTTTCCAATGTTGTTGATTGTTAACTTGCGTGCACATTGAGCTCATAGGATACATTCATACAAACAACACAGTTCGTACTTCATTTTCTTCAGAATGAAACAAGCTTCCAAACAATAGAATAAGCATACCGAATATGAGACTTTTTTTTTTTTTTTTTTAGCTGATAAGCTATATTTTCACAATGTTGAATGAAATCAATACCCAAATACAAAACATGTTTGTGTCAACATTTTTCTTTTATTATATAAAAATGAAAAAAATAAGAAAATGGTTCCTAATATGACCAGGGGCGGATCCAGGACCGACTTCTGGAAGGGGGGTTATGATAGTGCTACTTTTAAGGACTCCAAACTTTGGGATGGGTTTTATTTATATTTATAAAATAAGAGTTTCCTCTTCTGGGGGGGGGCGATCGCCCCCTGGATCCGCCCCTGAATATGACATCCTTACAGGCACAGCTAGTTTGGACAATCATTTTCCTGTCTGACCTCCTAGACAGATGAAATAAATGTCTACAGCACCACAGCCATCATGTGCCCACCGATTACAGTGTACACATCTTCTCAATTATTCTTCATTTTGGACCTGGGAGTAGAAATGGCCACAAAAGAGGTATTTGGCGTTGATGTCATCTGTGTCTTTTGTGTCAATATTAATATCTTCACTGGAACTGTCGCAGAGGGAGATGGGATCAGCAACCGATTCGTGAGGAAGTGAAAAAGGAAATTTATCATAAATTTATCATTGCTGCTATCATAAAACAATAGACCTCTACTTGTGGCAGTGTCTTTAAAACAAATTAAACATCCTTTTCACGAATGATCTCTGTCATACAATGATTCACTTACATAAACTTTAGATATCACACTAGAGCTAGCTAGATACGTCTTATTCATATAATAGTGAAACATGGCGGCTAGAGGTTGTATACAAAAAACAGTAGTGGAAGCAAATTTAAGTAAAGGTATTAAGTTGTGTAATTGTGGGGCAAAAAACAATGCCAATAGTATTATAGAATATTGTGATGAGTGTGAAAATAAAATGAGAAGCAGGGACACATTTATAAGCAAATCAAAGCTGAAAACTCTTCAGGTCCCCAATCATGCTTTGGAAACAAAAGACGGTAATGCATCAAAAAAAGTCAACTGTAATTGTGACATCGAAAGTGTACAAGCATGTTTAAAACTTCTAACAGAAGATATACAGGAACTGAAATCTGAGTTGAATGCACTAAAAAATGAAAACATAGAACTTACTTCTAAATTGCTACAAGTCACTAACGTCAGCCTAGTGCAAGGAGAAGTGCAAGGTAAAGAAAGTAAAAACAATCCACATCATATACAGGATTTGTATAGTGATGTTGTGAAAAATAACACAATAAAACAACAGGGGCGGAATAAAACTAGAAATTGGACAACGGTAAAGAAAAAAGACGGCATAAATCGTGCAAAGAAGCAGCAATCATTAGCTACTGATATTGAGGTAACAAATAGGTTTCAGGTACTGAGTACTACTAGTGAGTTAACATCAGGACAAAATTTTACGGTGCGCGAGTCAAAAAATGTCATAAACGGTACACCAGTGCAAAATAAATTAAACCCAGTATTGATGGTAAAGCAAGTTGAAGACTGTGATTCAAAAGTGAAAACCCCAAATTTTCATATGCAAGGGAATATTCTATTACTCGGAGACAGACATGGAAGAGGTATTGCTGAAAGAATGAAACGTAGTAGTGCAAATGTGTCAATTGTTGGGATTGTGAAACCAGGTGCAGGACTCAGTGAAATAATTAAACCAGTAACAAATGATAAAGTTATGACAAAAAATGATACTGTCATTGTGATAGGTGGCGCAAATGACGTTGCAAAAAATGACTCTTGTAGTGTAGTTGAAGTATTAAGAAAAATCTTACCCAACCTAACACATACAAATGTCATAGTAAGCACTATACCGCACAGACACGACCTTATTGGAGCATCAATTGTGAATAAAGAAGTGCAGAAGACTAATAAAGAAATAATAAAAGTGTGTAAACATTTCAAAAATGTTAAAGTGTTAGATATTAGCAACAGTCCACGGGAGTATCATACCAGACATGGGTTGCATTTCAACGGGATAGGTAAAACAATTTTGGCAGAAAAACTATGTAATCTAGTCAAACAGCAGCCTAAGAGGGATCCTATACCACTAGCATGGCAAGTCTCAGTAGAAAATGCGAAAGGTGTAGCTCCTGTAGTACTTGACAGTAGAAATACCAAAAACAAGAGCCTTGTTTAATTCAACGAAAATGCACGCTCTATTGGTGTAAGTTCAGATTATGTGGATAGAATTAGTTTAGTACAAAGGTCAAATGATTTAAACCAGAAAGCAGAAGATAGTAGCAAGATGATAGCAGATTATAATGGCGTTATAGGGTCAGGCCAAATTAGCAGTAACATTAGTAAAGTTAGTAGTGTTAGTAACCTTAATTATGAAAACAAGTTATTGTATCCACGCACAGAAAACAATCGAGTAAACGATGTAACTACAGAAAATGGCCGAAAGGTAGAACGACGGAAGAGAACGCGAAAAATATTATCCAGTGATTTTTTATGGTAGGGGATACCGATACTATTAAATGTTCAAACACCCGTGAAACGCTAACAAATTCAAAAACAAAATTTACGCATGACAGAAGAAACTTAAAGAAACAAAATACTAGACATGTATCGATAGGTAGTATTACTATTTTTCATCAAAATGTTCAAGGTCTCAATAAGGTAAAAATTAACATGCTGGAGGTACTACTTTCCACTGAATTAGATAATATACATGTAATCTGTATAACGGAACATTGGTTAAAATTAGATGAAATAGAATATTATAAAATCCATAACTATACATTAGTAGAGTGGTACTGTAGAACGGGTACCCAAAGAGGGGGAGTTGCGATATATATTAAAACAGGATTAGAGACAAATATATGTAAAAATTTTAATTACCTCAACACCGAAAAAGACTTTGAGTCCTGTATAATGGAGTTACCAAAACAAAAACTATTTATCATTTGTATTTACAGAACCCCAAATAGTAATATTAAAGTATTAGCACACAATTTAGATGAGATACTGAAAAAATTAACTACCCCAGGTAATAAAGTAGTAGTAATAGGTGACCTGAATGTTAATTTTTTGTCAAGCGAAATCGATAAAAACGTACAGGTTCTTATTGATTCATACAACTTAACGCCAGTAGTTAGGGAACCCACCAGAATAACACCGACAACAAAAAGCGCAATAGACCAAATGCTCCTAAACAAAGATGTCTTAGAATATTCCGTAAAAGTTTTCAATACCGGATTTTCCTACCATGAAGCTCAAATTTTTACTATTCTAAATGTAACCAGTAGCAATATTAATAGAATATCGAAAACTATCACCAAAAGAAATTTTAGCGCAGACAATGTGGTTTACTTCAACTATCTCTTAAGCGGTGAAACATGGGAGGATATCTACAAGCAAACTACAGTAGATAAAGCCTGGGAATATTTCCTTAACATATATAGTAACTATTTTAATGCAGCATTCCCGACTACCACTCGTAAAATTTACACACATAAGACAAAGTCGTGGATAACTTCAGGAATAAAGAAATCCAGCAAAACAATTAGAGAGTTGACACAAAGAGTCAAACAAGAGTTATCGAACCCGGAACTAAATAGATATTACGCGAATTACAAGCGCATATATAGACGTGTAATAAAAATGGCTAAAAGAATGGAATATGACAAACAAATTGAGCGTTCAAAAAATAAATCAAAAACACTTTGGAAAATAGTAAAAAGTAAAACAAATAGTAAAGCATCTTCTAGGGAGATAGGAAACATTGAATTGAATCATGTAGATACTAAAATAACTGACCCAGTATTAGTTGCTAATATTATGAACAACTATTTTACTGAAATCGGAAATAAAAGTGTAACGGGTATTAAATTCGTAAAAAAATCTCCGGAAGATAGGCTACAAAAAACGATGTTCCTTCAGCCAGTGATACCTAACGAAGTTGCTCAAATAATTTCAAAGCAAAAAGACAAATGGTCAGTAGGTTTTGATAACATTCCAATGACAATAGTGAAGAAAAGTTCCGCTTATATAGAGGAACCTTTGACATACCTTATAAATCTTTCCTTTTCATCAGGACAGTTTCCTCAAAAATTAAAATTAGCACGAATTAAACCAATACATAAAAAAATATGATAGGTATAAGGTAGAAAACTATAGACCCATTGCCTTACTTTCGCCCTTCTGAAAAATCATTGAATCAACTATGCAAAAACGTATAGTAAGCTTCTTGGAAAAATATAATATAATAGACATTGCTCAAAATGGTTTCCAACGCAAAAAGTCAACTGAGACGGCGATATTTAATTATCTCGATTATATTCGGGATGCATTAGACGACAGGAAAAAATGTACTGGCATTTTTCTTGACTTGACTAAGGCATTCGACCTTGTTTCGCATCAGATACTCCTCGAGAAACTAAACAATATCGGTGTAAGAGGAGTTGTAAATAAATGGTTCCAAAGCTATTTAGAAGATAGAAATCAAGCCGTAGAAATTGATTACACGGATCAGCGGGGTACAAGTTTCAAATATACCTCTGACATCAAACCAATAAAATGCGGGGTGCCACAAGGCTCTATTTTAGGCCCTACTCTCTTTATAATTTTCATCAATGATCTTCCAGCTTACATAAAAACAGCCAAACCAACCATGTTTGCTGACGATACAAGTCTAGCCATTACTGAATACACTGACAGTAAAATGAAAGTTAGTATCGAACAAACAATAGAAGAATTAAACTCATGGCTTGAAAATAATAAATTAAAATTAAATACCGATAAAACTACAGTACTAAACTTTCATCACTCTCGAAATACACATGTAAATAATCCAATCATATCTATTAAAAATAAATTTATAGATAACGTTAAAGCAACGAAATTTCTAGGACTCTGGGTAAGTGATACACTAACGTGGGATAGGCACGTATCTGTACTCCAAAAGAAACTTTGTAAAGTGCACTATGCCTTAAAAAGTGTGAAGACATCATTCAACATGTCAGCATTAAAAGTAATTTATCATAGTCAGTTTGAGAGTCTACTTACGTATGGAATAGTACATTGGGGAAACGCAGCAGAAAGTAAGACAATTTTTAAAATTCAAAAAAGAGTACTGAGAACAATGAAAGGTACAAAATCAAGAGTATCATGCAAAAGAATATTCCGTGAGCTTAAAATTCTCCCACTGCCTTGCCTTTATCTATTACGAACGGCAATCTTTATAAGAAAATACCTGAAACCGTCTCTTAAATGCAACAGTGACATTCATACATACAACACCAGAAACAAAAGCGATTTTGCAATTCCCATTCATAATACAGCACTTTACCAAAAAGGTCCAAAATATACAGGAATACAAATTTATAACAGCTTACCCATCAACATAAGAAACTCAGAATCTGATCACCTCTTTAAACAAAGACTAACTAAGTACCTACAAGAGCACTGCTTTTATACTGTCTCGGAATTTTATGAACATGCTCAAGCTAGAAACTTGTAGTTGTATGAATCAATAGTAAGGTATTTTATTTTATTATTACATGAGTAGTCATATTTATTTATATATTATTATAATCAAATATCTTGAATACGTGTTTCCTAAATACTAAATGAAGATAGCATAATGTAAAGAAAAAAACTACAGATTCTCGCACTATGAATAAAATTAGGTAGATGAATAGATAAGGTATGGTATTTCTATGTACATATATGTATCATGTTGTAAGACTAATGTGATGTATAAGGTAGTATAGTAGTAGTTTATTATATAGACAATAATATAATTTGACATGTTCTATACCGCATGTACAAATGTACAATACTGTGGTCTCTTGAACGCAAAATAAATAAATAAATAAATAAATAGGGTTAGGGTTAGCATAGCACCTGAAGCTGGTAATGCTTTATGTCCAATGTTTCTTTTTATCCTTTGAGTTGTAAACAGATACATTCCTTTACACTCAGACCCGGATTTACATATTGTGTGTCCCTGTGCTCTAAATAATTTGCCGCTCCCTCACGAAAACGATCAACAAAATTTGCCGCCCCACCCGTAAACGACCAATATTAGAGTTGAATTCATAGTTTTTGGAATCACTGAGTTTAACATTTTCACGATCTTCAAGTTCATCCTCACCCCTTGGGCTGGGGGAGGATGAATCTTTAAAAATAATCGGATAAGGTAGCTAATTAGTAACTACGGTAACTAAAGCGAAATAAACATATTAACATTTTATCGCGCTTGCGCTGGACTCTGTGTGTTGCTAGTTTTAAATATTACTTTATGGTGAATCTTGGAAAGAATTCCAAAATTTTGCTGCTCGAGCACAGAATAGCACTTACCTAAATACGGGCCTGTTTACACTGCATACATATATTTCAAAGTCGATGTTCTTATGTTACAAATGTGAATTGTAGTCTTCCGTCTTGTTCCTGAAGATGTTCTGGATTTACATAAAATGTGTTCCTTATATGAGAACTTGCCCCTGTAGGGTCTCATTAGGCCTCATATGGAGTGTCAGAAGCACAAGCTTCCATCTCTTTTGAACAGAAATACGAAACGATCTAATACATTGAAAGATTCATTTTTTTTAGCCCACCGTCTCCTTTAGCCTAACCGGCATAACCGTGGGACGTAAAACTCAAAAATTTCATTTCATTTCATTTTCAATTTTTCAGCCATATCTTTTCACAACTGGAACTATCCAACAATAAAGCACCAAAGGTTAAGCTCTTACCTTAACACCTCAGGTCGATTGTAGAGCTACAGATAAAAATTACACACCTGCTACGCACACAAAATATGCCCTAGTTCTTCCAACTGATCGGTAGTGAAAATGGCATCGCAAAAGCGGGACACCTCATGACAACACCGCATGCTGCTCGGTTGCAGTACCTGTTTACTGCATTAGATTGGAGTCTCATATTAGGCACGGGTCTTATAATCGGTACACTTACCCTACTATGCGCATGAGTAGAGAGGATGTACACTCATGTCCAAAATGATTGTCGCATATCTATAACTGTATTCTTGTAAGAATATAATTTGATAATGATTTTGCAGGGTACTTTTAATACCGATATATGTGTATAATCGGGAAATGTATATTTGTGATAAATTTCATAGGATAAGAATTATAAATACGAAAATTAGAATGAGTAAAACAAAATGTTATTAAATGGACAAGAAAGTTTTATTTTCGTTTTATTGTTCTTACTTACTGCTCTTTTGACATGAAATTTGCGACATACATGTCTTTGCCGATTATATACGTACTAACATTATAAAAAATACCGGGCGAATTCGTTATCAAATTATATTTTTACAACAACATATTTATAGACATGCGACAATAATTTTGGACATGAGTGTACGTGAGTTGAATAAATCAAAAACTTTCCCTCCAAAAATTCCTCTTCGGAAGTATTGCGCTCTCTGGAGAAGCTCCAGCTAAAACTAACACTGAAAAATATTATGAGGTAAAAGGCAATGGGTGTGCCAAATGTCATTGCGATATCTTCAATAGTTATGAAAAAAATATTTCCATCTCCTGTTTGGCAATTTGAATTTCATAATTGCTTCCGAAGAGATCAGAGAATCGAACTCAAAAACAGCACTCTTAATCCTCTGACATTGCCAGCAAATTATTCAAAATCAGCCACAATAATTACCTTTCGCTTATGTGAATAAAACAAACCAACACCAGTTTCTGAAAAAGAATACACTTCCCGTCAAATTCATAAAGAAGTAATATAGAAACTTCTTCATAGATAGATAGATAGATAGATAGACTAGCAGCGTTCACCCCGCTTCGCTGCGGTCACCCCGGAACGCAATAAACTTTGTTACTTAGATAATTTTTACTTTTTCGCTTTCAAGTGATATGATAAAAACCATAGAAGATTGCACTAATGTTAACATTATATCGCCCGTCATTTATGTTAACCCGCCCCGCTTCGCTGCGGTCACCCCAACCCGCCCCGCTTCGCTGCGGTCATCCCGGAACGCAATAAACTTTGTTACTTACAAGTAAACCTTACGTTTGGGTGAATCGAGTTGCTGACTGAGACACATATGAGAAAGTAGTACTAAATGTGGTCAGTATTTCAGTGAAGTTAAAGGTGCGAAGCTCCAGGGGTTTAGGAGATACAGCTACCAGAACATCACATGGAAGTACAGAATAGTCTTCATACAGTTGGAGGTAAAAGCTCTGTAAGACCTCTTGTAACGACAAAAGGTGAATAACAAATATATGGGTACATATTAGGACTAGGGGGAAGTCATATAGTAAGGGTATACCTGACGGCGGCCATATTGAAATCCGCCATTTTGAATTAAGGTTAAGTTTTTAAAATAGGAATAGGGTCATGTGATACATGATTTAAGGCGCAAATTTAATCAGAAGAACAATGGTCACGTTAATTTTAATTTACGCGCAATTGGTAAAAAGTTACAGGGAAATTAAATATTGTTGCAGCATATGTATTAGTCCTTTACCTTGTAAATTTTGTGTTAACGATAATAATTAAATAAAAAGCAGTTGGATAAATGGTAAGAGTTGCCTTGATGGTAAGAGTCTATGGTATGGTAAGAGTTGCCTTGATGGCGGCCATGTTCAAATCCTCCATTTTCAATCAGACAAAAGTTTTAAACAAAACGCATAACATTGACACCTTATTAAAAGCAAATTTTACCATAAATCCAACGGTATAACCATTTTTGCTTTATCATTAACCAGCATTTCTTATCGCATAAACAAGTTGCTAATTTAAGGAAAAATCACCAAAGTGGGATTGAGTCATAATTGAACTTGGGTCTTTCTTCAGTCCTCAAGTCCTCAATTAGTACAATCAATATGTAGTTCAGAAAAGAGCGCATGACTTGCACAAATGCTCTGCTCAAAGTGAGCACACCTGACAAAGGCAATCGAGTTACACTTCACACATTTGTCGTTAACAATTCCGTCAAAGCAGTAGTCGTAAGGAGCGATCCATTTAATTTTGTGCTGGTTAATGATAAAGCAAAAATGGTTATACCGTTGGATTTATGGTAAAATTTGCTATTAATAAGGTGTCACTGTTATGCGTATTGTTTAAAACTTTTGTCTGATCGAAAATGGAGGATTTGAACATGGCCGCCATCAAGGCAACTCTTACCATAGACCTAATATTTATCCAACTGCTTTTTATTTAATTATTATCGTTAACACAAAATTTACAAGGTAGGGTAAAGGACTAATACATATGCTGCAACAATATTTAATTTCCCTGTAACTTTTTACCGATTGCGCGTAAATCAAAATTAACGTCACCATTGTTCTTCTGATTAAATTTGCGCCTTAAATCATGTATCACATGACCCTATTCCTATTTTAAAAACTTAACCTTAATTCAAAATGGCGGATTTCAATATGGCCGCCGTCAGGTATACCCTTACTATATGACTTCCCCCTAGTCCTAATATGTACCCATATATTTGTTATTCACCTTTTGTCGTTACAAGAGGTCTTACAGAGCTTTTACCTCCAACTGTATGAAGACTATTCTGTACTTCCATGTGATGTTCTGGTAGCTGTATCTCCTAAACCCCTGGAGCTTCGCACCTACAACTTCACTGAAATACTGACCACATTTAGTACTACTTTCTCATATGTGTCTCAGTCAGCAACTCGATTCACCCAAACGTAAGGTTTACTTGTTAGATAATTTTTACTTTTTCGCTTTCAAGTGATTTATAGCGCCTGTCATGTATGTTAACCCGCCGAGTCACAGGGTCATGCGGGTTGCATATAAATACGTTTATTTTTATACCTATGATGAACTAATAACAAAGGATTTGTACGTATGGACACCTGAATGGTCAATTATCTCAAGACACTGGTAATTGAAAATTAAAGTGATATGATAAAAACCATCTAGGGTCCAAATCCTAACAACCCCCCAAAAATGAAAGAAATTGGTTCACCCGTATTAGCGTGATGAGCGGATAAAGGATTTTTTCTACGTATGGACACCTGATTGGTCAATTATCTCAAGACACTGGTAATTGAAAATTAAAGTGATATGATAAAAACCATCTAGGGTCCAAATCCTAACAACCCCCCAAAAATGAAAGAAATTGGTTCACCCGTATTAGCGTGATGAGCGGATAAAGGATTTTTTCTACGTATGGACACCTGATTGGTCAATTATCTCAAGACACTGGTAATTGAAAATTAAAGTGATATGATAAAAACCATCTAGGGTCCAAATCCTAACAACCCCCCAAAAATGAAAGAAATCGGTTCAGCCGTATTAGCGTGATGAGCGGACAAAGGATTTTGTGCGTTCTCTTTTATATATATAGATAGATAGAGAGAGAGAGAGAGAGAGAGAGAGAGAGATTGGGCAAAAGTCTGGACCGAGCTAAAAATTATAAACTGGCCTGCATCTGAAATCAAATGGCATCAATATTGGGAGAAGGGGTTATGGCCATCTTGTTGGCAGCCATTTTAATGCCAACATAGTTATGCGTTAGTTAGAGACACCTTCTTTCAACGAGAAATTGAATGGTGCAATGTATGGTGATGCATTTACAAACCATTCGGGGTGACCATTCTCAAATCTCAAGTAATAATAATAATAATAATAATAATAATAATAATAATTATTATTATTATTATTATTATTATTATTATTATTATTATTATTATTATTATTATTATGCAGAGTTATTCTGACGCGAGATTAGTGCCATACTAAAGAGTTCGACTAACATATGTTTTCCTACAGTAGTTAGGCCTTTAGTATGACACTAATCATACGTTAAAACAACTCTGTGTAAGGCCCTTAGTCTTTAATCACGTAGAGATCTTGGATAGAAATAGGAAAGACAAAACATGAAAACATGTAGTGCTCGTGAAGTTTGCTACCACTGAATTGTGATTGGCTATTACAAGTGATGCTTTATTTATAATTTAACAGTTTATTTCTCTCACGAGGAAACCTTTTCTGGTGTCACACGAAATGTGGAACGAGACTATGGTCAATCGATTTGTGTTAGTGAACACGAAAATCCATAGACGGGAAAAACCATCGATTGGAACCGTTCCGTACTTATGGAGGGGAAGAGTAGGGGCACTGCTAACACAACACGTTGTGGATAATGAAACGAAATATGACACGAGTTCGATGAAAATATGCATAGAAACACAGTTAAACATATACTACAATGTGACATTACATTCGACAATACTCTAACAAGTGAGGGCAATGGCGTAGCACATAACGATAGAAGAGGGGGCGGATAAGCGCAAGTAAAAAATGTTATATACTATAATTGAGGAAAACGAAGAAGCAAGACGTTAGGGGAATTGTATAGTAATAATACATATTCAAGTAATCAATCACAAACTATAGACAGCCTGTAGACGTCAGCATAAAATAGAAATGGAAGAGAGAGAGTTATGGAGGGGATTGACCGTAGAGTCCGGACCCCTCTCCTCGTAACGTCCGATGTATATAGACTGTTGTAGTAGTAAGGTCAGCACTTGGTCTCACTTTTGGCAATTGGGTCCCTGCCTCAGGACCCATGGTTCCTGCCTAGGGTCAATGACCTAGGGGTACTTAGGACCATGCCCTGCCATGGTACATCTGCCAAAATCTACAATTCCCCTAACGTCTTGCTTCTTCGTTTTCCTCAATTATAGTATATAACATTTTTACTTGCGCTTATCCGCCCCCTCTTCTATCGTTATGTGCTACGCCATTGCCCTCACTTGTTAGAGTATTGTCGAATGTAATGTCACATTGTAGTATATGTTTAACTGTGTTTCTATGCATATTTTCATCGAACTCGTGTCATATTTCGTCTCATTATCCACAACGTGTTGCGTTGGCAGTGCCCCTACTCTTCCCCCCAGAAGTACGGAACGGTTTTTCCCGCCTATGGATTTTCGTGTTCACTAACACAAATCGATTTACCATAGTCTCGTTCCACATTTCGTGTGACACCAGAAAAGGTTTCCTCATCAGTTGCTTGTGTCCCCTTTGCCGGTTTGGAACCAATGATATAGAAAATAATTTAACGTCCTTTTTAACACATAGGCTATTTCTTCTAGTGGAATTTGAACCACTTCCCAAGTTTTTAGTACACTCACTGGCAGTGACGACTCTTGAGGGCAATCACATTGATTGAAATTTCTATTAGTTCACTGTAATCACTTTTAACTAACGGAAGGATATCTACCTGATTTGAAAGTATACGTCTATTTTTTTTTTTTTTTTTTTTACAAATGTACTTCCCTCAAGAGCCGTTACTATTCACTGAGAATCGAACTTGGAACTAGGATTGCCCACTGGATGAGAGAAGAAAAAGAAGATTCTCGAAGAATACTTTTTCATTTCATCTCGAATTTTTCTGTTTGTCTTGCAAATTTATGTTCTTGGGCTATATCCGCCACTGGAAAACACCTTTGATTTTAGATAATTTAACCTGTTATTAGAGCCAAAATATATTTTGCATGTATCTCTTATTTTCTTTAAAGCTTTTTGAATCCCAAAAATCACAAACCATTGAGAGACTTCCTTCTTTTATCTGAGGCCCATTTGACAAGGTCAACAAACTCTCATTTGCCCACAGGACACTCATTAGACTAAACTATGCTATCTGAAGATTCCTGTCAATGGTAATGGAGGAAATACGCAGAAGAAGCCGCCATTTCTAGTAGATTCTAATTAGAAATTGCCGTAATGTTTACTACAATACTAATCTGGAATTATGTTGTTTGGGTGTTTGTTTAGCCACGATAACAACTAAGTTTTCCAGAAACTGTCGTGGTTGTTTCTTTCAAGCTTTAACGTCTTACATATGCAAGAACTTTTCTCGACATTACAGGTAAAGTAGATGTAGCAATATCATACTTTTAGTAAAATATTGTCACTAAATTTTCCATTAAGCTTTTCATTTAGAGTGGATAGTGTTAAATATATATAACAGTTCCCAGTTCGATAAAATTAGTCTTAGCAACCATCAAAACTTACTTCGATAATTACTGCAATAAATTAAAGTATTTTTTGCTCCTTTAAACATTATGAGCCTTATGCAGAGACGTTTTGACGTCTGATTAACTTCATACTACGTGGTTGACTAAAGGGTGGTTATCAATATTATTCAGAGTCTCTGATTAGGACGTAGTATTTGACGAAGTTAATCACATGTGACTAATTAATCTAGAGCAGAGGCTAATCTTTTGCCAACGGTTTGGCGTGCGACACAACATTTCGTATTTCGTATTTCATATATTTTCAATTTTACAGACTACACATGCGCTCATCTACTTTTCCGTAGTTGCCACATTTATTTTTCTCACCCGATGCATTGGGGTTATATAAGTTAATCATACCCAAATCATTATTTAGTTGTACTCAAAGTAGACTCTGAATACCATTACGTGCACTTTCCTTAGTAAATTGTTAGTATGCGTTCTAACTAGTCTGAGACTAACCCTAGATTAACGAATTCTCTTTGAATACCACCTTATATTTCCTTAATACTTACTACTTCTTCGTCGTATATCTCAAAAACACATCTAACATTGATGGCGTCCTTGTTTATTATATCTTAATAGCCTAAATGCACAAGCATGGCCACAATATTTAACAGCATAAATATGCAGATCTGGCTACGAAAAAAAAGTGGTATCTTACGTACCGGACTATTGTCCTTAACAACATATACATATTATCGTTGCAAATGAATTATGATTACTGTAAATGTGCCGTATGGGCACAGGCACATCTAAAAATCAAGAGTATTTATTGCAAGAATAATTCTATAAGAACAGTAAAAAAGAATTTTTTAAAAAAAATACTTCAAACATCTTTCATTCTCAAAATCCGTGCCCATCATTACTTTTTTCTTTCTTATTGCTGCAATTATACAGTAATTACTGGAATATTTATTAGTAGTAGAATTTTCACGCTATAAGTAGGGCTGTGCGATATCCGGATTTGGATAACAGAAGTCGACATCAACAAAATAACGGAACTTGGTCAATATCGTATCGCAAATTTACGAAATATAAAAAAATCGAAACATTTGACACATCGAAAACATCGAAATATTGCGGTACTGAAAGTATCGATAAAAAAAAACGAAGTTTATCTTTGGAGAAGTTTAAATACGAAATAATAATAGAGGAAAAAATAATTCTAGGAATGATTTTAAAAAAATGGATCAAAAGATTGCGATCTTGGCCAAAAATTAGTTTTTGGATTAGGAGCCAAAAAATTTTTGAACGGACCTCAAATCGAGTTTTCGTATTTTTTAAGAAATAAGCACATCATATTGAGTTAACTAATAGTCTGGGTTTGGCCACACTATATGTAGTTCTCCAGATATAAGGCCTACAAGAAAAATTTTTGATTGAAATATATTGGATCTTTTGATCCAAAAAGCAGAAAAAGGAAGGTGTTTCTCTGTCTCGTTTGTTTTGAGAAATAAAAATACACATAAAAAGGGTATCTCAGGCTTATCTTGGATTTCGCAGCTGCGTCCAAGCAAATCGCACCTGCTGATATTTATTTTGTTGGAAATGTGTAGCAGGGGCTCACCCGGAAATTTTTGTATCGAGGGGCCCGAAGTTTGAGAGGGTCCAATAATATAAGACACTGTGTGTATGTAGGGTCAAACGGGTGTTATTCTACAGCCGAAAAAAAAAAAGATAAGTAATTTTTAAGTACTGAAACCTATATTCTCACGAAAAATAATAATAATAAAAAAAAATTAGAAAAGAAACAGTGTAGATTATGAGTAAGGTTAAATCTTTAGTCTATATCAGGTATTTCTCTGTTAAACATGTATAGTTTCATTAAGGGTCTTCACTACAGCGAAATTAAACTACCGCTAATTCTAGAGTTTTTTTGTAATATCTTCAAAACATAAAAAAATACTCGAAAAGCAGAAACGTAGTGAACTAGACAATACGATTTTGCATGTGATACCTTTACCACAATTCACCTATCTGCTTTTGGGATGTCGCTATTTACAGAATCTTCAAAAAATGCTAATTCTATCTACAGTTGCAAATCGAAAGCAGATAGATGAGTTGTGATAACCGTATCACATGCAAAATCGTATTGTCTACTTCACTACGTTTCTGCTTTTCGAATATTTTTTATTTGTTTTGAAGATATTACAGAAAAACTCTAGAATTACCGGTAGTTTAATTTCGTTGTAGTGAAGACCCTTAAGATAGTGTACAAATGTATGTCGGACACGGTGGACCCCCATGCGTCCGCCCCTTATGTGCAGTAAGACATTAGTAGAGTAATAAAGGGGAAAAACACTTATGCATCGTAGGTCAACGACAGAACAAAACCAGGCATTTAAACAAAACAAACTAGCGCAAGTACATGAAATTTTCTATTAGCTTTTGTTGATGACAGCACATGTCGCATAATACAGCGGGAAAGTGTTTGGCTATTCATGCCCAAATTCCTAAAGCTCTTTCTTTCTCGATGTGTTATCAGCAGGGCCCGGATCTTGTTGACGACCTTAAAATTTGCGTTTTTTAAAAAAAAGGTTATTTTGTTAAACATCGACATTTTTTGAATATCTATTGGATTTTAATTACCATTTGCCACTCATTTTCAAAAGTTTTGTTTCAGTTAGTTGCAGTCCATTGTATGATATTGTATATACATAAAGTGTCAATTCACTCCCGAGTTGAAACTAGGAAGCACACTTAAAGAATAGAATTTCGCAAGTGTAGACTGTATACACGAGAATAATAGATAAAACCCTGTTTAAAATCTTTGTACGTCTTCTAATTAAGTTTTAATTACTCACGTGATCACATCCTTTGTGATCAACAACCCAAAATCATCTCTTTGGCCACCTAGCAACCCCCCACCGCTCGTTAACCAGCTACAGCTTAGTGTTCATTAGCTTTTTAGGAATGCAGTTTTCCGTCTCGATAGTCAGAAAGCAGGAAAAGAGATAAACTAATTTTGTATTTTTCAAATTTGTAAACATTTTAAAATTTCCTTATGTAGATGAAAAAGACTAAAAAAGACCATAAGTGACCTGAAAGTTACCTTAAAATATTAAAAAAAAAAATGACCTAAAACTTCAAAACAGAAAAAAGTAACCAAAAGTTGACCCTTAAAAATATACTTTTAGGACCTTGAGTTGACGGATAACGTTTTTATTTGAACTCGCCTTGTCCTATGCGTAACAGTAAAAAGTTGACTTGTCAACAAGATCCGGGCCCTGGTTATCAGGCCCGTAGCCAGCCCAAAAATATAGGGGGGGGTAGAAGTTAGGGGGGGGCGACCCAACCATATTATAGTTCATCACCATATTATAGTTCATTTGCAAGCCTACCATAAAAATTTTAGGGGGGCCCGGCCCCCTAGCCCCCCTGGATAGGGTCTGTGTGTTATGCCGGGTTCGATATTTGCTTCGGATAAAATAAACCGAATGTGATTTGGATTCCACTGTAACTAATAGGACTCATTTCATCAATAGTGGTGATTGGTGCAAAGGGGTGTCAACTCCAATCTTTAAATAAATAAAACCGAAAATAATCCAGTAGCGAAATAGAACTAAAGGAACTTAAAATTATATTTTCGATAGGTTACACTTCAAAGGGCTTCTTGCCTACAAGCTTTCATATCGAGAATGGCCTGAAACAAGGAGATGCATTGTCGCCATTGTTATTCAACTTTGTCCTGGGATACGCTATAAGGAAAATCAAAGATAGCAATCAGAGCCTAGAACCTGGTGATGTAATTTAATAGGGGATAATAGGAGAACAATAGAAAGAAATAAAGAGGTCTCATTAAACTCTTCCAGGGACATGGGCTTAGAAGTAAACGCAGAGAAAACTAAATCATGGAACGGGATTGTGATACTACAAATTATGGATGCGTTAAAATATCAAATAATAGGCCTACTTTCGATAAAGTTAGTTAGTTAAGAGTGGAGATAATCCAACTTTTCGTTGTGTGTGTAAAAAATGGCTAGGATTACCCATCATGCAAAGAAATAGGATGTGATAAACTCAAAAAGGAGTTGAGTTGATTTTAGTTTAGCGTCCCGTTCAGCAGCGAGGCTATATGAGACGTGGACCTACTGATTAACGTGGAATCCGAACCACATGAGCTCCCGCCGGGAATCGAACCCGGGTCTCCCACGCCAAAGGCGCGTATGCTAACCGCTTAGCCACGAAGGAGCTCAAACTCAAAAAGGAGATGCAAAGAAAAGACGTGAAGCTCCCACGGCCAAGTACATTGGAAAAGTTAACAACTGGTAGGAAAGGAGGAGGGAGGAAGTTAGACAGGGCCTATTTTTATAGCTACATTTACGTGGAGGAAATAATAATAATAATAATAATAATAATAATAATAATAATAATAATAATAATAATAATAAAATAATAATAATAATAATAATACTGTACAATCTTGACTAAGGAGAAAAGGCTACCAGATAGGACCCGTGATTAGGAGGCAAGAATAGTTCTGCTGATGGCCATGCTACAAATTAACAAACCCAACACAATAACGTTAAAAAAATAATTATCTAATATTGTAAAGAGAATTCCTAAAAATCCCAATACAGAAGTGGATTGGCAATTGTTGAAGGCTAATTTCCCGTGATGTGAAAAAAAAAATCAATTTGGCTAAGGTCCGAAGTGGGATAAAAGCAGAGGCGGTATGTTTTATTACGATTTTGACTCGACATACTGGTTATCTAAATGTTGAAATCCAGTGATGGTATGTTGCCTAAAAGATTGCCGTGAATGAATCTAAACCGTGGGAGAACTTTTTGTAGTTACGGGTTGCGTATGGAGAGGCTTTGCCCCGCCTGCAACTTTCTGCGAATAATAAAAGAATATCCCCATAAGTTATATTATAGAGAACTATACACGAAAATGCTCTAATACGCATTTTTTTAATGTCAACAATTTTGAAACAATCTCCCGTGGGTAAACACCCGGACTCCCCACTCGACTGAGGTATTCCAGACCCCCGGAAGGTTGTTATACAATTATTAAAAAGATGCAAAAATACATTTTAATGAAAGATCATAAGCTCCCTGCTCCCTCTATTTAATATTCTTGACACACTAAACAATAACCGAACATTTGAGCAAAAGAACGGATTTTTTTGACTGCATAAACTATAATTTTTTCTCGTAAATATCGAAGTCAGTTACGTAGACCTATTTCTTTACCATTGTAGAGTAGATAAAAGAGGACAAAGCGAACTCATAATTATAGTTGGGGGCCGCGATGGCTCAGTGGTAGAGCGTTCACCTCTGGTGCGTAGGGTCCTTGATTCGATTCCAACTCGTGCCAAGTGAATTTTTGATGGACAAACACCGTGTGCGTGGGTTTTATCGGGGTTCTTCCGTTTCCTCCCACTTTCTTCATTCCATCATTTCATTCATTTCTCATCATCATGGTCTCCGTTAGCCTAGCCGGCATATCCGTGGGACGTAAAACTTAAAGATTTCATTTTATAATAATAATTTCCGATTTCGCTTTAAACGAGTAGCTTATACACTGCCTTTTATTTGGATTGGGCCTCTGAGTGATTTTCTTGTATGATGTGATCCTTATTTGCAACCAGAGTTCTTGGGTAGGAACAAGGTGTGAACTTCTTTGTAGACAACTCTTTTTAAAAAAAACAAAAGATAGGGAAAATATAACAAAAATGTTGGTGTTGCAACTTGGACATTATTTTTACATAAGATAAAATATCTTCTACTGCAAAGCAATTAGTCGGTTACGGTGTACAAAAATTGATTTATTAAGGTGGATTACCACCCGGAAGTCAGTACATATTTTACCTCATTGCCTTAACTACTGCGCAATGAAACGTTACATATTATAAATATTGTACTATATGATAGAGTAATGTTTCAGCTACAGCACAAGACACTGATTCATTCGGTTGTGTCTCCTGATATCGAAAAATGTAACGAATAAAAGAAAATATTTGATTCGTTTTACAATGAGCACACAAGATGACACTTACATTAAGATCTTACAAGAAGTGCTCTGTTTTACGAAATGTTTATTTGTATGTGTAAAGTATTTTAAAGTAACGATCTTATTACGAAATATATATATTGTTTGACCGTTTTTCTTGTTACGTTTCATGTTTTATTAAAATATTAATTTACATTTAAGGAAATAGAGTCTGAGACGAAACTTGCGCGGAACGCCATAATGCGTTATTGCCAAATTTGTACGTTTACTGTAGTAGTCACAATAAGAAAATTCCTGGATTCTAGCGTTGCAGTTCGAGAAGCGGAATTGCGGTAAATGTCGAGAACTAATTTCTCAATTAAGTATCCAAACAGAATTCCATGATTACTTCCTTTATTATCTGGCATCAGTAAACACTCGACACTATCTGGCAACACTACACTATTTAAGCAGCGTTTAGCATAGCACTGGGAACACCTAGTGATCCTCCTTAAAGGTATATTAGCATCTGCTTTTCAGTGACGGCATGTCTTCATCATCACTGAGAAACCAGAGGCGATATGGCATACCACTGCATAGCATACCGTCTCACTTCGACCACTGCTCTAAAGAGTATAAAAATGCTCCCTTTTCTCATTTTAAAACGACACCAAGGTTGTGTTCCTTTCTACAATTTTCTAGAAAGTTGTACAGTTACGTATATTCGTTTAAAGAAATCCAGAAAATTTCTGCATACACAGACCAAAAAAAAAAAAAAAAGTATGTGACGTACATAAAAACGGAGGTTACATGCGTAAATCCTGTAATTTTTGGACTTAACGTACCAGTACAGCTCACAGATGACGAGAAGAACCCTAAAACAGGGGTAGCGGGGAAAGGTCAACGATACGGTCAAGTCCATTTTCGGTTTTTGAGGTGTGGTCTATACTTAGATGTCGTCTGCTACTCCGGGTACTTATCTGTGTGATGTTCCATGGTGTCATTTGAAACCCCCGTGCGAAAAGTGTGCGAGCCCATACCTACGTCACACTACTTTTGCGAGGGTTCTTCCCGTCATCTGTGAGCTGTATATGTAACGCCCTGCAGCAAACGTATAACTGAAAACGTATATTTTATAATAATTTCCGTATAAGTGTTCCATCTTCTATCTATTCATACTTACCGTATGAAAGAAAAAACTGTGTATACGTGATAAAGATCTCACATACAAATGAGCATATATACAAATGAGCATATATACAAATGAGCATATATACAAATGAACGTATATATAAATGAGCGCATATACGAATGAGCGTATATATAAAGAACTGTATATATTTGGTCTAGGAATTAATTCGTGCGGGTGGACAAGAGATGGCGCAACGAACGGAGCGTCCCACAGTTCCGTGTATCCACACATGTGTTGCAAACCCCTGTCATCGCGTATCGTTCGTAGTATAGGGCAGTGGATTAAAGCGTCAACAACACCAGTTTGTAGTTAAGTGAACATGGCGCAATTTATGCCTGATAAAGTGTTTTTGCGGGGTGTCCTGCTGCATTACTTTAACATGCAGAAAAGTGCGACTGAAAGTCATCGTATTTTGGTGGAAGTGTATGTGACCATGCTCTAGCTGAGCGAACGTGTCAGAAGTGGTTTGCACGGTTTAGAAGTGGTGATTTCGGCTTGGCAGACCAAGAGCGAGCTGGACAGCCAAAAAAATTTCAAAACGAAGAATTGACAGCATTGCTCGAGCAGGATTCATGTCAAACGCAGGAACAACTTGCAGCAGCATTAGGCGTTGATCAAACAACAGTCTCCAAACGCTTGAAAGCCATGGGAATGATTCAAAAGATGTCACATTGGGTTCCACATGAATTGAAAGACAGAGACGTTGAAAGACGAAAAACCATTTGCGAATTGCTGCTTCAACGACAGAGCAGAAAGGGGTTTCTGCATCGAATTCTTACGGGTGATGAGAAGTGGATCCATTACGAGAACCCTAAACGAAAAAAGGCCTGGGTGAAACCAGGTGAACCAGGTCCATCACAACCAAAACGAGATATTCACTGTGCAAAGGTTATGCTGTGCATATGGTGGGATATGAAAGGTGTGGTGTACTATGAGCTGCTGCAACCGGGTGAAACTATGAATGGAGAACGTTATCGACGACAATTAATGCGTTTGAAGCAAGCTCTGGCCGGAACACGACCAGAATGGGAGAACAGACATGATAAACTTATTGTTCAAAATGATAACGCTCGCCCACATGTCGCAAAACCGGTCAAAACCTATTTAGAAAATGTCGGATGGGAAGTTTTACCCCACCCACCGTATTCACCAGACGTTGCTCCTTCGGACTACTACTTGTTCGATTGCATGAACAACGATTTGATTGGACAGCGGTTTACTTCTTCAGAAGATATCGAAACATGAGTCTCTGACTGGATCGCTTCCAAGGATGAGGACTTCTTTCGCCACGAAATCCGTACATTGCCTGACAGATGGGCGAAAGTGGTGGCTAGCGATGGACAATATTTTTCTTAAGGTATTTATGTATTTTGTGTTTGTACTACAGCTTCAATGTGTGCGTACCAACCGCACGAATTAATTCCTAGACCAAATAGGTGATAAGATCTCACATACAAATGGGCGTAGCTGACGTATACAACATAGCTGATGTACCGTATGCAACATAGGTATACGTATGTAATATCCGGAAGACTGTTAAATGCCAGACATCCTGGAACGGGATGATGGAACATCTAAGTGGGAGAAAGGCAGTACGTATGTAGCATATGGGTAACGTATGCTCCGTACAGATTTTCGTAGTAAACATAAGGATTCCGTATATTTGTATAATATACCGATGTCAGGATAACGAATTTTTCTCAGTGCACGAGTAATATATTACCGTAAAATTTTCTTTATTTTTTAAGTTCATTCTGGACTGTAGAACTATTGTAGAGCTAGTGCTCCTTCGTAGCAAAGTTATTAACGGTTATCCTTTCTGTGCATGCATCCACGGGCTCAGTGTTCATTGTGTGCACCAAGCCTTTGATAAAACTTGAATCTCATAATAATTCAGATTTCACTGTAAGGAATATATTTTATATTAAATATCCTCAGTACCGAAAAGTTACATTAATTTTAATCAATCAACTCCAATACTTTATATTACTTTATGGTATACTGGCAATTGCGCACGGCTTTGATGCACGGGGTCCCTGGTTCGATTCCCGGTGGGAAAGCATTATAACAGTTGAACGCATTACAATGATCCGGATTCCACTTTAAACAGATTCACGTCTCATATACCCTTGGTGATGAAAGGAGTGCTAAATTCCGATGCAACCACCAACCAAATTACGTTATTTTACATCTTGATAGTTCTAACCGATTCTTTGGTTTACTCTGATGTTTTTTCTTTTCATATGATCTTCTCTCCTATTCTGGAATTTCTACTCCTGCTTCCTTCAAATCGTAACATTTTATCCTCAGTTTCTGAATATAGTTGGGAGCCACGGTGGTTCAGTGGTAGAGCGTTCACATCTCTTGCATGGGGACCTTGGTTCGATTCCAGCTCGCCGCAAGTGAACTTTGTGTTGGGCACCATGTGCGTGGGTTTCCTCAGGGTTCTCTCGTTTCCTTCTACTTTCTTCATTCCACCATTTCATTCATTTCTCATCATCACCGTCTCCTTTAGCCTAGCTGGCATAATCGTGAGACGTAAAACTAAAAGATTTCATTTCATTTCATTTCTGAATAAAGTTGGTATGTACACCTTGTCTCAAAAAGGTTGAGCGCATTCTTTATTGGTGTTTTGAGGCAAAAATTTTCTAAGTCCAGCTTCGGGTATCTTCGGGAAAAAGTCAGCCAGGTTCGAACCTCCAAGCCAGCCTTTGCAATCGGGAAAAAGTTTGCAGATTTGTTTTTCTTCTTTTAAATATAATAAGACTTGTTACCAAGTGTTTAAAAAAGCAACATTGATTGAAATACTTAATGATACAATATTTCGAAACCTTTTTTTTTTAATGTCAGCACATGTTTGTTTGTCATTTAGCTCTCCATACGTAATGGAACATTTAAATACGTTAAAGAATCTTTCCATATGTAAAAGAATGCTCAAAGTTAAGAAATAGAACATAATTATCGCCTGAGTACTAAAATAAAAGTCAAAGTAGAACAGAAACAGCGTTTGTAATGGATATGAATGTCATAATTATCTTGAGATACGTTATACATCGCTAGAAGCATAGTTCTGGAAGTCCTTGCGTTAGCTCATTGGTAAGCTGTCGGATTTGAAATCTTACGGTTGAGAGTTCGAATCCCGTCTAGGTTAGTCATTTTTTTAAAATTATATTTTCCGCAATGCATGAAAAATTATATAAAATAATTACTTTAGAATACATATGTTGTGTATATATAACATAATCATTGCAGAACATAGTAATTATTATGTTTAAAATATAACATCTGAGATAATTTTCACAGTAGGTCGGTATTATATATGAGGATGTAAATACAACTTAAGAAACTCGTTCAATAGCAATAAATAAGTTATGTAGTGTATTTATTTGCATCTATTTGTCATACAGATGTAACTTCTCAATATTCTCATTACAGCATGTCATTTACATTCGTGAAATACAATATATTCCTACGGATATAGAAAGTGTATAAACAGAGTATCCAAAGTCGTATACTGCTTCAAGACACATAACTTTTCCCGATCCCCTTAACGTCACGGGAAGAAACACAAACTCTCTTTAGAACGGAATGTCGTTACTTAGAGTCTCATTCGAATACAATGAATATGCTTTTGTATATTCATCTCTCTCTCTCTCTTTCGCTTTCTTTATGTGTGTGTGTGTGTGTGTTGCGGAATATCCCAAGTTGAATACAACATTTGCCAAGTATATGAGCATCATTGTCATCGAATACCAGAAATTGAAAGTCGTGTTTCTTCAGGTTGGGTTTGCGTGTTCATGTTAGCTCACTGGTAGAGTACGGACTTGCCAATAAAGAGGTCTTGAGTTCAAAGCCCACAGCTAATAATCATTCTTTTGTTAGTAGGATTGCACAGAAATCGGATACAAGGAGTGGTTTACTTCTAGAAATATTTTCAGAAGCGTTTAGGTAGCCCTGAAAAGGGCTGTTTTCGGGAGTTAAGGCGGGGACATTAATATTGTGTCCAAGACCCTTCTGAATTTATTACACGCTCCATTCTTCTGGGCATGGAATCTATTACATGGGTGACAAATCTATCTCCTTCCCCTACCTCCAGCCATGCTTCGGAAACAAGATGCCACAGGTCATCCTGAGTTCTTGGTGGATCTGCCTCAGGCCAACTTTCCCTTAGAGTACGCTTCACTTCTGCCCACATATTTTCCATGAGATTGAGGTCTGCTCCACGAGGCGGCCAGTCGATTAAATCAATCTCAGGATGCCCTGCGAACCATTCCTGAATCACACGGGAAGTATGTATTGGCGACTGGTATTGCTGGAACTGAATTACACCATCAGGCTGAAATACTCGTACAGATAGCACCATGATATTACTGATAATGTCTAAGTACTGAGCATTGTCCAGATGTCCTTCAATTCTATGAAGCTGTCCTGCTCCGCGACTGGAAATCCAACCCCAACATAAAATAGATACATGGCCACTGCGATTGCAAGCAGCCACATATCCATGGTCATATCGGGTGCCTCTCGGACGATACACAAAACGGCGTCCCTCCTTTGATGTTGTGAATATGGATTCATCTGAGAAAACTACGTTTTCCCAATTGAGACCCACATTCGCCTGTGCAAACGCGAGACGGTAAATTTTGTGGTCGTCTGAGAGTTTTTCCTTCACGGCAGCAACACGGCCACGTAACCCAGCATGACGAAGCCTTCGCAGAGCTGTATGCTTTTTACCAGGAAAGAGAGAAACTTCCCTTAGCTGTCTAGACGTCCTTAGTGGGTCTAACCGGGCTTCGTTTACTAATCTCGCATCTTGGGCTTCGGTTGACACATGCGGACGACCAGGAGATCGTAAATTATCAGTCTGACCTGTAGCACCATATTTCCGAATCCATCGCCTTCCTGTAGAGGCCGGGACACCTACTCGCCTGCTAGCTGCAGTTGCAGAATAACCTTCCAACTCCCATAAAGTAATTACTGCTGTACGTCTATCCATAGTTACCAATGTTCTGAGCTGTGAGAAGGAAGCAATAGGTAAAAGATAGTACCTGACGTGTGATTGGTTACTTGCACGACACGCCTATTGTGGGGAACAGCGTTGCCAGATCTAGCATAATGATGCTAGATCTAGCATAATTTGCATGTCTCTAGCATCTAGCATCTTGCTTTTAGCATCCTGCCCAAATCTAGCACAATTTCAGCAAGTTTATCAGAAAGCCGTAAAACCTGGAGATGAGAAAGAAGTTGGTCGTGGGAAGAAAAAGAACGGCAGAAATGTATCCTCTTCCATTGATTCATACAGTCGGTAAACCTCACAGGCAGTCTTATTTTCCGAAGTAAGTTCGAAACGTCTTGGGGATTTTTTGTGGCTCCACCCAAGGTTTTCTAATCCTTTAACTCCGAGGCATGGGCGGAGCTATGGGGGCCATTCTCCCCCCAACTTTTTGACAACTTCACCATCTTTATTTCTGACTTCATGATCATATTTATTCCTGAAATGACAGCTCCGAGACCGACCAAAAATCTGCCGCCCCCCCCCCTAGCAGACGATTCCCAACTCCCCTTATGCTGCGAAGTAATTTTCTTTCAAAATATGTAAACAAAAACTTTGCATTCATTTATACGATATATACGCCATTGAGTCTGGCAACGACTGCATTAATTTAGCTGAGTTAAAATTTTGGTGCGTGAAGTATTGCATTCTTGCTCTCTGTGTATTTTAAGTTACGTTATCGTATCTCAACTTCGTTTTTTTAAACTCCTGAATTAGTAATTATGAGGATCTAGCATAATTTGACCGAATCTAGCATAAGTTCGATCAGGTTTTGGAATAATTCCGAGCTGTGAGTCTGGCAACGCTGGTGGGGAACGACTTGGTCAACGACTCGCGAAAGAAATCTGAAAATGGTGTGCCGTAATAATAATATCAAAAACAGTTTTTATAAAGGAATATTAATACACACGAAAAGCTGTTTAAAGAATGAATTGTTATACTGACTTTACACGTATAAAAACATATACCATATACCAAACAGATTGAGCGATATGATGATAGCTGTTTTGAGACAAAATCTTTCGAAGTCCAACTTCGGGTACCTTCGGAAAACAGTAAACTAAAGCTGCTGGTTCGAACCTCCAAAGCCAACCTTAGTAATCGGGAAACGATGTACAGATATGTTTTTCCTTCTGTTAAATATAATAAGACATGTTGAAATGGTATTAAGTGTAGAAAAAAGTAACATTGAAATACTTAATGATACAATATTTCGAGACTATGTATTCACACTCTCGTTTCGTCATTGTGATTTCCATACGGAAAAGAGCATTTACGTATGAGCTCAGTTATATTTCAGAAGCAGCTTCCGAAAAGCGGTCATATTAGCTCAGTGGTACACCACCGAGCGTTTAAATCGTGCGTTCGATACCCGTTCAGGTGAAATTCTTTTATGATATTCTACTTTCCTCAATGCATGAAAATTATGTAAAATAGTTACATTACAATTCATCAGTTGTATATATCAGTTGAATATATATATTCATATCATCAGTTGTATATATCAGTTGAATATATATATTCATATCATTTCACGACATAAGTAATTCTTATCTTTAAAATATAACATCTGAGGTATTGACAGAACGTCGGTGTGTTATGTGTGAATATTGAATACAAATTTAAAAAATCGTGTAATAGCAATAAATAAGTTATGTAATGTATTTATTTGCAGCTACTTTCATCGCAGATAACTTCTCAATATTCGCATTACAGCATTTAGGTAGAGCATATCGAAAATCGGATCGTGGTCCAAGACAAAAAACTAGCTAGCCCCAAACTGTCACGTAAGAAATTCGCGAATCGCAAAAGTAAAGTGAAGAGATTGAGAGCGGTAATTCCTTAATCGCTCTCTCTCAACTCTCTCTTATCTGCATTTATACACATAAAAGTGTATGTATGTATGTTCCAACATAACTCATGTATGCCTAGGGCAGGGTTTCTCAACCTGGGAGTCGCGGCCCCTAGGGGATCGCGAAGATAGGCGGAAGAGATAAATATAGTTAGAATCTAATACCAGAAATTATTTTTAAATATTATTTTTAATTTTGTTCTGATAGGCATACTTTTGTTTTTTATACACACTGTAAAGAACAATAAAAAATAAGTCTACTGAACATTTTCAAAGGGTGTAGAATTCGTGTTACTATTCGGTTCAAAGTCTTGTCGTCGCGAATTCTGTCGAGAAATTTGAAGCTTAAAATATACAAAACGATAATCATGCCTGTTGTTCTGTATGGTTGCGAAACATGGTCGCTTACTTTGAGGGAAGAACATAGACTGAAAGTATTTGAGAACAAGATCCTTAGACGAATATTCGGACCCAAGAGGAACGGGAATGGGGAATGGCGGAAACTTCATAACGAGGAACTGCATAATTTATACGGTTTACCCAACATTGTTAGGGTCGTCAAGTCTAGAAGGCTTAGGTGGGCGGGTCATGTAGCTAGAATGGAAGAAAGTAGAAACGCTTTCAAAATCTTGACTGGAAGACCAATCGGAAAACGACCATTAGGAAGACCTAGGCGCAGATGGGAGGACAATATTAAGATGGATTTCGCTGAGATACGAATACAAAGTAGAAACTGGATCCAATTGGCTAAGGATAGAAGTCAGTGTAGAGCTTTTGTGAACGCGGCATTGAACCTCCGGGTTCCATAGGCCATAGAGTTAGTTAGTTAGTAGAGTTGTTTAAAAATGAATTTAAATCTAAGAGGTATGATATAAAACTAATGAGAACTGTATATAGAAATACTAGAAAAATACACATGCAACAAAACCTGCACATTGAAATACAATTAAAATTAAAACCTAATGAGACACCTAAGCATGGTGTAATTTCACTAGTTCAGCAATGTCCGGTTCAATCTTCATGACGAACATTATCAAGCCATTTTCAACTGATAAGCGATTTCTTATCTTTGTTTTAATGTTTACCATAAAAAACACACTTTCGCACAAGTACGATATAGCAAATGGAATTATTACTTTTAAAGCAGCAATCCCCAGACCAGGATATTCTTCTCTCCTCATCAGGCAGAACTTGTCCAAGTCTTCGTTACAAAAAACCAGTTGCAAAGACTTGTCGCATGATCATTCTATTATTTGGTCAAGAAGTTGTGGGCTTAGATCGGATACGTTAATGGCCTCTTCAATGAAGGAGTTTAACATCCATCTTGAACCAGCACCTTCGTCGTTGGGAATATAGATATTACAGTTACTGTATCCACTGTCAGTGCCGGGCGCCGAAAAAAGGGGCCACACATTTCGGAGGAAGTGTGTTACTCATGTTAGGAAAGTGCATGTGCACATGTGTAAAATAGAAGGAAAAACGTAATAAAATGTGCTCAAAATTAAGGAAAGGTAGGGTTTATTTTGAAAATGTTATTGAGCTTCGTGCCAACCATGGTGGCGCTTCGTAGCTAGTCTGTCGACGTCACTCATATATACGGTGACATCGTACTATACTCTCGCCCCGGGCGCTGATTTTCCATGGCACTGTTCACTATAAACAAAAAAATGGATTCTACTATTATAGAAATAGGTATGTTAAAAATCCCACACAAGCTTATTATAAAACAAATTATAAAAGGGTCGCTGGCAAGAGCGTGTGATAAAAGGGGATCGTGATAGGAATTAGATTGAGAACCACTGGCCTAGAGTAATTTTAACCACATTTCTTATAGTTTCGAAAAGAGTGCTGTCGGGTTACCTATGGGAGGGGGATACATATAAAAGATTGGTAGAAAATGATCGATATTAGATTCATAGTTTTCGGGGTCGCTTAGATAAATAGTGAGACTTTCAATTTCGCTTAACTGCGATTAAGCTCTCATTAGTAGGGATGGGCACGAACGACTTTTCTTTGAAACTCGACTCAACTCGAAACAGACATCTTTGAGGTCTACTCTTGCACTCGGCGCGAAAAATATCTTCCAACTCGACTCGGATTAGAGTCAAGTCGAACCAAAACGAGCAAAATCCTGTGTGTAGTCCTACCTGGACAATACATAGACAATAATTATTCTATCATCAATTATACTACTATTACTACAAATAATAATAATAATAATAATAATAATAATAATAATAATAATAATAATAATTATTATTATTATTATTATTATTATTATTATTATTATTATTATTATTATTATTATTATTATTATTATTATGACAACACCGTGTACAAACATGAACAATAGATGGTTAGTAAAGGAATACTAAAAGCTAGTTGACTGCCGACGTCGGTAGTCATGAACTCTACAAGGCAAAGACATCGTTCATTACTCTAAGCTGTAAGCGTCGGTGGACTACAGATGGTCAACTATTGACCTCTCGCCAGAAATTGGTGGTCTCGCAGCGACGATCCGTGGTGGCCCAAGTTCCATTTTGAAAACTTTACTACCAGCAGCAGAGACGCGATGAAATGCCAACGAACCACAAAATTACTCTCCCAAAATATGTCAAAATGCCTATATGTGTGATTTGTTTATATTTAGGTGAATCAAAAAACACAAAACAAATACCCGGGGTGGACGCAAACTATCAATATTACGATTACTAGGCACGTGTTCTTCTGACTTCTCCACGGAAACGATCATAAAAAGCTTGGTTGTTGAAGGATAAATCATTGACGTCTTAATTTAGCCAATCAGACAAACCCCTACATCTCGAGTTCTAGAAGGTGATACCGCGAACCGTTTCAGATTTATTGCTTCCTGGTGGAGTACTATCCATGAGCAAAATTTGAGCATAATAGCCGACATGCATCTTCGGTGCCTCTTATCTTTAGTACAATTTTAACCAGAGATGGTGTGGGTCAATGAAAATTTGATCCACGACCCACCATGACCCACTATCACCCACCACCCAAATGCCCCATTGGCCCACTCTGATCCATCAACCATCGTGATCCACTCTGACCCACCACCAACTATGAACCACTCTGAACCATTGTGACCAACTCCGACCCACCAAAACCCATCGACATCAACTCTGACCGATAGCCCACGTCCTCCTCTCCATTGGCTAAAGAGGTTACACTTGTAATAAAACAAGACTGTGAAATTATCACTTATCGGAGTTTGAATTTCTACCGTTAATGGCTCAAGCACCTCTCTGTTACAATACTGGTGGGTCTGACCTTTACGATATATAATGGCAAAGTGTTTCTCATCTTCCAAATTAAAATGAATTTAAATTTATCATATATAATTATTTCTTTGTTGCCTTACAGACACATTTCAGTAGAAAATAGGGTGAAATTTGAAAGTTTCAAATCAAGGAAAAGTAGACCAACGTAAAAAAAACAGAGAGAGAGAGAGAGAGAGAGAGAGAAACTAATTTTCTATATAATTAAGCATGCCGTACTAATTGAAAATGCCCATGTAATTAAGTTTAGAATACAAATTTTATGGCCATTTTTCTCTAACTTTATGGCTTGATTGCCTTATGCTCGGAACGCTCCATATATTAAACACCAGCTTCAGCAATTATAAATAGAAAGCAGTGGGTATAAAATTCAAAAAGAACTTTAATTTGCATTACTCAATTTCAACTAATATCAATCGTTTTCGATTATTTTTACAAATCAACCCACTACCAATTTCCAATATATAGAAAATGCACCCCCGTCCCCCCGCTCATAAAAGATAATTTTAAAAAATGCCAGGACATATTCTCTTTATTTTTAATAAAGAGTTATATGCTGAATTTCAGCTCTCAGTTGAACGGCTTGTGAGATACTCAATTTTTCGCTCATGTGGTTCGGATTCCACGTTAATCAGTAGGTCCACGTCTCATATAGCCTCGCTGCTGAAAGGGACGCTAAACTAAACTCAACTCAACTCAATTTTTCGCAAAAATTCGGACTTCTACTCCCCCTAAGGATATGTATTATAATGAAAGTGACACGCGTATGATAACTTCCCAGTTGGGATTGGAGCCTGATTATATACCAAACGTCAATTTATTTGACTTTGCAATTTGACCGTGATGATTACGCAGACATAGTTACTTTCAATTTTTTATGATACATATCCTTATTTCATATGTTACAGATGATTCAAAAATACTTTTTCAAGCAGTTAGCTCCTCTAGAATCTCACAGGCTGCATCCCAAAATCCAACTCCTACTATCCTATGACAATCCAAAAGTGACTGAACTGTTTTTATTAGGAACAAATGACAAAAGAAAAATGGAGATCTTGAAAGTAAAATGTAGAAAAGCTCGGTGCCCCCAATAACTACATATTTCTCCGCCCCTTCATCCCGAACTTAAAAATAAAACTTAATTCGAATATGGTTAATTAGTGAATTTATTACAGTTAAATTCCACTCACTACATGCTACAGCTACAACTATGTAACAAAAAATAACAACTGTGAAACATGTTCTGAATTACTATTAGATTTCTTACGCTATTATTAAACATATTAGAATAGTAAAAGAGGATTGTTCGTGAAATAGTATATTTGCTCTTGATTTATAACTTTTTCATACGGAAAAAAAATAAAATATTATTCAAGTTTTAAACTTTGCACTCTGCAAATATTATGCCCTCTAGGCAATGGAATGGGACTAATGTGAAATGTGGACTATTGTGGACTAATGGGAAATGCTGCACTGTTAGCGGCGCTGAAAACTTACGATTCGATTCTAATATCGAATGATTTCGATAACTTTATGTCGCTACGTAACCACCCTGGGTGCTAATGGGAGCTTAGTTGGACTTGAATTGAAAGTAGAACCATTCACCTAAGCGACCACGAAACTATGGATTCGATACTAATATCGACCCGTTTCTAGCATTTTTGATATGTATCCCGACAGTACTCTTTTTCCAGACTGTAAGAAATATAGTTAAAATTGCTCTAGATATATCAGAATTATGTTGAAATACACACATAAATCCACTTTTATATTCTGTATAAATAGAGAGTGAGCGAGCGAGCGAGCGAGAGAAGGCGACTGAAGGCATCACCACTTCCACATTGCAAAAGCATATATCAGGAATTGAATTGAAAATCTATGTAAAGACTTTCTGCTGTGGCATGCTTCACAAGGACAATTCCAGTCTGCTCACGTGACCTTTGGGGTTCATGAATTTTTTTGTGAGCGTTCCGACTTTGGATTCTCTGTTTATACCTTCTGTTTATGCATCGAATAACTTTTCAAGAACATAAATGACATTCTGTATTATGAATGTTGAGAATTACCCTCTATATGACAAATAGCTGCAAATAAGTACACTACATGATTTATTTATTGCTATTGAACGAGTTTCTTAAGTTGTATTTACATCCTCATATATAATACCGACCTACTGTGAAAATTATCTCAGATGTTATATTTTAAACATAATAATTACTATGTTCTGCAATGATTATGTTATATATACACAACTTATGTATTCTAATGTAATTATTTTATATAATTTTTCATGCATTGCGGAAAATATAATTTATAAAAAGGGTTAATCTAAACGGGATTCGAACTCAAAACCTTATGATTTGAAATCCGACAGCTTACCAATGAACTAGCACAAGGACTTCTAGAATTATGCTTCTAGCGATTTATAACGGATCTCAAGATAATTATGACATTCATATCCATTACAAACGCTGTTTCTGTTCTACTTTGACTTTTATTTTAGTACTCAGGCGATAATTATGTTCTATTTCTTAACTTTGAGCATTCTTTTACATATGGAAAGATTCTTTAGCGTATTTAAATGTTCCATTACGTATGGAGAGCTAAATGACAAACAAGCATGTGCTGACATTAAAATAAAAAAGGTTTCGAAATATTGTATCATTAAGTATTTCAATCAATGTTGCTTTTTTAAACACTTGGTAACAAGTCTTATTATATTTAAAAGAAGAAAAACAAATCTGCAAACTTTTTCCCGATTGCAAAGGCTGGCTTGGAGGTTCGAACCTGGCTGACTTTTTCCCGAAGATACCCGAAGCTGGACTTAGAAAATTATTGCCTCAAAACACCAGTAAAGAATGCGCTCAACCTTTTTGAGACAAGGTGTACCTATACAACACTTACGGGAAAAACGTGATAATCAGTAAACATATGACGCACATGGTAACATCTTACGTCAGAGAGCGATGTGAGTGATCAGAGAAACGCTTCAGTGTCTTTTTTCAACTTCATTCCTTCTGAAACAGAACCGTCAAATGGGGTGAATAGAAACACATTTTTGCTATATTAGTATATAAGTTTGGTGATGTTAAAGATTTCGCGTATCAGATTATTCCAAGAAAACGGTCTTAATATGCTAATGAAGTTAAGTAAACGTCATATTAATTTATCAACTCCACTTTTCTTCACCTTGATTTTTCTTAATGTTTCTATTCACCCTATGGGTAGGGGTGAATAGAAACAATGACTTCATTTTCATTGTTGTTTCTTTTATACTATTGGGAAGGTAAAAAGAAACAGGTATTTGTTGAAACGAACTATTTATTTCATATCTGCAAGATATAAGTTCAATAAGACCAGTATTACATAAGTTACAAACTTATAAAACATTACAATGTACATACAAAGTAGGTACAAACGACCATACAGTTTTGATGACATTTGAAAAAAGACTTAACCACTGAAATCACTAGGAAAACTTATCATATACTTAAAGCGTGCTGATGAACTCCTAATAGGACCCGACAGTTTCGTCAGAATATCTTCATGTAGTAAGAGCGATTCTTCAGAAGTTTCTAAAAATTTCATTGTTTTTGGTGCTCTTATAAAACACTCCCACATATCAAACATGTTCACATTTTCGCACTTGGGTAGTGAATAGCCTTACCGAGTATTTTAGCTTCCCTTAAACCTTTACCACAGCAAAATCACCAGCTTTAGAAAACTATCATCTAGTTCGTGATCGTCTGGAATGTTGTCTTCTGGAGTGTTGTCTTTCTCCTCTTCCAACAATACACGGGTTAAAAAACACTCCCACATACCCGCCATGTTTACATTTTCGCATCTTTGTCACTGTCGTGAAGAGAATAATAGTCTGAGCTCTCTGATGACGAGTATTCCACATGCATCAACTTTCTTGTTCGTGAGAGATCCGTTCCGTTGCTGTCGGAGTAAGAGAGCTCAGGTTCGTTGTGATTTGATGAAAGTGTATCATTTTCAGAAAACAAACCAAAATTCTTACCAGAAACAACATCTATTCGTTCTCTCTTCTTCCGTGTTTAATTTTTTCATCTTCTCGCATGCTCTTGAGAAGACCCATTAGGGAACGGTCCACAGTCTGAAATGTCTCTTGCTGTTCTATTTCTTCTCGTTCAGTGTCTCTTTTTGGCAGCATCCTCAGTACTTGGTCTCGACAAAGGGGAAAAATTCCACACTTTTCAAATCCAACCCTGATATTTACCTCCTTCAGTTTCACACTTTTTTTTTCTTTTAGAAGACTTGGAAATTTGTTCTTAGAGATGGTTGATTCGTTCCTATCAGGTCCTTTTTTCCGCTTCTCAAGAATTTTCCACTCTTCAAGAAGTGTTTTTATTCACACCATTAATTAAAAATCATAACAATAACCCAGTAAAGTTAAATTTTGATTACAAATAATTTACAAAACGAAAACTTTTACTATGAACCTCATTAAATGAAACAACAAACTACAAAATAGGCATATGTTCAAATGCAACAAATATGAAAATGTCACACTTACCAAGAAAGTTTGAGGAGCGCCCAAATACCGCGTAGGATTTCAGTAACGTATTAACGCTGCTGCCGTCTACCTCAGTGTTCCCAACTCACTAAAACATTTTGTCTCTGCTGTGAACACTTTAGCCATATAAGACTATGTTAAGAAATTTCAGTTTTGTTGATTAATTTATCGTCCAGATAAATCCAAAACTAATCTGGGAGTTTTGTTTCTATTCACCCCTATGTTTCTATTCACCCCATTTGACGGAACCTTAAATGCCCTTTTGACTACCGACAATTAGAAGACACATCAAGAGCAACGACAAAATGAGTTCCCTGTAGCTACAGTTCTAAAATGTGTGTAGAGTAGTAGCAAACTTATCTCACAAATAATTTTCTTTTTGTTTCCTCTCTAGCTTTGTTCTTATTTATTATCTACCATAAATTTAAGCCTACTTTCCTTTTCTTTACATTATTGATTATAAGTATTGCGTGCGTCACTATCAGAAGACTGAGTGTCACAGTTAGGAAACACCGAACGACAAGGACGCCTATGTTGTGCTTTCCAAGGGGGGCAAGTATAAGCGACATTTCAAATGTAGTCTCAAATTTTGCGGTACCTATTCTAAAATATCTGTTGGGTTTTCGATCTTCCAAAGCACATTTCCTCTAAAAAGGGAGGGGAGGGCGAGGGGCCCCCCTTGCCCCCTGATGGGCGCCCTTGCCGAACGACAATAGATACAACCTACTACTTATTACGGTATCTTTTTGCATTCTGTTTACATATTAAAGGACTGCACGGGCCGAAATGTTTAGCCCAAGCCCGGTCCGGCCTCGTGAATTTATAATGTGAGTCCCGACCCGAGTCCGAAATATGTTTTAGCATTTAGGCCCGAGCTCGTGCGATAATCAAATGAGCCCGAAATAAACCCGAATTACAGAAACTTAATAATAAACGCAAAATTGCATTTTTATTTACAGCAATTAGAGATTTAATTTTGCAGTTGGGCTTTGAAAGTTCTCCAGAAAGAACGCTCTAATAAATATCGTTGTACAGTATACTTACAAAATTAGGCTCGAAAGTCCCGAGAAATATGATTTTATATTTGAAAATTTACGACCCGAGCCCGAAGTAATGTATGCTTTGTAAGCCCGAGCCCGGCTCCTCGGGCCGGGTCGGGCTTGAGCTCGTGCAGACCTCTATTACATATACATTACATAAATATACTGCATACACAATCTGTTCCCGCAGGACATAGAACTATCAATTAGACAATTAACAACAGACTTTCTACTGTCACAGAAATTAGTGATTATGTCGAAAACTAGCCTACAGATGAGAATTACCGGTACCTTCAAGCATCTCGCTTTTTTAGCTCTACGTGACCTATTGATTGATATATGCCTTATCATTGAATAGTATCATACACTGTTATTAAGAAAGAATGAAACCATAATAATGTGAATTTTTAGACTATATCTCATTAATTGTCCTGTGTATTTTCGTCCTGCTATTATCATAACAAATGCTTGATAAGGTTCTGCTTCAATATCACTTTTCTCTCAATAGATGGCGTGATTATTACTTTTTAAGTTATATAAGTTAATCATACCCAAATCATTATTTAGTTGTACTCAAAGTAGACTCTGAATACCATTACGTGCACTTTCCTTAGTAAATTGTTAGTATGCGTTCTAACTAGTCTGAGACTAACCCTAGATTAACGAATTCTCTTTGAATACCACCTTATATTTCCTTAATACTTACTACTTCTTCGTCGTATATCTCAAAAACACATCTAACATTGATGGCGTCCTTGTTTATTATATCTTAATAGCCTAAATGCACAAGCATGGCCACAATATTTAACAGCATAAATATGCAGATCTGGCTACGAAAAAAAAGTGGTATCTTACGTACCGGACTATTGTCCTTAACAACATATACATATTATCGTTGCAAATGAATTATGATTACTGTAAATGTGCCGTATGGGCACAGGCACATCTAAAAATCAAGAGTATTTATTGCAAGAATAATTCTATAAGAACAGTAAAAAAGAATTTTTAAAAAAAAATACTTCAAACATCTTTCATTCTCAAAATCCGTGCCCATCATTACTTTTTTCTTTCTTATTGCTGCAATTATACAGTAATTACTGGAATATTTATTAGTAGTAGAATTTTCACGCTATAAGTAGGGCTGTGCGATATCCGGATTTGGATAACAGAAGTCGACATCAACAAAATAACGGAACTTGGTCAATATCGTATCGCAAATTTACGAAATATAAAAAAATCGAAACATTTGACACATCGAAAACATCGAAATATTGCGGTACTGAAAGTATCGATAAAAAAAAACGAAGTTTATCTTTGGAGAAGTTTAAATACGAAATAATAATAGAGGAAAAAATAATTCTAGGAATGATTTTAAAAAAATGGATCAAAAGATTGCGATCTTGGCCAAAAATTAGTTTTTGGATTAGGAGCCAAAAAATTTTTGAACGGACCTCAAATCGAGTTTTCGTATTTTTTAAGAAATAAGCACATCATATTGAGTTAACTAATAGTCTGGGTTTGGCCACACTATATGTAGTTCTCCAGATATAAGGCCTACAAGAAAAATTTTTGATTGAAATATATTGGATCTTTTGATCCAAAAAGCAGAAAAAGGAAGGTGTTTCTCTGTCTCGTTTGTTTTGAGAAATAAAAATACACATAAAAAGGGTATCTCAGGCTTATCTTGGATTTCGCAGCTGCGTCCAAGCAAATCGCACCTGCTGATATTTATTTTGTTGGAAATGTGTAGCAGGGGCTCACCCGGAAATTTTTGTATCGAGGGGCCCGAAGTTTGAGAGGGTCCAATAATATAAGACACTGTGTGTATGTAGGGTCAAACGGGTGTTATTCTACAGCCGAAAAAAAAAAGATAAGTAATTTTTAAGTACTGAAACCTATATTCTCACGAAAAATAATAATAATAAAAAAAAAATTAGAAAAGAAACAGTGTAGATTATGAGTAAGGTTAAATCTTTAGTCTATATCAGGTATTTCTCTGTTAAACATGTATAGTTTCATTAAGGGTCTTCACTACAGCGAAATTAAACTACCGCTAATTCTAGAGTTTTTTTGTAATATCTTCAAAACATAAAAAAATACTCGAAAAGCAGAAACGTAGTGAACTAGACAATACGATTTTGCATGTGATACCTTTACCACAATTCACCTATCTGCTTTTGGGATGTCGCTATTTACAGAATCTTCAAAAAATGCTAATTCTATCTACAGTTGCAAATCGAAAGCAGATAGATGAGTTGTGATAACCGTATCACATGCAAAATCGTATTGTCTACTTCACTACGTTTCTGCTTTTCGAATATTTTTTATTTGTTTTGAAGATATTACAGAAAAACTCTAGAATTACCGGTAGTTTAATTTCGTTGTAGTGAAGACCCTTAAGATAGTGTACAAATGTATGTCGGACACGGTGGACCCCCATGCGTCCGCCCCTTATGTGCAGTAAGACATTAGTAGAGTAATAAAGGGGAAAAACACTTATGCATCGTAGGTCAACGACAGAACAAAACCAGGCATTTAAACAAAACAAACTAGCGCAAGTACATGAAATTTTCTATTAGCTTTTGTTGATGACAGCACATGTCGCATAATACAGCGGGAAAGTGTTTGGCTATTCATGCCCAAATTCCTAAAGCTCTTTCTTTCTCGATGTGTTATCAGCAGGGCCCGGATCTTGTTGACGACCTTAAAATTTGCGTTTTTTAAAAAAAAGGTTATTTTGTTAAACATCGACATTTTTTGAATATCTATTGGATTTTAATTACCATTTGCCACTCATTTTCAAAAGTTTTGTTTCAGTTAGTTGCAGTCCATTGTATGATATTGTATATACATAAAGTGTCAATTCACTCCCGAGTTGAAACTAGGAAGCACACTTAAAGAATAGAATTTCGCAAGTGTAGACTGTATACACGAGAATAATAGATAAAACCCTGTTTAAAATCTTTGTACGTCTTCTAATTAAGTTTTAATTACTCACGTGATCACATCCTTTGTGATCAACAACCCAAAATCATCTCTTTGGCCACCTAGCAACCCCCCACCGCTCGTTAACCAGCTACAGCTTAGTGTTCATTAGCTTTTTAGGAATGCAGTTTTCCGTCTCGATAGTCAGAAAGCAGGAAAAGAGATAAACTAATTTTGTATTTTTCAAATTTGTAAACATTTTAAAATTTCCTTATGTAGATGAAAAAGACTAAAAAAGACCATAAGTGACCTGAAAGTTACCTTAAAATATTAAAAAAAAAAAATGACCTAAAACTTCAAAACAGAAAAAAGTAACCAAAAGTTGACCCTTAAAAATATACTTTTAGGACCTTGAGTTGACGGATAACGTTTTTATTTGAACTCGCCTTGTCCTATGCGTAACAGTAAAAAGTTGACTTGTCAACAAGATCCGGGCCCTGGTTATCAGGCCCGTAGCCAGCCCAAAAATATAGGGGGGGTAGAAGTTAGGGGGGGGGGCGACCCAACCATATTATAGTTCATCACCATATTATAGTTCATTTGCAAGCCTACCATAAAAATTTTAGGGGGGCCCGGCCCCCTAGCCCCCCTGGATAGGGTCTGTGTGTTATGCCGGGTTCGATATTTGCTTCGGATAAAATAAACCGAATGTGATTTGGATTCCACTGTAACTAATAGGACTCATTTCATCAATAGTGGTGATTGGTGCAAAGGGGTGTCAACTCCAATCTTTAAATAAATAAAACCGAAAATAATCCAGTAGCGAAATAGAACTAAAGGAACTTAAAATTATATTTTCGATAGGTTACACTTCAAAGGGCTTCTTGCCTACAAGCTTTCATATCGAGAATGGCCTGAAACAAGGAGATGCATTGTCGCCATTGTTATTCAACTTTGTCCTGGGATACGCTATAAGGAAAATCAAAGATAGCAATCAGAGCCTAGAACCTGGTGATGTAATTTAATAGGGGATAATAGGAGAACAATAGAAAGAAATAAAGAGGTCTCATTAAACTCTTCCAGGGACATGGGCTTAGAAGTAAACGCAGAGAAAACTAAATCATGGAACGGGATTGTGATACTACAAATTATGGATGCGTTAAAATATCAAATAATAGGCCTACTTTCGATAAAGTTAGTTAGTTAAGAGTGGAGATAATCCAACTTTTCGTTGTGTGTGTAAAAAATGGCTAGGATTACCCATCATGCAAAGAAATAGGATGTGATAAACTCAAAAAGGAGTTGAGTTGATTTTAGTTTAGCGTCCCGTTCAGCAGCGAGGCTATATGAGACGTGGACCTACTGATTAACGTGGAATCCGAACCACATGAGCTCCCGCCGGGAATCGAACCCGGGTCTCCCACGCCAAAGGCGCGTATGCTAACCGCTTAGCCACGAAGGAGCTCAAACTCAAAAAGGAGATGCAAAGAAAAGACGTGAAGCTCCCACGGCCAAGTACATTGGAAAAGTTAACAACTGGTAGGAAAGGAGGAGGGAGGAAGTTAGACAGGGCCTATTTTTATAGCTACATTTACGTGGAGGAAATAATAATAATAATAATAATAATAATAATAATAATAATAATAATAATAATAATAATAATAATAATAATAATAATAATAATAAAATAATAATAATAATAATAATACTGTACAATCTTGACTAAGGAGAAAAGACTACCAGATAGGACCCGTGATTAGGAGGCAAGAATAGTTCTGCTGATGGCCATGCTACAAATTAACAAACCCAACACAATAACGTTAAAAAAAATAATTATCTAATATTGTAAAGAGAATTCCTAAAAATCCCAATACAGAAGTGGATTGGCAATTGTTGAAGGCTAATTTCCCGTGATGTGAAAAAAAAAATCAATTTGGCTAAGGTCCGAAGTGGGATAAAAGCAGAGGCGGTATGTTTTATTACGATTTTGACTCGACATACTGGTTATCTAAATGTTGAAATCCAGTGATGGTATGTTGCCTAAAAGATTGCCGTGAATGAATCTAAACCGTGGGAGAACTTTTTGTAGTTACGGGTTGCGTATGGAGAGGCTTTGCCCCGCCTGCAACTTTCTGCGAATAATAAAAGAATATCCCCATAAGTTATATTATAGAGAACTATACACGAAAATGCTCTAATACGCATTTTTTTAATGTCAACAATTTTGAAACAATCTCCCGTGGGTAAACACCCGGACTCCCCACTCGACTGAGGTATTCCAGACCCCCGGAAGGTTGTTATACAATTATTAAAAAGATGCAAAAATACATTTTAATGAAAGATCATAAGCTCCCTGCTCCCTCTATTTAATATTCTTGACACACTAAACAATAACCGAACATTTGAGCAAAAGAACGGATTTTTTTGACTGCATAAACTATAATTTTTTCTCGTAAATATCGAAGTCAGTTACGTAGACCTATTTCTTTACCATTGTAGAGTAGATAAAAGAGGACAAAGCGAACTCATAATTATAGTTGGGGGCCGCGATGGCTCAGTGGTAGAGCGTTCACCTCTGGTGCGTAGGGTCCTCGATTCGATTCCAACTCGTGCCAAGTGAATTTTTGATGGACAAACACCGTGTGCGTGGGTTTTATCGGGGTTCTTCCGTTTCCTCCCACTTTCTTCATTCCATCATTTCATTCATTTCTCATCATCATGGTCTCCGTTAGCCTAGCCGGCATATCCGTGGGACGTAAAACTTAAAGATTTCATTTTATAATAATAATTTCCGATTTCGCTTTAAACGAGTAGCTTATACACTGCCTTTTATTTGGATTGGGCCTCTGAGTGATTTTCTTGTATGATGTGATCCTTATTTGCAACCAGAGTTCTTGGGTAGGAACAAGGTGTGAACTTCTTTGTAGACAACTCTTTTTAAAAAAAACAAAAGATAGGGAAAATATAACAAAAATGTTGGTGTTGCAACTTGGACATTATTTTTACATAAGATAAAATATCTTCTACTGCAAAGCAATTAGTCGGTTACGGTGTACAAAAATTGATTTATTAAGGTGGATTACCACCCGGAAGTCAGTACATATTTTACCTCATTGCCTTAACTACTGCGCAATGAAACGTTACATATTATAAATATTGTACTATATGATAGAGTAATGTTTCAGCTACAGCACAAGACACTGATTCATTCGGTTGTGTCTCCTGATATCGAAAAATGTAACGAATAAAAGAAAATATTTGATTCGTTTTACAATGAGCACACAAGATGACACTTACATTAAGATCTTACAAGAAGTGCTCTGTTTTACGAAATGTTTATTTGTATGTGTAAAGTATTTTAAAGTAACGATCTTATTACGAAATATATATATTGTTTGACCGTTTTTCTTGTTACGTTTCATGTTTTATTAAAATATTAATTTACATTTAAGGAAATAGAGTCTGAGACGAAACTTGCGCGGAACGCCATAATGCGTTATTGCCAAATTTGTACGTTTACTGTAGTAGTCACAATAAGAAAATTCCTGGATTCTAGCGTTGCAGTTCGAGAAGCGGAATTGCGGTAAATGTCGAGAACTAATTTCTCAATTAAGTATCCAAACAGAATTCCATGATTACTTCCTTTATTATCTGGCATCAGTAAACACTCGACACTATCTGGCAACACTACACTATTTAAGCAGCGTTTAGCATAGCACTGGGAACACCTAGTGATCCTCCTTAAAGGTATATTAGCATCTGCTTTTCAGTGACGGCATGTCTTCATCATCACTGAGAAACCAGAGGCGATATGGCATACCACTGCATAGCATACCGTCTCACTTCGACCACTGCTCTAAAGAGTATAAAAATGCTCCCTTTTCTCATTTTAAAACGACACCAAGGTTGTGTTCCTTTCTACAATTTTCTAGAAAGTTGTACAGTTACGTATATTCGTTTAAAGAAATCCAGAAAATTTCTGCATACACAGACCAAAAAAAAAAAAAAAAGTATGTGACGTACATAAAAACGGAGGTTACATGCGTAAATCCTGTAATTTTTGGACTTAACGTACCAGTACAGCTCACAGATGACGAGAAGAACCCTAAAACAGGGGTAGCGGGGAAAGGTCAACGATACGGTCAAGTCCATTTTCGGTTTTTGAGGTGTGGTCTATACTTAGATGTCGTCTGCTACTCCGGGTACTTATCTGTGTGATGTTCCATGGTGTCATTTGAAACCCCCGTGCGAAAAGTGTGCGAGCCCATACCTACGTCACACTACTTTTGCGAGGGTTCTTCCCGTCATCTGTGAGCTGTATATGTAACGCCCTGCAGCAAACGTATAACTGAAAACGTATATTTTATAATAATTTCCGTATAAGTGTTCCATCTTCTATCTATTCATACTTACCGTATGAAAGAAAAAACTGTGTATACGTGATAAAGATCTCACATACAAATGAGCATATATACAAATGAGCATATATACAAATGAGCATATATACAAATGAACGTATATATAAATGAGCGCATATACGAATGAGCGTATATATAAAGAACTGTATATATTTGGTCTAGGAATTAATTCGTGCGGGTGGACAAGAGATGGCGCAACGAACGGAGCGTCCCACAGTTCCGTGTATCCACACATGTGTTGCAAACCCCTGTCATCGCGTATCGTTCGTAGTATAGGGCAGTGGATTAAAGCGTCAACAACACCAGTTTGTAGTTAAGTGAACATGGCGCAATTTATGCCTGATAAAGTGTTTTTGCGGGGTGTCCTGCTGCATTACTTTAACATGCAGAAAAGTGCGACTGAAAGTCATCGTATTTTGGTGGAAGTGTATGTGACCATGCTCTAGCTGAGCGAACGTGTCAGAAGTGGTTTGCACGGTTTAGAAGTGGTGATTTCGGCTTGGCAGACCAAGAGCGAGCTGGACAGCCAAAAAAATTTCAAAACGAAGAATTGACAGCATTGCTCGAGCAGGATTCATGTCAAACGCAGGAACAACTTGCAGCAGCATTAGGCGTTGATCAAACAACAGTCTCCAAACGCTTGAAAGCCATGGGAATGATTCAAAAGATGTCACATTGGGTTCCACATGAATTGAAAGACAGAGACGTTGAAAGACGAAAAACCATTTGCGAATTGCTGCTTCAACGACAGAGCAGAAAGGGGTTTCTGCATCGAATTCTTACGGGTGATGAGAAGTGGATCCATTACGAGAACCCTAAACGAAAAAAGGCCTGGGTGAAACCAGGTGAACCAGGTCCATCACAACCAAAACGAGATATTCACTGTGCAAAGGTTATGCTGTGCATATGGTGGGATATGAAAGGTGTGGTGTACTATGAGCTGCTGCAACCGGGTGAAACTATGAATGGAGAACGTTATCGACGACAATTAATGCGTTTGAAGCAAGCTCTGGCCGGAACACGACCAGAATGGGAGAACAGACATGATAAACTTATTGTTCAAAATGATAACGCTCGCCCACATGTCGCAAAACCGGTCAAAACCTATTTAGAAAATGTCGGATGGGAAGTTTTACCCCACCCACCGTATTCACCAGACGTTGCTCCTTCGGACTACTACTTGTTCGATTGCATGAACAACGATTTGATTGGACAGCGGTTTACTTCTTCAGAAGATATCGAAACATGAGTCTCTGACTGGATCGCTTCCAAGGATGAGGACTTCTTTCGCCACGAAATCCGTACATTGCCTGACAGATGGGCGAAAGTGGTGGCTAGCGATGGACAATATTTTTCTTAAGGTATTTATGTATTTTGTGTTTGTACTACAGCTTCAATGTGTGCGTACCAACCGCACGAATTAATTCCTAGACCAAATAGGTGATAAGATCTCACATACAAATGGGCGTAGCTGACGTATACAACATAGCTGATGTACCGTATGCAACATAGGTATACGTATGTAATATCCGGAAGACTGTTAAATGCCAGACATCCTGGAACGGGATGATGGAACATCTAAGTGGGAGAAAGGCAGTACGTATGTAGCATATGGGTAACGTATGCTCCGTACAGATTTTCGTAGTAAACATAAGGATTCCGTATATTTGTATAATATACCGATGTCAGGATAACGAATTTTTCTCAGTGCACGAGTAATATATTACCGTAAAATTTTCTTTATTTTTTAAGTTCATTCTGGACTGTAGAACTATTGTAGAGCTAGTGCTCCTTCGTAGCAAAGTTATTAACGGTTATCCTTTCTGTGCATGCATCCACGGGCTCAGTGTTCATTGTGTGCACCAAGCCTTTGATAAAACTTGAATCTCATAATAATTCAGATTTCACTGTAAGGAATATATTTTATATTAAATATCCTCAGTACCGAAAAGTTACATTAATTTTAATCAATCAACTCCAATACTTTATATTACTTTATGGTATACTGGCAATTGCGCACGGCTTTGATGCACGGGGTCCCTGGTTCGATTCCCGGTGGGAAAGCATTATAACAGTTGAACGCATTACAATGATCCGGATTCCACTTTAAACAGATTCACGTCTCATATACCCTTGGTGATGAAAGGAGTGCTAAATTCCGATGCAACCACCAACCAAATTACGTTATTTTACATCTTGATAGTTCTAACCGATTCTTTGGTTTACTCTGATGTTTTTTCTTTTCATATGATCTTCTCTCCTATTCTGGAATTTCTACTCCTGCTTCCTTCAAATCGTAACATTTTATCCTCAGTTTCTGAATATAGTTGGGAGCCACGGTGGTTCAGTGGTAGAGCGTTCACATCTCTTGCATGGGGACCTTGGTTCGATTCCAGCTCGCCGCAAGTGAACTTTGTGTTGGGCACCATGTGCGTGGGTTTCCTCAGGGTTCTCTCGTTTCCTTCTACTTTCTTCATTCCACCATTTCATTCATTTCTCATCATCACCCGTCTCCTTTAGCCTAGCTGGCATAATCGTGAGACGTAAAACTAAAAGATTTCATTTCATTTCATTTCTGAATAAAGTTGGTATGTACCTATACAACACTTACGGGAAAAACGTGATAATCAGTAAACATATGACGCACATGGTAACATCTTACGTCAGAGAGCGATGTGAGTGATCAGAGAAACGCTTCAGTGTCTTTTTTCAACTTCATTCCTTCTGAAACAGAACCGTCAAATGGGGTGAATAGAAACACATTTTTGCTATATTAGTATATAAGTTTGGTGATATTAAAGATTTCGCGTATCAGATTATTCCAAGAAAACGGTCTTAATATGCTAATGAAGTTAAGTAAACGTCATATTAATTTATCAACTCCACTTTTCTTCACCTTGATTTTTCTTAATGTTTCTATTCACCCTATGGGTAGGGGTGAATAGAAACAATGACTTCATTTTCATTGTTGTTTCTTTTATACTATTGGGAAGGTAAAAAGAAACAGCGTATTTGTTGAAACGAACTATTTATTTCATATCTGCAAGATATAAGTTCAATAAGACCAGTATTACATAAGTTACAAACTTATAAAACATTACAATGTACATACAAAGTAGGTACAAACGACCATACAGTTTTGATGACATTTGAAAAAAGACTTAACCACTGAAATCACTAGGAAAACTTATCATATACTTAAAGCGTGCTGATGAACTCCTAATAGGACCCGACAGTTTCGTCAGAATATCTTCATGTAGTAAGAGCGATTCTTCAGAAGTTTCTAAAAATTTCATTGTTTTTGGTGCTCTTATAAAACACTCCCACATATCAAACATGTTCACATTTTCGCACTTGGGTAGTGAATAGCCTTACCGAGTATTTTAGCTTCCCTTAAACCTTTACCACAGCAAAATCACCAGCTTTAGAAAACTATCATCTAGTTCGTGATCGTCTGGAATGTTGTCTTCTGGAGTGTTGTCTTTCTCCTCTTCCAACAATACACGGGTTAAAAAACACTCCCACATACCCGCCATGTTTACATTTTCGCATCTTTGTCACTGTCGTGAAGAGAATAATAGTCTGAGCTCTCTGATGACGAGTATTCCACATGCATCAACTTTCTTGTTCGTGAGAGATCCGTTCCGTTGCTGTCGGAGTAAGAGAGCTCAGGTTCGTTGTGATTTGATGAAAGTGTATCATTTTCAGAAAACAAACCAAAATTCTTACCAGAAACAACATCTATTCGTTCTCTCTTCTTCCGTGTTTAATTTTTTCATCTTCTCGCATGCTCTTGAGAAGACCCATTAGGGAACGGTCCACAGTCTGAAATGTCTCTTGCTGTTCTATTTCTTCTCGTTCAGTGTCTCTTTTTGGCAGCATCCTCAGTACTTGGTCTCGACAAAGGGGAAAAATTCCACACTTTTCAAATCCAACCCTGATATTTACCTCCTTCAGTTTCACACTTTTTTTTTCTTTTAGAAGACTTGGAAATTTGTTCTTAGAGATGGTTGATTCGTTCCTATCAGGTCCTTTTTTCCGCTTCTCAAGAATTTTCCACTCTTCAAGAAGTGTTTTTATTCACACCATTAATTAAAAATCATAACAATAACCCAGTAAAGTTAAATTTTGATTACAAATAATTTACAAAACGAAAACTTTTACTATGAACCTCATTAAATGAAACAACAAACTACAAAATAGGCATATGTTCAAATGCAACAAATATGAAAATGTCACACTTACCAAGAAAGTTTGAGGAGCGCCCAAATACCGCGTAGGATTTCAGTAACGTATTAACGCTGCTGCCGTCTACCTCAGTGTTCCCAACTCACTAAAACATTTTGTCTCTGCTGTGAACACTTTAGCCATATAAGACTATGTTAAGAAATTTCAGTTTTGTTGATTAATTTATCGTCCAGATAAATCCAAAACTAATCTGGGAGTTTTGTTTCTATTCACCCCTATGTTTCTATTCACCCCATTTGACGGAACCTTAAATGCACTTTTGACTACCGACAATTAGAAGACACATCAAGAGCAACGACAAAATGAGTTCCCTGTAGCTACAGTTCTAAAATGTGTGTAGAGTAGTAGCAAACTTATCTCACAAATAATTTTCTTTTTGTTTCCTCTCTAGCTTTGTTCTTATTTATTATCTACCATAAATTTAAGCCTACTTTCCTTTTCTTTACATTATTGATTATAAGTATTGCGTGCGTCACTATCAGAAGACTGAGTGTCACAGTTAGGAAACACCGAACGACAAGGACGCCTATGTTGTGCTTTCCAAGGGGGGCAAGTATAAGCGACATTTCAAATGTAGTCTCAAATTTTGCGGTACCTATTCTAAAATATCTGTTGGGTTTTCGATCTTCCAAAGCACATTTCCTCTAAAAAGGGAGGGGAGGGCGAGGGGCCCCCCTTGCCCCCTGATGGGCGCCCTTGCCGAACGACAATAGATACAACCTACTACTTATTACGGTATCTTTTTGCATTCTGTTTACATATTAAAGGACTGCACGGGCCGAAATGTTTAGCCCAAGCCCGGTCCGGCCTCGTGAATTTATAATGTGAGTCCCGACCCGAGTCCGAAATATGTTTTAGCATTTAGGCCCGAGCTCGTGCGATAATCAAATGAGCCCGAAATAAACCCGAATTACAGAAACTTAATAATAAACGCAAAATTGCATTTTTATTTACAGCAATTAGAGATTTAATTTTGCAGTTGGGCTTTGAAAGTTCTCCAGAAAGAACGCTCTAATAAATATCGTTGTACAGTATACTTACAAAATTAGGCTCGAAAGTCCCGAGAAATATGATTTTATATTTGAAAATTTACGACCCGAGCCCGAAGTAATGTATGCTTTGTAAGCCCGAGCCCGGCTCCTCGGGCCGGGTCGGGCTTGAGCTCGTGCAGACCTCTATTACATATACATTACATAAATATACTGCATACACAATCTGTTCCCGCAGGACATAGAACTATCAATTAGACAATTAACAACAGACTTTCTACTGTCACAGAAATTAGTGATTATGTCGAAAACTAGCCTACAGATGAGAATTACCGGTACCTTCAAGCATCTCGCTTTTTTAGCTCTACGTGACCTATTGATTGATATATGCCTTATCATTGAATAGTATCATACACTGTTATTAAGAAAGAATGAAACCATAATAATGTGAATTTTTAGACTATATCTCATTAATTGTCCTGTGTATTTTCGTCCTGCTATTATCATAACAAATGCTTGATAAGGTTCTGCTTCAATATCACTTTTCTCTCAATAGATGGCGTGATTATTACTTTTTAAGTTTACCAAAAAAATTCATTTTTTCTATTTTTCGAAAATGGCAGATGAGGATTTACACCCGCCCAGGGCCGGCGCGAGGGGGGGTCGAGCCGTGCTACTGCCCAGGGCGGCAAGTCTAATGGGCGGCAAAATTTGAAAACGAAAAAAATACTATCAAAATATAATGTTTCGTAATCGGCCTAAAAATGGGAAAAATAAACTTTTCATCTGAGAATATCATTGAACTTACTTTACTCACATTCAGGAAAATACTCACAGGAAATTCAGAGCATACCCTCTCATTTTCAATTATCAAACTATTAGCCACAGGTATCTCAGGTTCAATATTTCGCTTGCAGCGGCTTAGATAAGATTTTCAAATAGAATGGATAAGATGATCAAGGTGTCTTTTATATTTTTGTTCTATTCAGCAATGTCCTAACGTTCCATTCCAAGTATGCAAAAAGTACACTCCCAATTGAGACCTACAGCATCTACAACGTCTAGAGACATTTAAGTTCTAGCAGCGAGTTTTTAGCCAATTTACAAATTGTTCATTCCGAATATAGGAAATCGTGCAGCATATTTTTTCTTGAGGTATCCAGAACAGAATTTAGAAATAAATTTCCGAGCCTTCTATGTTGTTTGCAGTAGTCATTCACTAACCCTCATCTCAGTACGTCGTTTCATTTTATTATCTTTTGTGTGTAGTTAAAAAAAATGACTTTTTGCGTCAGTTCAACGTTGGGCCACGCTAAAGGAACATATTAGCAGTCTCACTTTAAAACCATTAAGCACCACAAGGTGGGAGAGCCGAATTGATGCTCTGACTCCAGTTAGGTATCAAATTGGGGAAGTTTAGGGTGCCTTACTTCAAATAAGTAACTACAATAGAAGAGATAGAATGGTCACCCACAATCCTCTGTGCATAGCAAATCAGCTGCGTGACTTGACTTTCCTTTATTCATTCGTTGTCTGGTATGACTTTTTACTCCACATAAACATAGTAAGCAAAAATCTCCAAAGCATTGATTCTCATGTGTTGGATACAGTCGGGTTTCTTAAAAATATATCTGGGTACTTTAAAAGGAGCAGAAATGATGCAAAGTTTCACCCTTACTTAGTTGATGCGATGGAGTTGGTTTTAGTATTGGTATAGGTGATCCACGAATAGATAATACAGTGCAAGCTCGAAGTCGAAAGAAGAAGAGACAGTTTCAGTACGAGGCAGAGGATGAAGCAACTGAAAGTCCATAAACAAGATACAAGATCGATTTTTATTACAAAGTTCTAGACGCGATTGTGTTAGCTTTAAGAAAAAGGTTTGAGCAACTTAAACATCACAGCGAGTATTTCGATTTTCTTTGCGATATAAGTAATCTTAAAGATATGCCACTTGAACTTTTGTCTGACAAGTATACTAAACTTGCCAGCCTTTTAACACACGAAGAATCGAAAGATATTAACCACAGTGATTTGAAAGACGAACTGAAAGTGTTATCCGCTATAATTAAGCCTAAAAGTTCACCAAAAGGGATTTTAAAATCAATTAAGGAACATGACTTTGCTCGCAATGTCAGTGTGGCAAGTAGAAAAAGTTTTTCGAAACTTAAATTTATTAAAAACTACCTGCGTTCTTCCATGTCTGAAACACGCTTGAGCGATGTGGTCTAGCGATGATATAAATAGAACACGAATTGGCGGAAACATTGGACTACGCGAATGTGATAAATTAATTTGCTCATATCAAAGCAATAAAAATTTCTTTCAATTAAGATATGTTGAATTAATGTATATCTATTGTGTTTTAGTACATTATACGGCTTAAGCTAATCAATTAGTTTTGCCGTAATATCTGATTCATTATATTATCTTCATGCACAATGCTCTATTGAAAACACCTTTCAATATATAATAAGCTTAAAAAGTAATATTCTTGGTCGTGACTAAAACATATTTTTATTTTATTTTCTGCATGTACTACTGTATATCAGATATAGAGCAAAATCGAGCATACTGAATATTGTGTCATATATGGAGTCGTTTAAATATTACGTAAGCATTCGAGAAAGGTAGTTCAATTTTGTTTATTTTATTTTATTTTATTTTTTTAATTTCATATATGTTTTTAAATGGAGTGTCTTACTTTTTCGTGACACTTCAAAGTTTTCTGTCTAAAATAAGGTTTGCTGATTAAAGGGGCGGCATATGAAAGTACGGCCCAGGGCGGCAAAACTGCTAGCGCCGGCCCTGCACCCACCAACATCATTTTATTCACGTAAACGAGATCTATTGATTGGTGCGTTTTTGGACACTCTTTGGACAGTTTTCTCCTGCTAAACGCTAATAATCCAAGGCTACTATAAATGATTCATTTGTTTTCAAAAGGCTATATTTTGAAAACTGCTACACGTACAAGCATGACAAATATACCGTATTAAAATAACCACAAACTCACCAAATTTCCTGTTTTGTTTTTAAATGGCAATTCTTTTCCGTACTCTCTTCTGAAAGCGTGTTGCACTGCTATAACAGGCGACTATCTCGCATATTATATTCTATCACACAAAAATCTGTTTCTTGCTTTATCTCCATTTTGGAGAGGTACTGAACTTGTACTGCCACCTGGTGCTACCTTGAATACACAATACAAACTTGGTGAGTTTCTGTTTATTTTCATACATATATTTCTCATGTTTGTATGTGTAATTTTTTTTGAAAATATAGCCTTTTCAAAACGAATTAATCATTTATATTAGTCCTGTACAGTATTGTAGAACAGGAACCAAGGGCGCCGATTTTTCTGTAAATTTGGGGGGGCCCATTCAGATGCAGAAGGTATATATATATATATGAGGATTTTAAGACAAATTGCATTCAAATTATGCCAAACATTGTATATTCATAAATATAATAGGGGGCCCACATGAACTTTTGGGGGCCCGGGCCCCCGCCCCCCCAGGATCGGCGCCCTTGACAGGTACGCACTCATGCGGAGGTCCACCAGGTTTGGACTCTCCACACACACACACACACACACAAAAAAAAAACCTTCTTAACTCGACATACGTTAGCATACGGTCTTTCTTAATAAAACTATATTTATTTAGCAGAGAAATTATTGATGTAACTTCGTGGCTTAAATATTTGATCTTACACTTCATCTGCACTCTTGCTTTTGATATGCAACTAAAAGCAATCTAATTCTATATTTTTTCCCGAGGTTATAGGTGACAGTACTTAACAATTTTTTATAGTCTTTCCGTATGGAGAATAACCCCTGTTCAATAACATTAGACGTGATGTCTTGTAGTAATGGATCCCCCCAAGCTTTGGACCCCTTCCAACTAAAAATTCTGGCTGCGCACCTTGTTCTAGAATTTACAAGATGCCAATTTATTAATGTTACACTAGAAAACTTTAGAATAGTTTTGAAATAGTCGTTGTGAAAGAAAAAGAAAAAATATGAAGCATATTCATAATATGATACCATTCTGTATTATATAAGGTGGCTCAAAAATAGGTAGACACCCCCCGCATTGATCAAGTATAACATTCTAGTTTATGGGTTTATTTGCTCCGGCTCTTCCAAGATTAGAGTAAGTAAAACCACATTAAGAGGCCTCATCATTGCGAAATTAAAATACCGCTAATTTTACAGTAATTATGTGATATCTTCAAATAGATAAAAGATAATCGAAACAAGAACAAGACCTCCCTAGACAATATTATTTTGCGTGAGATACCGTTATCAAGACTCATTTATTTGCTTTCAATTTCCAGCCATTTTAGAAAATCGGCATTTATTTTCGCGTTTCTAAATAACTGCACACGGAAAGCTACTAGGTGACTCGTGATAATGGTACCTCATGCATCGTCTAGGGAGGTCTTGATCCACTTTTCGATTATCTTTTATCTATTTGAAGATATCACATATTTTTTTCTTTTTTTTGTAAAATTAGCGGTATTTTAATTTCGCAGTGATAGGGACTCTTAAGAACAAATAATAAAGAAACTAAGTCTATCTAATGGATAACAATAAGAAATGATATAAAATACAATGAGTTGATCAGTGCAGTACTGTATAGCCTACCTACTTTTGGGCCACCCTGTGTTATCAAGTAGTATTAAAGAAATGTGTTCCTAAGTGTCCAGTATTCACTTTGTTCTCTGTTTCAGAATTTATAAAGGAAACAAAAAATACAATTATAACAATGCTAGAAGCCGGAGACCAGGAGTCAAAATCGCAACCATTATGGAAAGCAATCGTCATGTCTTTGTGGGGATTTCGTAACACTATCTGCCTAATTTTAATACCCGTTTTGTTGTTACCGATCCCTATAATTTATAGTGGAAGGGTAAGTGGATTATTACTACGATTAAATATAAATATCGATTAAGAATCAAATTATGAGTATGTTCTTCTTCCAAGGAGATACTTCCAGAGGAATCTCATACAGAATTACTAATAACACCTTGTTTGGAGACATAAAAATAAAGCCATTCTTCATACTCGGTTGGATTAGAATTTAGGTCTCTTTCAGCACCGAGGCTATACCTAATATGAGATCCCTATAACATGAGCTCCCATCGCGAATCGAACCCGAGCGTCCTACTCTGAAGGCGATTACGCTAATCATACAGACATGAAGGAGTTTTATCTTCACGCTCGTTACATCGTAGCACCAGATTCAATGTTGCGTATATCCAACCACTTATGTTAGGTATTTGTCAACGCTGGTTGCAGAAGGTATTGGACATATCTCCAAAATAAATAAATAAATAAAATAAAAAAATCAACCTTGTCTTCCTGCTACTTCCAAAATTCCATTGAGGGTAGCTTCGTTCGCGTACCTTTCGCATGTATCTAGGAAGAAGTTAGGAGAACGAGGTGGTCATAGATCTGTAGAAATGAGTCTGTCAACAACAAGAGAGGAAATTTCCGCCATGTTTAGTATCGACATAAAACATGCCATGCATTCTCGCTGGAAGTAACTTTTCATAAATTTATGATCGTACAAGTTCGACGAAGATATTAAAATTCTGGAAGCACACGTCGGCGTGCATTGTTGACTCGAAGAAGATACAGTAAATTAGCCAGACAGGGACATTATGTAAGACATCAATTTTTTTTAGTCATTGTGTGGTCTCTTGTGTATGATGTGTGGATTTTTGGACATCCATATGGGTCTGTTATGTGAATTTAATACACAAACAGATTAAATCACGCTGTTGCAACAGCATCCTAGATTGTTCACAATGATGTTGCACTTCTGTGATGTATGGAGACGACCATCACTATGACAAGTGGTCAGTACTTCCGTTTTTCGTAATTTACGGGTCCCGAATAGTACTCTCAATGGGTCGGGTCGGGTCTGGTCGGGTTGAAGACTGACCCGAGTGACCTGACCCGTGACCCCACCCCAGTGACTCGACCAGACAACCCGACCCGAGCTGACCCTAGTGACCCGACCCGACAACCCGACCCGAGCTGACCCTAGTGACCCGACCCGACAACCCCACCCAAGTGACCCGACCCGAGCTGACCCTAGTGACCCGACCCGACCCGTTTGAAAGCACTAGTCCCGGATAACATCATTGTAGGGAGCTTCACGAATACGGAATTTATTTCGAAATGTAATCTGACACAGATTCCAAAAGGCCACATTTCACTACCCCTTGCTGTTCTTGATTTATAGAGATCAATATTGAACCCGGAAGTAGTGCATCTGTATTACTTCCTATTTTAGTTGTGAAATGCACGTGAAGATATTTTGAAACTCTTAATCGACTCCAGAAAATTGCTGGTTACTATCCGTTACCGTTTTTGTTCTATGGCGGTCAATGTTGAAACCGGAAATGATCAACTTCTACCATTTCCTGTTTGAATGGAGAATTAACGGATGATATGGAATACATTCTTGGGACACTGAATCGATTTCAAAGAAATCACTTCTTGATATCTCTTATTGTTTTTGCTCTGATATTTGTTCACAAGCAGACGGACAAACAAGCGGACACAGCCGTTCTGTAACGCTTCCGACACACGCACAGCAGAGTTTAGAAGTCGAAAAGGAAACAAACGCCTGAGAGATATACTAACCTTATACCCATATCTCTGTTGGGGTGTATAATTCATAGGATATGATGTTGTTTAAATATACTTACTTTTAGTTTCAGTTTGTTTTATTGCTTATACAATAGCTAATTTTTTAATTTAATGTCGAAAGTACAGTATTGGGATATTCTGTGTTAGTGAAACTTCCGGATTTGCTTCTGTTGGTAATGAATAAATTCTCTTTCCGTTGCAGGAAGGCTATTGTGCGTTTGTGATTCTCCTGATGACGTTGTATTGGGCTGTGGATTGTATGCACATGTTCGTTGTAGGACTGATGCCACTTGTTCTCTTTCCACTGATGGGAATTATGGGTACAAAAGTTATCAGCAAAGCGTATTTTAATAACACCGTAGCGTTCTTCTTGGGAACCTTAGCAGTAGCGATAGCGATTGAAGATGTTAATCTTCATAAAAGGATTGCACTCTACGTTATAAAGTTCGTTGGAACAGGAAAAAGAAAGTTAGTATCATAGACATTAAAATAAGAAGTTTGTTGATTTATTTTTAAAAAGTAAAATTCAAAGTAACTTAAGATGAAGCAGGAGTGGATACAGTCCAATTACAACATTGACTGTACGTATAAGTTGAGTTGAATTTCAGTTTAGCGTCCCTTTCAGCAGCGAGGCTATGTGAGACGTGGACCTACTGATTAACGTGGAATCCGAACCACATGAGCTCCCGCCGGAAATCGAACCCGGGTCTCCCGCGCCAAAGGCGCGTACGCTAACCGCTTAGCCACGGAGGAGCTCAATAGACTGTACGTATAAGTCACACACTCGTCCTAAAAGAATGCATAAGTCACACAAAGGCAAGACTGTATGCATTTGTCGTAAAAAGATATCAAATTGAGTGTTTGAACCTCTCCTTGACATAATTCTGCGTACGCCACTGGATACAGCTAGGCTACTAGGTAATATGGATTAGAAGTTTCCATTTAACATGGACACTTTTCATTATGTACCGTAAGACGGGGCACAAGATCTAAGAAATTTTAAAGGAAAGAAATGAAATCTTTTAAGTTTTACGTCCCACGGTTATTCCGGTTAGGCTAAAGGAGACGGTGATGATGAGAGATGAGTGAAATGGTGGAATGAAGAAAATCGGAGGAAACGGGAGAACCCCGAGAAAATCCACGAGCACGGTGTTTGTCCACCACAAAGTTCACACGGCGCGAGCTGGGATCGAACCACGGACCCCAAGGACCGGAGGTGAACGCTCTACCACTGAGCCACCGCGCCAAAATAATACATCCTAATTAGATGCTCTTCCAAATCCGGGATACTTGAAAAATTGTGACCGATACTACTGAATATAACCTGTTTTTATCCTAGTACCAGCTACGTTATTTCGATTTTATGTTAGCATTTAATCGAACACATCAATGTTTCATATAAATAATGAAGCATTTCTACTAATTCAATTATCTGTTTTCTTGATTTAGAATGCTTGCCGGGTTTATGTTGACCACTATGTTCCTTTCCATGTGGTTATCGAACTCAGCTACCACTGCTTTGATGTTACCGATAGCAAGGTCTGTTATTGAGTTCTTAGATGAGGTAAGTAATAATAATAATAATAATAATAATAATAATAATAATAATAATAATAATAATAATAATAATAATAATAATACTTTTTAAATGAGAAGCACAGACAGATAATCACCCGTAACACCAAAAATACAAGTAATTTAATTTTGCTGTGCACTGTAAAAATGTTGAGATGTATTTAAAACATTAATTCAGTTAATTATATGCTAACTTATTCTAGTAGAATTGTTGAACATATACATGGTGTTTCAAAACAACACCGACAACTTGGGAGGTGATTCCTGACACCAAGATAAGATAAAAAGTATAGACCAACCTGGGTGCACAAATGCTTCTTTTCGGAGTTATAGGTTAACGAAAACATGAAAAAATGAATTTTAAAGGTCCATAGCTCTAAAACTATGGGACCTACTGTTGTCGGGTCAAGACTTCACTTAGGAACTAATATGTGCGCTATCCAAATATCCATGTTTCAGAATCCTGAAGTACTTCCGTAACAATTTTTATAGAGGTAGTTGGTGAGTACTTCAAATTATATCCCCGTAGCCTAACTTTCTCTATAAAAATTGTTGCGTTTGTACCTTAGGTTTCTGAAACATGTATTTTTGGATAGTGCACATACGAGTTCCTACGTGAAATCTTGTCCCGACTACGGTAGGTCTCATAGTATTGGAACTATTGGCCTTTAAAGTTAATTTTTTTTCATGTTTTCGGCAGCCTATGACTCCGAAAGAAAGCATTTGTGCACCCGGCTTGGTCTATACTTTTTTGTCTTATTTTGGTATAAGGAACCATCTCTCAAACGTTGTCAGTGTTGTTTTGAAACACCCCGTACAATCTCTTTCATCTCAGTATCACCAGATTCTATGTGGAGGCACAATGGCTCAGTGATAGAGCACTTACTTCTGCTGTATGAGGTCCCTGGTTCAATCCCCAACCAAGTAAGTTTGTGGGACACAACTTCGTTCCTGTATATACAATACCTTGTATTTTTCTCATTTCTAAATCTTTGAGTCATGAATCGCCACTAGTACTCTACTGCTAATAGTATTTATAATAATATTAATAATAATGAAAAAGGCGAATTCAAAGCACGAGCCCTATATATATATAGGGAAAATAACAGGCAAATGCCTAATTACAGCTTTTCATCATTGTATGTAATACACTTTAAAATACATATATAATAACATAATAATATGATAGGAAAATACATGTTTTTATACGTTAAAATACACATAGCATGATATACAGTTAATTTGTTACAATGAAAATTTTGTTTATGACTAAAAATGTGTGTATCTGGGTGTCCCTGTGACATCTTATTATGCAATAAACACATTTTTCTGACAGGCGATACATCCAGCGCATTAGTCCCTTGCGCTGAAAGATGGAATATGCCATTATGTGGTACTCGTTGGTCTATGTTGGACGCGAATTTTGATTTCTGATAACAAATATTCTGAATGTATGAACTATAAATTATTTTATGTAAGAAAGATAAAATGAAATGAGTTCTCCTGCTTTCGAGTGATTATAATGAATATTTATTTAGAAAAACTTCGTTGTTCTCAAATTTTGGATATATATGTCTGTTTCTTTATATGTCAAAAAGCGTACAAATTTACTTTGAATGTTTTCGATTTTGTTTATATATTTCTTACTATTAGAACCCCTTATTATCGCTGCATATTCCACCTTAGACCGTACATAGGAAGTATATAATGTTTTAAGGACATTAGTGTTAGAAAAATCACTTCCTAATCTCGTTACAAAGCCAAGGTTCCTAAAGGCCTCACCAACTACTCTGTTGACATGAATATCGAATGATAGGTTTAACTACATAGTAACTCCAAGATCAGTAACGTAATCCACTCTCTCAATTGGTGTTTGATTAATAGTATACACATTACGTACATAGTTCATTTTTCTGGTGTATGATACTACTTTAGATTTTTAAATATTTAACAGCAATTTGTTTGACTCACACCATTGGAAAATAGAATTTATGTCCCTTTGCAAAGAAATAGCATCTATTTCCGTGGAGATACTGCGATAGATTTTTAAATCATCAGCAAACAGTAGTTTGTAGTAGGATGTTATATATGGTGTGGGAGGATATATATAATAATGTATGCTAAAGATTTTCATAATTGTGTTATGTTGAAACATTTAAAAGCGTGTGTTCCTGTTTCACAGAATGAGAGATTTTTTTTTTTTAAACATAAGTTTGTGGAAAGCATGTACTGCACCAGAAGTACGCCGATATCATGTTGAGAAATTGATTCCATCGTAATATTGTAATTATATATATAAATTGTGACAAAAAATTATTTCATAAATTATTGAGAAAGTCAAGATGGCTGGTATATCAGCACATTGTAAAATGAAAGGAAATTTCTGTAAAGTGAAAGGAATGAAAAGATAGTGATGGATGAAACATTTAAAATTTGTCCTCCACGTCTATTTTCGTAGTTATATACATTGCACGGAAAGTATTTCGGATATTTTTTTTTCGCTTTCTTTCTGCTTATTGCAAAGCAAAGCACACTTATGCTTCAGCAAATCAAGAAAAATGCTGAAGATTGTTGCTTTCAGTTTCGTGTGCAAAATTTATGACTGACTTTGAACAAGCGGTAATAAACGCTACAAGAGAAACATTCCAGCATGCGACATTACGCGTTTCTTTGTTTCATTTTACCCAATCCATATGGAGAAAGGTACAAGATATTGGATTAGGTCCACTTTACAAGGCTGATAATAATATGAGGAAATAAATTAGGAGAGCAGATGCACTTCCACTCGCTCCTCTTGAAGACACTCCTAATGCATTTACATTGCACCCGACATCCCAGAGGCACTGGCTTTCCTAGACTACTTGGCGAACACCTATGTTTAAAAACTGAATGCAACCTTTCAAACGTTAATACAGCAACATTTGAAAGTTTACTTTTTTTTTATTGGATTGTTATTTGACTCTACGTTTTACTAATTATATTGGTAGTAATGTTACATGACAATAAGAAACCAATTTGATAACAACAGAAAAAAAAAAAAAGTTCGAGCAATACAGAGCTTTAGAATTTCAAGTTTAATAGGAAGTAGACATAAATCATCCCTATATATATGGATTCATTCTACACAGAGAAAAATCCGTTCTCCGGACAGCGGTATATTGTACAAATATACGGTATCCTCTTGCTTACTACAGATATCAGTACGGAGCATACGTTATCCGTATGCTACATAGGCACTGCCCTTAGATGTTACATTATGCCGTTGTAGGATGTCTGACATCTAACAGTTTTCCGTATATCACATGCATATACTTATGTTACCTTCGTCACCTATATGTTATATACGTCCATTTGTATGTGAGATCCTGATCGCCTACATTGTTTCATACAGAAATCACGTATAGATGGAAAACTTATACAGAAAGTATTATAAAACATGCGTTTTCAGTTATACGTCTGCTGTACGTTAAGTCCAAAAACTACAGGAATACGCATGTAACCTATATTTTTAAGTACGTCACCTACAATTTTCTTTGTCAGTGTACTTTTGAAGCAAGAGCAGTCCGAGAATGCGGCTGCTGGAAGCAGGCAATTTAACTTTGCTGAGAAGATTATGGAGACATTTAAACAATCGTACTCGGACTCTTAAGAATAGGCTTAGGTGTGGCGAGGTTGTCCTTATTCCGTACTTTAATGCAATATCTATTGCATTCATTTGGATAGTTGAAATTACAATTCAGTAAAAACAAGATGATTTTAAGAGTCGCACCTGTATACTAAATTTATTAAGGTTTATGCCATTATTGTTCATTGCAATTTTTTTTTTTTTTTTTATTTATGTGACTGTGTGTTTGTAATTTGTTTTTGGTGTAGTAAATCACGATTGCAGTTGTGCTACAAGGCTGTATTGAGAGACGCACCTCTTTAAATTTATGTTGGTGTTTTGTTCATTTCACCAAATATTTCTAATATTGAGGTGCTACCAAAACTTTTCATGCGATTCTGCGAAACAGGAATGAGTAAACTTGGCAACGTTGCACGCCTTTAAGGTGATAAACAGGATATAAGCATTTAAAAGTATGTATCACGACAACCAATTGATATAGAAACATGATTTACACTCATGTGTTCATAATTCATTTTTTTTTACTTCCCAAAGTAAACAATTAATATGCAATACAATATTTCTAGCTAGCGTATTGGTATTGGATACTTTTGCTTGCAATCGTGCGAAAAGTCAATGCACACTACTGCTTGTCGCAGATTGACAACAGTACGTCAACGCAGTTGGACAAAGCAGAAAGTCAGTATAAGTAACTTATTATTTGAAAATCATTGTGGACAATCACCACACGCATTAAGACAAAAATATTTCTCTTGATTTTTAGTGGCGACAGGAAGAAAACATTCTGGAACACAAGAAAGATGAAGAAAAATTATGGGAGAAGAAGGGAGATAGGAAGGACAGTACTGAAGAAGGAGAAAAGGAAGCTAAGGATGAAGAATTGAAGCAGGAAGAAGTTAAATCTAAAATTGAAGAAAATCAATCTGCAAAATCACTGGAAGCATCTGTCTATGGTGAAAAGCACGACCAGGAACAAAATGAAAGGTAACATGTAAACATAATCGTGCCATCGTATAGTTAAAACGGAAGTGGAAGAAGTCGCTACTCTATATAATTTCTAGTAGAAGTTTAGATTTATTTTGAAAGTTTTTTTTTGTTATAATTATTTATGTTGTAGACCTAGAGATGTGTATTTTAGACCAATTTGGCATAATTCCCATTTTGACTAACACTTTATCAGCTGTCCATCACAGATAATAATTACATCCACCATTTTAGGTGAAATGCTAATTCCCATTTAGCCTAATTCACATTACGCCTAACGTTCTTATGCTGAGGAAGGAAATAACCTCTGTATAGAAGAAGGAAATAACCTCTGACAGTGATCCATACTTATTCATAAGGAAATGGCAGAAACTTACATACAAGAGCCACATTTATTTCAAATAACTATAAAATAAAATATTTCAAATATACAAAAAATAACTTTCATCAAAGAAATTTCAACCATATTAACAAGTTATCTAAATGAGCAATTAAGTTTGCTAGCAAAAAAGGATACTCATTTCAAATAAATATAACAAAAAAAATATTACAAATATACAATATTGTAACTATACAGTGTGAATACACACACACACAGTTGTCCAGCAGCAGACATAACAGTATTTAGCCATTGCCAAAAACTAGCATCACAAATTTACACTATATTGATCCATCCGGAGTCTAGTTATAATTAATCGCAGTATGAAATAGATGTATACATATGAAGGCTGCAGGGAAGCAAACTGGTTCACACTGGTTTTTCATGAATCTAGTAAATTAGACCACGAGAAACATGAATTAGAAGGAATTTTGACGATTCGAATTTCGGAACTCCAGATATTCGAATTTGAAGTCACCAGGGAAGCAAACTGGTTCACACTGGTTTTTCATGAATCTAGTAAATTAGACCACGAGAAACATGAATTAGAAGGAATTTTGACGATTCGAATTTCGGAACTCGAGATATTCGAATTTGAAGTCACCAGGGAAGCAAACTGGTTCACACTGGTTTTTCATGAATCTAGTAAATTAGACCACGAGAAACATGAATTAGAAGGAATTTTGACGATTCGAATTTCGGAACTCGAGATATTCGAATTTGAAGTCACCAGGGAAGCAAACTGGTTCACACTGGTTTTTCATGAATCTAGTAAATTAGACCACGAGAAACATGAATTAGAAGGAATTTTGACGATTCGAATTTCGTAACTCGAGATATTCGAATTTGAAGTCACCAGGGAAGCAAACTGGTTCACACTGGTTTTTCATGAATCTAGTAAATTAGACCACGAGAAACATGAATTAGAAGGAATTTTGACGATTCGAATTTCGGAACTCGAGATATTCGAATTTGAAGTCACCAGGGAAGCAAACTGGTTCACACTGGTTTTTCATGAATCTAGTAAATTAGACCACGAGAAACATGAATTAGAAGGAATTTTGACGATTCGAATTTCGGAACTCGAGATATTCGAATTTGAAGTCACCAGGGAAGCAAACTGGTTCACACTGGTTTTTCATGAATCTAGTAAATTGGACCACGAGAAACATGAATTAGAAGGAATTTTGACGATTCGAATTTCGGAACTCGAGATATTCGAATTTGAAGTCACCAGGGAAGCAAACTGGTTCACACTGGTTTTTCATGAATCTAGTAAATTGGACCACAAGAAACATGAATTAGAAGGAATTTTGACGATTCGAATTTCGTAACTCGAGATATTCGAATTTGAAGTCACCAGGGAAGCAAACTGGTTCACACTGGTTTTTCATGAATCTAGTAAATTAGACCACGAGAAACATGAATTAGAAGGAATTTTGACGATTCGAATTTCGGAACTCGAGATATTCGAATTTGAAGTCACCAGGGAAGCAAACTGGTTCACACTGGTTTTTCATGAATCTAGTAAATTAGACCACGAGAAACATGAATCTGAAGGAATTTTGACGATTCGAATTTCGGAACTCGAGATATTCGAATTTGAAGTCACCAGGGAAGCAAACTGGTTCACACTGGTTTTTCATGAATCTAGTAAATTAGACCACGAGAAACATGAATTAGAAGGAATTTTGACGATTCGAATTTCGTAACTCGAGATATTCGAATTTGAAGTCACCAGGGAAGCAAACTGGTTCACACTGGTTTTTCATGAATCTAGTAAATTAGACCACGAGAAACATGAATTAGAAGGAATTTTGACGATTCGAATTTCGGAACTCGAGATATTCGAATTTGAAGTCACCAGGGAAGCAAACTGGTTCACACTGGTTTTTCATGAATCTAGTAAATTAGACCACGAGAAACATGAATTAGAAGGAATTTTGACGATTCGAATTTCGGAACTCGAGATATTCGAATTTGAAGTCACCAGGGAAGCAAACTGGTTCACACTGGTTTTTCATGAATCTAGTAAATTAGACCACGAGAAACATGAATTAGAAGGAATTTTGACGATTCGAATTTCGGAACTCGAGATATTCGAATTTGAAGTCACCAGGGAAGCAAACTGGTTCACACTGGTTTTTCATGAATCTAGTAAATTGGACCACAAGAAACATGAATTAGAAGGAATTTTGACGATTCGAATTTCGTAACTCGAGATATTCGAATTTGAAGTCACCAGGGAAGCAAACTGGTTCACACTGGTTTTTCATGAATCTAGTAAATTAGACCACGAGAAACATGAATTAGAAGGAATTTTGACGATTCGAATTTCGGAACTCGAGATATTCGAATTTGAAGTCACCAGGGAAGCAAACTGGTTCACACTGGTTTTTCATGAATCTAGTAAATTAGACCACGAGAAACATGAATTAGAATTAATTTTGACGATTCGAATTTCGGAACTCGAGATATTCGAATTTGAAGTCACCAGGGAAGCAAACTGGTTCACACTGGTTTTTCATGAATCTAGTAAATTAGACCACGAGAAACATGAATTAGAAGGAATTTTGACGATTCGAATTTCGGAACTCGAGATATTCGAATTTGAAGTCACCAGGGAAGCAAACTGGTTCACACTGGTTTTTCATGAATCTAGTAAATTAGACCACGAGAAACATGAATTAGAAGGAATTTTGACGATTCGAATTTCGGAACTCGAGATATTCGAATTTGAAGTCACCAGGGAAGCAAACTGGTTCACACTGGTTTTTCATGAATCTAGTAAATTGGACCACAAGAAACATGAATCTGAAGGAATTTTGACCATTCGAATTTCGGAACTCGAGATATTCGAATTTGAAGTCACCAGGGAAGCAAACTGGTTCACACTGGTTTTTCATGAATCTAGTAAATTAGACCACGAGAAACATGAATTAGAAGGAATTTTGACGATTCGAATTTCGTAACTCGAGATATTCGAATTTGAAGTCACCAGGGAAGCAAACTGGTTCACACTCGTTTTTCATGAATCTAGTAAATTAGACCACGAGAAACATGAATTAGAAGGAATTTTGACGATTCGAATTTCGGAACTCGAGATATTCGAATTTGAAGTCACCAGGGAAGCAAACTGGTTCACACTGGTTTTTCATGAATCTAGTAAATTGGACTACAAGAAACATGAATCTGAAGGAATTTTGACGATTCGAATTTCGGAACTCGAGATATTCGAATTTGAAGATACCAGGGAAGCAAACTGGTTCACACTGGTTTTTCATGAATCTAGTAAATTAGACCACGAGAAACATGAATTAGAAGGAATTTTGACGATTCGAATTTCGGAACTCGAGATATTCGAATTTGAAGTCACCAGGGAAGCAAACTGGTTCACACTGGTTTTTCATGAATCTAGTAAATTAGACCACGAGAAACATGAATTAGAAGGAATTTTGACGATTCGAATTTCGGAACTCGAGATATTCGAATTTGAAGTCACCAGGGAAGCAAACTGGTTCACACTGGTTTTTCATGAATCTAGTAAATTAGACCACGAGAAACATGAATTAGAAGGAATTTTGACGATTCGAATTTCGGAACTCGAGATATTCGAATTTGAAGTCACCAGGGAAGCAAACTGGTTCACACTGGTTTTTCATGAATCTAGTAAATTAGACCACGAGAAACATGAATTAGAAGGAATTTTGACGATTCGAATTTCGGAACTCGAGATATTCGAATTTGAAGTCACCAGGGAAGCAAACTGGTTCACACTGGTTTTTCATGAATCTAGTAAATTGGACCACAAGAAACATGAATCTGAAGGAATTTTGACGATTCGAATTTCGGAACTCGAGATATTCGAATTTGAAGTCACCAGGGAAGCAAACTGGTTCACACTGGTTTTTCATGAATCTAGTAAATTAGACCACGAGAAACATGAATCTGAAGGAATTTTGACGATTCGAATTTCGTAACTCGAGATATTCGAATTTGAAGTCACCAGGGAAGCAAACTGGTTCACACTGGTTTTTCATGAATCTAGTAAATTAGACCACGAGAAACATGAATTAGAAGGAATTTTGACGATTCGAATTTCGGAACTCGAGATATTCGAATTTGAAGTCACCAGGGAAGCAAACTGGTTCACACTGGTTTTTCATGAATCTAGTAAATTGGACCACAAGAAACATGAATCTGAAAGAATTTTGACGATTCGAATTTCGTAACTCGAGATATTCGAATTTGAAGTCACCAGGGAAGCAAACTGGTTCACACTGGTTTTTCATGAATCTAGTAAATTAGACCACGAGAAACATGAATCTGAAGGAATTTTGACGATTCGAATTTCAGAACTCGAGATATTCGAATTTGAAGTCACCAGGGAAGCAAACTGGTTCACACTGGTTTTTCATGAATCTAGTAAATTAGACCACGAGAAACATGAATCTGAAGGAATTTTGACGATTCGAATTTCGGAACTCGAGATATTCAAATTTGAAGTCACCAGGGAAGCAAACTGGTTCACACTGGTTTTTCATGAATCTAGTAAATTAGACCACGAGAAACATGAATTAGAAGGAATTTTGACGATTCGAATTTCGGAACTCGAGATATTCGAATTTGAAGTCACCAGGGAAGCAAACTGGTTCACACTGGTTTTTCATGAATCTAGTAAATTAGACCACGAGAAACATGAATTAGAAGGAATTTTGACGATTCGAATTTCGGAACTCGAGATATTCGAATTTGAAGTCACCAGGGAAGCAAACTGGTTCACACTGGTTTTTCATGAATCTAGTAAATTAGACCACGAGAAACATGAATTAGAAGGAATTTTGACGATTCGAATTTCGGAACTCGAGATATTCGAATTTGAAGTCACCAGGGAAGCAAACTGGTTCACACTGGTTTTTCATGAATCTAGTAAATTAGACCACAAGAAACATGAATTAGAAGGAATTTTGACGATTCGAATTTCGGAACTCGAGATATTCGAATTTGAAGTCACCAGGGAAGCAAACTGGTTCACACTGGTTTTTCATGAATCTAGTAAATTAGACCACGAGAAACATGAATTAGAAGAAATTTTGACGATTCGAATTTCGGAACTCGAGATATTCGAATTTGAAGTTACCAGGGAAGCAAACTGGTTCACACTGGTTTTTCATGAATCTAGTAAATTAGACCACGAGAAACATGAATTAGAAGGAATTTTGACGATTCGAATTTCGGAACTCGAGATATTCGAATTTGAAGTCACCAGGGAAGCAAACTGGTTCACACTGGTTTTTCATGAATCTAGTAAATTGGACCACAAGAAACATGAATCTGAAGGAATTTTGACCATTCGAATTTCGGAACTCGAGATATTCGAATTTGAAGTCACCAGGGAAGCAAACTGGTTCACACTGGTTTTTCATGAATCTAGTAAATTAGACCACGAGAAACATGAATCTGAAGGAATTTTGACGATTCGAATTTCGGAACTCGAGATATTCGAATTTGAAGTCACCAGGGAAGCAAACTGGTTCACACTGGTTTTTCATGAATCTAGTAAATTGGACCACAAGAAACATGAATTAGAAGGAATTTTGACGATTCGAATTTCGGAACTCGAGATATTCGAATTTGAAGTCACCAGGGAAGCAAACTGGTTCACACTGGTTTTTCATGAATCTAGTAAATTAGACCACGAGAAACATGAATCCGAAAAAAATTTGACGATTCGAATTTCGGAACTCGAGATATTCAAATTTGAAGTCACCAGGGAAGCAAACTGGTTCACACTGGTTTTTCATGAATCTAGTAAATTAGACCACGAGAAACATGAATTAGAAGGAATTTTGACGATTCGAATTTCGGAACTCGAGATATTCGAATTTGAAGTCACCAGGGAAGCAAACTGGTTCACACTGGTTTTTCATGAATCTAGTAAATTAGACCACGAGAAACATGAATTAGAAGGAATTTTGACGATTCGAATTTCGGAACTCGAGATATTCGAATTTGAAGTCACCAGGGAAGCAAACTGGTTCACACTGGTTTTTCATGAATCTAGTAAATTAGACCACGAGAAACATGAATTAGAAGGAATTTTGACGATTCGAATTTCGGAACTCGAGATATTCGAATTTGAAGTCACCAGGGAAGCAAACTGGTTCACACTGGTTTTTCATGAATCTAGTAAATTGGACCACAAGAAACATGAATCTGAAGGAATTTTGACGATTCGAATTTCGGAACTCGAGATATTCGAATTTGAAGTCACCAGGGAAGCAAACTGGTTCACACTGGTTTTTCATGAATCTAGTAAATTAGACCACGAGAAACATGAATCTGAAGGAATTTTGACGATTCGAATTTCGTAACTCGAGATATTCGAATTTGAAGTCACCAGGGAAGCAAACTGGTTCACACTGGTTTTTCATGAATCTAGTAAATTAGACCACGAGAAACATGAATTAGAAGGAATTTTGACGATTCGAATTTCGGAACTCGAGATATTCGAATTTGAAGTCACCAGGGAAGCAAACTGGTTCACACTGGTTTTTCATGAATCTAGTAAATTGGACCACAAGAAACATGAATCTGAAAGAATTTTGACGATTCGAATTTCGTAACTCGAGATATTCGAATTTGAAGTCACCAGGGAAGCAAACTGGTTCACACTGGTTTTTCATGAATCTAGTAAATTAGACCACGAGAAACATGAATCTGAAGGAATTTTGACGATTCGAATTTCAGAACTCGAGATATTCGAATTTGAAGTCACCAGGGAAGCAAACTGGTTCACACTGGTTTTTCATGAATCTAGTAAATTAGACCACGAGAAACATGAATCTGAAGGAATTTTGACGATTCGAATTTCGGAACTCGAGATATTCAAATTTGAAGTCACCAGGGAAGCAAACTGGTTCACACTGGTTTTTCATGAATCTAGTAAATTAGACCACGAGAAACATGAATTAGAAGGAATTTTGACGATTCGAATTTCGGAACTCGAGATATTCGAATTTGAAGTCACCAGGGAAGCAAACTGGTTCACACTGGTTTTTCATGAATCTAGTAAATTAGACCACGAGAAACATGAATTAGAAGGAATTTTGACGATTCGAATTTCGGAACTCGAGATATTCGAATTTGAAGTCACCAGGGAAGCAAACTGGTTCACACTGGTTTTTCATGAATCTAGTAAATTAGACCACGAGAAACATGAATTAGAAGGAATTTTGACGATTCGAATTTCGGAACTCGAGATATTCGAATTTGAAGTCACCAGGGAAGCAAACTGGTTCACACTGGTTTTTCATGAATCTAGTAAATTAGACCACAAGAAACATGAATTAGAAGGAATTTTGACGATTCGAATTTCGGAACTCGAGATATTCGAATTTGAAGTCACCAGGGAAGCAAACTGGTTCACACTGGTTTTTCATGAATCTAGTAAATTAGACCACGAGAAACATGAATTAGAAGAAATTTTGACGATTCGAATTTCGGAACTCGAGATATTCGAATTTGAAGTTACCAGGGAAGCAAACTGGTTCACACTGGTTTTTCATGAATCTAGTAAATTAGACCACGAGAAACATGAATTAGAAGGAATTTTGACGATTCGAATTTCGGAACTCGAGATATTCGAATTTGAAGTCACCAGGGAAGCAAACTGGTTCACACTGGTTTTTCATGAATCTAGTAAATTGGACCACAAGAAACATGAATCTGAAGGAATTTTGACCATTCGAATTTCGGAACTCGAGATATTCGAATTTGAAGTCACCAGGGAAGCAAACTGGTTCACACTGGTTTTTCATGAATCTAGTAAATTAGACCACGAGAAACATGAATCTGAAGGAATTTTGACGATTCGAATTTCGGAACTCGAGATATTCGAATTTGAAGTCACCAGGGAAGCAAACTGGTTCACACTGGTTTTTCATGAATCTAGTAAATTGGACCACAAGAAACATGAATTAGAAGGAATTTTGACGATTCGAATTTCGGAACTCGAGATATTCGAATTTGAAGTCACCAGGGAAGCAAACTGGTTCACACTGGTTTTTCATGAATCTAGTAAATTAGACCACGAGAAACATGAATCCGAAAAAAATTTGACGATTCGAATTTCGGAACTCGAGATATTCAAATTTGAAGTCACCAGGGAAGCAAACTGGTTCACACTGGTTTTTCATGAATCTAGTAAATTAGACCACGAGAAACATGAATTAGAAGGAATTTTGACGATTCGAATTTCGGAACTCGAGATATTCGAATTTGAAGTCACCAGGGAAGCAAACTGGTTCACACTGGTTTTTCATGAATCTAGTAAATTAGACCACGAGAAACATGAATCTGAAGGAATTTTGACGATTCGAATTTCGGAACTCGAGATATTCGAATTTGAAGTCACCAGGGAAGCAAACTGGTTCACACTGGTTTTTCATGAATCTAGTAAATTAGACCACGAGAAACATGAATCGGAAGGAATTTTGACGATTCGAATTTCGGAACTCGAGATATTCGAATTTGAAGTCACCAGGGAAGCAAACTGGTTCACACTGGTTTTTCATGAATCTAGTAAATTGGACCACAAGAAACATGAATCTGAAGGAATTTTGACGATTCGAATTTCGGAACTCGAGATATTCGAATTTGAAGTCACCAGGGAAGCAAACTGGTTCACACTGGTTTTTCATGAATCTAGTAAATTAGACCACGAGAAACATGAATTAGAAGGAATTTTGACGATTCGAATTTCGTAACTCGAGATATTCGAATTTGAAGTCACCAGGGAAGCAAACTGGTTCACACTGGTTTTTCATGAATCTAGTAAATTAGACCAAGAGAAACATGAATCTGAAGGAATTTTGACGATTCGAATTTCGGAACTCGAGATATTCGAATTTGAAGTCACCAGGGAAGCAAACTGGTTCACACTGGTTTTTCATGAATCTAGTAAATTAGACTACGAGAAACATGAATTAGAAGGAATTTTGACGATTCGAATTTCGGAACTCGAGATATTCGAATTTGAAGTCACCAGGGAAGCAAACTGGTTCACACTGGTTTTTCATGAATCTAGTAAATTAGACCACGAGAAACATGAATTAGAATTAATTTTGACGATTCGAATTTCGGAACTCGAGATATTCGAATTTGAAGTCACCAGGGTAGCAAACTGGTTCACACTGTTTGTTTCATGAATCTAGTAAATTAGACCACGAGATACATGAATTTGAAGGAATTTTGACGATTCGAATTTCGGAACTCGAGATATTCGAATTTGAAGTCACCAGGGTAGCAAACTGGTTCACACTGTTTTTTTATTTGTTTTTTCTTCTTGATTATCGTAAATTACACTACGATGAATATTGATTCCAATACTCTCTGTCGATAAGACTTTTGAAGTTGAATACTTGCAAATTTGAAATTTAATATGACATAATGGAGATGATTTTCAGCATAATATTTGAAAGAAGTTCTTTTCCTGTTTCTGATTCATAAAAGGTTTCACTGTTCGTATGCAGAGTAACTGGAAATTCGCTGTATTAATTAGAGGGTGTATTCTACAACTAATTTGGAAAATTTTTGCCTACATGGACCGAGGGTCGCAAGTGAATTAATTTTGAGTTTTTTTTTTTAATTTGGGGATTTTTTTTTTTCAATTTTCGGAGCTATAACTAGAGGCTGCTAGTTGTGAACAAAGTGCCTCTTTATGTCTTTTTAAATTGACACATTTTGAGTAGTCGTCGACTGAAATTATACTGTGAACAAACAACATATCTGAAAGTACCATAACTCCTCGGGAGGCTCAAAGTTATTATTATTATTATTGCTATTGTTGTTGTTGTTGTATATCACTACCAGAGTACTGTATTATTGCTTTTGATTTAGATTTTTTGAACAACTACAGGCATTCTAGGATTAGCAATTTGTGACTCAATCGTGTATTTATTCTACTTTCGGGCATGTTGTTTGTTTAGGGTATGGGTATTAACTTTCGTTGAGTCAACAGTTTTTAATGCAAGACATTCAGTCACTTTGTAATCTAATGATAATTTTGCGGTTCTTGATAGGTTGCTTCACATGTTCCTACATATAGATTTGAAAATTACGAATGGCACTTGTTTAAATGCTCATACATCCTCTCTGTATTCTAAATTTATGCATTTTAATTAGATGAATGGCATGCAGGTACAACATAGATATAATATACAGAATAACAAATTACACTATATAGGCTAGGTTTAATGTATAGTAAGTACCAGTCTCAAAATGTTTACAACTCAAGAAAATGAGGATTCAAATATTCTCGAATCTTGATTAGAGGTTCAATATGTGCGTCAAGAACCCAAATTCTTAAGGGCTCATGTTCATTGTTAACATCAAGCGTATATCGGTTCCCGCACCTCAATAATTCTTCTACTTTTTCTTGAATAGTTTGACATTGATCAATTGCTGGTAATCCTGTTCTTCTACTCGGACTATAACAGTGTATTGGTCTGCAAAGTGCTCTTGCCAGAATGGCCATATGGATATTTGCTCCCCAGCCTTCTCGAGCTATACCTCCTTCATTCATATTTTCGTTAGTAACTACCTCAGAGCTATGATATATATAGTTTAGGAGATCTCCTTCGTTGTCAATAAAGAATTGGACGCGTTGAAGTTCATCTTGAGGATCTTCTCGAGGAGTGAGTATCCAGTTTCGATTTTCCCACATATATTTGACGGTGTAGAGTCGTAAAAAATAGGCGTAAAACTCATGACCAAAGAGAGCAAAGCTAATTGCGTTGAACAAACAGTTACCCAAACCATTTATATGTGGAATTGTGAAATCACTAAGTAAGAAAGCCAACTGAGGGTGTCGCTGCATATGATGTGTATCTCTTGAGGGATGATTTGGTGGAATTTGCCAGCCGCAGATCTGTTCTTGATGTTGAACAGTTTGGAAAGCTTCACTAACCCAATGAAGAGTTGGGAGAAAAGCATTGAGATCTTCAGCTGCGTGATGAAAGCGTATCCATGTGAGAGCATCACGAGATCGGGTGTTCAGCTCTTCCAGAAACTGACCCAATGGCTGGGAAGATGAATGTTGATCTGGCTTGGCTAGTGTTTCAGAGAATGTCACCTCCTTACGTTGTACTTGCGTTCCTAGTGACTCTAAATGAGCTTCAGAAAGATCCATCTCAAGTAAGGAAGGGTTGTGTCGACGAGGCTCCTCGACCAAATAGACATCAAGTTCTTCTTCTACATCTTTAGGGTGTTCATATCGCACTCCACCAATGCCAGGGTAAACGTTCCGAATGTCGATCAAGAACTGTTGAAACATTCGCCGCCAATCTTTTAATGTATAGCCTTTATGATTGTATTTGAAAGGCCTGAGAATATTCTGGAAGTACACAAATTGATCGCAATACGTGGATGCGAATTCGATGAGCTCTCCTTCTTTATTTCTGTATACGCGGACACATTTGATGTGAGGTCTCATTTTCCCCCACATATTTTCGCAGTGATTTGTTGTTACTTTTACAAGGTCGGACTTATATGAATCCCCTTCCCTCGTGATTTTTACATTAAGTTTTGTAAAGCACTGTGAATGATTTACTCTTTTGTGGTTAACATTGCAATTTTTGGATATATTATTATATCCAGACCAATGATCTGTTGTCACTGTTGATCCTTCTTCAATATTATCACGGATTATTTGCTCCAGGATTTCTGCATTTCTCGTTTCTGTAATTTCCACGAAGCAGTATCCAGTGTCTTTTTCAACAGCACCAACGGCCCACAGAGAATCTCCTCTCAGTTTCCGGTCTTGATGATTTTTACGAGTATACAGATGACATTCATCCATCTCGATTTCTCCGGTGAGTTTTCGCCGCTTACCGACAGCATAATGACATATTTCTCGGAACACTTTTGTCCACTCTGAAATAACACGTGGGGTAACGTTAGTTCTTTCAAAAGCATCCATTCGTCGTGATTCGTCTCCTTGTAGCCAAATGTAAATGAGATGAAGGATCTCCGTAAATTTCAAATGGGTGTTCTCAAAAACTGTGTTGTGAAGAGGGGAGTATCGCTGTCCACATGGTGGTTTGCACTTTCGCTTGAGACGCTTACATTCTGAACAATTTCGTGATCTGCATCCTTGGTTCGAGCAGCGAAAGCCCCAACCCAATTTCAGATCTTTCTGATTTATGACCCGTAAGTGACTGTGGCACACAAAGCAGGTGAACTCCTCCCTGTACTCATCTTCTGGACGATGAACTAACTGGTATTTCTGCAGAAATTTAATTGCGAACTCTTCAGAATTGAATATGCTAAGAAAGTTGTCCTTTGTCAAGTTTACCAGTTCGGGCCATATGCCCTCGTCGTTCTTTTCTGTTGTAATCATTGGCTTTCGCCACTGCTTCATCTGTTCTTTTGTTTAATATAGTATGAGTTTGTTGAAAAACCAAACTGCTGCCTGAAATCAATCACCAAAAATTGGCATGCACTCTCAACAACAGGAACAGAGACAAGATTTAAACAACAGAAATTATATACTACCAGGATACTGTAAATATAACAGTTTGTTTTAAAGTAGTTCACATAAACTTCACAATTCATGCAATTTGTATTTAAATATTAATTTCCAGGAAATAACTAATTATTACAAAATAACCTGTAAGTTAGTTACAAATTACATCAAACATGAAGCTGAAACTTTATGTACCGGAAACATTATTTCTTTTCTGCCATCTATACGGCATCATATATAAAATGCTCCTATAGTTAATATTTTCCACTAGTTTCTTGAACTCCACATAACATAAGAGTAAAACAAATTATTTTCATATACAGTGAAATTTGTATTAATCAAAACTTAAATAAGGCGAAAATTTATCTATATCGGAAACCTTTTAAAGTCCCAATGGTTAATTTTATTTCTTCCCAAATTTGTGCAAAACGGAAATCTGACCCAAACGTAAGAAAATGTTGAATCCAATACATTCAGTTTCATACAAGTTTTACTGTAATAATAATAATAATAAGAAGAAGAAGAAGAAGAAGGAGGAGGAGGAGGAGGAGGAGGAGGAGGAAGAGAACTTTTACTCCAATATATCCAAAGCAGATGAACATGATTACTTCTGATTGATCGTCACTCGTTTTATTCACTTGTAAATATTTCGATCTTTTTAAGTATATTATGCTTAGGTAGTGCCATTTCCTATTTTCTACGTTTCTACTTATGTTGCTTCAGCGTGCCGCTCAGTCAATAAAATATAAAGGAGTACTTTAAATATAGTAGGCTAGTAGAAAAATATATAGTAGGCTACGTGCCAAAAACTAAAAAGTAGTATATTCGATAAACAAGAGTTATTTGTTATATACACTACTATTTATCAATAAATCAAACAAACTATTACGATTCGGAAAGTCCTAATTACTACATACGAAAGGAAAAGGGAAACAAATTTTCATGTATCGGAGTCCACAGAAAGGTTCATATCAAAATTATGCAGGAAACCGTCGCAACGGCATCCATATTTCAAAATCAAGTATCTTCAGTTTCAAAAGTGTGATCGTCAAATTTATTTCGAATCAATGTTTCTCACAGTTTAATTTACGATAATTGTCAATAACCGGTGTGAATCAGCTTGCTTCGCTTGTGACTTCAAATTCGAATATTTCCAGTTGCGAAATTCGAAACGTCAAAATTCCTTCAAATCCATGTATCTCGTGGTCTAATTTACTCGAATCATGAAAAAACAGTGTGAACCAGTTTACTCCCTTCGTGACTTCAAATTCGAATATCTCGAGTTCCGAAATTCGAATCGTCAAAATTCCTTCAAATTCACGTTTCTCGTGGTCTAATTTACTAGATTCATGAAAAAACAGTGTGAACCAGTTTGCTTCCCTGGTGACTTCAAATTCGAATATCTCGAGTTACGAAATTCGAATCGTCAAAATTCCTTCAGATTCATGTTTCTCGTGGTCCAATTTACTAGATTCATGAAAAACCAGTGTGAACCAGTTTGCTTCCCTGGTGACTTCAAATTCGAATATCTCGAGTTCCGAAATTCGAATCGTCACAATTCCTTCAAATTCATGTTTCTCGTGGTCTAATTTACTAGATTCATGAGAAACCAGTGTGAACCAGTTTGCTTCCCTGGTGACTTCAAATTCGAATATCTCGAGTTCCGAAATTCGAATCGTCAAAATTTCTTCTAATTCATGTTTCTCGTGGTCTAATTTACTAGATTCATGAAAAACCAGTGTGAACCAGTTTGCTTCCCTGCAGCCCATATGAAATAGATAATCATTCCTTTCCCCAACAAGGGCTTTTGTATGTAAGTTTCTGTCACTTGTTTATGTATAAGTATGAAAACATTGTCAGATCTTCTATATAGGGGGTATTTTCTTCCTGATAAGATAGTTCGGGATAATGGAAATTAGACCAAATGGGAATTGGCATTTCACTTAAAATGGCACATGTGATTATTATCTGTGATTGACAGTTGACAAAGTGTTAGGCAAAATGGGAAGCCACCCGTTAAACCACATTGCCACGTTAAATGAATCTTGTAGCTGTCATAAAAAATTCTTGAAACACTACCATATTTTACCATGTAAACATAGTCTTGTAAGGGACACACAATATTTTTCCATCTTGCAAGGAGTTGAACAATGTGCAACTTTCTGGATCGTCTTGCTTGCTACCTGCTATTTCCCTCCCGCTGACATAAAAGAAAAACCAGTTTCGCCGCTTCCGAAACAACGGATTCTTTGGACAGGGAGGGGAAGTGCGCCAAAATACACGTTTTTAATGAGGAAGTTCACTGTTTGTCCACTAGAGTGCAGTGCTGCATATGTGGAGACACCTCCCTTGCTTTCAAGAAGTTGTAACATCTAAATAGTAAATCGAAAGATCGGATTGCAAGTTTTTTTTGCAAGTCTTGCAAAGTTTTGCAAGATTGCAAGTTTTTATGACAGCTACAAGATTCATTTAACGTGGCAATGTGCCCTTAGACCAGGTTCATAGCTACATCCAGGTCCACAATTAGTAAGGGATTAACATAATTCACGGTTCATTAATGGCATGTATGTTTCATCTGAGCGTATCTTCTGGCCCTTGACTAAATTTAAATGCTAACTAGAGTCAAAAAATCAGTCATTATCATTTCGTATATAAAATCAGATCATCATCATATAATAATAACGAGTTAAACTGTGAAATTTCATTTTTTTTTCTTTTCTGTTCACAATTTTCATGATCTGTTTCCTGAAGTAACTCATCAGGCAAGCAAAACAAATAAACCCATATGTATATATATATATATATATATATATATATATATATATATATATATATATATATAATAAAGAAATCCTTTTCATAGAAAAGAGACCACATTTCCACCATCTTCTAGTACTAAAAATCAGTTTTGTTATCTTACTCGAATACTGAATACTGGAATCGTACTTAAGGTTCATATTACTCTAAGAATGTCTTAGCGAGGATGCGAAAGGTTAACATGCAATCGTTACCCGTAGTAACTCAAGACTTAACTTAAAATTGGGAATATCGCTTAATATATCATTTACATAAAACGAAAACGAAAATTAAACATGAGCATAGTTAGAGGCTAAGTGGTCTTACAAATGCTCTGACACCTGACATTCAAATTTATAAGTGTCAGTAGTCTCCTGTAATTTATATTGAAGTTCTTGCTACCTGACTTCCAGCAAAGTCCCTGGAATCCAAGCTTTTGATCCTAAAGCAAGGATCTGCTTCTAGTTTTTCTATAAGATCTTGCAAAGCTAGCATTAGCTCTGGCCCGAAAGAGATAATTGTCCTTATTGTTTGAAGTTTTTATAGTTTTGACCAAATGCTTCATAAACATGATCTGGCTACCATCATCTTCCTGATTTCTGCTTATAGCTGCAGATGTTAGGTTCTGAAGTAAGAAAGATTGGGCTGACAGAAAAGTTGTTCATGAAAAATCTATCAAAGCAGTAGTAGAAGAAAAAGGAAGTGTCTTCTAGTTATGTTTTGATACTTGTAAACAGACGGTTACTATCCTCTGGTAGACTTTTGGGTATAACGACATAAATCCATATCGACAATGGACTGAGAATCGAATCATTGGAGGTCCCAACAACACTACACTACTTCGTATTCATTTCACATAGTTTGGAAGTCTACCGTATTTTCACACTGGGGATGCGCACAAGTCGAGACATGTCTCGAATCTTGACTCGACTCGACTCGAGTCGAGACACACTTTGTAAAATTCCAGACAAACATATTTCTCGACTCGAATTTTCGAGTCGAGTCGAGACTGCTATTAGAAATCTCGACTCGAATCTCTCGGAAATCTTTCTATAATTTTTAATATTATTTTGAAGAAATTATTCACTCAGCCTTGAAATCAATTCCAGCATTTATTACTTTACAAAGGTACAGAACGCATAAACTTAATAGTTAACATTTCGAGATTAAGATTTAATTTTCAGCTCAATTCAGTTAATTAAAACCAATAACTAATGTCATGATATTTGATTGTACTTCAAATAATAATAATAATAATAATAATAATAATAATAATAATAATAATAATAATAATAATAATAATAATAATAATAATAATAATAATAATAATAATAATAATAATAGATTATCTAGTTTGTATAAAACTATTGCGGTAAAGTGAACTTCATAAATTGTCTGAATGAGCAATTGGCAGATTCTATAGTAATCTATCAACCTATTAGTCTATCAATCTGGGATGTGATTGAACGTGACGTCAGAGCGCACCGTCCCCTTCCCGTAATTTATGGAAATTAGATGACCTTTGTGTGCTGTGCACATGTGGTACCAACTTCAGCGACCTACCAAGAATCATTGCGTCCATGCCAAGACGCTTCGCCGTTGTTATTCGTTCCAAAGGTGGACATGCTGACAACTAGGTAGGTAATGTACTGGCTGTTTTGTGCGTATATTTTAACTCATATATTTTGTCTCGACTCGAATTTCGAGACGTCTCGTCTGGAATTCAAGTCGAGTCGAGACAGAAACTGTCGAGTCTAGACACGAGTAGAGACAGAAACATATTTTCAAGTCGAGACACGTGTCGGGACAACATTTTCTCGAGATGAGTCGAGACAGGCTTAAATCTCAACTCAACTGGACTCGTGCGCATCCCTGTTTCATACGATGAAACGAAACCCGCTTATTATTATTATTATTATTATTATTATTATTATTATTATTATTATTATTATTATTATTATTATTATTATTATGTAGAAAATATTCAAGATTTATTTGTTGGTAGTGACTACTACTAATTTATTTCAGCGTTAACAATATAACTGTAAGCCATTACGTTCATAGGCGCCCTAACCTAGGGGATCACATCACGTTAACATCTGCAATATTTAAAATATTCATTGTAGCTTTGCTAATGTCGAATTGCAAACAATTCTTCTCTGGTTAGTAGCCAGGTAAATACTATTGTATCTTGCAACGTCTCGAGGACTGACATCATTGTTTTAGTCTTCAGGAAGGTATGATGGGCGAATAGAATGCATGGAATATATACTTCTTGTCTGTGTGATTGGACTCTTCTGATTGGTGGTTGAAATTGCGGCTTCTGATTGATGCTTGCAATGGCGGGCTATGTTTGCTGTCCATGGCGTTCCCCAATGTTGTTATTGAAAAGGCTAAGCCTCCATGTTTCAATGTATTATAATTTTCGCCGTTTTATTTCTACAAAATACCTCCCTTGCTTAAGATTTTTTTGTTTATGACTGCAATCCATAAATTATTGTAAATATTTATATTTGAAGAAATTAGTTGAAAGCGCTACGTAATTAGACTTTATTGTAACTAACCCCCTCTCCCTAACATTTTTTACCTTGTTGGCGCTTATCATTACATATTAGAGACAGCAATTCTTCGGATATAATTCCAGAGAAAAAAATAAGTTTTTTAAGTCAGATCAAGTATTGTTTATAAATAAAACTTTTTCTTCAGAAGTTTAAATTCAGGCATAAATAATGAACATATTGAGAGATGATGACATAATAAATGTAGGGATATATACTACATACTGTTTACCCTATAACGGTTTTCTCATCTCGTCTCGATTCTCAGAGAATTTTTTGTCTCGTCTCAAAATTTTCTCATCTCGTTTTGTAAATTTATGTAAATATTTGTGTCCTGGTTTTATCTTTATGTCTTCTAAAAGTTATCAGAATCCTTTTGCGACACGAAAGATTCACGAAGAGTGTGATATAACAACATGTAAATCAAATTTATTATTGGAATATATTGTGCAATGACTTGCATATTTTTAAACGTTGATTAATACTCTTCATTGTGTTCAGCAGTTTATAGTTTTTTTTAAATAATATAAATCTCGTAACACTAGAATAGTATTTGAAATTTAACACTTGAGTGTTGCTCATATAACGTTTTTTTTTTATCTCAAAAGTAAGAATTTTCGTCTCTCCTGAAATTTAAAGAAATACTTCTTGTCTCGTTGACAACACTTCCTGCCATTAATGACAAAGCATCTATGATGATAATAATAATGATTAGATATAGTAGATAAGTATCCCTTCTTTACCAGAGATGGAGTGAGTCGTGGGTCAATATTTGTGAGTGGGTCAACAGGACGTCACCCACTATGACCCACCACCCAACGTGACTCACTCTGACCCACCGACACACTCTGCTCAATGCCTGATAGGCAGCATCTTCTGAACGCTTTGTGAATTTGTCTACGTTTTACTTTCAAGGCCTCCATTTTGCTTTCTTTCCCATTTGATTCTATTTATTTATCTGAGATTAGTATATCTAAGTGAAAAAAGAACTTCAGACACTTTTGGCTATTGAAATTTGTAATTGTAATAATAGCAATAGGACTTACTACTTGGCCTTCGAGACACAGTCGAATTTTACAGGTTTTGTTTTTACTTTACGTTAGTTTACTTTAACTCCTTGTTTTGAGACTTCCAAATTTCGTCATATTTTACCATCTTATATCGTAAAGGTCAGATCTACTGGTATTGCAACAGAGCGGTGCTTGAGCGATTGACCGTAGAAATTCAAACTCCCAGTACTGATAATTTCAAACTCTTTAGTCAGTGGGGAGGAGGGTGTGGATCATGAGTCAGAGGTGATAATGATGGGTTTTGGTCGCTGGTGAATCAGAGTGGGTTATGGTAGGTCAGAGTGCATAACGTTGTGTACTTGATCAGAGTGGAGCACGTCGGATGGTGGGTTAGTGGGTCATGGTTCAAATTTACATATTGACCCCACGCCATCTTTGTTCTGTACTGCAGTTCTCTCCAAAGTGTTGCTCACTTCCAACATTTCATTCTATCTCTAATTTAAGTAGAATATAGTAATTATTTTAATGTTCTTGTAACTAGTTTTTGTAGTGTTTGTTGCTACTAGAATAAGTATGAACATTATACAATTTTGTTCGTTTCAGACAGAATCGCACAAACATTATGTGTTTCTCTCTGGGTATCTGTTACTCGTCTTCTATTGGAGGCACTGGTACACTGATTGGCACACCTGCTAACTTAGTTTATCTCGGACAATTTCAACAGTGAGTAATTCTGTGACCTTCAGTTGCATTCCCAGAGTGCTGTTCCTCCACTATACAAAGGAGTATTATAATAAAACTACAAAGATACTGGATATAGCTTTTAAGGCTTAATTTCGTGTGGTCAAATAAAGGCCTCACAGTTTTCTTCAACCACTTAACCATGAGTTAAATAAAAACAAATTCTGACCAAAATAAACACTTGTTATTACTAATATGTACTAGAGTTTCGGCAATATGTCCTTGCCTTCGTCAAACACGCTCTCTGATGTCTTTAGCAGATAATGTATCTAATGAAGGCACCGATATGTTTCCGAAAATAACACAGGTTAAGTGTTTGCTTTTGTTAGATTAAATCTTAAGCTAGAATGAGTAACATTCATACAGTTAATCATGTACAAATCTACAGGGTGTTTCAAAAAGAATGACCTGATTTTAAAAGTCCATATGTGTATTGATAAAAACATACTGCAAAAATGGGATAAATTGCAAAATGCTTGCAAAATCTTCAAATTTTAGCTATACTATTACAAATACTCTATGTGTCCATTATCATCAGCACGAACATAAGACGATTGCTTAATTCGTCATAAACTTTACAAGTGTGAGGCCGATTTGGCGATATCAAGGACGAATGTTTTTCAGTGCAGACGGAACAAGACGCCATCTTACGTCTGACACAAATATCCACAAAAGGCGACAGAACTTTCTTGGTTACCTTTATAAAAAGGTTTATTTACATTGCTTCGCGTAAAACACTTTCAACATATGTGAAATGCATGTATTTATTGTTATTTCACGTTATTAGAATAGATTGTTACATAGTCGATATATGGTAGAATGAATCCTGATGTTTTTGGTATAACAAAACAATTTACAATATAGGAATAATCATGTAACCATTAGTAATATTCAATAAATGCTATTCGATATTGTTTTTGTTTATACATATCTGTACATAAATAATAATAAGAAAAAACAATGTAATTGATACCATATGTATATATTTGAATATTAAGAGTCCTTTTTGAAAAATGGGTTTAAAATATTCAAATCACTGGAATAAAATGTGGTAGGCTAGGATTACGGGGGCGCCAAAGTCACTTTGCCCGGGTGAAAATTTTGCTTTGATTCGCCCCTATGTTCCGACCACACACTGTCAAGCATCGAAACTATCGTATTAAATCGATAAAATTGTAAAATTTCAACCACTGTTTTCACCATTCGTTTTTTATCGATTTCTTTAACCTAAAAGGCACAACAGTGAGAGCTAAAATTCAAAGATACAGCAGAGTAACTTGATAACAGCACATAGGAGACAGTTCTGTTTTCTGTGCGGCAAATGGTTGGAATAAATTTAATGACTTTTCTTCTAACATGATTTAGTAATTGTAATCTCTTTGCAGATACTACCCAACATCAGATGACTTAAACTTTGGCATGTGGATGGGTCTAAGCATACCAGGGATGTTAATTAATATTGCTTTAACTTGGACTCTGCTCTGCATTTATTTTTATGGCTGGCCAACGTAAGTACTTATTCTTTCTGCATATGTTATTCAAAATACAGGCTACACTGGATGTCCCAAACTTTGAGTCGCGATGGCGTTTGAATTTGTCTATCTTAGTTTTTGCAACCCTACAAGTAAAAGTGCGAAACAACATTTAGTGAAACGCAATATGTAGATTTCAGTACGTGTACATATTTTAAAGAATAACATTAAAATATACCTTTTCTTGTAAAATCACCTCCTTCATTTAGAATTTAATTTCTCTCGGGCATTTATTCCGAAGTTGGGCGTCCGTTTTCGTCAAGTTTTTTCGCTGTTATCTCCTTTCCACACTTTCTGCAATTTGTTATTAGGTTCATTAATCCGTGCTCTTCATAAACTTTTAAAAGATTTTGCTCGTTATCAATGTATTGCTTCACAAATGTTAAAACTGCTAGTTCATTGCCCTTGTACATTCGCCATGTTGATAACATAAATGCTCGTTTCTTTCCCACAATGCAACTGTTCGGTTACCTTGCGCCAAGTAGTTCCTTCCGCTCGCCGTATAGTCCCATGTTTATAACCGCTTATATATAACAAATAAACAGATTTTTCGAGACTCTTATATATTATCAAGCACACAAACGATCAAATTATCCATATCTTTCCTGTAAATTTTAAAAATTTCGCTGCAAACGGACGCCCAACTTTGGAATTTAACCCTTATCTCGGATCCATCTCATCATTGTATTTTTAAATTCTGTGATTATATCATTTTTATTTACACTTAAAATAATACGCAGCTAACATTGACTACCTTCTTTCAAAAATGCGCCTGAAACAGTTACTTTTCTTCTCCCTCTTCTTCTATTAATACGGCCAATGAACGTCCCACAGGAAATATTAGGGAATCAATATGGCTACCAGACAGATAAGTACATGAGTGTTTCACTCTCACCTTTTTTTCAATTCTCCATTTTTAAACAATTTTACTTATAGACATTTTTAATAGTTTGATACAATCTTTAAGTTACTGAGAAGTTAGAACAATTTATATATAGTATGTCTGGCCCCACTACCGTCCGTTGTTCGTTACAATTTTTAGTGTTAGCAATTTTATTTCAAACAGGCTATTCGTCCTCATCGACGGACCACTTTGATTACAGCTCATATTGTAATTTTTACATCACTTTTAATACTGAAGCAATTTTATTAATGAAGTCGACATGGCTTTATGGCTGCGACTCTAATGATAAACACTCAAATATTCTGAATAGCATAGATTAGTAAAAATCAGTGCCGTTCCATTATATCTACAGAGCTTCATAAAATTTAAACATGATCTTTAATTTGTTTGTTCCTTTCTGTGAATCTAACGATAGTATATTCCCGTTATATTTAGGTCCAAAGTGGACACATGGAATTAGGTATCCAAATGTAACACATATACATTAATAAGTAAACTAATGTACTTCTAATAACAGTAATAATAGCAAAATAATAAATTAGTATAATTTGATACTTTTATTCAATTATGACCTATTCTTATTATAAAGAATTTGAAGTTTCTTTTCATATTAAACCATTTCTGTACGTAACTTACGTTTTTTAAAAATTAATTCCTTATTACTGACAAGATTGTGTTGTGTGACGTATGAAATGAATCGTTAAAGTTAGTGGCGGATCTAGAAGTTAAAAACTGGAGGGAGCAGGCAAAACCCAGACTATGATAGATATGAGTTTACTATAAACTTTCAAAAATATATAAATAATAGTTTAAATTATTTTTGTCTCTCAAAAGCTGGAGGCCTAGGCCCTATCCCACCCCCTGGCTAGATCCGCCACTGATTAAAGTTAAACTGCTGCAAGCCACACTTTTATTGTTTTCCACAAATTAACGTAAAAGTTATTGTAACAACTTTGAGAACAATATAGCTGTTTCCTTTCTCACTAGAACTTCAACTGCCATCTCTTGGTGGTTTAATGAAACTATGGCTTACGTTTGTTTTATCTTAAAGGGAGGAGAGGGAGATTATATATCGAAGTGGAAGATGGTTTATATACCAATCAAAAGCACTAATGACACCTATTACAAAATTGTAATAAAAAATTTCCGAATGCATATACTGTGCGAGTTATATGAATATACAGGGTGTCCAGAAAATCCGTTTCCACCCCTAGAAATCGAAAACGATGAGACAGATGCCAAAGCAGGAAAACACGTGTTTGATCGTTTTAACAGTACAACGTATCAAACCAAAAGGTGTTGTCCAGGGCCACCCGCAGGGTCTCAGGCGGGATCCAACTCAAAAATTGCAAAAGGTAAGGGGGCCAAATAGCATATCGTTGGAAACCTGTTCGGAAGTGAAAGAAAAGGAACAAGTCTCGATTCTCTAAAATTACCTTGTGCAAAATGATCTCCGTTCAAAATGTCAGCAAAAACGTCATTGTGAAGTCTATGGCCACCCCCAAAAGGGTGACATCCAGAAGTCCTAAACGGCAGAAGTCCTAAAAATATAGGCACTAGAACGTAGCTAATTCCAACAGTAACAGCTATATTTGTATTACTAAGATTATTATTATCACTATCTGTTCTGCACTTATACACGAATTACATAATACAACATATTTCATTCTAAGAATCAATTACATAATTAGTTAAGAAATTCGTTTCTTTCGAATGGAGATACGAGAATCCCAATACAAATTCCTAAACAAAAATAAATAAATAAATAATGTTTAAAAAGCATATTTTACCAGACTTCTGAAACCAAGCAAACATTCAGAATTGCAATATATACTGTGCGGGGCGTATTTTATTAAGAGTAGGACAAAAATCCACCAAAGTTTACTTAATTACGACAAAAGCTCACTAGACATTTCACGAGTGAACATTAAATACCAACTGTATACATAAAGAACGCAGTAAATTTAAAATTGAACAAAGAACATTTATTATGCAATACAGTGGGTGACATTCATAAGTCCTAAACGGCACAATTCCTAAAAATATAGGCACTAGACCTAAATTTTAGGTCCTGTGCCATTTTTGCAGAAATTAATACATAGTCATTTAGGGGTGTAGCCTGCAAATTTTTCTAGGGGAGCAGGCTTTTTATATATTAAAAGCAAATCAAAAGTTTATTTCCAGATTACGAAAGCTTCAATAAGACAATAAATGTATACATATTACACATGTATCCTCGTCGCCAAAAGTGCCTTTACATCGCCGTGACGGGTATGTGACAGCGCAGTACTCTAAAGAAGGGGTGGTTGCATAAGAATTTGTGATTAATTTTGAAGAGTTTTTATTTTGACTAGGAAAATAACGTAGGTATAGGGAGTAAAGGCACAGATTTGAAGCATCAGTGCACTGTCATCTCTGAAAAGATTCGTATTATTGCCTTATATGTTAAGTTAAACACCACAACATCTGTCACTGATAGCGTAGATCATCTTACCTTTAAAATTGCCTCTGTAACCTATTTGTCCATACATTAATCTCCAGACATGATGTATAGAGAGGAGAAAGAAAGAGATACAACATCTGTAAGATTTATGTAATTCACTAAGGGACTATAGGAAACGACTAAGCTAATTACTGCTACTAGCACTTTTTAATCTTCAGGGATTTACTACGACATGTTCGCAAGACATTATTCTAAGTCCTAAATCTGTGCGTGAATTATTTCATTCGCCTCACTGTAATTATTTTAGAATGGAAACTGATTACGCTGAACGTGAAAATGTTTCTCGTAAAGCAAGGGCCGTAATAAATGTAAATAAGGTTCTCATTATTATATAAAACACATAAGTATTTATTCCGTGTATAGAACAATATAATACAGTAACTAAGCAACATCATAATCACTAACGCCCGCAGGATTTTTTCCAACGGGTGGAGGGGAAGTCCGATATAGAATTTTTCGTTTTATTCCCTATATATATTAATAGTCATAACATATATCATTGATAGCGTATATCGTCTTTCGCCACTGTAGCCTATTAGTCAGAACATTCATCTCCAGACATGATGTCGAGAGAATAGAAAGAAATAGATATGAACAGTGGTGTAACTAATTTTACTGTGCCCTGGATCGATCGATCATCGATTTACTCATACTTCCCCAGGCCCCTTGCCACAGGTATTTCAGCTGCTGCGTTTTATATAGGTTCCATGTCAGAAGGACCAAACAAAAGGGCAAAGACAGAAAGACCAGAGTAAAAAGGGCCCTGCGTCAAATGAGCCCGGGTCGACAGGGGCCCCGCTACAAAAGGGCCCGAGTCAAAAGATCTCCGCAACAAAAGGGCACGAGTCAAAAGGCCCTGCGTCAAACGCACTCGGGTCAAAAGGGTCCGAATCAAAACGCCCCTCATAAAAAGGACCCGGGTCGAAATATCAATGCAACAAAAGGGCCCGAGTCAAAAGGCCCCGAATCAAAACGACCCTCATAAAAAAGCCCGAGTTAAAAGGGACTCCGCTACAAAAGAGCCAGAGTCAAACGACCCTGCGTCAAAAGGGACAGAGTCAAAAGTGGCCGAATCAAAACGCCCCTCATAAAAAGAGCCATAGCCAAAAGGAGCTCGCGAGAAAAGGATCCGAGTCAAAGGGCCCTGCGTCAAATGAGCCCGGGTCAAAAGGGGCTCTGCTAAAAAAGGGTCCGAGTGAAAATGACCCCACATCAAAAGGGCCCGGGTCAAAAGGTCTCCACAACATAAGTCCCGAGTGAAAACGCCCTTCATAAAAAGGAGCAGAGTCAAAAGGGGCACCGCTACGAAAGGGCCCGAGTCAAACGGCCATAAGTCAAAAGGTCACGGATTAAAAAGGCCCTATTCAAAAGAGGCCAAATCAAAACGCACCTCAAAAAAGAGCCCGGGTCAAAAGGGTTCCACGACAAAGTTACCTGAGTCAAAAGACCCTGCGTCAAACGGACCCGGGTCAAATAAAGCCGGAGTCAAACGGCCCCGCGTCTAAAGGGCCCGGGTCGAAAGGTCTCCTCAACAAAAGGGCTGGAGCCAGAAGGCCCGAATCAAAAAACCCCTCATCAAAATGGCCATAGTCAAAAGGGTCTCACGACAAAAGACCCGAGTCAGAAGGACCTGCATTAAACGCGCCTGGGTCGAAATGGGCCCCGTTACAAAAGGGCCCGAGTGAAATCGGCCCCACATCAAAATGGACCTGTTCAAAAGGTCTCCACAACAAAAGTGCCCGAGTCAAAAAGCCGTGCGTCAAAAGGGTGCTGGTTTAAAGGGCTGGAGTCAAAAGGGGCCGAATCAAAACGCCCCTCATAAAAAGAACCCAAGTCAAAAGTGTTCCACGACAAAGGGACCCGAGTCAAAAGGCCCTGCGTCAAACGGACCCGGGTCAAATAAAGCCGGAGTCAAACGGACCCGCGTCAAAAGGCCCGGGTCGAAATATTTCGTCAACAAACGGACCCGAGACAGAAGGCCCGAATCAAAACGCCCCTCATCAAAAAGGCCCGGGTCAGAAGGTCTCCGCAAACAAAAGGGCCCGAGAATCGTTTGTTAACACAACGCAAAAATTTGAGATTTAGATAGCATTAATAAACATAACAATTATAATGATGTCTGCAGAATTTTTGTGTATACTGGTACGGAATGACAACCAACGTAAGTAACAGAGGCGACTCTTGAAGGAAGTGACATTGGTAAAAATTAACATTTTACGAACGCAATCCACAAGAAGTTAACTGCACAAATGTATGATGGAATTTCATTTACGGTGGAAAACATTAACGGTCTCAAAACAAAAGATCAAGCAAAACTAGTGATGAGCGCAAGAGTCTTGGTCTTGCAGTTTTTGCAAGAGTCTTGCATGCAAAACCAAGACCAGGAATCCCGATGCAAGACCAAGACCAAGACCAAGGAGTGCAAGACCAAGACCAAGACCAAGACCACACCTGCAAGACAAAGCCCAAGACCAAGACTCTTGCGCAAGAGTCTTGCACAAGTACCGGTTCGGTGGTATAGCAGTCACATGTGGTTATACGGGTCCCTGGTTGGATTCTAGCATGCGCCATGGAAACCTTTTAGTGGGCAAACACCGTGTGCGTGGGTTTTCTCGGCAGAGACCTCCATGGGCCGGGCCTTGCCCGAGGACCGAAGCCCGGCCCTGCCCATGGGCCGGGCCTTGGGCGGGCGGATTCTATTATTTCTTTGGGTCGGGCCGGGCTTGGCGGTCCGACACTAATTTCTTTTCAGGTCGGGCCGGGCTGGGGCCGATTAATTGCAATTCTTTAATAATTATTGACATTCGTTAAACGATAATTAGAATAAAGGCAAACGTTGAAGTGTGCCCGTGAAAAATGCTACAAAATGAAAATTTGAAAATTTATCGAGCCCGGGCCGGGCTTGGGCCAAGAATTTTAAAAAAAATTATCGGGCCGGGCCGGGCTCGGGCCGAAAATCTCCAAAACGTTTCGGGTCCGGGCTGGGCCTGGCCTACGTACATTCGGGCTGAATTGGGCTCGGGCCGAAAACTTTGGCCCGTGCAGGTCTCTATTTCTCGGTGTTTTGATGTTCTCTCCTACTTTCTTCAATCCACTATTTCATTCATTTTTCATGAATACCGTCTCCCTTAGCCTCGATGCATAATCGTGGGACGTTAAACTAGATATTTCGTTTCGTTTCAAAACATATTAGTGGTGTTTTTCTTCCAAAACTAAAGTGAAATGTAGTATTGAACATTGGTAATACCGTACACCATAGGTGTCGACTACATTGGTATGGCCTTGGCTCCCATACTCAAGCATCCGTTGGCGTGGGAGACCCGGGTTCGATTCCCGGCGGGAGCTCATGTGGTTCGGATTCCACGTTAATCAGTAGGTCCACGTCTCATATGGCCTCGCTGCTGAAAGGGACGCTAAACTAAAATCAACTCAACTCAACTCAAGCATCCGTTGGGAATTTTTGTGTGCTCATAAAATTAATATCGAAATAACATTTTCATGACATTGAAAAAACTTAATACATGTGACCGCAAGTTTGATTTCATGGGCGGATGCTTATACGTTGAATAATTGTTTATCAATATAACTTTTAGCATCCTTAGGTATACAACACATCGAGGATTGAGCGATATAACGTTATCCTACAACAATAAATCTATGTTATAAAATTGAAAGTGACTATTTGTGTGACTCCAAATCTCTTGAACCACCCAACCGATCTCGATCAAATTTTCAACATAGATGGAGTTTGTAGATGGAGTTTGAGCCTGGGAGTGTTTTCATCATTTCACTTTGACGGTAAGCTTAGGAGAGGGGAGAAGGGGGAGTTATAGAATAATAAATAATACTTAATAACTTCAACCAAACGAGTAATCTCGATCAAATTTTTAACGTAGATGAGGTTCAAGCCTGGAACGTTATATGTCAGTTCAGTTTGATGGTAGAACCTAGGGGGAGAAGAGCGAAAGGGTATATATATATATATATATATATATATATATATATATATATATATATATATATATATATATATATATATACTTAATAATTCTTGAACCACCTGACCGAACTCGATCTTATTTTAAGATAGATGAGGATCGGGCCTGAGATGGTTTCTGTCATATCACTTTGATCTTGAAGTTTAGGGGAGAGGGAGAGGAAAGATATTTAAAAATGATGGAAAATGACCGACATTGAAATGGAATCTATAGTTTTGGGGACCGCTAAGGTAAACAACGATACTTCCGGTGCTGTTTAAATCAAAATTCAGCCCCGTAGCTTGGCGGAGGGGAGGGGAGATATATAAAAATGATCGAAAATGGCGAATATTAGTGTCGAATCCGTAGTTTTTGAGGTCGCTGAGTTGAATACTGAGACTTCCTATACCATTTACGACAAAATTCAGCCTCGTAATTTGAGGAAGAGGGAGATGCATAATAATGATTAAAAATGACCAAATATTAGTGCCGAATCCATAGTTTTCGTGGTCTCTGACACAAACAGTGACACTTGTGATGCCGTTTAAATCCAAATTCAGCCCGGCAACTTGGGGAGGTGGAAAAGAGGGAAACAAAAATAATCGAAGATGACCGATATTAGAGAGCGCTTTACTAATAGTAAAAAAGTGATTGACTAACTAATATATATATATATATATATATATATATATATATATATATATATATATATATATATATATATATATATATATATATATATATAATTATTATTATTATTATTATTATTTTAGTTTAACCCAACAAAGTAGATACTTGATGCTAGTAATTTATATTCACAAGTGAGACTTCAAATAACTTGGAGTTTGATGCCCTTATTTTTATTTCTAATACAGGTCAAAAGTATTTATATAAATTGAGTCTACACAAGACATAGACAGTTGAGTCGTTTTCAGTTTTCCCTCAAATTATTCTAAAATATTAAGAGGTTTGATTATAATAATTATCATTTTAATTTTCTTTCCCTCTTATTTTGGTCAATATTGCTAAACATATCATCATCATAATAGCTATTCTGCTATTATTGGCAGGTTATTTGCTTCAACAGACAAGGTTTGACGTTCGGTGGTCCTCAGCTAGTCTCTTCGTCTTGACGTGGCAATTTTCTGTTTCAATACCTTATTTCAAATAGTCTGCTTCGCTCCCTTCCTCTTTTTCCTTCCACAATACTCTCTAGCACGTCCCTCGTAATACAGTTCCTCGTCAGCCAATATCCTAAACAGTTCCCTTTCCCCCTCTTAACAATATCTAAAATTCTTTTTTTCTCCTACTGCTAATATTTCTAACACCTCATTCGTTTTCGTTCAACACGGCTAATTCTCTCCTTTTTTCTCCATGCCCATGTTACGAAAGTCTGCAATTTTTTCATCGTTTTTGCATAATATGAATGTGTCTGCCCCATAGAGTACATATTGGAATCAGTAAAACATAGATTCAATATTTAATTGGAAGTTTGTTTAATACAAGAATTAGCTAATCGTGGTTGGAAAGAAAAATCTGACGCCTTTAGAGTGTAAAAATAATTTTGCAATTCATGGTATTTCAAGAATCTGTGCCGTCTGATTTTTTTTCATGCACCTCAGGGGTAGCCTCCTCAGTTTGGGAACCAGTGGAGTGTCGGATCTATTAAAAAAATATATAAACAAATTACGAAGCTTCGTGATTTAGGCATATCTTATAAGTAGTGAAGCATGGGCACCCATTAAAAAAAATAAAGGTCATAACCTATGTTGTACGCTATCATACTTACACGATGTTAAATTATATTACATTTAGAAACATACATTGTATTTCCGTTACTACTGGTGCTTTGTAGAGTTTATTATCCCTTATATCCATAGTAAAATTTACCTATGAAAAGCTTGAGATTTCTTAAATGCAAGACTTGCAAGACTCTTGCATGTAAGACCAAGACCAAGACCAAGGGTTCCAGTGCAAGACCAAGGCTCGATGTGCAAGACCAAGACCAAGACCTTGCATTTGCTCATCACTAAACAAAACACATCAATCACTTTTTGTTCATTGTTATGCATATTGTGATTATTATTATTATTATTATTATTATTATTATTATTATTATTATTATTATTATTATTATTATTATTATTATTATTATTATTATTATTATTATTACTATTATTATATTACTTTTATTATTATTACCATTTTTATTAATAATAATATGCAAGGTCAGTGGTAGCCCATGCCTTCAAACCAGTATACGCCACTGTTTGAAACTATGAACTCTACATTAAGATAGTTCGTCTTTCGATCATTTTATGTTCGAAGGTGTGCAAGGGTGTTTTACCCCTTCCCCCAAAGCATGAAAAGCAAACAATATTTTCGCGAACAGAGTCAGGGGCAGAAAAAGGGACACACACACAACACACACAGCTCGCTGTGTAGCTGCAAGAGACCTATGGGTAACTATAGTTGCCCTCTTGTTACAAGGGTTGAGTCAAGTAGTAGGTATCAAGGTCAGTTCCTGCAGTTGAACACGAAGTTGACTGTTAGAAAACAGAAGCATATAACTAGTCTCTTCTGTTTACTTTTCACGAATATTTTTCACCTTCATGTGTACAGGTCACGTCTGGCGTACATTTAAAAGGCATGCTGTGTCAAGTATATATTCCCAGAAAGATATGAGTACTCAAAAAGCAAAAACCTGTAGCTACTTTTGTTTTCCTTTTTCTATTAGCCAGTGGAAGCGTTGTTTCAACATCCTTCTTGTAGCTTGCTTAGTATTCACTTCCACTTTATAGTTGAGCTTTCGGCTATGAATACTAGGGATGGCCACATTTTTTCGAAAAATACTTTTTCGAAAAATGAATTTTTCAAAAACGAAATTTTTTTCGAAAATACGAAATTTTTTTCGAGAAACGAAAAACGAATTTTTTCGAAAAACCGGAAAACGAAAACTACCGAGAAACGGAAAACGGATAATTTTTGTAAAACAAACTGAGTTTATTTCATTTGTTAGTACTTCCAAACTATAGTATACTATGCATACGTATAGGAAGTCTTATAGAAGGGCTATGTTCATCTGTCTGCCTATCCATCCGTTCGTCTGTCAGCTGGTATCAGAGCAAGAGCGGCAAGAAATAGCGAGAAGCATACATGTAAGTTTGCAACACGAATAGATTCATCTAATGCATTTGACTTTTATTTAATAATCCAGAAATGGTAGAGATCTATCGCTTTCTGCTACATTGTTGATCAACACAGAACGCAAACGGTAACATATAGAAAGACGCGGTTTTCCAGAACCAATTCAGTGTCCCAAGAATATATTCAATGTTCGCCCTTATTACACTTGCAGCTTAAGCTATGTATAAGTGTCGAAAGTCTTGGGAATGGCTTTGTCCGTCTGTCTGTCGAGAGGTGTCAGAGCAAAACAGTAACAAATATTCAGAAGTAGTTTCTTGTGGTCGATTTAGAGCCCCTAAAATAGGTTCGATCTCCTAAATTAACCCTCCATTTAAAACTGTAAGTGGTTCAAATACCACTTTTGGTTTCAATTTGTATCGCTATAGAACGAAAAGAGTAATAGATAGCGAGAAGCGATTTGTTGCAAACAACTTAGCGTCTTAAGGCAACATACAACTATCCACAACATTCAATCAAAACCAGAAATTGTTTATATTTACTATTATTTCCGGTTTTAATACTGAATTACGAGATATCGAGATGTAGATTTTGGCAATCGATTCAACTACCTAGAAATAGCTGTATCTTTTCCATTAATCCTCTATTCAGATCGGAAGTTGTTTAAAATAATCATTTTCGGTTCAACATTGATCGATATAGAACAAAAATAGTAATAGATAGCCACAAGTGTTTTTTTTAAAAAAAACGAATCTATACAGCGTCTCAAGAGTATATAAGCTATATTTCATCTCAACGCACAATACTATCGAAATTGAAAGTGGCTTAATTTACTAGTATATTCAATAGGGATTCAATACGGATTTTTATAAAGCAAAAGATTGAGGAAATAGTGATGCGGTTTTTCGCGATCGACTAAGCGTTCTAAGAATAGGCTCTACCTTCTCCCTTGATCTCTATTTACACCAGAAGTGGTTCAAATTAACGATTACAAGTTTCAACATTAATCGCCACAGAACAAAATTGGTAATAGATAGCGACAAGTGGTTCATCTACAATCGATTCAGGTTCTCAAGAGGAAATACAATTACAATCCACAACACTCCACAAAGGCAGAAATGGTTGAAGGTTATTACTATTTTTGATTTTATAGGTAATACTAATTTCCATAGAGCTAAATCGGTCAGAGATATCGAGATGCATTATAAAAAAAATAATCCAGCATCCCAAGAATAGATTCCACCTTCTTCGTTAACACTTTATTTGAACCGAAAGTGTTCAAATTAACCATTTCCGGTGTTAACACTTGTAGCAATAAAACAAAATTGTAATAGATAGCGACAAGCAATTTTCTGGAATCAATTCAGGGTTTTAAGAGAACATATCTTCATAACCTGTACCACTCTTCTGAAACCGGAAATGCTTGATATTTACTACTACTTTCGGTTCCAATACTTATATTCATAGAACAAAAACTATAAAAGATATCGAAAAGTTTTCTGAAATCGATTCAGCATCCTAAAAATAGATTCCGTCTCCTCCCTTAACCCTCTATTCAAGCCGGAAGTGGTTCAAATTAGCCATTCCTGCTTTCAATATTTATCGCCATAGAACAAAAACGATAAGTGATAGCTAATAATGGCTTTTTATATGGATTCAGCATCCGAGGAACAGATTCTATCTTTGATCTTATTAATCTATTCCAACCAAGAGTTTTAGTTGTGCTACTTGTTGTACTGAAGTTTTGAATATTCAATTCACATGGATTGCAAGTCTGCCGCAGTTTTATACTGAGAAACGAAATTCATTTGTTTCTCTACAAAAACAGAGAGCAGGAAAAATGTATCACAATCAGGGGGGATCCAGGGGTCGATCGCCCCCCAGAAGAGAACACTCCTATTTTATATATAAATAAAACCCATCCCAGAGTTGGAGCTCGTAAAAATAGCTCTAAGTAGCAGTATTACAACCTCCCCCCCCCAGAAGTCCGTCCTGGATCCGCCCCTGATCACAACTCCCGGTTTCAGTATTGATCACCATAGAGCAAGCATAGTAATAGCGAGAAGCATGAATTCATTACCTTCGCAATAGACTCTCTCTAAGTTTTATCCTGTGGTAGAAATTTGCTACCACTTCTAATTTCAATAGTGATCACCATAGAGCAAAACTAATAAAAGATAATGAGATATGTTTATATATATGAACCCAGGATTCGAAGATTGTCATATCGATCGCTATCCCTCTATGTAAACCGGAAATAGTGAGAAACTACCATTTCCGATTTCATAGTAAAGAAAAGGCGATAGCCGGAAGCAGTTTTTGATATGGATTCTGTGCCACAATGGTTGTTTCCATCTCTAAGTTTAATGCAACCGAAACTGATAAATACTTATTTAATACTATATCTCTGGTTACAATCTTTTTTTCTCATAGAACGAGAGAAGTACTAAGAAGCGACAAACGTTTTTTTTTAATGTATAATTTCATAATTCCAAGAAAAGATTTCAAGCCCTTGCAACTGGTCTTGTGGCTAGCGCGTATTCCTTTGATGCACAGGGTCCCGAGTGGGAAAACATTGAACGTGTTATGGTGGTTCGGATTCCACTTTATAATGTAGGTCCACGTCCTGTATAGTCTTGCTCGATTCTGAAAAGGGACGCTGAGCTTCAACAAACAACCAAATAAAAAATATTTCATCTTAGTAGTATTCTTCTACTGAAGTTAGTAGCAGTAAAAACTAATACGAAAACGAAGACCCACCTATTTAAAATTTGAATTCTCGTTTGATGAGATTATTATAGTCAGATACTTAGTTCTTTGTCTTACCGTATATAAAACATCTTTAGAACAAATAAACCATTCAATAGTATTTTGTTAGTATTAAATTGCCTATTTTTGAAAGCAATCAAATTTTTTTGATACTGACTTAATTAGTTATAGAAAATAAGAGAAATGAATGGGGGATCTTAGTGAGAAGTCTTTAGTATCAGTACATATAATCACTTCATGTTTCATATTTTGTTAAAATCAATTCTTAAAAGTCAATTTATTACAGAGTTGCCTGATACTATCACGATCAGTTTATACAGGATCCTTCTATTTGGTAATTTGGTAATCTTTTTTTACATTATCAAATATAATGTCTGGCTAATTGCTGTATCGCCGGACTAATTTTAGGAAATTTACCGGGTCAATTTTAGAATTTATTTAAGATTATGAGGAAGAGTGATTGAAAGTCAGGTAAGGGAAATAGTAAAAGCTCAGATAGTGGTTGTATTTGCTGGTTGTTTTTGATGTTGTAAGCGGCACTGTATGTGGAGACGGATGGACTATTTCGCGGAGAGGTACTTGTTTTACTATAGGGATCCATAGATTGTAAAATGTATAGATAAATTTGAGCAAATCTTTAATTTGACCATTTCATGTCGAGAACAGAAACCAACAAACCCCTGTGGGGCTTCTAACCCGTTCCTACTACTATCACTACCCCTACTCCTACTACTACTACTACTGCTACTCCTACTTATACTGTGGATCCGTATAGTAAAACTGCGCACCTAATAACATAATCTAACGTAACTTAATGTAATCCAACCAAATATAACCGAATGCAGTATATTTTGCTCCATTTTTTCGATTTTCAAATTGGTCCGGCGATTCAGCAGTAATGCCATATTGTCGATAACACATTAATAATCACTAGTAAATAATTACTTTTTAATATTCTGTAAAATATAAATTTTACACTGTTTACCTTTGTGAATTATTATTTCTAATTTATATCCCCCAAGAACCGAGAACCAAGGGTCTGTGGATCACAATATTTCATGCTGAGCTCGCACGCGTACCAGACTTGTTAAAGTCTATGACCATATCACCTTTGACCAATATCGGATGAGATTAACGCGTTTTAATGAAATTTATTCATTTAACTAAGTTCAAGTCCAAATTTTCTGAACAGTATTTTGAGAAAAAAATACTGCTACAGGCTAGTCAGAGCATCAGTGCAACTGTGTACTCTCAGCAGTTGAGCAGTGTTAAAAAAAAAATGAAGACTCTGGAGCCAGCACTTCTGAATCGCAAAGGGGTCCTCCTCTTACAGGACAACGCTAAGCCCCTACTGGGATAACCCGGGACACCATTCTACACTTTGGATGGGAAACACTATTGCATCCGCCATACTCCCCGGACATTGCACCGTCCAATTACCACCTGTTCCATTCCTTGGACAATCAGCTTAGAGGACACCAGTTGAAATCCCTAGTAGAGGTGCAAAATGCACTTGATACCTTTTTCGATTCACGGCCCACCAAGTTCTACCGCGATGGAATACATGGCCTACCAAAACGTTGGCAGAAGGAGACTATTTTTGATCTTCCAGGTATGTCTTAGGTTAAATATCGATGTTTGAAGGTGTTGGGTGAAAAAGCGACAAATCTTTCTTGGTTACCTTTATAGTTACTAAGCTCGTCAAGATCTACCACCTTACCAAGTTTGGTAAAAATTGGATGAGTTCCATCTTTCGCGCTTTAATGAAATTTCTTGATTTCACTGATTCCAAACCTAACATTGATAGCTAATAACTCAGGAACAAAAAGTCTGTACATCATAATATTTTACATGAGCTTCCATGGATACCAAGCTTGTCAATATTTACTATCCTACCAACTTTCGTCAAGATCATTTGAGTTTAATCAAATGCGACTTAGTGAAATTTCTTGATATCACTAACTTAAAACACAAATTTGATTAGCAATAACTCTGGAACCAAAGTCCCAAACACCATAATATTTAACGTGTGTACTAAATACATTGCAGTCCATTACCACACTAATTTTGGTCGTGATTGGATGAGTTTCGTCAATAGTAGGCACTACACACTATCCTTTCATTAGATCGAGCGCGTCCGTGGTTTAGTGGTTAGCGTACGCGCCTTTAGCGTGTGAAACCCGGGTTCGATTCCCGGCGGGAGCTCATGTGGTTCGGATTCCACGTTAATCAGTAGGTCCACGTCTCATATAGCCTCGCTGCTGAACAGGACGTTAAACTCAAAATCAACTCAATCTTTCATTAGATCCAAATCCAATGAGCACGGTAGCTCAGTGTTAGAACGCTTACCTCTAGTGCATTTGATCCCAGACCAAGTAATTTCGTGGGAGACAACATCGTGTCCATGTATTTTCCCGGGGTACTCCCATTTCCTCCCACATTATCATTCCACGAATTCCGAAAACTTTTCGAGAAACGAAAAATCATCAAAAAAAGGAAAACGATTTTTTTCGAAAAACGATTTTTTCGAAAAAACGGAAAACAAGGTTTTTTTTCGAAAAATGAAAGACGAAAAAATTTCCGAGAAACAAAAAACATTTTTTTCGAAAAACGAACGAAAAAACGAGAAATGAAATTTCGGAAAATCGAAAAACAGATTTTTTAAAAAGGCCATCCCTAATGAATACCACCGCGACAAGTCGTGGTTCTTATGATAGTGGCGTATTTTCGTCCGGAGAAATTATGGAAATAATAAATAATGTAGACCGATGCTTTTGAAACGGACGATGACTGTAGTTTGTAAGAAGATTCTAGCATCAATTTATATGACACACATACCTCTTTTCATATAACATCGCTGTTGAACAGGACGTTAAACTCTGAATCAAAACTCAACACATACCTCTTTCTATTTAAAAATATTGTGTGGTATACAATATTCGGAATTCAAGATGGCTGCCATGATGTGCACTAAATCATTTAACGCAGTTTATACACGAATGCCAAATTGTAACATTTACTTTTACTCCGTCTATGCGTCTCTTTTTTACAGCCCTGTCATAATACTTTCCCTATTTGATACATATGTAAAACATAGCATACCCTGTCTCAAACAGATGAAGTGTCAAAAATAAATTCACATTCTCATTTGTGGGAATATTCAAATCTAAGTTGAAGTGTAAAATCATAACCTTTTACATTTAAAACAATATTGTGTGATATGCAATATTGCGGAATTCAAGATGCCTTCCATGGTGACCACACTCCAAATCAATGCAATTGACATTCGTTATTATTGTTCTGTCCCAATACTTTTCAGTAACCCTGTATACAGATCCACATGTCTTCTCACAGCAAAATTAAACTAATGTTTTCCACAGAATATTTTTCATACTAATATTTATTTTTATACTTTGATCCAGGAGTAGAAATGGAATTTTAGAAGTAAGGGAAAAGTCAGCAATAGATAAAGTTTGATTGGGCTATGTCACGAGAATACAAACTCAGAAAGACGGTAGTTAAGGGCGGACTGGCCGGGGCCCTTAGGTCGCAATTGCGGCCTAGGCCCTCTAAGAAAACAATGATGAAAAAATAAAGAAAGAAAGAGAAAGAAAAGCTAAAACAAAAGAGAGCTAAATAATTCGGTAGCTCAGTGTTATTATGCTACCAACACACACTCTTCTTCCACCCTTCCATCAATCAGTAGGTTATCTTTTTTAATAGGGTCCTTTCGTTACTAGATTTGTGGCTAGGTCCATTTTTCACTATGGTTTTTTTATTATCAGAAACTGTGATTTAGTTTGTACCTGTGGCCTTGGGCCCTTCTTTCAATATATTGGACAGTTGGGTCCTTCTTTCATTACATTGAGAAGTTGCGGTCCTAGGCATGTTTTTCATCATGTTGAGCTGTTGGGACCTGGGACCGTTTTTCATAATGTTGGGTAGTTGCGGCCCTTTCAAGGTTGAAGACTGGTGCCTGGTTTGTAGCTGGGTTCATATTTAACCACAGGCTGATTGGTTCTTTATGGATGTTAATAAAACGTGTAGGTCTATATTTGATAATTCAAAAATGGGAAAACAGCGCATTTTTAAAAATTTATTTTCTATCAACAAGTTTACAAAATAACAGGAGAAAACAGTGAAAGACGCCAAGAAAGCGGTCATTTTCAACATAATGGTTGATTCTATCCAAGATGTTTCAGGGCTTAATCAGCTGGCTATAGTAATTCTCTGCGTTATAAACGGTCAAGTATTTGAGCAGCTGTTAGTAGTTGTAAACAGCTTGGGCGTCTCTGGCGGGGGCGAGGGGGACGCGTCCCCCCAATATTTTGAAGTACAAAATATTCAATATTTTGTTTTAATTTAATTTATTTACTAACGACAGAATAACATATAAATAATAATAATTATATTTGTTTGTCATATAATATTCAGGCTGTGTAACAGAGTTCTTGATATGCCTCACGGGGTCCGTGAAGGTAAGCAGAAATGTAAAAAATGGAATTAAAGATAATAAACAGGTTGGGCTAGATAGTACCATTTAAATAACTTTCTTTGATGTCCTCCCCAAATTCTATATACCAGAGACGCCAGTGGTAAACAGTGACACTACAAGACAAGTAACTTATAATGAAATCAAAAGAGTACTTTGTGACAAAAATGTTTTGATGCTTATGATGATATTGTAAGTTGCTTTTTTGATGGAGCTGCTAACTTCAGTGGATGCTATTAAGGAGTTAAAGCATTACTTGAGAAGGATAATCCTGAAATCATTTACACCCAATGCATGGCTTATGCTCTTAATTTCGTTATGACAAATTCGACTGAGTAGATCCCTGAAGCTGCAAATTTATTTGAAACCAGTGCCATGTTCTGTCTGAATACTACAAAAGAAAGGATGTTTCTAAGAAAATGATTGATGCAAGCCACGAGGGACATGACAGACTACGAAAGTTCAACAAGTTGGTACAACACGATGATGGAGCAGAAACAAGGCACTGAATGCAGTAGTGGACACTAAAGAGTTTCGCTACGAAACATGAAGCCAAGACGAGGACGACTGTCTATCATCAAGATTTCTTTCATTTTTATTGTTCCTCAGTGATGATGTACAGAACAGGGGTTTTAATGCGAAATGAAAATTTTAAGCTAAACTTTGCTGAATAAATGGACAGAATTTAACACTGTAATGAGGACTTCTATGTTTCAGGACTTATTTACGGAAACGGAGCCTGTTTCAAAATACCTGCGGTCTCACGGATTGGACTATCTTACAACCTGGAGACTTCTAGGCAATTTGCAGCAGCAGCTTCAGAAGAAAATAGAGGCAAAAGATGTCTGTTTAATGCTTTACGAAAACACAAAAAATATTTTGTGTGAAAATAAATCAACAGCTTGCGCAATCTGGTGTAGAGATAGCAATGGAAAAAGACTTTTTGCACAGAAGAATCTTAAAGAAGAAGAAAATGCCAGGAGAGCAGATGAACTGGAAAAGAACTTAAATATAAGTGAAAATTATTTATTCAGAATAAAAAAACTTCAACGAAATTTCAGCAGCCGAAAGAACTCCAAATACTGGAACTTAAGCACTTTTCAGAAATCAAGAAGAATGGTGTATCTGCAAGAGCTTTTAGAGTTCTTCCGAAAAAAAAAACTAAATATAAAACAGGAGAAAATATACAAAGAGCTCCAACAGTTCTGTGTCGTGTATTTCACTGTCACAAAACGTTCTCGTTTTTGATGATCCTGAAGATAATGATGCCCCTGAATCCGTAGAAGATGATGATGATTATGCATCTGAGCATGCTATGGAAGATGGAACATCTTTGGACGGGATTCACGGTAAGAGTGATAATGATGCTGCAAACACCTTTTATAAAAATTGTTTGTCATGTGCAGGGAAAAATTTGTACCAATTTCCGTCAGTCTAGTTGCTTTAATAATTTACACACTGTATACAAACATGCGTTGTCTCTACCATGCACACAAGTGACATGTGGAATGTGCTTCTCAAAGTTAAAGTTAGAGTAAACAAATCTCAGAGCTAGTTTGTGTGAAGACATTTGGACACATTTTTGCTAATGAATATGGAAAGAGACATGTTAAATTTAGTGTCTTTGAACGAAGTTATTCAGGAACTCCGCGATTCATAAGCTGAACTGCAAAGGATCTTAACTTTTAAAAATTATTAGTTGTTTAGTGGTTCAGCAGTGTTTATCATTTTCAGTAAAACTATCGTGTTCATTCCACAGTAAAAGTTATTATTAGTTGTTTAGTGTTACAATTTTTAGTAAGCTGTCCTGTTCATTCCATAATAAAAGTTACTCGCTATTATTTTTTTAGTGTTTTAGCTACTATACAGAGTGTCTCAAAAGTCTCATTGCATACGCTAACTCTCTTATTATCAGAGTTATAACAAAATATAGGCAGGAAAACGGTCTCCAAATATGATGTTTTCAGTCTAAAGTGAAAGAATTTTTCAAATCGGACAAGCCGTTTGGGCTGTACACTCTATATGCGCCCAATGTTAGATGAAAATGCAACGTTACCATTTACCCAGACCCACAACATAAATGAATGAAGTTAGTGTCTATTAAAAACATTATATTTGTAGGCGGTTTCCCCTCTTACATTTTGTTGTAACTCTGATAACAACAGAGTTATCAATGTCAGGGGACTTTTTAGACACCCCGTGTGGCAATGCAATAATAATTATAAAATATTCTCTTGAAAGTTTGTTTCTGGAAATCCTGTGCTTACTGTGACATCAAATTTTCAACGACCAATGATAAATTATAGCTTGCAAAAAATATCAAGTAACAACGAATTTACAACTGCACAACGCGATGGCTCATCGCAGATGTTCATTGTACGCAGTGGCGCAACCAGGATTTTATTTCGGGAGGGGCCAAGAATATCCAGTACAGTAGTCTGCAAACGACGTGCTGCACCATTTGATGTGGACAAAATTGAAATTTTGAATTCTCCTCATCACAAGCAATTTAGTTATCTTTATTATTAACATGCTAAAAAACCTTAAAATGAAAATTCCAATTCACAAATTCCCTATTATTAACGGTTACAAGTTTTAAAATTTGCGCTATAGTAAATATTTTGAACATCTTTATTTTTGCATAAAATGACGCACTCTTTACTAACATTTATTACTCCAAGAAATTAATGTAGGGGTTTTCACTGGGTATTTCTCCTTTCGTACAGTGCTTTGACTTAATTCAATATTCATTTATGCTTTGATCTATTTTGAAATTTCACCAAAATTTGTCTGCAACGCTGCTGTATAAGATAGACAAGGTTTGCTTCGGAGAGGGCATGGGCCCCCGAGTTCATAGCTCGTTGCGCCACTGATTGTCCGTTATTTTAGAAATTGGTGTTATAGTCTGAGCTCCCTCCATAGTAACCGCGGCCTAGGCCCTAATACACCCAGTCCGCCTATGATGGGAGTGCAAGCAATCTTTCATGGAGAACGACTTAAGCGATAGCGATTGTTCCAAAACAATCAACAAGCAAACAAAACTAATATTATCATTCAAATTTCCTATTTGTTATTAATAACCACAGATATATTTCCTTCATTTGCATAAACACTTCAACTTACTAAGGGGACACAATCCTCTTTTGCATGCCTGATCTCCACTCTTGCCTTGATCTCAACCTTTTTACACGTGGAACCGTATTTACCGGGCCCTTTGGACGCGGGGTCTTTCTGACTTGTGTCTTTTTGACGCAGGGCCCTTTTTACTCGCACCCAGTTGACGCCTGGCCGTTTTGACCCGTGCCATATTGTAGTAGTGCCCCTTTTGATCAGGGCCCGTTTGACGAAGTTTCTTGCTGACTCTGGCCGTTTTGTCGCAGAACCCTTTGGACCCGGGCCCTTTTGACGCAGCGTCCCTATAACTCGGCTCCTTTTCTTGCAAATCCCTTTTGACCCGGGCCCTTTTAACGCAGGGCCATTTTGTAGCAAAGTCCTTTTTACCTGGGCCCTTTCGACGCGGGGCTGCTTTGATTCGGGCATTTTGTAGCGGGCCCCCTTTTGACTCGGGTCCGTTTGACTTAGGGCCCTTTTGACTCGGGCCCTTTTGTCGTGGTACTCTTTTAACCCAGGCCCTTTTCATGAGGAGCGTTTTGATTCGGCCCCTTTTCACTCGGGTCCTTTTGTTGCGTAGACCTCTTGAACCAGCCACTTTTGATAGGGGGCCATTTGACTCGGGTCCTTTTGTAGCGGGGCTAATTTTCACTCGGGCCCGTTCGACGCAGAGCCCTTGCGACTCGAGCCCCTTTGTACTGGGAACCTTTGACTCGGGCCCTATTGATGAGGGGTGTTTTTATTCGGGCCCGTTTGACGCGGGGCATTCTTACTCGGGTCATTTTGTCGTGGGACCCTTTTAACACGGGCTCTTTAAATGAAGGGCGTTTTGATTCGGGTCTTTTTGACTCAAACCCTTTCGTTGCGGTGAGGTTTTAACCCGGGCATTTTGACGAAGGCCATTTTGACTCGGGCCCTCTTTTTAGCGCGGCACCTTTTGACCCGGGTTCGTTTCAGGCAGGTCTTTTTTGACTCGGGCTCTTTTCTCGTGGGAATTTTTTGACGCGGCCCACGACAATTCTAGCCCTTTTGACTCCTGCCCTTTTCTTGCGGAGAAGTTTGACCCAAGCCCTTTTTTCGCGGGTCCGTTTTGACTCGTGCCCATTGTAGAGGGGCCACTTTTGACTTCTGCTCTTTTGTTATGGAGACCTTTTGTCCCGGGCCCATTTGACGTGGGAAAGTTTTGACTCGGGCTCTTTTGTAGCGGGACTCTTTTGATCCTGGCCATTTTCATGAGGGGCGTTTCGTTTCGGCCCTTTTCGACTCGGGCCCTTTTGTTGCGGAGACCTTTTGAACCGGGCCCGTTTGACGCAGGTCCCTTAGGACTCGAGCCCTTTTGTCGTGGGACCCTTTTGACTCGGGTCCTTTTCATAAAAGGCGTTTTGACTCGTGCCCATTTTTGCGGAGACCTTTTGAACCGGGCCCTTTTGACGCCGAGCCGTTTGACTTGGGACATTTTGCAGCGATGCCCCTTTTTGACCCGGGCCTTTTGACTCGGGTTATTTTGTCGTCGGTCTCTTTTGACCCGGGCTCTTTTTATGCGGGCCGTTTTGATTCGTCCCCTTTTGACTCGGGCCCTTTTGTTGCGAAGGCCTTTTAGCCCGGGCCGTTTGCCTCGGTTTCTTTTGTAGCAGGACTCTTTTTCAGCCGGGCTCGTTTGAGGCAAACCCTTTTTACTCGGGCCCTTTTGTCATGGACCCTTTTGATGAGGGTCGTTTTGATTCGGGCCCTTTTGACTCCTGCCCTTTTGTTGCGGAAACCTTTTGACTCGAGCACTTTTGTTGCGGGGTAATTGTGGTTTGGCTCTTTTGTAGCGTGGTCCCTTTTGACTCGGGCCCTATTGACTTGAACCCTTTTGTTGCGGAGACGTTTTGACCTGGGTCCTTTTCACATGGGCCATTTTGACTCGGGCCCCTTTGTAGCGGGACCCCTTTTAATCCGGGTCCGTTTGAAGCAGGGCCGTTTTGACTCGGGTCCTTTTGTTGCGGGCCATATTGACTCTGGCCTTTCGGTCTTTTCCCTTTTGTCAGGCCCTTTTGACATGGAACCGTATATATAACGCAGCAGCTGAAATAACTGGGGCAGGGGGCCTGGAGGAGTATGAGTAAATCGAAGATAGGTCGATCCAGGGCGCAGTAAAATTAATCACATCACTGTTCATATCAATTTATTTTTTCTTTCGACATCATATCTGGAGATCAGTGTTCTGACTAATAGGCTACAGCGGCGAAATACGATATACGTTATGAATGTTATGACTGTTAACTTAATATATATATAGGGAATAAAACGAAAAACTCTATATCGGTCTCCCCCCCCCTCGTTAGAAAAAATCCTGCGGGCGTTAGTGATTATGATGTTGCTTAGTTACTGTATTATATTATTCTATACACGGAATAAATACTTATGTGTTTTATATAATAATAAGAACCTTATCTACATTTATTACTGCCCTTGTTTTACGACAACTAAACATATTCATGTTCAGCGTAATCAGCTTCCATTTTAAAATAATTACAGTGAGGCGAATAAAATAATTCAAGCCCGAACATGTCGTAGTAAATTCCTGAAGAGTGAAAAGCGCTAGTAGCAGTTGTTAGCAGTTTTTAACTTAACATATAAGACAATAATTTGAAAAACTGAGAATACAAATCTTTTCAGAGATGACAGTACACTGATGCTTTAAATCTATGCCTTTACTCCCTATACCTACGTTATTTCCCTAGTCAAAATAAAAACTCTTGAAAATTAATCAAAATTTCTTATGCAACCATCCCTTCCTTAGAGTACTGCGTTGTCACATACCCGTCACGGCGATGTAAAGGCACTTTTGGCGACGAGGATACATAAATACATAATATTATTATATTTCCAGTTAGTTCCTTTTTGAAACCTGGACCTTGATAGAGCGTAAATTTCAAACCACAGCTTGTGGGAAATGTACGAATAAATTAATTATCAGAAATCGGAAACTGTTCATGGAAGTCCATTTGTTTGACTGTGTTTATCTTCTGTACTCTTATATAAAAGAGTAAAGATGAGTGATTTTTTGGGCATACTACTACAAGTAGAGTCGTTAAATTTTAATTATAAAATATAATTTTCTTATGAAAGCAGGACAAGAAAGAATTTTTGTAAATAAGTATCGTAAAAAGGGTGGGGCAAATTTTTTTAAAGGGTAGTGTATCTCGCAAATTTCTGAAGCTAGTACAATGAAACTTGGCATATAAACTTTCCTGTTAAAAAAAAATTAAAATTAAACACATAAAATGGAAAGAGCAAAGGGAGCACTTTTTTTATGTTCGAATTCCCCATTACTTACTCAGAAAATATGTAAATAAATTAAGGAAGGATTTGTTTAAGCTAGATGCGTAAAACTCGGTATTTGAACTTTTAACTAAAAGTAATAAAATACTATATATTTCAGCGTCTTGAAAAGTACACTTCTAAGGGGAAGGAGGGTCGCTTTCTATAATATTAAAATATCCCACTACTTATGAGATTTGGCCCTGAAAATTATGGAAAATTATTAAAATATCGATTATTTTGCATCATTTTAATAACCTCCCTCTCCCTCAATTTGCGGGGATAAATTTGAATTTAAACGGCATCGAAAGTGTAACTGTTCACCTCAGCGACCGCAAAAACTATGGATTCGACACTTATAGCGGTCATTTTCGATCATTTGATACATCTTCCTCTCCTTCCCCCAAGTTGCAGCGCCCAATTAGAATTTAAGCTTCATCGGAAATGTCAGTGTTCATCTCAGCAACCCTGAAAACTATGGGTTCGACACTAAGATCGATAATTTTTAATATATATCCGCACTTCCTTCCTCCAAGTTGCACCTTCAAAGTGAAATGACAAAACCATCTCAGGCCCGAACCTCATCTATGTTGAAAGTTTTTGAAGAGATCAGTCTGGTGGTTCAAGTGTTGTTAAGTTACAAATATAGTTACTTTCATTTATATATATATAGTTACATTGTTTTATTTCTAGTCTAGTTAGTTACATTCTAGTATACTTCCATTTATATATACTGTATATATATATATATATAAACTCAGCTATTGCTTCTTGTATTTCAATGGTTCGTACTTTATTTAATACATCCCTTCCTCAACCATGGTTGCGGAATTGATTAAACATAATGTTCTTGCATTAAATAAATTTATTTTAAATATATCTTTCTCATTAATTTCAATTAAGTTGCTTTTCAAAGATCCTCTAAAATTTCAGTGACGCACTATGGGCTATAAGCCATTTACTTCTATGGCCACCCTGCTACAAACTACAGACTTAAATATTCGATAAAGCATTTCAGTAGTAAGTAGTTGCCACAATATCAATATGAACGTATTTAATTACAACGGTAGGCCTAACAACTATGTTAGTAACACTAAAATTATTATTAATAATGATAACGAGTAAGGAGTAGTTAATTACGAGTATGACAATTATTTGCTACAGAAAGACTTCTGTACAAGAAATATATGTGTAAAAATAATTTACTTTAAAACAACACAAGGAAAGCAAAATTTATGACGTACATAACTAAAACACAATATTATGTTACTAATATGAGGAATGGTGTGGAAATAGAGAAAAACAGACATTATGAAAGATCTGGGAATCACATTTGGTAGGAAGTTAAAATTTTGTCAGCATAGAAATATATCATGAAAAGAGCAAGAAAGGACAATAGGCTTTATTTATTTATTTTTTTATTTATTATTTCAGAATGATAGAATATGTATTTATACAAATAACTTGTAAGAACTAAGGTTCTGTAATATGAAACAGTATATCTAAAACTTTGACTAACAGATTGACAGTATTCTTCTTACGGACGCGATGGTAGCGCCACAGGAGATTTTTTTAGGACTTCTGCCGTTTAGGACTTGTGCCGCGAAATGATTTTTAGGAGTTCTGCCGTTTAGGACTTCTGTCTTTTAGGACTTGTGCCGCGATATGATTTTTAAGACTTGTGCCTTTTAGGACTTATGCCGCGAAATAATTTTTAGGACTTGTGCATTTTAGGTCTAATGCCGTTTAGGTCTTGTGCCTTTTAGGACTTCTGCCGTTTTGGACTTCTGCCGCGTCCCCCCCCCCCAAAAAAAAAACCTGAAACGGTGAGACAGATGTCAAAACAGGAAAATATGTGTGTCATCTTTTCAAAAGTACAATGATTGAAAGTAAAAATATTTGTCCCAGGGTCCTCCATAGGGTCCCAGACGGGGTCCTACTCAAAATTTTCAAATGGCAAGGGGGTTCAAGTAGCACATCGTATAAACCTGTTGTTAAATGAAAATAGATGAAACAATTCTGGACGCTCTATGATAACACTGTGCAAACATCTTGTGTTTAGGTTCTTCTTTCTGTAACCGGGTTTTAGTTTATTTTCACTTCAATTATTGTACTCAACGGAAAAAAAAAGGAAATGCCGCTACTATGAGATTCTGCTCTTTTGGCCCAGTAATGTCTACATAAATAAAAAAAAAAAAATATAATAAAATAAAAGCAAATTAAGTAATAAAGAAAGGAAAAGGAAAGACATAACATTTGATATCTTTGAGTATAGAACTGACTAGCTAACATATAATGTACAACCACGAAGATAAATAAGTAGAGGTTGGAGCCATCAAAAATAAAGAGTCTTACCTCTACTTACTTATGTTTATGACTGTACAATAGTGATACTTATGCTTGTTGTCTGGATTATCAATTATAAAATCGTTCAAACAAAAGAAAATTCTTGCAGCAGAAACTGAATACGTTCAAATGTCTCACAATGACAACAAGTGCCGATTGAAAAATGGAAAATAAATGCGTTCGGAGAATCGAAATGAAGATGTATGATACATTTTGAACGGAGGACATTTTGCACAAGGCAGTTTTAGAAAAAAAAATGAAATGAAATCTTTGAGTTTTACGTCCCATGGTTATGCCGGTTAGGCTAAATGAGACGGTGATGATGAATAATGAATGAAATGGCAGAATGAAGAAAGTGGGAGGAAACGGGAGGACCCCAGGAAACCCACGCACACGGTGTTTGTCCACCACAAAGTTCACTTGGCGGGGGCTGGGATCGAACCCGGGACCCTAAGCACCACAGGTGAACGCTCTACCACTGAGCCACCGCGGCCCCAGGGTAATTTTAGAGAGTCGAGACTTGTTCCGTCTTCTTTCATTTCCCAACAAATTACCAACGATATGTTACTTGACCTCTCTTGCCATTTGAAAATGTTGAATTGAATTGATTTTAGTTTAGCGTCCCTTTTACCAGTGAGGCTATATGAGACGTGGACCTACTGATTAATGTTGAACCCGAATCACATGAGCTCCTGCCGGGAATTGAACCCGGATCTCCTGCGCCAAAGGCGCGTACGCTAACCGCTTAGCCACGACTGAGCTCTTGAAAATTTTGAGTAGGACCCCGTCTGGGACCCTATGAAGGACCTAGGACAAATAATTTTATTCAATCATTGTACTTTTGAAAAGATGACACATATGTTTTCCTGTTTTGACTTGTGTCTCACCGTTTCAGGTTTTTTGGGGTGGCCATACACTTTACAATGACGTTTTTGCTGACATTTTGAACGGAGGCCATTTTGCATAGGGTAATTTTAGAGAATCGAGACTTGTTCCGTCTTCTTTAATTTCCCAACAGGTTTCCAACGATATGCTACTTGACCCTCTTACCTTTTGCAATTTTTGAGTTGGATCCCGCCTGGGACCCTGCGGGTGGCCCTGGGACAACACTTTTTGCCTCGATACGTTGTACTTTTACCCGATCAAACACGTGTTTTCCTGTTTTGGCATCTGTCTCATCGTTTTCGATATCTAGGGGTGGAAACGGATTTTCTGGACACCCTGTATATTCATATAATTCGCACAGCATATGCATTCGGAAATTTTTTATTACAGTTTCGTAATAGGCGTCATTAGTGCTTTCGATTGGTATATAAACCATCTTCCACTTCGATATATATTCTCCCTCTCTTCCCTTTTAGGCTGGTGTATGTGTCTTTGTTTCTTAAGTACTTCCTACACCTCTGTTACTTTAACTCCTCCATATATATTTCATTAATAACTTATTTATGAATAATGAGCTACGAGAGAGAAAGTAAGATGTAAAAATAAATATACTTTCCTTTGAAGCAAACGAGTGCAGAAGATGGACGAAGATGTTAAGCGAGGAAGGAACCAGGAAATTCATGAAATGCTGGATGAACAATTGAAGAAGTTGGGGACTATGAAATTTGCTGAAATCATGGTTTCCGTTGTGTTTGCAGCTATGATCATTTTTTGCTTTTTCCTACGCCCGAAATTCATGCCTGGCCTGGCAGATCTCTTTCAATCTCAAGATGCAATGACTATTACGGTTGATGGGCAGACATCACAACTAGACATGTGAGTATAAAAGCAAGTATAAAGGTATTCTTCAAATAGCGTTGAACTCAGCCATGTCTCAGGGAAGTGAAGCTACTTTCTGATGTGTCTCTCTCTTCTAACCAGATAAAAATTAATATGTGAAGGAATAATTAATGTTTCTATTTTTAAGAAGTTTGGTTTTCCAAAACTCCTGTCTGTCTGTAGTTTACGAAAACTTCTTTATTTGTACGGTATATAGGTCTATATTTACCCTGTCTGTCAGTGGTTTATCCAAACACCTTATTTCAAAGAATTTTAGCTTTTGGGCATCGAGTATCTTGTTTTAGCTACAAAATTTCAGACCGACTTTTAAAATCAATCTATATATATAAAAGAGAACGCACAAATCCTTTGTGAACTCATCACGCTAATACGGCTGAACCAATTTCTTTCATTTTTGGGGGGTTATTAGGATTTGGACCCTAGATGGTTTTTATCATATCACTTTAATTTTCAATTACCAGTGTCTTGAGATAATTGACCATTCAAGTGTCCATAACGTACAAATCCTTTGTTAGTTCATCATAGGTAAAAATAAACGTATTTATATGCAACCCGCATGACCGTGTCACTCGGCGGGTTAACATAAATGACAGGCGATATAATGTTAACATTTACTGCAATCTACTATGGTTTTTATCATATCACTTGAAAGCGAAAAAGTAAAAATTATCTAATTAACAAGGTTTATTGCGTTCCGGGGTGACCCCAGCGAAGTGGGGTGAACGCTGCTAGTTGAGACATAAAAATCGACCAAAGCCGTATGTTAGATTTTTGGCCTCTATAACTTTGTCAGGAAATTTTTATACATTACGCTAAAAATTGTGACCTTGTTAAAGACCTTATTAAGAACGGGAGTGAAATTTACATGGGAATCCGTCCACCAAGAATCGTTTTAAATTTTGAGGAAAAAAATTGCTTCAGGCGCCATGTTATCTCCTATAGGCCGGATAGACTTTTGTATTTATAGACAGATGCTAGTAAGGTAGGAATTTTTTAGTATGTGAACACAGTGTATAGACAAAAAAAAAAAAAAAAAGCAAGATTGGCGTCTTATGGAAACTATAGTATGTTATTAACACCTGTAGACAGTGACTGTCTAGAATTAAACAAGAATTATTGTCGATATTGCCTGCACCGAAAGCGTTTAAATATTACTTGATTGGAAGACCATTCTATTTGAAAATGGATAATCGAGTTTTAATTTTTCTCAAGATTTCTCAAATTTGCCACCAATGTTACTTCTTTGAAATTTGATGCTTTCTATGTTCGATTTTACGCCAGTTCACGTACGTAGTGAGGCAAATTTAGTGGCTTCAATGATCAGTTCATCTACCACAACCGAGAAATAGAAAAAAAAAATGTTTTGTCAATCTCGAAGAACCAGAAAACGCTGAATAAATTCAGAACACTATTTCGGACCTATGATACCTAGAAGAAAATAAATAGGGAGAAGATTTTGAGTTAGGAAGACGAACCGATTCACTTGAATTGTTGATGGAAAATTGTGCCGTGCAAATAGGTTTGGTAACATCACGGTTGTTCCTGTTCGGAATAACACATGTTGAGTTGTTTCGTTTCACGCCTATACGTAAAGAAAACGTGAGATATACAGTGGTAAAATGCATCACAGCACGCTTTATTTTGAACACTAGGAACTGAGCAGCTGGCGGTCCTTAACACTTCAGACTTCTGTTGAATTCCGTGTGCACTGTTGCCAAGGCTTACTTTTTGCCTACTTTAGACTCACCTTGAAATCAGAGCATATCTGAAAAATCTGTTGAGAGCATACTTGGAAATAATACCCAATAGGGAATCCATTGGAGACGAATATTCGGACCCAAGAGGAACGGGAATGGGGAATGGCGGAAACTTCATAACGAGGAACTACATAGTTTATATGGTTTACCCAACATTGTTAGGGTCGTCAAGTCTAGGAGGCTTAGGTGGGCGGGTCATGTAGCTAGAATGGAAGAAAGTAGAAACGCTTTCAAAGTCTTGACTGGAAGACCAATCGGAAAACGACCATTAGGAAGACCTAGGCGCAGATGGGAGAACAATATTAAGATGGATCTCGCAGAGATTGGAATTCAAAGTAGAAACTGAATGCAGTTAGCTAAGGATAGAAGTCAGTGGAGAGCTTTTGTGAACGCGGCATTGAACCTCCGGGTTCCATAGGCTATAGAGTTAGTTAGTTAGTTAGTTAGGGAATCTATTGCACATTGATGAAATATGTATTTTTGGATGGCGTATGTACGACTTCCTCTACACTGATATGGACCATCACTGCATTGTTCCTTAAATTCACAATATTATGTGTTGAAATTTAGCTTTTTCACGATTTTGCACAACCCTAGATCTGAAATTTTGCACTCATCCTCACAGGCTCATATGAACCTTTTCTTTAATTTTGATATGAGGAATCACCTTTTGCACTTTGCCAGTATAGTTCATTGATATCCTCTACATATTATAATTAGTTTATTGCAATTGCCAGTGTAAAAAAGGAAAATAAATTTTCAACAACACAAATGACAAGTAAGTGATTTTTTTTAAAATTTAAGACAGAAGGATATATTACTTGCTAGTATGATATCGTCGTGCAATATATCACAACTTCACAAACAATGCGCTATATTATTCACGCACACAAGTCTATATGAAACTAACTTCATATTTTGGTGTGATTATGATTTTATTCTCGATCGCTGTTGCGACCTCCTAAAGTTACGTGCAGTATTGAATTACTTGAGTTAGCTCTTGACGTTTAGTTTTGGTGACTTATATTGTTAACTATGACACAAGGAAGACAATATTTTCTCATACAATACCTTGATCTGATTTCTCTTAATTAACTCCATGGCCTATGGAGCCCGGAGGTTTATACCGAGTTCGCAAAAGCTCTCCATTGACTTCTGTTCTTAGCCAACTGGATCCAGTTTCTATGTATTTTATATTCTTATTCTAAGAGATCCATTTTAATATTGTCCTTCCATCTGCACCTAGGTCTTTCTAATGGTCGTTTTCCGATTGGTCTTCCAGTTAAAACTTTGAAAGCGTTCCTACTTTCTTCCATTCTGGCCACATGACCTGCCTAGCTGAGCCTCCTAGATTTGATGACCCTAACAATGTTTAGTAAACGGTATAAATTATGCTGTTCTTCGTTATGAAGTTTCCGCCATTCCCCATTCCCGTTCCTCTTGGGTCCAAATATTCGTCTCAGGATCTTGTTCTCAAATACGTTCAGTCTACGTTCTTCCCTCAGAGTAAGCGGCCATGTTTCGCAACCATACAGAACAACAGGCACGATTATACTCTGATATATTTTAAGCTTCAAATTTGTCGACAGAATTCGCAACGACAAGAGATTTTGAACTGAATTATAACACGAATTCCCTGCTTTTAGTTGACATTTAATTTCTTTGTGAATATGGTTTTCGTCTGTTAATATTGATCTTAGATATTTGAAAGTACCCACTTTATCAAAAGTATTATTTGATCTTTTAGCGCATCCATAATTTGCAGTATTACGATCCTGACGAACTTTTGACTGGCGACTCCCTATCAACAACTTGATTTCTAACTTTTGACTCTCTACAATCTGGTCAAAATTGATAATGGTCCATCAAGTAGTTCTTCGGATTTTTTGTCTCCTGGACAGCCGGACGGACACAAAGGCAGAATAAGTATATAAAAAGACTTTTGGTAAACGCAACTTGTATAAGTGACATAAGTGTATAAGTCACTCTTGTTTGTGATCGCTTGATGGAAAAACGACTGAACCGTTTGAAATTAATTTTTGAATATAGTTATAGTACCTACCTCGAATTGAAGTTTTTATCGTGTAACTTTGATTAAAATTCGTATTCTAAGAGTATAGGGGGCTTCAAAATTTATGCCAAAAATAGAGTATCTTGGAACCCCTTTAGGTGAGCTAGATAAATCTCGGTATACAAACTTCTCATTAAAAATATTTGGGCATGTGTGTCTCAGTGTTTTTGAAAATTCCGCTTCTCAGAGAAGGAGGGCAATTTCTGTAATATTTTAATTTCCTACTTCCTATTCATGAAATGGGGAAAATGATGAAAGCATTGAACCGTTTAAAATGCAATTTTAAACATAGTTAGCACTTGGGGGTTCACCTGTATCTCTATCATTACACTTTGTTACAAAAGTGCGTCCTAAGGGTAATAGGGTAGGGCAAGAATAACGGCTGCACAATTTGAAATGAATTCTTGAACATAGAACTTTGTTCGAGGTGGGTTTCTATCCTATAATTTCGTTTAAATTCAAGTAGCTTGTGAACGTGTAGTGGGAGAGCGGAAGGGTTTAAATATATGTTTTAACTAAAGGGTGTCCCTTGAAGAATGTAACTTTTGAAATGTCAGCCATTTCTTCTCTAATAAGTTGGCAGCACTAAACGTTACATGATTTTTATCTGTTGTCTTTGTGGTGAATAGCAGTCACGGAACGCCGAATAGCACATGATCGTCATCTGTTTTCTGAACGGGGAGAAATGGAACGCTTCACGATATTTGTATTAAGTTTTCAGTCTGACAATACGCTGTTCCGTCTTGAAGCGCTCCATTTCTACCCGTACAGAAAACAGATAACAATCATGTGCTATTTGGCGTTCCGTGACTGCTATTCACCACAAAGACAAGAGATAAAAATCATGTAACGTTCAGTGCTGCCAACTTGCTAGAACAGAAATGGTGGACATTTCAAAAATTGCATTCTTTATGCGACACCCTTACTTTCCATAAACCTTTTTTTTTTTTTTTTTTGCGTCCTAAGAACGGGAATTTCAGCTAGTATTACGTAGAAGATAAGATTTCTTTTTTAACAAGCATCTTATGGAGTTGTTAGATTTTTAAAAGTCTTTTTACTTTGCTCAAATTATACTTGTTTAAATTATAGCCTAAATATGTATTTTGATGTTTAAGGACAATTGCAGATGGAACGATTGGAATATTGCTAATGATAGTTCTGTTCATCTTGCCTGCTGACTTGGAGTTTTTCAGAAAAACAAAAGGTAAGGAAAACTTTGGGATGCCAAGCCGAGAGTGATTGATCTTTTCATTTCAATCTGTAGATTATCTTTTGATCGACTTCAACGTTAACTAATAGAGGTAATTCTTAGCCTACAAGGAAATGTTCTCCACGTTTCACAAAAATCAGATTGAAAAGAAAAAAGAAACGAAAGTAATTCTAAAGAATGTTCTTAACAATGGAGTGAATTTACTCCGTGTCCTGGACTAATGTCAACCTCATACAAAGTGTCACATCGTGAAGCCTCAGAGAAAAGTACACACACACGCTCATAAAAATTTAATGCGACGCGGAGCTGCACTGCAAATTATTTTCCTGTTATTTTTACACTACTCTCCACAGTCTGCTAATGTGGAGTCAATCTGATGTCTCCTTCTTGGTATTGGGGTTATAATGCTCAGCAGACTACTTACGTATAAACTCATGATTCTAATACATAGATTTATCAGTTGATAAATATAGAAAAGAATCACTCATCTTATGACGTTAACTCACTTAGATTACCACAGTTCGTATATTTATTCAGGTATTTTAATTATTACGTATATTAGCAATAGTTACATTGAAGCATACACCAATCTCAAACTCGAAATCACTATATTTGATGAGAATTGACTTATTTTATATCACATTTCAAAATCAGATACTTAACTATTATGGCGACTCACACATTTATTATAAAACATCTCCTTGACAACCGTTTAGATCACTATAGCAACGTACAAACAGAAATATATATGCTTATCAACAGATATTACCTACATAATTTCTTTTTTTCTTCTTCTACAAAAATGCTTGAGCACTGCTGCTGTGATTACGAACAAAAATATGTCGTTGTAATCTATATGCAATCTTATACAAGTATAATGTAGACCATAATAATGAGGTTCCTCTGTTTCGTGTGTCTCTGTCAAAACTGAATATGCTATCTCTGCAGTGAATTGGTTAAATCTTATTATACAGACAATCCACCCAGAGTGAATGGAAGTTATACTAGCAATGACGTTTACACCTATTTAAGTCGTATCTGGAAATTGTCTCCGACACTTGATTGGCTAAATGCTTGATTTAATGTTGTGTTCAGATAACAACACTTTAGCTTTAATCCATGTCTTAATAATAATAATAAATATTTTTATTACTATTGGTAGTAGTAGAAATTTGAAAATAAACATAATTTTCTGTATTTGTAGATGGACATTACAAAGAAAGCAAAACTCTAATGACGTGGCAAGTTATGCACAGAAAGATGCCCTGGGGTACTCTTCTGCTTCTCGGTAAGTCTTTAATCAGAAAATTTTATTTCATTATGCTGAGTGCAGGGACTTCAGCAATATTCTTATGCCATTTGTATCAGAAAAAAAGAATGTCTAATAAACATAACGCGTTATTTCAGTGTTTTCAGCTGACAAAACAAGAGGATCCCGAAAAGCACCCTAGCTAAAGCGGTTCGAGATATTATGAAGGAATTATGAGATATTATGAAGATATTATAAGTAGATTTAGATACAAGTACTTCATACACCACGTTTGTGAAAATTGCAACACGTAGAAAGAATATCCCTAATGATACCAAACTTGGAGGATGAGTAGGGTGACCATAAAAGTTTCAGCTGAAAATGTGACAGGTTTCGGCTTTTTAAAAATCATGAGAAACGAGAAACAGGTCAGTGCATAAATTAGTTCGTGAACATTATATATATAAGCTATAAAATATAAACAGCATTTAAGTTACAGTATAGTAGGTCATGATTCTGCCTGCATTTGCCACTTTGTCCTAGCTCGAATCCTTGATATTACTTTGGGTGAAAAGTTGACTCTTGAACTGAAAATGCCATAAGTATTTCTCAGAAGAACCTATCTTCTTCAGAATAGCTTTATTCACTAATCTTTCATAAAATTCTCTGCAGTTGTCTGTGAAGTTTATCCGTACCAGTAACAGATTTCATTGTTGCAACATATAAGAAAGATTTTCCCTTGTCCATATGTTATTCAAGATTAAAAAGCACGCTCGACCGGAGTGGAGGTACCAGGTAGGCACAACACCATTCCTACTGCTCTCAATAAAGTATCAAACTTTATATTTTCCTTTTCTAATTTACCAAAAACTTCAACCCGTTGTTCAGACAAAGAAGCATTGTTTTCTTTCCAAATGTTTCCAATTTCTTTTGCGCATTGCCATTGATCAAATAGCCATGTCTCCTCGTCCGGACCAGACAGCATTTACCTTTCACTAGTTTATTAGGAATGTTGGAAACCCTATGTTGAATATCTGACCAACAGGGTGTATTCTACAGGAGAACCTGTTGAAATTTTTCAGCTTCACCGTAGCTACTTTCCCATTTTTCAAGGTATTTCACGCATGTGCTGTAAAAATTCCCAACAGTTACTAAAAAATCTTCAGCCTTGATATCGCCAGAATCTTCCAAGTATTGGAAACGGGCTACAACCTCCGAAATGAGAAACCTTTCTTCCTTTCTTGACACCAACTTATTTAATGAAGAAATATAGTACGAAGCCTCTATTGCTGCTACATCATCTCTCTCTACCAATTGAATTGTGTCTTCAAATACCTGAATTTGATCAGTCACAAACATTAAGTAGAGTTCAAAATTAGAATTAGTAAATAGGCCTTTTAAAACAACGGAAGCTTTTCTTGCGAAAGAAAATAGGAACGCGGTTCAGGAAATATATCTATAAATCCTTTTAGGGATGGGCCTAATGACAAAAACGAGTCTACTGCGGGCTGGAACGGTGGCACGCATGTCATTATGTCGGCTTCCATTGACCAGCAACCACAAATGGCCGAACTTCAATGGACATATGAATACCCATTGCTAGTGGCAAAATCTACGATAGGTTGAAGTGGCAGTCGCCCCAAAACACTACGTTATGCCATTCATCACTACAGCGACAGTGATTATGTGCACATTGCAGTCTGGAGCATTTGTGGTTGCTGGTCAATGGCATCCGTGTCAAAAGTCCATCACGCAATAGACGGTGCTGAATCATCGTTACTCTCAAGTCAACACCAGTTATCAGTTGTCCAGCGTCGAAGTAACACAGTGAACAAAGTTGTACTGTTCGTTACAGCCATGCGGACAGAATGGCAATCATCCCATGCTGTCATCACAGAGTGGTCCAGTAAACGCTCTCTGCTGCATGCGATCCTCTTCTATGCATTGTTTCAACACACGCATCATTATTGTAGCAGCATGCCCTGTGCCGAAACGTTACTGTATAATATGCTTACTTCTTGAAGACCTATTTTAATGCACTCACGTACTTTTTTGCGCTTTTTGACGTCAATGAGACCGAAATAGACGAGACTTTCTTCACAAGCTGCAATGACTCAGTGGTATGACGCAGCCGTTCTGCGTAGGGTTGTTGGTTCAATCCCTAGTGTCATCTTTTTCATGTATAATCCGCACTGAATTAAAATTCGTTAATGTTGTTTGAAGAAAATGAAAAAATTTTGATGCATGTCTGAATAGGTGCCGAAAATTGTCTAAAAAGACCGAATATTTGTCATTCGGGTTGTTCAAAGACTGTCGATAATGTGTAAAATGCCCTAACTACGTAAATTAAAGGTGTTTCGGCCCGTATATTTATTGGACCTATGTACACCTTAATACACTTCAGGATACTTTTTGACTTGTAAAACAATTATCAAAAGTAGTTTCTAAAAGTGCCAATGATGTTCAAACCCTGATTAATTTTTTGCAATGTACTTTAAGGAAAAATACCATCTTCAATGCAATGCAAACTACTAAATACGATTTTACAAATGTACATCAATATTTGAAGATGCGTTAACCATGTCGGTCCCGGCGTCCCCCACAGGGGACATAAAATATGACGACATTATTATTGCTTTACAACTATAAAATCAGACTGGCAACATTGAAAACTGTTTACAGGGGATAATCATAGATGGATCATCCCTTGTAAAAAGTTTTTAATGTTGCCAGTCGGATTTTAAAGTTGTAAAGCAATAATAATGTCATATTTTATGTCCCGTGTGGGAGACGCCGGGACCAACATGGTTAAGTGAAAAAGATTTTTTTTTTTACAGAAATTTGATCTTATCGTAGAATGATTCTCTGAGATGTAATAAATGAATTTTCTCATGAAAGGTAGTGGGTTCGCAATTGCAGAAGGGATAGTTAAATCTGGACTTGGAGAAGCATTGAAACGTGCTTTGGAAAATCTTGAAGACATGAATGAAAACACAGTTTTGATTCTAACATGCGCTATAGCTACGTTGGCAACTCAAGTGACTTTAAATACTACAGTGGTTGTTCTGATGCTTCCAGTGTTGAAAGAATTGGTAAGTGAATGCATGTATATTATATTGCTTTTAGGTTTCAAGTTACATGTGGAAATTTAATGTTAGTTCTTAAAACCTACGAAATGTACTGAAGACAGTAAGTCATATTGTTTAAAACATGGAAGTATGACTTAATAGATAACAGAAATAATAGAATCAAATCTTGCGTGACAAGTGTGTTTGGTATGCCCAAGGTGATGACAGCCTACAAAAACCATGCCACAACAAAACCACATTGGCGAAGAGGAATACTGGTCGAAAGGAAACCATCAGTGCCACGTCACGCGCAGCATTAATGTGGATCATAATTTGACTTCAGTGCAAGTGATGGAGGAACTCAAGCAGCAGCTCTCACGTCTGTGTCGACAATCACAATCAGTTGCGAATTTGATAGATATACGGGATCAGGCTAGACGGTCTAAATAGCTGATAAGGGGCTACAACGCTTTAGCACAACGCCAATGTTGCGCGAACATGTAACATGGACCGCTGCTGACTTTTCACAATCTATTTCAGCTCATTCACAGTTTGGTTCCTGGTTTTAAAACTAAGACTATATTGTAATGTATGTTAGAGGCGGTACTCAGGTTTTCTTCTCCCTCACTTTTTATTATAAAAGTTCTATACGGGTTCATGAACACAGTACTACAAATAAGTAGATGTGTTTAGTAATAATTATTTCTCCATGGGTTTGAACCTCCTACCCAGAGTAGCGCGGAGATTGAAACGAATTTTTTACCCGCATCAGCGCAGAGGTGGGATAATGGCTCCTGACCAGTGCAGCACGGAGACGATAGGAACCTCTTGCCCGTAGTAGCACAGAGGCGGGTTGGTATCTCCTGCCCAGAGCAGTCCGAATAGGATAGGAATTAATCAGCTGGAACTGATGTCTTCTGCCTTTTGAAATGCTCTTTTATAGTCAGTTTTGGAGGCGGACCCTTAGGAGGGGTTGTAGGGGTTCTCTTCGTGACTCTTCGTATCTTTCTCGTATTTCTTCGGAGACGGCATCCTTCGGCTGCTTTGTGATCTTTATGCAGAAGCACATGGTGTTGTTTATAAGTATAAAGGAATATTGCAATATTTTCCTGATTTATGACTATTATATACAATTATATATAAAATATTTACAATATACATTTTATATTTATATATTACTGTGTGTTGTCTGCTACCATCTTCCCGGTTCCGTGACTCTCCTCTGGTGTTCCTAAAGGATTATCCGAAATCCTGGAGACTGAATTATTCTCTCTTCCTCTCCAAACGTCCATCTGTCTTCACTTAACTTTCTTTTATTAAAACTATTATTAAGCTGATATTTCAGTACCTTATTATCAACACTACTAACACTAACATTTAATTACACTGCCGTTCTAACGGAGATTTAATTGCATAGGTTGTATATCAAAGTAGTCCATTTATTCTGTATAAATGTTATTTAACTATACTATATATATTGTACTTGCTAGGATTGGCACTAAGTTTACTGCGAGATGTCTAATTTTTACACATTCCAATTCTGCATGTTCTGGAGTCTTCACAGTATTATAGTCCACACATATTCTTGTTGGCCTTAAATCAAATTTAGATACAGTGTCTCCATGTGGACCATGTCTCATCAGGGAATGGATCACGAATTGATCTAGCATTATGTGTTCTAAGCAGTGGTGTAATTACTTTTACTGCGCTCTGAATCGATCGATCATCGATTTACTCATACCCGCCCTGCGGTACTTCCGCAACAATTTTTATACAGGTAGTTGGTGAGTCCTTCAAATTATTCGTCCGCAGCCAAACTCCCTTTATAAAAATTGTTGCATGAGTACATTATGATTCTGAAATATGGATTTTTGGATAGGGCACATATTAGTTCCTAAGTGAAATCTTGACCCGACTACGGTACGTCTCATAGTTTTGGAGCTATGGACCTTTAAAATTCATTTTTCATGTTTTCGGTAGCCTATAACTCCGAAAGGAAGCATTTGTGCACCTAGGTTGGTCTATACTTTTTGTCTTATCGTGGTGTGAAAAAAAGAATGAAATATGCATGAACGAACTCTATGCTTCATGAGTTCAAACAAACAGAGGTAACAAACACAAAAGTAGAAATATTTCAAAGATTTTACTCAGAATAGGACAGAATAACATCACGGACCTTTTAAAGTGTTGTTCATGAAAAGAAAATATAACGACATACGCCTTTATTTAGTGGTCGAAGTATGCCATACCACCTCTGGTTTTTCACCGGGGAAGACCTACCGTCTTTGATTTTTTAGTATTCAAGACATACCGTAACTGGAAAATGGATGCTAATATATCTTTAATAAATCCATTTTCATACACAGTAATTGAAGAATAGCTTTGTATGTCAAAGATTTTATTTCTTATGTAGAAATAATTTCTAAGTTGCCAACACAAACATTTTTGTTATTTTTCCTTTCTTTGGGTTTTACAATGAGGTGTCTACAAAGTTCATCCCCTTGTTCCTACGCAAGAACTTGTGTTGATTGTATTGGTTGCAGATAAGAGTCCCATGACAGAAAGGAACGAATCATGGGCCCAATCCAAACAAAAAGTAGTGTATTGAGGCAACTTGTTTAAACTGATATCGGAAAGTATTGTTATGTGTTCGTCAAGACTTCTTTTGCCCCTGCAATGATAAAGAAATACATAACTGAGTCTGATATCTACGAGGGAAAAAATATAGTTTATGCAATTAAAAAAATCTGTTGTTTTCATTAAAATGTATTTTTTCCATCTTTCTAATAATTGGATGTGTGTGCGGTGATTGGGTGTGAGTATATCCCTAATATTTAGATATTTGTGGTGATTGCTTTTAGATAATTCAATCTGATATTGTTACTTAACGGAAGTTAAATATTTTCAATATGGAGGTTTCTAGTAAAAATTAAAAAAAAAACAACTCTCTTATATACTTCGCAATAAATTCATTTGTCAGGAAGTTAATCCTCATGACATGAATTTCACTGCATTTCCTGATTTTCTTAGCAGAGCACAATGGGAGACCAAATTCTCTTCCGAGGGTCTGAAATACCCGTCAGTCGAGCGGGGATCCGGGAGTTGTCTTGTGAGAAACAGTTTTTAAAAAGTTCATATAAAAACTCGGTTTTTGAGGATTTTCGTGTATAATTCTCTATAGTACAACATAAGTGAATATTTTTTACTTTTTTTAAAAAAAAACTGGGGAGGGAAAGCAAAGCCTCTCCATGCTTCCTTTCTCCGTAACTACGTAGAAGCTCTCTCATTGTTTTGAGTCATTATGTAAATAGAAATGCAATATTTTAGGCAATATATCCTCACTGCATTTCAATATTTAGATAGCCGGTATGTCGAGTCAAAATCGTAATAAAACATACTACCTCTGCTTTTTTCCCACTTCCTTTATTACAGCTAACTCCTCAATTAAGAATGTTAATAAGTTAGGAATGCTAAAAAGTCTGAGTTGCTTTGTGTAAACAGGAACATGACGTGCTCCGGCTCTGAGTGAGCGAGAACTTGGCTTGACACACTAGATAAGCTTTTGCCACTGGTTGAATTTTCATTGAAAATTCCATTATTATATTGTTATCTTATTGTTAGAGATCCTCATTCAAAGAGATCAGAAGGTGTAACACAATTATAGCATAACTCTAAAAAACACTTAGATGGTCCTATGTAAACTAATGGTTGGATTGGGAATTAATGATTTCAAAGGCAAAGCGGAACAATTCGTTGGCTCATGTTGTCCAACCAACAATTTGGCATAATTTATGCGACTCCGTACTCCAAATTACAAATTTGCTTCTTTCGAAATGGCTACGTTGGCAAATATTCGGTAAATGTTCGAAATGGCTATGTTGGTAAGCGTTAGCAAGATTTGATGTAGATCCAATGTTGGCAGTTGGTTACCTTAGCCCTTTCTACAATTGGACCTACTGTCTGTGATGAAAAATACTTTTAAATGATTGTGTAAATAGTTAATTGTTTGGTGCATTATCACCTCGTTGTTACATTACGTTATAAAGATAAGAGTGTAGTGTTTGATTACTAGTAATGTACAGGAACTTAATACCATAAAATTATTATTATTTTTAAACAGGTTACGGTAGTGTGCCTGCATCCAGTAAAACTAATGACACCAGCCATTTTATGTGCCTCGTATGCATTTATATTTCCAGTCGGAACAACGCCCAATGCTCTGGCAGCTGATGCTGGAAAAATACCAACATCACTCATGGTACGTTCATTTCTTTTACAATATTTTTAGATCAAAGGATGATGTAGATAAATTGTGCTATAAAGTGGTATTAATTGTTCTGTATTGTATACGTTAAATCAATTGACCAAACTTCATTGAGAATAATTTCATATATCTAGTTTAAAGAATTCACGTTGTTTTCTATCCTTGGAGAAAAGTGTCATTCGCAGCACAAAAAACTAAAGTTACATTACCGAAGTTGTGACAAAAAGAGATGAAAGTTTGTGCGGTACACTCAAGTACATTGAAAAGTTAACATTGTCCTTTCCACTATAAGAGACGTAAGTTTGTGTGATATGCTCAAACATATGGGAAGTTAACACTGTCCTTTCCACTATAAGAAACGAAAGTTTGTGTGGTACAGTCAAGTACATGGAAAAGTTAACACTGTCCTTTCCACCATAAGAGAGGAACGTTTGTGCGGTATACTCAATTACCGTATATGGAAAAGTTAACACTGTCCTTTCCACTATAAGAGACGAAAGTTTGTGCGGTATGCTGAAATACCGTACATGGAAAAGTTAACACTTCTTTTCCACTATAAGAGACGAAAGTTTGTGCGATACGCTCAAACATATAGAAAAGTTACTGCCCTTCCCAGGAGCTCCTCCGTAGCTAAGCGGTTAGCGTACGCGCCTTTGGCGCGGGAGACCCGGGTTCGATTCCCGGCGGGAGCTCATGTGGTTCGGATTCCACGTTAATCAGTAGGTCCATGTCTCATATAGCCTCGCTGCTGAACGGAACGTTAAACTCAAAAAAATCAACTCATCTGTCATTTCCACTATAAGAGACTAATGTTTGTGCGGTACGCTCAAGTAAATTGAAAAGTTAACACTATCCTTTCCACTATAGGAGACGAAAGTTTGTGCTATACGCTCAAGTACATGGAAAAGTTAACACTGTCCTTTCCACCATAAGAGACGAAAGTTTGTGCGGTATGCTCAAATACCGTACATGGAAAAGTTAACACTGTCCTTTCCACTATAAGAGACGAAAGTTTGTGCGATACGATCAAGCATATGGAAAAGTTAACACTGTCCTTTCCACTATGAGACGAACGTTTGTGCGGTATGCTCAAGCATATTGAAAAGTTAACACTGTCCTTTCCACTATAAGAGACGAAAGTTTGTGCGGTATGCTCAAGCATATTGAAAAGTTAACACTGTCCTTTCCACTATAAGAGACGAAAGTTTGTGCGGTGTGCTCAAATACCGTACATGGAAAAGTTAAAATTGTTCTTTCCACTGTAAGAGACGAAAGTTTGTGCGATACGATCAAGCATATGGAAAAATTAACACTGTCCTTCCTACTATAAGAGACGAATGTTTGTGCGGTACGCTCAAGTACGTGGAAAGGTTAACACTGTCCTTTTTACTATAAGAGTTATTTACAGTATATGGAGATATGAATATTTTAATCTCTGAAGGGAACTTCAGATAGAGGTCTTAGAAAGTAAATATATACAAAATGACTAAAAGTATACTTGATTTCCTTGTTCATTAAGTGTGTCAAATACATATGTAGGCAGAAGAAGTACTAATGATTATGTTGATAATATGAACTTTTACATGTTTTGAGCATACTGTTCTTTTGATTTGATTGGTTTATTTATTAGCTAAAATGCCCGTTTTTCCTTCAAAGAGATTAATTATTCGAAAGTATTTAAAGTACAAAAAATATTCTCCCTATCTCTGGAAGGAAGTCTGCAAATAAACAAGAAACATATATTTTGAGTCAATCAATTCATTGACACTTTACATCTGAACATATTCCAATTAAGTTCTGACTATAATTTCAGATCAAGAAATGAGGTAAATTTTTGAGTTTTACGTCCCACGGTTATGCCGGCTCGGCTAAACGTGATGGTGATGATGAGAAATGAGTAGCGGAATGTCGGAGTAGCAAAGGCAATATATTTCTTACATGATTCTTTAAGTTTTATTTGGAAAAATGCCTGTCGGGCATCAAAAACGGTATAAATCTAATGTTTTCCTATGTTGGTAGATGTCAGCATCTGTCAGCCTGCTACTACACATCCACCTAACCGCCAGGATGCCAAGGTCAAGACTGATTACCATGACAACCGAAACTAGTATTACAAGTAACTTCAGCTTCTTTTGGCTGAAAGAAATTTATTTCTTAAGGATTTTAAATAAAATTGCGCAACAAGTGGTTAAACGGCGACCTAATCTGAACAAGTATAACATGGAACGTCAACAATTTTGTACGATCTCAAATGTTTTACAAGTTCAGAATGGGAACAAAGTCTAGCGTAAAAGGGAAGAAATATGTACTAGGCATTTGACAGTGATCTAGTAAATGAAGAGACAATAAGAGAATAGGGCATGGTAACTAATTTGTCATTGACAATGATTCTTGCTAGAATCATATCCATCATAAAAGTTTCTTTTTTGATAAGAGTGATATCAAGTTTATTAGAACATATTCTCTAATTATTTGTTTTATGCATTCATTCTAATTTGGTTTAATATTATTTTTACAATAATAATATGAATTTAGGTATAGTCTTGCACTTTCTCCATGGGTTAAGTACGAGAACATATACCAGAAAAATGCACTTCTCACCACTGCACTGAAGTATTGATCATCAGATTAATCTACACGTCAATTACAGGTGGAAAGAGAGGAAGTCACGTCAATAATAGTGGGTGACCAAAGTAAACATGTCTAAAAGATGATTTAAAAAGTGTTCACTGTCATGAGTCAGCATTCAATGCATGCCTTACACAATTCAGTTTAGTTTCATTTTTCCATGTTTATTGCATTTTTAAATCAATACTGTAGATCAATGTGGTGTACGTATAACTAACAATTTCTTTCTGTTTTTTCAGATGCGAGTAGGACTTCTTGTGACGATATGTTGCACATCTGTTACCATTCTCATGACTTTAACATATCAAGAACATGCATTCCCTTTCAGTAGATTTCCACAATATGCAGGAGGTAATTATTCGAGATGTCTCCTAGAAAGCAGCTAGCTTAAAGTCAGACTTATGATTATCAAATTGAGGGTCTCTTGTGTATTAATAGTCATTATCAAAAAATATTTTATTTGCTTGCGACAAAATGACTTTAACCAAGTGTTGAATACTTACCATCATATGTTAGTGTATTACATCTAAAATTTTACCTAAAATATAGTGTTTTTATTGAAATATTGTCGATTGTAAATGAGTTTGAGAAAACTCAAAAACTGTATGTACATATACATCTGCAGTGAAGTATTATCGGCAGGAGGAAACGAAAAAATGTTGAACTCAAGACCTTTAAATACAGATGACAAATTATATTTTTGTCTGATAAACTGAAGCAGGGAAACAATCAAATATGAACTCGTTGATTGGCTGCTACTATAGATTCATTGACATTTGTGTGAGCCCACGCTACGAAAAGTGTTACCTAATAGAACTAGCTGGTTGGCGACAGTGAAGTAATACCAGGTTTTACGACTTTGTTAAACATCTTTTATTTTAAGGAATTTATGGTTTAAGCCAAGATTAATACACTGATCACCACTTGAATTAGAGACACCTATCTATTACCGTGTAGCACCACCTTTTTGATAACAGCGGCTACCCGCCGCGACTTAGACTCCACGAGGCGCCTGACTTGTTGTTGTGGCATGTCATTCCATATCTGTTGCAAAGTCTCTCACACACTCCGAAGGTTGGTCGAAAGAGTGCCCACAGCCGGAAGGTGTCGTTCCATGGCGTTCCACGTTCGATGGGGTTGAGGTCCGGTGACCATGATGGCTAGGGAAGTGTTGCCAGATCAGAGGAGTGCTCACCAAACCAGTCTGCCGCCATCCTAGAGCGGTGTACGGGCGCATTGTCCTGCTGAAAGATGAGGTCACCATCCGGATGTTGCAGCCGAGCAAATGACAGGACATAGTCATCCAGAAGATTGCAGTAGCGTTTACCTGTGAGGGACCGTGTCACACATGTTAGGAGACCCTTTTCAGTCCACGTAAACATGCCCCAGATGAGAATAGCACCACCACCGGCTTGCACAGTTCCCTGCTGGCACAGTGGATGCATTGCCTCGTGTGGTTGGCGACGCCCCAACCCATCCATCGCCATGTGCCAATGTGAAACGTGACTCATCTGTCTAGGCAACCTTTTCGCATATTTCCACGGTCCAGTGGCGGAGTTCCTTTGCCCATGTTAGACGTTGTTTCCTGTGTTGTCCGGTTAGGATTGGTACTCGCGTGGGCGAATGACTTCTGTACTCCGTCGCGAGTAGGTGGTTGTGGATTGTGTAGCTGCTAACACGGCGTTGCTGCCTTCCATTGAACCTCTCTGCGATCTAACTCACTGTGGCCCGTATATCGGCTGTTACGATGCACACTCCTGTCGAAACATCCGTGACCTCGGCAGTTTTCATGTACGAGTGTGGTTTTACCGAAAGCCAGATACTGACGATACACTTTTGACACAGTTGCCTTTGAAAATCCGAGTGCCGCAGTCACTTCCAAAATCGAGTCATCCAGTCGTCTGGTCCCTACTATTTGACCACAGTGAAAGGCACTCAGATCTTTCGTCGTTTACACACTGCACTTACACGGATACCTAGAGAGGAAGCGCACGGCAACAGTACACGCGCGATGCGTTATATTCATCTGCATTGGTGTAGCGTCTGTAGGGCAGTTTCTGCAATTGTCCTGCTGTCTCTAATTCAACTAGTGATCAGTGTATTTTCGGTTTAGCTTAAAGTAAGCGAATGATATGCGAGTATCAAGTAACATAATGGATCTGTTTATTTTAGCCAAAATAAAGCGTGTATGAAGTAAATAATAACGTGTTTCTCCTCGTTTACTATTTCCACTAAAACGATTATTTTCTTAGTATATTTGCTTCTCAAAATGAATGGAAACAGACCCTACTTTAAAAAAGTATTGGCGCACTAATATAAATAAATGACTCATAAAATCAAGAATTTAACATTCGTTTTATAAAATCACTACAAATTAGATACTAATAATACTACTATTTAGAAATAACTTATACTATCATTTTCTAGTATAAGTTTCTTAATATTTTACAACTTACAAAACAAGTAAACTTGTAAGTTTTGTGAAACTAGTATCTAGTTTTCCTATTGTATGCCACTTGCGATCTAAAATTTTGTTTGTCATGAAATCAAAAGATTCGAGCGTAACAAATTTTGTTCTTGTTGATAACATTTAATAAGAGTTTAAAGTATGTGATTTGATTAACATCCATTCTAAAGCAATAAATTACGTATACGACATTTTACTTTGTAGGAGAGATCTACCATTATTTTGTTCGTTTCTATGTTGAAAGATGTGCTTCGTTTTTTAAAATCTTTTCTCATAGTTCTAGATAGAAAGAGAAAACTATTATCCTTTTCAATAAAGAGATGGAATATAGCTTTGTTTGTTAAATTCATTTTATGTAGTATAAAAATATAAAGTAATGTTTAATAATTATTATGCATACTTTTACAAAGTAATAGCATGAGTGTTACTGTTAGTATCCACACCAGTGTTAGAGCACACGAAACGACAATAAATACAACTTTATAATTAACGGTGTAGTATTTTCATACACAAACCAAACAACGATAAATGCAATCTGTTACTTAACGGTGTATTATTTTCATACACATAAACAAAACAACGATAAGTACAATCTGTTACTTAACGGTGTAGTATTTTCTGCACATAAACCAAACAACGAATAATACAATCTGTTAATTAACGGTGTAGTATTTTCACATACATAAACCAAACAACGATAAATAGAATCTGTTACTTAACGGTGTATTATTTTCATACACACAAACCAAACAACGAATAATACAATCTGTTAATTAACGGTGTAGTATTTTCACATACATAAACCAAACAACGATAAATACAATCTGTTACTTAACGGTGTATTATTTTCATACACACAAACCAAACAACGAATAATACAATCTGTTAATTAACGGTGTAGTATTTTCACATACATAAACCAAACAACGATAAATAGAATCTGTTACTTAACGGTGTATTATTTTCACACACATAAACCAAACAACGATAAATACAATCTGTTACTTAACGGTGTATTATTTTCACACACATAAACCAAACAACGATAAATACAATCTGTTACTTAACGGTGTATTATTTTCATACACACAAACCAAACAACGAATAATACAATCTGTTAATTAACGGTGTAGTATTTTCACATACATAAACCAAACAACGATAAATAGAATCTGTTACTTAACGGTGTATTATTTTCACACACATAAACCAAACAACGATAAATACAATCTGTTACTTAACGGTGTATTATTTTCACACACATAAACCAAACAACGATAAATGCAATCTGTTAATTAACAGTGTGTTATTTTCATACACATAACAATAAATACAATCTTGTTACTTAACGATGTATTTTTTCACACATAAATCAAATAGCAATAAATATAATCTGATATGTAATTGTGTATTACTTTCATACACATAAATCAAACAACAGTAAATACAAGGTGTTACTTAAAGATGTATGTTTTCATACATATAAATCAATAGCAACAAATATGATCTGACACGTAATGGTTTATTACTTTCATACATATAAATCAAACAACAATAAATACAATGTGTTACGTAATGATGTATTATTTTCATATACAGTACATAATAAATAAATAAATAATCAAACACATCAGAATTGTAACGAACGACATATTTTTTTAATAGATAAGAATTAATATTTGTTAATTTTGTCGGAAATTACGCACATGATAATTTAACTTCAACCATGTAACTTATTTCAACTTGAACTGAACTGTTGATTTTCGAAAATGATATAATTAAACAAGTACCATATATCATTAAGCACATTATATGCTCTTGCTTCGTCATAATGAAGAATTTGATGAAGAGATACTTCAACACTGGTTTCATCCAGGGGTAAAAGTGAATTTGAAAAGGTAGTGGGACGGTAGGTAGCGGCATGACGTCACGCCGTTCCCAATGTCTATCTTTGCCCATTGTGAATTTTTATAAACTGGCGGGCGCCGTACATATTTTAGCGAGGAGTGGAGACGGCGTTCCTCCGCGTTCCTCCTCACTTTTACCCGTGGTTTCATCTTAAATAACTGGCATGATTCTCGTGCTGCATCAATTTTTATGTTTGATTGTTCACATACCGTAAATGTAACCAACCATAGAAGTAGCTCAATCAAAAAAAAAAAAAAGTGAAGTTTTAATCAGATTACTTTTTCAAAATTGGAATTCCGTTTATGAAAATTTAATCTGAAATACTTGTATGTCTTATCGAGTTTCAATCAAATCAACATATGAGATCGGAGAGGGAAAGCAATTTATAAGATTTTGTTTCAGTTTGATAGTTTCGAATGTGATTAGCTACTAGGTTCACTAGGTAGACTTCGAAAGAACTGCCATTAATCCCATTGTTAATGTTTTTCCCGATGCAGCCGTTCGTTGATGTTTCTTTCACTATACACAATCTTTGTGAAGAAAACTTCAATCACTGGGATTCTTTACTTTTTATCGCAAAGATATAGAAATGAATACGAGCTACTGCATGACTACTTGTGTTAATGGTGTAAGTGAGTGATATGTTCCTGTACCTTCAAGAAAATGCCCTAGAAGTACTAAATGCAGAAAAGGTTCATGACTTTCTAGTGGAAACATGGACAGATGATGCAAATACCAACTTCTCAAAGCAAGTGCAATATAGAATTACCTTATTTTTTGCACTAATTTTGCTATGATTTTTATTTGAAATGTTTTTGCCAAATATAATGCGATGTTCAATTTGGGAGCGAAATGTATGTTAGGAGTGATTAACACTTTGTTCTGGACTCATTCCCTTCTTTACTATTAGATACATTTCCCATAGTTTTGTTTTTCATCATAATATTGTTTAATGTATACTATATCTGTTGGAAAATCGTAAGTTTCTGGTTAGGAAATAGTAGATAATGCCTTCAATGGAGTCATAACCATTTATTCTACAGATCAACACGTGAATACAAAATCTTAAGCTGTTCATACCCGATATCTGAAACAAAATCTAAATATAGGCGAGTTCACCGAGAAACAGGCTGGAATCACGTGTAATAGCTTTCGTGGCTTACGTGGATGCGATTGTGCATTGTTACATTTACAACAGTGGCGGTGAGATCGTATTGATTATATTTACCATATGTGATACTTTGTATTGCTGTTACTTACATTGACAATATAAGTATATATGATACTATTGCATGTTGTATGGAATCATATATAGAATATAAATCACCTGATAACGTGCGTCCAGTGTCGGACTAGCCAAGTTAAGGGCCCTTGGCGCGAGACCTTAAAGGTCCCCATATAATGCCCATATCTATCTATCTATCTATCTATCTATCTATCTATCTATCTATCTATCTATCTATCTATCTATCTATCTATATATATATATATATATATATATATATATATATATATATATATCGGGTCTATACAGTACATGTAAACTTAACACGTTAGTTGCAAAACATGATGTGACAAAATCATATTTTCTGTATTGAATAAATATGTAGTAAAAAACAGATCGCAAAAAAAGTTACAATAATACTGGGGCAATCAGACGTAATCTCGAAGTAACTGATATGTTCAAAGAGGCTCGATAAGACTTCTTTCGGAAACACAAACTTGGGCTTCCGCAACCTTTTTGGTAGGAAGACTCAAGAAAGCATTTGCGATCGCGAAAATTCGACCAACGCCTATAGGTCCTGCGCCTCGTGATCTCTGGGGCCCCTCGGGCTTCTGGTCTTTGGCAATCGCCAAGTAGCCAACGTGACTAGTCCGGCACTGGTAATGTCGAGAAAGGAGATGTGATGTAGAAGACAAAGGCTTTTTTTTTTTTTAAGGGCCACATCATGCATCCTACTGAATTTTTGTTTAATACATAACGACATGTATTGAGAATGTAACCTGCATGAAACTTAGTATGCTGGAAATAAACTATTGGAAATCCGAATGAAACTTTGTTGCGAAACTTCAAACTTGATACTAGACTGACGTAAGTTTGTTTTGTGTTCGTTTCAGTTGCAATGTCAAAAGACTTTCTTGCAACTGAGTCAATGAATTTTGCATTTCTCTGCAGGTATTAAAAAAAGAAAACTACATTCATCTTTACAAAAAAAATACATGTGAATACTACTGCTAATAACAGAAATGTATCCTAGTCACTTTTTCCGGGAAGAACAAATAGAATAACATCTAAAATTTGTTATGAAACTTGAAAAAATACTTATCATTCTTACGGTAACGAAACTGTTAGATCTGAACTGCATGGAAGTACGCCAGAAGACGATCAGTTCGAAGACACATTTCCCTCAAAAATCTCCTCCATACATAAAATCCCCTGTTTCGAAAGATTAAGAAGAACTGGAATTTCGAAACAGAAGTTCTGTGTAAATATAAGATCATTGAATGTATTTTCCACAAAGTGCTGGAGAATTTTTTAGGCATAACTGGAACTAAGCAAAACAGCCATGAATCTTTAATTGTTTGTCACACAAGACAAACACAAACAACAAGAGAAAATAAGTACGTCATATCGTTAATGTCCACATAATAGTACATACTTTTTTTTTAACTATGTGTTAAAATGTAATTTATATTAACACTACAAACAGTTGGTGTAAGAAAGCTAATGGAAGAGATATACTAAAATGGGTTGAATTGATTAAACTACTGAGCAACTCTAAGCCAACGCTTTTTAAGCAACTCTAATTGTCAAACGGCGACATATTGTTACTCTTCATCATCCGTCTCATTGACTTTGAGACTTCATTTTATTTTACAAAATTTTTCATTTTCAATTATCCATTGAAAAATTAAGTGAATTTGCAACTAGCATATTTGACTGGCTGAATATGCTGTCTCATTTTACTTCCCATTCCAAGACTGTCTCCCAATCTCAGAATCCAATGTTGACTGTTACACTGAAGTGGATGGTACTTATATCCATTATTCCAATTCCTGATTATATTATCCCTTACCATTTGCGGAGACAGTTGAAAAGTACCAATGTAATATCTGTTGTAATTTACGTTTCGATCCAAATTACTGTCATAGCACGGGATAACATCGTAATTCTTGCCACACATCCCTAAAAATAAATAAATAAATAAATCTGCGTACTGTAATTACAACGTATTCTCATTTGCAATTGAATTAGTTGTAAGAACAACACGATCACATTTTTATGAAGTTTAATAGTTAACAGATCATGAAATTTCGACAAATCTTGTAATGTAATTCAAGAACAATAGTGTTAATAAATTATCAAAAACGTGTAAAGATAATTGATTTTCGCATTTCGTCTGAGAGAGTTACCAAATGCCAATATGAAACCAGGTGAAGAGAATTTACAATAGGGTGCTAAAAAATTATTGGCTTTGTCCACAAAGAGTATAACTAACGGGTAAAATTACACAATTATTCAACATATTCTTCCCTGAGACGATGCATTTGGTACAGCGATGATAAAATTCTTCTAAACCTTGTAAATTATAATTCTTTTGGTTGGGTCTGAAGCTAGACCTCCGCAGTATGTTAGACATTAGAAATGTCCTTAAAGTGATGTCTCTTGAGGCGTTTCTTCAAATTTAAGAACTAAAGATAAGAAGAAGGAGCACTGCCGGATTTACATATAAGCTAAACAAGCTATAGTTTAGGATCCCACTCTCTTGAGGGCCCCAAAAATTTTAAAGACAAAAACTGGCCATAATATAATTTCCAAATAATAAGAGAAAGCAAATAAGATAAAATGCACACACAATAATGGTATTTTGTATTGTTACGTACTAGGTTCTTATGAAGCAAGTAACGGGCCCTGTTTTCCAACCTTGCTTGTAATAGAGCCCTGTTACCCAGCCTTGCTTATAATGGGGCGACGTTGCCCAGCACTGCTTGAAATGAGGTCCCTGTTTCCCAGCCCTGGTTGTAGTGGGGCCAGTGTTTCAGAGCCCTGCTTGTAATGGAGGTCCTGTTTTCCAGCTTCGCTTATAATGGGACTCGTTTCCCAGCTCCGCTCATACTGGGGCCCCGCTTCCCAACCCTACATGTAATGGAGCATCTGTTTCTCAGCCCTGCATGTAATGGGCCTTTATTTCCCAGCCCCACTTTTAATGGAACTCCTGTTTCAGAGCTCCGTTTGTAGTGGGTACCCTGTTTCCCAGGCATTACATTTAGCTACTTTAATAAAACTTCATAGTACACTCTGTAAAGAAAAATAGCGACACTTGCTCTAATATGGTTTTCTCAACATACTTTAATCAATATGAATTTTTACATGAATTCCTGATAATATTACAAGTCATATTCCTAATGAGCAGTTCATTCTTAATACTTGCGCCAGAGTTTCAGGTTTTTGACATGAATTTAGTGAATTTATATGCATATATAAGTAGCTATGTGTGTTTTGAGCAAAATCGTTTGTAGGAAGAGTAATTCATAAAACTGAAAAAGATCAACAACAATAGCATAAAACAAGAAATGGAATTTCTTTAGGGTAAGACATATTGTGTGCAAACATCGAGAAGTACGATACACCAAACTAGTATTTTGTATGTGCACCATGGGCTTCCCGCATTGGTAACAAAGCTATTGCAAAATGCAACCTCGATATCACGGAATAACACCCGGATTATCTGTTCCTTGAATTCCATTCTATTTGAGATAGTTATCTATTGAAATTTCTACTCATATTGATCCACAAATTTTCAACTGGATTCATGTCGGGTGAGTTTGTAGGCCACACGAGTCTCTAAATAGTCATATTCTTGAACAACGTATTAACAATTTTGGCTCGGTGACATAAAGCATTATCGTCCTGGGAAAGGAAGTAGTCCATATTTTCTTCAGAAAAGTCATCTTTAGCTGTTGTAAGAACTTTACATACCAGAATTTGAAAATATTTTCGTGCATCAAACGATCCTTCACATATATCCGTCGTTCTGACGTCTTTAACGGTGAACCATGCCCATATCATCACTCAGTAACTGAATATTTGAATATCTTAAACAAAATCCTTGTCAAGTTCCTTGCTCGTTCGTATCCACAACTTCACACCACTATCGTTTCCCACTATTCTAAACTTCTTTTCAATGAAGAAAACGACATGCTTTCAGTTGTCCTAAGTCCAAGTTGCATATCGACTCACAAAACTACATGTTGAGGTCCTCTGTGTTTTGTCAGTTTCGACTTTCTACGCGGTTTTTTCTTTGTAATATCCTCTTCATACAGTCAAGACAATACAGTTGTACAAGTAACTGCAGTTCCAAGATCATGTCAAACTACAAAAGCCATTTTTGGGGAAATCACTCATTAAATCTGTGGTGCTATCGATTTCATTTAGCGATCTGCTCTGGGTGATGCTTTCCTTTTTCTTTCACACTGTTGACGAAGGGACGATTTGTTATGCTGTTTCCACTTGTGAATTACTCTTCCTGCCGTAGAATGATGGATTTTCAGAATTCCATCTATTCCTTTAGAGATTTGCCACAACTCACATTTCTTACCCATCTTATTTGTTTACAGTCCACATGTAGCAACAATATCACACACAAACAACACTGTACAACAAACATTTTGCCACTTGACACACTGTCCAAACAATGAGAAAGCAAAGAACAATCATAAAATGCTATTTACCTCAGCCTACACATCACAAATGCAATGCAGAATTCTTACTACAATAATTTACGAGACGCACTCAGTGCTATCTATCGAAAATACTACTGAAACACAAACAATTGACAAGTGATGTCCTACACCACAGGTGTCACAGATAACGCAAATTAACTATCCCACTCTTCATTTCCTTCTATTCCTCTTCTAACGGGCTGCAACTATGGTTTTCTGTGTAAGTTAGTTTGAGAATTGAGGTGTCGCTATTTTTTCTTTACAGAGTGTATAAGTGTTACGGTTCCTTGTACTTGTATGTTGATAGAACTTTAATGCTACCGTTTCTCGTACTCTTTGGAATATGACAAGAAATCGGGGCTCGCAACAGTGGATTCATTTAAGAATACATGAAACGACGAGCTCGCGAAATAATAGTAAAATATCAAGAAATTACAGTCCTAAGCTGCGATACTTTTTATGTTGCGAAATTTTAAATATTTCTCAATACGTATTAGATCGGGATGCAAATAACTTCTCGCCCACTCGCCCGGGACGAGTGGCTCATCGGTGAGGGCGAGTGTTTAATATCACTATTATTTATTTCAAACTGTAAAGACTGGGATGGGAACTAGTAGCTTTTTTCTTGGGCTAATAAAATGTTGTTGCTTATTTGCATCCCTGTATTAGAAGTAGTGTCAAGAAGTATTTTCAAAATATCCAGAATTCTATCCTTGCCACTCATTATCATGGTCATCTATAGAGGTCAATAATGGTTTACTAAAGGAAAGAGGAGAAGCATGGGTCATTCGTTTTAGGCATCTTTCGATTTTATATATTAACAGGGCACTGTATTTTGTTATGTATTGTTGTGTTCAGAACTCCACAGCTGAATTTGTCTTGTGTAAGTTAACGCAGCAGTCTGCATGTGTTAGGCCTATGGGCACTAGTTAATAAACAGCAAGATAAAAATACCTAAATTTTTTCATGTCACAGTAAAAGGAAGCCACGTGTAATATTTGTAGGTTTTATAATCAGTTTAGTCTAACAGTGTCGTTTTTCAACGATATTTCGATGATTTTCAACGATTTTGCATCGTACTACACCTCGTGTAATCTCCGGGGGTTGCATTCCATTTTGGCCTGAGTTACTCTAGTAACTAGACCTGAAAGAACTCACACAATTGTTTGAAAGTAGAGTTTAGCTCAGGCAATATTAACCCTGGGTGATATTCAGACTGTATTTCTCTACACTGAATCTCTGGAAACGTTTGAAACTTCTACAGATCACCTGAATAGAAACGACTTGAAATTATAAATGTTGAAACCTCCACGTATAGAAGCATGGGGTGGAGATTTGATCATAGTTGGCGCAGAAAGAAGCAGAGAAGATCTGCAAGGGGCTTAATTGGAACGAAATTAAACTACAGTTAATTTTACAGTTCTTCTGTAATATCTTCAAAGTAAATAAAAGTAATCGAAAGGAGGATACGCAGTGGGCTAGACAATATTATTTTGCATGAGATACAGTTACTATAACTCACCAATCTGTTTTCACTTTGCAACTATTTATAGATTCGGGGCCGCGGGGCTCAGTGGTAGAGCGTTCACCTCTGGTGCTTGGGGTCCCGGGTTCGATCCCAGCCCGCGCCACGTGAACTTTGTGGTGGACAAACACCGTGTGCGTGGGTTTTCTCGGGGTTCTCCCGTTTCCTCCCACTTTCTTCATTCCACCATTTCATGCATTTCTCATAATCACCGTCTCCTTTAGCCTAACCGGCATAACCGTGGGACGTAAAACTCAAAGATTTCATTTCATTTCATATTTATAGATTCGGCATTTCTTTGCGAGTCTATAAAAGTCTGCTGTCCCAATGAACAATGTGGACTACTATGATATTATATAAATGCATTATATTAACTACATTGTATTGTATGTAGCTTATAACATAATGTCATATTAATAATGCTATATACAGGGAAAGTCAAAATGATGGATCCGCTTTCAGAAATTTAGCAAACATGTGTGAAATCTGACAAACATACTGTATGTTGTCATAAGACATTTTTGCTAAGGAAGGTAAACTGAAAAAAATTGTTTGGAACATATTCACAAATACTCTATGTGAGCAGTTTGAGTAACACGGCACACATCAAGCCTATAGTTATCTCCTGCCAAACCTTTCCCAGCATGTTGCGTCAATATCAGCAAATGGCTTCTGTGATGCAGGTCAATCAATGTTGTTGGAAGTGGTGGTACGTAAACATGATCCTTTAGAAACCACCACATGAAAAAAATCACATGAAGTCAAGTCATGTGTACACTAACCACAGATTTGTTTGTTGATGATGATGATGATGTACGCAGAAAGATCTCTGCCTTCCATTCAACGCCATTTTCCTTAACTGCTTGCTGTTGACTCCTTGCGTTAGAAAATGGAAAGATTGGATGGAAACTAAACTTTGCAAGTTACGGTAACCTTTCGAAGCGCATGTCTCAACATACGTTTATCAGATTCAACAGCGAGATGGTGCACCGCCTCATTTCCCCAAAGAAGTTCGATATTTCCTTGATATTCACTTCCCACTTGGTGGAGTGGCCGCACATGCCCAATTGCATGGCCTCCTCACTCCATAGCCAATTGCATGGCCAAGATTGATACCTATGGATTCCTTCCTTTTTTCTTTCTTTTTTTTTTAAAAAAAAAGATCGAGTGTATGTTCCACCCCTACTAGATAATCTTTCTGATCTGAGAAATCGCATCTAAGCTGCTGTTGCAGAAGTTACACTCGATCAGCTGGAACGAGTGTAGGGAGCAACTGAGTTCTGGTGGGATTTTTGTCGCATCACCAACAGCAGTCTCATCCAACCAAAATGAGACTTTGATGTTAAACTTGAAATGTTTTGCTACAAATTGACGCCTCTCTCGTTCCTGTAAGTAATCTCAATAAATTTCTATATGCTTTCAAAGTTGTAAGTCCTTTTTGACTCATTCTGTATTGCTATGCAAACGTGCCTATGACACGCAGGCAAATATAATGATGGGTTTACAAGTTCTATTTGTTAAATACAGAGAATCGGTAGAGGCATATTTTTTTTATTATGTAGTCTCTTTGTTATTTCCTACTTCTGACTCTTCTGGAAGGAACATGTTTCATGATAACAAAATTGAAACCAAAATCATTATATTAAACTAATCTACTAGGCCCGCAACTTATCTAGACATATTATAGATTTATTGCACAATTACTTCGTACCTGACAATTCATTGTCAAAATTGGATTAGTTCAATTTCTGGACAGGAGAAGTGATAATAAGTGGATTTATCGTACAAACGGAAAAGAAAGTATTCTTCAGTTGACAAATTTTCTTTTCCCAATAACTCGGGAACAAATGAATTAATCTGGATCTTTTTGTCGTTATCCTTAGAATAGTTATAATTTGATAACTTGCCCAAAAGCGGTACTCTAATAGATTGATTAATTCTTGACTTATTAGGAAAAAACATTTTGTCAATTGAAGAATACTTTCTTTCGTGACTGTACGTGGATTTACAAAAGTCCTAAGAAACATACCTTGTGCTACTCTTTCCGTCTTAGTAGTGCGAAACTTGAACAGAAGGAGAGGATGTCTCAAACATTCATGATCCGATGAATACTTTTCAAGAGCTTTTGTTAGAAGATAAACTTCTGTTGGCTGAATTGTTGTAATGTATTCAACTTGGACGTCACAGTCAGCGACAAATGAACTTCCAGACAAGAAATAATATGTATTCGCCACCAAAGGAATTAACAAAGCTTCCAGCAAATTGCCACATACCTACATAAAAAAAATAGTAACAGCCTATAAAAACAGAAAAATAAACGTACGATGTTAACGAATTCGATCGCTAGGTAGCAGCTCGGGTGAGCAGTGTTTCTTTCAGAGAAAATGCTCCAGGGGGGCACACTTAGTATTCGGATAGGTATTGCTGGTATTATTCTATTTAATATTATATCATAGGCATATTATTTTGGTCTCCTCCGCGGGAGCACTCTCAGAGCTCCGGGAGGCAGTGCTCCTCTAAAAACATGTCTGGAAGAAACACTGCGGGTGAGTAAGTCCGAAAAAACCTATTACAGATAGTTCGAAAGAACTATCTCTTGACTTGCAGAAAGGTTGGCCGTTGTGATGTGAGGGGTCATATGACTCCGAAAATTACTTTTTAGAAAGGCTACATTTGTGCTCTTTTAGCCATCGGCTATAGTTATAACCAACTGAGTAAACAGTGTATGACAAAACATTCACGTGTAACAAACAAAGAGAGATATCAGCTCTGAGTTGGATCGCAACAAAATGTTCATCCTTACTGTTGCTGGAATCTCTAAGGCTAGCTTTAGACGGAAGCATTTATTGTAGCATTTCTCGTAGCAGATGTGCTGCCAAAAATTTTATATAATATTCTATGGCATCAAAAGTATATGGTGCTTTTAAACGGTAGCATTTTGATAAGCATCTGTCGTGACGTAGCAAACAAATCACTGGAGAAGAGCGCAATTATGGCTTCGAAATTAAGCGTGAGGTAGCTAAAGCTATAGTAATTGTAACAACAGTTCTCGCCGGTCATATTAAAAAATGAAAATCACAAAGAAGTATGTGGACAAAGAGCATCCCTACTCCAACTCATTTTTCTTTACTACAATTCAATTTCCCACACAAAACAAAGAGCATTGATATTTGGCACAAAATCTTTTGCTTCTTTTTAACACACCACAGCGCTGCAATCGGACCAGAAATGCTGGAGAAAATGCTACGATATAGAGCAGGTTCTATCGACAAGAAATGCCATAGGATATGCCATGGCATGGGAAATGCTATAGCATTTGCTACTTTACACGGTAGGCTATCGATGATACGATTTTTGCTTCGAGAAATGCTACGATAAATGCTTCCGTCTAAAACTAGCCCAACACTAGGCATGCGGGCGTATTCTCGATGTGGTGATAAAAGTGCGTTCTTTGGTGCGCCGAAAAATGAAATCTTTCCGTTTTACGTACTACGTTATTGTCGTGCAGGCTAAAGGAGACCTTGATTATGAGATATGAAAAAAGGCAGGAGGAAACGAGAGAACTCCGAGAAACTCGACACACAGGGTGTTTGACCAACTCAAATCCCACTTGGCACGAGCTGGGATTGAACAAGGGAACAGGTGAAAGCTCTAGCATTAAGCCACCGCGGCCCTTCCTTGATGCGACGTGACAAGCCATCGTCTCAAAGAACAATAGCGCAGTCATTACAATTGCATAATGACACAATATTTAATTTGGTAAGGAGCAGCATCAGACTCAAATTCAACCAGGGGCGGATCCAAGACGGACTTCTGGGAAGGGGGTTGTAATACTGCTACTTAGATCTACTTTTAAGGGTTCCAAACCCTGGGATGTGTTTTATATATATATATATATATATATATATATATATATATATATATATATATATATATATATATATATATAAAATAAGAAAGTTTTCCTATTCTGGGGGGGGACTCCTTTCTAGATATATCTGGAGAGAAAAACAGTTGAAAGCTGTGCGAACATCATCTTATAGGAACAGATGAAAATTTGTACTGACTGGACAAAACAAGGATATATACAGTGTTGGGTAAGTTGCTTGTAAAAATGTAACGCGTTACAGATTACTTTACTTTCCCTTAAAATGTAACGCGTTACTTGCCCTCCCCAAAAGTAACTGTTACCCTACTTCGAAAGTAACGCGTTACTTTTTAGTAGTCCAAAACTTTGAATATGTAAAAAAAATAGTACTTCAATTACTTCAATTTTCGGTAGTACTACTACAACCATAATAATAATAATAATAATAATAATAATAATAATAATAATAATAATAATAATAATAATAATAATAATAATTTTTATTGCATACTGGAAATTACAGACAGAACTACCCACTTACAATTTCCATAGAAATAACATGCAAATAACGAAAATAAACATAATACATTATTATTATTATTATTATTATTATTATTATTATTATTATTACAGTGAAACCTCTACTAACGGACACCTCTATAAAGCGGACACCTCCCGTAACGGACATATTTTGTAATCTTCAAACACTGTAATAGGATAAAACATATTGGCAAACCTCTCTAAAGCGGACATTCTCTAGTACGGACACGGACAGTCTTTTCTGTCCTTTATAGGTATTATTTACCTCCGTATTACGGACACTTTCTCTATAAATAAGTTGAAAAGTATTGTAAAAATACATTTTTAGTAATTCATACATGTGTCACCAAGAAAGCATTGTGACATTTTGTCACCTCAACTGTCTACTCAGCAATCCAGACGAAGAGTCTCTGTTTAACAACACTCTCATGTCCTTTGCTTGCATTTCACTCCCACCCATGGGCGGCGATTAGGGGGGGGGTCAAAGGAGGGCAGTTTCCCCCCTTTTTGAAATTACCCATTAATGTATATAGTTCCATTTAGAAATATAAAGTTTTGTATGTATTATTGGTTCATAGAATATAAATGGTGCCACAAAATATTTGTCGTTCCATGAGTACGTATTGGTTGCCTTTCCGTGGAATTAAGAAAAGCTACAGGAATTTCGTTTGAACTGCCACTAAAAATGGCCCAAAAATTAACCTATTGGACAGCAAAGGACAGCACAGGTATAGTAACATTTTGGCAATATTCGTGAATACATGATTCATCTAAAAATATTGTTACTAATTGCATATTACCTTTACTAATTTACGCAAGAAAATATCAAGACCTCTCTAAGGCGGACACCTCCCCATAGCGGACAATTATTGATTCCCCACGGCTGTCCGCTTTAGATAGGTTTCACTGTATTATTATTATTATTATTATTATTATTATTATTATTATTATTATTATTATTATTATTATTATTATTATTATTATTATTATTATTATTTGTTTGTTTGTTTGTTTGTTTGTTTGTTTGTTTATTTACTTATTATAACAAAAGTGTGTATAAACACGAAATATTCGGGCTCGAGCGAAACATTGTTAAAAGTTATAGAGCGCTGACCACATACGTTCAAAACTGCTCGGCCCGGGTTTAGAATTGTCAACGACTCGAGCAACTCGGCTCACAGCTCATACACTATTGAGCCGAACCGAGCCAACAGCTCACCATACCGAGCCGGCTAGAGCCCTCGCTCAGTTGAGCCGAACCGAGCAGATAGCTAATCACAACCAACTCGGCTCGAGCCGATGGTTCAGTTGAGCCGAGCCGAATTGAGCTTGTTATAAAAATCTCTTGTGGACTAGTTATCGAGACGAGACGAGATGCAAGCAGTGTCCCCTCTCGTGAGTAACACTAAAAGTATTCATATTACTGCTTATATTTCTCATGGCTTTCGCTTCCCAGTATAATCAGGCTATAATTTCGAAATGAGTTAAAACGAGCTGAACGAGCGAGCCATCTATGAAAGTCGATTCGAACTCGACGTCAAAAGCAGTGAATTGGCTCGGAACTCAACTCGAGGAAATTAGCTTTGACTCGACTCGAAACTCGATTTGAATTAGAGTCGAGTCGAGTTTTAGCTCGACTCGTGACCATCCCTATGCGTTAGAAAAAATGGCTGCTTATTATCATTCTGTTAAACTAATTATATAATAATAACAATGTTGTTAAGTAAAATGAAAAATACAGAATATAGAGAAGCATTACACTACAACTAATGAAATGAAAACACGTGAACTGGGGATGAATCAACACTTGCCAGAAACTCTAAAATCGATACATGCTTTTTAAAGCTAGTTCCAAACTCTATAATCAACGGGACTCTAGGATACGCAAACTGATCTGAAAGAACTCCAATATTACACACCATCAACAAACTATTTTCTAGTGATAAAGTAGATCTGCTCATCAGAACAGTTTATTCAGATTAACCCCATTATCGTTAATTATGGCACCCTAATTGCTGATAAATACTTCCCGCCGGGACACTTCAGACACTTTACTTTTAAATTATGTCCACCATCATACTTACCTTACAAATGTTCTTTCAAATGTTCGGACGGTAAAAAAAAATTCGTTCTTCATCTTTAAAAAAAACAACAGCAATCAAAGTAAAATAGACTACCGGTATCATTGCACTCGTAGTTCACTCACTGAATGTATTGATTTGGAGCTGTCAACATCTATGACTAAATCTTCCAGGTGCTTACAATCAGTACACGCGATTTCCTTGAGGTTCTTCTCATCTTCCAAAAACAACAAGTGGCACAATGATCTTATCTGTTTTTATGTGTGTCGGTGACTGTCGGTCATTGACATACGTAGTTCATGCTCCATTGTTCCATTTTGAGAAATTCACTTACAGGAAAGAAACATTTGTTTCCGAAAAAAAAAAATATATATATACATATATTGTGGTTACCTATCCGAAAAGTAACGCGAAAAAAGTAACGCAAACTAGTTACGTTACTTAAAAATTTGTAACGCATTACCGTTACAATTACTTTGAGAAAATGTAACTCGTTACTTGGAAACGATACTTGAAAAGTAACGCGTTACTTCCGTTACGTTACTTCCCAAGACTGGATGTGTGTGTCTGAAAGTGTTGAATAACGGCCCCCGTAACTCCCTCTAGTTCCTCTAGTTGTATCATAAATACAAGTAGAGGGATCAGAGCCCCCCTAGAAATGAAAATGAAATCTTTGAGTTTTACGTCCCACGCTTATGCCGGTTAGGCTAAAGGAGACGGTAATGATGAGTACTGAATGAAATGGTGGAATGAAGAAAGTGGTAGGAAACGGGAGAACCCAGAGGAAACCCACGAGCACGGTGTTTCTCCACCACAAGATCCACACGGCGCAAGCTGGGATCGAACCAGGGACCCCAAGCACCGGAGGTGAACGCTCTACCACTGAGTTACCGCACCCCCCAGAGCGCCCTAGAGTATCAGATCTCAGGATGAAACTATGGCATGGTCAGAAGCAAGGAGCTATGGATGTCTTTCCAAAACATCCTCTAGTTACACCAATCTGTGTATGTGAATGTGTGGAGCATTTTTCACGTGGTTTTGTGTTGTTGGTGGTTACAGGTATATGACACTTGCACTAGGCAGAATTGCCAAAAGATTATAAAGGGTGAAGCCAATTGCTACAAGAACATTCTCGAGTTACTATGCTACGGCGGACTCAGTAGTGGCGCATGAAATTGGAATTAATGCAATCCGTTGCAGACATTCCTGTGAAATTCCCTTATGCATTTCCAATGGATTTTTGTCCACTCTCGTTGTTGAAAAGAGCGTTGGATTATCGATAGCTACGCACACTCCATCATGCTTTGCTAGAGTCTTTAATTGGGGAAGTCTTTAATTTGCCCATTTTATGTCGAGAAAAGAAACCGACGAACCCCTGCGGGGCTTCTAACCTGTTCCTACTCCTACTCCTATTACTACTTATACTATGGATCCGTATAGTAAAACTGCACGTGCAACATTATATTAGGCTAGAATTACTGTATATTGTATATGAAAATAAACTTTTGTACTTATCTAAAATCATTTTTTACTATTACGTGTTTCCTCTCCTCTAGTGATTTTTCGAGTATTTTTTGAAACAAATATCAGAACAAATATTAATAACTTGACTATTTTACTGTTTTTTAATGTTTAGCATTGGCTTTTGTATATCCAATCCTAAATACATCAGTACGTTAAGTATTTGACCATTGCATCTTTTAAAACAAACAGTTCTTGTGTCGGCACATGTAAGGTATGAATCAATGATATTTCACAAGGAATTGCACTAGAAAAAAGTCAATTTTAGTAAAAAGAGTTAAACTCAGGAGCGTCATTTCAGATTTTGCTTGGGGGGGGGGCAAAGCGCCTCGATATAAGTAAAATTTCGCGTTTTTCACTCATTTACTACTACTCTATTGATAAAATCTATATAAATCTCAAACTCGGGGGGGCAAATGCCCCTCCCTGTCCCCCCTAAATGACGCCCCTGGTTAAACTATTCCTAGTTTATAATATTATGTTAAATACAATTTTCTAGAGAAATGTTAGAATGGATACATTCATATTCAACTCGTCTATCAAATGATGACATATACTTGATTTGCATTTTGTACTTTTTTTTTTTTTTTAATATTGAATTTTAACATACGTTGATGGAAAATTTGAAGGAAACTATACAAAACGATTATTGTCTGATGAATGTATTGAAAACGAATTTTTGTATCGAAAGATCTAATATATTTCAGTCAAAAGTTTTCTTGTACGCCTTATATCTGGAGAACTACATAGAGTGTAGCTAAATCTAAACTACCACTTAACTCACTATGACGTGTTTATTCCGTAGAAAATACGAAAACTCGATTTAGGGGCCGTTCAAATTTTGTGGCCCTTGATCCAAAAACTAGTTATGGTTAAGATTATAATGTTTTGATGCATTTTGTGATCATTCCTAAAATCCTTGGCTAGGCTAAGATCGTAATCTTTTTATCCGTACCCGTTGTTTGGATCATTACTAAATTGTTCTATTATAGTATTTTATGAATTGATCATAGGCTAGACCGATATTACTTAATTAAAATAATTTATGAAAAATTTTAGAAGTGGAATAAACAGTACAAAATTTCTTACCATTGTTCCGTTTCTTCTTGAACAATCAACCTAATCAGATTCTGGAAGTACTGTATTTGATAGACGTCGATTTGAACTTTTCGTGAGTAAGAAGGCAACTAGAGTGAAGCATCCAATGAAACTCCAACAAGTGGTATTACTATGACGTGTTACAATTGGATTAGTAAGAGTTGAAGCAAGAATCAATAATAATGAAGTACTGCCCAATCAATATGACTTACTATCACACAAAACAACATTGCATTTCTCCATATGATTTCTCTCCATAAGTTCAAGGCCCAGGTCAAATCAATATGATTGCCTCCAAATACGCGATTGTCCTGCCTTCTTGACCCACCATGGATAATACTAACTACGGTCGCTGATATTAAGCTTTTTCGACCAATTCACTGAAAATTGTTTTTATATGTAAACTATATTAATTCCACAGTTTGCAGTTTATATTACAAACAATATCGTGTGTTCTGAACTGAAATTGCTGTTTAGACACTAAGTATTCCATCAGTGGTTGTTGTTGAAGTAGGCCCGTATCCAGGTGGGTCTAGGGGGGCCGAACCCCCTCAACTTTTGCTGCCCCTCTAAAATTTTCACGGCTGGTTTGCAAATGAACTATAATACGGTGACAAACTATAATATGGTTGGGTGGGGCCCCCCTAACTTCAACCGCCCCCTCCCTATATTTTTGAGCTGGCTACCGGCCTGTGCTGAAGTACATATAGTTTGACACTGGATATCATATTTTAAAACTAGTATGCACAAAATAAATTCACTTAAAATGTTTCCGAATAACAAAAGCTTCGTTCATTACAAACTTATTATCACCAGTGTTCATAGTTTGAGGGAAATTTCGTAGGTAAATATGAAAATTCAGCTTAATTCTGGCGCTGACTGATTGACTAATATACATTCTTAAATTTTTCTTTGTTGCTCAGAAATAAACGAATAGAATAGCAATAGTGAGAAGTGCAGTGGCGTTTTTAAGGGGAGGGCTTCCGGGCTTAAGCTTCCCCGAAATCTTACTTACCATAGTAAAGTAAATGAAATATCTTGCAGAATTTCACATTCTCAGGCAAAGCTTCCCCCGAAAGTTAGCAAATCCACCCCCGAAACAACATCGTAAATACGCCACTGAGTGAGTGTGTGTCTGTCCAAAGTAGCATAATTTTAACTCATTGTTGACCGGGTGTATTTGTGTATATATATATATTTTTTGTAAAAAGTGATGGAGAAAATAAAAATAATAAAAGCTGAAACCAAATGGACAAAACAAATGTAAAAAATGAAATGAAATCTTTGAGTTTTACCTCCCACGATTATGCCGGTTAGGCTAAAGGAGACGGTGATGATGAGTAATGAATGAAATGGTGGAATGAAGAAAGTGGGAGAAAACGGGAGAACCCCGAGAAAACCCACGCACAGGGTGTTTGTCCACCACAAAGTTCACTTGGCGGGGAATGGGATCGAACCCGGGACCCCTAGCACCAGAGGTGAATGCTCTACCACTGAGCCACCGCGGCCCCTAAAACAAATGTAGTTGGCACTTCCTTCAATATAGAATATACATTAATCTTATCATATAACTTCTGCCATAGAAATTGGACATTCAACAAATAAGGGAAAATTTTATTGAAAACGGGAAAAAATTGTCAGTCGAGGGAAATTTTCTTAAAGGAACACGACCCGCTCGGGAGAGTAATGCTCCCGGCAGTACATTTTTTCGCGCGCTACTCTAGCCAGCTATTTACACACTATCCTAGCGAGTTGGTTTTAAGTTGGTCATAAAATTTATATCATGGAGTACAAGGGGAACAAAAGGAGCCCTATATCATGGAGTGCAAGGGGAACAAAACGAGCCCTGCGGGGCTTCTAACCCGTCCCTACTACTACTACTACTTATCTGCACAAAAGTAAGTAAATCACTTTTTTGAGTATTATTTTCATATTATTTTAATTTAAAAAGTGTTATAAAAGTGTAAAAAAAAAAATGTAAAAACAACTTTCCTCGGGCTGGGTTTGAACTCACGCCAAAAGAGACTTTCGTTACTAGCACATAGCGCTAGCCCATTTTTTTTTTAAATCTTCCTGACTTATTTCCTACTTCAACCACTTTTCAGGACTACTAGACACGACAGGGACACGAACACAGAAACATCGAGGACAGTTAAAATTACACCCTTGCTACTACAGAGGGACTCGAACCCCCAATGGGCTTCACATCGCAATCATCAGCCTAACGCCTCAGACCGCTCGGCTACACCCACCGGCTAACCCATTCGGCCACCAAGACCGACAACAACGAGCGTTTGATTTCTGATATTTGAATGCAATGTGGCAAGAAATGGATAACACCAACCAATCAGAACTGTGTTTTTCGTTCCTACTTGCGGGAGCATTAGTCTCCTGAGCTAGTCCTAAAGAAAAATGCGAACCAAGGATGTTATAAAGTAGAGGATCTGCCCATACGTATCTTCATCATATGAACTCAATGTAGCCAAAAAAAAAAAAAAAAAAAACAGAGCATCGTCTGAGCTGACACGTCTGATTGGCTACTCTCGTTTCCGCCATGATTGTTGGCTCGAAACATTGCGATCTTAATGGCGCGGAGTGGGCAGAGTAGGTGTGGCGAAGCTGTGACGTATGGCTTCACAATTTTGTTGTATGGGCAGGTCCTCTATTTTGTAACATCCTTGCTTCAAACAGTTTCAAACAACTATGAATCGGAAAACACGGGAAAGTTTTGTTTACGAAGAGAACATTACCCATTAGAATGATCTCTTTTGCTTATAAAATATAATTAAAAGAAATGTTCTGACTACAAGGGCGTCATTTAGGGAGGGCAGGAGGGGGCAATTGCCCCCCCAAGAGTTTTAGGAATACATGTACTTTAATCTATTGTCTACTAACATACTAGTACAAAACGTGAAAGTCTTTTGTCGGTGGTGCTCTTGCCCCCCCTAAGCGAAATCTGAAATGACGCCCCTGTTCTGACAGCATTAGCTTAATATTTATACATATTATACGTATGATGCCGTAATTAAAGAGAAGAAGCAAATAAAGAATCTGAAGGAAACCAGAACACTCGTATCAATAAATATGCCTCTATCTGGTATAAAATTGCGTCACCTAGCCCAGCAAACTACGTTATTTTAATGACACACACAAAAAGGAAAGTATTAAATTACAAACTCAACATAAGATTTATCGGGCGTATACAAAAACTCTACTTTTTTGCTTCTCAAAAGGAAAGTCCAGCATTCAAACCTCGTGCCCGATCCATTCTGAGTAAAATATTCCTATGTTTTCCCTGGTCAGTAACAAAGCAAGTACTAGAATAGTACTTTTAAAATTAATTTCCAGGTCGACCTCCTTCCAAAATGGCTTCTACTGTAAGATAATTTGAAAGCTGTTGTATCTCGAACTTTATTAACAAACGAATAAACACTAATCAAATTTAATTATAATATAGATAATCCAATAATTAGTAAGAACTGTATCCCTCGTTTATACTATTTAAGTATTAAAATTACTACGATATGCGTAATTGAGTTGTTTCAATGTGACGCTAACTTAATGCATTCTATAATAAAGTTGATGTGAATATTAGCATGATCTTCATAGCTATACGAAGTCTAATTAGCTATTTCTGAAATATTCCTATTTTCAGTGGCGTATTTCGGGGGCGACTATTGGGCTCAAGCCTCCTGAAATAAATTTGTTATATGCACAATTTCATTAAAATTTGTAAGCACCCAGAGGAAAAATAAAATTGCTTATTCACTTGTTGTGCATAGACCCCCCCGAAACAAAATCCTAAATATGCCACTGCCTATTTTTATTGAATCAAACTAGTGGAAGAAAAAATAGAACTCAAATGTCATAGCAGTATTATTTATATATTAAAACAGTGGTGCCCTCCCTTATGTCTATGACGCACCCCCCCAATTGTCTATCCGTAGGTGTTCTTCCATGAAAAAATCTTCTTTTCGATTAATTTTACCCCCCCCCCTATTCAAACATATTTATATAGATTTTAACCCCCCCAAATATTTCAATGACGCAGTTTGAGTCATAGCCCCCCTTTGTGGGCACCCCTGATTAAAATGCTAGGTTTATATGTTTGTGGTAAAGGAAAGTTAATATATTTGTGGCCAATCCTTTCGACAGTGAGTTCTCGGGAATCATAAGCTCAACAAAGATGCCATTTTCACTGACCGATTGTAAATTTTGTGTAGATTGTTCAGTTCTAATTGAATATTTGAAAAATGGTCGTTATTTCTTTATTACACTTTTAGGGGTAAACTGGAAGTGTTGACGTTTAAAAAAAGCTAAAGCATCATATCCTACGAGTCATTCCAACACCACATTTGTGTACTGGTTTAGAATGTCTCTCCGGCATTTGTTTCATGGTCAAATAAATGATAATGAAAAACGAAGGATAACCATTTCTCCAGTCTAAGATGAATCTTTATTGTTTGGAGTGTTTTGGTCAATGAACACCATATATCACTGACATTATAATTAATTGTATGTGTAATGTGTTTGCTTATTATATACTGCTTTCAAGAAGAAAGAAAACACTGATCATACATGAATTAGAAACTCCAACTGGAAGTAGGCTCAAATCTTTCAAACGGTGCGAGATATTGAAAAAATAATCGAAAAAATCCCTCCCTTATGGTACTCCTTGCCGATTTTTATCAAGAGTCTTTCACTTGTGTCTGTAAAGGGACATGTACAGATGTTGTGAGGAATGACAAGGAGATTCATGCTCATAAATGCGAATGATGTGCCGTGTAGAGAGCGCAGGTTCAGCTAGTTCCTATTAAAATTCATTGTAAAATTGTAGATTTAATGCACTTGGCAATAACTGGTGCAATCAATTTAGTTTTTAGAGTCATACTATATAATTTATTTAATGCTTGTAAAGATATGAATTTATACACATAGATACGAGGGGAGGGGGCTGATAAGTTCTCGGCTCGTCCCCCTTCCGCATATATCATCCTGAAATCATTGACTGCATTTAAATATTAATCTTTTGTAAATTTAAGTGCCAGTCGGAATGATCGTAACACTAACGATTGTTACTTTACTGATTAGTGATTGAACTATGGCACAGCCAAATTTGCAATTCAACCAGGAGGAGTCGCGAAGTGTCATGAAGTACTTCTTCCTGCAACAGAAGTCACCGAAGAAAATCCATTGTTGCATGGTTGAGTTTACATTGTCTATCATACTTCACTGTGAAGAAATAGTACCCAACCTTAAAGTATGGTGATTTTTCAATAGGAAATGGTGAGAGGTATCGAAGACCAGTGTCAGTGTGAACTCTGGAAAAAGTGGATCAGATTTACGACCTGAGTATGGCTAACAGACGAATTTCACTTCAAACGATACCTGAGACCTTGCACATAACAAAGAACGTGTCTAGATACTAATCTATGATCAATTAGACATGCACAAGCTTTCCACGAAATGTAAGTCCATACGTTTGAACGCTGTTGAGAAACGCAAAACTGTGGCATCTTCTCAGTTGGTTTTACGGTATTTTGCGAACTCTAAGAACGAGTTTTTGAATTGGTTTGTTTTCCAGGATAAAAGTTGGTTCCATTACTTTGATTCTGACACGGGAAGGTCCCACAAGTTGTCGCTCAAATCTGATTGCCACATAGCACATCTGATAGAGCACAATGAGAAATAAAAATTAGCAAAATTTAAGGTGTTATGTATCAGAAGGATAGGAGCAACGGGGCTTCCAAATATGAATAGACAAAAAATTATATCATGGAATTATGTACGTTTATAGTAAATATGTTGAACACCGTTAAAGCAATCAAAATAAAAGTTGCACAATATAATGAGAACAAAATCCCCTATTTAAAACCAGAAACAGTGCTGCCATAGGTGAACCAGTGTTGCCAACTAAGCATAAAATATTTTGTTTGAAATAGCACCACATGCAAGTTTGCACAGATTTAAAATGCACTATTATCACTAAACATAACAGTGAAGTGTAGTGGTACAGGGTTGCTCACTGTTGGAGCTACGTGTGCTAAAAATGTACAATGGGGAAGTCTGATATGTGGCAACAGATGGTAATAAAGGAATCTGGATCTCATACTATGAATTGAGTTCAAATGCATAACATAGCAAAATGTCAACAGTGTCACAAAATATTGATGCATTTGAAAAACGAAATAGAGTGATGTCATTTTTACGTGCTGTGTCGGCTCCGAAGCCATATAGGACGGGATCTATAGTGTAAAGTGGGACCCGAACCTCTATGAAAGAGAAAAATAACAATGAAATGTAAGGTGAAAAGTACAACAAAACATGTCCGACGCGGAACTGGAACCCGTGATCCTAATATGTCGGTTGTCTAGCCTTCTAGACCACACGGCTATCCGGGCCAACTAAAAACGAAATGATGTAGTAATAAAATAATTATATTTCCAATGTGAATATGGTAATATTACAGTGTACAAACATAATCATATGGTATGTAGAAGAGGAAGTAAAAGAATATGTCATTTAACACGAAAGACATTAACCAAAACCGTACTCTTCCAAATATTAATAAGATAATCTGGGGAACCAGTTTACAGAATTAGAAAACACGTGTTTCTTTCCTCGCGTGTATCATTTTGTTTTCGCAAGTTGTCTACTTATTCACCGGGGCTACAAAAGTATAATGCAAAACCCTCACTTTTTTCTTAATGCATTGCTTTATTACCCTCTGTTGCCACTTATCAGACTTCTCTATTGTACATTTTCAGCACACGTAGCTCCAACAGTGTGCAACATTGTATCACTACACTTCACTGTTATGTTTAGTGATAATAGTGTATTTTAAATCTGTGCACACTTGTATACGGTGCTATTTCAAACAAAATGTTTTATGCTGAGTTGGCAACACTGCTTCACCTATGGCAACACTGTGGTTTTTGATAGGTATTTTGTTCTTATATTGTGCAACTTTTGTTTTGATTGCTTTAACGGTTTTCAAAATATTTACTTTAAACGTACATAATTTCATGATATAATTTTTTGGCTATTCAATTTTGAAAACCCTTTTGAAGACCCGTAGCTCCTATCCTTCTGATCCATAACACCTAAATTTTTGCTAATTTTCATTTCTCATGATGCTGTATCAGATGTGCTATATGGCAATCAGATTTGAGCGACAACTTGTGAGACCTTCCCATTTGAGACCCAACATCAGTAATCGAGTGGCACAACCCAGGATCTCCAAGACAAAGAGATTCAAAGTACAGAGGTCCGCAAGCAAGGTGCTTGCCTCAATATTGTACAATAAGGATGGTGTTTTGTTAGCAGATTACTACCCACCTTACTCACAAGACCTTGGACACTCTGATTATCATCTTTTCTCTAGACTAAAAAGGTTATGAAAGGACAAATATTAAGTAGTGATAAAGGGGTTATAGCAGCTGCAAAATAGTGTTTTTCAGACCAGGAGAAATCATTCTTTTTAAAAGAAATGTTATAGTAGTTGAAGCAACAATATGCCAAACGTGTTGACGTTCTGAGAGGAAACGTAGAATATCCTGAAACTTTTGTGCCTGTAGCTATAGTGCTACCAAAATGTCTTGATCCGTGGCAAAAATGCGAACTAAACTCTCACCCTCGACACACACACACTAGTTGAGCCAATAAGGATTCAGCTGTTGCTAAGCGAGAGCGCCTTGCAGCAGTGAGAGTGGAATTTCTTCATCCCATAGCAGCGCTTGCAACGGAAGACTAAGTGTCAAGTCAATGTGGCATATCTATAAAGCCCTGCGTCGGGCCAAGAACTTATCAGCCTCTCCTTGTACAAGTATGAACTCAGTTATTTCAGAAAACGTAAATAAAATGTGAAATAGTAGGGGCGCAGTTGTAAGAAAAATCGCTTTCGTCTGCAGTTTGGTGATACAAACATGCCATTTGCGACATCCAATTATTCTCACGTTCTTTATGCACGATTACCATGCTGTCACTCTTTCCAATCCTTAGGACGCGTCTGGTGACGTCATCATTATAGCCGTCACTTCAAACTACTTCACACAAAATTATCTTGAGAACCACCCAACCGATTTTTATTTTGTTTGAGTCAAATGAAAACACTAATTTCAAGCTAAAAATTATGTTCAATAACATTTTTTCGTATAAGTGATAATTAAAAATGTACAAATGACTATTTATTTTCCGAAATCAATATAAAGAAACTGTTTCAAATTACCAAGAAACTGTCGGGTTTATGAAAACATGTTACAGGGCATAACGTTTACTGTAATTTAAGACCTTTAATTTGCTGTTAAGAAAATAAAAATCGGCCTATTAGTTCTTGAGGTATGGACATAAGAATGAGCCAATTAGTAGGGGTGCAGTTGTTTGCGTGCAAGTTGATGATAAAAACATGCCCTTTGGGACATTCGATTATTCTCGTGTTCCACATGAACAATTACCCTTTTCTCTCTTAGGACGCGTGTGGTGACATCATCACTATGCCCGTCACTTCAAACTATTTAACATGCATTATCTTAAGAACCACTAAACCACGGGCGTCTCTGGCGGGGGAGGCAGGGAGATGCGTCCCCCCAAATATTTTGAGCACGAGATAAATGGATCAATGTCGAAAATATTAAGATCTATATAGAAGAAGTAAAAACATAAGCAGAACAAATTAAAGTTATGTCTGCTCTTAAATATTAGGTTAATGTGATTACATAGAATGTTCGCCTGACGTGTGTTACTTTCAAAGAAGGATTTTTTTTTTTTAAATTACGCTTCTTCGTTAGTCAAAGTAGTCTCGGCTGCAGGCACACAATTTTTTCATTGCTGAACCAGCAACAATTTGTTCCCATGACGAAGGGAGACTGGAGAAGGGAAGGAAAAAATGTATAGAATGTTTATTTGCGAATTAAGAAGGGAAACCTGCAAAGACAGGGAAATATACAACAGACGCGAACGTGACAAGAATTTAAAAAGAGAAATTTGAATATTATATATGAGCAGGGCCGTGCTGTGGAAAATCAGCGCCCGGAGCGAGAGTATACGACGGCGCCTCCATACATATATTCCAAGCAATTTTTCCTATCTTTTTCATTTTCTCCCGAATTTTCGCCCCCTTACTTCGGCGCCCAGGGCCATCGCCCCCCCAAGGCACGGCCCTGTATATGAGAGTAAATTTCATGCGAATACTATAGAAGGGCAGCAAGGGACAATTACTATGACAATATAGAAACTAAAGATAGAAATGAATGTTTAATGAGCGAATTGAGTTTGAGGAAGGTGGAAAGAATACATTGAGGAGCCGGATGACAGCAAGAATAAACAGTGCATTTTAGATATTAAAACGGAAAACGAAGTAATCGAGGATGGTTCATTGGACAAGTTCAAAAACATACAGAGAAACGAAGAACAAAAAAGTAGATCATATGTATTTTGAGTTTATGAAGAATACAGAAGAAGAATGAAAATCAAAAATTCGAAATTCGCAATCAAATCAAGAGTCATCGTAAGACTTCTTTCAGATAGTTAAGACTTTGTTAGCTAAAAAATTGAAATATATGAGGAGTATAAAATTACACTGCTGCAAATGGGTTTAAGAACACTGAGCAGGAATTCAACGGTAGGAATGTTAGGGTGAAGAAATTACCTGAGAGCCATATTATATGTGAACTTAATTTTTTTTTCGGCAAGTAGTCTACCAGTGATGGAAGAAAATTATGATGAATTGTGTTGCTAAAGATAGAAAGAGAGGATGCCATTAGTAAAGTAGATTTCAATTTACTCATAATTTTGTTAGAAATTTAGTTGGGGTCTACTAGCATTCAAGTTGTCCACGTCCCCCCAATTTTAACATGCCAGAGACGCCCATGCACTTAACCAATTTTTATTCTGTTTGTGTCAAATGAAAGTTTTAGTTTAAAGCTAAATTATGTTCAGTATCATTTTTTTCATACAAGCGATAATTAAAACGTTACGAGGCATTTTATATATTTTCCGACGTCCGCACTGCATATATACAACAACTACTCTGCAATGCTGGCATATTTTATAGCTGAAGCAATACTCTGCAATGCTGGCATATTTTATAGCTGAAGCAATACTCTGCAATGCTGGCATATTTTATAGCTGAAGCAATACTCTGCAATGCTGGCATATTTTATAGCTGAAGCAATCTCTTTAAAAGCTTCGGATCCATGTTTGTGGAATCAGATTAAAAAAGGTAACTGGGCTATGAAGAAGACTACCCACCCATTCTCTGTGTTGGGTGGTAATGAAGCTCTTGAACACAAGAACAGAGCTTTCAAAGCGAATGGTGGAATCGTAGGAATTATACAAAATTTGCGAGCACTTTCCTGGCATTTCCTCATAGTTCCTGAATTGGAAAGACTTTTTTTCTTTTAGAAGCAGAAACATGATTGGAGACAGATCAGAAGATGAACTTGAAGCATTATAGTTCACAGGACGAAGCCATTAAAGAACAAACAGCAATTCAGAATATATGTATTTCATTGGATCAAAGCGGAAATCCTTTTTCAATACCTGGACCACAACTTCTTAATATTTTTACGAAATCAGTGTTTGACGAGAAAGTTGCGTAGCCACATACAAGAAATTGGAACTCAGTTCTATGACAAATTTTGAAAAGGCAGCTTTTGGAAGATACAGCATTCATTAGTCACTGGGATCCCTTAAAAAGAACAAACTAGCCTTATGTTTTGAAGTGAGGAAAAATATAACGATACCAATAGCAAGTGTGCGTGGGTTTTCTCGGGGTTCTCCCGTTCTATTCATTTCGCCATTCCATTCATTTCTCATCATCACCGTCTCCTTTAGCTTGGCCGGCATAACCGTGGGATGCAAAACTGATATGTCAATACGATTAAGGAAGTCACTGCAGATACATCATTTTGCAGGGATTAATGCTAGTTGCAAGGTCGCTGGTGGGATGTTATGAGTTTTCAATTGTGCCACGTTCTCTTTTTAATTTAGATGGAACGATGCATCTGTGCAGTAACAAAAGCAAGTTAGCTGAAATTTTGAAGAGTCTATCAAAACCTGATACTTCTTCAGAAGAAATGCAAGTGCCTTCGGACTCAAGTGACCAAAGGAAAGAGCTATAAGAACTATCCGACGTGGAAGGGGCTTCTCAGTTGCTTTAGTTAATGGAATGACGAAGCTACAGGCTCTAAGTAAAGGGTAAAACGTGATACATGTCAGGATTTAGCACAAGAGTTTACAAAATTAAGAAAAAAATACTGGGATTGATAGGTATGAACAGAAATCCATTAAAAATCAAGTGAGACAGAAGATACTTCAAGGCATGACTACAGTTGAATATAGGATTGTAGACAGTACGATGATAGTAACACCCCCATGAAGAAACTTCTTTCGCACATTAGCACTAAAGATGAGTTAACATGCTACTTATCACAGAAAATAATTTCATACGCTAAATGCTCTCAGAAAAATCTTGTAGCTACGTGGCGTACAAATGTAGTTGCAACTGAACTGCAATTTGGAATACGTACGTAGCACGCAGGAAGAAGCAGATACCAAGATAATTCTTCACTCTGTAGATGCAGCACAAAGAGGTGCTACAACACTTTATATGTTTGCTCAAGATACCGATATCTTAGTTTTAGCATTAAGGCGTTACTCAAGATTTCCCACAAACTCCTACTTTAGACTATCTCCACAGAATTGTGTAGCTTTGTCAGATATTTACCACACCCTAGATGCTACAAACGTGTCTGCAATTCTAGCGTTACATGCCCTCTCTGGATGTGACAGTACTAGATTTTTATTCGGCAAAGGAAAAACACATTATTGGAAAGCATTTGAAAACTCTAAGGAAGAGACCCTCTTTGCATTACAGAATCTCGGAAGGCAAGTAGAAGTTTCTGCTTGAAGCATTCATCTGTCAAATTTATCAACCAGCAACAGAATTAATTCTCTTGCAGAACTTCTTCAGGATATGTTCAGCAAAATGCAGACAAATTGGGAGAAACTATCTTCAACTCGAAACTCAATCATACCCGCTCTCCAGAGAGTAAACTGTTAAATGATTGTATGGAAACAAGATGATAAAGTTAATCCTTGTATACCTTCGCCAGTTGGTCATGATTGGAGTGAAGAAAATGGGGATATTACGCCTATGTACTGTGAATTACCTTGTGAGCGAGATTCTATTTTAAAGTAGTATGTTGCTCATGCACCAGAAGTAAGTGCAATCTTCTCTGCAAATGTTCAGCACATATTCTTCCTTGTACTGAAATGTGTGAGTGCAGTGCAGCTGAATTATTGTGTTGTTATAAATTTAAGAGTAAATTCTCATATCTAGATGACGATGATAGCAGCGATGAGTTAGATCAATAAATAAAGATTGGTACCTTGGATTGGCCATATGCAATGTGTCTAGTGGTTACAATTTTAAGTGGTAGTATTTCTTCGAAAATAGCAAGGTACCGCGTTAGCAGAGGTGAAGAATAAAAGTTATTTTCTTTATGTTTAAGGTATATGTAAACGGTGTACATGAAAGCACCAGTTTGTGACTGTTGTGACTTAATTGATTGTTTGTATGGAGTGTTGAAAGGAAAAAAGTTTATTTTATAAGTTTATTTACAGTTCATTTGTTATTGATTCATGTGCTATTATCCAATAAATGTTTAAGTAAATTTTATCAAAATTCAGCAATTCGTATATTTCAAGATATCTTGAATGGACACAGTACGTACAGGTATATATTACATTTGATGGTGTATCGGAAAGGTTCTACGTTACCGCCGTTGGCTGCGGTATTTAAATTAGCTTTTCAATTCCATATTTTGGTTACTGTCGGGTGGTCAGTTTGAGATTGTCGCCTTTCGTCGTTTCTATTTGTGAGATAGAATTGTCATGGGACAGAAGCCGGAACTTGAGATCTGGATCGCGTTGTGGAAGAGCAAAATAGTGCAAGCGTGTGGCCTCAGCCACGGTTTCGTAGAAGCATTACCTACCGTAACTAACCAAATTAATAATGTTATAGTATCATCACCCACGTATAGTTTTATTTTGGTTATCCTAATGATGTGACCATCTTCAGCATGGAGTCTTCTTCGTGACGTCTGCAACTGGATAGTGACGAGCATTTACAAAATATTTTATTGACTTATTCTGTCCATAAATCGAGAAGAACGATTTTGATTTTCTTTACAGAAAACTAGTATTAAGGTACACAAATTTATGTCATGTAACATGTTTTCGTAAACCTGACAGTTTCTTTGTATTCTGACAAAAAACACCAATTTTGATTTCGGAAAATATATAAAGCTTCTCGTACAATTTTAATTATCATTGTATGAAAAAAAATGTTACTGAACATAACTTTTAGCTTTAAACTAAATCTTTCATTTTGATGCAAACAGAATAAAAATTGGTTGAGTGGTTTTCAAGATAATGCGTATTAAATAGGTTGAAATTGTGGCCAAATTGATGACGCCACCACACGCGTCTTAAGGGATAAAAAGGTGACATCGTGGTATTTGTTTATCAATAATGTGAGAATAATCGAATGTTGCAAACGGCATGTTTGTATCATCAATTTGCATACAAACTTACAACTGTGCCCCTACTAAAGATAATAACACCGTTTTCCTTTCTGTTTGTTTGAAATAGGAGTGTAAAAGAAATTGTTTCGTTGATGAAAAAGAATTTTAGATTTTCGATTAAAATCTTTGGTATTAAACGAGGTGCGCTGCTTTGAAATAACCCCAGGGGTCACCAAAGTCCGCTGCCCTATTTATCACAAGATTTTCAAACACTGGGTCCCCACAGCACATGTATTATATGTTAGAAGAAATCTCTAACTGAGAAAATCTAAGAAAATGGCTACGGCTCAGACTTCTCTTCATTATAATGACAGAGATTGAACTTGTAGTTTGACTTGTCACCATTCGTGACTCCTTTGGTGTGTCGATATGGGATGAAGATTATCAGCCGTTCTTTCTTACAAACTTTCGAATGCCATCCAATACCTTCCGAATGACATACTTTCCGATTTGAATTTTTAATTTGGCCCCTGCTCGTGGGTCCGGGGAGTTACTCGCTTATCACGAGTAACTTAAACAGTGGACCTCTAATTATACATCTGCTACGTGTTAGCAGTAATAACCAACTCCGAACCGCTTCTGAAAAAAAAATGGCCCGGTGTGATTGAATTATATCAACGAATCTGCATAGTCTACATAGAGAAACATTGACTGTTTCAGGCAATGTTTCTTTTATGAAAATGTAAGAAATAAATGAAATATTGTAAAATATAACTTTTAATTTCATTGTGTCCCATTTCCCCCTACAACATACATGGGGATATTATACAGACAATAGATTGATTTGTGGAATATTTCAACTTTACACTTAAAGTTACATTAGGATATACTTCTATTTTTCATTTCAACTCTTTGAAAATGTTTGTATTTTCTGGAGGATACACTCGTATTCTGTACTCGTACTGGTTAGCATTTCATTGTCATTTCTTTTAAGTTGTTCCAATTCACTGCTATTATTATTGTGATATATTGACGTAATTATTCACGTACTTAGATCACTTGTAATCGGAGCAGTGAATCGAAACATTGAATCGAGTGTGCCGTCAACTATACATATTTGCTCCCATGCCAATTTATTGATGCGAGTAGACCCTCTATATATAATTTTCCATTCTTCATTATTATAAATTGAATTACAACTTACACACCTAAATAAACTGTTATATAAATTATCCAGGCAAGATTTTAAATTATCCAGATGGACTCGGACAGTGACTTCAATCTGTTCTTACAGATCCAGTCACTTTCTGGAACTGTTCGTACCTCACTCTCTTGTTGGTACTGTTTATGCCTTTGGTGCTGGCATATAACCCACTTTTCACACACAACTTTATTTATTAATTATAAAAGTGATTTACTTACGCTATGAAACATAACTCAGCGAGCGAAGGGAGTTAGAAGGCTCGCAGGGCTAATTTTTTATTCCATCTTTACCCCCATGATAATACCACGTGACATTACGTCACGATTGGGTGGAGTAACTTCAATGTGATTCCTAAACTGCTCCGGGAACCGCGTCAGATGAATTGGTTGCAGTCACTGTTCGAGTCAAAGTAAAAACTTGCCAACCCGACTTCAGTAAACAAGTAGAAAAAATAATAAAACATGGACATAATAGTAAGAACGATGTACACAGATCTAAGCTTCTTCATACTGTTATCGTGAGCATGTTCTGAATTTGAATCACTTTCGTCCAATTAAGTATTAACATTATTTTACTTACCAACAAGATAGAAGGAACCCCATGATAATACCAACATGATAATACACCCATGATAATACCCCCATGATAATACCAACAAGAAAAAACAAGTATTGGGTAATTGAGAGAAAATTTATATATTTGGGCAATCATTACAGGAGCTGCGAGTAAATATACGTATACATTCAAGATATAAATTACAAAATGTTGCAGTACATTTACTGTCTAGTTTTCTTTACAGGATCTTGAAGCAAGTACAATTTTTAGTCATCATCTAGCTATATTTTTTATCGTTTAACTAAAGTGTCTTATTAGTTAATCACTTAATATGTACGCTTAACAAGTCATGGGAATTCACAATTAAACACTTGAGTTTATGAATTTGGTTAATCTCTTTAACGGTTTCCCCGTTTAACCCGAGTTATTTCGTTTTACTAATGGCTGTGTGCACCAACGAAGTTCAACTAGTGAACGAGGATTATAACCAAGCTCGGTGAAAATGTCTGTTGCATTAACAACGTTCAAGGTTAAGTCTCGGTCAAATGGTGGATAAACGTGGTTTTAGTTTGAACGGCCGAATTTGGGGGTTTAAACTTTATTGATCCAAGTCAGTCTGTTTACATTCAATAATGTCTTTGTATTTTTCCACTAATGAAATTACAATACATTTCTCGTGTTCTCAAAAATTTTTTTGCTTGTGGTTTCATTATTTTTTCCATCACAATTACGATCGCTGAAATTAGACTAGTCACAACTCTATGCACACATCTCGAAAGTCGGAAAGACCGGCACGCGGTATGCTTTCTTCATTTGTTACTTTGTTAAACAAAGATTAGAGACAAACGACGACAACCAATCAGAGTCGATTTTACAAATTGACCGAAGTTCTCTTAAACGAGATGAACTTCGACTTTCAATGGTGTAACAAAAGTCCGGGAACCACGTTTAAACTTGAAAGTTTAATGTTGAACGCGTTTGAGTGAACGCTCGTTTAAACTTCGTTGGTGCACACGGCTATAATTAGGCTAAAAACGAGATTCATGTCGAATTTTCGTGACTATGTTGTACACGAAATATCTCGCAATAAATCACGAAAGAACAGTTGACGAAACAAAGTGCGAATTTACTCGTGCTGGTCTAAATTAAAACAAATGCAGAAAACGTAATAGCTCGTGTTGGTCCGTCAGGACCTGTTACTTTTGGATAAAGTGGACCAGGAAGTGGTTAAAATGAATTTTGAGCTATATCGGGTGTTGTACAAATGGTATCCACAGACAACAGAACAGAACGATATTCTGCAAGTCAAAATAAAGCAAAAATGCTTATATAATGGTGTACCATTCGGGTGCTCCTTCAGCCTCGATGAAGAATAAAAAGTTTCGCTATGTGGCATCGTCGTAGATTAACTTGAAACCATTTGCAGTCCCCTATGAATCCCTCAACCAGTTACGATTGATCGCGACGCTAAGAAACGATGCAAGTGTCAACATCTACCGACTTTGCCATCTGGAAAGAATGGATATAACTATTTGGTGGATTTTTAGACCTACTTTATGGTTCTTTATCTGCGACGTAATCACATAATGGAACCCGAAAAATCTATATATTTTTCGCTTTATTTTGACTTGGATAATAGTGGTTTCTAGTTTGTGGGCGCCATTTTTAGAAAACCCGATATATTTATAATACTCTGGTGTTTTAGAAATTTAGTAGTTCAGCTATTCGTGAATGGTATTGCTTAATACTTAGTGAAGAGGTTAGAGAGTGAAGATTATGTTACATTGTATTTTTTTTTCCGAAAAGTTTGAGTGTATTGTGCATTATTCTTGTTACATAACTTCTCATTTTAGTGCTTCCAAAAACTGATAGATTCAGAAACAATTAAGGGTGTATGTTACACAGACAAACTTGTGATCTAAATTTTCTCGAGATGTACATTTTTTTTAACATAACACCCTCATTCTCTAATGCTTTCATTAATTTTTTATTTATTTTGAAATTAATCATACATGGGTTTACATTTGCGACTTCTGGCTGTGTGAATGTGTTGCCGCATTATGTCTCCTATTCCAAGGTAGTCTCCCAATCGTAGAATCCAATGCTGACTGTTACATCTAGCCATTGTTCACATGATTCATAACCATTCGCCGCAATGACTCAGGAGACAATGATATTATACCAATATAATACACATGATAATCTTTGCTTCTATCCAATTTACTGCTATAGCACGGAGCGAGTTCAGAATTTTGTCCACAGAATGCTAAAAATAGATAAATAAATGCATTTCATGAATTTGAAACACTAACAGTTAAAATGAATCACTTCCATATTTTTAAAATGAAAACAGAGAAATCAAAAGATTTGGCTACTGATAATGTAGGATTCTAAGAGTTTGCTATCGCTCTCATATTTTTATGCAGAGAAAAAGAAGGCTTTGTTCAACGCATCAACTCTCAACGTTAAAAATTCTGAGATCTGATATTTGCATGATTTGCGGTGAATCCACACGATCTTTTGGAGTGCGAAGAAACGATTTGACATGGTTTTAGCGTTGTGAGAAATCACTGTAGACTATTTAGAAACAATTATGTGTGGATTTACGTAAAGTTAGTTCAGCCAATTAGTATCTTGAAACTAAGTGCAGTGACCTCCATTACCTACGTTATACATATAGCCTATGTGATTGCTTACTTACTTTTATATGGTCAATATACAATTTTAGTGATAATACAGATTCAATTGTAATTTCTGAATTTCATATGAACAGCTAAATTTTTCAAAATTTAACAAAACACAATAGAACATATGAAATCACATACGATGTCAAATACAGAACATTAATATGTGGAAGAAAACGTCCCACGATTATGGCCTTTCGGCTAAGGAAGACGACGATTAAAGCAAATGAATGATGATGGAAAAATTGATGGAATGAGAATGTTTTCTTTCACGCTTATAAGTGAAGAAAACGTGAAATATACCGTGACGAAATAAATATCATCACACGTTATTCCGAATACAAAGAAGCATAAAGCTGCCGGTTCCTAACACTTCCGCCTTCCCTCCGAATCATTGGATGTCCATTGTTGTCAAGGTTTACCTCTAGCCAACTTTGGACCCTTCTTGAAATCGGGGTGTATCTGAAAACTCCATTGAAAACATATCTGAGAATTACACCCTGTAGGGAATACCCTCTACACCTATTGAAAATTGATGAAATATGCACTTTTGGATTGTGTATCAGTGCCTTCCTTTACGCTGATAAGAACCACCATCCACAGTTTCTGGAATTCGAAATAGGACCTATTGGAATTGGGCTTTTTCGCGATTTTGGACACCCCTAGCTCTGAAACTGCACTTTTTGCCATAGGTCCATATGAACTTTTTCTCTTAATTTGGTGTGAGGAATCACCTCTTACAGTTTGTCGGTATAGTTTATTAACACCCTTTATATATATACACACCCTCCCACAATTTGCGAGACTGAATTTGGATTTAAATGGCATCAGAAGTGTCCTGTTCATCTTAAAAACTATAGATTCGACACTAATATCGGTCATTTTCGATCATTTGTAAATGTCTTTCCCCTCCTTTAAGTTACATCGTCAAAGTGATATGACAAAAATCATCTCATGTTCGAACTTCAGCTAGGTTGAAAATTTGATCGTGATCGGTCCTGTGGTTCAAGAATTATTAAGTTTTATTTATTTTTATATATCTCCCCCTCCTTCCCCTCCCCTGAGTTCTACCGTCAGAGTGAAATGATAGAAAACATCTCAGGCCTGAACCTCATCTACGTTAAAAATTTGATCGAGATTGATCGTTTGGTTCAAGAGTTATTGAGTTTTACTTATTTTTCAACTCTTTCTTCCCCCTCCCCTAAATTTTATCGTCAAAGTGAATAGATAAATACCATCCCAGGCCCGAACTTCATTTATAATGGAAATTTGATCGAGATCGGTCAGGTGGTTTAAGAGTGAAGTCACAAAGACAGTCACTTTCATTTTTTAAAAAAACATATATCACCGCCTCCGTCTCTCCCTTTCCTATTGCACCGTCGAAGTTAAATGATAAAAACAAGCCCCAACGTCATCTATGTTGAAAATTTGATCGAGATCAGTTGAGTGGTTCAAGAGTTAAGTTTTATTTATTTTTATATATAAATCTTCCCTTCTCCTCCCCCTAGGTTCTACAGTCAAAGTGAAAATATAAATAAAAAAAATCCAGGCCCGAACCTTATCTATATTGAAAATTTGATGGAGATCGATCGGGTGGTTCAAGAGTTATTACGTTTTATTTATCTTTATAAATCTGTCTCCTCCCCTCCCCCTCCCCTAAGGTCTACCGTCAAAGTGATATGATAAAAACCACCCCAGGTCCGAACTTGATCCATATTGATAATTTGATTAAGATCGGTCCTGTCGTTAAAGCGTGATGAAGTCACAAAGACGGTCACTTTTATTTTTATTTTTTACACACACACACACACACACACACACATATATATATATATATATATATATATATATATATATATATATATATATATATATATATATATATATATATATATATATATATATATATATATCCCCCTCCCCCTCTCCTAGGTTCAATCGTAAAAGTGAAATAACGAAAATATCCCAGGCCCGAACCTTATCTATGTTGAAAGTTTGATGAAGATCGGTCCGGTGGTTCAAAAGTTATTACGTTTTATTTATTTTTATATATTTTTTCTCTCCCCTCCCCTCCCCTTAGTTCTGCCGCTAAAGTGATATGATAAAAAAACATTTCAGGTCCGAACCTCATCTATGTTGAAAATTTGGTTAAGATCGTTTGGGTGACAAACGTGATGTAGTCACAAAGACTCACTTTTATTTTTACTTTTTCTACATATATCTACCCCCTTTCCTCCCCAACCCTTCGTTGCACTGTAAAAGTGAAATGAAGAAAACATCCCAGGCCCTAACCTTATCTATATTGAAAGTTTTATCGAGATTGGTAGGGTGGTTCAAGAGTTATTAATTCACGAACATAGTCACTTTTATTTCTATATTTATTGATTTTTGTATATCTCTCACTCCCCTACGTTGCTCCGTCAAAGTGAAATGATAAAAATCATTCCAGTTCCAAACATCATCTACATTGAAAATTTGATCAAGATCGGTCTGGCGGCTCAAGAGATTAACAGTCACAAACATAGTCACTTTCAATTTTATAATACAGATATATATGTATGTGTATGGATGTATGTATAGAATAATTCGTAAATAACTATTTTCCTTAACCGAGAACAAGTATATTAGGTTATGTTGTCAGAAGTGCAGTGACTATAACACTCTTGTATCATCACCTTATACTCAGCCGAATGATACTAGAAAAGTTTTTTTTTTTTCATACATTTTATGTGCAACCTTTGGAAATAATTGTTTCCCGTTTGATATGTTGGTTTCTTTCTTTCATTCGCTGATTGTTTTGTTTTCGTCTTTCTTCAAATACCAGAGCGCAAATTTAGTTTCTTGGTACTTGAGTTTTAAGAATCACATATGACTAAGTCATTCCTCACTAGCATGGACTTCGTAAATAACAAACTTCCAAGGATGTTATAAAATAGAGGATATACCCATATGTATCTTCATCATATGAACTCAATGAAGCCAAAAAACAATCAAGCATCGTCTAAACTGGGACGTCTGATTGGCTACTCTCGTTTCCGCCATGATTGTTGGCTCGAAACATTGCGATCTTAGTGGCTCGGAGTGGGCAGAGTAGGTGTGGCGAAGCTGTGACTTATGGCTTCACGATTTTGTTGTATGGCCAGATCCTCTATTTTATAACATCCTTGCAAACTTAAGACTACGAGTTGACAACACTGACACTCTTATTGATGACTCTTTATGTCTGCTTCTCGCTCGTAGAGAATTTTGTTGGCATGGATTATACACATAGTGAAAAATCCCATATATGTTGCCAATTTCAACGAAAATTCCCTTTCTCCCATTCTGAATAATTAATGTCAAAAAAATCCCAGGAAATAGAAGTTTCCCCATGACATCACTGTCGACATTTTTTACTTATTATTCAAGTAGAATTTCTTCTAGAATTTACAAAAGTCTTAAGAAACTTACCTTCTGCTACTCTTTCGGTGTGATTGGTGAGAAATTGAAAGAGAAGTAGTGGATGTCGTCTACACTCACGCTCCGAAGAGAGCCCTTGAATGTTTCTTGACAAAAGATAAACTTTTGTCCATTGATTTGTTGTTATAAAATAGATTCTTGTTGAATGTCACAGCTAGTCTTGAAGTAACTGCCCGACATTAAATAAAAGATAGATGCAACAAAACTAATGAACCGGTGGTAAAGGAAACTACAACCCTGAAAAGAGAGAAAAATACCGTATGTATAATCGAAACTTCGTTGCTGGAATAGAGTAGTAAGATACACATTAATCTGTAGACATACTGCCTACTTCTACAATAAGAATCATTCTGAAATTTAGTTTCGAATTAAAGGGAAACGTACATACAAGGTGTATCTTTAATGATGGGTCAAACTTCAAGGGATGATGAAGAATGACAAAAGAAGTGATTTAAGATAAGAAGTTGTTATCCGAAAGTGCGTCAGTTCTGAGCTATAGTCCGCAGGAAATGTTTCAAAATAGAACAAAAATGAATAGAACTAGAGAACGAATTGTTGGATAGAGGTAGGGTCAAAGGAAATAGTGCATTATTTGACCTGTAGATTCGATTCATATACAAATCGATGAGGAACAGTGGCGGTGCAAGAGAAGAATCACAGAAATGTACTGTATTACTATCGAAGCGTTGGAGAAAAGGCCAGGGAGAATTGACAGTAATTCAAGAGGCCATAACAAAACAGGAGGCGATTTTCCGGCGTCACGAAAGCGCTATAAATTGTAGCAGTTGACAGGGGTGTCGCAGAATGTGGGATCTGAAAGCCCGGATATCACCGAAGGTTGAGAGCGATCCTAGGAAGCAGGATCCTTGGAGCAAGAAATACGTACGGCATAAACGACAACGGAGTGACATAGGAGGTCGGGTGCAACAATCGTACAGTGCGTGTATGATAATGTAGGACGACACCTACTAAGGCTAGACAAGACTGAAAATTATACTAGTCGGAAGAGCAAATGTATTTACATTCACAGCAGATGCTCAAAATGGTATGCCCTGGTTTCGATGCAGACATAGCATCGCCGCAATATGTTTTATCTCATCCTATCGAAGATGTCTGATTTTGTGCTAATGATATCACAGTCAGCGAGGATTCGTGCAAGGAGGGTTTTCTTCGTTCTGTTCAGGTGTGTCGTAGACGAGAGACTTTACATAACCCCACAAGAAGAATCCATTGGGTTCAGGTCAGGGGATCTTACCTGCCAACAAGCAGAACCTCCCCTTTCGATCTACCTATGCGGGGAGGAATAGTCAAGGCTGACGAGTAGCTACTCCAAAGTGTGCTCGGATCCAGTCATGCTGAACCCACATACGTTGACGAACATCAAGAGGTACATCTAATAATTCAGGGAGTGTTTCTTGCACGAGCAATGCGTACACTGGTGCAGTTAAGCGAGGCGGTAAGAAATGTGGTCCTATAAGCTTGTCACCGACGATTCCTGCCCAGATATTTACCCTAATCTCTGTTGATGTCCACGCACATGGTGGTCCATGTGGATTGTCGTCGGCCCACACATGACTATTCCGGCTATTGAATACCTCGTGAAACAGGCTATTGACCCTCACTCGTAAAACAGGCTTCGTCTGTGAAGAGTATCGCGGCATGAAACTGCGGGTCGTGCAAACAGTGCTGCTACAGCCATTCACTAAACACCACACGGAATGCGAAGTCTGTAGGATGCAGGCCTTGAACTTTCTGTGGATGATAGGGATGTAGTTGTTGTTTACGGAGTACTCTTGAAGCAGTACTGTGATCAATCCCCACTTCATGTGCTAATGCTCTAGTGCTCATCGAAGGTTGTTCTGCCACACGACCAAGAATCTCTCCTTCAAGGTCAAGAGTCCTGGTTGTTTGTTTCCTTCCGCGGTCGCGACGTATTGGGCGCAAGTGTCCTGTTTCCCGTAAACGCCGAAATATCCTCGGAAACATGGAGTAGTTTTGATCTCACTTGTCTGGAACTCTATTGTGATATAACCTTGCAGCTCCATGACTGTTTCCATTAGCTAGCCCATACACAAACACGATATCTGCTAGTTCTTCAAACGTGAACTCCATTTCTTTCCCGCACTAATCCCACTACCGACCAAGAGCACAGACAACGCACAGGTACAGATACTGAGAGACTACCCACGAAATAGAAACATGCCTTCTTCAGTTTAGTGAGCGAAACACTTCGCCTGCCACACGATGACGTCCATGACCTCCGAGTGTTGTAATACAGAGGGCGTACAGCTACAGAGAATCTTGTTGTTTCCTCTGTTGGTGTGCAGGAAACAACGTAGGTAACGTATGATATTCAAGCAAGGACAGGTGTCGAATGACGCATTTAACAAGACGAAGCAAGTTTTGTTGTAAGTTACTAAATAGGGCTTTCAAGAAAAGATTTATGCAGGATTGCGTGTGGAGCATTGTCCTTACCACAGCGTCGACAAAGAAGAATAAAACGAAACTTGAGGCCATTACAAGTCAGGTCTGTTGATATTTACAATAATTGGTGGAATACGGGACGAGGAGAAACCTGGAGACACCAGTACAACAATGTCATCAAACACGAAACCTTACATTATTTGGGATCGACTCCAGGACTCCTGGATTCAGATCTGAGTGCTTTACCACGCACCTACGATGCATCAAGGATTATGTTAAAGGCAATGTTTACACATCAACAATGTTCGAGCTGTGGGGTAAAAGAGTTCTCTTGTGGCTAGTGGTCGCCAAGTCCAGTAGAAAACTTATGATGATGATGACAACTCTCCTCCATTTGTACTATCGGTAGCTAGTGCAACCATGTCTTTTCCAAACAAATACCGCTGTGTACATCCTGCATTTATGTTGTTCGCTCCCAATATTTCAACAGTTCTACGTACAAGAATTACAACTCAGCTTCCACGTCGGATATTTGCCTCCGGCACGAAGAGTATGTGCATTTCCTGCGAATATACCCTTACGCCGCCACTGTTCCTCATCGATATGTACCTGAATCCAATCTCCAGGTCCAGTAATGCATTATTTCCTTTGACCCGACCTTACTCCGACAATTCGTTCTCTAGTTCTATTCATTTTTGTTCTATTTTGATACATTTTCGGCGGGCTATAGCTCAGAACTGACGCAGTTTCGGATAACACGTGTACTTCTTATCATAAATCACTTCTTTTGTCATTCTTCATCATCCCTTGAAATTTGACCAATCATTAAAGATACATCCTTTATATGTAGCAGAATTTCTTAAGCTATGTCATATTCCACAGAATTTCTCGAAATGTTCTATTATAAAAGTTCATTTCCCTAGTACTACTTATTTAGGTTTCAACAACGCGTTACGGCATACATTTATTAGCATGAACTTACCAACGTAGCGTATGTAATGGACAACATCGTACGCATGGGTTTTCTTAAAGTCCTACCATTTTCTTTTCTCAGTTCACCAATACTTTCACATTCAGTCACTTTTATTAAACAGTCACACATCCCAGGTATGGATTCGATGTATTTTGTTATACAGAATCCAAATTTCAAAACCCCAGGACGATTGACCATGTCAATTTTTTGTTATGGATATGTTCAAGAGACGTAGGGTATGGATTCGATGTATTTTGTTATACAGAATCCAAATTTCAAAACCCCAGGACGATTGACCATGTCAATTTTTTGTTATGGATATATTGGGGAGACGTAGGGTATGGATTCGATGTATTTTGTTATACAGAATCCAAATTTCAAAACCCCAGGACGATTGACCATGTCAATTTTTTGTTATGGATATATTGGGGAGACGTAGGGTATGGATTCGATGTATTTTGTTATACAGAATCCAAATTTCAAAACCCCAGGACGATTGACCATGTCAATTTTTTGTTATGGATATATTGGGGAGTAGTAGGGTATGGATTCGATGTATTTTGTTATACAGAATCCAAATTTCAAAACCCCAGTACGATAGACCATGCCAATTTTTTGTTATGGATATGTTCAGGAGACGTAGGGTATGGATTCGATGTATTTTGTTATACAGAATCCAAATTTCAAAACCCCAGGACGATTGACCGTGTCAATTTTTTGTTATGGACGATAAATTTGATCAATTTTAAATGAGGGCACACGTTTTTCGCCCTCAAAACAAAATGTACACGCTGAATCGTCCTAGGGTTTCGAAATTCGGATTCTGTGTAACAAAATACCTCGAATGCATACCGTGGGGCCTGCTGCACAATTCCTTTTATATACATAGAATGGATAAAAAGTACTGGCAACCGTGCTGGCACGTGCCATCTAAGTGACGGAGACCCGCGAGGTGTCTGCGCCTGCGAAGGGAATGGCAGTTGAAGAACTGAGGTGAGGGGAAGTGCTGTAGTGTCAGTCAGTCAACGAGGCTAGTGGCGTATAATTGGTATTGCGAGTGGACGTGGTCTAAACTAGTTCTATTCAACCTTGGGGGTACGCGAAGATATATCTGGGGGTACGTAATCCTAAAATAAGCATATTTCGAATGTTTATTATGTGATCATAGTTGTAAAAAATCCTTCTCAGTAGAACTGGATGTCTCCCATATGTGTTGAAATTTCCCATGTTAAATTTTTCGACTGTGCATTTTATCCCCCTGCAAATAGTCTTTTGATTGGGACACTGATTGTCCTTTTGTTGGGTCTCTATTTGTCTTAGTTTCTTTTAAACAGCTCCATGGGCACACAATTAGATGGCGAATTGTGTCTAGGGGTACGTGAGAAAAAGAGGTTGAATAGCACTGCTCTAAACGATGTTCACTAAACAGGAACAGCGATCGTGGATCAAAATTGAAGTGGCACGTGGTTGTAGTGCACGAGAATGTTATCAGGGACTGCGCGAAGCCTGTGGTAATGTAGCGTTGCCATACCGCACCGTGGGGTTAAAGTTTTTCGTGAAGGTAGGAAGAACGTGGAAGACCGAAAACGTTCTGAACGCCCTCCAATGGATAACACGACGATTCAGCTTCTTGCATCCTTGCTGGATGTGGACAGACGGTGGACTGCGCGTGAGTTATCGGCAGAGGTCGGGGTATGCCATAAAACTATGCTGCGCATTCTGCACGGCATCGTTGGTTTCCGCAAAATTGCAGCACATTGGGTACCACATGCCATTACCGAGGTGCAAAAATGGCACCACTATGCACTGGCACAGGAGATGCTGGACCGCCACCAGAGGGAGGGTGACAATTTGTTAGGCAGGATCGTCACCATTGACGAAACCTGGTTCGATTGTACGAACCATGCTTGAAGTGCCAATCCAACGAATGAATGCATCCCGGTTCCCCTCAGCAAAAGACTGTTCGCCCTGATCAGGGAGGATTGAAAGTGATATTGATTGTGGCAGATGATGTTCACGGAGTTATCCTGCATCATGCTGTACCAGAAGGGCAAACTATGAATGCACCATATTACTGCAATTTTTTACAACACCATCTGCGTCCCGCACTTCGAAGAAAGTGCCTGAACTTTTGGTACGGATTCCCTTCATCTTGCATGACAATGCACGTTGTCACACAGTCAATGTTGTAACCAATCTTTTACGTGCACAACCAATGAGAGCTTCTGGAACATCCACCGTATTCGCCGGATATGTCTCCCTGCGATTACGACGTTTTTTAGCCACGATGAAAAAAAACACTTCGTGGACAACGATACAACACCAGACAAGCCATTCTCAATGCCTTACGGCGGTCGCTGCGAGACATCACCAGAGAAGAAAGTGTTGACGGAGTACGGCGCTTCCATACGTGTGGCAAATGGTTGTGGACATGGGGGATGAGTACATTGAATAGCATATAGCATGTATTTTCACCGTTAATACAGCCATTTGTGAATTATAACAGTCGTGGCATTACTTTTTACCCATAACTGTGTTATGTCTATCCTCTCTATCCAAAATCGCACAAGTTTTTCGCTCATAACAAAAAATTGACACGATCAATCTTCTTGGGGTTTTGAAATTTGGATCATATATAACAAAATACATCGAATCTACACCCTGAGTCCTGTATAACAAAATACATAGAATCTATACCCCTGGGTCGTGTATAACAAAATACATCGAATCTATACCCTGGGGTCCTGTATAACAAAATACATCTAATCTATACCCTGGGGCCTTGTATAACAACATACATCGAATCTATACCATGGGGTCCTGTATAACAAAATACATCAAATCTATACCCTGGGGTTCTGTATAACAAAATACATAGAATCTATACCCCTGGGTCCTGTATAACAAAATACATCGAATCTATACCCTGGAGTCCTGCATAACAAAATACATCGAATCTATACCCTTGGGTCGTGTATAACAAAATACATCTAATCTATACTCTGGGGTCCAGTGTAATAAAATACATCGAATCTATACCATGGGGTCCTGTATAACAAAATACATCAAATCTATATCCTGGGGTTCTGTATAACAAAATATATCAAATCTATATCCTGGGGTTCTGTATAACAAAATATATCAAATCTATATCCTGGGGTTCTGTATAACAAAATATATCAAATCTATATCCTGGGGTTCTCTATAACAAAATATATCAAATCTATACCCAGAGATTCTGTATAACAAAATACATCAAATCTATATCCTGGGGTTCTGTATAACAAAATATATCAAATCTATATCCTGGGGTTCTGTATAACAAAATATATCAAATCTATATCCTGGGGTTCTATATAACAAAATATATCAAATCTATATCCTGGGGTTGTGTATAACAAAATATATCAAATCTATATCCTGGGGTTGTGTATAACAAAATACATCAAATCTATACCCCGGGATTCTGTATAACAAAATACATCAAATATATATCCTGGGGTTCTGTATAACAAAATATATCAAATCTATATCCTGGGGTTCTGTATAACAAAATATATCAAATCTATATCCTGGGGTTCTGTATAACAAAATATATCAAATCTATATCCTGGGGTTCTGTATAACAAAATATATCAAATCTATATCCTGGGGTTCTGTATAACAAAATATATCAAATCTATATCCTGGGGTTCTGTATAACAAAATATATCAAATCTATACCCCGGGATTCTGTATAACAAAATATATCAAATTTATATCCTGGGGTTCTGTATAACAAAATATATCAAATCTATACCCTGGGGTCTTGTATAACAAAATACATCGAATCTATACCCTGGGGTCCGGTGCAAAGAACTTTTATTTTCTTGTGCGTGGCTGCGTTATCCATCTTCTTTAGCGTAAAGGGTATAGACGTGAGACAAAAACTAGGTCTTTCATTTCATTTTATAAACATATCAAATTGTAATCTGTTCCGTGTTATTTCTAAACCGCGGTAAGCTAAGCTGCATTTATCTAAAGCATTCTGATTTGGTGTTGGCGTAGCGAGGCGCGTACTCCGCAAAATAGTTCACACGCATTTAATTATTAGATTATAATGAAACAGCAGTAAAAATCTATAATACAATTATAAATGACGAAAATATAATACCGATCTTCTAATAATATTGCAATGGAGTTTACTTATGAAATAATAGAAATATTACATATAAGCATATGTGATGACTATGATGCCAATTCAACTGTGTAGATATGTTCCACTTTTTCTCTCACACTTATTCTGCAACAACAGGGCAATTAAATTCCACGTGTATAATTTAGTGCTCCCCGTACGAAAGTGGGAGTGATATATCACTTAGCTAACCATAGTTTCGAACAGCGCAACGATACAAATATTGTTGTTTAAATCTGTTTACAGATATGGCTGAACAAATAATAAATAGAGTGAATAGAATTACGATAATGTTAATACTGGAGTATGAAGACCTGTTCCCAACAGATGCAATACGTTCTTTCTTGGTAATAGTTTCAAGATATCTCACAAGAGAACATCTTATATTGATAGTAGCGTTGCCCAATTAATGTGCAATCGATAGAGGAGCGAAGAAAAGTGAGAAATCCAGATTTTTACGGGCCGACACCCCAAAACACAGGAGATACAGAAGAAAGAAGAATCTAGAGTCATGTAGAATCTAGAAGAGAATCTAGAACAAGACGTGGCATTGGCAAGGTGACCAGATGTCCCGTTTTACCCGGGACAGTTCCTTGTTTTCAACTGCTGTGCCGTTTATTTCTGATTCTCAAACGGGACGCCTAAACGTCCCGTTTTTAAGTAAAAATGACCCAGGTGTCCCGTCAGTATTATTCAAAATATAAATGGTCAATGGAAATTTTACACTCTTCTGTAGCAACACTTATTGAGAAAGTTCAGCCGTGTCTGAAACTTCTGAATGTTCAAATGAGAATTAAGTGGGAATTCTGAGTGTTCAAATAGTTAAAAGTATTGTTGGGTAATACTTAAGTTAGAAACGCTGTGTTATCATTCTTATGTATTTTGTAAATTGCAAACACTCCTGAGTCCCAAAACACAATCTGTTTCAATGTTCTACCACTACTAATAATAATAATAACGATAATAATGATTATGATAATAATAATAATAGTAAAATGAAACAGATTAGACATAAATATTTTACTACAGAAATACAAGAAGACGAATTCACATAAATTTAATGCAATTGTAGTTCATCGACACCACTTATTCGATCCGGATCTCAATTTTCATAATGAAATTGACGTATGTGACTCATAGATTACCTTAATTCGCCATAATGCAATTTAATTGTTTTAATTGGCGTGATCTGGTGGGGAAGATGGACTATCACAATATCTACGCATCACAAGAAACATATGTTGTTTAGTCTACATCTGCTTGTAAAATTTTGTTTTTAATTATATTTTTCAAAACGCATGACAAGCATTCAATCAAGATATTTTGTGTGTCACTTAATTCCCCTTTAAAAACAGAATCAGACAAATACTTTTATATGCTGCTCTTTATTTCAATAACTACAAATAAATAAATAAATAAATAAATAAATAAATAAATAAATAAATAAATAAATAAATAAATATATATATATATAAATATATATATATATATACAGGGTGCGAATTGGCGGGGGGGATGCCAGGGATTTCCCCCCCTGACAAAAATCTTTCCCACCCTGGAGAAGGAAAATTTTATCCCTGGCAGGGATAACTTTTTCCTCCTCTGGAGTATTTTTAAATGGACATAAAGATAAGTAGGTCTACTTTGCGTAGCTAACCTAAATATTACTTGAGTGAAAATTTATGAAAGATCTCACATCTCAACTGTTTTGTACTTGTTAGTGTATATATATATATATATATATATATATATATATATATATATATATATATATATATATATATATATGGGGGAGGACTGGGTGCGCATATGGGTGAAATTCATCCCCCCCTGGGAAAATTTTTCAATTCGCACACTGTATATATATATATATATATATATATATATATATATATATATATATATGATGTATGTGTGTGTGTGTGTGTATTGTACCAATGCATGCAGAACTCTCTTGCCCTCTGTTTGTTCTATTTTCAACATAGGCGTTAGTCTTCCTTCCTTAATAACACATCAATTTTCAAAAGACCACTGACATAGAAAGTTCTTTAATAGAAATTATATTACGTATATTCATGTTCTCCACTTACATTTTCTCTCATTCACTTTTGCAAATGTAAGAAAAAAATCACTCACAATATCTCAATAACATACACTCTTTCTAATGAACTCAACTAGTCTGATTTCGTACAGGTTTGCGCCAACGCAACGGAATAAAGGGGCATTAGTTTGTGATAATAGGCTTAGCGCTTTTAGAATTTCTTGTTCCAGTTTTTGCGTTGCGTTTGAGTCCGCAAAATTAAGCAAAGTTAGAACGGAATGGAGCCCACGTTATCTTACTCTCTATTTGTTTGATATATCGAATCGAAATCGAAGGTCTCCAGAGAAACTAGTAGGTAGAAACGAAAGTCGATAAGCGCTGAGGCCGGTCTCTTTCGCAGGTTATACGCTGGTGAAGAAAACGTCATTTACAACACGTTCTCTCGCGGGATTTTCTAAATAGCTTGGTGGTAGTTCTACTGCCGCCTGAGACACTGCCCGGTGAGCCTCCCAGCAGTGGTGCCAACCACGATTTCTTTATCGAAATTTTTTTTCAACTTAGAAAATATCATGCATTCTGTGCAAGGAAAATTAATTAATTATAAATTATAATTTCTGAAAGTAAATGGGTAGGCCGGGCCTCAGGGCCTCTTACCACCCTTTGCCACTGTTTGCAAGTAACTTCTGTATCATGCAGAAGAGACTCTAAACAAACGAAAGGAAATGAAATATTGAAAGAATATCTTTGCAAACACTTTCAAAAAAATAGTAAAAAAAAAAAAAAAAACCGTCCCAAAAAGGGACAATGGCTGATAATGCGTTAATGATGATATTAATACCACAATAAGAATCACTGAAAAAAAAGCGCTCCAGATCTACCATTATAATGATCGCACTGAGTCGTGAAGCTTAATATAGATCTAACTATATCGACTATATCTACCAAAATTTCAGCACCCAATAGAAAGCGAGAGCATCTCCCAGTCGTGAATCCCCATTCATGAAATTTTCTATTGTTGTCTCTAGCAAAATACCGAGAACATCGCTTGAGCATACAGTGTTGTCGAATTGTCGCTAAATATCGTTTTCTCTATTTTTTGTTATTATTACTGTTGTTGTTTTATATTTTTGCAATTATTATTGTAACCTTTTAATTCGAATAATTCTTAGTGTTCGTGCTATAGTTCTTTAAGTGATGTTTTATTTTATTTTTTTTCTTTTTGTCGCTCGTTCGCATATGTTCTTAGTTTGTGAACGTTGTTCGTATATTTGTGTTGCTTCATGTTTTCTCAAGTGTGCGTTCGGAAGCAGTTGCACGAATCGTGCGGAATTCTTTCGATGTACCACAACTGAGGGAAAGCATTTTATGATTGGTGTAGAGCCCCAGGCTTCACGGGTCCCGCGGTCACTATAACAAAAAACTATTGAATACCGTTATGTATTTTCATCCTTGTGGAAGTGACGACTTTCCCATAAACTTTCAAACGCATTCTGTCAAATTTAGAATTTCTTTCTAATCCACTATTTTTCTATTCTATTAATAAATTACATGTTACAACTATATTTCACTGGTTAAATTACATGCGCGGCGACTACGTGGGTGTTCCGGGGATCTAGCACCCACACAAATAATCTTGTGGGTGCGGCGTACCCACAAGATTTTTAGTTCAATACCAGCAAAATAACGTAAATATTTCTCACTTGCCATTATCAAAAAGTGAGGAATTAAAACATTGATGTGGAAGTTAAAATTTCTAACCTCTAAAACATAATTGTTTGTTTCAAACGTGTTTGTGCAAAGCAACCTAGCAACATACTTATCCCTCCTTTCCTGTCTCTGGCGAAGTCAAAGGCAGTCCCCTCAATAGAAATGGATCTATATTGTGAAAAAATGTAGCATAGTTCTTTTTACGACTGTGTTCATAAAATATTTTAACTAAAAGAAAATCAATCAAAAAATATCGAGATTCCCCTGAAAACATATAAGATTTCCCGCCACTGATATGCACCCACATAAAGTTCGAAAAGTTGGCGCCGTTGAAAGTACATATAGGCCTACATAATATTATAAGATAAAAAATAAGAATAGTACAAGAAATAAAGAGAGTAATATTCTAATAACCTCAAAATTGATCAAAATCACTATCGAAGGATCTGTTTATGATTTTTGGCGGAAACGTAAAATTTGAATTAATTCGGAAATTTGGAATTTAGGTTTGGGAAATAAATATAAATTTCCGGACTACAAAACTCTTCACGACATACAAGGCAAAAACATTACAAATTTTATAGTATACTGAGAAAAATCCGTTACCCTGACAGCAGTATATTGTATTTCGTTTTGCATTTACTTGGAACACAGTTTTATTCTATATGCTCTTTTTAGATAGACCGCCTCAATTTATATCTATTATTTCACGCCGATACTACTTGTAAAGTCATATGAACTCATAGGCAGGTCCGTAGCCAGCCCAAAAATTTAGGGGGGCGGCCGGTAGAAGTTAGGGGGGCACGACCCAATCATATTATACTTCATCATCATATTATAGTTCATTTGCAAGCCTACCGTAACATTTTATGGGGGCTAGCCAGTTTAGGGGGGGCCGGCCCCACTTGCCCCCCTCGTGGATACGGGCCTGCTCATAGGCAAATCATCCATTGATTAAAATTTAGAACAAAAATCAATGTTATTAAAATAATTTTGCTATGAGGTCAGACGACAACGAACATCAATACATAAGTGTCTTACCATATTTAGAACTGACTTTTCTTCTTCGATGAAGTAGTCTGTTTGAAATCTACAAATTCGAGGTAAAGGTTATTCTCAACTTTTTATAGCAAAGGACACAAAAGCAATTGTTTACATTTGTCAACGATCGTGTATTAAATCAACGAATATATCAACATCACGCTATGGCATTTGATGTTCTCAGCAATCAATATACTTCTGTAACATTTGACCTTGGTCTTCGCCATGTAAACAAAATAGCTTGAACTAGACTACAATATATTTGTCTACCACATCCGCTGTCCTTCAGTTAGCATGCAACAAAAAGTTGAAAAATCGGGAAAATCCCGTTTCGAAGGGAAAGTCTTGTTTTCAGGAAAAAGTTTTAATTCATTTCGAGTGTCCTTAGATTAGACATTTGGTTTCTGATATGAAGTACAAATTACAGGGGAAAAAAGCTGAGAATGCTCCAAGAGTATTATTACCAGAACGATCTTAAAAAGAATGGAGAGTTGGAGCGGGAAGGATAACTGTGATTATTCCTACATGTAAAAGTAAATCATTTTATCTGCATCTTCTTCTGTTTCTCGCAAAATATATCCCTATGACATACGGTTTACGAGATATGGATCCTTAAATCTCCCGAAATTCGAACTTTTTGGTCAATATCTGAGGAACTGTGGCAGCTGGCCTGTAGCCAGTTGGCCAGTAGCCACCGGTTACTATTTGGCACCACAATCCTTTTAGGTATTAATCAACACCAATATGATCTCTCTATGACATACAGTTTCCGATAGGAATGGTATCGAGACGAGACGAGACGAGACTTTGTACAGTCTCGGTCTCGTCTCGGTTGATAAGTAGCGGTCTCGGTATCGTCTCGGTCAATAAATGCTTGTCTCGATCTCGGTCTCGGTTTCGAAGATCAAGTCTCGGTCTCGTCTCGGGTCTCGTCTCGAAAGTCTCAAAATAAATAGTGTGAAATTAAAATTGTGAAAGTATTATTATCGTACAGTCTGTCGTTTCCGCTTCTTAATTTTTGCCTTCATTCTTGACTTAGAATTATATGATGGACCCCTTGTAGCTAACTTGCTAGCGCTAATGCATTCCATGCGTGTGTTCCAGGTTCAATTATCAATGGGTATAACATACTTGGGATTAAACACTAATATTAACCCATATTTCACTTTCAGCAATAGACTTTGTCTCAAATAGCCTCAGTACTGCCTATACGATTAAACTCTATTAAATTAACTCCAGTACTGTACAGTAGTTTATTTCCTTCCTTTGAATCAGAATTGTTGAATACCTCCTAACGGATAACGCAACACATAGCTGCACGAATGTATTTAATCGTACCGAAATTGAAATTTTACAATTTCTCAGTTATTATCCAATACATTCTGATGCCTTGACTGTCATTTTAAAAACAGAATATAACGTTCATTATCTTAACAAATACAGTAAATTATTACTACAATATATTTTGTTTCAAATTGACCAAATGCTTTATTACCGCTTCACATATCAGTGTTTAATTGACACTTTACAACAGGAACTTCTTTAACCTTGTGGTGGGAGCTACGGCACTCATCTTTGCTATCTGTGGTCTCGGGTTGGATCACCAATCAAGTTAAATTCAAAGTCCGATGTTTCGTATAGTTCGTGTCTCACTTTAAGTACATTCTGTTTCTTATACAAGTTCAAAGGTCCTAATGTATTACCTAAGCATTTATCCAGTGCCGTAATATAGATTAAGCTTATTCCTGAGCTTTCAGCGGTGCATGTGATCTTTATTCGAGAAAACTAATCGTGCGTTCATTACGTTGAAATTTTATATTGATTGAAAATTACTTGCGAAACATGAACATACATGTTATATAAGTATATAGGTAATTCGAGCTATATGTATCTATTTTCTCTGTCCCGGTAAAACAAGTAATTCTTAACTTTCTAGTTTTCTTTTGTATTAATTTTCGTAGTTTTGCTGCAATATGAAGGATCAAAAAAATTTTTTTGCTGTATGAATTTCGTTAAATTTTGGATCCGTTTTTACCCTAGCTTACCTAGTAAAAGTTATATATATATATATACGCTGTTATTGCTGAGGTAACTTAGTCTAACAATCATTAATAAAGGATCATAAAAATACTAAAAAATAATTATTATAAAAAGTGTTTATCTATCTTCTCATCGCCCCAACGCAATACTTAAACAACAAATATATTCATTCCCAATCATAAAAATCATTGCATAAATATAAAGATCTGCAGGGTCTTATCGTCCTCTTAAAACATTTAAGCCTTTTCACACAAAAGTAAAATTCATAATCACAAATAAAGACAATCATCCTACTATTTAGTATAGTTTGAAAAACAGTACTATAGGTCTTACATAAGAAACCGGTTTTTCGCTTCTCCTGTAAAATTACGAAATTATAACTTTGTTTAGTTTATCTCTGAGGTCCAGCTATAATAAAATCATAACCATAATCATAATCAATCATTATTAATCCACTGCTGGATAAAGGTCTTTCTAAGTCTTCTCCATAACTGTGTATCTTGAGCAATTCTTTTTTAAGGTTACTCCCCAGTTGCTCTTGATTTCGTCAAACTTTCTTGTATAAGGACGTTTCCTAGGCTGTTTTTATCTCGTGGTATCCTGTCTAGAATTGTTGTTGTCCATCGATCATAATTTCTTGTAATATGTGTAGCACATTTTCCAGCCAGGGCCGGATTTAGCATTTTGGCGCCCCTAGGCCCAATAATTTTTTCCGACCCCTAGTCTGGTTAAAGTTACTTTCCTAAAAACCTTTATTAAAAAATTACAGCCAGTTCTCCCGTGTTTGAGATCAATGTTGTAACGAAGTTGATGCATAATGTTGTTCACTTTACCAACAATTATTTGTTCCAATGAACTTCAAAATCAAAATGCTTTATTAGCCTGATTTTTTTTAATCAATTCAAAAAATATGTTAAGTTATGGCTATTTATTTTTATTTCTAGATATTTTTTTCTCTCGGCCGTGCGCCCCCTGGGAGCTTGCGCCCATAGGCCCGGGCCTACCGGGCCTATTGTGAAATCCGGCCCTGTTTCCAGCCCATGTTAAAAATTATTTCATTCGTGCCAGTCATTAGTTGCCAAATAATTCATTTCTACTGTATACAAGGTGTTTCAAAACAACACCGACAACATTTGGGACGTGATTCCTAACACTAAAATAAGACGAAAAGTATAGACCAACCTGGGTGCACAAATGCTGCCTTTCGGAGTTATAGGCTGCCGAAAACATGAAAAAATGAACTTTAAAGGCCCATAGCTTCAAAACTATAGGACCTACCGCAGTCGAGTCAAGACTTTAGTAAAGAACTAATATGTGCTCTATCCAAAAATACATGTTTCAGACTCCTGCAGTACTTCTGCAACAATTTTTAAAGAGGTAATTAGTGAATACTTCAGATTCTATGCCCGTAACCAAATTGCCTGTATAAAAATTGTTGCGTGAATATCTTAGGATTCTGAAACATTTATTTTTGGATAGAGCACATATTAGTTCTTAAGTAAAGTCTTGACCTGACTACGGTAGGTCCAATAGTTTTGGAGTTATGGACCTTTAAAGTTCATTTTTTCATGTTTTCTGCAGCCTATAACTCCGAAAGGAAGCATTTGTGGAGCCAGGTTGGTCTATACTTTTCGTCTTATTTTGGTGTCAGAAATCACCTCCCAAACGTTGTCGGTGTTGTTTTAAAACATCCTGTATATTTGGCCTACACATAGTTCAAATCCGCTACTTTTGGAGCAGAGACACGTTAGTTTCTGATCTTCAAATCTGATAACACTGACTAAATGATTTAAATCAACACAATGTGAGGACCTCCACTTGGTCTCGCGGCTAGCACGCTTGACTTGGGTTCGCGTGGTCCCAAATTCGATTTCCGGTGGGGTACAGTTGAACGACCGAAGTGGTTCGGATTCCATTATAATCATTACCTCCACGTCTCCTTTAGACGCCCTAGCACAATCATGGGACGTTAAACTAAAACAAACCAAACCAAAAATCAACTCAATGTGTATTACTAACTGTAAGTTCTTGAATAATTGCATATAGCTATAAACTTATGGTATGGTTCGAGTTTGAGTTGACCGGTGGTCAAAATAAAACAAGTGAAATGTAACTAGGGTGTAATTAGAACTGTTAAATGAGGATGGATTGTGTACATCAGGCATAAGGCTTAAGGGAACAACTAGTGATACTGAAAAATTACCAGTATCAATTACATTTAATTTCAGTTACAATTTGCATTTACATGTATTGCTGGAACCAAAACTTTGACAATACTAACATTAACATTAACATTATTAAGACTATGAGAAATCGTCTTTTGAAAACATTCTTGCACCATAAAACAAATTACGAGTAATTTTAAAATATTTTGCAGTGTAACTACGTTATTTGCACTATATTTAGCAATTTATTTAAGTTGGCAACACTCTTTAAAATAATGGAACTGCGACTTGTAATTAAAACAACAAAAATTATTGTTGTAATGTTATAGAAGCAAACGAAAGCAACAACCATTATAAAAATTTAACACAAATACGTTATTTTAAGCAGTATTACAATCACTATCCAAGTGTTTGATATCTCAGAAACGGTTTGAAGTAACAATTGTTATAAATGACGTTATGATCACTTAAGTCTTTTGCAATCATTTACACGATGAGACGTGATATGTCAGCACATTTTCGAAGTAAAGTCTTTACAAAAAGTTAAATTTTCCATTTCTTATAACTTTGTTCCTTTATTCATTCGAAATACATTATACCATGATCATAGTATTTGACGCTGAGATACAAATGATGCGCATTGCACCGTCTATGCTATTTGAGTTATTAGCTAACTAACTAACTCTATGGTCTATGGAACCCGGAGGTTCAATGCCGCGTTCACAAAAGCTCTCCACTGACTTCTATCCTTAGCTAACTGCATCCAGTCTCTATTTTGTATTCCAATCTCTGCGAGATCCATCTTAATATTGTCCTCCCATCTGCGCCTAGGTCTTCCTAATGGTCGTTTTCCGATTGGTCTTCCAGTCAAGACTTTGAAAGCGTTTCTACTTTCTTTCATTCTAGCTACATGACCCGCCCACCTAAGCCTCCTAGACTTGACGACCCTAACAATGTTGGGTAAACCATATAAATTATGTAGTTCCTCGTTATGAAGTTTCCGCCATTCCCCATTCCCGTTCCTCTTGGGTCCGAATATTCGTCTCAGGATCTTGTTCTAAATACTTTCAGTCTATGTTCTTCCCTCAGAGTAAGTGACCATGTTTCGCAGCCATAGAAAACAACAGGCATGATTATCGTTTTGTATATTTTAAGCTTTAAATTCCTCGACAGAATTTGCGACGACGAGAGATTTTGAACCGAATAGTAACACGAATTCCCTGCTTTTAGTCGACATTTAATTTCTCCGTGAATATGATTTTCCTCTGTTAATATTGATCCTAGATATTTGAAACTATCCACTTTATCAAAAGTATTATTTAATATTTTAACGCATCCATAATTTGCTGTATCCCGGTCCCGACGCACTTCAATGTATTTAGTTTTCTCTACATTTACTTCTAAACCCATGTCCCTGCAAGCGTTTAATAAGATCTCTGCATTTCTTTCTATTGTTTTCCTATCGTCCCCTATTAAATTTACATCATCAGCATATGCCATAACCTGGTGAATACCGTTCAACTCTAGGCCCTGATTGCTATCTTTGACTTACCTTATAGTGTATTCCAGAACAAAGTTAAATAATAATGGCGACAACGCATCTCCTTGTTTCAGAACATTTTCGACGTGAAAGCTCGTGGACAAAAGTTTTCCTACCTAGACTTTACTTTGGGATTCATTTAAACATATCTTAATTAATCTAATTAACTTTCTCGGTATTCGAAGTTCTGTAAGAACGTTGTATAATTTTTCTCTCCTAACCGAGTCGTACGCCTTTCTAAAATCAATAAATAGTTGATGTACCGGGGTATTGTATTCACACTTTTTTTCTAGTATTTGGCGAATGGTAAAAATTTGGTCGATAGTTGATCGATTTTATCTAAATCCGCACTGATAATCTCCAATAATTTCATCTGCGTCTGGGGTCAGTCTTGCTAATAGAATGTTTGAAAGGATTTTATAGGATGTCAGAAGCGAAATGCCTAGATAATTATTGCAGTCAGTATTGTCGTCTTTCTTGTGAATTGGAACAATGATTGATTCTTTCTACTCTTGTGGCAATTCTTCCTTGTTCCAGATAAGGAGAATGAGTTTGTGTATCTTGTTCCACAATTTTTCGCCTCCAGCTGAAATTAACTCAGCTGGAATTTCATCAACACCAGGAGATTTGTGTTTCTTTAATTTTTTATAGCGGTTTCTACTTCTATTTGGTTGGGTTCTGGAATATACGGTTCTGCGGTGTGTATGCTGTCATTCATGAGTAAATAAAGAGTAGTGGAAAATAAAACCTGTGACAATGGCAACAAATTGCTTCTAAATTGTGAAATTGCACTTTTCCTGAAAATATAATGAAAATTGCAATAATGACACTTATGGCATTTTGCCATTAATTCCGGGCTTTATTTATTATGTAACCAAAATTCACTGGTGAAATCCTCACACCTGAATAATTAAAAGAAAGTCCATATGAACATAGGGCAAAAAACGCGTTATTTCAAAGTTACGGGATGTCGAAATCGAGAAATTTGTAACTTTGAGGCTTGCTAGTTTGAAAAGCTAGAGAGACATGAAAGGCGGTTAAACAAATATTAGAGGAGCTATTACACTGTCTATCTAAATAACCATGTTTCAGAGTTGGGTTTGTACCGGCGCATATGATTGTAGAGTGAGGGGTGGAAGAGCGAAACGTATACCGCAGCTCCCTCTATAAAATCCGTTACGCCGATACGTCTCAACTAAATTGGTCCCTAAGTTGATTTGTGACAGTTTTGGTGCCTTTTATGTTCAAAATTAAACGTATTCTCGCTGTGCGAAGAATAGGCATTCTGTTAGTATCGAGTATATGTAAGTTAAGATTTGACAATATTTTTACTAATATTTAGTCACTTGATTTCCAAAATTAAAATTTCGTGATTGCATATTGTACGAATGCATTAATGAACATTAATTAGTATGAGCTTACGTACGTAGACCGGTTCGACTTCAACTTCCTTGAGGTTAGAAAATACGAATTTAAATTGGATGTTATTGTGAAAAGGAACCTAGCTACATTTTGAGGGTGTTTTTGAGTTGTTACTTGTTTCAACCTCTCTGGGGAGACATGTTTTGCATTACAAATAATTTTGATTGAACTACCAGATCAGGGACCAATAAGAATATGATCCCTTATTTGATTCTTAAAAGTTGCTGCAGCGATTCATATATGTGCTGTTAATAAAAATTTGTAACCGTGCGTTGGGAAGCGTTTTTGAAATCGTATGAAGTAATTGCGTTTCTCAAACTTTCCTCGAGTGACGACCACTTTTATTATAGCACGGCCAACAAGAGATGGTCTCTGACGTTTCTTACCACATGCGGTGGGACATTGCAGCCCCTACTTTGATACCAGTGTTACCAACTACGATCACTCTGTCTTATACCATTAATTAAATTGCCACTACAGTTGCAGCGAAAAAAACCTTGACACGCGAGTAGTGGCAATGTCACTGCGAGCTGTCAGAGACGTTCTCTTACTGGACGCACTATAGTCAGCATGCTCTACGGATCACGCTTCTTTTGCACCCTTTAAACATATAGATAGTTAGTTAGTTTTGAACATGTTAACACTAATTCTTATGTTAATAACATGCTAATATTTTTAACTCCTTCAACTCGACTGTTGCAACGGAACTGGTAGCACAACTTCATTGCTGCAAATTGATTCAAGCCACCTTATCTTTCACCAAACGAGGTAAAAGAGGTTTTATGTTATTTTGTATTTTTGTGAGTGTTCATTTTTAAAAATCAGGAATGGAAGCATAATATGTTCAGTTACTTTTTTAAGGCAAAAATGTAAGCATTGATTAGAAAGTGTACAAATGGTGCGAATGAAAATCGTTAAAGTAGATTTAATTATAATTATCCTAATTTTGTAAATTAACAAAGCAATCAGTTATATATATATATATATATATATATATATATATATATATATATATATATATATATATATATATATATGATATACAGTGGCGTATTTACGATTTTGTTTCGGGGAGGGCTTTGCTAACTTTCGGGGGGGGCTTTGCCTGAAAATGTGAAAATTTTGCAAGATATTTCATATACTTTACTATAGTAAGTAACATTTCGGGGGGGGGGGGGGCTTAAGCCCGGAAGCCACCCCCCTAAATATGCCACTGATGATGTACAGGGTGTTCGTTTATTATGTAGCCAAAATCCACTCGTGAAATCCTCACCCTAAATAATAATAAAAAAGTTCAAATGAACATACGGCGGAAAGCGCGTTGTTTCAAAGTTACGGGGTGACGAAATTGCGAAAATTGTAACTTTGAGGCATCCTAGTTCGACAACTATGAGAGATATCAAAGGCGGTTAAAGAAATACTAGAGGAACTAGTACGCTGTCTATCTAAATAACCATGTTTCAGAGTTGAGACGTTTCGGCGCAACGGATTTTATAGAGGGAGCTGCTGTATAGATTCCGCTCTTTCTTCCTGCTCCCTAAAATCATATGCACCGATATAACCCAATTCTGAAACATGGTTATATATATGAGGGCTGACAATAAAGTAATGGGAATTGAAATGAAATCTTTGAGTTTTACGTCCCACGGTTATGCCGGTTAGGCTAAAGGAGACGGTGATTATAAGTGATGAAGGAAATGGTGGAATGAAGAAAGTGGGAGGAAACGGGAGAACCCCGAGAAAACCCACGCACACGGTGTTTGTTCACCACAAAGTCCACTTGGCGGGGGCTGGGATCGAACCCGAGACCCCAAGCGCCAGAGGTGAACGCTCTACCACTGAGCCACCGAGGCCCCCAAGTAATGGGAATTGTTGAAAGAAAGAAAAAAAATCTTTACTTACATTTTTAACCAACCACAAAGTGATCACCTTCAAAGTACTCCCCTTGTTCCTGCACACACTCCATCGGATTTTCCATTGTTGATAGCATCTCTGGAAGTCATCTTTAGGGATGCCTGCCAAAGCCCGTGCTACAGCTGTTTGAATGTCTGTTTCTGCTTCAAAATTGGGCCCTTTAAGAACTGTTTTCACCTTTGGGAACAGAACAAAAAAATCACACAGGGCGATGCACGTTGAATAAGGAGGGTGTAGTAGTACTGTAATGGATTTTGATGCCGAATACTGCCCAACAGACAATGCAATATGGGCTGGTGCATTATCGTGATAGAGGATCTAGGTGTCAGAGATCTCTAGACGTACACGGAGGACGCGTTTTCAAAGTTTTTCGAGAATTTCTATGTAGAAATATTGATTTACTGTCTACCATGGTGCTACCCACTCTTTATGGACAATTCCCCTGGTGTCAAAAAAGCACACAAGCATGCATTTCACCTTGGACTTCGACATGCGGGCTTTCTTTGGTCGTGACGAATCTTTCGAACACCATTGCGAACTTTGACGTTTCGTTTCGAGGTCATATTGAAAATGATCTTTCATAACCACCAACAAATCCGCTACCACAGTCTTCCGGTCATCTTTTTGTTGCTGTGTGACATTTTCCGATACCAGTTTGTCACACCCTTTTCGCATTCCCAAATTTTCAGTTAATATCAGACTCACTGTTTCTAGATTCATGTTCAGTTCATTCGCAATCATTTACACGGTTAATCGTCTATCCTTCGCACAAATTCCCTCACCCAATCTGTGTTCTCTTCCGTTCGTGTTCTGGGTCGCCAACTACGGTGTTCATCTTCGATTTTTGTTGTGCCCTCCGCAAACATTTTGTGCCAACGGTACACATGTGCTATTGATAACACTTCATTCCCAAAGGCCTGCTAAAGCTTCCGGTCCGTTACCGCGGCAGTCTCACCAAGTTTCACAGAGAAGGAGATTGCGTAGCGCTGCTCACTACTACGTGCTTCCATTGTTGTGACGGGGGTCCAACAAACGACCGTACTCTTCAACCCTTAACTCCACAATGAATGATATTTCGTGAGTGTCACGTGCTGTGCTAGTGGAGCAGGCCCAAGGTCACACGCTGGCGGCGGTTTCAGTCTGCAGGGTTGCCAGCATCAACTGAAAAAACTTTCTCATTACTTTATTGTCGGATTTCGTATATATACGACCCTGAAAACTATGGATTTAACACTAATATGGGTCATTTTCGATCATTTTTAAATACCTGCCCCTCCCTCAAGTTGCGGGACTGAAGTTTGATTTAAACGGCATCGGAAGTGTCACTGTTTGTCTCAGCAATCCCGAAAACTATGGATTCGACACTAATATCCCCTTACGTTGTAGCGAAAAGTGAATTGATAAAAAACATTTATTTATTTAGAAAACAACACAACAGGCTTAATGCCTAATTATAGTGTCGTAGTTCCAAGCCCGAACCTCATCTTCGTTGCAAATTTGATCGAGATCGGTCGGTCGGTTCTAAACGTATGAAGTCGCAAACATAGTTACTAATAATTTTATGGTAGTATACAGTGGTGCCCCCCCTTATGTCCATGACGCACCCCCCAGTTGTCTATCCGTAGGTGTTCTTCAATGAAAAAATCTTTTTGATTAATTTTTACACCCCCTCAAACATATTTATATAGATTTTTAACCTCCCCAAATATTTCAATGACGCAGCTTGCGTCACAGCCCCCCTTTGTGGGCACCCCTGGTAGTATAGGCGTATATAGATTGAAGGCTGGGATATTAACTGAAACACGCTTTCATATTATTTCAAAACTTTTTTTTTGGGGGGGGGAGATTCTTAATTATAGTGTATGATAAGCAACTCACTTCGATTTTACATTTTCCTTCTCTTTTGGATTAATGTTCAATCTTACTTTGTTAATTTGAAATTTAGCATCTCGTTCAGCATCAACGCTGTATAAGACAAGTCCCAACTGCTTAACATGGGAACCTAAACAGATGAGATCCCATCGGGGAATCTAACTCTGATGTTACTGACAAGCGGATCAGGAGGCTTTGTAATTTGCTTATAGGAGGTTTAAGTTTACAGGACTAACGGAAAAATCTTTTGAAGATATCAGTGGAAAAACTATTTTTTTTTATTATAGCAGTGAATTCCTTATAAAAGAGGCACATTTCTCTTCCAGTGTGGTTTCATATTTTTCAGGTGAACTTCCTGTTGAAACTGTACGTGTCGTTTAGCTTTAATGTACTAATTTACCGTTATTTATCACTTTCATCATTAAAAATTCAGACGAAATTTTATCCTTATGTTCGGTAGGTCTCGGATCGACACATGCTACTTCTGCTAAGAACAACATACAGTATAATCCAGCCAAATTAGAAAGTAAAGTGATTAATCCGAAATGAAAATCATAATAAGGTGAAATTAGGTACACACTTTCGGAAAGGTGTATATTATAACATACTAAAAGTCCTGAAATATCAAATGATGGGTTTGTTCGCCATATTGGAGAATAGCCATCAAACATTTTTTAAAACACATTGATCGCCAGTGTATATTTTGTAAAATTTTACTGTCAGCGCCAAGTTGACGTGTATCAGAAATGATATACGAAGTGCGGGCGGAATACACTTAAAGAAAAGTATTCAACTGACACCAGAATTACTGCTGCAAGATGATTTTCCGGCGCCCTGACTACAGGTAAGACCTGTTAAATAAATTAGCATGTGTATCAGATCATATACACGTGGTGATACAAATAACGTTCGTTCTGTATCAGAATTGATACACGAAGCGTAGGCGGAAGATGCTGTGTGTATCACCTGTGATACACATGGCGATAGAAAGAAAAATTCGGTTGAGATTGTGATTTTTATAACTTGAGTTGTAATTGCGTTGGGAGAAACTTTTTTCTTTAATCTTCAGATAACCAAACTTGCAGACGATGTGGTATGTATAGTATGTCAATCAGTAGGGATGCGCTCAAGACGAATCGAGACAGGATTTTCCTGACAAAATTCGAGTCGAGACACGGCTCTTCCAATAGAGAAATATACATTTTTCGAGTTGAGACTACTTCTACAGCACACTTTAGAGACGAGACAGCCACAAATCTTGTCTCGTGCCCATCCCTATCAATCAGTTCAATCCATGGAAGGCAAATTCCCTTCTTTCCAGGGGGATCCAGGACATACTTCTGGGGGGAGGAGCGGTGGGTTGTAATACTGCTACTTTTAAGAGCTCCAAACTCTGAGATGGCTTTTATTTAAATATTTATATCTAAAATAAGAAAGTTTCCTCTTCTGGTGGGGGCGATCGTTCCCTGGATCCGCCCCTGCTTCTTTCGACTATTTTCCTCAAATAGTTTACAATCTTGTTGTCTGAGAGCGTCAAGAGAAGTACACAATCTTATCTATAATATATCCTCTAGGTTTTATTTTGATTCTGTAGTTGTATCGATCCTAGATCCTGTAGGTTTTAGAATCAAAGAAATATTAACATTGAAGTACAGTCTTCCATATATATGTTTTGAATGTACAGTAAAACCATTTTTCCAGCACATATGCCAAAATTTACTGCATATATGGAGTTACTAACAAAAGAAAATAAGTCATGATAACTTCAATTAAACCAAAAGCTTTTATCAATCTTGGTTGCTAGAATACTTTTTTTCTTTTTTGCTAGTGAGGAAAGTAGAACCACTGTATATAAAAGAATATGTCATGGTTGCAGCTACAAATGAGTTGTCCTTCATAGTTATATAGTTAGGTCGTTTTCAGATGTTAATGTCATGTATTGGTTGCATAACGAACGGAAGTGGAATTTAGGAGATATGGTACTTTATTTATGTTCAGTATTCAGTAGAAAGTGCATTGACCGACAAACTATTCACGTGCTCTTCGTTTATATTTCATCACTCAAGCTGCCCTAGCAGTGAATATTGCAATATTCTGTGTAGGTAGAGTTAGTAATGGACCGAGAATCTAGCCCTTCACTGATTTATTTATAAAAATACAAAATAGTCTTTGTGTTTCACAAAGTCAATATATCAGAATCTTCCTTATGACCAAGGGTGAAGGAAGTAACGTTTCATACGAGAACCCCTTCGTTCATGGTAGCCACCAGGGTGTCTTGTGGCGACTTCAGGTTACGGTCCTAGCAAATCTCCTCGCCTCATGGCAGCCTCGTGAGGTATGGTTTGTGTGGAGGAATCCCCTTCGCTTCAGAGCAGCCTCCAGGGATGTTAGGCTAAGTAGAAACCTTAGTCCAGTGCGACCTCTAGAGAGCTGTTGTGGGTTGGCGATCAGTGGTCAATTGATACCTCCTTCCTTTGTGGTTCCTCTTTTATACGCCCTCTTCAGGCGGTTCGTCCTCTTTCGGTTTGCATCGTGTTGATCTTCGTGTCTTCCTGTTTAGTGTATCGTCTGCTTGTTTATAAACGTTAGCACGTGTCGTCCATAAACATGTGCTCATGTTGTGATGTGGGGATCCTTACAATATTTTCAAAATAATGTTCATATGAATCAACCAGAAAAGTCCATCATCGAGACTTTAGTGGAGAGATTTGGACAAAGCTAAATATACTGGAGGTAATAGAGTTCATCCAAATTGAAAAATATATGCAGTAAACTGATGGAATTCATGGAGGCAATTGGTACTGTTAGACGCATTTCACAGTTTTAAACCCAACATTTTTATCCAGTACAAGTGATCTGAAACTTCATCCATGCACAAAGTGTGGCAATTGGCAGCATAGGCGGAGTTAGGAATTGACTACTGGTGGGGGGGCAGACCTTTTGTCTGCTGGGGGCACGGTGAATACAAATGAGAATTAAATGATCTTATAAGCGGCATTTTTATTTTTTCTCAAAAAGTTGGGGGGGGACAATGCCCCCTAAGCCCCCCATAACTCCGCCTATGATTGGTGGTTACCTCTTTAATGTATAAAGGAAATGTTGAATCATTTCCATGGGCAATTAAATTGTGCTGAGAGTGGTAGCTTATAGCTTCAGCAAATAGTGAGCCTTCAAAACCGAATGAGTCAACATGATTTTGATCGTCCCTTTCAGCAGCGAGACTATATGACAAGTGCATTTACAGCTTAACGTGGAATTCGTACTATATGAGTTCCTGCCGAGAATTGAATCCGGCTCTCCCACGACAACGGCAAGTACGTTAACCACTTAGATACGAGGGAGCTCGTGGGTCAACACGAACTTGAAATCTCCACTAATCATGTTTATCTGACTGTTCGATGACGTAGTAGGGGAGACGCGAGAAATGGCGATCACCTAAGAAACGATGATTGTCTCTCACTGATACATGCGAAATTTATTAAAATAAAAATGTGAACATAGTCATAAATCTATCTAGTACTTAGATGTGATTCAAACAGCGACGGATGCGTTTGTTTGTGCTTCTCATCAATTAGTGTTTTTACAGTGAAAATAAAGTATTCCTTTATTATAAACCTTTTGCAAATGTCACGTAAACTACAGTGAAAGTGCATAAGAACATTAGTGACCAGTATAGTGCAGTTAGTGCGTGAAAAGTGCAGTGTTTGTGATTGAGTGTGCATGCTGCATGTCGTAGTTAGATGTAGCTAGCACAATAGCACGCACGCACATAAGACGCCATATTGAAGGACTCAAACAGTTTTGTTCAGCGAAGTTGCGCGCTCCCGAGACACCAGTTCGGAAAGCAGCAATCTGATTGGTGGGAGCCGCGCAACCTCTCTAGCCAATAGTGAGTCCAGTTACTACAGCCAACTCATATATAAGTGAAACAGTCAGTGACAGCCTTCGCTTCACAATACAAAACAGTGCATCAGTCAAGAAATGAAGCAAAACACTCAGATGTCCCCCTAGAAAAACGGAACCCCACTCCAATCAAGTGCCTCCCGTCAGGAAACGAGCCTGGCAAAACAACTAAAAGCGATGAGCTTTAGTAACCTAGGTTCTGTTCAGCGCCGCAGAACAACCCGCCAGGCCAAATTAGTGCCCATGAGCCTTGAGGAACTGCACGCCGTTACAGCTCAAGCCACACCTATCCCATTCACCACCGAAATGGAAGCCAGTGCTACCACCTCCGCTGAAGCTCCCCAGATCCAAGACCAATTCATTGAAATGGCAGGGTCCAGTGATGAAGAATACGAACCAACCGATAGTGCAGGAGAGTTTCAGCACCCCAAGAAAAGAGCAAAAAGAAGACCAGATAACAGCATCACCTCACAAGTTGAATTTAGAAACTCCTTCTCAGTGCTGGACATCGCAAAAGACCAACCCAACTCCGGAGGCGGCCAAACACTCACCGAACAGGAAGAAGAGAACCCGGAAGACGCCGTCCGCAGCAGAAAGATCCCCCCACTCTTCATATATGACGTCGGAAAACGACACACGTTCATAAAGACCCTAACTGCAAACTGCAAGGACCCCTTCAAAATTCTACAACCAAGTGCGTACATCAAGATCCACTGTACCACTTGGCGTGACTTTGAAATGATGGAAGCCTTCTGTCTCCAAACCGGACAGTCCTTCGCCACCGAGTTTCACAAGCAAACGCGACCAATCAAGGTAGTCATCCGCAAGATGCCACTGGACACTCCAACTGATGACATACTGCAAGATCTGAAGGACCAAGGGTTCACACCGACCAAAGTTGTCCAGATGAAGGGCAACAGACCCCTCAGGCAACAGACCTCCTTTCCCACTATTCATGGTGACACTACCGAAGGACCCAACAAACAACAAGATATATGACCTCAAGTATCTCCTGAGCCAGAGAGTGGCGGTGGAACCATACAGAGGACAGTCAATTTTACAATGATACCGATGCCAACGAGTAGGGCATACCACGCAAACGTGCAGGGCGACCCCTCGCTGTATCAAGTGCGAAGACTCCCATCTTTCCACGGAATGTCCGAAGAAAACGAGGGACACCCCGGCCAAATGCTGCAACTGCAGAGGCGAACATCCCGCCAATTACATGGGTTGTCCCACGCTCAAGACCGCTAAAGCCAAAAGGAAACAGCCAACCCAACCACCAGCTAAGTCGGACCCTCCCTCAAAACCTGAACCCAGCCGCAGAAGTAACAACACTACATCTTACGCAGGAGCAGTTACACCTGAAGACAAGAACAACACCAACCAGAGAAACAAGAGACCCTCTATCCAAGAAACCAAGCAAAATGAAGAAATCCAGATGAACAACTCCCAACCCAGAGCAGAAGACACAGAGGACAAACGCACAGAACCATCGCTGGCAAACACATTCAAAGAGATCCGAGAACTCTTCTCGGGCCTCAATCTCCGTTCAATGCTAGAAAAGCTGCGAGTAGGACTCCGGAAGATGAAAGACACAACAGACCCACTGAGCAAAATCCCCGTCATGTTTGAGGTAGTGGCATCCATCCTTGACGATGGCGCAGACTAAAAGAAGAATTAACAGACATGTCTAAGTGCTGCACTGGAATGCAGAAGGAATACACAAAACGAAAATCAACCTGGAGGACTTCCTACTCAGAGAAGAAGTGGACATAGCACTCTTGTTAGAAACCCACCTTAAGCCACACCTCACCCTTAAAATTCGCAACTACTCCACCATCCGAACCGACCGCCCAGACAGACCCCTCGGAGGAACCGCAATCCTAATCAAAAATAGTATCCCGTATGACCCCCTCCCTCTCCCTCCCCTACAATCTCTGGAAGCAACAGGCATCACCCTCCACTCAGCAAATGGATCGATCATAATAATATCAGCCTACAAACCACACTACAATAACCTCAACCCTTTGGATCTGCAAGCTCTGCGTCAACTGGGACAAAACATTCTGCTAGGAGGAGACCTCAATAGCAAGCATCCGGCGTAGAACTCCAACGTCTCAAATGCAAACGGAAGGATCCTACATCAAGCCCTCAATACTATAGATTTTACTCCCACGGCTCCAACGGAACCCACCCACTATACAAGGAACGGCGGGATGCCTGACATACTGGACATGGTACTGACGGCGAACCTGGCAATCCTAGATGTACCCCAGGTTATCCAGGGACTCGACTCGGATCATCTACCTGTACTACAAACAATCGCAATAAGCTACCACTTCACAGCTCGAACTCTTCCAACCCTGCGCACAACAGACTGGGACCACTACAGATCCTTGCTCAGCGACATGTTAGATCCACACCGGATAATAGAAACAACTGAAGACATAGACGCCACCACTGCGTCCCTTACCGCAGCAATCAACTCAGCCTTTGCCATCGCATCTACCACCTCAACAACGACCCATCCAACACACCAGACCACTCCGGAAGAACGACGCACCACAGCCTTGATCCACCTGAACCGTTGGGCCCGAAAGCAGTGGCAACATACCAGAATTCCCCAGTACATAACACTTTGGAACCATCTTGTTTCCAGGGTCAGGAAAAAGCTTCTTCGAATAAAAATCAGAGACTGGAATCTCCACCTCCAGGAGCTAGAGGCACGCAGCAGGCAATTCTGGAAGTTAGTGAAAAACATCACAAGACCAGCAGCTAACTCCAGAACACTCACACTTCAAACTCCACAAGGAATAATCCATGAACCGGAAGAACAGGCAGATCTTTTCACCCAGACCCTGGAAACCACCTTCCAGATCAACGCTACCAATACCTCAGTAACCACTTCTGCAGCACTATTCAGATTAGGGGTGTTCGGAATTCGATTTCGTATTCCGTAATTTGGAATTCATCTAATTCCCGAATGTTCCGGAGTTCCGGAACGTTTCGAAATTCCGGAACGTTTCGAAATTCCGGAATATTAGTTCGAAGTTTGAATATAAAAGTTCGAAACAGTCCTGAGGCAATGGTTCTCAAACATTATTACAAGGCTTTAATCCCACAAATTTACTCGCAAATACTTTCTCGTTTTCACTTTGGTATCTATGGAATATAGTAGAAACATGTCTTAAACAGTTATGCATTCTCGTATTTACAATTATTGGAATAAAGTACAGCATTTTATCTTTATCTTTTACATTTTTTTCAATCATTGCCACTTTGTATTTTGAAGTACCAACAAGGAAACAATTTACATGTTTGGCATTTTAATTCCAAAGTATTTGTTTTACTATTAAGCAAACAATACAAGAGCACACGAAACATTTGTAGTCATGTCATTTGGAATTATATTAATGAATTTTTAATCTAAAGTACAAGGAGTACACATGAGTAATACATAATTGTGAAAATTTTGACAACTGAAACCCTGAAATGGTATAACTGATGCTACCTGAGACGTCATCAAATAATGCAACAAAAATGTAAATGTAAATTACTATTGAAAGAAAAAGCAAAATTTCTGTGCTACAAAATAATACTATTAGAGAACAGTGATGTGGATAAAATATTATAAGAGCATGTATTAAATGTCAATTTTCATATAAATGCTCAGATGATTTTTTTAAAAATTAGGGGAAAGTAGGCTTTAGACGATATTAGACAAGGCAATTATGTATGCAAAATTAGGAGACATGCATTCAAATTATTTCCTGAAATAAAAATTAGAATTCAATTTTCCATGGTAGATTGCACATGTTCTATCTCCGAACAAGGTGAAATACGTGCAATTTACTATGGAAAGTTGAATGTTAATTATTATTACACGAAATAATTTGAACGCATGACTCTTAGCATGCAAGATTGCATAGAAAATTGCATCGCATAAAATGGGCTTTAGGGACTTTTAGCTTAACAAACTTCTTTTATCTCATTGATCTTTTTTATCTGATTTATTTGAGAAATCAGGAGAAAGAAAGTTTTCGCCAACTTTTCTACTCAAGGAAAGTAAGACATCAATTTTTGTAAAGATCAATTTACGCGAAGTACGAATACTTTTAATGTGAATATTAACATTTACGAAATGATTTCTTTCATTTTTAACTTTTACCATCGCTACTCACAATTTCGGGTATACTAATTGAACATTTACCTTTCTTGTTGTTAGTTAGTCATTGGTGCAGACCCTTTCATCTGAATGCATAACTACCCTTCATATTGCAGCTTTGTATGAAAATGTACATATTCTGTTGGCTTGTATCAATGCAATTGTTTAAAGAAAGTAACATGCTTTTACATCAGAATTTCACAAAATTGATAATATATTGGTGATTAATACAATTTCTCAACAAACCAAATTTAAATGTTTTTCACTCACACAATTCATTTATCACCTTGCATAAAATTTTGATTAGTAGAGTTAGAACTAATCTTCATACGTACTTCTTAGTATTTAACTGATAGACACCTTTATTTAGTTAGTTATTCAAATAAGTGTCGCAGGACAAGAAAAGAGTAGCGCGTACCTGTAAATAATTATAAGATATTATGTAAAGTTTGCACCTCTATTCGATGTACTCTCGTTGTACATTTTGACAAGTTATGCAAATAATGCTTGATAAAGCTTTCATTAAAAAAAAAAAAAAAAAAAAAAAGCAGTAGCATCATGATTATAGAAGTTACAAAAAACATTAAACAGTAATCCCTTGTTCTAAGAAATCTTTTGCTGTTTGCAGCATGCAGTATACTAAATACAATACAAGCGATGCATTAATAATTTTAGCTTTGCGTGATTTGAACCTGAAATATGAAATACTGATTCTAGTTTCCAAAAAGTTCATGTAACATCAATAATAATGCATATTTTTACATAATACTGACAGCAGCATAATAATTGTACATTTTTATTTCAGACTATCCTATCCTTTTAATTACTGAAAATCGTGTTTTCTTTTAAATGATTCTCTGCCCCTCCTTCAGGAACTTATACTTAACAATGGCCATACATCAAAAGATATGCAGTTCAATTTCTTATTAGGGTTGCCTCGTATAAATGGAAAAGGTAGTCGGTATTCATTTAAAAAAGAATATACAAAGTGGTTTATAAAAAAAGGTGTTTCTCGGAAGATAAACCAAACTAAAGGGAAGAACTAGCTCGAATTTCTATGTTCCGATTTCTGCAACAAAATCACGGAATTTATACTGAATCACTTATGATTGAGACTTTATGGATAACCAGACAAAGTTTCAAATCTTATGCGCAATCGTTCACAGTGAACGGATCTAGAGAATGAAACAAACCAGTTGCCGTGGACCAAAACTCCTTCCTTCAGCACAGCGGAATCAATATCCAGTTTCAAAGCTAAGCTTTGCGCACACCTCTCAGTTCGGGGTAACAGCAAAAATTATTTTTTCAATAAGAAGTTCCGGAATGTTTCGAAATTCCGGAATGTTTCGAAATTCCGGAATTCCGGAACGTCTTGAAACTGTGTTCCGATTCCGGAATTGGAATTTCCGTTCCGAAAAATTCAGGAATCAGGAACAGCCCTAATTCAGACCTTATCACCACATCCGAACAGAAGACCCACTTCCACCAGAAACCCTCACCACACCGAGGGAGATACAAGCAATCATCAAAAGGATCAACGCACACCGGGCTCCAGGTCTAGTCCGAGTGACGCCGCAGGCACTGAAGCACCTCCCAAGAAAGGCCCTGGTCCTACTCTGTAAATTGTGCAACGCCATAATGAGAACCGGACACTACCCAGAAGCCTGGAAAGAAGCAAAAGTCATAATGCTGGCCAAACCAGGAACGACAAGAACAAACCCGGCCAACTACAGCCCTATCAGCCTGCTCTCACATACCAGCAAGGTGTTTGAAAGAGTACTGCAGAGCAGACTACAGCAGTTCAACGAAGATCACGACATCATCCCGGACCACCAGTTCGGCTTCCGGAAAGGACACTGCGCGGAACAGCAGCTGGTACGGATGGTAGAGAAGATATGTGACAGATTTAACGAGGGAGGCCACACCTTGGGGCTTTTTCTCGACATAGAGAAAGCATTCGACAAGGTTTGGCACGAAGGACTCATCCACAAGATGGTGCTCCAGGGAACTCCCCACTACCTTCTGAGGACCATCAAATCCTTTCTACCGGGAAGAACCTTCCGTGTCGCCCATGCAGGACACCTAACACTCCCCAGACCTATCCTAGCAGGAGTCCCCCAAGGATCTTGCCTATCCCCAACCGTCTACACAATGTACACGGCGGACATTCCCACAACCCCCAACAAGCGGTAGCAACATTTGCAGACGACACGGCAATCTGCCAGCCATGGAAACATCAGATACGCTCAACTATACCTTAGCCGACACGCCCAACTTCTCCAGCGATGGACTGAAGAATGGAAGATTAAAGTCATCCAACAGAAGACCTCCGTGGTAAACTTCACGAGAAACAAAAGAAGGGTTCACGTCAGGATCACCATGGCTGGAATACCCCTCCACAATAGAGAAGATGCCAAATATCTTGGAATAGTCCTGAACAGGAAGCTAACATTTGCACCACACATACATTCCATCGCCAAGAAAGCCAGCCAACGCCATCAAGCCTTGCTACCGCTACTCCTCTCCCCATCCCTCACCCTGAAAACCAAACGCCATATCTATCAGATGAGCATTCGTCTCGTCATGATGTATGCCCACCCTGCATGGCAACACGCAGCAAACACGCACCTCAGACAATTACAAGTCATCCAGAACAGAGTAGCCAGGGCCATCACAGGACACTCGAGAGACACTCGCCTCGAACAATTACATGAAGATTTGGAACTCCCATTTCTAGATGACTACCGAATCCACCGAACAGCCAACTTCTGGAGGACAATCAGAGCCTCGCCACACCAACACATAGCCACCATAGGAACGGCAAATCCAAGAAGACCAATCTACAAGATGCCGCACCCCTAAAGCGCACAACAAATAACATGACATAGGAACAGCAAAAGAGGAGCGCGACAGTTGCGTCCTCTCACAACAAATACGCACACAAAACCACTCGACAATCAACAAAACAAATGTAAGGCAAGTGCTCCGGCCCGGTACTTGAAGCAACAAAGATAAACCGTCAAGAAAAGTATGTATGTATGTATGTATGTAGATCTATCTGTTTTAAGTATACAAAACGCAGCAAGGATGTAGGCTATAGTCTTTTAGATATTATATGAAAACCAAACATACTGCTTTGATCGGCATTCCCAATACCTTTTGGAAATTGTGATCACGATAAACTTGCTAATTAACATAATATTTTGTTAGACACAATATTTTGATATATTCATAACATTTTGATTTTCATTGTCTTTAGTTTTAATGGAACTACTTATGATTTCGAAAAAAAAAAAACATCACATGTGTATCCACTTGCAGAATTATAACCAGTACACTCAGCGTGAACCCACATTGCACATGTGGTACAACGATACCATAACTTATTATCTCGTCCATAATCATCGCACAAGAGACACTTGTCATTTTGTTCAACACCTCGCAGTGTGTTGAACATCATCACTGTTGTCATCACAAAGTTCATCAACTCCTAAATCATCTTCTTCTGATGATGTATCGGGAATAGCATTTCTTCTCAGTTCGTTTCCCTACTCTTCCGTGTATTTGTTTGCTTTTTTCCTTTAATTTTTCACTCTTCCTGGTGGACATTTTCTTCATTTTTCTTTCTTCTAAATGTCCTTTTCTTCGAGTAACTGTCAACATTTCGGAATGTTATTTTCTACAACATTGTTTCTTCTTTGCGGATACAGGCCTACTTGTTGTAGGAGTTGTAGAGATTGGGCTGAAAGGAATATAATCTTGAATACTTGTTTTATTTCTGTCCTGAAATGTGAGAGAATATTCTATAGTTTCACTCTAATTTAGTTACTGTAATTTGTGTTCAGATTCTGAAACTGAGAGTTTTTATCACTTTGCTGAATATCAGTTTCGTTTTCGGATGACGTGGTTGTTTCTTGATCTATGTTTAACCCAATTGCCTCGGAGTCTTTGGCAAATATTTCTCGATACGGATGTACTCTCACAGATGATCATGTTTGTGCATGATTTTCTTAGAGAGATTTGGGGCGGACTGTTCCACTGAAAGCCTACACGATTCAATGAATTTAAGGTCTGCGGTTACGTAAAAACAAAAAAAAACAAAAAAAACTGTGGATATCTGATGTAGTCGTCCATCAGAACTGCCAGAGAAACCTTACGCGTCGTTGTTAACTGCCACCACTTGACATACTGACTCGTTTCTTCCTTCTCTTTCCCCGAAGGGTGTGCTCGCCGAGGGATGTCATCCCTTATGCGTGACGGGCTAAATGGCAACAGATGTCGAAAGCCAGGTACTCTTCAGGACAGGTACTCCCACAACACCTTAGAGGAGCAATCTCGTACTACAAGCACATGATGTGCAGGAGTACAAATACGGTTATTTGTGGGTGTTCCCTCTATTAAATTATTATTTTACTGAAAATCCCTATTTTCATTTCAATAGCTTCAGGTTTCAGCCGAAATTTAGCACCTCCACACAATACTTTTTACATTTTTTAAGCTAGGTTGGATAGAAATAGAATATTTTTTTAAAGAAAAGTTGTATGAAATGTTGTATATAACCATAGAATTGCCCACAAATTCCTATTGCACACGTTCAAAGCTTAATTTAAATCAATCTTGATGCAGTGTATTATTATGTCTAACCATCCTCCATGAACAATAATATGATAGTTAACACAAGTTTGTTCTCTAAGACTTCACCATGCTGATTTACTTTTGGCACACCACTCGAAATAATTATTGAAAAAAATATTTTTTCCACTAATTTGCTTCTTATTGCCCCATAAAAGTTTTACGCTGCGCGACATGAAAATATCTTATTTTTCATAGATAAAATCCAAGGGAACAACAAAATTGTTGAAAAAGTAGAATTATTTTACGATTTCCGTATAAATACGCCATTGGATGTATGGTATGACTAGTGATGGGTAAATTCCCGGGAAGATATTTTTCGGGAATATTCCCGGGAAGATTCCCAAAATGGGAATTTATCCAGGAATTTATGTTCAATCAGAAAGAAAATTGCATTCTATTACTATATTATGATTTCAAGGTTGAACTAATTTTTATATCACAGCATATTATTACTGTTGTCCACAGAGGATTCTTTAAAATGTATATTCTGAACGGTACCATGTTACTTTATTAACAATTTATTAGGCTTGTGTATAGCCCGCTCCCCCCAGTTCTTTGTCACCGGAACTGGAAGAGTCACTACTACTACTTATATCGAGAACAGAACCCAACCAACCCCTGCGGGGCTTCTAACCCGTTCCTACTACTACTACTAATATTGCTACTAACTACTACTACTACTACTACTACTACTGCTACTACTACTACCGCTACTACTACTACTACTTATACTAAAACTTCCTTACATTTACATCTTAAATCTTTATAACATGCGATTCCGATTCATTATGAACTAGTATGAATCGTTAGAATCACTATGATTCGTTAAAAATCACTGGGGGGAGCGGGCTATACTCAATCCAAATTATATAGTAACAGTTTAAATTTATGTGTAAGTGGATTTGCTGAACTTGACTATATTGCTGATATTATAAACACATTAAATTTATAAATGTTATAAACTAATTAGATTGGGTAAATGCTAGAAGATACATGTCTCACCAATTTATGTTCACAAAATTTGCAAGATACTTACTTATCTTTATATTTTAGAACGTAATATTGCCATACACAACCTTTCATTCTACCATTTCTCGAAATTCCATACGTTAATTTACATGTGAAAGAAGTCCGAGTACTTCTTCAGAAATTCGAGTCAGAGAAAGGAAACAGACCGACTTCTATTACTAATGGTGGTTCAGAGTTTATTAATAGTACTTCATCTCTATTTCTACATAATTCTAAATTACTTTACAAAATGGTTCCTTTTCATCATTTGTAAATTAGTACTTTGCTAATTTTGGCTGTTCTTTAGCATTGGGGGCCAGATTTGCACCTACTTTTTTGCGATATTCTATTCCGATGCGTTTGTTTTATGCTTTCATACGCTAAGTTATGTTACCAACATTAAATTATTTAGAGATCAGAGACAAAGCATTGGCACACATGACAAGTTTACTACAGTTTGAAATTGGACTAGCAGTATGAGTATAGTTTTTTTTTTCATTTACATTTACTGAGTGTTTTATTTATCATTAGTATTATTGAATGTATCATTTTATGTTGTTATTTGTATCTTGTATCTTATTTGTGTCTTTATTTTTTTCCTTTCTTTTCTTTGTAATTATGACAAGGGTTAGGTGGCAGAGCAGCCTCCGGCTGAACCTCGCCCGCTGAAATAAAGAGAAATTCAATTCAATTCAATTCAATTCAAATTCAGACAGCGTTGCAGAGCGAGCGTTAGCGAATGAAGGTGGGATAGAGCCCCGCATGGCACGTTGTTTTCTATCTTCGTTACCAACAATTCACTTTCTTTTTCACATAAATCACTTCCACTTACCTTTCCGTTTTGTACAAGTCAGCTACTGCCAGGGGCGGATCCAGGACCGACTTCTGGGGGGGGGGGGGCAGTGGGTTGTCATAATTACTACTTTTAAGGGCTCCAAACTCTGGGATGGATTTTATTTATATATATAAAATAAGAAAGTTTCCTCTTCTGGGGGGGCGATCCCCCCTTGGATCCGCCCCTGCCTACTGCCCTAAAAAAAGTGCTCGATACTTTCTTGGCTACTTGAACATCACTATCAACTCATTTCTTATGTAAATAATCCTAATTTTGCTAGTTTTGACCCCCCGAATTCTTAAAAATTACCTTACTTTTTAGTGCAAATGAAAATGGAACAAAAAATTATATTATTAGTTATATAAAGTACAGTCAAAGAATTTTAAATTTTTTAACTGCCAAATTCTTTAAAACCTAGAATTAAATCATAATATATTAAAATAAAGTAATTAGTCATATTTTTCTTATAATTTGGAAGATAAAGTAAAGAAATGGAAATAAATTCCTTCCCGGGAATTTATAGGCCAGGGAAAAAGACCCGGGAATATTCCCATTTTTAAATTCCTTCCCACCGGGAATATTCCCACTGCCCATCACTAGGTATGACACTAAAGTGCAAAAAACCTGTGCTAATTGTCCACTAAAAAGCATGAACGCTATCTAATCGAGTTAGGGCAGGGCCAAGCTGGTGGGCATGGAAAAACCGCAAGGGTGCGTCCGAAGGAAGACGGCGACGATGAGTATACACGTAGACGAGGGTAGTGAAAAGAAGTGTGTTTTGGCAATGATACGAGTTTCAATAATACTTGTCATAGTTTCATACTAGTAACGCTCCACTTATAAACATAAAAATCTAGCTTCTGTACACTGTGCAGAAATACACCTCCGGTTGAAAATAGTATGTAATAGAGTCATTTTTCATATGCACGCAGTTATTTTGTCTGTCGTAAAGCACTTGTAATGATTTTACACCAGTAACCCTACACTTGTAAACGTCAAGCACAGCTGTATTACTGTGTATTTAATTCTGTCGCCTGCAGAAATTTGTTACTTATAAATATGTCCTTTCATAGAAAGTATTGAATTTTACCTGTAAATCTTCTAAAATGTGATGTGCCAAAACTACACCAGCACTTATTTCAATATAGAAATTTCGTGACTAATATAATTGTCATTTACAAAATTTTAGATTTATAAAATCAAATAGAGTATAATACCTGCAGTCTTGTGAAATAAACTAAATAATTGCTCCGAGGATAGATTATGGAGCATATAAAATGTATTCTCCATTCCAGAAGAAAAAAAGGTTAAAAAAAACTTCGGTACACCAAGTAAATAAGGAAATATATTACATTTCGAACGTTTATTGCTATTAACTTTAGTCAAACACAAGTTTCGAGACTAGAAAAAAAACTAGTACCATGAAACAAGTTTGAATTCTCAAACTGAGCATATGATAACGACTTATTTTACTGAAGAAAGGTGTTTTTAATAACCTCTAATTTAACAACCGAAACCTGAAGGTAAATTGAAGGAAATTAATAGTAATGTATCTAAAATTTTTTTGAGTTATTTGATTCAGAATTTTGTGACGAGTTACAATATGTTTTAGTTCGTACTATAAGTATTGAATATGAAAATAATCAATCAATCAGATCACTATCAATATACGTTTTTTATATGAATTTTAGCTTGGTTACAATCAAATGCAAAACATAAACAATAATTATATAGACAGTCTAATATATAATATATGCCTGCAAGTTTACTTTTGGCGCACCACTCGAAATAATTGTTGAAAAATTATAATTTTTTTCATCATCTTCTTATTGCCTTCTAAAAGATTTGTGCTGGGAGATATAAAAATACGCCAATTGGCATAGGTAAAATTCAATGGGATCACCAGAAGTAGTTGTTGAAAAATTGCAATTCTTTCTGGATTTGCTCATAAATAAGGCTTCCAGGTGTATGGCATAAAAACTACAGGGCAAAAATATGCCAAACTGTGTTAGGTGGCCACTATAAGCACGAACGCTACCTAACCGAGTCAGTGTAGGGCGAAGCTGGTTTTCCCGTGTAGCAGCGCGGGGTGAATTCCGAAGGCAGGCGCGTCAGCGATGGTGGGTATACGCGTAAGCGAGAAAAGTGAAAAGAAGTGGGTTTTGGCAAAGATAAGAGTTTCAATAGCACTTGTAATGGTTTCATACTAGTAACGCTCCACTTGTAAACATAAAATACAGCTTCTGTACACTGTACACAAATACAGCGCTCGTGGAAAATAACATCTAATAGAGCCATCTTTCATATGCACTCAATTATTTTATCCATTACAAAGCACTTGCAATGATTTTACAATTGTAACCCTACACTTGTAAACTTGTAAGAAAAAGGTTATTACTTTGTATAAAATTCTGCCGCCTGCAGAAATGTGTTCCTTATGTCTGTTCTTGCAAAATATTCAATTTTACCTATAAATTTTCCAAGATGTGGTGCGCCGAAACTACACAAGCACCAAAATATGTACATATGGAGATAGCGGGATTAAGGGGGCTTAGGGAGCAACAGCCTCGGGATTCCAGGGGGATAGAGGCCTACACTCTGATCAAAACCTTAATTTGCTATCTGAAAAGAATCATGAAGATACAATCATCTTCATAAAATAAAATATGACCAAAAATATGAAACATATTCCCTTAACTTTCCTATTGTACTTTCATTGAGGTGTGTTAGGTAAAGTAAGCAGGGGCCACATATTTTTTCTAGTCCAGGGCCTCCAGATGTGTTAATCCAGCAATGTATATGGGTACTAATTTCGTAAAGCCCCTCTAGTTTGTACAACACACTTTCAGAAAGTTTAGGTTAGTCTCGGTTAATTTAGGATAGTTTACATTACATTAGATTAGATTGGTTATGTTTAGTTTACCATGACACAAGTAATTTAACCCCATATATGAACCAATGGATAATCTTCTGCTCATGGAGGTCTCGGACTAGACCCACATGAAAAGTTTTCAACGTTGTATTACTACTTTATTTGTTGTTATTTTAATATAATTTACTTAGAATTACCCCTCTTTCATTTCCGTTGTTCCCTCTTAACTGTTTATTGCAATTATTTCTTATTTTCACGCTTCCTTTGCCCTTCACTACAAACATTCATTTATATTGTATTACTGCGCAAAATTAGTATTTTCCAACTATTAAGTTTTGCAAAGTCCACAATATTCAGAAATAACCAAAATAATGAACCTCAACTTCTTATGTTTCCAACCAGTACTATAAATAACAATATACCTATCTAGAATATTATGAAAATAAACTTTTATAGAGAAAGCTCTTCCGTGGCTAAGCGGTTAGCATACGCGCCTTTGGCGTGGGAGACCCGGGTCGCTTCCCGGCGGGAGCTCATGTGGTTCGGATTCCACATTAATCAGTAGGTCCACGCTGATAGTCTCGCTGCTGAAAGGGACGTTAAACTCAAAATCAACTCAACTCAAACTTTTATAGACATACATGACGGCATAGCCCGCTATCAAATACATGTCCCTAAAATATCAGAAGTTTACGAATGCGAAAACACTTCTTTCTTGTACTAGATTGCCACATAAAGGGATGAATATGAACTTCTCTTAGGAAGAAATACACTCTTACTGCCTTAGAAACTGTTTCTTAAGGGATAATTGTGTTAATGGGTGTAGATTGTCTTTAGGAGGACCGATTGTAACTACAGCGCGTGCATATATTGCATAAAAACTACAGTGCATAAAACACGAATCAACTTAAGCCATCTTCTGCTAGATGGTCACTAAAACACGAATCTAACTGACTCATGGCAAAACCGCAACAGTGGTTCCGAAATGTAAAGAGAGGGAACGTCCGTAAGGACCAGGCGCGTCAACAACGGTGGGTGTACCTATAAATGAAGTAGTAAAAAAACACTTTATATGGCATAAAAAACACATGTCTTGTGCGCGGCACAGCTTTGCAATATTTTTATAATCACTTTGTACCAAGAAATCTAAATAATATTCTACAATTCATTCTAGAAATAATATTTTACAATTCTACATCTCATTTACACCAAGGAGAATTATGTTGAAGTATTTTGTAAAGCAGTACCTATAGCAATCAATGTTTTAAATCTTCGGGCACTTGTATAATAACTTAAAAATATGAAAGCTCCAGAGAAGTAAAGGAATATACAATAAGGAAAGAATTAGTTTAAGTTAATAAAATGACTCTCATCAGTTGACTTAACAATAGTAACTTATCCCTTATTTTGGTGATTTACCGTCCTTTTCGGAAGGTATTTTATGATTTATAGGCAGGGAATTGTCTGGGGTCGGCTATGACGAACGTAATGGAAATAGTAAGTGAAGAAGGGCGAGAAAGGAGATGACGGAGCCTAAGGGCAAGGACAATCTGGCAAACTTACCTTCATCGTTTCAGTAGGCCAAATTGTTGGCGACTCTAGTGAACGACCGATTATTATACAGTAATTGCGAGTACTGTATTGCTTATTTAAATACTGTATTAGTATACAGTCTTACTTATTTAAATACGAGGTTGCAAATTACACATACAACCGAAACCATTACGATTGCCATATCTGGAACATATGATCGTATTCACTAAACCTTATTGTATTATCACATAGAGAAGAAACGTATACGGCGTAGATCTACGTAAAAACGTAAGTTACATGCGTAAATTCTGAAGTTTTCGGACTTTACGTACGGGTAACATCCTGCAGCAAACGTAGGTTATAACTGAAAACGTATGTTTTATAATACCTTCCGTATAAGTGTTCCATCTATACTTACTTACCATATGAAAGAAACAACTTTATATAGGTGGTAAAGATCTTACACACAGGTGAACGTATATAACATAGCTGACGTATGCAACAAAGTATACGTATGTAATTTACAGAAGACTGTTAGGTGCACGCATCTTCCAGCGAAATGATGTAACATCTAAGCATGGAAAGGACTGTACGTATGTAGCATGTGGATAACATATACTCCGTACAGATTTCCGTAGTAAACATAACGATTCCGTCTATTTGTACAATACACCACTGTCTTTATTTGTCTCACGTCAATGTACTCTCTTCCATCTCTAAAGCCAGTAGCGTACGCAGGAATTTATTTTGAGGGGTCCAAATCAATATGAGGGTATTTTATATTAAAATTCCTAGAATTGCCCCTAAAATTAGGCTAAATTTACATAAAAGTCTAAATTTCGGGGGGGGGTCCGGACCCCCAGGACCCATCCCCTGCGTACGTCCCTGCTTAGAGCCCTCAGTTTTACAACAAAGTTGGTATGTACTATTATTTACAGTAGCAATTATAGTAAAACAACAAGAAAATTTTTAATGTCTTCCAGGCGAATTCATAATCTATGAGGAAAAATGTTGCAAAGTTGAAACCTTTTAAGTTTCCTTTACAAATTATGTCTCAGAACATTTTGGTAACATAGTCTTTGAGTCATTTACTAAAAATGACTTGAAATAGAATAAAATATATTGAATCCCAACTCAAAATTATGAGCTGTTTAAAACACATGCGATATACTTATGTACCAGGTTACGGTGTTGGCATCCACCCTCCATTCTAACCCTACATATGCCGATGAATGTGACCATTTAAAGGCAATCATTCTACTTTTTTACATGTAACATAATGAGTAACGAATTTTGAGTAATAAAAATGAAATTCCAGTAGTTTCTGTTAATATTCGAGACGAGACCGAGAGTTTCGAGACTGGACTTGGACTCGTATAAAAATATTAATTTCTGTCTCAGTGAAGTATCGGCTAAATCTAGACGAGTCTTGTCTCGGTCTATAAGAGCAGTGCCGGTCCTGGGTTCGAGTTCCGGATGTCCGTGTTCGAAGCGTTAGATATGAGGTCTGTTCCTGTGACGAAAGCCAGATATAATAATATTGGGATTCGAACCTTGGATCTCTTTTAGAGTCTTCTTAAGAACATCATTCATTTGTGAAAGACTAATAGATCCAATAAGGAACTGGCAAATAAACAAATAGTCTCACTCCCACGGTCCTAGGATTCGGGCGTTAAACGTATCAGAGGCATAAGCCGTATAACCACCATTGCTGTTGCGTCAGCTCCGAGATACACTGGTCGGTACCTGTAAAAGAAGTACAAGTGGGGCAGCCATGCATGATTCACGCCAGATGGATAGTGAGAGACGAAAGTAATGTTTGTTCTCCACTGCTTAAAAGTACCTTACCTGTTTGGTTCTACTCTAAGCCATGTACACTATTAAAAGGTAATATTTTCCATTTGCTGAGAAAGAGATAATATGGATCACACACTTTGAAATTATTAATATTATTTTCACTGCATATTAAAAAAGGAAATATTTGCGAAACATTTATATTTAACTTTAAACTTCACTGAATATAAAACATTTACAAACATATGAGAACACAAACACAAGATTTCACTTAAACGAAAAGATGGCCCAATCACTGCGACATACGAACCGATGCGTAAGCGAAATAATACGCGAAATTTCGACCGAACGAAAGTGATGAATCGGTTAGTGGCTATGCAGTTCACTACAGAAACTTCACTTCGATCGCTGTATAAAGTTCACAGAACATATTTGTTTCCATTAGGCGGCGGGAAAACTATTCTTTGAACATTAGACTATCAGGATTTACGTAGTATGAATTCATTACATTCTTCCTGTTGATTACACTCGTACTTGATACAGATTAATTTTTGAGAATGGAAGTTCAGTACGTTGCGCTAGCTTGACATTGTAAAATATTCTAATTTTCACCTTTTGGAAAGAATAATACTCTCTCTTTTGAGAGTTCTTAGAAGATTTTATTTGTGTGAAAACTACTAACACACTTTCGCACTTCACATCTTGGAAAGGAATAAATATCCTCTCTTGCAATCCTTGTCCTGTGTCGCATAGTTGCCAGTTAGCGGCGCAAGAATACACTGACAAACTAAAATATAGTTCGTAGAGAACATTAAGTTTTTGCTTTATTATATTGTTAATAATATATAATAAATGGTCCATAGGTTAATAGAAATCACATTAAAACACTGATTGTTCCAATAAGTTGTAAAATTGACGATTATTAATAATTTTTACATTGTCATGTAAAAATCTGTCATCGTCATGAGGGCTTGTGCGTGGGCGTTTACAACGAGAGTAGCTAAATTTTTCCTCCAAATATGGGCTGACGGGAGGAAGCAAGACTGTCTAGAAAAGTGAGGTACCTTTTGGGTGACAAATTCTTAAGTATTGTTCTCCTCCAACTGTTAGCTGATTGCATTATATTTCTAAGAATTGACGCTGGGGAAATACGAGGGTTGGTTTAAAAATCCAAGCCAATCCATACTGTTATAGGTCTCGTCCGATTTATAAACGTCATACTCAATATTGTCTCGAAATTTCGAGACAATACGAGACCGAAACTTGTCTCGCTAGCATATTGCTTTCGCGCTCGACCCTACCCATAAGAACTACAACACGTTTTTGATTGGTTGGAGTTATCTGTTGGCCCGCCCCATTGGTACATATATTAATCAGAGTTGCATCAGCCAAGTGTGACGCCACGTGGTATTATTATGTGGGAAAGGTAGAATAAAACGAGCCTGCCTGCATCTGTCGTTTGATTTGTGCTATATTTATGCTACGTGGCGAGAAACGGATCTAATCGCTCCAATCGAGCAGAGCCGTGTATTTAACTCCTATGGCTAGAGTCGAGCATGATTAAAATATATGCCTCACGCTACCATTTCTGTGCATAACTGTGCGACGTTAAACTAAAATAAAAAATATGATAAAATAGCATGTAATATTCTTTTTTCTGTTAAACTAGTACTTATTGTAATAAGTATAAGTACTATCATCAAAATTGTCAATGGGAATCCACGGTTGTGAATAATACCTGAAAACATACATAGCATAGCACCTCGGCGAATGACTTATTTCTCAAGTCAAACGTTTATGAAACTTATTACATCTGCCCTCTTCCCAGATAACACGTACGTGTACGACACATATGCCCTATCCATGCATAAGCCGTACATGTGCACATGTGCATTTGTGTGGATGATGAACACATACATAACCCGTGCATAAGCCGTACACGTGAATTTGCGTGGATGAAGCACACATACATAACTCGTGTATGTGCACATGTGCATTTGCGTGGGTTATGCACACGTACATAACCAGTGACTAAGTCGTGCATGTGCACATGTGCATTTGCACGGATAAAGCACACATTTATATAACCAGTGCCTAAGCCGTTACGTGCACCTGTGCATTTGCGTAGATGAAGCACACGTACAGAACCCGTGCTTAAGCCGTTATGTACACATGTGCATTTGCATGGATGCAGCGCACGTACGTAACCCGTGCTTAAGCCGTTATGTGCACATGTGTATTTGCATGGATGAAGCACACATTTATAAAACCCGTGCTTAAGCAGTTATGTACACATGTGCATTTGCATGGATGCAGCGCACGTACGTAACCCATGCTTAAGCCGTTGTGTGCACATGTGCATTTGCATTGATGAAGCACAGATTTATATAACCCGTGCTTAAGCCGTTATGTACACATGTGCATTTGCGTGGATGAAGCGCACGTACATAACCCATGCTTGAGCCGTTCATGTGCACATGTGCACTTGCGTGGATGAAGCACATTTAAATTACCGGTGCTTAAGCCGTTGTGTGCACATGTGCATTTGCACGGCTACTGCACGTGTGTATGAGACGTCCATAATACCGTGCAAGTGTATACTTTTACTTTCATTCTTTTACTCTCATTCTCATCAACATTATAAAGTAACCTCCATTTTTGGTAGGTGTCGTTTTTCCTCCAGGCGGTGTTATAGAGACTTTTCGACGAATGATAGCTGAATGATTGTAAAAACTCCATAACGTCCGCTGGCTAGGATACAAGATCAACAGGTAACAGCACTGTACCGATGTAATTACTGTCAGACAGTTCATAGGTTTACAAAATTATTTTCGTGACCGATTACAGCAGAATATGTTGCGTTATTTGTTGCTTGGCAAACGTGCCAAAGATACTACCTAAAGCTTTGCTCGTTGCATATAATAAACTCCAAAAGTACAATTCTCACCGACAATTATCAGTTACTTGTTATATAATTTGAAGGTGATGTCTTTGGTGTTGTCTCCATCAGTTCCTGAATCGCCCCAGGAACAGTAGATAACTTGCATTCGTCTGTACTAACAAATACCTTGTGATGTGGCGTTCAGAGCACTTCGTTTCATCTTCATCTACTTCTCTCCATATTGCCTCCTGTACCATATTCATTCCAGTTTTGCACTCGTCTTACCTCCGCACTACATGGTAATAAACTTATTATTTTCTACAATATTGCTGTCTCATGCTTATTGTATGCTTGTACTTCATTAGATGTTATTGTCACCATTTCATCCCCTCTCTGTATATATGTATTTAATAAATAAATAAATATTATATACTTGTGCACCTCTTAGACCGACCACATTAAACTGCAAACTACATTTTATATAAAGCACTTCCCCGAGGAAAGGGCAAAACCCTTTAGCGGGACGACGGACAAAAAAATCTTTGGTGTTATAAATGGTGTTACTGCGTAAGCCACCAAATATATAAACTCTTTTTTTCGTTGCATCTCGAATATGCTTTTATATCACCTCTGCACTACGAGAAAATCACGTGTGTCCTACATGTAAGTCATCTGGGTACTGCGTGTAACTTCTCTGTCCTACATGTAAATCACCTGGGTATTGTGTGTCAATCACTTGTGTGCTACGTGTAAATCACCTCTGTCGTACATGTAAATCATCTGGGTACTGCGTGTAAATCACCTGTGTGCTACGTGTAAATCACAGCTGTCCTACATGTAAATCACCTGTGCACTACATGTAAATCGAATACGTGCTACTTGTAAATCACCTGCGCGGTAGGTGTAAATCACTTGTGCAGGATGTGTACGTGTGCATTGCACATGTCCTGTGCACGTGAAGATGTTAAATAGGACTTGTGACGTATATGTGCATCACATATACAGGCGTGCATTTATACAGATGATGCACATGTTGCATCCGTGCAATTGTACACCTTGTCTCAAAAAGGTTGAGCGCATTCTTTATTGGTGTTTTGAGGCAAAAATTTTCAAAGTCCAGCTTCGGGTATCTTCGGAAAAAAGTAAACCAGGTTCGAACCTCCAAGCCAACCTTTGCAATTGGGAAAAAGTTTGCAGATGTGTTTTTCTTCTTTTAAATAGATTTATAATAAGACTTGTTACCAAGTGTAGAAAAAAAGCAACATTGATTGAAATACTTAATGATACAATATTTCGAAATCTTGTATTAATGTCAGCACTGCTTGTTTGTCATTTAGCTCTCCACATGTAATTGAACAATTAGATACGTTAAAGAATCTTTCCATATGTAAAAGAATGCTCAAAGTTAAGACATAGAACATAATTATCGCCTGAGTACTAAAATAAAAGTCAAAGTAGAACAAAAACAGCGTAATGGCATAATTATGTTTAGAACCGTTATATATGTTTCGCTAGAAGCATGCTTCCGAAAGTCCTTGTGTTAGCTCACTGGTAAGCTGTCGGATTTTAAATCTGAAGGTTACCAGTTCAATCCCCATCTGGGTTAGTGATGTTTTTTTATGAAATTGTATTTTCCGCAATGAATGAAAAAATATATAAAATAATTACATTAAAACATACCAGTTGTATATATATATAACATAATCATTGCAGAACATAGTAATTATTATGTTTAAAATATAATATCTGAGATAGGTAGGTGTTCACAGTAGGTCGGTATTATATATGAGAATGTTAAATACAAGTTAGGAAAATCGTTCAATAGCAATAAATAAATTATGTAGTGTATTTATTTGCAGCTATTTGTCACACAGATGTAGCTTCCCAATATTCTCATTACAGCATGTCATTTACATTCGTGAAATACAGTATATTCCTACGGATATAGAAAGTGTATAAACAGAGTATCCAAAGTCGGTTCCTGCTTCAAGACACACAAATTTTTCCCGATCCCCTTAACGTCACGGGAAGAAACACAAATTCTCTTTAGAACGGAATGTCGTTACTTAGAGTCTCATTCGAATACGTTGAATATGCTTTTGTATATTCATATCTCTTTCTCTCTCTCTCTCTCGCTCGCTCGCTCTCTCTCTCTCGCTTTGTTTATGTGTGTGTGTGGTGCGGAATATCCCAAGTTGAATACAACATTTGCAAAGTATATGAGCATCATTGTCATCGAATACCAGAAATTGAAAGTCGTGTTTGGGTTGCGTGTTCATGTTAGCTCAGTGGTAGAGTACGGGCTTGGCAATGAAGAGGTCTTGAGTTCAAAGCCTGCAGCGATTGATCTTTTTTTTTGTTAGTAGAATTGCACTGAATTCGGATACAAGGAGTGGTTTACTTCTAGAAATATTTTTAGAAGCGTTTTTGAAAAGAGCTGTTTTCGGGAGTTAAGGCGGGGACATTAATATTGTGTCCAAGACCCTTCTGAATTTATTACACGTCCCATTCTTCTGGGCATGGAATCTATTAAATGGGTGACAAATCTATCTCCTTCCCCTACCTCCAGCCATGCTCCGGAAACAAGATGCCACAGGTCATCCTGAGTTCTTGGTGGATCTGCCTCAGGCCAACTGTCCCTTAGAGTGCGCTTCACTTCTGCCCACATATTTTCCATGGGATTGAGGTCTGCTCCACGAGGCGACCAATCAATTAAATCAATCTCAGGCTGCCCTGCGAACCATTCCTGAACCACACGGGAAGTATGTATTGGCGACTGGTCGTGCTGGAACTGAATTACACCATCAGGCTGTAATACTCGTACAGATGGCACCATGATATTACTCATAATGTCTAAGTACTGAGCACTGTCCAGATGTCCTTCAATTCTGTGAAGCTGTCCTGCTCCGCGACTGGAAATCCATTCCCAACATGAAATAGATACATGGCCACTGCGATTGCAAGCAGCCACATATCCAGGGTCATATCGGTGCCTCTCGGACGATACACAAAACGGCGTCCCTCATTTGATGTTGTGAATATGGATTCATCTGAGAAAACTACGTTTTCCCAATTGCGACCCACATTCGCCTGTACAAACGCGAGACGGTAAATTTTGTGGTCGTCAGAGAGTTTTCCTTCACGGCAGCAACACGGCCACGTAACCCAGCATGATGAATCCTTCGCAGAGCTGTATGCAGATACCAGCAGCAGATACCAGATCAGGATATTCTTCTCTCCTCCTCAGGCAGAACTTGTCCAAGTCTTCGTTACAGAAAACCAGTTGCAAAGACTTGTCGCATGATCATTTTATTATTTGGTCAAGAAGTTGTGGGATCAGATACGTTAATGATGTCTTCAATGAAGGAGTTTAACATCCATCTTGAACCAGCACCTTCGTCGTTGGGAATATAGATATCACAGTTACTGAATCCACTGTCAGTGCCGGGCGCCGAAAAAATGGGGCACAAATTTCGGAGGAAGTGTGTTACTCATGTTAGGAAGGTGCATGTGCACATGTGTAAAATAGAAGGAAAGACATAATAAAATGTGCTCAAAATCAAGGAAAGGTAGGGTTTACTTTTGAAAATTTTATTGAGCTTCGTGCCAACCATGGTGGCGATTCGCAGTTAGTCTGTCGACCTCACTCATATGAACGGAAACGTCGTAAACTCTCGTCCCGGGCGCTAATTTTCCATGCCACGGTACTGTTCATTATAAGCAAGAAATGGATTCTACTATTATAGAAATAGGTATGTTAAAATCCCACACAAGCTTATTATAAAACACAAATTATAAAAGGGTCGCTGGCAAGAGGATGTGATAAAAGGGGATTGTGATAGGAATTAGATTGAGAACCACTGACCTAGAGTAATTTTAACCAAATTTTTTATAGTCTGAAAAAGAGTGCTGTCGGGTTACCTATGGTAAATGGGAGGGGGATACATATAAAAGATTGCTAGAAAATGATCGGTATTAGTGTCGAATTCATAGTTTTCGGGGTCGCTTAGATAAATAGTGTGACTTTCGATTTCGCTTAACTCCGATTAAGGTCTCATTAGTAGGGATGGGCACGAGCGAATTTTCTATGAAACTCGACTCGACTCGAAACAGACATCTATGAGGTCTACTCTAGGACTCGGCGCGAAAAATATCCTCCAACTCGACTCGGATTAGAGTCGAGAAAAACTAAAACGAGTCAAATCCTGTGTGTAGTCCTACCTAGACAATACATAGACAATATAATTATTCTATCAACAATTATACTACTATTACTACAAATAATAATAATAATAATAATAATAATAATAATAATAATAATAATAATAATAATAATAATTATTATTATTATTATTATTATTACACCGTGTATAAACATGAACGATAGATGGTTAGTAAAGGAATGCTAAAAGCTAGTTGACTGCCGACGTCGATAGTCATGACGTCTACAAGGGAAAGACATCGTTCATTACCCTAAGCTGTAAGCGTCGGTGGACTACAGATGGTCAACTATTGACCTCTCGCCAAAAATTGGTGGCCCCGCAGCGACAATCCGCGGTGGCCCCAGTTCCATTTTGAAAACTTTACTACCAGCGGCAGAGACGCGATGAAACGACAACGAACCACAAAATTACTCTCCCAAAATATGTTAAAATGCCTATATGTGTGATTTGTTTATATTTCGGTGAGTCAAAAAAAACCTAGCCAATAGGACAACCTAGTTAGCCAATAAGACAAACCCCTACATCTCGAGTTCTAGGAGGTGGTACCGTGAACCGTTTTAGATTTATTGCTTTCTGGTGGGGTACTATCTATGTGCAAAATTTGAGCATAATAGCCGACATGCATCTTCGGTGCCTCTTATCTTTAGTACAATTTTAACCAGAGATGGTGTGGGTCAATGAAAATTTGATCCACGACCCACCATGATCCAGTATCACCCACCACCCAAATGACCCATTGGCCCACTCTGACCCATCATCCATCGTGATCCACTCTGACCCACCACCAAATATGAACCACTCTCAACCATTGGGACCCACCACCAACTATGAATCACTCTCAACCATTGCGACCAACTCCGACCCACCAACACCCATCGACAGCAACTCTGACCCATGATCCACGTCCTCTTCTCCGTTGACTAAAGAGGCTACACTTGTAATAAAACAAGACTGTGAAATTATCACTTATCGGAGTTTGAATTTCTACCGTCAATGGCTCAAGCACCTTTCTGTTACAATACTGGTGGATCTGACCTTTACGATATATAATGGCAAAGTGTTTCTCAACTTCCGAATTAAAATGAATTTAAATTTATCATATATAATTATTTCTTTGTTGCCTTACAGACACATTTCAGTAGAAAATAGGATGAAATTTGAAAGTCTCAAATCAAGGAAAAGTAGACCAACGTAAAAAAAGAAAGAAAAACTAATTTTCTATATCATTAAGCACCTGGAGTGCCTATCTTTATCGCCACAATCCACCTCGAAAATTATGGATTCGACACTAATGTCGGTCTTTATATATATATATATATATATATATATATATATATATATATATATATATATATATATATATAGAATTTTGATGTCAGCCCCTTTCATTTCTACTAGGAGAGCAAATGGATACTGCCACCGTTAGGACTAAATTTGGTCTTAAATGACATTAAAATTTCTACCAATTAATTTAGCGACCAGTGTTGCATTTAAAAGCTCGATGTCCCTACGCACTTTTGCTCTCGGCGCCCCCAATAACTACATATTTCTCCGCCCCTTCATCCCTAACTTAAAAATAAAACTTAATTCGAATATGCTTAATTAGTGAATTTATTACATTTAAATACCACTCACTACATGCTACAGCTAGAACTACGTAACAAAAAATAACAAATGTGAAACGTGTTCTGAATTATTTTTAGATTTCTTACGCTATTATTATACATATTAGAACAGTAAAAGAGGATTGTTGATGAAATAGTATATTTGCTCTTGATTTTTAACTTTTTCATACGGAAAAAATTAAAATATTATTCAAGTTTTAAACTTTGCACTCTGCAAATATATTGCCCTTTAGGCAATGGGACTAATGTGAAATGTGGACTATTGGGAAATGCGGCACTGTTAGCGGCGCTGAAAACTTACGATTCGATTCTAATATCGGTTGATTTCGATATTTTTATGTCGCTACGTAACCACCCTGGGTGCTAATGGGAGCTTAATTGGACTTGAATTGAAAGTAGAACTATTCACCTAAGCGACCACGAAGCTATGGATTCGATACTAATATCGACCCGTTTCTAGCATTTTTGATATGTATCCCGACAGTACTCTTTTCCAGACTGTAAGAAATATAGTTATAATTGCGCTAGATATATCAGAATTATGTTGAAACACACACATACATACACTTTTATATTCTGTATAAATAGAGAGTGAGCGAGCGAGCGAGAGAGAGCGACTAAAGGCATCACCACTTCCACATTGCAAAAGCATATATCAGGAATTGAATTGAAAATCTATGTAAATACTTTTCTGCTGTGGCGTGCTTCATAAGGACAATTCCAGTCTGCTCACGTGACCTTTGGGGTTCATGAATTTCTTGCGAGCGTTGCGACTTTGGATTCTCTGTTTAAACCCTCGGTTTATGCATCGAATAAGTTTTCAAGAACATAAATGACATGCTGTATTATGAATGTTGAGAATTACTCTCTGTATGACAAATAGCTGCAAATAAATACACTACATGATTTATTTATTGCTAGTGAACGAGTTTCTTAACTTGTATTTACCATTCTCATATATATAATACACCTAGCTATTTCAGATGCTATATTTTAAACATAATAATTACTCCATTCTGCAATGATTTTGTTATATATATACAACTGATGTATTTAATGTCATTATTTTATATAATTTTTCATGCATTGCGGAAAATATAATTTTTAAAAAAAGCATTGACCCAGATGGGATTCGAACTCACAACCTTATGATTTGGAATCCGACAGCTTACCAGTGAGCTAACACAAGGACTTCTGCTAAGGTACTTTTAGCGATGTATAACGGTTCTCAAGAAAATTATGACATGCATACCCACTAGAAACGCTGTTTTTGTTCTACTTTGACTATTATTTTAGTACTCAGGCGATAATTATGTTCTATGTCTTAACTTTGAGCATTCTTTTACATATGGAAAGATTCGTTTACACATCTAAATGTTCCATTACGTATGGAGAGCTAAATGACAAACAAGGATGCGCTGACATTAATACAAAGTATCGAAATATTGTGTCATTAAGTATTTCAATCAATGTTGCTTTTTTTCAACACTTGATAACAAGTTTTATTATATTTAAAAGAAGAAAAACACATCTGCAAACTTTTTCTCGATTACAAAGGCTGGCTTGGAGGTTCGAACCTGGTTTACTATTTCCCGAAGATACCCGAAGTTGGACTTTGAAAATTTTTGCCTCAAAACACCAATAAAGAATGCGCTCAACCTTTTTGAGACAAGGTGTACATGTACTATACGGGTACTGTACGTGCATTGTGCTGTCTGGGTTCCTTCAGATGTTGTGTTCATAAAGCACACGCTTCTCACCGGTTGGATTTATATACCACGTCTATCTCGAAAGGGTTATAGACTATTTAGAAACAGATTTGCTAAATATGTATATGCAGGGGCGTATTTAAGGGGAGGGCTTTCGGGCTTAAGCCCTCCCTGAAATTTTATTTAGTATATTAAAGTAAATGAAATATCTTGCAGAATTTTCAATTTCCAGAACTAAAGTTAGCAAAGCCCCCCGAAACAAAATCGTAAATACGCCACTGTGTATATGGTAATCATTAACTATGAAACCTGTATTTTGTTTCCAATTTTAGTTCATGTTTCAGGTGCTGGCAAAGTGTTGTGTTCTGAGATTTTAAATGGAGACGCCTACGACGAACCTTGATACCACACCTCGGACCACACCTCGAACCACACCCCGAACATCCCGAGTTGAAAATGCAGATGCTGAAGTGGAGAAAGGAGAGGAAGAAGTGGAAGAAAAGACTGAAGTGGAAGAAGACATCGTGGAAGCGCAACGCGGATCCAAAAAGAAGGCCATGAAAAGATGTTGTAAAAATCTTAAGGGATTCAAGGATATGATTCTCATAATATTCTTCCCATTGGTTTTTCTGCCTGTTCCAATTATTTACAATGACAGCGTAAGTATCATAACATCTAGTTTGTTTAAGAGGCCCCATCACTGCGAAATTTAAATACGGATAATTTTACAGTAATTATGTGATATCTTCAAATAGGTGAAAGATAATTGAAATGTGAAACAAGTGCGCCCTAGACAATATTATTTTGTATGAGATACCGTTATCACGAGTCACCTAGTAGCTTTCCGTTTGCAGCCATTTATAAACGCGAAAATAAATGCCAATTTTCTAAATGGCTGGAAATCAGATAAGTGAGTCGTGGTAACGGTATCTCTTGTAAAATAATATTGTCTAGCGAGCTCTTGTTCCACTTTTCGATTATCTTTTACCTATCTGAAGATATCACATAATTACTGTAAAATTAGCGGTATTTAAATTTCGCAGTGATTAAACCTCTTCATAGGCAAACTCTCCTCTCTACCTTTCAATCGGCAGAAATGCTCATGTTGTATTGTCGTATTCCCAGACGCACGTTTAATCGTTTCAGTTTGGCCGAGTAACATAAATTAAATTTGAAAGAAAAGTTAATTGAATGGTATGAGAAATGGCGTGCTCAAGAAAGTATGAACTTAGTTCAAAGGAGAATAATTGTTTCTTACTTTGCGTCCTAATAACGTGTATCTTAAACTGTTTAAGGGCATATCTGGTCCTTTTGGCAATGTATCTTCTACAACTTTTAACAGCCAGGGACATTCCGAAGAAGGAAGGGCTCTGGAGATCCGGAACTAAATTCCGAAATTTTTGAATTTGCAACAAAAATTTTATACAGGGTGTTGCAAAAAATTTGTCATAATATTTTGCTAATAGTTTCCTCAAATCAAAATAAGAAAAAAGTTCATATGGACCTATGATCGTGCATAACTTCGTAGTTATAGGGTACCGAAAACATAAAAAAAAATAACTTTAAAGGTCCATAGTTTCACTACTATAGGACCGATTGTATTCGGGTCAAGACATCACTAAGTAACTAGTATATGAATTATCGAACTATTCATCTTTCAGAATCTCCGGTACTTGCACAATCATTTTTAGAGAAGCTGCTTGGGAATACTTGACCACTCTCCACCTTTCTCTCTAAAAAGTGGTTCTCCGGTACTTGCACAATCATTTTTAGAGAAGCTGCTTGGGAATACTTGACCACTCTCCACCTTTCTCTCTAAAAAGTGGTTCTCCGGTACTTGCACAATCATTTTTAGAGAAGCTGCTTGGGAATACTTGACCACTCTCCACCTTTCTCTCTAAAAAGTGGTTCTCCGGTACTAGGACAATCATTTTTAGAGAAGCTGCTTGGGAATACTTGACCACTCTCCACCTTTCTCTCTAAAAAGTGGTTCTCCGGTACTTGCACAATCATTTTTAGAGAAGCTGCTTGGGAATACTTGACCACTCTCCACCTTTCTCTCTAAAAAGTGGTTCTCCGGTACTTGCACAATCATTTTTAGAGAAGCTGTTTGGGAGTACTTGATCACTCTCCACCTTTCTCTCTAAAAAGTGGTTCTCCGGTACTTGCACAATCATTTTTAGAGAAGCTGCTTGGGAGTACTTGATCACTCTCCACCTTTCTCTCTAAAAAGTGGTTCTCCGGTACTTGCACAATCATTTTTAGAGAAGCTGTTTGGGAGTACTTGATCACTCTCCACCTTTCTCTCTAAAAAGTGGTTCTCCGGTACTTGCACAATCATTTTTAGAGAAGCTGCTTGGGAGTACTTGATCACTCTCCACCTTTCTCTCTAAAAAGTGGTTCTCCGGTACTTGCACAATCATTTTTAGAGAAGCTGTTTGGGAGTACTTGATCACTCTCCACCTTTCTCTCTAAAAAGTGGTTCTCCGGTACTTGCACAATCATTTTTAGAGAAGCTGTTTGGGAGTACTTGATCACTCTCCACCTTTCTCTCTAAAAAGTGGTTCTCCGGTACTTGCACAATCATTTTTAGAGAAGCTGTTTGGGAGTACTTGATCACTCTCCACCTTTCTCTCTAAAAAGTGGTTCTCCGGTACTTGCACAATCATTTTTAGAGAAGCTGTTTGGGAGTACTTGATCACTCTCCACCTTTCTCTCTAAAAAGTGGTTCTCCGGTACTTGCACAATCATTTTTAGAGAAGCTGTTTGGGAGTACTTGATCAATCTCCACTTACCCTCTAAGAATTGGTGTGCAAGTACTGGAGCATTCTTAAACATGGACATTTGGATAGTTCACATACCAGTTCCTCAGTGATGTCTGGACCTGACTACAATAAGTCCCATAGTAGTTGAGCTATGAACTCTTAACGTTCACTTGTTTCATATTTTCGGCACCCTATAACTCCGACATTGATTACTTGTTAAGCAGTGCTGCAAACTATGTAAGCTACAGTATCACAAATATAGAAAGAAAAATTAAAAAAAAAAAAAAACTTTGGATGCTTCCATAACAGTAACAATGCAACTGAGCCAGATGGGACAGTGTATATTCGAACTAACTTACCGTCGAATTCTACAGTCATTGTATGATGTATTTCGAACAAGTAGATTACAAGGAATTGAAGATTTTTCAGTTTTATGTTCCACGGTTATGCCGTATAAACGAAAGGAGACAGTGATGGTGAGAAATGAATGAAATGGTGGAATGAAGAAATGAGAGAAAACGGGAGAAACCCACGCACACGGTGTTTGTCCACCACAAAGTCCACTTGGCGCGAGCTGGAATCGAACCAGAGACTCCACGCACCAGAGGTGAATGCTCTACCACTTAGCCATTGCGCCCATTACAAGAAATTGAGTTATAGTTTCTGCAAAGTACTTTATTTCGAAAAAAATGTCTAGATATCGATAAGTATCACATCCAATTACGTAAATGCCTTTGAATAGGCATAGAGATCATTATGCCATTTAGAGCAATTTGATATCTGAAACTGTTGCGGAGGTATGAAAAAAATGTAAAAATTACTTAAAATGGTGTAAGCGTGATAACTTTTTGAAACAAGTTTTGACTTAAATTGCTTCTTTACAACCCATCAATAGTCCTTTGTACTTGTAATTACAAGGAGTTCTTGGAATTACATTGTTTTAAACAGTGTTGCATACTTTACCAGTGTTTACTATATCTCCTACTTGATATATCAAATATGATCTTTACATGTATTGAAATCCATTTCTGCTATTAGATAAAGTGCTTCCCAAGCGTTTTTTTTTTTTAATAATTGCTCTTGAAACAGAATCAAATCTTCAATCTCTTGTAACATTATTCCTATTCGTACGAAATCTGTCATATTATGATCACTATTCTTCGGATTTTTAGGTCCCAAAAAATTCAAATTAGGATTTTAAAAAGTACATTTTAGGATTTTATAGGTTTTTAAAAACACCGTTTAGGATTTTTAGCGTTATATTACTGAAAACGGAATATTACTACACTTTAAACACTTTGTTAGCTATTTCATACTTAAATGGTAACCTTAATTTAGTAAGCTTTATGCAAACCAGTCTTCTGCGTAATAAAAATAATAAAACTCTTCTTACCTTGGACTTTTTTGATAGCTGAAATATAGTTTAACATATGTATGGCCTGTCGTACTATAGTAGTAGTAGTAGTAGTAGTAGTTTTTTGTCAGTTTTCTTATGTTTGAAATTTTATACAACATCACAAATATCACTTCACTTTTCTAATGATACAGTGAGGAAATACAAATGTTCAAATATTGTTTTTCCGGCACTTTTCATGTTTTCTATAGCGCCGAAAGTGGTCACTTCACTTTCTGTAATGGCACTGAACAACAAAATATTTGGCAAGATTTTCTGTTGTGAACTTTTTCCTGTCGTCTGACAAAATTCTCTTGAATGCAGAAAAACTGCGTTCCACATCACGACGTAAGAGGCGCATATTTCATACTGGCTTATTTCTCGGGATTCCATAGCAAATTTTCTTGGACATTGTCTCCACGAAGAATTTGGCCCACTAGTTGTATCTGTGTGAAATCAGGACTGCGTTTCAAAACCGCCTCCAACTTGTCCGCAATTTTTGTTCCAACTTACCCAGGTACTTTTTTCTCTTTCACTTCTTGAAGAATTTGAAGAGCTTCTGTTAGTGGAAGAGACTTCTTCTCCAATTCAGTGATGGCTTGAGGCAGATGAGAAAAGTTGGCTTTAATGTAACTTAGTTGTTGCACAGCAAACTGTGACTTCAGTGCTTTTTTTGCAGACGTGATTGAAGCGGCTTCAATCTCGTCGAGCGAATCGATGACCTGAACAATGCTTTCAAAATTATCTGCATAGTACAGTGCTGCTGAGAGCCACGTTCCCCAACGGGACACAACGGGCTGTGGTGGCAGTGGTGTGTTTGGAAGCATATCCTTGAAGGTAGCCACTCTGTTAGGAGCTTTCAAGAAAACCTTCTTTACAGATGAAATTATGTCGTTGACGATTGACTACGTGTTTGAAAGTATTTTTCAAGTTAAAAATAACTATAAAGAATCATTTAGGACGTTATAGGTTCTAAAAGCTAATTTAGGATTTTTTAGGTCCTAACACCCCAATTAGGACATTTTAGGTCCTATAAAACTAATATAGTTCTACTTATAGCAACTTGAAATGTAAAGAAAACACGAATTTTTTGCATTCACTGTACAGGAATAAAATAGGTTCGAACCTAAGAATCCGGAGCCTAATGATCACAGTATTAGGTACTAAAGTACTTGAAATGTGCGCTGACTCATCTGTTCTCACTTTTGTTATTACTGCTGTAGAAGTAATGAAAACTTGGATGTTAGTGATACTATTGTGTCTTTAGTTTGCAACACTGAATATCAAATGTGACATTATAAGTTTTCGTTGCATATATAAATTTCAAATGTGTAATAATGTGAGGTAGTGATATTTGAAAAACACAACTATATGTTGGATTGCCAAGACTATTAATGTGGTGATATGGCAGAATATAATCTTGGTTCCAACAAGAAATATCTATTTTAAGTTATTTATTTTTCATACCCACATATACAGTATTTTAATTTTGTGTACTTTATACCAGCTTTTTGGCATCCTGTGCAAATGTAGATTACCCCTGCTAGCCCTAGCTTCCATCATAAAGGAAAAGAACAAGATTATGTATATATTTTCTCGTGATTATTACCTCTTACCGTTTGCTAGTCATCCTGGATTTCGTTCAGTAATTCAGGTTTTCTGTATTTTGGATATTATATTTCGATATTTTCGATTTTCGTTATTTCTATATTTTCAGTTTTCGGTATTTCGATATTTTGGATTTTCGGTATCGTTTGGTATTTCAGTTTTTGGTTTTGATTATTCGGTATTTAAAAAATACCAAAAGTCCATATTGGAACTCAATACGGAACACTTCAACCTCAATACTACAACTCAGGGTCGATGTGATGTCTATCTCTTCTTAGTGTAATTATTTTAAACAGTTTCTTCCATGAAAATTTTTCCAAAAAAATTTTGTATAAAATTTTTCAAATAAATTTTTTATATAACATTTTTCACTATTTTTGTAAAAGTTTTCAAACAAAATTTTATTTCGTTTTCAAACAAAAATGTTTGTATAATTCTTTTGAGAAATGAAAATAGCTCCGATTTTTTTTTTTTTTTTTTTTTTTTTACAAAGGTTCATTTGTCACACTTGTAGTTTTTTGAGCGAGAACAAATTTTCAAACCTTTTAAAGAAATCTCAAACTAAATTACTTTTGTAAAAAATATAAGATGGCCATATCTCGAGGTTCCTTTCGAATCAAAATACTTATCAATACCTGTTTGAGAGTTTTTTTTAAATATTTCCTCTAGAAAAGAGAAAAAAATGGAAACAAAAATGGGTGCGTATTGCAATTGAAAGGAAAGGGGAAAAAGAAGGAATGTCACAAAACTAGATTTTCGAGAAAACGGTGTTTCAATATTGAAACCGTGTACAAAATGAATAGGATTGGTAAAATCTTTTGCTCCTTTTTACATGAACATTTCTACATCTACGCATGCATGGTATATACAGTCAGATAGCACCAAGATTCACCAACAGATAGAACAAAGCACCCGATAAAGTGCACACATGGACATTCCTTGTTTTTTCCCCTTACCCTTCAATTGTTATAACAAAATGGCCATATCTCGAAATTGGTTAAGGTCAGATACAAGAAGTTTGATATTTAATTTTTCATTTAAAGTAATTAAAGATACGTTCCAGTGTTTTTGAACAAACTGCGGTGTCAAAGTAGCAGGGGATTCACTTCTAGTGTATGAGGTCTTTGGTTCGATTTCAGCTCACGCAAGTGGACTTTGTGGTGAACAAAAACCACGTGCGTAAGTTTTCTCGATGTTCTTCCGTTTTCTCCTCACTTCTGTCATTCCACCATTTCATCCATTTTCATCATCACACTCCTTTACACTATACGGCATAATCGTGGAGCGAGTTCTTTTTATTTTTTGGTCGTTTTCTTAATATTTCCCAAACAAGAGAAGAAAATGATGAGGTCGCAAATGTCGCAATAAGATCGCCATATCTCAGAATCCATTAAGCTTTTAGACATAATCAGTAGAAGCTTGTGTGTGCCACAGCGTTTATGGAAATTCCGTTTTTAACATGAGAAGGGTCAATTTCTAATTTTTTTTTTAAATATAAAAATAGAAAGGTTTTCGGTCTCATCATCAGGGGAAAACGGGTTAATCACTGGATATGATTTTTTTTTTTAGCATAGTAAGCACTTGGACCGACATAGGTTTTTGTCATTTCACTTTCATAAAACGTGTATTCTAAGGGGAAAACTGTTTAAGTTTTTTTTTTCAAAGTTCAAGTCATAAACGTATTTTTCCCGAGTGAAGAACTGGTATTTTGGATAATATAGTACAAAGTTTTAATTGGTCTACTTGAGTGCCAAATGACCTAACTCGAAAATTGAAATTTTCTAGAAGTGAAATTGAAAGTTCAATGTTTCGTTGACTTCAAAAATCATAACTTCGCAGTTGATAGTTTCATAACTCACTGTTAACAAAAATCTTTAAAAAGGGACCCACCTATAAAGGACATACCTATAGAATGAAAATATTAGGCTATCCTTTATTATTTAGTGGCGGCCGCGGTGGCTCAGTGGTAGAGCGTTCACCTCTGTTGTTTGGGGTCCCGGGTTTGATCCCATCCCCCGCCATGTTAACTTTGGTGGACAAACACCGTGTGCGTGGGTTTCCTCGGGGTTCTCCCGTTTCCTCGCACTTTCTTTATTCCACCATTTTCATTCATTACTCATCATCACCGTCTCCTCTAGCCTAACCGGCATAATCGTGGGACGTAAAACTCAAAGAGTTGTCCTTTATTATTTAAAGTTAGGCCACTTGTCACCCAAGCAGTTTAATTATTTGCATTAAAATGTATACGTTTTAATTCTGTGTATCTTTCAAGCATTCGATGCGTTACTTTTACACACGAAGTGAGTTCGAAAAGTAACCTCCGATTGGTCACTGTGCGTGAAGTAGTGGGGACAGCATTACCATCATTGCACAGACATTCGCGGTAGATCAGTCTGCACCCAGCTATGGTAGAGTGAAGGTTGTCTGATCACTATACATTATTCGGCGTAAGCTCTAAACTGCGATAAACAAAGCCACGTGAAACTAAATCTCGCTGATTTGCTGTTGTCCTACCGACGCTTGTACTCCTCCGCAAAATAGTTCATGTGTTTGCATTATTACTTTTACTATGAAGCTTTATATAAAACTGCTATATTATTATAAATGACAAAAATATAATACGGATTATCTAATAATACTGCAATCGAGTGTGGCTAATGAAACAACAGAAATAAACACTAAGCATGCGCAGTAATTATGGCGCCAACTCAACTGTGGACGTGTGTTCTGCTTTTAAAGTCTGAAAGATGGCTGGCATGAATCCCGGTTCCGCAAGCGTTGTGGTGAAACACCAACAAGGCAAACCTTTACTTACTAAGCAAGAATTGTTTACGAGCGAAATTCAAATACTTTTTCTTTTAATCTTTCGAGTTTCTTTTCTGCTGCTGCTGTAAGTATCTGGACAACACGTGACAGTATTGTCAAAATACACGTGTATAATTTGCTCCTCCCCGTGGGAAGTGGGAGTGGTACATCACTAGCCAATCGTATTTGTGACAAACGGAAGGATACAAATATTTTGTTTATCGGAGTTTAGAGCTTACGCTAAACAATGTATAGTTCCACTTTTGCAGCATCTCAAAATGTGTGCTGAAATAGTAAACCCCGCTAAATTTGAGGTGCGAGCTGCCGTGTATTGACCAAGTGTGATGAGTGAAGGAGATGTTCTTGAGTTGGTTCGTCCATTTAAAAGTGGAAGGACAATCATTCATGACAAAGAGAGGAGTAGCAAGCCATCAGTAGTTACTGATGAACTCTTCAGAAAATTGATGGAAAAGTTCGTGAAAATCGTGATTATCATCTTGTCATGCATATGAAGAACTGGCTTGCATCGCAGAGCTTTGCTGATGATGAAGAGTTGAAAGATGCGGTCACAGGTTGGCTTAGAGCTCCTTCGTTTGCTAAGCGGTTAGCGTACACGCCTTTGGCGTGGAAGACCCGGGTTCGATTCCCGGCGGGAGCTCATGTGATTCGGATTCCACGTCAATCAGTAGGTTCCATCTCATATAGCCTCGCTGCTGAAATGGACTTTAAACTCAAAATCAACTCAACTCAGTGCTCACAGACTGGCTCAAAGCACATGTGGGAGATTTTTATGCTGATAGGATTTCTAAGCTAGTGCAGAGATACGATACTAAGTGCTTGAATGTTTATGGAAACTATGTTAAAAAATAGAGCAAAGTAGTTTTCAGATGTATATAATAAATTCTTCTTATTTACATTGGTGTTTCTGTTTTAACCGATACGAGGTTACTTTCCGAACGGCCCTCATATATTCAATGTCGGTATTTACATTTTTTGTTTTCCTTTTAGGAAGGATTTTGTGCATATGTCATCTTAGTGATGGCTGGATACTGGGTAACAGAATGCATTAATATGTTCGTCACTGCACTCCTTCCGTTAATCTTCTTCCCGCTGTTCGGAGTCATGGGTACCAAAGTGATTAGCAAAGCCTACTTTAACAACACAATCGTATTCTTCTTGGGTACGTTGGCTGTAGCCATTTCAGTGGAAGAGGTCAATTTACACAAGCGGATAGCACTAAATGTCATACAATGTATTGGTGCAGGAACCCAAAGGTAAGACGTATACCACAATATGTTTTTACAAAATAATAATAATAATAATAATAATAATAATAATAATAATAATAATAATAATAATAATAATAATAATAATAATAATAATAATAATAAATAATATGAATAAAATGTGGATTGTTGTATGATGTTCACTTTCCTTAGGACTACGGACTGTGTAAATGTATTACTGACTGGTGGTCGCGAACCTGCTGGGCCCCATGTGGGTTTGCCAACAACAATCACTAATCCATTCACCAAGTCAATCATCCCCGGAAAATAGAACTCAAATTTGCCCAAAGGAGATAATTCCAGAGCCTCTTCCATCACAACTCACAACTCGGCATTCAGGCCTGCAGTCCGTCATCCGTAACCCTTCGTGAAAAAGGTTGCGAACCACAAACTACCGACACAGAATGTCGACCTCCCAGTTGTGTTGGCAATGAGGACTACGGAAATCTGAAGGTACGTCTGTAATGGCCCTAACACAGGAAAAAAATTCACAATAACTTCCAAACAAAATTTAGCGCAACGGGGGGGGGGGGGGGGGAATCCAAACTGAAAATTTTGGGAAAACTGAAAGAATGAATTTCACCTCAGAATTCGGTTGTTTCAATTCCCGGTCACACTTAGAAAAGCTTTTGCATCCTTCACAGCTGTACTCTTCCTTTTCGCAAGTGAGAACATTTTCATGTACTGCTTTAAACCTCATCAGTATACCATACGCGTTGTAAACATCAAATTATATTCTTAATGACTTAAAACTAAAGTTGGATTTCCCATTTTCTGCTTTGAAAGGAAACATTCAATTCACGGCTTGTACATGTACACTTTATTCACATAACTTAAGAATTTGACATACTTTGCTGAAGAAATGAAAAAAAAAAAAAAAATGAAAATAACGTGGCAAAATAGTATTCTCCTTAGAATCCAATGTCACAAGAGTTTTCAGTAAACTTTCTTTAGCTTGAACAATCGTAATCAACATATAAATTGTTTGCATCTTTCAAAATTTTAAAAAAAAAAAAATGTTACTTAACTCTCTGTATTTTACATATTTTCAATATGTACTAGGTTAACAAAGTAAACTTTTTTTTTTTTTTTAAAAAAAAGGTAGAACAGACTGGTTATACATACATTCTAATAATACTCGCATTACATTATTTTACTTTATTCTGTGGTAAAGATTCGGTTTCATTTACACCTTTTATTTTTCCTGCTGTGCGTCGTTGTCAGTTTAACATGGTGATGAACGGATGAAGGGTTTACGCATTGTTAGCGACCTGACACATGTAGCACGATCCTCTCAGTTTACCATGTTCATCTTAATGACCCCTTTTACATCAGCTACAGCAAAACATACAAGAAAATAACACGAAGTAATCCTAATCTAAAAGACCAAACTTGCTCTAACCTAACTTAAGGAAACAACACATTCATTGACATTTTCACTTTAAAATAAAAATAATTTTCTAGCTACCACACTTTCTCAAGAACGTGGTGTTATCAAACCAGCTGTCTTCTTGTCTTAATAGATTTCCGATTTAAACAATCCAAATTATTTAACTGATATGAATTACTATTGTTCTTATCAAAATAAGGTAGTCGAGACACGTTGTAAATGAAAATCTCAACTTACCAGTACATTAAAAAAAATGCACCCATGTACTTTTATTCTAAAAATTCTATTAGGTTTTCGATCTTTCGAAGCACAATTTCGTCTAGGGAGGGGCGAGCGCCCCTTTGCCCCCCTAATGAGCGCCCTTGATGTCAGGGCTTGTGAATATAATTATCAATCATATACTTATTATGTTTACTCGATTATGAAACAGTGCCTTTCTCAAACTGTTCTCCCTTTAGCAAACCTAATACTGGCTTTAAAGCTTCAATATACGATGGATGTGCAAAGGTTAAGGACAAAAGCAAGTTTCGAATGCTGTGTCACTCCCAAACTGACCATACAGTATGACACAGGAAACAATGAGAAAGAAACGTGTGTTTACAATAAGGAAAATTGCACTTTGTATAAAACAGGCAATTTGTATGAGGAAATAACTTATCTAAACGTACTGCGACCCATGATGCCACTCTTGATATTACAAAAAGGAGTGAAATGGTCCTTGAAATAGTGTGTGATCATCACGAACTGTGATGTATGCTGTGCAACGAGCTTCCGTACTGCTTATGAAGTTAGTAATGAGTTGTTCTGATATAAGGACTCATTCCTCAACCAGCGCTATTGACATCTGCAGGACGATCATTAGTGCATTCGGACGTGCTACCAGATTTCTCCTTATAGCATCTTAAATATGCTCCTTGAGAAACATGTCGAGGCCCATTTGCGAAATACCTAATCGTTTCAAGAGCTCCCCCACCGGCACCATTCGATGCGGTACCGTATTATCATCCATAAAGATGAATTGGAGTCGACTGAACCTTTGAGAAGAGGTTTATGGTGTAGAAATACAGTATCACAATAGAGTCAATCCATTCTAAGTGATCAAGCAAGTGCCGCTCGACCATCTCCAGAAAATCTAATTTTTTCATGAATGTTTATCCTATATCAGGGCACTTCAAAACCACAACTAATTATTTTTTACAACATTCCATGGCGACTCAGTGCCTGGCGCTATTTTGCGCTTTTTCGATTTTGGGCGTTTACGTTGTTTTGAATATCTCCCCACGTATTTGTCCTACCAAATTGAAAATGGCTGGACGTCTCCAACGAGTGAGAGCTAAAACTGATCTCTTAACATTTTTGCACTTGAAGGAGGTGAAATCAGCGCCTACAGTAGCAACATTTTTTGGACATTGAAGACATGTTTGGGAAGAGGAAACAACTGACGTAGAGGTCTGAATTTGTGTGTGCGTGTAGTCCGGGATCATAAGTTAATACACAAAAATTTACAGACCTGTAGCTGTTCCCAAACACTTACTCGGTGCAAACACTGACCGCGGAATGAAGCTCAAACGAAAGGACAACATTCTCTTGCATGAGTTGACAGTTGAAACATGAATAAGCATGGTTGCATATCATTGATAGAGCAAACAGCAAGAGCAAAGAGTACATACGGACTTTTTGTCAAGTGTGCATTTTGACTTTTCTCGCCTTCTGCTGATAGCGGCATTCTTCACCAGTGCTGCTGTGGGTGTGATAAGAATATTACAACTAAAGGAGAGAAACGAGCTTGAGAGCCTTGACTGGGCTAACCATTCATCCTACTTTATTTTACTTCACAACAACGAATTTCCAGTTGTATTTTTGAACAAAACACCTATTAGAGTATGACGTCATTATTTAATAATTTGAGCTCAAAACACAAAACGCGCTTTGTTGTGTGTTATGGAATACTAAAGGACTAACTATTCCCAAAATGTCAGATTTTTTTATCCAGGCCCATTGGAGATTTGGACAGTGAAATATGCCAAATTAGCATAATTCTCCAAATTTACGAGTTTTTCAGACCTTTGGGAGCAGCTACAGGTCTGTAAATTTTTGTATATTAGCTTATGATCCCGGACTACATGCACACATAAATTCAGACCTCTACGTCAGTTGTTTCCTCTTCCTAAACATGTTTTCAATGTCCAAAAATGTTGCTACTGTAGACCCTGATTTCATCCCCTTCAAATGGTTTTAGGCAAATAATGTTAAGAGATTAAAGTTTTAGCTCTGCACGAGTTGGAGACGTCCAGCAATTTTCAATTTGTTAGGACAAACGCATGCTGAGATATTCGAAACAACGTAAACGCCTAAAGTCGAAAAAGCGCAAAATGACGCTAGTCCCTGTGTTGCCATGGGATGTTGTAAAAAATAATTAATTGTGGTTTTGAAGTACCCTGATATAGGATAAACATTCATGAAAAAATTAGATTTTTTTGAAAAGTTCCAGCGACAATTTTTTCTTTTTTCTCGATCACTTAGCATGGATTGGCCCTATAGCGTTGAGCAGCAAGTGTACTGCGTTCAAAAAGTGGGGGTCAGTGTACTTATTCATCTTTGTGCACAAGAAAACCAGGCCAACAAAATGGGCATGTTCGACAAGGTTAATGGGTTCGTTGCGTGGCCATTTGAGTACGTCCGCAACAATTACTCGGACTGAATCTGCGTTCCTCGGAGAAGAGAAGGCGATTGCACTCCCAGTTTCAATCCTAGTGTTCTTGGCACCGGTGCAAAAGGTGCCGGTGTGTGCGGGTGTCAACGGAATACAACATAATGGCCATCTGGCTAAGCGGCCATCCCGATCCAGTTGACATTCCACTATAGAGCGTGTGATTTGACACTTCGCAGTCTTCTTAAATGTGTTTGCTATTGCTCCCAATGTCAGATGTAAATCTCTTTCTGTCTGTTGCACCGTCCTCTGCTGTAGTTGACCATGGCTGATCAGCATCTAACCTTCTAACAGTGTTGGTTGTGGTTAGGGCCGGATTAAGGGGGCTTAGGTGCTATAGACGCGAGACTCCAGGTGGACAGGAGCTTCAACTCTGATCAAAAAGCTCAACTGGCTGTCCGAAAAGAATCATACACGATACAGCCATCATCACAAGATAAAATATGATCAAAAGCATTCTTCACCAGTGCTGCTGTGGTGCGATAAGGCAGTGAGTCACAACTAGAGGAAAAGAAACGAACTTGAGAGCCTTGACTGGACTAACCATTCATTCTACTTTATTTTACTTCACAACAACGAATTTCCAGTTGAATTTATGAACAAAACGCCTCCTAGATTATGACGTGATTCCTTAACACTTTGACCCACTTCTGCTCAAAAACTCAAAACGCGCTTTTTTGTGTTAGGGTATATAAAGGAGTAACTATTCCCAAAATTTCAGATTTTTTATCCAGACCCACTGGAGATATTGAACAGTGAAACATGCCGAACTGGTATAATTCCCCAATTTTACGATTTTTTTTCAGGCCTCTGGAAGCAGCTACAAGTCTGCAAATTTTTGTGTATTAACTTATGATCCCGGACTACATGCGCACATAAATTCAGGACCTCTACGTCAGTTGTTTCCTCTTCCCAAACATGTCTTCAATGTCCAAAAACGTTGCTACTGTAGACCCTGATTTCACCCCTTTCAAGTAGTTTTAGGCAAAAATGTTAAGAGATCAAAGTTTTAGCTCTGTACGCGTTGGAGACGTCCAGCAATTTTAAACTTGGCAAATACATGCTGAGATATTCAAAACAACGTAAACGCCTGAAATCAAGAAAACGCAAAATGGCGGCAGCCGCTATGTCGCCACAAGATATTTTAAAATCCAATGATCGTGGTTTTGAAGTACCGTGATATAGGATAGACATTCATGAAAAATTAGATTTTTTGAAGAAGTCGAGCGGCACGTGCTCGATCACTTAGAATGAATTGACTCCTTATCTTTCTTGTTTTGTATTTTGATTTATTTTGGAAAATAGATAGTTTTCGACCTATTCTTGGTGAATTTAGTGTCATTTCTTTTTGCTGATCTGCTATTGTCTAATAATGATAATGGATCGAATACGACCCGGGGGGGGCAAATATATAAGCTTTAACAATAACAAAATACGTAAGTGGGTCGCTTTCGACGGGGGACTTAAATCGGTTAAAATTATATCCTTTTGAAATCAGGGACTATTTTTGTGCTCATCCTGTAAAATTCATGTGTACTTCAACCAGCTTCGTATACTTTTCTACTATTAACAATAAATAGATGAAATGATTGTAGGTACTTTTCCGTTAAACCTTATAGTACTTAAATTTCAGATATCGTCTATTGTAAAGAAAGTGTCCTAACATAGTGTTTTGTGGAACTCCATATTTCACTAAAAGTTTTTTTTCTATTTCTCTTTTAGAATGCTGTTTGGTTTCATGGTTGTGACCATGTTCCTTTCAATGTGGCTCTCTAACACAGCTACAACGGCGTTAATGTTACCTATCGCAAAATCAGTCATTGAATTTTTAGACGATGTAAGTGCAATGAGTAATTTAAAAACTAATACTATGATGAGGTTTACAATAAGAAACCGAAATATGACACCATATACGCTGCGGCATCTGAAAGGAATATACACTGACTATAGTTTCTTTTTTTCTTTTATCATTTTCAGGAGAATATTGCCGAAAACTATTCTCACACTATACGACTCACAAGTAAAGGTTATCTCCCAAGAATCGGGGATACGAAAACTGCGCATATATTTAGATAGAGGAGGGCCACGAAGGAATACTGGTGAAATATGCCAGGCCGACAGCAAAGGATAAATCCAATATGGCCGCCCGAAGGTCATGCCAATCGACTTTTGCAAGCAAACTCGCATCCACTTCCCATGGGCAGATTGACTTAATGTTTTGCAGATTGATATATGTATGAACACTACACGTATTGGTTTGAAATTTCGTGGACGTTGACGTATTGAACCCAATATGGCCGATCAAAATGTCAATGTGTCAACGACTCGTGTCTGGAAAACGAATTTTATTATGGAAGTACACGTATCACTACAAGTGTACGAAAAGCATTAAATGGTTCAAAATATCCACTCTATTTGACCTAACACTTATTTTTATACACTCTACAAGTTATACCGCCAAATTGTGGTAAAATATATGGCACTCTGACGCCACAATTTCACCAAAACATATGCCGTAATTTCATCGGCATAATTGCATGACTTTCAACAGAAACATTCCATGAATGATAAATGGACCAATACATATTTAGTTTGCTGTAACAATGTATAGAATAATTAACAATTATGAATAACGAAAAACATGTTTTTGATTTGCGCCGGGTTCGAACATAGGACCCTTGAATCGTAATCCACGATATTACATGTGTAGCCACGGTGCCGGTATGACAAGGGCGATTTTTGTTATATATGATATGGTTTGCAAACTTTAAGACGCGTATTCTAGGACGTTTGTAGCTAGTGCGTTCTAGACCTTCCTATATCAACAGTATATGTTTGCGTGTAACACTTCCAACAGATAACACAGGCACTTGGCAACATTTTTAACTTATTGGCATTTCACCTGCAAAATCTGTTCCAGTGAATTTGTAACGTCCACGAAATTTCAAACCAATAGATGTGTAGTGTTCATACATATATCAATCTGCAAAACATTAAGTTAATCTGCCCATGGAAAGTGGATGAGAGTTTGCTTGCAAAAGTCGATTGGCATGACCTTCGGGCGGCCATATTGGATTTATCCTTTCCTGTCAGCCTGGCATATTTTACCAGTATTCCTTCGTGGCCCTCCTCTATCTAAATATATGCGCAGTTTCCGGATCCCCGATTCTTGGGTGAGAACCTTTACTTGTCAGTTTCTGTATTCTTTCTCAGAAGTCAATTTCTGTTTGATAAGAAGCCTTCTACTTTCGATAAAGTGATGTAGGAGGCCGTAGGAGAAACAATGTTTATGAATAGCTTTGTCTAAGCAAAACTGAGTCTCTTTGGAAAACTCCACAATTGTACAGTAATTATGTGAGATACAGCAAAAATATTCCCATATTGAACATGGGGCTAACTACGCAAGAAACTTTATCACTATGCTGTCCTAATCCCGACATTAAGATAATGAGGATTCTTTCATGGCTAATTGTTTAAGATGTCTGAGTTTTGTGCGAGATACTTTTGTTCGGTTCTCACTTGTCAGTGAGAGTTGGCGTGTTCTCACTTTAAGATTAAATCTGTTTGATGTAACCTTCATAGTGAAATGATAGGATAAACTCCAACAAAGTAAATAATTTGCAAAAACAGTTTGCTTTGCTCTTAAAATTATTTTGATCCAGAATGTTGGTATTCCTTAAAGCTGTCGTAGTGTATTAGCGAGGTAATATTGCACTAGTTAACATTCAATAGTAGTATCCTGCAACTGACTAAAGTACACCATATTCTTTTCTGTCAATAAAAATACTGTTGTCGTAAGAATGGTATAAATTATGCAAAAAGAAAAACAATAGTTTATTATTAATACATCGAAACATGTGTCTGTAGGACTTAGCAACCATGGCTTCCACTGAAAAGTGGCTAAACGAGTGTATTTTGGAGCAAAATCATTTATAGGTCGTAACCAGTGGCGGCGATTGGACGTTAAAAGTGGGGGGGGGGCAAGACATGATTTGAATATTAGTTTCTCTGGTTGTTTCTAACATTTTGTTTGACGAAAGGTTGTATAACCAATAGGATAGTATCTTTTTCGGTTAAAATACCGTATATCATATTTCATATTCTACTAAGTAAATTGACAAGAGTAACGTAAGTGGGTACTAGCCTTTTGTACTCTTAAACAACGAAGATGTAAGAAAGATTTGATTCCTTGCTCGTGAACATCTTAACATTCTGTCTGGAAAATTGTGTAATCAGATTATTTAATAACATATTTGTAAAACAAATAAATAGAAAGGATAATATTAATCAGAAATGAATAATAAGGTTTGTTTTCAAAAGTTATATTAAGACTGGGGATTAATGAACAACTCATATTTTTAATTCCATATATGCTATTAAACGTATGTTATTACTCTCAGAAAATGAAACACAGTAAATACTACAAGCATATGCTACGACTTTAAAGCAATATTTGCTTTCGCAGCTTCCCGAAACATGTTCGTTCCCATTGGGTGCAGTTTTCACTTTTTTGAAACACGTCAAAAAACAACAATACATAGAATCACTCGACACTCCAGTTATACAAAATAATTTCAAAACCTAGGGTTATGTTGAGTTTACTAAATTTAATTGTATATATACTCGCACACACTGGCGTCTCTGGCATGTAAAATTTGGTGGTGGTGGGGACATCAAAGAAAGTTATTTAAATGGTACTACCTAGCCCAACTTGTTTATTATCTTCGATTCCATTTGTTACCTTTCTGCTTACCTTCACGGACCCCCTAAAGTATATCAAGAACTCTGTTATAATCGTTTCACAGCCTGAATATTATGTTCCAAATAAATATAATTATTTTTATATATATATATGATATTCTGTCGTTAGTAAATAAATTAAATTAGAATAAAATATTGAATATTTTGTTCTTCAAAATATTGGGGGGACGCGTCCCCCCGCCAGAGACGCCCGTGCTCGCACACCCCTAAACACACCACTTCAACGTATATTACACTGCAAAACAATGAAAAAAATAGAAGTTGTTTCTTATTATTCTCTTTTTAATCAATATTCTTTATTACTGGATAGAAGAAAAGATATTTTAGGAACTGACAATTTTTGTACAATTAAAGAATAACTTGTGAAATACTTTTTTTAAATGTTCTCTCAATTAGTTTCAAAGCGGCTGACTTACATATCAATCCCTTGTAAGAAGAAGTGAAAGTATGCTGGAATTATTGTGCTCCAATAGGTTAATTTTTGGGTTATTTTCCGCAATTAAAATGCAATTCCTGTAGCTTTCTTAACTCCACGGGAAGACAACCAGTATGTACTCATGCAACGGCAAATATTATATGGTACCATTTTTTCTATGAAACAGTAATACATACAAAAACTTCACATTTCCAAATGAAACTATATACATTAGCGGCTTACTTAAAAAAAAGGGGGGCGCAACTGCCCCCTTTGCCCCCCCTAATCGCCGCCCATGGTCGTAACGTTATCATCGAAACAAAATTTAACAAATCACGGCGAATGGAGTATTCATTCACCATTTCTGGCCAAATGTATCGTCAATGTGTTTTGCGGTTTGCTGTGCAAAATGTTTAGAAATATTAAAGAAAAGTCACTTTCAATTAACTGTCTTCCATTGTGCATTTTCATAACAACCCTATTCAACAACGTGGTATTTCCTGACTTGTTGCAAACCCGAGCCCTTTGCTGGAGGTCTGCACTGTTTTTGACATGACACATAACTCTAGTCCCCCCTGTGTTTTGTTGCTGAGGTGAGTTCCCCAGCAGATCGGATTAATTAATATTCAAGTGATGGTATCTTGATAAAGAAATGTCACACCGGGAGTTAAACAAATGAATGGTCAAGCTCTAATAGTAAATATCATTAATTAACTATACAATTCTGCAGTAATGGTATAGAGCTAAGATTTCGTCTTCCTCCGAATCAGTCTGTGCCAGAAACGAGACTCAGACCCGGGTAACCCAGACGAAATTCGTGACCCAAGTGATTCGTGTCTTCAGGTCTATCTGGGCCAGATCGGATCTGATAATTGAGACTCAGACCCAAGTAACCTGGACGAAAGTCGCGACCCAAGTAAGTCATGCCTTTGAGTCTGTCTAGACCAGATTGAGCCTAATAACCGGGACTCAGACCCGGGTAACCCGGACGAAAGTTGAGACTCAAGTGATTCATGCCTTCGGGTTTGTCTGTCGTCCAGATCGAGTCTGATGAGCGAGACTCAGACACGGGTAACACGGACGAAAGTCGTGACCCAATCGATTCGTATCTCCGGGTCTATATGAGCCAGATGGGGTATGATAACCGAGCCTCAGATCTGGGTATCCCGGACGAAAGTCAAGTGATTCGTGCCTCTGGGTCTGTCTTGGCCAGGTCGGGTCTGATAAGAGAGACAAAGACCCGGGAAATCCGGACAAAAGTCGTGACTCAAGTTATTTATGCCACAACTCATTAATCATATTTTTTTTTATCTAAGGGTTATCTACCGAAAAACATAGAAACGTAGAAGGACGTACAAAAATATTCATCACTACCTAGATATACTTGGGATAAATTCAAATAAAAGTTTTAGAACAACATTGTAGTTTAACCAATTTCCTGTAGCTTGGTTCGATATCCTTGAGCGACAGGACAGTAAAACAAAGTAGCTAAACAATGTTATCGTTGGAACAATCGAAGATGCTGAAGTAGCATTTCCCTCCATGGTAACCGGACCTGGTACCTCTGCACTTCCACCTACGGGACGGGGATAAATGCTGATATTTATCGGTAAGGGGGAACTATACCGGATGCGTTACGAGAAAACATCGAAATCTCATGTGAGCTGTCATACTCGACACAAAACAGAATTTAGCGAACAGAGTCTAGTTCTCAGGTATCGGCAATGTTTACATGGTGGTCATGCTTATTTTGAGCACTACATTGATTCAAAAATTCCAGGGCACCTATCACGTAAATGTACTTGTTACAGTGTTATTCTAATAACTAGCCTCAGACTTCCAGACTAGCTCAGCCCCAAACTTCCCCGTTTGCTCAGCCTACAGTCTCACATCTCTTCAACCCACAATTACACCGAATTTCAACTTTCTTTTAGTATTTCAACTACCTGGAAGATAAGATCTTGTATCTTAAGAAACGCCTATTTAAATAACATGCAGATTTTTTTATTTCATTTTTAGATCCCTTAAAAACCAAAAAATATTCACTTTTGAAATGTTTCCTGCGGGTTACTGCGGAAAGAATACAATCATGCCACATTTTATCATTGTAGCCCTACAGAAAGTACCTAAACATTTTGGGGTGTAAATTTCCCATATAAATAACATGGGAAAAAATTTTTCAGTTCCCCATAAAACCACTCTAAAGTTGGAATTTTTTATTTTTTGTGACTGTTAAATTATGCTATAGAAAACGTACAAGTATACCGAATTTTAAGTTTTTATTTTAATTTGAAGTACCTGAAGATTATAGGTCCAAAAAAGGCCCATTTAAATAACGTGGGGAATTTCTTCATCTCCTCTTTAGAACAGTAGTTCTCGAAGTGGAGTCAATACAACCCTGGGGGTCCATGGGACCTAGCCAAGGGGTCCGCGACGCCTAAAAATTGAAATGTGTTGTAATAAAATAGATGTCACACTTGTTAGGTAAGAAGTATTTTTTTTCAGTTACTAAAAATAAAGCAATTAGAAATTATACCTACGTTTGTAAATTTAAATGTTTTCCTACTTTACTAAGTTTCTGCTCTGAGGCTGGTTAACCGTTATATAGAACTACTTCAAGTGAGAGAAATTTCTTCTTTGTTAGGGCACTTTTCAAAATCAGTTATACATTAACTGCACGACGCACAGTGGGGCGAAAACGCAAAAAGCTGGCCAAAAGTAAAAAAAAACTAAAGTTTGTAATATAGGAATTTTTAAATGTAGTTGGCTAGAGTGATGTTAGAAGGGCCCAAATCCATAAATAGAATAGGGTTTTTACTTTATTCCGACTACCTGAGCCACTCTTAAGTAGACCCTTCAGCAGGTCCAATGCGTACAGAATAATAGAAGAATTGTGACGCGTCCGTTTAAACGGTTGTAACTTTCGAACGCGTTCATAGTTTTTAAATCTGTAAAGTTTTCCTATATCGTACTGGTAAGTAGAATAAGTGTATGAAGTGAAAAATTAATAATAATGATGTAATAATTTATAATTTGAATCGTAAGTCAGGCAAAATTTTCACATTGTTTATATATTGTATTAACTTAAAGCGTTGAAAACATTATGTGCACCCTCGTGCACCACGTTCATATTTTGTAGAATGGTAGTCTGAGTATTAATTAATGCTGTCGACTAAAAAGTAGCTGCCAAAACGTGCCAATTACGAAGCGTGTTGATGTTAATTATTGTTCATTTAATGTTACAGTGACAAGCCGTTGCAGTTATCATAACCGAATCAAATACCAATAATTTGTGTCATTTAAGTAATAATACATTTCTAATAAATAAGAACGTAAGTAACAAGTAATTGTTCATCAAAATATGTGAAAAAAGTGAATGTTGTTAAAGATACATTGTGAAAATTACGAAGTATGTTGACATTCTTTTTATTCCGCCCTTTTGGATCCGTCATTTTGTTTTGTTTCAACTTTAGTTGCAGAATCGTAATCAGCAACCTTAATAACCCCTTTATCGCCACGTTTGAGAACATTTCTACGACTTTTTCGACTTTTCCAAATTTTATTCCGCCATTTTGTTTTTTTCAACTTTAGTTGAAGAATCGTAATTAGCAACCTCAATAACCCCTTAATACTAAATTTCATTTAATTTGAATATAGTTATCATATTTTGGCCAGCTTTTTGGGTTTTCGCCCCACTGTGCAACGCCTCGGAATTTCATGGATTTCATCTTTAAATGGCGGAAAGCTTCCACCACTACCACCAATTCCAGATTTTTCTTTTTTAAAAAAGGAGTAAATGTTAGTCATTTCTATGCTTATAAACATCAAGCCTCCCCCAATTCTGGTATTTCTTTTTAAAAAAACTACGAGAAACCCCTCCCAAGATATGTTCCCAGATCTGCCACTGCGAGTAACTCTTGACTCAAATTGATTTGCGTGTGCGCTGTCAGTGCGAAGAGTTGTCTAAAAAGGTAATGCAACGTTTGATGCCTTTCTTTGACCTTTTCTGCTCTTTGCACTATTAAAACTTTAAAGCGAAATCGTCTTAATGTGGAATCGGACCCACTGGCGGATCCACGGGGAGGGCGGAGGGGGCGACCGCCCCCTCCAAAGGTTTTTAAAAATTTACTTCCAGCATTTACCATTGGGAAGGTCTTTTCCCGACCTATCCAAACTGTGGGACAGGACTACCACAGTCAAATGAAAATGTGTGGTACTTAACAGTACTTAATACAGGAATATTTGAAGTGTGACTACTTCTGTCCCTAGTTCCTTGAGGCGGTCAGCATAAGCCCCAAAGGAGCGAGAATATGATTCACAGGTTGGACGAACAGCTGTAGGAAGAAGGGTAAAACTTTGCACTAAAAAGGTATATTTTAACATTGTGTCCTAGAAAAAGGATATGGAAATGGAATTCGGGTCCCGAAACTTCAAGTACCTTCACCTTGAATAAAGAGAAACATAGAATCTTCAGCGCTCCTTACCGAAAGCTCTCTGAATCTGAGACTTTTCTTTTGGTTGATTGATTGATATGTATTTATGTAGTTTATCAAAAGCCATGCTTTACATAACTAGAGTTTAAAGTTGGATCTGAACCACTGCAGTGCGTTCGATGCTCACTCACCCGGAATCAAACCACAGACATGCCATTCCGTTGGGGGACGAGCAGGGCGACGGTCCCTGGTGCCGAAGTAAGGGGGCGCAAAATTCGGCTAGAAAAAGAAAAGAAGGAAAAAAGAAAGGAAAACTTACTTCGAATATTTTAGATCAACATCAGTATTTTTCTATCTAAAATATTTAATTTCACCGAGGTCAGATTTATACTTGTGCACATATATAAAATAGAAGGAAGAGAAGTAATAAAAGTGTGCTCGAAAACAAGGAAAAGCAGGGTTTATTTTTGAAAATTTTCTTGTGCCTCGCGCCAACCATGGTGGCGCTTCGCGGCTAGTCTATCGACCTCACTTATATGTACGGGGGCGCCGTCGTATACTCTCGCCCCAAGCGCTGATTTTCCACGGCACGGCACTGACCACATAACCTCATACATCAAAGATCAAAGGTACTTTCGCTACCTACTAGATCAACAAAGAGAGCCGTGATTTTTGGGGTTCAACGCGGAAATATTAGGAAGAGACCAGGGATTCATTGTGACTTTAAATTTCATTTCATCTTTTCTTGGGAAATGACACAAGCTGTTATTGTAATTCATATATAAAAGACGAAGTCCTAAGTGAATAACTTGTCGTCGCACAGGCCAAACCGCTTAAGCTAGAACTTGAAATTCGAACAGTAGTTAAGATTTTTGAGGTAGGGTATCATTAAGGAAGGATTTTTTGGAAATTCGAAGAAAGGAAGGGGAAATGGTGTGGAAATTATTTTATGAAGATGGCCATCTCTCCAAATCCTTCCATTAGAGACTTGAAATTTGGTATTTGGATTTCTTATTTAAAATAATTTTTCAAGCGTTTCAATGTGTTTTGATACTATAGTAAAATGGAGAAAACAAGAGATGGGAGGAAAAGGGACGCGGATTGCAATTATTATAGTAAGATATCAATATCAAAGAATCTTTGAAAGTTAGAAACATGGAATTTCGTATATGGACTTCCCACTTAAAATAATTCAACACATATTTCAGTGCTTTTGATATTTTATCTAAAACGTGTAACGTGCCTCGATGGACGCCGTTCTGGGCCGCTGGATATTAAATCCAGGACAACTATATAAAGTATTCGAGGGGTTAGAGTTGTTAGACCTATTTTCTCTATCATAAGAAATTAACTGGTGTATATTCAAATATATGGCTAAAGATTATGAATCTGAATAACTTTAACATTAAATTCAAATACATTAATAATACACTTGCGAACTGCACTAGAAATATACCGTTTTATAGGTAATTCAATATCAGGTTCTTTTGAACGGAAAATCAGTAAATTATCTTTTCTTATTTTATTTAAAAAAAAAAAACAAATAAAGGAACTATCAAAAATGTATCGAAAATACAGATTAAGTATTGAAACAATTGAAGAAAATATTAACAGTTATGAAATATCTATAAGTACATTCTCCGTTCATACAAGCCAACACGTGTTCAAGTATGTCAATTGGATACATTAACTGACAATACTTGATTAATACTATAATACATTAAATCGTGAATAACTAATAGATTTTAAATTCCTCCTTAAATTCAATAAGTATTTAGAATAATTAAATATATCTCACAATGTGATAAATTGAATAAATTACTTGTATTTAAATTGAAAAAAGTATAACACTCACCATTAGACAATTTCACTATTATGCCTTGTTAAATACCAGCCAGGAGGAGTATTTCACAATATTGCCTCTGAATTCCACCAAATAATCACACAATTAGACTCCAATTACAGATTTATATAAATTATAATATTATATAACACTTGATTAACTTCAATAGAACTTTAACACTTTTCACCAACTCGGATATTAATACACTTGAACTTTTGAAGAATTATCGTATTCCGATTAAATTTAAATATATATGTTATTGAACCAGTATAATTTCGATGTGCCCAGTTCTACATTTCGTTCCGAATGGCCGCTTAGGTAATCCGCAGCTCATTCGAAACGCAGTAGTTCTATAGTTTTCCTCTAGGGGCGCTGCATATACCGAGTGTTCGGAAGTTTAACATAACCTCTAGGATAACATGATTTCTATCTCTTTCTTTCTTTTTTTTTTTATATTCAGAATTAAGTGTGATAAAACTTATCACACGCAACAAATATCGCCCTCCCGGCATATAAAAAGTTGAGGCAACTTTTTATTTTATTTATTTAACCATATTAAGATATTCCATTTCGACCTTTAATTATGAATAGATAGTACTAGTTATTTTTAGTAGGTTAAATTTATAACTTACTTCTACACTACACTACTAACTATTAATTCTAACTAACCCATCACACTCACTATAATTCATTACATACAAAATAAAAATTTAAACGAAACTTAAGAAAAAAAATCCCCCAAAAATTCTAACACACCACTAACAATCTATCAACCACTCTAAGTTAGTTAAAATTAAATAGCTATTACTAATGTTGTCTATCTATTCATAAATTTACAATATATACTCATTAGATGTTCTTAAAATACTCATATATACCTTATATTCTAATATGAAAATCAGGAGGTAACAATATACTATAAATCTCACATATATTTAATTTACAAAAATTTTTATCCATTGTACTCATCTGATATAGCACCATTATTTTCCATCAATCATTAGAACTATTTTTCGGATAACCTTTGAAACAATATTTGGAATAATCTTTGGTACCATCTTTGGAATAATCTTTGGAAGCTTCCATATATCTGTTATTCTCGGTTTCCATTAAAATCTCCATGTAGGACATTGGACAATGACAATTCATACAAACAATTCTCAATACATAGACATAAGGACATCCAGATCTGGAATACTGATAAAAACATGCATTAGTAACACATTAAAAACCTTTTTTCTTAAATAAATAATTTTATATAACACTACATTTGTCTAAATAGCTGACTAGATGGAAATTATTTCGAATAAGATCTTATAAACTGACTAGATTTTTTTTCTTTAGGCTGACTAGATTATTACCTATTTTCCATTTAGCAATATTTACGATGCATTATTTCTAGGCTCTCTGTACTTTTTAGTTAAACTAACGTGGCTTTTACGTATATCCCTAGGATTATTAACTTTTACTACTCTAATAGTATTTCTACCTAAGAAACTCTCAATCTGATAGGGCCCAAGCCATTTTGCACATAATGATTTAGTTCCCTTTTCTTTTAATGAAGACAAAACTTGTGACTTAATTAATACTTTATCACCAATCCTATAGTCAGTTTCAACTCGTCTTTGATCATACAATTTCTTTTTACGTTTCCAGGCTTTATCTAGATTTTCTAATGCTCTATTCCATAAGTTTGGATCCTTTAGAGTTTAATTCATAGTACTTATTTTCCACTTAACATCTAGGGGATTGCAAACGTTATAATTGAAAACTAGGTCCATGGGACTACATTTCGTTTCTTCGTGGACCGCATTATTAACGGAAAATTCTATTTCCCATAGTCCTTTGTCCCACGAACTCTGTTTATTACCAAAATATATTCTTAAGGAATTTTTAATTGTAGCCACGTATCTTTCACTGGGATTAGATGCCGCGTGATATGGTGAGATACTAATATCTTTAATCCCGTTAGCATATACAAAATCTTTAAACTTCGCTGAGGTGAAGATTGAGTGATTGTCATGACATATACTGAATATAAAACCATTTCTACACATCAATTTGTACAATTTATTAATTACACTTTGTGTAGATAAGACCTTTATCGGTTCTAAGAATACTCTTTTTGAAAAGGAGTCTACTACAATTAGACAGTATCGTCCCGACTTACTCTCTACCAAAGGACCTAGCAAGTCTACAGCCCAGAGTCCATTAACAATGTTCTCATACTTTGATATTAATTTACCTGATTGTTTTCTGTTATGACTTTTATTTAATTGGCAATCTACACAAGTAGATACGTATTCTCTTATGTCTTCTAGGATACCTCTCCAAGTAAATCTAGCACAGATCTTAGCTATTGTCTTATTAATGCTAGCATGAGAACCTGGTAAAATTTGTGTATGAAAGAATTCAATAATGCTGGGAACTAACTCCTTCGGCAAACAAACCTTATAGGGATTCCTAATTGCTTTTGTCTTTTTACAAAGAATTCCTTGAATTATTTTATAACCTTCAACCTCTTTCCTAGCTCTTATATCTTTTATAATATTAGCTAACTCTGGATCTTTGAGTTGATGTTCTTTTATGGAAATATTAGCGTAAGGCATATTCCAGATGTTTATTAAACAATAGTTATTAACCTGTTCCGCATGTGATGGTTCGGTTTCCATTTCTTCAAAATTGTTTTGATCATATAATCTAGATATGAAATCGGCTGAAATATTCATATTCGAGGCTATAGATTTTACTTCAAAGTTAAAAGCAAAGAGTCTATACAATAGCGATCCATATCGCTTGACCCTCCTCATATTTCTCATAGCATATACTAAACCAGAATGATCCATCCTAAGTTCGAAAGGATTATGTAAGTAGGTACTGAAACGTTCCATTGTTTCAATTGCAGCTAACATTTCCAATAAATAAATAGGTTTGTTAAAGTCGTGTTTCTTTAAACGCCGACTGTAAAATGCAACGGGAACTAAGTTATTATTCTCATCGTACTGTTGGAGGACCCCGCCTAAACTTTTGAGAGAGCTGTCAGTATTGACTATAAATTTCTTACTTAAATCTGGAAGTTTCAACATAACATGGTTGGCAAATAAGTCTTTTACATCATCGAGAGCTTTCTGTTGTTCCGCTCCCCAGACAAATTCTGCTGAAGCCCCACGTAAACGTTCAAGTGGTTCCATGACTTCATGGAATTGCGGTACAAACTTAGCATAATATTGTAAGAAACAACACAAAGATATTAAACCCTTTTTTGTTTTTGGTGCAGGTAGTTTTCTTATGACCTCTAACCTTGAAGGATCCATATACATTTTCCCATTTTCTATAATATAACCTAAGTAAGAAATTTTATTGGAAAAGAAAGTACATTTCTTAGTTGACAAAGTTAATCCTTTTTCTTCAAGTAATCTTAACACTTTTTCCAATAATTCCTTATGTGATTCAACATCTGGACTTTTACATATGAGGTCATCCATGTACCATTGTACCCCTTCGTCCTTCAATGGATATAATAACTCAGTCAAGATTTTAGACAAAACATGGCTACCTGCAGCCAAACCAAAAGGTAAGACCTTAAATTCATACAGCCCCCTATGCGTAAGAAAGGCAGTAAGGTGTCTACTTTCTTTTGTTAAAGGAATTGTTAAATAAGCCTTCAAAATATCTAAATGGCTAAATACTTTTCCATCTGATAATTCTGCCAATATATCTTCAATCCTAGGAGTGAACTGTGAGTTCAAATACAAATGACGATTAAGATCCGAATAATTAACAATTAACCTCTTGGATCCGTCATTATTGTTCACTAGGAAACATGGAAAAGCATAGTCGCTATTGCTGGGCTGAATTAAATCTGCTTCTAACATTTCATCTAATATTTTATCCATTTCTCTTTGCGAACTCCGAGATAATGGATAAGCTTTCTTACGTATAGGAGTGTAGTCGTTAAGCTGTATTTTATACTCAAAATCTTTTATTTTTCCAACCTGCGATGCAAAGACATTAGAATATTTATTATAAATCTCATCAACGTACCCTTGTAAGTCTGGGTTTGCCTCAAGTACCTCTGGATCCACCCTCAATGGACAAACCATTTGCTCCATATGGGTATTAGAACCACTTTCAATAGAAGGATCAACTGCACTGGCAACACTGCAAAACCCATGAACTGGACTACTGAGATGCCCCTCGCTCTGTGAAACCAATGTCTGACTGGTTGACTGTCCATCAGTGTCCGACTCACGCAAGAATAGCTTGGAAGTGTTTCCGGCTGCTTCACTGCAAAATAAATCAACCGGACGAGTTTCTGTTTTCAAATTAGGGGGGAGGGTGTTTAAAGTAAAGTTTAATGGTACATAAGCACTTTCCAAAGGGAGAAACAACTTATTGTTCACTAAGTCGATGTTCGCTTTTAGAATTTTAAGTTCATTTATCCCAACTATGAACACTGGTTCTAAGTCACTCACTAAGAAAAACTTCATTCTGTAAACACGGTATCTAAACTTAATTGGAATGATCACACACTGATCTAATGTTAACTTTTGTTTATCAACCCCAACTCCTACGAATTTTTCATTAAATATCTTAATTGGGTATTTTAACTGTTTATTCCAATTAATAAACCTTTGTTTGTTTATTAGTGACGCCGTTGAACATGTGTCCAAACCACCTCTTATGTTTTGTCCCAACACAAAAGCATCCACCAATGCTGCAGTCAAAGTTCCACAGGAATTGGCATTTTCTTTTTCTATTTTATTTTTATTATCACTAACTTTAGTTTCAGAATACGCAAATCTTCTTTCCCCTATCTCTCGTTGTTGCGAATCATGACAAAATCTATTTTCATTTCTTTTAAATAGGTGATTTTTACTTTTATAGCTGTTCCCTCCATAACCGCCACTGAAACCAAAGTCTCTGCGCTGTTGGTCACGCGTATTACTATCTGTCACTTTCGCATTAACTGATATTGCTTTTGGGACCACTTCGTGTTGTTCTAATTGTACTCCCTTACGTCCATGACTTCTACCTCCCCCATGGGATCGAATCCCGGACCCCTTCATAAGAGTCAACACTTCATCATTACTTTCACTTTTTTGTTTCTCGGACCACCCCAACCTTGACCGATTACCTGCAAAGCGTCTTTCATTATTATTTAAATTAAAGGGTAATTGTTTATTGGGGGCACTAACACCACTATGAATGCTCCGGATTTGATCTTCCGACCCCGACATCTGAGTAGTTCCCTCTAACCGGTCACTAAGATCTGCAAAGCGTCCGTCCGAGTTTAAGTTCATATTCACTTTCACTAACTGCTTATTCACTAGATATTGTTTATGAGCCCTACAGTTAGCAACACGATGCTGTCCGCCACAAAAAATAGCACTCAATTTTGTTTTTCTGGGTTTTACTTGTATCGGAGTTTCTCACCAGTGCATTATACGATTCTAAGTTCCGCTGATGTTTCTCATACTCAATAATGTCTCCCATAAGATCTTCCATAGACTCTGGGTATCGGTACTTATAAATATCAAACCTAATTTGTGGCTGCATCCCATCCATTATTAAACTAATTAATTCACTAGAGTTATTCTCATTCACAGTACCATAACATATTTCATATGCATCGCATATATTGTTTACTAAATCTAGTAAATTTTCTCTAGGCTTCTGTATTACTCTTACATACCGATTTAAGAGTTCTCGCTTTCCTAAAGGTGTAACTAATTTTATAAACAAATAATTAGAAATAAACCTCCAGTCATGTGACATTTCATACAAAGTAAGCAACTCTTGATTCAACCTCCCTTGCGCTTTACTTAACGCAGCAACTAAAACTGACTCTACTGGAAAAATTTTTTTGTTTCATAATTTTATGTACTGCTAATAGAAATTGAAATAAATTAAGATCATTTGTTCCATCGGTACTAGGTATTGATTGAATTTTCTCATTAAATAAGTTACCTGTAATATTACTATTTAATTTATCTGCCCTAATATGGAAAGGCATAAAACTATTTATTAAGAGATTTCTTCCAGTATTTAAATTTGTAGCTTCATATGAATTACCAACTACAAAAGGATTCTTACTTTCATTTTCTTCGTATTCATTGCTCTCATCGGTAACCACAAGGTCAATAAACGAGTTGGTAACAAGACTTCCACCACTCTCACTTTCTACAGACAAAAGCTGTTGTGAGCTATCACGCGACATACCAATTGCAGCTAGCTTGCTTGTTTTGTCACTAGCGTTTGAACATAAATCACGTGTTTCACTGTTTTCATCAACAGACAACGAATGCCTTGACCTTGACTCACTTTCAGTTTCTAAATACGAAAGATCCCATCGCCGCCTAGCATTAGGAGGAATGACTACCCCTGCATTTCCATTTTCAAATCCATTTAGCACCAACTCCGGCTGATTTCTTTCACCCATATTTTCCGAAAAAATAACAAAGCTAAAAAAAATTATTATTCTTAAACCAAAGTAATGTCTGTATGAACTACCTTTCTTTAGGATAAGCGATAGACTCTTTACATTCATTGACCTTAAATTTTAGATTTGCTATTTCCTTAATAAATATATACAGGGTGTTCACAAAAGTTTTACAAAAATGACAACCTATTAATATTCTTTCCACCTAATTCAGCGTAGAACATACTAACCCCTCTATTTTAACTCCTAATTTTCTTCCTATAGAAGAATTAGCATTCGGAACGAAATGTTTGTAACGTGCCTCGATGGACGCCGTTCTGGGCCGCTGGATATTAAATCCAGGACAACTATATAAAGTATTCGAGGGGTTAGAGTTGTTAGACCTATTTTCTCTATCATAAGAAATTAACTGGTGTATATTCAAATATATGGCTAAAGATTATGAATCTGAATAACTTTAACATTAAATTCAAATACATTAATAATACACTTGCGAACTGCACTAGAAATATACCGTTTTATAGGTAATTCAATATCAGGTTCTTTTGAACGGAAAATCAGTAAATTATCTTTTCTTATTTTATTTAAAAAAAAAACAAATAAATGAACTATCAAAAATGTATCGAAAATACAGATTAAGTATTGAAACAATTGAAGAAAATATTAACAGTTATGAAATATCTATAAGTACATTCTCCGTTCATACAAGCCAACACGTGTTCAAGTATGTCAATTGGATACATTAACTGACAATACTTGATTAATACTATAATACATTAAATCGTGAATAACTAATAGATTTTAAATTCCTCCTTAAATTCAATAAGTATTTAGAATAATTAAATATATCTCACAATGTGATAAATTGAATAAATTACTTGTATTTAAATTGAAAAAAGTATAACACTCACCATTAGACAATTTCACTATTATGCCTTGTTAAATACCAGCCAGGAGGAGTATTTCACAATATTGCCTCTGAATTCCACCAAATAATCACACAATTAGACTCCAATTACAGATTTATATAAATTATAATATTATATAACACTTGATTAACTTCAATAGAACTTTAACACTTTTCACCAACTCGGATATTAATACACTTGAACTTTTGAAGAATTATCGTATTCCGATTAAATTTAAATATATATGTTATTGAACCAGTATAATTTCGATGTGCCCAGTTCTACATTTCGTTCCGAATGGCCGCTTAGGTAATCCGCAGCTCATTCGAAACGCAGTAGTTCTATAGTTTTCCTCTAGAGGCGCTGCATATACCGAGTGTTCGGAAGTTTAACATAACCTCTAGGATAACATGATTTCTATCTCTTTCTTTCTTTTTTTTTTATATTCAGAATTAAGTGTGATAAAACTTATCACACGCAACAAAGGGAAGAAAAGGGATGGGAAATATTATTATAAGATGTCCACGTCTCAGGATCCCTTATGGTTAGAAATATGAAAGTTGGTAATTTGATTTTGTATTTAAAATAGTTCAAAATGTATTTGAGTGGGTTTGTTTGCCACTTAATTTAGAAGGGAAGGAAAAGAGGTGGAGGTGGGTCACTAAAATGTCTTACGAGGTGTTTGAATTTCGTGATTGAGTTTTAGCTCAATTCAATTGTATATGAAAAACACAGAAGGAAGAACGCAAAATATTGTGCCACAGTATCACGTAGGGGAACAGGTAAGACCGTTCCCATATTTTTTTAAAAGCGATATTCAAAATATTTATAAAGTTGCAAAACAGTGCTGTGGAAGGTTCTGGAGAGCAGAGTTTTTTTGAACATTGGGAGCAGGCATATTTGAGGCTTATTCTGGGGGGACATAAATTTCATCTCACTTTCCTTTGTGGCAATCGGACACAAATCATCACATTTCTCCCCAAAAGATACATTTCAAATCGGATTATTGGGGGAGCAGTACCCCTAGTTTCAATATTGGAGGGGCGTCCTCCTCATCCCCCCCGGATTTGCGCCAGTGAGAATTTGCTATATTGTGCGAGGCTGTATGCCGAGCAAATTGGAGGTCTCAGGGCAAAGCCCCACCCTGCGCGAAGGATAGGATAATATAATTGTATTGTTGTTGCAGGCATAGCTATAATTATACTATGTTTCGTGGACCCCACAAATATAGAGATAGATGAATTTTGTAACATTATTTATGCATGTATACTTTTGTTATCTACTTTTGCGTAGACCGAGCCTTCCTTTTTTTCCAACTGTTGTCCCGCAATTGTTATTCAAAATATAAATTGTACACTCTTTCGTTAAAATGAAGTCAATACAGTATTTTCTTTTATGCAAGTGCTGTGCAAGACAGTGCATCTGATATATTGCAGTGACTATGTGTGAAGTGAATCATGTCACCACCTCGCTTCCAAAACGGAAATGCGTATTTAATTTAAATTTACAGAAAGCATGTACTTTCATATAAAAATAATACAAGTTCGGGTCCCAATATGGCATCTGGGAATCAGGTTTACACCCCCCTCCAGCCCCGGATTCATATGCGTCCCTTTCTTGCAAATTAGAATTCTGGTCACCTTGAGGCTACGGTCATCTTCCAGGAAGCGAACCGCCCCTCCCAAACGATCCTTCTGGATCCGCTAGTGATCGGACCTAAGATTGATGGTGACAAAAATGACTCCAGATTTCAATGCAATTATAGAAAAGCACAGAGAATTTCATTCCTCACATTAGAGACCCCACATTTGAGAATGTTTATCAAGTAAATTTCCTTAAAAAAAAAAAAAAAAAAAAAAAAAAAAAAAGATTTTCAGTCTTGACAGTTACTGTATTTTCAGTTGAAATTTCGTTCACTAGGAAACAATCATGTATCTCTAGAGTAAATTACTTATTGCATTATTTTTCTTGATCTTTTTCTTGTCAGTAATAATTCTAATTAATATATTTTTAATACCATGTGAAATTTCAGATAGCATTGCAAGGTGGTCCGCAGCTCACTATCTGAATGAAAAGGGCTTTCGTGTTACCTGAAAGTTTGAGAACCACTGCTTTAGAAGATACTCTGAAAATTAAAAATATTCACTTTTGGTAATTTTTCTGTGGGTTTGTCCCGAAAACTTACAATCATACCAAATTTCAACTTTCCACGGCAACAGAAAGTAGCCCTTATTTTATGTCAGTTAGTGAGTTCGTGTAGTTTTATATATAGTTAGGATCTTAGGCTCTTATGCAGAGTCGTTCTGACGCGTGATTAGTACCATACATAAGAGTAAGACTAACATATGTTTTTCTGCAGTAGTCATGCATTTAGTATGACGCTAATCATACATCAAAACGACTCTGTATAAGAACCTTAATGTTTAAAAGTGTGTAGAGGTGTACATTTTGAGTCATCGTGCATTTGAAGTAAACGCGACTGAAGGCACATATAATGATTACATTACAGGCTGAGAAGCTAACAGAAGAATCCATGCGCACAAAGAGGATTGAAAAAGCAATCGAGGAAGGATTGTCGCGAGAAGAAGCTGAAGAAGAGGAAATCAAACTCGAAAATAAACAGAAATCAAAAAAGTAAGCATAAGCAATCCGTCTTAAATAAGGTGCTTTTAAATCTATTGGAAGGTAAGAAGCATCCGTACAATAACTATACTTAATTGCTCTTTTTGTCTGTGCGCTATCACCATATATTTTAATTATGCTCGACCTTAGCCATTGGAGCCAAATACACGGTTCTGATTGGTTAAAGTTATCAGTTTCTCACCACATAGAAAGAAATATAGCACAAATCAGTCCTTGTGGCCGAGGATGCTAGCGCGCGGGTTAGTAATGAGAATAGCTTTCGGCGTAGGTTCAAATCCGACCCAAAGAACATTTCTTTTATTTTTAAAATTTTAATAACACTTTTATCGCTAAAATAAGATAAAAAATATACTTATTTGCCTTTATACGTAATATATAATGCATAGAAAGTGATTTACTTACGTTATGAAACAGCTGAGCGAGCGTAGGGGGTTAGAAGTCCTGCAGGACTCGTTTTGTTCCACTTTGACACCCATAATAGTACCACGTGACATTGTCACATCCGGGTGGTTCAACATCAAGGTAAATCTACCCTCACCCGCTTCCATGTTTCCAACTTAAAACAGTTGACTAGGGTAGCGCGTGAAGAAATATGCGCGCTGTCATTGTTATTTTAATAAGTTTGACTTACAGTAATGGATATTGATTTGTTGATTTCCAGTAAAATTTCCGCATATTTATGAAATAGTAAAGGTATAATTATTACATATGATTTGATTGCTTAAAAACATTCATTATTCATTTTTAATGACACTGAGATCAGGGGTGCCCACAAGGGGGGGCTATGACGCAAACTGCGTCATTAAAATATTTGGGGGGGTTAAAAATCTATATAAATATGTTTGATGGGGGGGGTAAAATTAATCGAAAAGAAGATTTTTTTCATGGAAGAACACCTACGGATAGACAATTGGGGGGGTGCGTCATGGACATAGGGGGGGGTGGGCACCACTGCTGAGATACATATGAGTTGGTACCGATAAGAAGCCAAAGCAATTTCTTCTGCAACATTGAAATTGATCCCCTCTTTTCTTAGTGGTTTGACAACGACCTGCTCGGGAAGAGTAAGGCTAGTTTTAGACGAAAGCATTTATCGTAGCAGATGTGCTGCCAAAAATCTCGTATAATATTCTATGGCATCAAAAGTATATTGTGCTTTTACACGGTAGCATTTTGATAAGCATTTTATCGTGACGTAGCGAACAAATCACTGGAGAAGAGCGCAATTATGTCTTCAAAACTAATAAGAGATATTTCAGTCACTATTTCTTCTAAAGCCCTATTTCGCATATGCTTATTATGATACAAAGGACTTTTAACGGTGCAGTCATACTATACAGATCCATAGATTTTAAAATTTACAGAAGAAATTTCTAATATTTTAATAGAGTAGTGTATAAGTAATGGAAATATGGTGTGCACTTACATCTGAGATGCGTATATACGTGGAAATATAGAAATTAAAGTCGAACCTAAAATGCACGTAATCTTCAATAAGCTGCCATAAAATTTTGGCAAGTCTGTAATTTCCCCATTTTATATCGAGAACAGAACCCAACCAACCACTTCGGAGTTTCTAATCCGTTCCCACTACTGCTGCTGCTACTAGTACTACTATTCCAACTACTACTACTGCCCGTTCCTACTCCTACTCCTCCTACTACTCTTACTATTACTATACCTACTCCTACTGTTACTATTACTAATACTCCTACTTCTACTCTTACTACTACTTACTCCTAGTACTATTACTACTTAATTCTACTACTATTACTCTTACTACTACTACTACTACTAGTACTACTACTACTACTACTACTTACTACTACTACTACTTACTCCTCCTCCTCCTTCTACTACTACTACTACTTATATTATGGATCCGTATAGTAAAACTACACGTTGCTAGCTGTCTTGAAGATCTGTTAAAGTGAACCTGCACCGGAGAATGTAAGAGCACACCTCAAAAATGATTGCTGAAGGTACAATAAATGAAACGAGAAAGTATTTTTTTTTTTAATGAATTTCTGTGTGAATCCGTATTGTGAAACTGCACGCTTTTAACTTTGTACAAACAAGGATGTTCCTCATATTTTTAAATCAATATAATAATAGTATCCCTACTCCAACTCATTTTTCTTTACTACAATTCCATTTCCCACACAAAACAAAGAGCATGGATATTTGACACAAAATCTTTCGCTTCCTTTTAACACACCACGGCGCTGCAATCGGAGCAAAATTACTGAGGAAAATACCACGAAATAGAGCAGGTTCCATCGACAAGAAATGCCATAGGATATGCCATGGCATGGGAAATGCTATAGCATTTGCTACTTTACACGGTAGGATATCGATGATACGATTTTTGCTTCGAGAAATGCTACGATAAATGCTTCCGTCTAAAACTAGCCTAATACTCCCGGAAGTACGTTTCCTCGCACGCTACCCTATCCAGCTGTTTTAAGTTGGTCACAAAATTTATATCATGAGAGTCAAGGTGGAACAAAACGAGCCCTGTGGGACTTTAACCCGTTCCTACTACTACTAATTCTAATATTAATACTAACACGAATACTAATACTACCACTACTAGTACTATACTACTACTACTGATCTGCACAAAAGTAAGCAAATAACTTTTTTTGAGTATTATTTTAATCTTTTGTAATGAAAAAAGTCTTATGATTATTTTTTTTAAATCTTTGAGCCGGGTTTGAACCTACGGCAAAAGCGATTTCCGTCACTAGCCTGGAGCGCCAAAACGCTCTACCACGCGAACCAACAAGAGCAATGGTTTGATTTCTGCTATGTTTGCTACGTGGCAAGAAACGAATAATGCCAACCAATTAGAACCGTGTGTTTAGTTCCTACTTCCGGGAGTATTACTCTCCCGAGCTAGTCCTGTTTCTTTTAGTGATTCGATCATATTACTCCACTAAAGGATTCATTTCAAAAGAACTATCCATGACTTCTGTAACTATCCATGACTATATTACAGAATCCATTAAGCATAACGCCTTTCATACTGAAAAAACTCACAATTCACCTTATAATGTTTTGTTCCAGCATGACAGCACCATTTTGTTATGTATAGCAATGTTCTATTGGATTATTAGTATTACGTATTATTATTATTATTATTATTATTATTATTATTATTATTATTATTATTATTATTATTATTATTAACTGTCCAACAAATAAAAACTTTTTTATACCTCCGCGATTAAAATAGGTGATTCATAAGGAAACTGTTACGCTGATTTCGAAAATCACCATAAGAATGCCCTGTCACGTCAAGTTCAAAAGATATGAATATACTTATTATTTGCATTATATACAGTACAATCCGGATTATCCGACACAGTTTTCGAGATATTTCTCAGCCTCTATTTAACTGATTTACAGAAAATGGTAAGGGAAATCTTCTAGGGCTATCTAGTTATGACTTCCAAAACTTGAAACAGATCGGTTGAATAGAGGCTGAGAAACAGCCCGAAAACTTTGTCGGATAATCTAGGTCCTACTGCATTATACATACACTCATGTCCAAAATGATTGTCGCATATCTATAACTGTCTTCTTGTAAGAATATAATTTGATAATGATTTTTCAGGGTACTTTTAATACTGATACTATGTGAATAATCGGAAAATGTATATCTGTGGTAAATTTCATAAGAAAAGAATTATAAATACGAAAATTAGGATGAGTAAAACAAAATGTTGCTAAATGGACAAGAAAGTTTTATTTTTATTTTATTTTCTTATTTACTGCTCTTTTGACATGAAATTTAACATTTACATGTCTTTGCCGATTATACCCGTACTAAGAATACTGGGCGAATTCGTTATCAAATTATATTCCTTCAACAACATATTTATAGACATGTGACAATAATTTTGGACATGAGTGTACCTTAGAACACTTCGATACCAATGGTCTCGCCTATTTGGTTCATCAAACCAGTAACGTCCGTACAGAAACACATATTCTTCTCCACCATAGCAAAATAATGTGCTAAAGATTGATGTCTGTGTTGAAACTCAAATTTTTGTAGCAGGAGTAAGTAATTTTCATTACTGTAGTCTAGAACCTAGAAGTTCGAATCCTTTTTTCGACAAATTTAAGTCACATGCTAAATCATTTAAGTCTTTCTACTCTATTAAATGTATATCACTGTCAGCATGTACTGGTGTATAGTCCGGATCTTTTGACGTAGAAGCCACTGGCTCCGGTGAAACGTCAGATTCATTCCAGTCATCTTCTTCTACTGTCCATGTGACAGGGGGTAAATAAAGATACTGGTAAATCGTCACTGTGAGACACAGGTCGTATGGCCGAAGGAATATCAGGGTACTGGATGACGTGTTTACTTTTTCTAGACATGCTGGAGATCTTAGTCATGCAGAAGTAACAGTCATTAAGGTTGTTTGTTGGTAATCTCCACAGTCGTTCTTTCAGAAAAAAATGTTCCGGAGGGGCACCGTTAGTATTCCGGGGGGGCATTGCTGGTACTATTCTATTTATTATATCACAGAGGTATTATTTTGTTTTCTCCGGGGGCACTCTCAGAACTCCGGGGGAAAGGAGCAATGCCCCCGAAAAAACATGTCTGAAAGAAACCCTGACCCTCCACACCATAGGTACAGCAAACGGCAAGGCCTTTAGTTTCCCATGTAACCACAAACTGAGATTTGCTGTACAGGTACAAGTTATGCAGCACTGATGTGGATTCCATGGCTTGTCCTGGTCACCCATCGACAACAGAAGTACAAAGAATAAGCAAGTTTTATAATGTCCCAGATAGCACGAACACTTGCGGCAAATTTTTGCTTCGTTTAGTGGAGCAAACAATCTGAAAGTTTGCGAAGGAAAATTTCTTAATATTTATTTAAAGCTTTCAATATGATCTGCAAATTTTCGCTGATTTGTAAAAATAAATTCACCACTGCAATTAACTTGCATCTTTTTTGAAAATATATCGTTGAAAGTCTGCCGTCGCAAACAGTTTGCAACTCTGTAAAAAACTTGTTTCGAAAACCTTGCTGAAAGCAAATATGTGATGATATTACCGAGTGCGCGCGCATCGTACCCAGAATTCACTGCGCTACATCAACTGTGACAAAACAAGCTGGAAGTGGGAATCGAGAAAAACCAATACACCAGAAGACTCCAGAATAAACTCACTGGTCTCTTATCAGATGTTTTTATTGACCCAGGCAGCCTGACGTTATTTTGTGAATGTGTGTGAGAGTAAGTACAGGGATATGATCGTTGAGTAAGTAGATAAATTGCGATATCCTTTGTCTGTGCGTTTATCGTTCATAAGTTTCTTATCTTTGGCAAGTAGCTAAATGTGTTTAATGCTTGCCACTAAGAAAAAGACGGATCCACATTATAAAAATTTTGATGTTTCATAAAGTTAGGTTTCACTTTATAAATTTGCAGCAAATATTACCTGATACATTTGCAGCAAACATTACCTGATACATTTGCAGGAAACATGATTTTGCGATCGTGAAAACACTTTCTGCAATGTTGCTGCAAACCTTTTAATATTTTCACCAAATTTATCAGTTCATTTTCGGAAATTTTGTCAAAGAAAATTTGCACAAAATATTTGCAGCAAAGTCCTGGCAAACTTTCTTGCTGTGCAGTCGCAAACATTTCGTTTGTATTGGCAGATGTTTTCATTTTTTGAGGCAACTTTGCTGCAAACTCAGCCAGCGTCAACTTCGTTATTTGCATTGAACTTTCGGCAAATTTTCTCATTTGAAAAGGCAAGTTTTTTGCAAACTTTTTAGTTTGCCTTTGCAAATTTTTAAACATTTTAAAAAATTTTTTTGTGCTATCTGGGGTTATATATTTTCTTCCTTTGTGGTTTGGGCGTAAATCTAGCACGCACATAACAAAATTCATCCGGATGATTAGTACACGTTCGGCGTGAACCAATTCGTTTCATTTTGTAGCAATAACTCACTTGATACACAACACAACACTCGATTTCTAGAACAATATGTTTCAAACATATTTAAACAATACAGGCGCGAAGAGGTATTGTCAACAACTCTGACTTCTGATATCTCACATAGGGATCTATTTTTCTTTTCAAGGGAACGAGAACGCGATAAGACGATGAGCCATAGGTTTTCTCACTTTGAATCATCAATGGACTATAGGTATGAAAATACATAGTGATATGCGGCGCGAGTGACGAAACAAATGGAATTTTTATAACCTAAAGGGCTTACAATTAGTGTTGGCAATTTATGGATTTTGTCGCTAAATCTAGCGATTTGATAATATATTTTAGAGACAAGATTTGTTTCGATTATCATTCTTAAACTAGGGATTTAGCGACTTCCATGCGAATAACTAGCACTATTTCTATTACAATTAAAGTTTCTAGCGACTTTTCGCAGTACGTTTAGTTACATTATTGTTAACGTTGTTGGCAACATTGCATGATTGTTATCTATTTGAAGAAAGAGATAAGAGGATAAGAAGGCTCTGAGAGGCTCAATGTCCTTATCAGTGGCGTATTTAGGGGGCTTCAGGGCTTAAGTCCCCCCCCCCCGAAATCTGACTTACTATAGTAAAGTATATGAAATATCTTCCAGAATTTTCACATTTTCAGGCAAAGCCCTCCCCGAAACAAAATCGTAAATACGCCACTGGTCCTTATGGTAAAGTATTTTAATATACCAATCTTCGATTCTTGACGGTTAACTGGGCTTAATTTACTTTCTTAATTTCATTAAATTACATGTATGAGCGGGTTATATCTCATGCAATATCTCAGAATTGTAACCTGATGTGCAAAAATTGTTATCATTTTTGTTTTCTACGCACCAAAATCTTCAGATTCACCTATTATTTTCCCGGAAGAGAAAATCATGTTAGGCAGTGTTATTAACACCAAGATAAATTATAATGAAGTATGCGGCGAAAAACAGTACTCGCTGACATATTTATTTATTTATTTGTTTGTTTTGCAATATAGTGAAACATGAGAAATGTTTCGAATGGATGTCAAATAGATCTTACTCAATACATATTGTAAATACAAGAGAAATCACGCCTGCACATCGTGTGTTTAAAATGTTGATCATTACGTCGCACATTCTTCATAGCGGTCCTATATATCGATGAACATGCTAGAGACCACAGGTTGCTGGAACAACAAATGACCGAATCTTCTCTCTTAACTTCGATATAATGATAGGAGGTGATTTATTCGGAAAATTGCTTTCTTCAGCATATTCCACATGTAGGCATCTGGAGCAGTGAGGTCAGGGGAGCGGGAAGGATATGGAAAATCCGTTCCACGGGAAACCAGGCGATGTCCAAATTCTTGTGGGCAGAAGTGCAAGTGGCTTATCTGCCATGTAGGCAATAGCTCCGTCTTGCTGCATCCATCGTTGTTGTAACGGCATCTTTTTGATGCAGTAATAACCGCTCAAATCATGCATGAACGGGTCAATAATCAACTGTCGATTGATGCAGCAATCAAGGTACACATGCCTTCCATCACTGAACCACATGTTGCTGATGAAATCTTGCTCTTCACATGCCATAATTACATTTCAGAGGAATACAGTAGATGTCCGGGTTCATCTCCTGCAGTGAGACGCTGCCTCACACCGTATGAGCAGAAATAGTGCTTGCTTGGCAATAAACACTACACTTTCTCCTCTGTTGTGAGTAACATTATCTTCACGCCAACTACACTCTACGCTAGTCCACACACAACTGAGAACACCTGTGGCGCTCAGCTCACACCACATTGCAACTGCGCGCAATCTGTACTTGAATTTCAGTACTGTTTGTTTTGCCGCATACTTTGCGTAGTGAACCATCGTTTTCCACCAAGTATTTGATCCCCATTACATAAAGAAAAACCTGAATTTATGAAAGAACGTGCGTATGTGATGGTAGGTACACCCCATATTTTTGAAAAGCTTAAAGCGTATATCTATCCGAACTTATAGCGTTACAGTACTGCCCACATGTCAATTTATTAATAATTAAATAGCTAATTCAAAATATATTGCATTAACGTTAGTAAAATTGCCATTTCCTTTGTTTCAGGAAAAAAAAAGGCCCATCCAGAAACGTGATTGCTTTCTACCTTGGAATTGCGTATGCATCCACAACTGGAGGTACCGGCACCATTATTGGTACAACTCCTAATATTATTTACCTAGGACAATTTCAGGAGTAAGTTTGTCAGAAAAATAAACGTTTTGTAGAAATGATGTGAACAAAATTTAATTACATCAAGTTTACGATACCGTGAACATGTTAAACGTCGACTAAAAGCGGGGAACTTGTGTTATTTCAGATCAAAATCTTTTGTAGTCGCGCGTTCTGTCGAGGAATGTCAAGCTTAATATATATATAGGGTCTACTTAAAGCCTTAATTATGTCTGTTGTACTGTATGGTTGCGAAACATGGTCGCTGACTCCAGAGGTGTCCACAAAGGGGGGCTTTGACGCAAACTGCGTCATTGAAATATTTGGGGGAGGGTTAAAAATCTATATAAATATGTTTGAGAGGGTGTAAAAATTAATCGAAAAGATTTTTTTCATGGAAAAACACTTACGGATAGACAATTGACGGGGGTGCGTCATGGACATGAGGGGGGGGGTGGACACCACTGCTGACTGAGGGGAGAACGCAGACTAAAAGTATTTAAAACTGAATCAATATGGATTCAGTACCGCAAAAAATTGCTTCACGTCTGATTTTATTACTCTATTGCCAGCGAAAGTGATAGACATAAATTAGTATTTTTGATTTCAATATTATTGTCTATAGAGACAAAATAGTAAGAGATTACAAGTAATGACTTCTTGATATGGATTTAGTGTGTGAGGAACAGATTTTATCTTTGTTGTTATTCCTTTGTTCAAGTAGTTATAGATGTGGTACTTCAAATTTGACTATGAATTAGCATAATTTGGAAGTCTACCGTAGCTATGAAGCAAAACTCAATTGCTATTCTTTCAAAACCGGTATGTGGCAACTCTATCTATGAGAAGGGACATTTAAAATAAGAAAAGAATTTAATGTATTAAGTACTATAGTTTGATCGATTTCCTTCATTCGATGTGAAAGGATACAGTGATAAACATTTTATTTATTTATTTATTATATTTTAGCTTCTACCCTACCGCCACCGATTTAAGTTTTGGTACTTGGATGGGTATGATGATACCTACCATGTTGATTACAACAGCATGCGCATATTTAACTCTGGTTCTGTTCTACTATGGGTTCAAAAGGTAATTGTAATGCAATAATATTCAGATTAATAATCCAATAATGAGTTCCGATACTTTGTGAATAATTCACAGCAGTGATGATTTCAGATTTGCCCGGAACAGAAATTCTTCCATCACTATTCAATTGTCTTAATTGAAGGGGTAATTTGGATAAAGGCGTATCGACCTATTTCCGGTAATATGAGATATACATATTTTCTGCAAGTTCGAGCACGTCCGCATATGTCTAGGTAGGTTAAGGTAATATCTCTGCTCCGTAGCGAACGCCTGTCTCGAAAAGTAGTGTGTAAATGCGGTGGTTAGTTGGATAAGGGCGTTTGTTTTTCTGCTCTCCTGAAAATTAAAGAATTACTAGTTACGCCCTTATTCAAATTTACCCCTCAATTATCCATCTCTCTTAGCCTAACGGAAATAAGCGTTGAAAGTTAACTTGAAATATTTATTTTTTCTATCTTAAGTATTTTGTTAAGTTTCCGCCCAGTTTAAGTATTTTGTTGTCTCTGTAGTTGTCACTGCACTCTAAAAACGGTTCAAAATAATTATGGTTGAATATAACTATACAGTATTGTTAATATAGCGCCAGAAAGAATTATGATTAGAATATTATATTGTTAAAAAACTGTAGCTGGGTCAACAAAAAGTATGATTGTCCTAGGCATATTTATGATATTAACAACTATGTTATATTATGGTACTTGTAGTTATAAAACCGCTACATAGTTGGAAACACCATATAGAATGGTTGTCGAGACCATCACAAGATATATTATGGCTGTCCCAACAATACACGACATGTTGCTTTAACCGTTCTCCAAATGTCAAAATGGCTGCTGTAACGTATGCACTTTCTACTGTAACAATCTATTCGGTACTGCGCTTACCATAGGCTTAGATCTCAAAAAAGTACCTTTAGGCTAGTATTGTCCCTTCAAACACATTGTAATGCTGCAAGAACATGCAAAAAAGTGCGATAACATTTCTGAGGTTTTCATTATTTGTATAATGACGGTCACGGTAATTTTGGAGTTTGAGTAGAGTATCGGGCCGAAGCCCCTGACTCCATGAGTTAGATGGTATGAAAGATATGTACAAGATGTGCAGGTGGTTTGTTGTGTAATACTATTGTTTTGTTTGATATGGTAGGCTACATCGGCAACTGTCGCAGAGTAGCTGATGATGATATCAGTACGAACGCTGGGAAGATATTAAATGCGTAGCGTGTGATGGACGTTGCGCAGAGTGCATTTAGTGCCGATGTTACCTATTGCTGGAGTAATGTGTCTGGGTAAAGTACGCCAGAACTTACTCTGGAGATGTCGTAGTAGTTCTCTAACAGTAGGGAGCTCTAAATCTTCCAGAATCTGTCTGTTTCGTGTATATCTGTCGTGACCAGCTCAAGTTTGCACACTTTCAATTGTTCGAAGGTGACTGTATGAAGCGTGTTGCCAGGCACGGTATGCATATGAAAGTGTGAACTTAAGTATGTGAACGCGGACCTCATGAGAAATTGAACTGCAGCGAAAGAAGGGATATAACGCTGAGATTTTTCGTAAAGGTCTTTCTTTATGTCGCTGATGTGTGCGGCGAACGTTAGTCAACAGTCTAAAGTCACTCCCAAGTATTTGGCATGGGTGGCGTGAGGAATATGTGCGTTGTCATAGATAAAATGTAAAGGGGCGCGGATGCGTCTTCGACTGTGGATGACAGCACAAATTTTGTCTGCATTTACTTTAACCCTCAAACGTTTTGCCCATTCCTGAAAACTTATTAGTTGACGTTCCACATAGATGTAACATTGTGCAAGGGAGCTACTAGTCGTGAAAAAGGCAGCATTATCGGCGTACGTTGCGAGAAAGCAATGAGGTAGGGTCGGAAGAACTGCTGTATACAGTTACAGAGTATATAAAAGTGGCGAGAGTATAGCGCCCTATGGAACACCTGCTTTGATACTCCTAGAGCAGGAGTTGGCACCGTGAACACACACATGAACTTTCTGCCAATGAGTAAGAACGAAGTAAATGCAGAAGATGATCCGGAAGACCTTGGGTGTATAGTTTATATAATAGTCCTGCTAACCAGACTTCATCAAATGCTTTTGAGACATCCAGATATACTCCAAGAGTGTGTTATTTTCTATTGAAAGCCTCTGTTAAGTGATCTACTACGCGTACAAGTTGCGTAGTGATGCTATGTTGTGTACGAAACTCAAATTGATGCGATTATATACGATCATTATTAACTACATGCTGTCTCAGCCTCCAGAGTAATACACGTTCAAATAATTTATTCAAATGGGACAGAAGACTGATCGACCTATAGTTTTCCGGGAGCAACGGATTTTTTTCCAGGTTTGGGAATAGTAATGATACGTGCTTCCTTCCAGGTGTTTGGAAAGTAGCATAGTTGAAGGATGGCATTAAATAAATAGGTTAAAAGACCAGTAATTTTCTAGTGGGCTGTTTCAGTATCTCAGTTCTAATCCCATCAGGCGAAGATGTTGTCCTTGCCGACAGACGTTTGATATGTCTTTCTACTTCCCAAGGTGTTACTAAGGTGGTATCATCTGTAGGGTTTTGTTTACTTATGGTATATAATGTGGTTCGGATGTGTTGTTGGAAATAAGGATCGAGAATTGCTCTATTGGTTAGGAATTGTTCGTCCAAAGAGTCGGCGAAAATATCCACTTGCCACTGAGGGTCTTGAGTCAGTTCTTGAGGTCCTTGTATGACTCTAGCTTTTGAAGCGTTTGTAATACGTTGGAATGATTTGGAGTACGTCCAGATTTTGCGATCATTTACTGTGACATTTCGAAAAGTGTCTTCTCAGTATTGTTGGTTTTGTCGCATAGTCAGCATCTTGAGCTTTGCACGCAGTTTGTTCCATAGTGTCTTACATGCTGGATGTAGTATGTGCTGCTATCGACGCCTAGTCCATCGTTTCAGATGAATATATAGTTGTAGATGAAAACTGTTGCACTGACCCGTTTCGGTTGAAGAGATTTTGATGGTGGTACTCGCTGCCTCTGCAGTACGAAGTGCTAAAGTGACGTGAGAAATCGCTTGATCGATGTCCTCAATGGTGGCGGGTCTACCTCGTAGATCGATCATGATGTTTAGTTCCTGTTAAAATACATCAATTTCTATTTGTTTGATGAGAGGGTTGGTATGTGCGAGGCTGCGGTGTGAGATATGGAAAATGACAGGATCATGATCAGAGTCTAAATCTGAGATGACATAGGGATACAGTAAAGGATAAGTCTTTGCAAATAGCGACGCCAAGCACATCGGGTTGACCACCGAATTTTAGATGGTGAGTCGGGTCTCGTTGAGCACTGATGATGAAATTGGACGTTAGGATATATTGGTGTAAGGCGTCTCCAGCGTTGTTAGGATTAATTGAGTGCCATTCCCCATGCTTAGCATTAAGATCTCCTGCCAATGTGACTTTTGGCCCTAACAGTTAAGAGCAATGAATTGTGTTAGCCTCCGTGGAGGCTTAAAATCAACTCGACGATTGTTTCCATGAACCTCAGAGGCAAGTAATCCAACCGTATACAGGAAGTTCGCGATTCAATTCAACAAATGGGGATGGAAATAATAATTAACTCGCTTATTTTTCTCCGCCAGGTACAGATACCCTATTTTTAACCTGGTTAGAGCTCCAGGTGGCCAGTTCCTTATAATTACTTTCTTCTTACTAGCCCGCAGGCTAGCTACACCCTCTTAAGGGAAGGGCTGCATAGGAATTAAAGGGATGTGGGATTACGGGCGTTGGGCTATGAGACTTTCCGTTATTAAACAAATACTTCAGATGGCAGGTCATTATGGTCTTTGCGACCATAATCATCAGTAAGGCAAAGGATACACAAGACATATAGGAGACATACATTATATATTGCAGAGTAACTTGATTAAAATATTTTATGGTATAGATGATCTGAGGAATGAAATGAATGCGAATGACGCCACAACACGTAGGGGATGTTAGCAGGACAAATGCGGGTTATCTTCTGCCTAGGGGCGACGCTAGGCCAGTGAAGACGAGGGAGGCCCTGTTAGATACAGAGGGTGATCACTGTGCTTGGTGCGATGGAAAAATATGCGGGAGATGAACATGCAATCGGTGATCCTGCAATAATTCTAGGTCGGGATGGTTTGGCGGCAAGGTATAACAGTACAATGTAAACAGCAAATTTAGAGGGAGATGGTAATATCGAGGGCTAGCAGATGAAATGGCAAGGTAGTGCATAGTGGCTAGGAGAAGTGGTTGCTGTTGCATATATCGAACAGTGATGAACTTTAGGCAAAGAGATTCGAGGTGGTAAAGTAATGTAGGGAAAGTAATAAGTGAATATAGGTATCTAGTTGGAGGGAAGAGAAATGCGATGAGCAATGAAAAAGGCATGACGTTCAAATGTTGCAAGTTTGTAGTAGTAGGAGACGGGAGGTGATAGCCAAGCGGTGAAATCGTATGTAAGGACAGAGCGAAGAAATGCTTTATAGGTGTTAAGAACTATGATTGAGGTGGGGCCTATGTTTTTTTTGCCAGCTAGCTGACGCTAGCTACTACCCGAAGAGGGTTACGCCCTCTGTAGTGGAAGAGATTTAAAATATTGTGCTGTTCAGGAAGCAGTGGTTGGGATATGGGCTGATACATAAACTTTATTGTTCAAATTGTGATGGTCATTATGGCCTTTAACCATAATCATGAGGTAAGGGAAATACATAAGCTTCAGTGAAGGAAAAGCATAACTAAAATAATATGAGGCGAGAAGATGAAATGAAGTGTTCAACTCACTACAACACATAGGTTCTGTTAGTTGAACAAATGCAGGTTATCTTCTCGTCTAGGGGCGGGGCTAGGCATCAATGAAGACACAGGAACCCTGTTAGTACAGAAGGTGTTACTGTGCATATGATGGACATATGTGAGGTAGATGAGCGTCTGTAGAATATGGTTCGTAATAGGCGGTGTCAGGGTGGTCTTGAGATAGAGTGTAACGGTATGGAGTAAAGAGTAATGAGAGCGGAGGGAAAAGAGCAGTAGCAGGGGGTGATATATTTGGTTCGGAGTGTATCTAAATGATACAAGATGTGTGGAAACGTAAGTCTGTTATAAAGATCTTGAGTAGGGCTTGGTAATTTGATACGAAAAGCGATTCGCAAAGCATGACGTTCCAGGATGCGTAATTTCTCATAGTAGGGGATCGGAGCAGATATCCAAGCTATAAATCCGTACATAAGAATAGGACGAAGAGAAATCTTGTATGTGTTGAGAATTGTATGAACATTGAGTCCCCAGGTAGTTCTAGCAAGACGTTTCAGGAGATTGAGACGAGAATAAGCCTTCTTGGAGATATCTTTTAAAAGCGCTGTCCAGATTAGATGCTGATCGAAAGTGACTCCAAGATATTTGACACTGTGAGTAGGGTTGAGCAATACATCTTGCACTGTGGGGTGCAGAAGTCTTGGATTTATGTGGATACGGTAACGGTGCTTCGGAGCAAGAAAGACAATTGCTTGAGTTTTCGCTGGGTTTATTTTTAGTCTCCAGTGGAAGCACCAGTCAACAAAGGCATTGATAGAATCCTGTAGAGCCAAATTGAGTTGGTGGATGGCTTTCCCTGTCGCAAAGAAAGCAGTGCCATCGGCATACTGGAAGAGTTTAACTGTAGCTGGAACAGCAGGAAAGTCGGAAACAAAAATAATATATAATAACGGCGACAAAGCCGATCCTTGGGGAACTCCGGAATGTAGAAAAATGGGAAATGAAAAACTGGAGTTGATACAGACGTATGCCAGTCGACAAGTAAGAAAATTAAAAATGAATGTGATGTAAGCAATAGACAAGCGGAGCTGTTTCAGTTTATAAATGAGAGCGGGATGCCAGAGCTTATCGAATGCCTTTTCGAGGTCAAACAGGACCAAACAGGATAGATTGCTTGTGTTAATGTGATTATAGATGGAATTTGAAAGGCGAAGCAACTGGTCATTTATGCTGAAAGAAGGTCTGAAACCTGCTTGTTCGAGAGGAATGACGTTGTGTAGTGCCAGGTACGAATGGAGACGTTTAACAATGATGCGTTCTAGTACTTAACTAAAGGTTGACGTTAGTTGAATAGGGCGGTACGAGCTGACAGAGGCAACAGGTTTGTGTGGTTTGAGGAACATTAAGGTTTTTGAAGTTTTCCAGTCAGCAGGAATAAAGCCAGTGCAAAGAATAAAGGTATAGATGAGACGAAGCAGATATAAGACTACGAACAGGCTTTCTTTAATGTGCCGATATGTAATAGAGTCCATCCCAATGGCTGTATTACGTCTATGAGCTACCACTGAGGTAATGTCAGGAATCGTGATAGGTGCAGTAAGAGTATTGTTTTCGGGTAGAGTATGATGAACATGAGCCTGTAGATGAGAATCCAGGTCGAGTTTGTCGACTGGATGAGAAAGATGTGGATATTCACGTGCGAGAGGTGTAAAGATGTCCTGGAGATACCTGGCAACTGCATTGGCTTTGTCTGTATCAGTATGAAGCGGAGTATTGTTGTCGATGAGGGGATATGTTGTGTGAGTATTTTGACTTGTAATTTGCCGGAAACGTTTCCAATACTGAGTAGGATGTGAAAGAGAGCCAAGGTTATTGCAAGTTTTCACCCAGCAGCGCAACTTGTAAGCTTTAAAGGTGGTTGTGAACCGTTTGTTGCAATTGCCTGTGATGTTGAAGAGAATCAAGGTTGCCAATTGCAACATAATCTCTATAAAACTGTCGGGATCGTTTGATCACTGATAAGTATTGAGGAGGTAAAGAGGGTCAAAAATTTGAAACGGTAGATTTAGGGATGTATTTGTCTGTGGCGTTAAGCATAACAGTGATGATAGAATCCAGAGCATGAGAGAGTTCGGATTCGGTGGTTGGTAAAGGAAGATCATTAAGATGATCTGAAGATAAGATCTGTAGGCATTCCAATCTGCTTTATCATAGCGGTAGGTAATACGGGGAGGAGGCGTCTGTGAAGTGGTATTGCCATGAGTCTGAATAACTAATTTGATTGGAGCATGATCACTACCAATGAAATCAAGAATCTAGTAGAGCTACTTTGTGATATGTAGCACGAAACAATAACTATATCTGGAGTAGTCTGACTCGTGAGGCGAGTCGGTTTAGGTAGTGGCAAAGTCACGCCGGTGGTATGACTGGTGATGTAATTGAGGAAACGAGCCCGTTCTGTAGCTGTCCGGCTATGTAAATTTACATCTGCCATGATTATGTAGGTGCGGAAGTTGTGGGAGATATATTGAAAGAAGCTGAATGATATATCATAACCCGGACGAACGTAAATGGTTGCCACAGTCACATACAGTAATTGATAATACAGTGACGTAATAAGGTATTAAGGAAGATTTGGGGGAACTGGAGAATGACTTCGAACGGAATAGAAGGTGAAAACCCAATCGCTACTCCCCCATTGGCTCGTCTACAAGGTATAGTGCTATCTTGACGTTGGAAGCGAAATATGCGGCAAGGCACTCTATGGGTGAGATGAGTCCCATTAAGGATGAAGGTATTTATGCATTCTTCTAGTAAAAGTGCTTCAAAAAGAACGGATGTTCAAAAATAAGAAAGAGAGCGCCATAATGCAATACAGAATAATATGGATTGTGACTGTAGAGCGTTTAGACTTCGGTTTCAGGAACATTTGAGTGATAATGTACAGTACATTATTGCCTAAATATGTTGGACAGGTGTTGGAGCGGAAAATTGCCTTGGACGATGTGATCTCTTTGTTGAGAGATGTGATCTCGTAGGAATGGGTTTATATTTTGTAGCGAGAGGGTTAGAAACGTCAGTAGCTGATGAACATTGACAGGTTGTTGTAGAGCAGGATTGGTGACGGATGGATTTGTTCTGCTATGCGTAATGGTACTACAGTCTCCGGCTTCGATGGCTCTGGAGCTGGCTTGGAACGACATTTGTAACTGTATGTCGGGTGAGAATGATCTTGACATGTGGAGCAGGCCGGAGGTAGTCTTAAATTTGTACAGCTGCGTGTAGAATGGGGCCAGAGCAGTAGTCACACTTGAACGGGTTTTTGCACTGTGAAGTAGAGTGCTGCCCATAAACCTGACATCGCTCGCAGTGAAGAGGTAAAGGAGCATTTATTTCAAATAAATTGGAGTTGATGTTGTGTTTTTGTTTCTAATATAGGTCAAAAGTATATGTATAAATTGAGTTTACACAAAAGATATGGACAGTTGAGTCGTTTTCAGTTTTTACTAAAATTATACTAAAATATTAAGAGGTTTGGTTATAATCGTTATTATTTTAATTTTTCTCTCTCTTTTTTTGGCCAATAATATTAACATATCATCATCATCATCATCATAGCTATTCTGCCATTATTGGCAGATAACTTTTGCAACTCAGAAGCTTCGATGTAAGGTGGTCCTAAGCTAGGGAGATTGTAGCTGTAGTCCCTCCAACTACAATCTCCCTTGTCTAGTCCCTCTCTTTCCTTCTACCATATCCTTTAGCATGTCTCTCATAATAAAGTTCCTCCTCAGCTAATGTCTTAACCAGTTTCTTTTCCTCCTCTTAATTACATCTAAAATTCTTTTCTCCCCTACTGCTACAATTTCTAACACCTCATTCGCTTTGCGTTCAACACAGCTAATTACTGTTTCTCCCTTTCCAGAAAGCCTCCAACTTTTTTTCATCGCTTTTGCGTAATGTCCATGTTTCTGTTCCATAGAGTATATATTGGAATCAGTAAAATAAAATCTCAATATTTAATTGGAAGTTTGTTCAATACAAAGATTAGCTAATCTCGTTTGAAATAAAAAAGAAAGTATCTGACGCCTTTGGAGTGTAAAAATAATATAGCAATTCATGATATTTCAGTAATCTGTGCGTTCTTGATTTTCTTTCATGCGACTTTCATGTGAAACCAGTGGAGTATTGACTCTGTTAAATTAATATAAAAGATTACGAAACGTTGTAATTTATCTTATAAGTAGTGAAGTGTGGGAACCCATTTAAAAAAAAATAAAGGTTATCGCCTATGTTGTAGGCCTACACTATCATCATACTTACACAAAGGTAAACTGTATTACATTTAGGAACATACATTGTATTTCCGTTACTATTGGCGCATTGTAGAATTTATCCAGAGTAAAATTTACCTATGAAAATCATAAGATTTCTGAAAAGCAAGACTTGCAAGACTCTTGCAACAAGACCAAGACCAAGACTGGTCTTGCATTTGCTCATCACTACATTTACAAGAGTCTCAGTGCTGCCATCTCTGTGCTCATTCGTACCAGAAACATAATATTATACTCATTTACATGCCAGAAAATGCACAAACTTCCGTAAATAAACTTTCCTTCACATTTCTATATTAGTTCGTGTAGAGTCCATGTTCTTAATATCTGTCTTACTATTTCTTTGGACATATACACAATTGGTAGGCCCTAAGACTCTTCGTTCTTGAAATTGCAAACGACATCTTTGATGTTCGTATTCCACGTTGTTCAGCGCATGCGCGACACGAAATGACACACAACCATTTATATTGTTCACGCAACTATGTGTATTATGAGTGTAACTATAAAAGCAACAACAATATGGTACGGTATGTTTTATGTACCACATAAGAATTTCCTTACATGATTCTTGTAACAAAGGAAGGAATGTTAATATTGTTTATTGAACAAGAAATATGTTTTCAACGGCCATACCATGTTTAACTATATTTTTTATTGGAGGTTTCTGTACTAACCTTAATAGTTCTTAAGCTTGAACTCTTGTATTGTAAGTCAGAATAAAACTTATTACGTAAATTGGAAATGGGAACAAACCTTTCATTTTCAATTCTCAAGCTCCTCTGATATCGCTAGAAGATAGTATTAAATCATATTGGTTCTAGACATTCTATTATCGAATTATGATATCGATCAACTATACTTAGGTAAACATCATCATCACCGTAGGTATTCTGCCATTATTGGCAGGTCATTCGCTGTAACTGAGAAGCTTCAATGCTTCACGGTCTTCCGCTTACCTCTTTGTCTAAACATACGAATTCTCTGTTTTGATATCGTCCATTAATTGAAGTATCCTTCGCCCTGTCCCTCTTTTTCCTTCTACCATACTTTCTAGCACGTCCATCATGATACAGTTCCTACTTAGTCAATGTCTCAACCAGTTTCTCTTCCTCTTCTTAATAATAACTAAAATTGTTCTTTTCTCCACCACCATTTCTAACACCCACTCGTTCGTTTTCCGCTCGACACAGCTAATTCTTTCCATTCTTCTCCACACCCACATTTCGCAAACTTCCAGTCGTTTTTCATCATTTTTGAGTAATGTCCACATTTCTGACCCAATACAGCACAATACTCATGCTTAGGTAAAATAATTGTAAACTCTAAATGGGTTCGTAAACGCAAATACATATTTATAATTTGTATAATATTTGATTAATGTGTAATATTTAATTCGTATAATGTTCAACACGCATCGTTTTCTTATTAAAGTATGGTACTAACGTCATTTTCAGGAAAAAGGTAGACCCAGAATTAGATCAAGAGAAGAAAGAAAAGGTAAGTGCTATGTTACACGAAGAAATGGAAAAAATTGGAAGCATGAACGCTGCTGAAATTAGCGTGACGTTATGTTTCATTGCTTTGATACTCCTTTGCTTCTTTCTTGAACCGAATTTTATGCCTGGTTGGGGAGAACTTTTAGAAGGCAAATCCTCCAAATCAGATGCAGTTGACGAGAAGGACAAGGAAAAGTCTCCTCCCATAGATATGTAAGTATACTCCTATAATATAATATACAATTATTTTTTATTTCTTAAGAGTCTTCATCCCGGCGAAATTAAAATACCGCTAATTTTACAGTAATTATGTGATATCTTCAAATAGATAAAAGATAATTGAAATATGGAACAAGAGCGCCCTAGACAATATTATTTTGCGTGAGGTACCGTTATCACAAGTCACCTAGTGGCTTTCCGTTTTCAGCTGTTTAGAAACGCGAAAATGAATGCCGATTTTCAAAATGGCTCGAAATCGAAAGCAGATAAGTGAGTCGTGATAACGGTATCTCGTGTAAAATGATATTATCTAAGGCGCTCTTGTTCCATTTTTCGATTATATTTTATCTATTTGAAGATACCACATAATTACTATAAAATTAGCGGTATTTCAATTTCGCCGGGATGAAGACTCTTAAGAAAAAGCTGTAGTAGATATAGCTGTGTGGATTATGAGCTTCAGTTTGATGCTTTATATTAAGACTATCCTTTGGCTAGCTGGGGACTCCGCTCCCAGAGTCCCGCGCTTGATTGGCCTTCGGCCTCGGATCTCTTAAACCCACAATTCTATCAAATTTCAAGTTTCTTTTCGTATCTCAACTATCTAAAAGTAAGATTTGGTATCCTAAGAAAACGCCCATTTAAATAACACGAGAATTTTTTCATCCCCCCTTTAGATCCCTTAAAAACTAAAAATATTAACTTTTGGCAATTTTCATGTGGATTAGTCCCGGAAGACTACAATCATACCAAATTTCATCATTGTAACCCTGCCCGAAGTACCTAACATTTTGGGGTATAGATGTTCCTTATAAATAATATTGCAAAGATTTTTCAGTTCCCCATAAAACCACTGTACATTTGGAAATTTTTATTTTGGTTATTTACTTAGGTAACGCTAATTAAAACGTATAAGCATCCGAATTTCAAGTGTTTATTCCAATTTCAAATAGCTAAAACTTTAGATTATAGGTTAAAAAAAAGGTAATTTAAATACCATGGAGAATTTCTTCATTGCCAATTTAGACCTCTTAAAAATTAAAAATATTTACTTTTGGCAAATTTGCTGTGAGTTAGTACCGGAAATCTACAATTATGACAAATTTCAACTATCCACGTCAACCGGAAGTACCGTTATTTTATATCAGTTCGTGTAGTTTTACCATATAGTTAGGATCACGCAACTGGGAGTTATAATATTAACTCCTTGCGCACCAGCGACATCCATGTGGATGTCATGTAAACATATCCGTTATTAAGGGTCATATCAACTCTGGAGATGATGAAATTTGAAAGTGAATGCAAAGCAAGGCTTAGTTCTACTATTTCTCCTTAGATGACAGCACCTTACTGACTGAAAAGACAAAATAATGTATTGCCTCACAAGGTACATTCGCGAAGTGTCCCCTCGGAATTCGTGTAAAATTGATTCAGATGCAAAGTTCTCCGCGGCCCAATGTGTATTGTACTAATTTTAGCGGTCCATAACGTTCATTTGCATATTTATGGGCCTTCATATATCCGGAATTCAATCATTCATGCACTACTATAACGCTCGGACACAAAATTGCTTTTAGTTACTTGAGATGTAACTGGACATGAATGCGGGAATGTGCAAAACAAATTGGATCAAGTACTGCTTCCCTGACACTTGTTACCCATCCCATCGCCATCTTGCATCCGCCATATTGGATTCAACTGTCGTTTTTTTCAAATGGGAATAGGTGCAAGTGATACATTAAATTCATGTACAATTTTCCCGGAAATTCATTGGTGTAGTAAGTTTTACCGTAGCTTGCACCGTTTACAAGGTATTGCATGTTAAATCCCCTCAGGCACTTTGCGAATAGACATTCTAGAGTAATATCCGTTACGCTTACGTTTTAGATGTTGACAAATCAAAACAATTTTTTTCCTGGAAAAATACTGTAGGTATAAACAAACTCTTTATAACATTGGTGTCATAATCTTATTACATTTCTGTGAGTGATTGTTTATAGTTCCATGTTTTACTATAACAAGAAAGTATTATATTACGGTCAAAATGCCTAATATAAATCCAGATACGAACAGATTTCGGTGAAGACCTATCATTACCGTATTGACGTCTGTGTGTCTGTATATGTATGTTCAGAGAATATTCCGTCAACGACAAATCACGTAAAAGATTACATATGCACACGGGCCACTACGCAAATTTCTATTTGGTTCTATATTCCAAACTTTACAAGCTACGATAAAACTCACCATAAAAATGAATTTCCGAAAAAAAATGCACATGAATTTTATGTAACACTTGCATCTATTCCTATTTGAAAAAAAAAAAACGAAAGTTGAATCCAATATGGCGGATCCAAGATGGTGGACGGGGTGGGAAACATCTGTCAGAGAAGCAGTACTTGATTCAATTTGTTTTGCGTATGGCCACTTTCATGTCCAGTTACATCTAAAATAAATAAATAAATAAATAAATAAAAAATAAAAGCTATTTTGTGTACGAGAGTTATAGTAGTGTATGATTGAATTCTGGATATATGAAGGCCCATAAATATGAAAATTATCGGTATGGGCCGCTAATATTAGTACAATACACATTGGGCCGCGAAGAAGTTTGCATTTTAATCAATTTTACACGAATCAGAGGGGACACTTCGCGAATGTACCTTGTCAGTAGACGGCAGTCCTAAGGAAGCATTCAATTAGAACAAACATACGTTTCGATAAACAATGACCAACTTCGAGATCGAAAAGGAAAAAGGTTTTTCTTTGATCTCTGGTCAGTGTTTCCAACCTGAAGCAGAATAAAACCCCTTCAGAACATCAAAATTTTCCTTTTTAAGTCCAAATGTTCCACAATGCTAATCATTGTTTTTATCAGTAATGTAAATGCTTTCCTTATACGAGGACAATAACTATGCCCTATATAACGATCTAGACAGTCACTCAACAGTAAATGAAACACGCACATAGGAAAATTACACTTGGAACACAAGAGGTTAATACATTCGTTAGTCCCACCATAACTTTTGAACGAGTGATTTTGTTTTCAATAGTGGGATTACCTCGACCCAGTTCATTATTGCAAACAATGTGTTAACATCTTATTGGGTAATGGTGAATCACGTTCGTACACGACAACTCTTAAACGAAAGATTTTCTATTCATTTAATTATTTATTTATTTTTGCTACACGTAGCTAGACCGATTACCTCAGCAAAGTTAGTTAATGGAACCAATCCGGTAATATTGCAATATTTCCTCATATTAGAAGCATCCCGTATTAGAGATAATAATCATGAGCTTCGACACAAGCACCAGCAAGCAGACGATTGATTCCGTCACCGATGGAACACGAAGAGACACGAAGAAAACCCCTCCACAGGTTCCCCCTACGTACATTGTCTATAAAATCTGACACATCGAGGCAGAAAACAGTTCATATCTTACCTATCTCTCGAAGCTGCAACTGGCGGGGAAGGCTCTTCTAACCTTACCTCTGAGCTGCAACGGCAAGCGGTATCCTCAGGATTATTAAGCGTAGTCCGTGAAATGTTTATAGAAAAAGGGAAAGAGGTGTATGTGGTATTTATTGATCTAGCAAAAGCTTTTGATCCCTTGAATTGGGAATTATTGTTGAGAGTTTTAAAGAAGGTTGGGTTGGAATAGAAAGATCGAAGACTTATAAGGAATTTATATATGAACGAACAAGTAAGTGTTAGAATAGGGGAGGAAATGACAGAGAAGAATGCAATTGAAAGGGAAGTTTAATAGAGGTGCTGTCTTTCGCCAACATTATATAATATCTATCTTGAAGATATAGGGAAAAAAGAGCCTACATAATGTAGATGGCATTTCAGTAGGAGGTAGAATGATTAAGTGTTTACGGTTTGCAGATGATATGATACTCGTGGAGGAATCTCAAAAGAAAACCAATAAAATGATGGAAATCTTGAGGAAGGGGTGTGAAGAATGTAGGATGAAAATAAATGTTAGAAAAACAAAAGTCATGATGATTGGAATGAAGTGCTCGGTGTCATATATAGAAGTAGGAGGGGAGAAAATAGAACAGAAAACCTGGGTGGCATTATAAGTGATGATATGAAGTCAAACCTGAAGTAAAAGCAAGAGCCTTTAAGAAGAAGGAAAATCTGTTTTGTGGGGCCTTGAGTAAAGAGTTGTTAAAAATATTCATAAAATGCTTTGTGTAGAGTATTAGACTGTATAGGGTGGAAACGTGGATATTACGCAAAAATGATGAAAAACGACTGGAAGCCTTCGAAATGTGGGTGTGGAGAAGAATGGAGAGAATTAGGCGAGTCGAGCGGAAAACGAATGAGAGATGTTCGAAATGGTCGGAAAGAAAAGAACAATTTTAAGTATTATTAAGAAGAGGGACAGAAACTGGTTGGGACGTTGGATAAGAAGGAACTGTATCATGAGGGACGCGCTGGAGAGTATAGTGCCAAAAAATCGTATGTGAAGTCAAAGATGTTAGTTGAAAACCGTGGAGCATGGAAGCTTCACATTCGCTGCAAGTGACCTGCCAACAGTGGCATAATACCTATGACGATAATGATATTTAGTATAGACTATACTAAAGTTATGTACTTACATAACTAACTGTATCAAGTGTATCTTTATGTGTTCCAACGTGCTATACACACAGATGATGTGAGAGTCGTCATCTCCTCCTTAATATGTTGCGGAACATCTGAGGACTTGTCTCTCGAAAGACAACCACGCAATTCTGCATTTGTCCTGTACAGAAGATGAAAGATGTTTGCGTTGGTTATTCTCCACAATGAGCTGTCTGATGTTGTAAGGTTTGGGCTTTGTGGGAGCCATTTCCGTGTGGATAAATCTGTTGGAGAACCACGACTAATCCAGCGGCCTGGAAATTGTTCATTAAGAGAAGAAAATTATGGACCTAAAGAACAAAATGATCTGAAGCCCTGCCCTGCTGTGCCCTTACAGGATTCGTAATATTAACCACATTTTTTAGCTGAGGAATTAACCACATCTGCAACATGTAAAAATAAGAATGCTCTTTCTCATATTCGTCACAAAAGTATGACTTCTAAACAAGTATAATGTTGTGAATTGGCTCCATGTGACCTTCAATGCAAAGATACTAGGCAGTGCTGAGTATGATCATGAAAGTAATGTTACCAGTATCACAACTGAAATTAGACCGACTTTGTTCTCTTTACAATAGGGGTATGGTTACCTCGGACACTCTGTATAGAATTAACTAACTAACTCTATGGCCTATGGAACCCGGAGGTTCAATGCCGCGTTCACAAAAGCTCTCCACTGACTTCTATCCTTAGCTAACTGCATCCAGTTTCTACTTTGTATTCCAATCTCTGCGAGATCCATCTTAATATTGTCCTCCCATCTGCGCCTAGTCTTCCTAATGGTTGTTTTCCGATTGGTCTTCCAGTCAAGACTTTGAAAGCGTTTCTACTTTCTTCGATTCTAGTTACATGACCCGTCCACCTAAGCCTCCTAGACTTGACGACCTTAACAATGTTGGGTAAACCGTATAAATTATGTAGTTCCTCGTTATGAAGTTTCTGCCATTCCCCATTCCCGTTCCTCTTGGGTCGGAATATTCGTTTCAGAATCTTGTTCCCAAATACTTTCAGTCTATGTTCTTCTCTGTATAGAATTACTCTACATAATAGTTGGTGAGTTTTATAGTAGGCCTTATTCAATGACATACAAAATACACGCCTTCTTAAGACTTATTTCGCCATCTAAGTTCTTGATTTTAATTCCTGTTTACATTTCAGCTCTTCACTAATAAATGAAGATCGAAGGAACACTTCACAGTCCAAATTTTACCGTAAAATCATTCATAAATGCACAACCGTTACAATTATCGTAAAATACAATGCACTATTCTATTTTGTTGAAAGAGGATGTCATTTGATATATCGTATGATCATGTTGTTATTTGAAAAGGGATAGTTGAAATTAGCATGGTCACCACCAAGATGGCGGATGAGGATTGTAATTACGTCATAAAGTTTCTTCCTTCAAAATTTGATGCAATTTGATATCAGACCCAACACGTAAGCCCGACACATATATAGCACTGATAGTGGAGAACGAAAATGACATGCAAGAAATACTTTCAAACTTGAACGACCAACTGGAAAAAACATGCAGAATAAAGATAAATAAGAAGAAAACCAAAGTGATAAAGTACACAAGAGCAGAACAGGAAGGGACAAACATATGGCTAAAGGGAGATAAAATCGAATATTTCTACGTTAAGACATTCCTCTATTTAAGCAATGTGATGTCCTCGGACAGAAGAAGTGAAAAAGGCGTAAGTTCAAGAATAGCGCAGCTAAACAAGCATTCAATAAGAAAAAAGGACTGCTAAATGAAGAAATGTGTCATTGAACATTCGGAAATGATTTATTAAGACTCTAGTATGGACAGTGGTGCTTTACGGATCAGAGACGTGGATATCGAGGAAAGCTGAAATACACAAGCTGGAAGCATTTGAAAGGTGGTGTTGGCGCAGAATGCTGCGCATATCATGGACCGACAGGAAAAGGAATGAAGACGTACTAAAGGAAGCTAATGAAGGACGACAGATCATGAAGATAATAGGAAAAAAGAAGAAACAGCATGCTTGGCCATCTTATTCGGCACTCCGATTAGATCACCGTGTAGATCAAGGATATTATAAAATAGAGGATCTGCCCATACAACAAAATCGTGAAGCCATACGTCACAACCTCGCCACACCTACTCTGCCCACTCCGCGCCAATAAGATCACAATGTTTCGAGCCAACAAACATGGCGGAAATGAGAGTAGCAAATCAGACGTGCCGGCTAAGACGATGCTCAGTTGTTTTTTGGCTTCACTGGGTTCATAGGATGAAGATATGTATGGGCAGATCCTCTATTTTATAACATCCTTGGTGTAGATAGAGGGAAAGGCAGAAGGAAAACAGGAAGAGGAAGAGGAAGACCAAGGATAGAATACCTAGATGCAGTTAAGAAGAAGATACCTTATCAAAATATTAAACAGCTCTCCTAAAGGAGAGAAAAGTTTTAAAATTTCCATGTTGCCTACCAACCTATAGTTGAGGAGAGAAAGAAGAAGTTTGGCTACACCCTGTAGTTTGTAGTAATTGTTGACAGTTTTGCTCCGATGTTACTCCCAAAACTAAGCATTTCTCAACAAATAAAAAATTATCATAATTTATTTACATTTTTGTTCAATACGTACTATAACCTTTTACAATATTTCCTTATTTTAGTATTCTTTATTCCTAATTATTTTTTCTTTAATTTTCAGGAGAATTAGCGATGGAACAATTGCCATATTGTTAGTATTACTTCTATTTATTCTACCAGTTAACTATGATTTCTATAAGAGGAAAGAAGGTAAGTTGATTTCGAAAGTATTTCCATAACCAACGATCTCTTAGAGGTTGTAAAAGAGAAGGCTTTTTCAAAAACCTATAATTCTGCTCCATAATTTGTAATTGTCACTATACATTGTTCAGCGTAAGCTCTAAACTCCGATAAACAAAATATTTGTATCCTTCCGCTTGTCACAAATACGATTGGCTAGTGATTTATCACTCCCACTCCCCACGGGGAGGAGCAAATTATACACGTGCATATTGACAATACTGTCTCGTGTTCTCCAGATACTTATAGCAGCAGCAGAAAAGAAACTCGAAAGATTAAAAGAAAAAGTATTTGAATTTCGCTCGTAAACAATTGTTGCTTAGTGAGTAAAGGTTTGCCTTGTTGGTGTTTCACCACATCACTCGCAGAACCGGGATTCATGCCAGTCATCTTTCAGAGTTTAAAAGCAGAACAACCGTCCACAGTTGAGTTGGCGCCATAATTACTGCGCATGCTTAGTGTTTATTTCTATTGCTTCATTAGCCACACTCGATTGCAGTATTATTAAATAATCCGTACTATATTTTGATCATTTATAATAATATAGCAGTTTTATATGAAGCTTCATAGTAAAAGTAATCACATGAACTATTTTGCGGAGGAGTAAAACCGTCGGTAGGACAACAGCAAATCAGCGAGATTTAGTTTCACGTGGCTTTGTTTATCGCAGTTTAGAGCTTACGCCGAACAATGTATAGGCATTGTGTTTGAGCGTGTCGTTTCGTACACGACAGCTCAATTGGCGTTTGGCCTTGAACGGTGTTCTCACGTCGCTTATCAGTGTTGGAACAACAACCTTCAGAAAATAGCTAAATGACTCACAAAATCTAGCTAATAGCGAAACCTTTCTAAAAATTACAGCTAAATTTTAACTAACAGAATCTAAATAATAAAACACGAAAAATATTTCTTACTTTTAGTAGATCCTATACCAGAACATACTTCGGTATTCTTCCTGGCATTCTCAAGTGAAATACTTTCACACTTAAAATATTTACAATAACTTTTGGTTTATTATTGAATTCCTTCCTTAGTCCCATATTTTGTGGTTCTAGGTGATTGGCCGAACTTTTTCGTACCCCCTCCCCTAATAGAAGAGACAACTTGCAAACCGCTTGCTGTAAGCTTGCATTGCAAGTCAGCCAAGCTTGCTGGGAGACCTGGGTTCGATTCCGGATGGGAGCTCATGTGGTTCGGATTCCATGTTAATCAGTAAGTCCCGTGTCATATAGTCTCGCTGCTGAAAGGGACGTTGAACTCAAACTGAACTCAACTCAGCCAAGCTTGCATCCAGCTTGATTGGAAAGTATACAAGCATGCCGCAAGCTGGATTCCAATAACGAAGTTACATGAGGGCAACCTTGCATTCAGTGATCCATTCAAGCTTGACGCAAGCGTTTTACGCTGGTGGCAAGTTAATAGCCAATGAACGACCAGTGATGCTATAGCGCTCTGCGAAGGATCTAAAGCATCGTTTGCAACTACAACAAAAAGCAAATTGTATGAAAGCACACGTTGAACATGGAAGCGTAGAAAGCCAAAAGCCAAGCATGCCTCAACTGACCGAAAGGTTTCTTTCTACTTTGTTGTATAATAATGCTATAGACATTTTCAAGAGCATTTCTAATTGTGGGGTTATAGACGGAGAAAGATGTACTACAATCTAAGCAAAATAAATACTATTATACAGTAACCCGTTATTTTGTATAATATACAGGGTGTTTCAAAAGTCTTCTGAGAAAGTATAATTCTGTTATTATCAGAGTTACAGCAAAATGTAAGAGGAGAAACCGTCTCCAAATAAGATGTTTTCAATCTAAATTGAAGGATTTTTTTAATTGGGCGAACTGTTTGGGCTGTACACTCTTTATATGCCCAACATTAAATGAAAATGCAACTTTGCTATTTACCTAAACCCACAACATAAAGAGAATGAGAGCATATTTGAAACGGGACCTAGCCATAGACACGTTAGCGTAAAAGACAGTAACTTTATTTACTTATGTTATGGGTCCACGTAAATGGCAATGTTGCATTTTCATTTAACATTGGGGTCATAAAAAGTCCAAACGGCTCGTCCAATTAAAAAAATTCCTTCACTTTGGACTGAAAACATCATATATGGACACGGTTTCCCCTCTTACATTTTATTGTAACTCTGATAATAACAGAGTTACCCTATGTCAGGGGACTTTTGAGACACCTTGTATGTGCAGTCTTGCTTGAAGAAAACTTAGCCAGCCGTGTCTCGTCGGGAACCCTTATACCCAAACTGACAGTTCGAATTAAATCTAAGAAGTGTTGATTTTTCTATGCCAAATAGAGCCGAAGTATAACTATTTAATACGCGCGAATGCCAGAATAAGGTCTCTTGAAGCAAGATGGGTGACAAAGATTTTTTGAACGGTACACATTTCTAACAGAGAATATAATTTCAAAACACTTTTGCAATACATAAATCTTTTCAGAGCGTGCCGGGTCAAACATTTCTTTTTCTCTTATGATACTGATTTTGCCATGTTTATGTTGATATTTTTTCAGTAATTAAGAAGTTTCCTGACAAGGAACGGACATGAACGTGTCATCCGGACATCCGAATCAAACCTGGTCCATTCGATAAACATAAGAAAGATATGTTCATGAACAAAAAAAATTAGGTGCCATGGACAACGGAGTAAGTCCCTGAGGCCCATTAACCCTGTTAATATAAAGAAAATCGTAGACTCACAGTGAAATAGCTCTTGCATACCAATGCATGCTTGCTTGTATACCAATACATGCTTTGCCCCCATACCTATTCTGTCTATGAATACAAAACTTGGTACACACATTTCTTATTTCCTATAGTATTTTTGGAGATACATTTGAATTGTGTGCTTTTACCCGGGGGCCACTCCGGAGGGATCCAAAGTTAATAGGAATTTCTGGAGGGAAGTTTCCCGACATTCTTCCAATTTTCCCTGTTCAAGTATGTTATGGGCCCCGAATGTTATGGTTAAAACAGTGTAGTGAGATGTAGTGGAAAGTTGAATTGAATAATCCATGTGGGCACAGTGCAAGGAGTAATAGAGAACCTAACTATTCAAATGAATTACGATTATGATGAAATAATTGGTCCGAAGAGGTGAAGAGGAAATGATCAAATGCAAATGTGGTTCGTTTCCAGCTTAAGTCCCGAGGCTATATACGAGGGCTGTTCGGAAAATACCAGACAAGGTGGGTCCCAAAGAATTGTCAGCGCAGCATAAGGCACAAAGGTTGTACATCTCTCGTAAACGTTTGGCCCGTTATCGTCGCGAAGGAGATACATTTTTAGAGCAAATCGTTACTGTAGATAAAAGTTGGGTACATCATCACAAACCGGAAAGTAAGGCTGCGAGCATGGTTTGGAAACACCTATCATCATTAGAAGTTAAAAAATTTAAACATGAACATCAGCTAGTCATTGATGCAGTGCAAAATTGGTTACAGGTGCAACCGAAAAACTTTTTTCCCGACGGAATCCAGAAAACTTGTGAAAGGTTGGGAAAAGTTCGTTGAAATGCAGGGAGATTATGTAGAAATGTATGTTTCAAATTTCTATCATTAGAATAAATTTACCTTTTCTCCAGTCCCTTTACTTTTTGAGTTAAAGCTATTCACTTGTCATTCAAAGTCTCAATACTTTGTTCGATTATTCTAAATTAACACTTTGTCCGAAACCCTACCAACCTTAACATCCTACCAGGCATTACCAAAAAGATATATCACCCTAACATTTAATCCAATCCATATTACCTTCCTTCGACAATCAAACCCGAATTGTGAACTAGCATTAGATAAGACAATACTGGACATAGCATAATTGTTTTGATAAGTACAATTTATTTCATCCAATGCACTTGTAGTACGGCTCCTAATTAACAAGTAGGAACTATATATTAACAGTATGATAAGCAAGAAGAAATACATCATTCGATCACTATGACAATTTGTAATATATTTTTTTTAAAATGTGATGACAGTGTGAACATATGTCATTATTAGATTTATTAACATTTTGCAGATGGCTACTTTAGAAGCAGCAAAGGAATAATGACTTGGGATGTCATCCACAGGAAAATGCAATGGGGTGTTATTCTATTACTGGGTAAGTTCGTCTAACGATATTTATAATCGTATCATGTAGATTAACAACATTATACAATAAACCATTGAAAGAATTTTGGAATAGTAGGCGATTATACTAAGGTCATTTGCTTCTACATTCTATTTGAATCTAACTGAATTAAAGCATAAAAATACATGCAACATTATAATAAAAGAAATATGAGAAGTGTAACCTTTCAGTTCTCTAACAGAGCTTTCCTCAGACAGTCCTGCCCTCTGAAAAACTTAGAGAGATGATCCTTTCACTTATGTAAGTACTATCAGAAAATCATTTCCCTTCTTTGGCGTAGCTTGCTTACTGTCACTCTTTGCAGCTAGTGTTGCTTGTAAGTGTGTTAGTTTCTCGTTAGCATTCTGCAGATCTGCCAAAGAAGGTGTGTGATAGTTGCACACTCCAAACATCAATAGTAAGATAGCAGCACTTACGGAAAAAGATAGGTATTAGAAGTGTTTGATGTCGTCAGATTTCTACGTGGAAATTATACATCAGCAGCTAAAGTTCATCTACAATTTATTGAGGTAAGCGATGCCAATGCACGAAAATAGCGAGGGTTTACAGTAGAGTTCAAGAATGGTAGGATAACATGCAAGTTTAATTGCATGAGACATAATTCGTCCAACAGTGTCAGTCTGATTTCAATTATTTCTTATCTGCCCAGATTATTGAAGAGACATCACGATGAACAAAGAACAACCATCATATTGTTGCTTCAGTTATTCGACACTGAATTCTCTTATGGTGACATAGGTATCTCGGTGTAACAAACACTTAGAGAAATGTACTGAGCAACTGATAAAGTTATCTTTACAGTACTATTGTTAATAAATATTTGAATAGTAGACTGACAGAATAAATACAGGCTACAGTACTTTCAATAACCAATTTCCAAATCATATACTCAACCCTACAGACAATTCAATACCAAATATTTTATATTTTTCCTACACTTGTTCATTTACATAATACCATAGAAGCTTTGCTACTGCTAATTTCTGTATTTAGTAGAGTTATTTGACAAACACTATAGCTGGCAAACGACCACCTCGATTAGCAGTACACTCCAGAAGACGATTACAGACACTTTGCATGACATTGTCAAGGACATCCAAAGTTATGTTCCCAATTTCCACCTGGATTCGTCAGCTCTTGCACACTTCCCACTCTGAGCACCTTATACTTCAAGTAACCCTAAAGGTATTTTAGTTGGAGGATCTTGCGAACCACTGAATGTCACTAAAATGCGAAATGATGTGATCTGGAGCCTGGACAGAATTCACGTAACCTGTTCATGCTGAGTCGGCATATGTGGGCAGGGAGTGGCTCCGACGTGTTGGTACCGAGTATCTAAGTCAACATTGACAATTTCACAGCTCCAGAGTGACAAACTCGGGAAACAATATCAATCTCCGATTACTGTGGTTGCCTGCCATTTGGCGTTTGAAAAATATAAATTGATTAGTACTCTCATCATGATACCTATCAAACTATAACATTTTATGAGTATAATGGCCTTTCATGTATGAACTGTGGGTTTTGTAGTGCCCAGTATCAGAAGTTTTGTTTATTGATATAACATATCATATGGAAGGTTGTTTCATGAGAAATCAAGAGGAAATGAATAAACTGAGAATCATCATCTAACGTGGTTCGTAAAGTGTTGCATATCTACATTACTTATCCCACCAAGTGAATTTTTACACAAGTTATAATTTATACGAATGAAAAGGATATACTAAATCTAGAACTCTATAGAAGCTCCTTTGTGTTAATTCCGATACTAGAACATAATGTTGTACTGAACACTGAGAGCTCCAAATCATGGCCTCATTAGAACCAGCGGCGTAGCATAAGGGAACGCCGATATGCCCGGCATCCCCTGATAATAAGAAAAACTACGTATTTCATTATATATAAATTGTTTGCCTGTAATTATCACAAATATTTCCACTGCAATCTTCTGAATGCGCTCTCTCGTCTTACTTTGACAAGCAGAATCTACGCATGCGCGCCACTCAGACTCACATTTTCTGTCTTTCCTCCTGTCGTATGCTATGTTCCTTGGGCTTCCAGGCCTATTGCAAGCATCGGGGTTTTGGTCTGCTTTATGTTGAATGCGCATGCGCAACTACTTGCTTGCTCAGTCCTCCTCATCCCTTGCAACTCTATATTTTGCTTGAGATATACGCTGGCATATTCTCAAGTATTTCCAACTCTATCTATTTTGAACTAAGCTATAGTTTCTGTACAGAACGTACGTGCGCTAACGTCAAAACAGAAATGGCTAGTTCAATGCCTTTTTGAAGCATGTCAGTTATTTAAATAGTAGTATAAAAATAGTTATGCTTTAATCGTAATTAAATGCATCGTAATTGTAATCGTAATTAACGGCAAACTATTAATCTTCATCATAAATACATAGTATGCCCAGTGGTGTAGCCAGAAACTCTTTCAGGGAGCTTACACATACAAGCATAAATATAAAGCATTCTGTAGAATCACGATCACCGATCTGATAGACGAAGAGAGCCAGCACTCCTTGCTCATCGCAAAGATTTCTTGAGCCCTTCAGTCTCTGGATATCTGACAACGAAATAGGCACACAGAAACTGGCCCCCTGAGTTGTTTTAAGTGCTTTCTACTTGCATCTTCAAATGATATACGTATACACTTAGGCCATATTCACGAATAGGGATGGCCAGAACCGGTTCCTGGTGGAACCGGTTTTCGGGTCTGAACGGATCCGGTTCCGGAACCGGTATTTCGGATCCAGGTCTGGAACCGGTTCTTCGGATCCAGGTCTAGAACCGGTTCTTCGGAACCGGTTCTGTTTAGCAAACTCATTGGCTAAACAGGCAAACTGGCCAACTCATTTGGCTAAACACCCACTGGTGGACCAAATTTTTTTTTCTGGGGGCACAAGCGGGTCTGGGCGGGGAAGGCACAAGCGCATGGTCCTCTTTGCATTATTTTTGAAGGTGAACTTTGTGCCTCCTTTACGGCTCTTTGGGGGCTTTCGGATCGAGGTCTGGAACCGGTTTCTAAGATCCGGTTCTGGAACCGGGTTTTCAGATCCAGATCTGGAACCGGTTCTTAAGATCCTGTTCTGGAACCGGTTCTTAAGATCCTGTTCTGGAACCGGTTCTTAAGATCCTGTTCTGGAACCGGATTTTCGAATCCAGGTCCGGAACCGGTTCCAGAACCGGTTCTGAAAACCGGATCTCCGAGAACCGGTTCCTAAAGGAACCGGTTCCGCCGGAACCGGAACTTTGTGGCCATCCCTATTCACGAACGGGCGTCGGAGTTCCGGACCCAAGATGACAAATTTCTAGGGGCGACGTATCTTTTTTTTTAAAAAAAAAAAAAAGAAAAAGATTGAAGTATGGTATGCGGAGAAAGAAGCTGCCCACGAGAAAGAAATAAAGGGAACTATACTGAAAACAGTGTTCATACAACACTGGGGCCGAATTTTTCTCGTCACATCGGTAGTGGCAAGAAGGAGCTGAGACAATTGCTTATTGGCTTCTAACGTAATTCACGCATTAGGCCACCAATTAGGGATGGCCTGCTCCCCTAAATTTTTTATAACTCTACATTCCCCTCGTAATAGCTATGTATTGCTGATTGAAACAGTATTGTATCGCACAAGTGACTAACTTTGGAATCCCCATTTCGGAATACTACGCTACGCTACTGATTAGAACACACTCAATGTTTTTCGGTGTTGTCAATCTCCTTCTCCGTGGATGTAATGTATTTTTACGCTTCTACTAACACGTCAGTCTCTCGTGCATACTGATTACCTTGCGATTAGGGTCTTTGTCTTCACTTGTCGCAAAACTCCTTTCTATATGCACTCTGCACTGTAACGATTGACTTCGGTTCAAAAAATTCTCTGCACAAAACACATGCTGTTACCAGTGCACCATGGCTACTAATAGACAGTCACAAACAATGATCACCCTTATGCACTACTCCCTATATACTCAGTTGAAATTCAAATCGTTCCCACAATGCAACGAAAGTGATATCAGCGACCCAAACGGCTGCAGTCGTAACTAATCGCATCGTCTACTTCTGACAGTACATAATTGTATAATTGGCTAACTGTATCAAACCCACGCGCTCTGGATGGTTTGATTTGTATTTGTTTTCAATAGTCCGTGCTACTTGTACTGCTTTGAGTGATGGTGTCAAAGTCTTTAGTCACGTGATTTAGTTCCGGCGAGTAGAACAGCTTAAACCTCTTATACTACACTATTCTTATTCTATGGTCACAAAGCTGTTTGCTCAGGTCTTCTGTTGTCGTCCACGCGTACAGTTTTGCCAACTTTCCATTTTCAAAAATATCGGGAAAATGTCCATTTAGTAGTCATAGTATTTCACAAACAACTGAACTAAATACACACAATGCGCAGAAGTAAAGTCTACGCGGGATTTATGTAAATGTAAAAGTGTAACAAAAGTTATAAAATATAGTCTCTAGGCACCAGATTATAATTTTCAAAATGGATAGTCTAAAATGCTGTACCCTGTAGTTTACGAGTATTTCATATGCAAACTATATATGAAGTTCAATACATTTTTTTTATTTGAATTTGATTTGATTTATTGAAGTTTAACCCTCATTTTTGGCGTTTTCGTAGACTTTCAGTTAATGAATTATAACTCAAAGACTATTTACTAGATTGGTATAGTTGATACCCTATTATTTAGAAGAAGGACGTGGCAATTTTACAACGTAAGTTTGATTGCAGCGTTGCAAGCTAGAGGGAAGTTATGGAGAGAAATGTAGAGGTAAAAATTCACAAAAATTCCCTAACCGAATTTTAAGATTGTTGGGAGTTGGTACTACTGCTGCTACATGGATCCAAGTCACCTCCAAAATTCTTTGGTGTGTCGAAAACGCATAGTGAAATCCTGAAGTCGTTGCCTACCACAGAAAGCCAGAAGGAAAAAAATCTCTCTTATCATACACACGAAATTTTGACAATTTTTCTGCCTCAGAAGCAAAAACCAACTGTTATGCAGGATCAGGCAGCTTCCCTAATTATCCTATTGAAACTTTTTATGGTGCGATATATAGGCCAAATACGAGGGTTTCAGATACTCGTACAAATGTAGCCAACAAGAGGGAAATTATAGAGAAAAGTGGGATATTTTCCGAATTTTCCACCTAAAATCGGTAATTAAAATTTTATATGGCTGGAAACACTGTTACCAGACAAATGCAAACTATGTTAAAATAAACTTTGGCATCCCCCTAATATATCCTACAGGTGTCGTGACGATATCTAATAAACTAAGATGCCATTTTAAAAATCTCATTCTACTTTTTATTTAAAAAAATAACAATTATCTTTCCACTTACAATGGATGTATGCAAACCGTCACAGCTAGATATTTATGACATTTGGTACCGCGATTAAGTGTGGATCGCTATTCATCGTGGTGGTAGTCACTCGATGCGGAAATGTCTTGTTTACCCGCTACATATAACGTAAGGTGACTGTATATACCGCGACTGGGTGAGGCTCTGAAGAGTTATACCTCATAACGCCGGAAAAAGATAGAAAATGAAAAATGTATGCAGGTAACGTGATACTCACGGGAGGAGGACACGTGGCCAAGGACACGGCAGTAGTGCACACAAGCAATGTTGCCATTCCAACACACTTCTAGTTTTTCAAGTAGAAGTACATTATGTTATGGCATTAACACAATTGGCATAAAACGTGAAAGAAAATAAGCAAAAGGTAAGTTATCAGTGTTTCTAAATAAGGGAGTTATGATGTTCTGAAGTTGAGAAATTATGGGGTCCGTAAGAAGAAACAAACAAATGTACAAAATAATAGGACTACAAAAGGAACAAACGTACAGTATTGACTAAACTACAGCATTCAGTGACTAACGAGCTTGACACGTCATATCGAGTGGGCGGCTAGGGCGAGACAAGTACGTATTTTGCCATACTATCTATGGCTTTTCTGTTGTATCTATTGATGTATTGTGTTAAAATATTTAGCACATGTATACTACTACCAACCTGAATACAATGTGTTTCATCTGCATCATTGTCTCACATGTTAGCGTTTCCTATACTCTCGACCTCGACTGACACCTAAAACAGGCCATTAACTTTTCTGAATCGACTCTGATCTATTTTCTTGTCACAGATTTGTTACCTTTCGTGCCATAGGTTTTTTATGCTCTTTTCAGGCACTACGCCATCGTTTCTGTACTTTGGAAGGCATGCAGGATTTTATGCAATGTTGCAACCCCAAGACGGTTCGTTTTATAGCTCTCGAGAACGGGTGTGGTTCGAGATATGGATTCCACACAAACGCCATTGGAATTGCTGGCTACAGAGAGAATTGCTGTTCACATTTCTGCATTATGTCACATGGGGCTTCTTCTTTCTACGGCTACTAACATGTTCCTTGTTTGGGTGAATCCTGTATCAATCCCGTTAGTCACTGAATACTGTAGTTTACTCCTTACTGTACATTTGTTTCTTCTGCAGTCTTGTGATTGTTGTACATTTATTCGTTTCTCTGTACGGAACTCATAATTTCTCAACTTTTAGAGCATCATATTTCACTTATTTGACAACATTAATAAACCACATTTTGCTTATTTTCTTTCATGTTTTATGCCAATTGTTTTTGTTTTAATGTCATAAAATGGTATACGTTCTATTTGAAAAACTATAAGTTTGTGTTGGGATGGCAACACTGCTTGTGTGACATTATTGCAATGTTTTTGATCACGTGTCCTCCTCCCGTAAGCATCAGGTTGCCTACACACATTTTTCATTTTCTGCTTTTTTGGGTATAACTGCATAGAGTCTCCCGGTCACTGATTGGTATATGTATTATCCGTACCGGGTAAACAAAGCATTCCCGCCCCAAGTGACTATCACGGCGATGATTAGCGATCCACAATTAGTTAGGGTACCAATTTTCATAAATATCTAGCTCTCATGGTTTGCATACATCCGTAATTAGAGAACAAGATGTACTGTAAATCTCAACTGTACTTCTTCTAATTATTCAAGTGAAACTTTCCATGGTGCGTTGTGTAGGCCAAATAGTATGCTTTCAGGTACTGGTACATCTGTTCCAATGTAGCCAACAAGAGGGAAATTAAAGAGGGAAATGGGATATTTTGCGAATTTTCCCCTATAATAGGAATTAAAATTTTCTATGGTTGGAAACACTGCTACCAGACAGAAGCAAACGGTCTTAAAATAAACTTTGATACACCACTAACATATCCTACAAGTATAATGTCGATATCTAAGAAACGAAGCTTGTAACTTAAAAAAATAGATTATGGTAAAGAGAAAAGTAAAATAAAAAAATTATCAAGGTTTAGAACCTAAATTCGAATTTTTCGCGCGCCTCCTAATTATCCAATTGTAACAATCAGTACTTGCTTTTGTTCAGTAAGGACTGATGTTCGACTGGGGCAAGTTGATTTGCGTTCGTATGTATAGGTATGGATTTATAAACATAAATTTCGAACATTTCTAATTTTTGTACCCAGAAATAGGGAAATTTTAGTTACCGTAGTTGGCAACACTGATCGCGGGATGGTCCAACTGGTCTGAATAATCTCTAAAACGAATGAAGCTGTAGGGAAAAAAGAATAAAAGAAAATTGGAAATTCGACAATTCTCGAAATTTTGATTTTGGGCTCAAATTTGAGAGGGAAATTCGACACTTACGAAAAAATTACCATCAAGATAAACTATGGTCTAATTACTCATATTTGAAATAGAAAAAAGAATATTCTGATATCTTAATTAGTGTTCACACAGGGGAGGACTAACTAAGTGGCCCCACCGTTGGGGCCACTTCGGCCTCCCTGTCTCGAAAGGGTTAAGGCGGATTTTCATACAAGCGTCCGTTACGTTCTTTGCTTGCGATGTGGCTGAATAGCCAATTGAGAAGTTGTTTAAGTACGGTCTTACGTGTAACAACTTTCTATTGGCTACACAGAAATTGCAAGCAACGAACGTTTGGATGAAAATCCGCCCTTAATGGGGACGTCAGCAACGAGGCTATTTGCCCCCGTCACGAACCTTGTAAAATGAAATTAAATCTTTGAGGTTTATGTCCCACAGTTATGCCGGTTAGGCTAAAGAAGATGGTGATTATGTGAAATGAATGAAATGGTGGAATGAAGAAAGTGTGAGGAAACCTTGTGTTCATGACAATGAGAGCAAAGTAAATGTACACGACGAGAAGTGTTACTACTTTACTTATTGAGTTATTTTCTTATATTGACTTCTTGGAATAACGTGTCTACCGGGAAGTTTGAAATGCTGTATGTCTGAGTAAAAGGGTAATTTGTGCAGTGGCGGATCCAGGACGGACTTCTGGGGAGGGGTTGTAATACTGCTACTTAGAGCTACTTTTAAGAGTTCCAAATTCTAGGATGGCTTCTATTTATATATATAAAATAAGAAAGTTTCTTCTTCTGAGGAGGGGCGATTGCACCCTAGATCCGCCCTTGGTGTAGTGCTGGAATTTTTAAAAAATCCTGTTCTCCACTGATGTAAAAAATACTCTAAAAACATCCTGTTCTGATGTAAAAAATACTCTTTTTCGTAGAATCCATTTTTACTCTGATGAATTCATTAGCCACATCTTCCTGTTTTTGCTTTTTTGCAAAATATTCGGAACGGGATGATTACTTTTATAAGCACAAGAAGCAGGTGGCCGTCACTTTAAGGAGTATAGGTTTCATTGTCAGGATTAGGAATAGGCAAAACCGGTTTTTGTATAAACCGAAAAACTGACATTTCGGTTTTCTCTAAAACCAATTCGTTTTTCTCTGAAACCGGTTTTTGATAGAAAACCGAACCAGTTTTCAAAAAAAGTTAATAGAAGAGCTGAGAAAGAGTTCTGCTATTCAATTAGAAAGAGGAGATCTCTAAGTTCAATTTGAACAGAAAGATTTATTAACAGCTAATAGATTCCTTGTTTACAAAGATGCAAAAAGTTGTATAGTGTGTGGTTGCCGGCTCTTTTAATTAAAAGGCTTATGAAGTAATATCCGGAATTAAATGATCAGAGGACCCTCACAACAAGTGAAAATTTCACCGTAGCTAACAGCAGGAATACGCTTCCTCTTTACTCTCTCAAAAATGCTGGTAAACAACATGCAGGGGAAAGTTAACAACTAATGGCATGCGACTATAAACCAAGTGGATGATCAAAAACATTCGAATTAAAATCATAATATTTATTAGGCTGAGGAAGTCAATATTTAATTATACAATTTAAAAACTATATTGCAATGTAAAAGTAGTTTAGTAAATATTTGTCCAAAATATTCGTCCACTGATTCTACTAAAGTGATACTTATGATTGTCCAGCCATGTAGCGCGTGTTTTCCCTTACTTCTTTCTTCACTACGAGCTCACTACTTGGTCCTCCAACGATGAATTTCAAGTTGCCACCTGCTCCTGCCGCCGTCTAGTTCAAAGTGGATGAGTCTTTCCCGATGCTTGAAGAGTATATAGCTGCTTCGTAGGCTCGCCGATTGGACAGCAGTGTTGCCAACCTGTAGGGTGAGGTCACCTTGAAAGTTCTGTGGGAGTGGACTACCTCAAGTGGAATAAAATATCCCCTCACGGGATACCAATTTTGCTACCCTATCCACAGCTCAGACGAATATATTGTGGAAAAGCCAGAATTTGGAACCAACTTACAATGTGAATACAACTTCCAGTCCTATCACCATTCTTTCTTCGTAGCACTATCGCTGTAGTAAATTTAGGATCTGTTGTAGAAAAAGACGATTGAAAATGATGATTGACGAATGATCCCGGATGGTTCCACCCACCTTATTTATTTTAAAAAAATCTTAACCTTGACTTTACCTTCAGTTTTATTCGTTAACCACCAAAGATTGAATCTTAGCATGCGGAGCCATGATTTATCTCGCCAATCTTGGTTCACTTCAGTTTTGTTTTGGTCAAGGTGACCAGACGTCCCGTTTTAGCCGGGACAGTCCCTTATTTTCAACTGTTGTCCCGTTTTTTTCTGATTCTCAAACGGGACGCCTAAATGTCCCGTTTTTAAGCAAACATGAACCAGGTGTCCCGTAATTATTATTCAAAATATAAATGGCCAATGCTAATTCTACACTCTTCCGTACCAACACTCATTGGGAAGGTTCAGCCGTGCCTAGAACTTCTGAATATTCAAATAAGAATTGGGTGTTCTGTGCTTCAAGTGGAAATTGAGTGGTAATTCTGAGTGTTGAAGTAGTTAAAAGTATTGTTGGGTAGTGCTTAAGTTAGAGACGCTGTGTTATCATTCTTACTTGTGTATTTTGTAAATTGAAAACACTGCTGAGACCCAAAATGCAATGTGGAAGTCACCCCACCCCCCGTCGCCGATTCGTATGCGTCCAGTTTCTGAAAGTAAAAAAGTTCTGGTCACCTTGGTTTTGGTTTTTGCATGTTACAACTTAATGTTTTCTTTAAACACAGCTGCATCGGATAAACTCATAAACTCAATCGCCTACTATTAAAAAAAAAGTTTTTATTCTTGTTATTAATTTAACAACAAAGTTGTTATTATTTTTCCTTCCTTCTGGCGGATTTGTGGCACAAGGAAACTGGGAATTGAAAGTGCCATCAGTTTCGGAAGAGTTAAATAAGCAATTGTTTTCTCTGTGTTTTAGGTGGTGGTTTTGCTATAGCCGAAGGTATTAAGCTCTCTGGGTTAAATAGTACAATTGGAGAGGCACTGCAAGAGCTAAAAAGTCTGAATAAGAACGCCGTTCTTATCCTTGTGTGTCTCGCAAGTGCTTGTATGACTCAGTTAACAAGTAACATGACGATTGCCATATTGATTCTGCCGGTGCTACAGGAGTTGGTAAGTTGTCACAAAAATAGTGGAATTAAGGGATGGTTTCTAAGTGTGATTAGCGTCGTACCAAGAGGTAGACTAACTTCGTGTTGCGTTAGACTAACGTCCATATTTAGAAATATAGAGCGGTATTTAGAGATCGTTCGTTAATCAAACGTTAGTAACACGATTAGTTAGTGTCTTATTAGCTCGGTAGCAGTTTTTTTTTTTTTTTTTTTTTTTTTTTTTTTTTTTTTTTTGTATTCAGAATCTGTTTCGAGTTCAGCTAATCAGTAGATTTTGGTATGATTAATTAACATAATGCAATACCTCGAGTAAGAAAAATAAATGTGGCAACTACGGAAATCTAGACGTGTGCATGGGTATTCTGTAAAAATGAAAATATTTGAAATACGAAATTCGATATGTTTTCTTTGTGGTTTGATATGAAAACAGTTTAAAAATAATTACAAAACCGAATTATAATTAACGTATTCATTTCTGAGGGATGTATTTATAACAGGAATAAGTAGAAGTCAATTAATATTAGTGACAATAGAAGAATTATATTCTAATTATAAGGGAAGATAATTTATCGATCAGTTCTATGTATGGGGACGCGGCACGCATTTTCACCGATCCCAAGAGGTTCATCCAATACATGGCTGAAGTAACACTCTTATTGGTCACGTTCCGATAACGTCACAAAGTTTTAAGTTCCACCTGCTCCTGTGCTTCTTGTTTTCGTTTCTGTGTCTGCGTGTTTTAAACGAGAGAATGAAGATTATCAATATTGGGCCTTATGCAGAGTCGTTTTGACGTCTGATTAATGACCTACTACGGGTTTGATTAACGGATTGTTATCAAAAGTGTATTCAGAGTCTCTGATTAGGACGTAGTAGTTGACGAAATTAATTACATGTGACTAATTAATCTAGAGCAGAGTGTCCCCTTTTAGCCACGTTTTAGCTTGTGCGACACGTTTCGTATTTCGTATTTCTTGTATTTTCATGTTTGCAGAGAACGCATGCGCACATCTTCTTTTCCGTTGTTGCCACATTTATTTTTCTCACCCGATGCATTGAGGTTATATTAGTTAATCATACCCAAATCAGTTTTTTAGTTGTAGTAGACTCTGAATACCAAAAAGTACACCTTCCTTATTAAAGTTCTAATATGCCACTAACTAGTCCGTGACTAACGCTTCATTAACGAATTCTCTCTGAATACGGCCCATTATTACTTGTAAAATACAATCTATATATATAAAAGAGAACGCACAAATCCTTTGTTCCCTCATCACGCTAATACGGCTGAACCAATTTCTTTCATTTTTGGGGGGTTATTAGGATTTGGACCCTAGATGGTTTTTATCATATCACTTTAATTTTTAATTACCAGTGTCTTGAGATAATTGACCATTCAAGTGTCCATAACGTACAAATCCTTTGTTAGTTCATCATAGGTAAAAATAAACGTATTTATATGCAACCCGCATGACCGTGTCACTCGGCGGGTTAACATAAATGACAGGCGATATAATGTTAACATTTACTGCAATCTACTATGGTTTTTATCATATCACTTGAAAGCGAAAAAGTAAAAATTATCTAAGTAACAAAGTTTATTGCGTTCAGGGGTGACCGCAGCGAAGCGGGGCGGGTTAACATAAATGACAGGCGATATAATGTTAACATTTACTGCAATCTTCTATGGTTTTTATCATATCACTTGAAAGCGAAAAAGTAAAAATTATCTAAGTAACAACGTTTATTGCGTTCCGGGGTGACCGCAGCGAAGCGGGGTGAACGCTGCTAGTTCATTATAATTCATATTCACTTTTTACGCGGTACAAATATATTATCCTTAAATATGTCTTCATCCAAATAAAAGTTTAAAAACAAACACACTACACATGAATGTTATTACGGTTTTACAATTTTAACATTTTCATTAGACCATATATTAGCTGCTTGTGCTCACAATGAATACTGGCTTTTCCAAAAATCGTACACTTTGTAATGCAACATCTTCTTTTGATTTCAAATTTACGTACAGAACTTACGCTCCACTCACTTGATGAACATCTTGTCAAATTAAAAACATCTTGCTCTTGTTACTTTTACCATGCACAAAAATGTTTAGAAATATTTCGCGGCAAATAGCGTTGTAGGCCTAGTGTCGTTATAGGTGAGCCATGCTCGGTTCAATTGCACGAGAAATGCCCATCAACTTGAGCTAGTTGGCCATTATTAGGTAGCATTGTTTATGAACCACATAAGGATACCAACTGGAGCATACAATGTAAATTGCATTATATTTTGTTGGAGTTTAGCGTACCTTTCAACAGCAAGGTTATAATCAAAAATGGATGTACTGTTTCACGTGAAATCCGAACCACACGAGAGAATCGAATCTGGATCTCACGGGCCGAAGACGCGTACGTTAACGATATAATCATGACATAGTTCCAGACAATGTAAAGCCATCCCTGATTTCTATAGAATGAATATACTAGGTCAACTTTACATTGCTTTAAATTTTAAACCAGTAGTTCCCAAGGGCTCGCCTCCTGGAGGGAACTTGAAGAACAAGCGACTGTATCACAAGCTAACGACAGAAATAAACTATAAAATTATCAATAAACTTAACAAATATAAACAGATGAAAACATGGTGAGTGGTTTAAGATTTGGAGTCCCATTCAGTAGGAAAGCTATGTGGAACGTGAAGTTACAACTTAAGAGTCCCTATTACTGCGAAATTAAAATACCGCTAATTTTACAGTAATTATGTGATATCTTCAAATAGATAAAAGATAATCGAAAAGTGGATCAAGACCTCCCTAGACGATGTTATTTTGCATGATGTACCGTTATCACGAGTCACCTAGTAGTTTAAGTTTTCCGTTTGCAGTTATTTAGAAACGCGAAAATAAATGCCGATTTTCTAAATGTCTGGGAATCGAAAGCAGATAAATGAGTCATGATAACGATATCTCACGCTAAATAATATTGTCTAGGGAGGTCTTGTTCCACTTTTCGATGCTCTTTTATTTATTTGAAGATATCACATAATTACTGTAAAATTAGCGGTATTTTAAATTCGCAGTGATGAGGCCTCTTAACGTGAAATCCGAAAATCATAACTTCTCACCGGGAATCAATTTCAGGTCTTCAACACCTAAGAAGTCTATGCTAATCATATAGTCAATTACATTATCGTTATTATTATTATTATTATTATTATTATTATTATTATTATTATTATTATTCAGGATTATAGATTTCAATGCTGAGTCTAAATAATAGATGAATCAGACAAAAAAAAGTACATATCATTGTCAATGAGCGGAATGAGGTCAGCGAGAAGTATACGGGGTTTAAGAAGGAGGCGCCAGGTAAACACAGTTGGGAACTACTGCTTTAAACATTATCACTTAAATGTTATAACCTCCTGCTTATGCTTCCTGCTTCGCCCTGCCCTGGTGCGGATTTGATCCAAACCTAGCTTGTAGAGAGACTGAAGTGTATTTTACGCATTTGATTATATAATTGCATCGAAAACGCCTACCAATAAAGGCACGACAATAACATTTGGTACAAAATACTTCTACACGTCGAATGCGTGTAAGAACTACAGGACTTTATTTTATTTTATTTTTAATTAGCTTTATACGAAACTCGTAATCTGTAAATAGGCCTATTCTATCGGCGGATTTTCATTGTGCTGCGAATGCTTTCAACAAAGGATTTGTTTCATAATTCACTGGAAAGTGTAGGCACCTATATAGCACAGGGAGTTGGGTTAAGAGCAAGGATAATAGATCTGAAATCACACGCCTTAAAACACTGCAGACAATTGTATGTTGCAATTGCTGCAGGTTTTGAAATTGGGGTGCCAAAAGCTGGAGATTTACAGAAAAGATGTAGTAATTTAGATTAAATTTTCGATTTGAATTTAGCGTCCCTTCCAGCAGGAGCTATATGTGGAGTTACAGCTTAACATTAGACCGAAACTGCATGAGCTTCTGCCGTGAATCAAACCCGGCCCCCATGCGCCAAAGGTGAGTACGCTATCCACATACCCATGAGGAGGCTCTGTGTAGAAACGAAGAGCATCTTTAAGGAACTAGCTATGTACAAACAGTTTCCATCAGTTTATATTTATTAAGTGTTTAATTACTTAAAAATTTCCAATGGGAGCCTAAGAAAGAGAAAATATCAAATACTTAACACCCATTAAGTTTATTGATAATTTTATAGTTTATTTCTGTTAGTGGCGTATTCGGGGGGGGGTGGATATCGGGCTCAAGCTAACCGAAATAATTTTATTATATGAAAACTTCATTAAAATTTATCGGCACCCAAAAGGAAAAATGTAAGTGCTTATTCACGTGTTGTCAGGCCCGTATCCAGGGGGTCTAGGGGGTGCCGAGCCCCCCTAAATTTTCGATGGCCCACCTAAAATTTTTACGGTAGGCTTGCAAATGAATTATAATACGATGATAAACTATAGTATGGTTGGATCGCCCCCCCCTAATTTCAGCCCCCCCCTACATTTTTGGGCTGGCTACCGGCCTGCGTGTTCTGCATAGCCTCGCCCGAGGCAAAATCCTAAATACGCGCTGATTTCTGTTGTTAGCTTGTAATACCCTCGCTTGTTCTTTAAGTCACCTCCAGGAGGCGAGCCCTTGGGAACTACTTGTTTAAAGTTTAAGGCGATGTGTAAAGTTGACCCTGGTATATTCACTCTAAAGAAAAACAGGGATAACTTTACATTGTCTGGAACTATGTCGTGGCTATATCGTTAACGTACGCGTCTTCGGCCCGTGAGATCCGAATTCGATTCCCGGCGCAATCTCATGTGGTTCGGATTCCACATGAAACAGTGAAACAGTAGGGCTACATCTATGTTTGATTTACAACCTTGGTGTTGAAAGGGAGGCTAAACTCCAACGAAATATAATGCAATTTACATTGTATGCTCCAGTTGGTATCCTTATGTGCTTCATAAAGAAATGGCCATCTAGCTCAAGTTGATGGGCATTTCTCGTGCAATTGAACAGAGCATTGCTTGTCTATAACGACACTACAACACTAGTGCCGCAAAATACTTCTAAACCAGATCTATTTTTGGATGAACATGAAGAACTTGAGCGTGTAGTAGAAAGTTAATTTGAGAAACATTTTGTATATGGTATAAGTAACAAGACCAAGATGTTTTTAATTTTGCATCATCAAGTGAGTTTAACCCAAGTTCTGTATGTAAATTTCAAATCAAAAGGTGTTGCTTCTCAAAGTGCACAATTTCTGCAAAAGCCAGTGTATTCATTGTGATCACCATCAGTTAAAATGTGATCTAATGAAAATGTTAAAATTTTAGACAATAATAACATTCATGCGTAGTACATTTTTTAAAACTTTTATTTGGACGAAGACACATTTAAGGATAATATATTTTTGCCGCGTAAAAACTGAACATAAATCAAGATTTTTAATGCACTGTATTTCAAAAGTAATAATATTGATAATCTCCTTTCTATTTTTTTTAATACACACACACGGAAACAAAAGTAACAACCATAGTAGCAGGTGGAACTTGAAACTTTATGACGTCATCGGAAAGTGGCCAATAAGAGTGCTAATTCAGCCGGGGAACGGACAGAATGGTAGGAGGACAAAATGGCAGGCGGACGAAATGGCAGAGGACGAAATGCCAGGAGAACATAAAGGGAGAAAGTATAATTTGAATTTTCGGTTCTTTTTTTTGGGGGGGGGGGAGATCCAACCATATTATAGTTCATCACCATATTATAGTTCATTTGTAAGCCTACCGTGAAAATTTTAGGGGGCTGCAAAAATTTAGGGGGCCCGGCCCCCTAGACCCCTTGGATACGGGCCTGCCTGGTATGTAATTAGTCATTCTTACGACTGCAAAGTGTATTTATAGTCTATATTATGATATATTTTGTTATATAAAATTAAGGACTATGGTTTAGTCATTCTGAGCGCAGAGGATTTTTACTAGTGCTGTCGTTTTTGAAAAAACTGAAAACCGCTTTTGAAAACCGCATTTGTGTTTCGATTTCCAAAGCCGCATTTGCGGTTTCGGTTTTCAGAAAACCGGTTTTCTCAAAAACCGAAAACCACAAATGTCACAAAAATCGACAGCACTTGTTTTTAGTGTATTCTAGGATATGTGTTATAGAATGTTTAAGACACTATAAGTATCTCATTCTTGCGACTGCAAAGTATGTTTATAGTCTATGTTACAATATATCCTATCCTAACTATATGTAAAACTACATGAGCTGACATAAATTATTGAGCAGTTCCTTTAGGGCTACAATGATCAAATTTGGCAAGATTGTAGGTTTCCGGAACTCACCCACAGGAAAATTGCCAATAGTGAATATTTTTAATTTGTAGGGGGTCTAAAGAGGGAATGAAGAATTTTCCCATGTTGTTTAAACGGACGTTTTCTTGGGATACAAAATCTTATCTTTTAGATAGTTGAAATAGGAAAAGAAACGATAGAATTATGGGTTTAAGAGATGTAAGGCAGTAGGCCGAATAAAGACAGTGTGTGGGGCGAAGCCCCCGAATGGGCAGATTCAGGAAATACGAAGAGCAAGTTCACGAAATTCATTGTTGATGCAAAAGTCGATAGATAAGAAATGCGAAGCCATAGACCGAGCAGATCTGGGGGTTTGGGGGCAGAGCCCTCAGCTAGCCAAAGGCTAGTTTTGTTATATAAAATTAGTGATGATGTAAGTAATTGGTCATTCTGACGACTGCAGAGTGTTCCTTATAGTCTGTTGTACGATGTCCGTTATTATTGAGAATTAAGAAACATGTACGTAATTAGTCATTCTTACAACTACAAGCTGATTTTAAGAATATGTTATAGGAAATTAGAAAAAAATCTTTGTCATTCCTGTAGCTGTAAAGGAATTTTATAGGTTTGTACTATGATATGTATTAGTATTGAAGAATAGTGACCATTCTTTCAGTTTTGTACTTACCTTGTTTGCTTTCGATCTATATTTTCTTGTAGTTAGAGTTGTTATAAGACCAAGATATCAATTGGAAGATGGTTACAAAGAAATAAATTTTTAAAAAAGATTTGTTGTTAAGTTTCAAGTTAAGTTTGGATAACTGATATTTACCCTCTTTTACGCTCTGTGTTCAATTTAGCCGTATTTATGCTTTGGACATTCGAAGCAGAAATGACTAAATCGAGAACTGTTATCTACTAGCAAACACAATAGGTGAAACCTAAATATACGAGCCCTAGGAGTTACAATTTTTGCCAAATTAACTTCCTGTCATTTTGTCCTTCTGCCATTTCGTCCTCCTGCCATTTCGTCCGCTGCCATTTTGTCCTGCCATTCCGTCCGTTACCATTTTGTCCTCCTGCCTTTATTTCTTGCCATTATGTCCCCTGCCATTTTGTCCTCCTGCCATTCTGTCCTAGATTCAATTCAGCCATGTATAGACTAAAATCGAGGCTGCCGAGAAAGACCTCGCCAGCCTCGACTAAAATAGTGTGACGTCATATCCTCTTCGTTGCCATGGTGATCGCCATTTTATTTTCTAAACAACAAGTAGCTTAAATACCTAAGAGATCTAAATGCAAAACGAAAATAATGATGAAATATTTCTGAATTGCGAACATTACACTGAATGAAATATTTATGTTTCTTTTTAAATATTTCTAATCAATAAAACTAAAAAAACAGAGATATAGAAAAAGAAAGAGAAAACAAAAGTACTCATCTTGTTCATAATCAGATATTAACCTTAAATAATTTTGGAAAATTTTTGATTCATTAATATAAGTTTCATAACATTGCATACGTGGACAGGATTAATGTTTAACAGTTGTTTAGAATATATGCTGAACCAATTGGTTGTTTTCTTATTATACTGTTTCTATTTTTAAAAAAGTTGATAGGGAATATAAGAAAAGATCTTACCTATATCCACTGATGGTCCGGATTGAAAATTTCCAAAGGCTTTTTTTTTGGGGGGGGAGGGTAATATTGTTGTAGGCCTTAATATTGTGCACTCCCATGATGAAGAGTGGACATAAGAAACGTAAATGTCCCAATAGAATTAACATTGATCTAAAAGATATTTTTTCTTTTTAAAAAAATCGTATATTTTTAATTTTCTTTGTGCCGACAGTTTGTCAATCTGCACGTTAGGGAGTTTATATTGTGTATAATTGCTTCTTAAGGTGAATTACATGATAACGACGTTTAGATTAATTATTTGATTTCTACCTTATCATTTAGAGATTTAGTGCTTTTAGAAATAAGTTCCTTAGATATTAGTCTTTCTTTATGAATTTTCTTGATTTTACTCGTAGTTCCCTAAACGCATTTCCATATTCTAAATCTGTACCCTTTGTCACCAACTTTATTAGTTGTTAAAATATTTTATAATTGTAAATAAATTTACAGCTACTGTCCCTATTTGTACTAGACTTTAAAATACACCATTCGCTTCACGCGTTTGTATAGAAAAAACATGGCGATCACCATGGTAACGGAGAGGAAATGACGACATCACTATTTCAGTCTATTGGATGAACCTCTTGGGAACGGTGTTAATGCACGCGGCACTAGTCCTAAACGGCACACGACCTAAAAATTATTTCGCGGCACAAGTCCTAAACGGCACTAGTTCTAAACGGCATAAGACCTAAACGGCACAAGACCTAAAAATCATTTCGCGGCACAATTCTTAAAAGGCACTAGTCCTAAACAGCATTGGACCTAATAATCCCTTGTGGCGCTACATCGCATCCGTGCCAAGAATACTGTCAATCTATTAGTCAAAGTTTTAGATACACTGTTTAATATTACAGATTCAGATCCTAGCTTACAAGGAAGGGTCATGCAGTGGCTCCCCTGAGATCCGAACGAGACAATTGTGTTTGCATTTGGTGTGTTATAACTAGGTGAATAACCAAGTTATACGTGCCACCGGGCGGAATATCGTGAGTTACAACATATTTTGTAATGTAAAAGCTACAAAGCTGGCAGAATAGTTTGAACCGAGTCATTTGTTCGGAAACGGTTGGGTAAATGGAAAACTCGGACAACACATATCCCACCATTTTCAAGGACACACATTTTCGATAAAAAAGTTTGCCCCAGGGTCCTCGCAGGGTCCCAGACAGGGTCCAACTCAAAATTTTCAATGGCAAGGGGGTTAAGTAGCACATCGTTTGAAAGCTGTTGTAAAATGAAAGAAAATGCAACAAGTCACGACTCTTTACGACAACCCTGTGAAAAATGGCGACGGGTCAAAGTGTAAACAAAAACTTAATTGAAAAATCCATGTTCTCCCCTATAAATCGGAAACGGTGAGACAAATGTGAAAGCAGGAAAGGAAGTGTGGCATTACTTTCAAAGTACAACGATTTAAGTGAAAACGTCTTGTCCCAGGGTCTCCAACAGGATCCCAGGTAGGGTCCAACTAAAAAGTTTCAAATGGCAAGAGGGGTAAAGTATCTCATCGTTTGCAAGATCTTGTTAGATGAAAGTAGATGGAGCAAGTCTCGACTTTCTACGACAACCCTTCCAAAATTGTGAGTAGTAGAAAATGGATCGATTTGGCTCATACTAGGCCAACATCGCTCAACTCAGGAGCCCCTGGGAAATTGAGCACCTTACACCGTGAACCCACGGTCTTTTACGACCTATATTTTAGGGGTGAATTTGTTCCCTTTTATGAGCACTTTTTAGGGGGTGTACTCGTTCCCTTTTATGATCACATTTTAAGGGGTGGACTCGTTCCCTTTTATCAGCATATTTTTCAACCCCTACGAACACATAGCAGAACATCACACTACGTAACATAACAGAAGATCAGATAACAGATAAGAATATGAAACAGATAAGAATATGAAACATATGAAACGAACACATAGCAGAACATCAGACTACGTAACATAACAGAAGATCAGATAACAGATAAGAATATGAAACGTATTCATTCTCTTTTATGAGCACTTTTTAGGGGTGTATTCATTCTCTTTTATGAGCATATTTTCCAACCCCTATTTTAACATAGCAGTAATTACGAACACATAGAAGAGCAGATAACACATAAGAGTACGTAACATAATAAGGGTGTTCTCGTTCCCTTTTACGAGCACATTTTAGGGGTGTATTCGTTCTCTTTTATGATTACTTTTTCAACCCTTAGTAGAGACTACGAACACACAGCAGAGCATAAGACTACGAACACAGCACAGCTAATAACACATAAGAGTACGTAACATAACAAGGGTGTACTCGTTCCCTTTTATGAGCACATTTTAGGGGTGTATTCGTTCTCTTTTATGATTACTTTTTCAACCCCTAGTAGAGACTACGAACACACAGCAGAGCATAAGACTACGAACACAGCACAGCTAATAACACATAAGAGTACGTAACATAACAAGGGTGTACTCGTTCTCTTTTATGAACACATTTTAAGGGGTGAACTCGTTCCCTTTTATGAGCATATTTTTCAACCCCTATTTTAACATAGCAGAACATCAGACTACGTAACATAACGAACATACAGCAGAGCTGATAACACATAAGACTCGTTCTCTTTTATGAACACTTTTTCCGGGGTAACTCGTTCTCTTTTATGAGCACATTTTAAGGGTGAGCTCGTTTCCTTTTAGCATATTTTCCAACCCCTATTTTAACATAGCAGAACATAACGAACATAACAGAACTAGTAAAAGAGTATGACTTATTTTTCAACCTTTAATTGAACATAGCGCATCAGACAGAGACTACAAAACATAGTGAAGATTAAAGGGTGAACTCTTTCCCTTTTATGAGCACTTTTTCAACCCTATTTTAACATAGCAGATAATACATAAGACTACGTACTTTTTCCACCCCTTATTTTACCATAGCAGAGAATACATGGAGACCACGATCACATAGTAGAGCAGATAATCTTTTAGAGGTGAACTCGTATGATCACTTTTCCACCCCTATTTTTACCATGGCAGATAATACATAAGACTACGTAACATAGCAGGGGTGTACTCGTTCCAACTCCTATTTTAACATAGACAATGAGCACATTATAGCAAAGATTACTGAACCGTCCACCCACGGTCTACAGATAGTCATTCTCTTTGATGGTCACTTTTCCACCCTTATTTGAACGTAGCAAATTCATTCCACCCCTAATTGAACATAGTCCATTTTAAGGGTGTATTCATTCTCTTTTATGAGCATCGTTTCCAACCCCTAATCGAACACAGCAACAAACTAGAGAATAATGGGGATGTACTTGTTTCCTTTTTAACCCCTATTTCCCACAGATTCTACGAACATAGGAGATTACATAGCAAAGAATTCTTTTTACCTGGGTCTTATAGTTTATGTGGGATACGCCCTTTCTATGACAATTTTAACCGATTTGGATGAAACTCGGCATATGGGGGTTTCCGGACATGCTAATTACGAATATCATATTTATTTTTACCTGGGTCTTATAGTTTATGTGGGATACGCCCATTGTATGATAATTTAACCGATTTGGATGAAACTCGGTATATGGGGGTTTTCGGACATGCTGATCACGAATATCATATTTATTTTTACCTGGGTCTTATAGTTTATGTGGGATACGCCCTTTGTATGACACTTAAAACCCAATTACTCGTAAACGAAGCAACATATTGAGGTGGTGTTTCCACATTTAGTAATAGTTCACCAACTACCACAAGTTCCAAAAATAATGAACATCGAGGTCAAAGGTCAAAATACTTAAAACCTAATAACTCGAAAACGGATCCACGTATTGAGGTGGTGTTTCCAAATCGAGTAATAGGTCATCAACTACTACAAGTTTCAAAAATAATTACCATCGAGGTCAAAGGTTAAAATACTTAAAACCTAATAACTCGGAAACGAAGCAACGTATTGAGGTGCTGTTTCCAAATCTAGTAATAGGTCATCAACTAGTACATGTTAAAAAAAGTACTGACCATCGAGGTCAAAGGTAAATCTCTTAAATGGAGCAACGTATTGAGGTGCTGTTTCCAAATCTAGTAATAGGTCATCAACTACTACAAGTTTCAAAAAATAATGGTCATCGAGGTCAAAGGTCAATCTCGTAAATGAAACCATATATTGACATAACGTTTCCTCATTTAGTAAATTTGTGTGATCTATTCAATTTTGTACAAAGCAGAAAAAGAGTGAAGAAGGAATAAATTTAAGTGGCTTATTTACTTTTGTATTAATGAGAAAGAAATCAAAGGAACACAATTTTAACTAGCGCAGAATTTCTGTACCTTTTTGGGCTATTCAAATGGATTAACAAGAAAGAAAGCAAAGATATGCCATATTAGCTAGCTGAGAATTATATGTCATCTTGTATTATTTAAACAAAACGAAGGGCTAAATTTGAGAAAGTGAACATGGACCATTTTACTCAAATTTGGATAGAGTATTTATCTTTGTATGAACAAAAAAATTAAGAAGGTTCAATATTTCTATACAATTTTGTACTACCCAAATAAACGAAATTTTATTTTTGTACCAATCACAAGAAAATCAAAGAAGAGTCATTTTAACTAGCTCAGCATTTTATACCTTTTTGTGCTGTTCAAATAATAGAGGGACCAAATTTCAGTGGTCTATTTCATTTTTGTACCAATCAGAAGAAAAGCAAAGATATGCCATTTTAACTATTTAAACAAACGAAAAGATAAATTTGAATGACCTATTCAATTTTGTACCAACGAGAAATGCCATTTTCTACTACTCAAATAAACAAAAAAACCGAAGAAGGTTCATTTTAACTAACTCAGACTTTTATACCATTTTGTACTACTCCAATAAACGAAGGAATAGAATATTTAGAAAAAGAAGTGAAGATTAGGTGGATTATTTTCTTTTGTACCAACTGGAAAAGAGAAGAAGAGCCACTTTAACTAGCTCAGAATTTATGTAACTTTCGAACTACTATTTTTGTATCAATCAGAATAACCCGAAGAAGGATCATTTTAACAAGTTCATAATTCCTGTAACAAGTTCATAATGTTCTACTTTTTATACCAACGAGAAAAAAATGAACTAGCTGAATATACGAAATAATAAATTTAAGTGACCTATTCAATTTTGTACCAATGAGAAATGGAATTTTAACTGGCTCAGAAAAAGGCGAAGAAGGACTATTTTATATAATTTTATTACTCAAATAAACAATAGAGTATTTAGTTTTGTACCACCGAGAAAAAAAAAGAAATTGCACCATTTTGGAGTATTCAAATAAACAAAGGAATAAATTTGAGTGACTTATAATTTGTGTCAACTCTAAAATCAATTAAACGAAGTAATGCATTTGAGTAAGCTATTTAATTTGAAAAACCGAAGTTGAGTATTTTATACCATTTTGTATTATTTCAACAAACAAAGGAATAAGCAGAAAAGGATCATTTTAAATCATTTTAAACTAGTCTAATAAACGAAGGCATAAATATGAGTGAGCTATTTAATTTTGTAGCAACCAAAGGATCATTTTAACTAGCTGAGTATTTTCACGAAAGAACAAAATTGTACTAATCAAAAAAAGGCGAAGAAGACCCATTTTAACTAACTGAGAATTTCTGTACCTTTTTGTACTATTTAAACAAACGATGGGATAAATTTGTGTGGCCTGTTTTTTGTACTAACCAGAAAAATCGAAGAAGGTCCAATTTAGCTAACTCAGAATTTATATACCTTTATACTAGCCCAATGAACGAAAGAACAAATTTGGGTGTTCTACTTTTTTATACCAAACAAAGAAGAACCATTTTAACTTGCTGAGTATTTTATACCATTTTGTATTACTCAAATAAACGAAAGAATAAAATTGTACTAACCAGAAAAAGCGAAAAAAGACCTTTTTAACTAGCGCAGAATTAATTTGGATGGAGTAACAAGAAAGAAAGCAAAGATATGCCATATTAACTATTTAAATAAACGAAGGGATAAATTTAAGTGATCTATTCCATTTTGTACCAAGGAGAAATGCCATTTTATCTACCTTAGAATTTCTAGTGCATGTTGTATTATTTAAACAAAACGAAGGGCTAAATTTGAGAAAGCGAACATGAACTATTTTACTCAAATTTGGATGGAGTATTTAGCTTTGTATGAACCAGAAAAAAAGTGAAGAAGGACCATTTTAACTAACTCAGATCTTTATACCATTTTGTACTACTCCAATAAACGAAATTTTATTTTTGTATCAATCAGAAGAAAATCAAAGAAGAGTCATTTTAACTAGCCAAGCAGAAAAAAAGGAAAGAATTAACACTTTGTACTAACCAGAAAACGAGAAGAAGAATCAGCATTCTATACTTTTTGTGCCATTTATTGGGGTGTCCTATTTTCTTTTGTACCAACGAGAACCATTTTTAACTGGCTTAGAATTTTATGCCTTTTTGTAAAATTTGTATCAAACCGAAAAAAGCAAGGAAATACCATTTTAAATAGCTCAGCATGTTACAGCTTTTTGTGTTTTTGGTCTACCCAATTTCTTGACCATGTTGTACTATTTAAACAAACAAAGGAATAAATTTGTGTGACCTATTCACTTTTGTAACAATCAGAAAAAGGAAAGAATAAATTTGAGTGGCTTAAGCAAAGAAGGTCAATTTATACCTTTTTGTGCTATTAAATTTGAGTGACCTATTGAAGAATGAATAAATTTTGTTTGCAATTCTGAGCTTTTCTTCTGATTGTTACAAAAAATGAAATAGACCACCCAAATTTATTAGAGTAATACAAAATGGTATAATGGGCCTTCGTGGTTAGTACAAAACTAAAAAGGGGCTTTTTCTGCTTGCTATAAAAGTGAATAGGTCACACAAATTTATTCATTCGTTTGTTTGAGTAGCAGAATATGGTCTTTCTTTGTTTTTCTCTGGTTTGTACAAAATGTGCATAAATAGACCTCCGTTTTTTTAATTGCAAACAAAATTTATTCATTCTTCAATAGGTCACTCAAATTTAATAGCACAAAAAGGTATAAATTGACCTTCTTTGCTTAAGCCATTCAAATTTATTCTTTCCTTTTTCTGATTGTTACAAAAGTGAATAGGTCACACAAATTTATTCCTTTGTTTGTTTAAATAGTGCAACATGGTCAAGAAATTGGGTAGACCAAAAACACAAAAAGCTGTAATATGCTGAGCTATTAAAAATGGTATTTCCTTGCTTTTTTCGGTTTGATACAAATTTTACAAAAAGGCATAAAATTCTAAGCCAGTTAAAAATGGTTCTCGTTGGTACAAAAGGAAATAGGACACCCCAATAAATGGCACAAAAAGTATAGAATGCTGACCCTTCTTCTCGTTTTCTGGTTAGTACAAAGTGTTAATTCTTTCCTTTTTTTCTGCTTGGCTAGTTAAAATGACCCTTCTTTGATTTTCTTCTGATTGGTACAAAAATAAAATTTCGTTTATTGGAGTAGTACAAAATGGTATAAAGATCTGAGTTAGTTAAAATGGTCCTTCTTCACTTTTTTTCTGGTTCATACAAAGCTAAATACTCCATCCAAATTTGAGTAAAATGGTTCATGTTCGCTTTCTCAAATTTAGCCCTTCGTTTTGTTTAAATAATACAACATGCACTAGAAATTCTAAGGTAGATAAAAATGGCATTTCTCCTTGGTACAAAATGGAATAGATCACTTAAATTTATCCCTTCGTTTATTTAAATAGTTAATATGGCATATCTTTGCTTTCTTTCTTGTTACTCCATCCAAATTAATTTTTGCGTTACAGAAATTCTGCGCTAGTTAAAAAGGTCTTTTTTCGCTTTTTCTGGTTAGTACAATTTTATTCTTTCGTTTATTTGAGTAATACAAAATGGTATAAAATACTCAGCAAGTTAAAATGGTTCTTCTTTGTTTGGTAGAAAAAAGTAGAACACCCAAATTTGTTCTTTCGTTCATTGGGCTAGTATAAAGGTATATAAATTCTGAGTTAGCTAAATTGGACCTTCTTCGATTTTTCTGGTTAGTACAAAAAACAGGCCACACAAATTTATCCCATCGTTTGTTTAAATAGTACAAAAAGGTACAGAAATTCTCAGTTAGTTAAAATGGGTCTTCTTCGCTTTTTCTGATTAGTACAATTTTGTTCTTTCGTGAAAATACTCAGCTAGTTAAAATGATCCTTTGGTTGCTACAAAATTAAATAGCTCACTCATATTTATGCCTTCGTTTATTAGACTAGTTTAAAATGATATAAAATGATCCTTTTTTTGCTTATTCCTTTGTTTGTTGAAATAATACAAAATGGTATAAAATACTCAACTTCGGTTTTTCAAATTAAATAGCTTACTCAAATGCATTACTTCGTTTAATTGATTTTAGAGTTGACACAAATTATAAGTCACTCAAATTTATTCCTTTGTTTATTTGAATACTCCAAAATGGTGCAATTTCTTTTTTTTTTCTCGGTGGTACAAAACTAAATACTCTATTGTTTATTTGAGTAGTAAAATTATATAAAATAGTTCTTCTTCGCCTTTTTCTGAGCCAGTTAAAATTCCATTTCTCATTGGTACAAAATTGAATAGGTCACTTAAATTTATTATTTCGTATATTCAGCTAGTTCATTTTTTTCTCGTTGGTATAAAAAGTAGAACATTATGAACTTGTTACAGGAATTATGAACTTGTTAAAATGATCCTTCTTCGGGTTATTCTGATTGATACAAAAATAGTAGTTCGAAAGTTACATAAATTCTGAGCTAGTTAAAGTGGCTCTTCTTCTCTTTTCCAGTTGGTACAAAAGAAAATAATCCACCTAATCTTCACTTCTTTTTCTAAATATTCTATTCCTTCGTTTATTGGAGTAGTACAAAATGGTATAAAAGTCTGAGTTAGTTAAAATGAACCTTCTTCGGTTTTTTTGTTTATTTGAGTAGTAGAAAATGGCATTTCTCGTTGGTACAAAATTGAATAGGTCATTCAAATTTATCTTTTCGTTTGTTTAAATAGTTAAAATGGCATATCTTTGCTTTTCTTCTGATTGGTACAAAAATAAAATAGACCACTGAAATTTGGTCCCTCTATTATTTGAACAGCACAAAAAGGTATAAAATGCTGAGCTAGTTAAAATGACTCTTCTTTGATTTTCTTGTGATTGGTACAAAAATAAAATTTCGTTTATTTGGGTAGTACAAAATTGTATAGAAATATTGAACCTTCTTAATTTTTTTGTTCATAGAAAGATAAATACTCTATCCAAATTTGAGTAAAATGGTCCATGTTCACTTTCTCAAATTTAGCCCTTCGTTTTGTTTAAATAATACAAGATGACATATAATTCTCAGCTAGTTAATATGGCTTATCTTTGCTTTCTTTCTTGTTAATCCATTTGAATGGCCCAAAAAGGTACAGAAATTCTGCGCTAGTTAAAATTGTGTTCCTTTGATTTCTTTCTCATTAATACAAAAGTAAATAAGCCACTCAAATTTATTCCTTCTTCACTCTTTTTCTGCTTTGTACAAAATTGAATAGATCACACAAATTTACTAAATGAGGAAACGTTATGTCAATATATGGTTTCATTTACGAGATTGACCTTTGACCTCGATGACCATTATTTTTTGAAACTTGTAGTAGTTGATGACCTATTACTAGATTTGGAAACAGCACCTCAATACGTTGCTCCATTTAAGAGATTTACCTTTGACCTCGATGGTCAGTACTTTTTTTAACATGTACTAGTTGATGACCTATTACTAGATTTGGAAACAGCACCTCAATACGTTGCTTCGTTTCCGAGTTATTAGGTTTTAAGTATTTTAACCTTTGACCTCGATGGTAATTATTTTTGAAACTTGTAGTAGTTGATGACCTATTACTCGATTTGGAAACACCACCTCAATACGTGGATCCGTTTTCGAGTTATTAGGTTTTAAGTATTTTGACCTTTGACCTCGATGTTCATTATTTTTGGAACTTGTGGTAGTTGGTGAACTATTACTAAATGTGGAAACACCACCTCAATATGTTGCTTCGTTTACGAGTAATTGGGTTTTAAGTGTCATACAACGGGCGTATCCCACATAAACTATAAGACCCAGGTAAAAATAAATATGATATTCGTAATTAGCATGTCCGAAAACCCCCATATGCCGAGTTTCATCCAAATCGGTTAAAATTGTCATAGAAAGGGTGTATCCCACATAAACTATAAGACCCAGGTAAAAAGAATTCTTTGCTATGTAATCTCCTATGTTCGTAGCCTCTGTGAGAAATAGGGGTTAAAAAAGGAAACAAGTACATCCCCATTATTCTCTAGTTTGTTGCTGTGTTCGATTAGGGGTGGAATGAATTTGCTACGTTCAAATAAGGGTGGAAAAATGACCATCAAAGAGAATGACTATCTGTAGACCGTGGGTGGACGGTTCAGTAATCTTTGCTATAATGTGCTCATTGTCTATGTTAAAATAGGAGTTGGAACGAGTACACCCCTGCTATGTTACGTAGTCTTATGTATTATCTGCCATGGTAAAAATAGGGGTGGAAAAGTGATCATACGAGTTCACCTCTAAAAGATTATCTGCTCTACTATGTGATCGTGGTCTCCATGTATTCTCTGCTATGGTAAAATAAGGGGTGGAAAAAGTACGTAGTCTTATGTATTATCTGCTATGTTAAAATAGGGTTGAAAAAGTGCTCATAAAAGGGAAAGAGTTCACCCTTTAATCTTCACTATGTTTTGTAGTCTCTGTCTGATGCGCTATGTTCAATTAAGGGTTGAAAAATAAGTCATACTCTTTTACTAGTTCTGTTATGTTCGTTATGTTCTGCTATGTTAAAATAGGGGTTGGAAAATATGCTCATAAACGGAAACGAGTTCACCCTTAAAATGTGCTCATAAAAGAGAACGAGTTCACCCCGGAAAAAGTGTTCATAAAAGAGAACGAGTCTTATGTGTTATCAGCTCTGCTGTATGTTCGTTATGTTACGTAGTCTGATGTTCTGCTATGTTAAAATAGGGGTTGAAAAATATGCTCATAAAAGGGAACGAGTTCACCCCTTAAAATGTGTTCATAAAAGAGAACGAGTACACCCTTGTTATGTTACGTACTCTTATGTGTTATTAGCTGTGCTGTGTTCGTAGTCTTATGCTCTGCTGTGTGTTCGTAGTCTCTACTAGGGGTTGAAAAAGTAATCATAAAAGAGAACGAATACACCCCTAAAATGTGCTCATAAAAGGGAACGAGTACACCCTTGTTATGTTACGTACTCTTATGTGTTATCTGCTCTTCTATGTGTTCGTAATTTCTGCTATGTTAAAATAGGGGTTGGAAAATATGCTCATAAAAGAGAATGAATACACCCCTAAAAAGTGCTCATAAAAGAGAATGAATACACCCCTTCTATGTTTCATATTCTTATCTGTTATCTGATCTTCTGTTATGTTACGTAGTCTGATGTTCTGCTATGTGTTCGTAGGGGTTGAAAAATATGCTCATAAAAGGGAACGAGTCCACCCCTTAAAATGTGATCATAAAAGGGAACGAGTACACCCCCTAAAAAGTGCTCATAAAAGGGAACAAATTCACCCCTAAAATGGAGGTCGTAAAAGACCGTGGGTTCACGGTGTAAGGTGCTCAATTTCCCAGGGGCTCCTGAGTTGAGCGATGTTGGCCTAGTATGAGCCAGATCGATCCATTTTCTACTACTATTGTGGTGGGTCAAAATGTAAACAAAAGCTTAATTGAAAAACTATGGCCACCTTGAATCCAAGATGGCCGCTTAAAACCTATGTCATTCATAACAGTACAAATCGAAATCTCTATTTTTCTCTATTATGTATTTAGAAACAATAGGAAGACTAAAGAACGATTGAATTTCGATTTACTTCAACTATTATTTCATTCAGTAACAATACATATACGTTTTGTTCTTAATGCACGTTCGTCACGGTTCTCTCGACATAATTTACTTGAATATAACGAATATGCGATGAACACACAACTCTAACTTCCTACTTATACTACTAAACAAAAGTTGAATACCTTCGGGTATTTTTCTAATTTTGTCATACGTAATTCTTGCATAAAGGACTTGCTGCACTCTATTGTAACGTATTCGTGATGGTTGCATTTGTATGTCATTCGTTGGTTTGACTTGCAAGATTGGCGAGTAGTACCAAATTATGTGTTAGTCATTTCAGTACATCGAGCTACGTCAAACTTTGTTGGTTTGGTCACAGTATTCCAAGAAATAACATATGTATATACAAACTCATTTTTTACGCTGGCAGCCATATTGGATTACAGATGATTCTCTTTGATATTTTGTGAATATCTACTATTAATCATAAACGTAAATACCACATTTCGCTTCTCCAACACTAGTGGTTTGAGCTGGACATGCGTTCGATACAAAGTGTGGCATTTTGAACTCAAGATGTCACGTTTTTGAATATTTCGCATATTTTCGTCACCTCTTAATAAACATTAATGCCAAATTTGCTTTTCCTAGCTTAAGCAGTTTGGTATGTTTATCCTTTCAATATAGGTTTTAAGCGGCCCCTTGGATTCAAGATGGCCATAGATTTTCAACTAAGCTTTATTTTACATTTTGACCCGCAGCACCTTTGGACAGGGTTGTCGTAGAAAGTCGAGACTTGCTCCCTCTTCATTCACTTAACAAGAGCTTTCAAACGATGTGCTACCTCTCTTGCCATTTGAAACTTTTTAGTTGGACCCCATCTGAGACCCTGGGATAAGACGTTTTCACTTAAATTGTTGTACTTTGAAAATAACGCCACACGTCCTTTCCTATTTTCACATTTGTCTCACCGTTTCCGATTTATAGGGGTGACCATGGACTTTCAAATTAAGTTTTTGTTTACATTTTGACCCGTCTCCATTTTGCACAGGGTTGTTGTAGAGAGTCGAGACTTGCTGCATTTTCTTTCATTTTACAACAGCTTTCAAATGATGTGCCACTTAACCCCCTTTGCCGTTTGAAACTTTTGAGTTGGACCCCGTCTGGGACCCTGCGAGGACACTGGGGCAAAGTTTTTTTTACTCCAAAAAGTTTGTCGTTGAAAGTGATGGGATACGTGTTGTCCGAGTTTTCCACTTACCAACCGTTTCCGGACAAATGACTCGGTTCAAACCATTCTGCCAGGTAATTTTTTTGTAGTTCTTACATTACAAAATTATGTTGTAACTCACGATATTCCACCCTGTAGCACGTATAACTTTGGGATTCATCTAGTTATAACATATCAGATGCAAACACAATTGTCTCGTTCGGATCTCAGGGGAACCATTGCGTGACCCTTCCTTGTTAGGTCTTACAAGTAATTTGTATAAATACGTATTCTATTGATCTGAAATAATAAATAAATGAGTAAAGTCTATTGGTTCTTTCTTGCTGTTTGCGATAGCATTTGTGTGGTGACAAAGTATTAACAATTTTTCAATTGTGATTCCCAGAACTTTCATAATGTATTTTTTTCTATTCCCACACCATTGACCTCGTATTAGTAACATAATGTTGTGTTTTAGTTATATATGTCATAAATTTTGCTTTCTTTGTGCTGATTTGAAGTAATTTATTTTTACATATATATTTATTATATTCAACTCTTTCTGTAGTAAATAGTTGTCATACTCGTAATTAACTACTCCTTACTCGTTACCATTATTAACAATAGTTTAGTATTACTAACATAGCTGTTACCATTGGAATTAACTAGATAATTGCAATTAATTGCAATAATAATAATAATAATAATAATAATAATAATAATAATAATAATAATAATAATAATAATAATAATAATAATAATAATTCAGATATGCTACATTTTTGAGACCTGGGTCTTCACTGTACCAGAAGTTAAAATCAAAGGTTATGTCACAGACGGCAAATGATGGCTTAACACCCAAAACAAACTCTTGCGCCTCCAAGTGAGAATTAGTCTGTGTTTAATAATTACAGGAAATTAATAATGCTTATAATAGATTGTGAAAGAAACACTTAAAAAAAATTAAACTACTTCAGCATGTTAAAATAATTAAAAGAACCTAGGCCTAATTAATCATCCACTTTGTACTCCTATTTTGCTTAATTGGGCGAACCCAGACCTAAACGTAAAGTGTTTTCTGCCCAAATCTCATAAGCAGTAGAAATTGACCCTCCTTTCCTCTTAGAAATGTAATTTTTAAGACCCTGAAACACATATTTTATTACTTTCAGTTAAAAGTTGAAATACCGAGTTTCACGCATCCAGCTTAAGCTAATCCTTCTTTACTTTATAAATATTTTCTGAATAAGTAATGGGAAATTCGAATATTAAAGAAAGTGTCCCCTTTGTTCTTTACTTTTTATGTGTTGAATTTCCATTTTTTTTTTTTTTTTTTTTGGCTTTACAGTGGAAAGTTTATTATATATGCCAAATTTAATTTTATTAGCTTAAGAGATTTACGAGATACACTACTCTTTAAAAATAAAATCTTACCTAAAGTATTTCCAAAAAATCTTTCTTATATCCTGCTTTCGTAAGAAAACGATTTTTTAAAATTAAAATTTAACGACTCTACTTGTAGTAGTATGCCTAGAAAGTCACTTAACTCTTTTATATAAGAGTACAGAAGATAAACACAGTCAAACTCATGGACTTTCATGAACAGTTTCCGATTTCGATTCGTACATTTCCTACAAGCTGGAGTTTTAAATTCACGCACTGTCAAGACCCATGTTTCAAAAAGGTAACCAACTGAAAATATAATAATAATAATAATAATAATAATAATAATAATAATAATAATAATAATAATAATAATAATAATAATAATAATAAGTATTTATGCACATGTGTAATATGTATATATCTATTGTCTTATTGAAGTTTTCGTAATTTGGAAATATACCTTTGGTTTGCTTTTAATATGTTAAAAAGCCTACTTCCCTAGAAAAGTTTGTAGGCTACACCCCTAAATGACTATGTATTGGTTTCTGCAAACGTAATGTGTTGCATATTACATTAGTAATTTAGCGTTATTTGTTGATTTTTCTGGCTTATACATATCAACTTTATCAAAACACACTGTGAAATATAGTAACTGTCTGCGTTCTTAATGTATGCAGTCGGTATTTAGTGTTCACTTGTGAAATATCTAGTGGGCTTTTGACCTACCTTCGGAAAGTTAGAGTGGGCTTTGTCCTACCCTTAATAAAATACATTCCACAGAGTGTATATATATTGCAATTCTGAGTGCTTACTTGGCTTCAAAATAGTCTGGTAAAATATGCTTTTTAAACATTTTTATTTTATTTTATTCTTTTTTTTAGGAATTTGTCATGGGATTTTTGTATCTCCATTTGAAAGACACGAATTTTTTTAATCAATTATATAATTAATTCTTAGAATGTAATTCATGTATAACTGCAGAACATATAACGATAATAATAATTTTAGTAGTACAAATATAGCTGTTACAGTTGGAATTAGCTACGTTCGTAACATTATTGACAACTAGATACTGCATCGTCGGAATTTCGTGTGGTATTGGCGAATTTCAGAACTAAAGTAGGTGGATGAAAAAGGCACAAGACCTAAAAATCATTTTGCGGCACTAGTCCTAAAGGGCACAAGTCTTAAATGGCACTAGTCCTAAACGGCACAAGACCTTATGAATGTTATCCATATGTATCCCTCAGAACATTGAGAATTTTCTACTCATCTCTCACTGTTCATTATAAGAAATATTTCTACTATTATAAAGGGCTCCGGTTATAGCTGCTTCACAGTTAACTCGCCCAATGAGGTGAAAGGAAAGAAAAAAAGAAAGACAGGTGATTAATTGCCTTTGTACTCTCATAATGTAAGTTTATTGTGGCTAAACTGTGGCTAAACCAGGGTACCCTCTGCTCTAAATTAATTAGTCATTTGTGAATAACTTACCGTTAGTCAAGTACTACATGCTAATCAGAGTTCTGAATACTCTTCTGATAACCATGCGTTAGTCAAACTCTTAGTATGGCGCTAGTCATACGTCAAAACGACTCTGAATGAGGCCCATATTGGCTGTTATCCACGATTCAAGTCAAAAAAAGACTAGTCACGACTTGTTTGCAGGGTTGTCAAAACACAAGAGAACTCAAGATAAGAGACACTAATAGATGAATCCCGTATAATGTTAGAAATTAGCATTTCAGTGAAAATCCAGTAAAACAATAATCCTAAATGATAAAGTACAAGTTTGTGTGGTCTAATAATGAGTTGTTATTTAATATTAAACACATTAGCTGAACTGCAATCGAAAGTAGGTATACTTCATATTTAAAATCTTTTTTTACATTATTATGCATTTTACATTATACATTTTACATCATTGTTCATATATTTTTTTACATTAAATTTCCCCGTACATTGTTTAATGACACTCTACATCCTTCTAAATTTGGAGGGAAATAAAAACTATTTCCTAGTATTTATTCTCATACAATACAATAAGACAACCAAAAATGATACAATTCCCTTCAGTACCAGAAGTAAAAATAACATCAATAGGATCATTGAACACATTTAACTTTCAAAATATTAGATATGACATTTAGTATTTTTCAAGTGATTTTGAGATCTGTACGTTAACACAGAGCCGGAGCAGAGAGGCCTAAACTTTTGAAAAAGGGATTTTTCAGAAAAATCTCCATTTTCCTCGAATTCCCTTTTTCAGATATATGATACGGACATGCGAATATTACCGTTTGGAAGGTTGATTTATTCTAAAGAGAATGAGTTACGAACCATTATTCTAGGATAAATGATGCAGTAGCTGCTTGACTGGAAGTCTAAAATTTAACTTAAAATTCCCAAAATCCCAAAAGTGTTACAGGGGGTATTGTAGGGCGTATCGAACTTAATGCTAAAAGTATGGTATCTTATGGACTTTTATTATTATATTTTCATTAAAACACATATCCTAAGGAGGAAGGGTATTCGAACGTTTTCGATAAACCTATTCCTCCTAGCACTAGCTCAGGAGAGTAATGCTCCCGGAAGTAGGAACGAAAAACACAGTTCTGATTGGTTGACGTTATCCATTTCTTGCCACGTTGCATTCAAATAGCAGAAATCAAACGATTGTTGTTGTGGGTCTTCGGGTCCGAGTGGGCTAGCGCTATATATTAATAACAAAAATCTCTTTTGGTGTGAGTTCAAACCCGGCCCGAGGAAGGTTTTTTAAACATTTTTATAATACTTTTTAAATTAAAATATGAAAATAATACTCAAAAAAGTGATTTACTTACTTTTGTGCAGATAAGTAGTAGTAGTAGTAGGAGCGGGTTAGAAGCCCCGCAGGGCTCGTTTTGTTGCCCTTGTACTCCATGATATAAGTCTCGTTTTGTTCCCCTTGTACTAAATGATATAGATTTTGTGACCCAACTTAAAACAACTGACTAGGATAGCGCGTAAGACAGCTGGCTAGCTAGCGCGCGAAAAGACGTACTTCTGGGAGCATTACTCTCCCGAGCGGGTCGTTTCCTCCTGCCAAGAAAGGGCATTTCGATTATTCTCATAAAACTTCTTTCTTCTTCTTCTTCTTCTTCTTATTATTATTATTATTATCATTATTATTATTATTATTATTATTATTATTATTATTATTATTATTATTATTATTATTATTATTATTATTAGTTACTTTTCCTCACGTAAACACATTTTCTTTTGTGTCTTATGGTTGTAGGCGAGGGTAATCTGTATGCACCCTATGAACCTAATGTCTCCTGCAGTTCTGTCGACTTCCTATGCGTTCATGTTACCCGTAGGTACTCCACCGAATGCTCTTGTGGTAGAGTATGGAAATATTCCAACATGGGAAATGGTACGTATATGCCTATCATTCACAAATTCTCAGAATTAATATATTAGTAGATAAGTACAATATTTAATACTTATAAGACAATTTAAACTAAGATCAGAACACTTGAAGAATTTAGTGAGAGAGGGAGCTATGCCACTTCGACAAGAAAGGAAAATAAATTGAGTTTTCTAAAGCGTTGTGTTGCGTCATAATTTGTATAATTAAAGTCAACTTTTTACTCCCTTATTGTTAGGTAAATCATGCATAAGGAAAAATATTTATTTGGATGTAAATAGCATGTATTATGAAATGTATGGTATAATGTTTGTAGTATACCATGTGGAAAATCACCTATAGTCAGGGGCGGATCCAGGATCGACTTATGAAGGGGGGGAACGGTGGGTTGTCGTACTGCTACTTTTAAGGGCTCCAAACTTTGGGATGGGTTTTATTTATATATATATAAAATAAGAAAGTTTCCTTTTCTGGGGGGAGATCCCCCTGGATCCACCCCTGGATATAGTAAATCAAAGGGTTTCAATATTTCTTAAATACTTTTGGCAGATTGTGAACCATGTTCACTGGGTTACATATGAACTATACAGGCAACTTCGTATGTCTTTTGGAGTATCTTCACTCTTCGTTGATTCTGTAGATGTTAGTTTTTGGTAAGCACCTTGAAAATCAAGAGGAGTATAAAGCATTATTGCCATGATATATTTTAACTTTAAGGCTGATATGGGTCATCTATGTGAATAGAGTAGTGGTACTTCTTCAAGAAGTGTAGTCGCAAAACAATAAGCAACCACGAGGTCTCTTCTGGTTTTGGAGCGACTATCTGGCATCTTCTTGGCTCTCCCATGTCAAAATACCTGTATTTGAAGACGACTATGCCTGGTTGTTTTGTATCAAATTTTACAGCAGTTAATTTCGTGATATTGCAACACCACTCTTTACGATTTTACTGTTTAACTGTTGGTACCGCTGCTACTGCCATACCATACACTATCGATAAGTGGCCTAGCTCCTTCTCTCACTCGAAATGCTGATGAAGACGTGTTCATGAACACAGAATACCTGCTGCAGAAAATACAGGAGCTATCTCACATGGTTGTAGTTCACATTATAGGCACCAGATGGCAGTAGAAGACTAAAAATGGCAAAAGCTAAAATTTTCAAGATTTGTGGCATAGCTCCCTTTCTCACTAGACCTCGCAATTATTAATATTAAAAAAAATAATAATTCTTATTAGTAATAAAGGCGAAGATACAACATAGTCTTGCGTATCGAATCCATATAAAAAGACCAGCTTATCGCTACCTATTAACGTCATTTCCCTTTGGAAATCAGTATTGAAACCGGAAATAGTATTTTTCAACTACTTCCTGTTTGAATAGAGGGATAAAAGTAAAGATGAAACTTATTCTGGTGACGCTGAATCAAACTTTAAAAAAAAATCATTTCTCACTATCTCTCTTCTCGGCATTTTTGATCTCTGCAGATCAATATTGAAACCGGAATTGGAAATGATTTTCTATTAATAATGCATCTGTAGAGAGATAAAGATGCAGATAGAATCTACTTTTGCCACCGTGGATAGATTCTTAGAAAACCACTTCTCGGTATTAGTATCTAATTATTGTATTTGATCTTGTATTGGTGATCAATGATAAAACAACAAGAGTCTGATATCTGTCAATAGACAGACAGGAGACGGACGGACATGGCTGTCTTAAGGTTCATTCACAGATAGTATGCCGTGCCCACGCCATTCTCCCCCCTCCCATGTTCCGTCCTTGACACGGCCGCCACCATTTGTACACAGCATGCTGTGGCGTGCCGAAGCGCTACTGCTTTCTACACCATTTCCCTTGGTTCTGGTCAACTTCGTGTCGCCTCGTGTGCTCCGAAGAAAGCCGAAGGATTGCGACCGACGGGTCACGACCGAGCTGTATTCTGCTTAAGGTGGCCTGTCGGGACACAGCACATCATATGTGAATTAAATATGACATCCCAATGCATTTTCAGTATCACAGTCTGAAAAGAATCTTTGTGAACATCAAACTTAACCTTTATAACACTTTCCATGCTTATGCACAGCACAGTTTAGCACCTTTATTCATACCACAGCATATCCTATTGCGATGCTTAGTTTGAGATCCATTGGTCTTAGAAATGACTTCATCTTCGAGCATAGTTTGTACAGTGAATAATCGGTGAGTGCCAATGGGGTTCTGATCCCATATTAAATCATTGGTCCACTTTGTATGTATAGTCCTAGCGTTAAAACAGACTCGTTAAGGTGGTAATAAAAGAAAACGTTAGTGATGCATGGTCTTTTAAAATTGTAGCTGCAAAATTACATGCGGTACCTTTATCTCAACACTGACTTATACAGGATGTTTTAAAACAACACCGGCAACGTTTGGGAGGTGATTCCTGACACCGAGATAAGACAAAAAGTATAGACCAACCTGGCTGCACAAATGCTTCCTTTCGGAGTTATAGGCTGCCCAAAACATGAAGAAAATTAACTTTAATGGTCCATAGCTACAAAACTATGGGACCTAACGTAGTCGGGTCAGGATTTTACTTAGGAATTAATATGTATGTGTGTTATTCAAAAATAAATGTTTGAGAATCCTAAGGTACTTACGCAACAACTTTTATAGAGGGAGTTTGGCTCCGGACATTTGAAGTACTCACCAACTATAAAAATTGTCGCGGAGATACCACAGGATTCTAAAACATGGATATTTGGATAGGGTACATACTAGTTGCTATGCGAAATCTTGACCCGATAGGTCCCATAGTTTTAGAGAAAGGGGCCTTTAAAGTTCTTTTTTTTTCATGTTTTCGGCAACCGATAACTACGAAAGGAAGCATTTGTGCACCCAGGTTGGTCTATACTTTTTGTCTTATCTTGGTGTCAGGAATCACATCCCAAAGGTTGTAGGTGTTGTTTTGAAACACCCTGTATAAGCTAACATTGTAAGAAAATTTTTATATGCTCTTTGTTATGAGAAAAATATCTAACAGATACCTTCATTTTATTTTTTTGTTCTGTTTATTTTTCAGATCAAAGTCGGTACATTTGTAACACTGGAATGTGTTCTCGTTTCATGTATATTAACTTTAGTTTATATACAAAATGTATTTAAATTTAATTATTTCCCAGATTATGCTGGACCAGCCGAGTGTTGATCACGAGATACTTTTATTTTCTTCTTAAGCTATATGCACTCCAAATTTATGAAGCTTTTTAAGATTTAAGTGCCCTAGATTGTTTTAAAATGCAGTACTCGTAAGCGCTTATACTTTAATTTCAATGAATCTGTTTTTAGAAATTAGAAATTTTATAAGTTTTACTGAATCATGTTGTTAAATCCCTGTCAAAGAATTTCGAATGAGTAATTTTGTTTTCGAAAAAGCAAAACAATTCCAATGATAAGTTAAAAAAAAAAAAAGACAGAAAGAGATTGTCTTCATCTTGAAATCTACAACTTTTATATTTTACATTATCACGAAAAATATAAAATTGTACTTTATATCAGTAATTTTGAGGTTATCCTTTGGATTTAGTTAATACATGCATTAGGAAGATATTAGTGGACAATCTTTGATGATCTGCAGTGATTTTTGATGTAGTTGAAATAAACTGATTTTATAAAAGTTAATATTATTTCATTTTCTTACAAAGAATAAGGATATTTAAATTCTCCTATAATGTATAGTAAGGTTATAATTAAGTTTTCCGATTTACAAATAATCATATAGAAACTAAATGGGGAGAATCTGTATATCTTTCCACATTTCCCATTTTTGGATCGCTAGATCCAATCTTCTATATCAGTGTTGTCCAAATGGCGGCCCGCGGGAAGCATACGGCCCACCAAACCAGTTTTTACGGCCCACTAAGCTCTCACAATTAACGATTGTTATGACTGATACTATTTTCATTTATATTTATTCATTCTTTTAATGTTTCCACTCTTCTTTCGAAATAAGGAATTCATTTAGCGCTTCTGTACAACAAAAAGTGCGGCCAACACCTTTCCCTAAATTTTGGAGTTTGGTCCGAAAAGAGTGTCACTGTTTGATAGTACTTATTTGTGTGAAAGTGCATTTTCCACCATGAAAATTGTGAACAGTCGCTTCAGTAACTGCCTTGGAGATTCTTGTCTTTTACATCTTCTGCGGCTCGCAACAACAGGAATGGATGTTGATATTCCAACCCCTGTAAACGCTGCTAGTCACCCTCATTTATCATTTTGAATAGGTATATAATATTTCTAATATATTTTTTAATTTTTTTCTGCCGTATTATTATTATTATTATTATTATTATTATTATTATTATTATTATTATTATTATTATTATTATTATTATTATTATTATTATTATTATTATTAACTGTGGCCCTCCACTTTACTAGTAAAGGCGGTAATGGCCCTCAGGCTCATTATAATTGGACACCACTGTTCTATATTATAACATTGAAAGTGACAGTGTTTGTGACTCTTAATCTCTTGAGCCGTCCGACCGATCTCGATCAAATTTTCAACGTAGATGCGGTTTCTGGCCTGGGAGTGTTTTCTAGCTATTTACTTTGACGGTACAACTTAGGGGACAAGGAGGAAGGGAACACAGAAAAAAATAAATAAAAACTTAATAACACTTGAATCACTCGACCGATCTTGATCAAATTTTCAATGTAGATTAGGCTCGGGACTGGGATGATTTTTATCATTTCACTTTGACGGAGCAACGTAGGGGAGGGGATGGATAGGGAGATATACAGAAATCAATAAATATAAAAATAAAAGTGACTATATTCGTGAATTAATTACTTTTGAACCTCCCGATCAAATTTTCAACATATATGAAGTTCAAACCTGGGAAGTTTTTTTTTTTTTTTTTTTTTAATCATTTCATTTGACAGTAACATTTGTTACAGTACCGGTGGATCTGACCTTTACGATATACAATGGTAAAGTGTTTGATATGGTCCAATTGCGATAAATTTAAATTTAATTATCATATATAATTATTTCCTTGTTGACTTACAGATATTTTTCAGTGGAAAATAGAATGGAATTTGAAAGTCTCAAATCAAGGTAATATAAACTAACGTAAAAGGGGGGAAAAAAAATGCCATACAATTTAGCATCGCGTACATTTAAAATTCCCATGTAATTAAGGTTACAGTACAAGTTTTATGTGCATTTTTCTCACAACTTTATGACTTGATTGCGTTATGCTCTGAACGTTCTATGTAAGAAAACTGAAATGAAATCTTTAAGTTTTACGTCCCACGCATATGCCGATTAGGCTAAAGGAGACGGTGATGATGAGAAATGAATGAAATGGTGGAATGAAGAAAGTGGGAGGAAACGAGAGAACCCCGAGAAAACCCAAGAGCACGGTATTTTCCATATAAAAAACACAAGCTTCAGCAGTTATTATAATAGAACACAGTAGATATAAAATGCGAAGCACTGTAGTTTTTGTTTCTCAAATAATAAATGTTTCTCAATTTGTTTCTGAACTAATATCGATCATTTTTGATTATGTTTACAAATCTAATCAATACCAATTTCCAATATAGAAAATGACACCCTCCATAAAAAATAATTTAAAAAATGCTAGATCATGTTCTGTTTATTTTTAAATAAAGAGTTAATGTACTTAATGTCAGCTTTCTAAGTTAAACGGCTTGTGAGATAATCAATTTTTCTAAAAAATTCGGACCCCCACCCCTCATTGGGATATGTATTATAATAAAGCGATACGCGTATCACTTCCTAGAGCCTGCCTATTTAACCTGTGCCCTAGGAAAATATGTGAAACATACTTCGGCCGTACCCCCGCCGACTTCTTGCAGAGGAAATCTTCCCTTTGCTTTGGGGGAAGAAGTGAATGACCTTGGCTATAATGCCAATTTGTCATTCGGTCATTGGTTTTGGTGAGTGAATATCGTAAGCTACGTAGAATGGCTAACAATATAGAGCACAGCAAAGCCCGGGAAATAATGCGGAATAGTAACCCTGTCCGCATCCAACTATTGAAGGACTCGGCCATGGCAACTTGCCCTCCTCTTTTCAGGGAGGTACAGAAAAACACAAATCTACAGTACGGCCAACAAGGACACACTTGCAATAGAAACTCCTACAGTCATTTCATTTGACTTTGCAATTTGGCCGTGATGATCATGCACACATAGTTACATTAAGTTATTCATATATTACAGATGATTCAAAAATATTTTTCCAGCAGTTTGCTCCTACAGGCTGTGTCTCACAAGCCAAGTAGAATGTCCTATTGCTATTATTACAGTTGCAAATATAAATATCCAATACTGCCTGAAGTTCTTTTTTTTTTAATAGAAACAAATGAAAAAGAAGAAAAAGGGAGACCTTGAGATTAAAATGTAGACTAATTCACCAGTGTTCAGAAAATGTTGTCTACAATGAACTGAACAGAATAGGTCGGTGGGTCGTAATGGATTGGTAAGTCAGAGTGGATCGGTGGGTCAGCGTGGGTCATGGTGGGTCCCAGTGGATCACCTCGTGTTCACCCACTACCCACTGACCCACTCACAAATCTTGACCCACTGACCAAACCCATCTCTGATTTCTTTGCAAGAAGTCACATTGTAGAATCAGAGACATTTCGTAAATTATACAGTAACTACTGGACATGACTTTGCTTCACACAAATATTAAAAGTACAATTCTTCTTCCAGCACAGATGCACAAACTTTATTAACAATTTTGGTATCAGATAATGACTAATTATTGACTAAGTTAAATTTGACTGACACTCTGGTACAAAATAGCGAACTTGATTTTCTTACTCGTTTTCTTTACTTTTTATTATTTTCGACGTTAACAATCCACCATATTTCAAAGTTACGATCAACCATAATTCTCGAATTTCCTATGTCGGTATCCAGACTTCGATTCTGTCGATGGAAAACTACCTCAGGAATTAACAGTTAACGTGTCGAGAAGTTGTCCACCACAAAGTTCAGTTGGCGTGAACTGGGATCGAGCCAATGATCCCAGCATCAGAGGTGAACGCTCTACCACTGAGCTACCGCGGCCCCCGTTAACGTTCCGTAGTTATGCCCTATTGGCTATATGAGACCGATGATTAATGAAAGCGAATGATTGTGAAATTAAATATTTTGTGCTCTTCCACCAATAACCGAACTCTATATCACTTTGGCGTGGGAGACCCGGATTCGATTCCCGGCGGGAGCTCATGTGGTTCGGATTTCACGTTAATCAGTAGGTCCATGTCTCATATGGCCTCGTTGCTGAAAGGGACGTTAAACTCAAAATCAACTCAACGTTCGTCAAAAACGTATGCGCTAGCTACAATACAAGTGCGGATGTAAGACTACTAGAGACAGCATAATCAATTAAAATATCAATTTGTGGAGTACATTTCTTCCAGTATGATGGACTCTGTGTGTGTGCTCAACCAGCGATGAACTCGGGTAGTATGGACTTACGTAATAAATTTTAACGCTATATTGTGCCATTTTGCAATTGAAGTTTTGAGATACAAAAGAACTCCATTATAAATTGTGTATATTTAAATATAAGAAATAGTATGACTCCAGACATCGTAAAACACCCTTGGTAGTGGCATTTCTTATTAGATATAAGATATAGTATCTTGTGTAAATATCCATTACTGATAAAGCAATATACAACGAGAATTACATGGTAAGTATGGCTCTAGAACAGTAACAGAGATTAAACACAGCAGTGCTTTACATAAATTATTTGTAATAATTTGGCTGGAAAGAGGTCTCAATTTTTTCTTTTTACATTGAATATAGTCTGAAATGAAAGTATTTGTACTTTCTCATATATTTCCAATAACTTAACATCAATGACAAATCAAACGTCTTTTCGGCCTGAAAGTGGCGTCTCTCAAGATGCTCATGCCATATTACATCATTAACTAAATCATGGCGGAACACGAGTCCTCCACGAATTTTGAAAATGAAAGCTTTTGTTGAATAAAATACCATTGTTCAATTTATTAGACTTGCGTATATTTATGTTAATGTTTTTTTTTTTTTTTTAATGTTTTACATGAATTGATCGGATGTAACATATGTTGGATATTCAAAAATTTTGCTATTTGATCCATATTCCATGTGTTCTTTTTGCTTATTAACCTACTGTTATACCTTGAAACAAAGACAATAAGTTTCTAAATTATTCACATCATGTTATTCGTCTTTTGACTGCAACATTAATCTTGACAATATATCACTGGCTTAATTATTTTTTACCTGCTGTGTGTACAATTTCAAAATCAAAACTATGTAATTCAAGAATCCATCCAGCTAGTCTAGGATTCCAGAGATGAATTTTATTTAAATGTAATAACGAATTGAGATAAGTAAAAACCTTGACAGTCTTGCCATAAAAAAAGATGTCATGATTACCAGAACCTCAAGTTCTGCCAAGGAATAATTTCGTTGAGCAGGTCACAATGTTCTATTAAAATAGTTCAATCTTTCTCCGGACTTGTGAAAGATTTAAATTTTTGCAGAATAACTGAAGCTTCCTTTAGACTCGTAAATTATTTTATGATTTTCGAGTAGAATGCAATTCTTCTTTCGAAAGAGAAACTACGGACTTGTAATGAACATTAATAGGAATTGAGCTTTAGCAAAATTATAATTTATGCACGATTAAGACAGTTTTCCGAATGGACTTTAGTAGCAAATTTAAAAGCTATTTTCTGATATCTTTAAGGAAAAATTAAAACTACTAATAACTACAGTATATTATAAGACATTCTGAAGAATGGCGTTCACCGATAAGCAGCTGAAGTTAGTAGTATTGTTACTAAAATAACATAAATGCATACAAACTTTACGTCGGTTGCGACGTTGTTCTACTTACCTCTTCAGATGGTAGTTTGGAGACACAGACCGCTTTCTTTCTTTCTTTATATATATGGGTTTCTAGGATCTCTTACACGTTTACGACACTTATCTTTCCGCCCACTCACATTAACTTTTCTCTTTTTACCATTATTTAAACGATTTTGGTCACCAGGCGAGAGAACAACACTATCCACGGCAGACGTCAGTTACAACGTTGTTCTGGCAGAGAGTGACGATTTGCCGCTCATTCCACTGGCTGTTAAGTGCTGCCAATATCAATATTGTGGACAAAGAAATAACCTACATGTTGGGGAATGTCGTTTTCCATGTGGTTTTGTTAAAATCTCAATATGACAGAAATTGTTGCTTGCAACGTTGTTTGGCGGGCATTTACGACGATCCCAAGAGTTTCAGTATTCGCGCACTACAATGTATTATTTTTCGCGCGTTACCCTAGCCAGCTGTTTGAAGTTGGTCATATAAAATGTACAGGAAAAAAATGGGCAAGAGAACAGAACCTATCCAACCCCTGCGGGGCTTCTAACCCGTTCCTAGTACTACTACTACTACTACTACTATTATTATTATTATTATTATTATTATTATTATTATTATTATTATTATTATTATTATTATTATTATTATTATTATTATATTATTATTATTATTATTATTATTATTATTATTATTATTATTATTACTAGGCCTACTACTACTACTACCTTTACTATAGATCCGTATAGTAAAACTGTAACTTTATGTTAATGAAAAAAGTGTTATGAAACTTTAAAAAAATACTTTCCTTGGGCAGGGTTCGAACCGAGCCAAAAACGGTTTTCATTAGTTGCGCTAGCACGCTCGGGCCGGCTGACGGAAGTTGCCCTTTACTTTCCACTATATGTAGGTCATCACTCTTGATGTCCTATCTATATCGGCCAATAAGATCAGAGGATATCTGAAACTTTTGGGATCCGCGAAAATGCGTTCGGCGGAGCTATTCAACTTACAATATCTATTGAGCCATAAGGACTCAGAGATAATCATACACCGTGTATAAGAATCACTTTTAAACAGATTCTCTTGAGAGCTTCTTCGTGGCTAAGTGGTTAGCGTACACATCTTTGGCGTACACGTCTTTGATGCCCGGTGGGAGCTCATGTGGTTCGGATTCCACGTTAATCGGTAGGTCCACGACTCATATAGCCTTGCTGCTGAACGGGACGTTAAACTCAAAATCAAATCAAATTTTCTTGATTTCTCTTTAAAGTACGAAACGTAAGTTGTTTTGAAGATAGTAAATAATTAAGCCAGAAAAAAAATTCAACCATCTTAGTGACTTTCCAGTTTCTAAATTAGTTGAGTTGATTCATCTCTGTGGATAGTCTCTACAACACTTTGGCACACGAGAGACTGACCAGAAAAGCCTCTTCTCAATATTTAAATAAATGCTGACAGCAAACAAAAGCAAAAGTGAGTTAACATGAAACTCCCATTTAATATAATCTCCTCTGTGAATCTCAGGTGCGAATGATTTAAGAATAAAAGATTGACATAATATTGTTCAATGATACTCTTGCATTGTCTAAAAACAACGCGCATAAACTGTTTAAGTAAATGAAAATGAAAATGAAATGAAATCTTTAGTTTTACGTCATACGGTTATGCCGGTTAGACTAAAGGAGACGGTGATGATAAGAAATGAATGAAATGGTGGAATGAAGAAAGTTGGAGGAAGCGAGAGAACCCCGAGAAAACCCACGAGCACGATGTTTGTCCACCACAATGTTTAAGTTAATGAAACATCAGTAAATGAATAAATGAAGTGGTGCACATCCTTCACTATTCATGTTAACGTTGGCTTTTGTTTGAATTAAATACCAAAGAAAATATTTCTAAGCGTCCTAATTGAAGTAAAAGACATATATCTAGACACAACTCAAGTACCTTAAAGATAGTCACTTGTGTTTCTGTAGGCATTACAGATGGTAAAATATCTCTTGCTAGAGTCAACTGTTGCTTCCTGGTGTGATAAGGTTTTAGTATATAAGATACGCAAAGAAATATAAACGTCCCATATGTAGGGTTGCCCGATTTTTGAGAGGCAAATAAATAGAATCTGTTTAATTGCAACACAAAAAAGTATATTATAATCCTAAGCCAGAGTTTATTAGGTTCAGATTTCACGTTAAACTAGAAATCTTTGTCTTATACTCGTACAGTCACTATGCTAAAAGGAAGGCTACACTCAATTCTAACCAATCAAGTATATTACACAAAACTTTCCTATCTCTTAATTGTATTTTAATGAAGACTATGCATTTCTTAACAGTGCCACGTTCTTTTTATACGTTCAAAAAATATTCCAGAAAACACGAAATTCACAATCACAAAGGAGCTTTGCTTTAATTAGTTCACAGCACCTTCTGTTTCTGATATCAGTACCATAAACTCGGGTAACTTCGTCAGGTTCTGAGCATATTTTTGTATGTAAACTCTGCAACACTGGATGTACATCATTGAAATCCGTGAGGTATGAACATCTAAATTGTAATGAACTCGTGCCATTAATGTCATAACGATATTCCGTTCCCAGAGTTGTCAAATTGATACTTTATTGACTGACTAAGTCACCCTGCCACATGGGGTAACTTCATCAGATAGGTATTTATCAACGAATTGACCAAGTGTCCTCAGGTATGGGGTAAATTCGACATACAGAAAACAGATATGAGGGTTTTGTAAGGTTTCTAAAGTACCGATACCGTACGGTACGGTATTAAAAACACGTATTGAGTGTTGCCAAGTAAAAGAAAAGACTACATTCCTACGGTTTTAATGTGACAAGTCACATAACTTTTCTACTGGTAATGTTGGTTAGTCATGAAGTGTTCAGTCAACATCCTCACAAATAGCGCACATGTAGTGAACGTCTTTTGTTCTGTTATTGCATACCCCGCAAATCGATTTCTGACAATCGAGTTATTGCACCCAGTCAGCTTAACCGTAGTACCTGTAATCACAATTGTCGATACCACACGTATTGTCGTCGATCTCCGTATTATATTTTGGGGGGACAGAATCTTTGGCATCTGTCGATGGGCCGGTAGCTGTAGCACCGGAGGGCTCGATGTTCTTTCCCAGTACAATCTTCTTACCCTGTGTGCCTTTCCTTGGCTCCATTTCCTTAGACAACTCCTTAGGCATTCCACAAGGCTGGCATCCATCTTTTTCCTGATGCTTGTGGGATCATTTGTGGACGCCATCCTTGTACCTAGAGGAACAATCACCATTTTTGATCCACGGTCGTTTGTTATGTTGGTTTCGTCAAAGTTGTACATGTTCTTCGGTGGCGTGGTGTGCACCTCTCTTCCAGTTAGTCCAACATCAAAGGTCGCTCCACAGTTTCACCATGACGCCCATGCTTTTTGTTCTGGAGAGTCGTTCGCGACACACCTGTCACTTTTGAAGCGTAAGAGACGGATTTTCCCTGAGCTATTAACTTTGGTCTCTTGCACTTTTTCCTTGTAGTAGTTTTGATAGCTGGGGCCTCTCTCAACTTTATGGTACTTTCGAGGCATGTTTCCAGCTCATCTAGAAGTAAAAAGAAAAACACACTTTGTTTCACTATTGATGGTGGCACATATGCATGTAATGTGACACCATTGCAACCATGACGAAGTTACCCCGGTTTACGGTATATCATGATCGAAGAAAACTGTGATATGATCAACACAGTGTTGATATATGTATGCTAAGATCCTAAAGCTAAACTATTTTTAACGTAAATTGAGGTGCCGGTTAGGGAAATACCTCCTAACTCTTGCATTTTTCTTTTTTTGTAAATATTAAGCGGCATCGTTGTGTTGTGTTGTAAACAGTGCATACGAAGTCAGATCTAATTAATGAACACTTTCTTCTTACTAACTTATAAAATACGTTTTTAAAAGTGTCCAAGACCATTAAACGAAACGTAACAAATCCTTTTTACGGGTAAAGTAATGGGGTGTAATGTAAAACTTACAAGAAAAACGTAAAACTTATGGAGAAAACGTAAGATCTCACAACCCTACGCTACACCAAAATTCTATATTCGACCACATTTCTAAGAGCGGGATTTCGAAAGGATGTATCTCTTACTTGTCTTTTGTAACCATCATCCCAATCCGCTCGCAACGAAGCGAGGCATCCGAATAGACAAGGTGTAGTGTGAAGTTGCGGATTCTCTGGAACCCTCGACACTCTAGGTGATTCGGTGGAGGATATACACTACTTTTTGGGATTTTTCATTTTTTCTCATCAAAGCAACCCGCAAAATACTGCGTGACGTACGATCTTTTACTATGATAACTTGTATTATCTCCTTTAAAGTTTGTCGCCAGATATCTTCGACTAGTACCGATCGAAAGATTGCCTCTGTCAGGTGTGATGTTAAGATACCTACACTGAGAAAAATGATTGGATTCAAATTGACAATATTGGTGCATATTTTAACTCAACCAGATGGCTAAAATTGCTTCGACACAAATTGGGTCAAAGCGTTTAGTTAAATTGGGTTGAAATAAATCGAACCCAACGTGTAGTTAAATGTAGAAGTCCAACCCAACGATCCAATTGGTGTGAAATCGCATAACCGTTTAATACGTTTAATCCAAATTGGCATACAATATGACCCAACAGTGTGTAAAATCTATTAACCCCGTTATGCGTTTGACCAAATGTATAGTTAATAGTGAACAAGCGCGAGGTCGCTTGAAGAAGAGAGTGCAAATAACCCAGCAATGAGGTAAAATTGACACAGTAGAGTTAAAACATGACGAAATAATGGGTTAAAAGGGTAAAGTCACATTAACCATTACGGGACGTAACACAACATGTGATTAGGTTGAACCGTCAGTTGGTTACAAAGATGTGGTTAGGTTGAACCATCAGTTGGTTACAAAGATGTGGTTAGGTTGAACCGTCAGTTGGTTACAAAGATGATCCAACACTGCACAACACAAAATGATACCACTTTAGAGTGTGTTCCTTGGGTTTATATTCAACATCAAGGATAACGCCTTCCGAGCATAACAGAAATAACTACTTACGCCTCTTTCAGACTATGCAGCGTTTGCCGAGTGCCGCATCTGGCACGGCGCCTTAATTATTTGATTACCATTAGTATATATGAGGCTTTTCAGATTATCTGGCCACGGCGTTTCGCCGCGTGCGGCCTCCGTAAACATCACGGCGACCTTCAAGACGTTGCGCGGCACCACGCCTACGCGGCATGTTGATTACTATTGTCCCTTATGGTTCTCTTCAGACTAGATGGCGTGCGCCTGACAAAACTATATAGTTTAATTAATCTTGTATTATTAGTACTTTGGATAAAAAATGAAATGAAATGAAATCTTTGAGTTTTACGTCCCACGCTATGCCGGCTAGGCTGAGGGTGATGGAGAGAAATGAATGAAATGGTGAAAGGAAGAAAATGGAAGGAAACGGGAAAACCCACGCACACGGTTAATACTTTGGAGAATGTAATTTAGATCCAAAAAAATTTAAATCGTATTACTTGAGATACAGTGACTCACATTAATATTCGGACACCATAGATATTACACATAATTTGCTTGCTGTACCTGTAAAAAATAATAAATGGGAAACCAACGGAAAACAAGCAAAAAGGCTATGGTTTGGTCGAGCAAATATGCTATCAGTTAATTAAATTATGCAAATTAAGTCCATTTTATGAGCACGCAATTGCAATATACCGTATTTTGGACGCCACTTTAATATTCGGACAGTTGTTTTGACGTTTGTTTACCAATAGTGAGCGAGACAGTGGAAGAGTTCCAGTTGCAGTTTAAGTTGTCCCGAGACAGGAGATAAGTATCTGCTTAGTTTATGAGTGATTAGTGTGACCGAGAGAAAGCATAAAAGGAAAATGGAGCACAAGGGACCAAGTACAACGTTTAAGCAAAGGCAGTTAGTAATTTTTCACCATGCGAAAGGTCTATCGTACAAGAAAATTGCAGATCTACTCAATATTTGCAAAAGCACCGTTTTGACATTGTACAAAGATTTAATAGAGATATTGAATCGAGTCAGTGCCTCAATAGGATCGACCTGTGAAACTGAATGATGGAGAGAAAAGAAAATTGATTCAGAAAGTGAAGCAAATTCCAGAATATGTGCGCTGAAATGAACAGTAGAGCTGTATGAAGACACAGGGAAGACGGTGCATCCTGAAACTGTGCGGCAAGTGTTGTGAAGTGAAGGGTTTAATGGGAAAATAGCTAGAAAAAAGCCTTTTATTAGTAAAATTAGCAAAGATAAAAGAGTTAAGTTCGCTAAAGTTCATATTGAGAAGCCCGCAACTTGATGGAATGGCGTGTTATTCACGGATGAATCAAAATTCAATCTCCATGAGTCCGATGCCAAGGTAATTGTGTGGCAGAAGCCAAATACAGAGTTAGATCCTGCAAATCTTCAACCTAAGGTAAAGCATGGAAGAGGAAGTGTGATGGTATGGGGGTGTATTTTTGCATCGGGAGTGTGAGAACTGGTGTTTGTTGAAGGGATTATGACAAAGGAGGTTTATTTGAATATTCTCCGGCAAAATCTCCACCAAAGTGCTGAAAAATTAGGAATTATGGGGATGTTTAAATTTTACCAGGATAATGACCCGAAGTATAAAGCGCATGTGGTGCGCGAATGGTTGCTGTATAATTGTCCGAAGTGCTTGAAACACCACCGCAGAGTCTCGACCTTAACCCTAGAGAGCATATCTGGGATGAGCTACAGCATAAGGTCAAACGGGTACAAGTAACGTCAGGAGACGATTTGAAAAGCACTCTCCGCGCAGCATGGGATGACATATCGCCCCGTTCTACCAACAAACTTGTTGGAAACATGTCCAATCGTTTACAGGAAGTCAGGAAACGTCGTGGATTTCCCACTAAGTATTAGTGAAACGTTTGTGAGGAAGCAACAACACACACAAAACATCTATGTAATAGGTGTCCGAATATTAAAGTGATGTTGCAAATACACAGTGTCATCAGTATCTATAAGTTCTTTCTGCTTCTTTCGTTCAAGGCACCGTATTTGCACTTCTTTCCTCTCTGTAAGTATATGAATATCTAAATACTTAATTTTTTCACTCACACGGCTCTCATTTATTTCATAATCCTTCCTACTTTTAACAAAATGCAAGTGTCCGAATATTAATGTGAGTCACTGTATATATTTTCAAAGCCAAGTTACAATTGAATACAAATGTATAAATATAAATATCAAACATTTTCGAAATGTAGAATTTTCAATTATATCTCAGAGCTACGGCAAGTCTTTCAGTCTGTGAAATGCCATGTCTTAAGTGAGTATTTTGCCTTAAAATTTGTCCTTTTATTTTCTCTAACAACTCATCAAAGGTTGCTATCGACATAGGCCTACGAAGATAATTTAAAAATTTCGTTTCATCGCTTCTAAGTCACTAAATAATAGCACAAATGCACCAGCTACAGGTCTTTGAATATTCAAGAAAGAACCCATTTGCTTCCTCTGTGCCTTCGTCTTATAAGCCCTTATGCAGAGTCGTTCTGACGCGTGATTAGTGCATACTAAAGAGTTCGACCAACATATGTTTCCTGCAGTAGTCAGACCTTTAGTATGACGCTAATCATACGTCAGAACGACTCTGCATAAGGTGCATAGATTTTAAGTAGAACCAGTACAAATATAACCTATCTCGATCATCCATACTGTCTCTATCGTATAAACGATAAATCAGTTTGGTCGGCAAAAAAAAAAAAAAAAAAAAAAAAAAAAGCTGCTGTGATGTTCACGATAAAAGCCATATATATCATAGCACGACTTTTGTACACACGGCGCGGCACGTAGTAAGAAAGAGGCGTTACTGGCTGTGATTATTTACATTTTCACAGCCAGTAAATAGTTATTTCAAAGTTTTTCGCAGTATATTGGGCAGTTATGCTAACCAACAAATAAAGTTCTATGTTTTCTGTAATTAGTCACACCATAGGCGCCGACTTTGGGGGGCAGGATACCTCCCCCCAATATTAAAAGGCCCCCCGAATATAATTCAGTCGAGGAAGAATTAAGAAAGAGGAACAGAAATTTCTGTCGTAAACTTCGTTGTTCCTTTAATTCAATATTAGGAACAGCATTCTTATTCGATACAAAACGATGTTTAATAGAGAAGTGAAGCTTCAACCAACACTTGGCAGCACTGATATGACAAGTGAAGCTCAATGCAGCGTCAACTTTGCAGCGGAGTAGCGCACCGAGATCTGGGGGGAGGGGTTAGAGGGCCTTCATGAAGCAAACGGCTGAATATGGTGATATATGTATTCATTGTTTGGAACTCCCCCCCAATATTTTTTTCAAGTCGGCGCCTGTGAGTCACATTGATCGTTTTTTAAACTTGTTAATAGTCTGACAACAGTTACAGGAGTAAGAGTTGCGCCATCTGTTGTTCTTATGTGTTAGGACATAAGAGTAACAGATAAGAAAAAACTATGATAGCACTGCTATTCATGCATGGTGGCTTCGATGCAATGGGTCGTATAAATAAAAACCAGCACTTGCTTTTGAGCATTTGCTCATGAGCAAGCTGAGTATCGAGCACCTGCTCTTCGTTTTGGTATAAATAAAACTTTCCTCTATTCGTTCAGCAAATGTTCCGTGACAAGCAGCAAGTGCTCAATGAACTTACTGTTTTATCTGCTTTCTGTAATAGAAGGAAGAAGAATTTTTAATTTCAAACATTTACAAATAAAGCTATTTTTGAGATACAAATTCCAAACTAGTTAGCAATGTATACAAGGCATTTACGCTTAACAACTTGAATGAGAACTACACACTACATAACTAAGTATCAGGAATAGTTTGAAATACTTACGGTCGAAAACAAAATACGTCACATTATCCAGCACATAGAAACATCTCATATTACGGTCACCGACCTCTTACATCAAACTTCTGCTCTCCCCCATACTGGATATCCTCCTATACCATCTCCTTGCCATATACGAAAGAGCAACCAATTCCGATGACTACAATCCCGAGCGAAAAATATACCAAACCTATCCACATATATATATCGCTAATAGCCTGGCCCCCATACACGCTTTCCATTGTCCAATCTGCCACGATTTTTATCGCTAAACTCACCATAACCGTCCACACACACAGACTCCCAATACTTACACGGCACTTCCAATACTACAGTTAACAGAAACCCCTCCTAATACTACGTAGACATTTTCTGATCAAATCTCCAAACTCTATTGCACCCTGTTAACCATCACCATATTAATCATCCACCAAAAAAACATCACTCTGGCCAAAGAGAAGGCGTATCCTTATACGGCCCGCCCATTGCAAGATGGGAATGAAAGACAGTTAAAAAAAAAACATCATTATTTATTATTAAAAGTCCTTTCAAATTTGATTGAAGAAAGTCACTATTTTTAGAAGCGATTCAGAACATTGTCTGCAAATAAAGATATCCTAATTAAAGTTCAGAAAGTAAACAGAGAAAAAATGTTGCAGTGGCTAATATAAAAAGTCAACTGCCAGAGGAATAAAATGCTATTTACAAAAAATGAAATGAAATCTTTGAGTTTTACGTCCCACGATAATGCCGGCTAGGCTAAAGGAGACGGTTAGGATGAGAAATGAATGAAATGGTGGAAACGAAGAAAGTGAGAGGAAACGGGAGAACCCCGAGAAAACCCACGCACACGGTGCTTGTCCACCACAAAGTTCACTTGGCGCAAGCTGGGAACGATGCAGGGACCCCATGCCCCAGAGGTGAACGCTCTACCGCTGAGTCACCGCGGCCCCAAAATGCTATTTACAGAAAGTCAAATTTTCAAAAGGATTAATAATATGAAAATGAGATTGAAGCAGAAATGTGATGTCAAACGCATTGGAAACACACCAATTATGTTAAAGGAATGGGATTATACAGGGTGTTAATGAACTATACCGAAAAACTGTAAGAGGTGATTCCTCACATCAAAATAAGAGAAAAAGTTCATATAGACCTATGGCAAAAAGTGCATAATTTCAGAGCTAGGGCTCTCCAAAATCGCGAAAAAGCCAAATTTTAAAGGCCCTATTTCGAATTCGAGAGACTGCGGATGGTGGTTCTTACCTGCGTAAAGGAAACCACACATACACAATCCAAAAGTGGATATTTCGTCAATTTTCAATAGCTATACAAAGTATTTCGTGCAAGGTGTGATTTTCAGATATGCTCTCACTACAGTTTTCAGATATACCCTGACTTCAATGACGGCTCAAAGTGGGCAGAAGGTGAACCTTGACAACAACGGACATTCAATGCTTCGGAGGGAAGTCGGAAGTATTAGGAATCGGCAGCTTCATGGTTTTGTGTTTGGAATAATGTGTGATGCGATGTATTTCGTTACGATATATTTCACGTTTTCTTCACTTATAAGCGTGCAAGAAAACATTGCAGCATGCGTTTTCCCGAGTACGAAAAACCATGATGCTGACGATCCTTAACACTTCCGACATCACGCCAAAGGATTCTGTGTTCGCTGTTATCAAGACTTATCGTTTGCCTACTTTGGACCAATCATAAAGTCAGAACATATCTCAAAATTCGGTTGATAGCATGTCTGGGAATTTCACCCTGTATGAAATACTCTGTACACCGACTGAAAATTAATGAAATATGCAATTTTTGGATTGCGTATGCGTAACTTCCTCTATGTTGATAAGGACCACTACTCTCAGTTTCTGGAATTCGAAATAGAGCATGTTGAAATTTGACTTTTGGACAGCCCTAGCTCTGAAACTATGCACTTTTCCCCACACGTCCATATGAATTTTTCTCTTATTTTGATGTAAGGAATCACCTTTTACAGTTTGTCGGTATAGTTCATTAACACCCTGTATATTGACTTTCGGCTTCTTTGTTACTACATATGTGCAATCTACTGCACCAATAGCATCTAGAAATGTATACCGGTGGGACCATTCATTCTTACCTTATTGAAGAGCAGCAACAGTTGTTATAAGAAAGTGTATCCATAATTTTGCTTTCAACTTCCCAGAAGTCATTTGACACGGCAGGCTGGGTAACGCCAGGATCTTCTGCAACACTCACCTGAAAACCAGGATCTCCTACATATTTTTTTTTAAATCATCTTCTCATAATTCGTCAGAGCATCACTTCGTCTTTTAGTTGATTCGGAAAGAAAGTACTGTGCAGGCAATTATCATTTTCCTTCTTAAATATGCACAATTCTTTACAGTTAAGATTATCAGAGTCCCCTCGCAATTTATACTCTTTACGTCTTCTTTCGGGAATCACTATAAACTCAGCCACTTCGCTTTTAACAACTTTTGTTGAGTAAGCTGAGCAAGGTACCGAGGATCTTAAGCACTTTCTCCAAAAAATGAGCATTTGCCCGGTTTTATTTATACCAAATCTAGAGCAGTTGCTCATCAGCCAAGGACATTGAGCATCTGCTTACGAGTAGTTTGAGTAGAATTATTTTTATTTATACGAAAGTGAGCATTTGCTCCAAATTTGTGAGTTTTAAGCACTTGCTCACTTTTATTTATACGGTCCAATGGTTTGTTTCTTTTCGGCGCTATTTTCTTCGTATGTAGGCTTCCGCTTGGGCCGGAGCTAACATTGATATAGTAATCGTGCTCTGTCAAAATATAACTCTGTATAATTTCGACTAAATAGACAGTAAATAACAAACATGTGTTGTAATTTTTGTAGTACTAAATTATCCACGAAAATCAGCTTTCTTTAGACTATATGTTTCACACATCATGACACTTTCCGTTAACCAGGTATCACCCAAGTGTTGGTTGAAAATATTCTACAGTGACATAAGTAATTTCGTTGACCCAAGGTTAATGCAGTTGGGTTGCAAGTGAGCACTCATTGTTCCCAAACAACCCAATTTGGTTTCAAAATTTTTAACCAAACCGCGTGGTCACGTTTCAACCCAATCATTTCTCTCAGTGTAGTGGTTGTCTAACACGGCTACGGCGTCAATAAGTGGGATTACTGAGAGAAATTGCGAAAATACAATTTGTGTGTTTTATTGATACTTCTTTAAGTAACCTGCAACCGAAAATGATGAAAATATTCCCTGTAACATTGTGTTTAAAAATGAGCACTCGTTCTATTGCTTAATGAAACTTTGTTTAATCTACCTCAGCCTTCTACCCTCCATAAACACTAATTGTCGTTTCTGAGTTCTTATTTAAAAAGTTTGCTTCAAGCTACTTATACACATCACGATTCGTGGTGCTTCAATTAAAACATCTATGTTGTGTCAAATATGAAGATTAGTTGCTTATTTTTCTTGGCTTGTTCTATCGGTTTACAATAGCGAACTTACACATAAGGAAATGTTCTGCAGTAAATTCTGGTAGCTTATGAATTAAACGTTTTACTTATATCTGACTTTATAATACCATAGATGTTGGCCCGATGAAGTGGCTCGCTTTATTATCAGGATGTTACGTAGCAACTTTGTGACTCTGGAACTGACTTTGTCAGCTTTACCTATTGGTCCGAATAAACTTTGTTCATCTAATCTCTTAAACGGAATTATCAGTTACGTGTTCCCTAGCTGAGTTTTTAAACTTAAAACAGTCAAGATAGAAAAATAGTCTATACTTCGCAGAGAGTAATTCCAATAAAACTTTCTGTCTTATCCCTTTTGTCCGGCAGATCTAATCGTTAATACGGTTAAGTAGATTCTACTATAGTTCAATTGGTAATATGGAATGGCTCAGACTATCTGAACACAAGTTTTGCAAATTTTTTAGGTAAATAGTTTACTGATTACTTATTTGAAAATGTCAAATATGCTAAGTGGAAATGTTTTGCGAAAAACCAAATGCATTAATTGTAGTGAAAGCTGCTTTTATTAATTTTGAGTCTGATCAATGTCACATACAAACATCGGCGCAAATTTGTCTTCAACATTGGGAAGGGGGTGTAAGACCGTTCCCTTAATCTTTTATTTAAAAATTATGTATTTATGAAGTTGAAAAACAATGCTGTGGAGGTCAGAGGAGCATCTTCAACATTAGGAGGGGGACAGATTTGAGGCTTATTCTGGAGGGGAAAGATGAAACTCATATTACGGTAGGTGAATCTGATTTCTGAAGTAACCTGTTGTATATTATATATCAGGCGATGTAGATAAAATAGTGAAAATGGAACAAGCCAAGGGACATCAGTTTCATCTCACTTTCCTTTGTAGCAGTCGGACACAATTCTCATCTCTCCCCCTCCAAAACAAAACACACACTTCAAATCGGATTATTGGGGGACAGTCCCCCCAGTTCCAAGATATAGCGGGATGTCCCCCTCATCCGCCAAGGATTTGCGCCAGTGTATACGAGAAGTATACATTACGTTTGACAGCTTCGTATTTAAAATGAGTGACATTGTTCAGAGGAGAATTCCCGAAGCACTTAATTGAGAAATATGCGAAGACGAACAAGATCTACAATAAACGTTTAACATGGTAAACATTTATTTATTACAACGATCAAATGAGATGCGATAAAAAAATATTTGTTTTAATGGAGTACCAAGATTAAGTGCACGAGTACTCACAATCATTAATATTTGGTTTAATTTATAATAAAAAAGAGAATAAATAGATTTTAACAGTAACTGAGTATGTTCTTTGCTGCTTGGAACACTGAATATCCATCCATATGTATTCGTAAGTTTGACTGATATTAAATGTGTTCTAATTTGTAATGTTAAAATAATGATGCCGATTTAATGTACATTTCTGAAATTTACGCAAAGAATTTTCGTGCAGTTTTACTATACGGATCCACACAGAAATTCATTAAAAAAATACTTGTTTCTCTGTGATTTTATTTTCTGTAGGCCTACCTTCAGCAATCATTTTCGAGGTGTGTGCTCTTCCATTCTCCGGTGCAGATTCACTTAACAGAGCTTCTGCAAGCTACACCAAGCAATGTGTAGTTTTACTATACGAATCCATAGTATAACTAGGAGTAGGTGTAGAAGTAGTAGTAGTAGGAGGAGGAGTACGTGTAGCAGTAATAGGAGTAGGTGTAGTAGAAGTAGTAGTAGGAGGAGTAGGTTTCGTAGTAGTAAGAGTAGTAGTATTGGGAGGAGTAAGGGCAGGAGTAGGTGTAGTAGTAAGAGTAGTAGTAGGAGGAGGAGTAGAAGTAAGTAGAAGTGTAGGAGTAGGTGTACTGGTAGGAGTAGCAGTAGTAGGAGTAGGAGTAGGTGTAGTAGTAAGAGTAGAAGTAGTAGTAGTAGTAGTAATAGTAGAAATAGAAGTAGGAGTAAGTAGTAGAAGGAGTAGGAACGGGTTACAAGCCCCGCAGGGGTTGGTTGGTTTCTGCTGTCGACATAAAATGATGAAATTTCAGACTTCTCAAATTTTTATGGTAGCTTATAGAAGATTACGTGCATTTCAATAATAGGAGTCACTGATTCGACTCTATTACTTTCAGGTTCGACTTTAATTTCTATATTTCCACCTAAATACGTATCTCAGAGGTAAGTGCACACCATATTCCCATTACTTATACACTACTCTATTAAAATATTATTAGAAATGTCTTCTGTAAATTTTTATAAATCTATGGATCCGTATACTATAACTGCACCAGAATTTTAGTTCATTTTAGAACATCATGTGCAAGCAATGAAAACATATCGAAATATTTCTTGTAACGTCCAGCATAACGTACCCTACATAATCCAACATGTAAAGTAAATGTTTTACCCCATATATATTGTTGTACGTTGTCCTCATTTATGTATATTACCACTATCTGCTCCCTACGGATGCAACCTCACACGGGCTCTCCTGCTGTGCCCCTGCCCTAATTCAGTTAGATAACGTTGTGCTTTTTAGTAGGAACCTAGCACAAGTTGGTTACCGCTTTTTATGATATAAGTACACTGAAGCCCTCTTAAACTAAATATGCACCGAGAATGCAAGTTCATACTATGAAAATTATTGTTTAAGATACAGAGAGTAGATTTACTGAAAAAGAAGTATATGCAATGAATTAAGTATGGATCCATACAATAAATCTACACCAAAGTAATTATGAGAATTGCTCTGTTTGATGAATGCCTAGGCTAATTCTTTAATAGTGATGAGCACAAGAGTTTTGGTCTTGTAGTTTGTGCAAGAGTCTTGCGTGCAAGACCAAGACCAAAAGCAATACCAGGAATCCCGATGCAAGACCAAGACCAAGAGCATACCTGCAAGACCAAGACCAAGACTCTTGCTCAAGTCTTGCACAAGTACCGGCTCAGTGGTAGAGCGTTCATCTGTGTTGCATGTAGTCCCTGGTTCGATCCCAGCTTGAGACGTGGGCTGTTTTGGTGGACAAGCACCGTGTGCGTGAGTTTTCTCGGGGTTTCCCTTCTACTTTCTTCATTACACATTTTAATTATTTCTAATCATCACCGTCTCCCTTAGCCGCGGTGACAAATCGTGGGACGTTAAACTAGATATTTCACTTCATTTCAAAACATATTATTGGCGTTCTTCTTTCAAAACTAAATAAAAATGTAGTACTGAACATCGGCAATTTCGTACACCATAGGTGCCGACTACATGAGTGTCTTGGCTCCAAGGCTCAAGTATTCGTTGGATTTTTTTTTTTTTTAATGTGTACTCATAAAATTAATATCGAAATAAAAAGTTTTCATGACATTGACAAAATCTTAGTGCATGTAACCACAAGCTTGATTTCATGGCCGGATACTTATACGTTGAACAATTGTTTGTCAATGTAACTTTTACCCTCCTTAGGTATATCGACACATCGAAGATTGAGTGATATAACATTACACAATAAATAATCCATATTCACAAGTGAGAATGATTTTGTACAGATATTTCAAATAACTTGGAGTTTGATATCGTTATTTTGTATTTCTAATATAGGTCAAAAGTATTTATATAAATTGATTTTACACAAAAGACATTTACAGTTTCGTCGTTTTCAATTTTCACTCAAATTATTCTAAAATATTAAGAGCTTTGAATATTGCTAAACATATCATCATCATCATCATAGCTATTCTGCCATTGTTGGCAGTTCACTTGCTGCAACTGAGTAGCTTCGATGTAGTAGTTCTCGGCTAGTCTATTCGTCTTGACGCAGCAATTTTCTGTTTTAATACCTGCTTTCAACTAGTCTCCTTCGTTCCCTCCAACTTTTTCCTTCCACCATACCCTCTAGCACGTCCCTCATAACATAGTTTCTCCTCAGTCAATATCCCAACCAGTTCCTCTTCCTCCTCTTAATTACATCTAAAATTCTTCTTTCCCACCATACTGCTACTATTTTTCACACCTTCTTATTCGTTTTACGTTCAACCCTGCTAATTCTCTCCTTTTTTCTCCATGCTCAAGTTTCGAAAGCCTGCAATTTTCTTCATCATTTTGCGTAGTGTCCATATTTCTACCACATAGAGTACATACTGGAATCAGTAAAACAAAATCTTAATACTTAATTGGAAGTTTGTTCAATACAAGGATTAGCTAATCGTGGTCAAAAAGAAAAAAACGGACTACTTTAGAGTGTAAAAATAATTTTGCAATTAATGGTATTTCAGGAATCTGTGCCGTCTTGATTTTCTTTCATGAGTCTCAGGTGTCGCTTCCCCAGTTTGGGAACCTATGGAGTATTGGATTTGTTAAAAAATATAAAAAGATTAAGAAACGTGAATTATCTTATAAGCGTAGGCATCCATTGAAAAATAAATAAAGGTCATCGCCTATGTTGTACACTATCATCATACTTACACGAAGGTAAACTACATTTAGAAACATACATTGTGTTTCCGTTACTATTGGTGCATTGTAGAATTTATTATCCCTTATATCCAGAGTAAAATTTACCTATGAAAAGCATAAGAATTCCTAAAAGCAACACTTGCAGGACTCTTGCAAGTAAGACCAAGACCAAGACCAAGACTGGGTATGCAAGAGCAACACCACCCGGGTATTGGTCTTGGTCTTGCATTGCTCATCACTACTCTTTAAGTTAGAATCTTGAAATTTGGACAGTACAAAGGACTTGTGACGTGAGATAAAACTAACGAAGAAGTTTTGGAAATTTGACGCGGAAGAGGGTACGGAAGTTGCAATTATTATAATAAGATGCTCGTATGTCAGAGTCAAGGGTTAGTGTTATGAAATTTGGTGTTGAGTTAGAGACCTGCACGGGCCGGGCTTGGGCAGGCCGACTCCATTATTTACTTGGGCCGGGCCGGGCTTGGGCGGGCCGACACTGATTTCTCTTCAGGTCGGGCCGGGCTGGGGCCGATTAATTGCAATTCTTTAATAACACTGTTCAACAACGAAAATGTAAATTGAACAAAATCAGCTAATTCTTATTGATTTTGTGGTGCTGATCACGAATTTGAAAGTTATTTTCAAATATTAGCTCTACTTTTCGTTTTACAGGCATGTCTAATAATAACGATTTAAAAATAAATATATTCGCTTCGTTTGGGGTAAAATGTTACACTGATACGGCAACACTGGAGAAACTATATGAACGCTCGGTTTCATTGTGTTCCTTATCTCAGTAGAGTTCTGCTATTGTTAGAAAAGACAGGTTTAGTGCAGTTATCAGCGTTTTGGGTGTGACGTTTGTGTAGTGCAGGACATAAAAATACAACTACAAGTACGCAAAAATACTGGTATTTCGAATGTATATTTTTAAATAGTTGTCGGAACTATTTCAAGTGACATTTTGAGGATTTCAATAAACAAAAATGCCGCGAAATTGTGTAAACAGTGCGGATAGCTTCTGCTACGTGTGTGGGGAAGTGACATTGTCCTTACAAAAGCAGACTATAACACCACTAATAAGAAAAGCCTATCAATATTACTTTGGTTGTAAAATTGGAGACCAAGATAAATCTTGGGCACCCCACATTGTGTGTAACACTTGTGCCAGCAGTCTAGAAATTGGATTAATGGGAAGGAGCGCTCAATGCCTTTTGCAGTGCCCATGATTTAGAGAGAGCCAAGCGACCACATCAGAGACTATTATTTTTGTACGGTTTCTTCCGTCAAGAAGGGAATTTCCACGAAGAAGAAGCGGGCCTTGATCTATCCTAACATTCCTTCTGCAATGCGCTCTGTTCCACATGGAGAAGGACTACTTGTTCCTGACCCACCTAAAGAATACGATCTTTTTTCTGATGATGATCAAGAAGTTGAAGCTCCTGAATCAAGTACTTCAAAAGACCCTACGTTTGTTGTAGAAGAACCTCCATGTGAACCACATAGACTTACTCAAGAGGAACTAAGTAATCTAATCAGAAACTTGGACTCTCGAAAAGCAAAGCCGAAATTTTAGCGTCAAGCTTAAAGCAATGGAATTTATTGCAGGAAAAAGTAAATATTTCAGTGTATCGGAATAGGGAGAAGATGTTCACTTTTTTTTTTTACTATGGAAGATACACTTGTGGCATTACAGATGTAAATGGTCTCATGAGGGCACTTAAAATTAATTACGAACCTACGGAGTGGAGGCTCTTTATAGATTCGTCCAAGGTGAGTTTAAAGGCAGTGCTTTTACATATTGGATATGAACTTCCTTCAATTCCTGTAGGTTACGCAGTTCATGTGAAGGAATCTTATGAAAACTTGAAACGTTTACTTCAAGCCATTAAATATTACGATTTTCAGTGGCTCATTTGTGGTGACCTTAAAGTAATAGCACTGTTGCTAGGTATGCAGTTAGGGTATACAAAGTATTGTTGCTTTATATGTGAATGGGACAGTAGAGATGTAATTGGATACCAGAGAAACTCTTCAGCCGGGAGTGAAAAATGTGCAGCATGAACCACTGGTAGATCGTAACCGAATTTTGCTTCCCCCTCTACATATTAAATTAGGTCTTATGAAAAGTTTTGTTAAGAGCATGAACCAAGAGAATGAGGCCTATAAGTACCTAAGAGGACAATTCCCTCGAGTAAGTGATGCCAAAGTTAAAGAGGGTGTTTTCATAGGGCCACAGATTAGGCAACTATTCAAAGAGCACAAGTTCGACGAAATTCTCCAAGGTGCGGAGAAAGCTGCGTGGGAAAGCTTGAAGAGTGTTTGTTCACAGTTCTTGGGAAGACACCGAGCAACAAATTACAAACAACTGGTAGCAAAGTTGTTATTGTGCTACGAAAATCTTGGTTGCAATATGTCTCTGAAACTCCACTTTCTTCATTCACATCTAGACTTCTTTCCCGAAGATTGTGGAGCAGTAAGTGACGAACATGGTGAGCGTTTCCATCAAGATATTGCAGCCATGGAGAAGGGATATGAGGGAAAAATGAAAATGAAATGAAATTTTGAGTTTTACGTCCCACGGTTATGCCGGTTAGGCTAAAGGAGACGGTGATAATGAATAATGAATGATATGGTGGAATGAAGAAAGTGGGAGGAAACGGGAGAACCCCGAGAAAACCCACGCACACGGTGTTTGTCCACCACAAAGTTCACTTGGCGGGAGCAGAGAGATATGAGGGAAAGTGGAGTTCTAACATATTGGCCAACTACTGTTGGACTATTGCAAGGGATGCTCCAGATGTAACCTACAAAAGGTAAGCCAAGCGAAGACGTTCAAAAAAAAAAAAAAATAAACATAATCCTGTACAAGGGATCACTTGAAACTTTTGTCTACATTGCAGTGTAGTTCTTGCACAAAAAGGTATTTGTACATATTTTTCATGTTTTGATGTTAATACTGATTTCTATTACGGAATTGTTAATGTTTAACTTGACCACGGTTACTTTATTTTCTGTATCTCTGTGAAACTGGTATTTGCGCAATTTTGAAAAAGGAAGTACAAGGGTATAGAAAGCTATAGGTTAGGGTACTTCTTAACTCCCAGCTTATCACATCACAGTGAAATAGATAAAAAAAAAAGGTGAAATATAGGTTTTCACAAGGATTTTGCTTAAATGTTCTATAAATATTAATACATTTGTATATATACAGCTACTGTTGTACAAGGTCGTTTTTTTTCACAACCTGAGCTAAGAAAATTCTTCTATTATCATTTCCTTTCATATTATGCTTAAATGAATGTAAAAATCGCAATTTCAAAGAATTTACATACTTTCGATCAAAATTTGTTGAACAGTGTAATTATTGACATTCGTTAAACGATAATTAGAATAAAGGCAAACGTTGAAGAAGTGTGCCCGTGAAAAATGTTACAAAATGAAACTTCGAAAATTTATCGGGCCCGGGCCGGGCCGGGCCTACGTACATTCGGGCTGGATTGGGCGCGGCCCGAAAAATTCGGCCCGTGCAGGTCTCTAGTTTGAGTTTTCCATTTAAAATGATTAAACTCATACTTCAGGATTTTTAGATGTTTGATCTAGATGGAACAAAAGGCGTGATGGTGGTTCATTAACATGCCCATGTGAGGTTGTCGAAGTCCGTGCGAGATTTCGAGTTGAAAATAATTTTATGTGAAAAGTACAGAAGGATGAATGCTAAATACAGGATTATTATAAATTATTCATTGGGTCTGAAAAAATTGGAACACATACAATAACGAATGACACATGAAAATATACAGAAGCTATCAAAGTTTCAAAAATATTCGATGTGGCTTCTCTTGGGCGCACGACACAGATAAGGAGTCTATATGCAGTAATTTAGTTCACTTCACATGCGCTCCAGTATACCCCTACTAATGGTCGTAAATCAAGCTATAATGCAATTCTGGAGCTTCCCCAAAATTGTTAGTAGTAGAGACATAATTGTCTTTCACATGTTCGCAGAAAAGCACAAACTGTTATTTCGGGAGAACTAGGAGGCCATTAGAGAAACACTAAGTTACGTTCACCACATCTCCCAATCTAACGGGATGGAATAAAACACTTGGAAGTCCTGTACTTTTATTATTACACAGCCAACTAGTGACCTTAAAGTGTCGGAACCATCTCAGAATGCTTTAGGGATCTGGCGGTTGAGTTGCGAACTGTCTACGAAATGCACGCTGTACGAAAACAACAGAAAGACATTTCTCATATTCCAAAACAGAGAATGCTTTCTGCCGCATGGACGCCGCTTTGGAAACTAGGATTGTACTGCCATCTACCTTCTGTTTGTAGTACTGTGCAAGAGTGCGATTGTTTGTACTATGAAGAAATTTTCGCCGTAATTTACTAATTTTAGATCGTATACGCGAACTCTAAATGTACCGCTGTAATTTTAAAAATATTTTTACTAATATAAAGGAGGTAAAATAAAGTAATTTCGTGCTGTTTTTCGCAAAGTGAAAAAAGATTTTAAAATTTGAGCTATATAGCAATAATTGGTGTTTTTGGCTACTTTTTAAAAATGTTAAAACCTTTGCGCGAACTGAAGATAAAGCATACGATTTTCAAAAACAATTTTTACTTTATAATTCGATGTTCGAAAGTTCACTTTTTCCAACCGACCGTAGTGTAGAAAGATTTATGTTTTTGACACTGAGAAGTGACAATGCCTTATGTCCAAGGAGTGTTAAGTTAATATTTACGTAATTAAGACGTAATTGCTCAGCTCTTGTATAAATAGGCCTAATATTTCTAAACTTAATTCTCATCCAGTCCTTTCACTTCCAATTTCTGGTTTTTCATATAGATTTCCGAATCACAGGTCAAGAAGTACTTGTTCAACTAGTTTAGCCCGTAAGTACTCGAGCCCTTTTTTGTGACAGTAGTATTACTTTTTTACAATAAAAAAATATATTTTTTAAATAATTAAGACAATGTAGCATATCTCTAGACATGTTTTTAAAAGTATTTGCTGCAATTAGATTTTTTGTACTTCTTTTGAGACCTTTTTTATATTTTTTCATCAGGACTTGTGGCTAGCAACACATAGCTTACCTGTTTGGGAGTCTGTGATCACCCCGCGCGAGTAATTAAGGGTTAGGGCTTCACTTCGTACAAATACTAGAACCTGCTTTTGGGAAAACTTTCAGAGCGGAAAACATTAAATGAAATACTCACTCTACATCCTTGTATTAGAATATAAGGTTAATGTCTTTTATCAAGGACTTATTTTTTAAGTTTCATAGTTCTTTGAGGATAGGTCAGCCGACGAGACAAACATTCAATCGAATCTCGAGGAGGTGTCGTGAAAGTGATGTCTTTTCTCGGAAGGTGTTAGTATGGAAGGAGTTTTGTCTCGTCTCTCCTCATGAAAGTTTGTCTCATCCCATGGAAATATTTATTTGGGAATAACCACGATCACCAACCCCTGATGATCCGTTGGTCCAAGAAATTGGATTTAATCTGAAACTCATTGTGGTGGCAGTTTCAAGCAACAAGTCAATCTTTACATAAAATTCATAGCAGATTCTAATATTTTTTCTTACATTCAGCATAAAATCTAACCTTTTTTCCATATCCCAAGAAACATTCCCGAAAGAGATTGAAAGTTTAGTAATCACTCAAAGAATTATGGAACTTGGAAATAAACCTTTAAGAAATATTTCTTGCTTATATTTAATATATATATATATATATATATATATATTGTTCAGACTTTTTTTTGTATAGTTTCAGGTTCCAGTAACGAATCAAATGCTCGTAAAATTATAAACGTGGAGTTGAAATTTTCCTAAATATGTCACAAGTAACGATCTGCTGGACCGAATAATGTCAGTAGCAAGGAATTAGAAGATTTTTCAATCGGCCATTAAGAATTCCAACAAAATATAATGGAACCGACAACGACGGAAGAAGCAGAGTCATTCCAACAAAATATAATGGAACCGACAACGACGGAAGAAGCAGAGCCAGAAACAATGTCCGAAGAATTAATCACAGTGGAAGAGAATGAACCAACAACTCCTAAGACCAGAAAAACTTCAAAGAATTGTACCAACATGCTCTGCAGAACCATTTGGGAATTTCGTAACAGTCTTATAGTTATTTGTGTTCCCTTGTTGCTTCTTCCACTGCCTTTAACATTCGATTCCAGAACGGTAAGTTAGCCCAGGATGTTATCATAAACATGTTTACTATAAGAGCATTTAGAATAATGAACAGTCTATCCACCAGCTGAATGTCAAACATATGTGACTCAGCATTTAGGAGTAGCAAAGAAGAAATTGGTAACATCATTGGTTTTTGCGAAATGCAGAGTACTTTGTAGATGAATTAACGTTACCTAAACCTATACCTTCTTCACTCTGTGCTTCTTAATTTCAGAACTTTCTTATATGTAACTCTATTCTGAAATCATTGATGAGGTAACGTAAGCACTTTACGCTCTCACTAAATTATAGAGAAATAATTTTTGTTGGAAATCTTCGTAGAGGCATACGCAATGCGTTTAACTATCTTCCATCGGAAATGGAATCTGGGAGCAAATGCACGTATGCTAGCAGGCCACTAAATCAGCGGGAAACCTGGAAATTAACGTTCGTTAGCTTCGTGTTCAACTGAATTTTCTACGCTATCTAAGGGTCAATACTTGCTTAGTACAGGCTGTTTCCAACAAATTATTTCTGCTAACAGACCTCTGAACAATTTATTGTTGCTAATAGATTGCCTTTATCAAGCAGGCTATTTCCAACCAATTCTTTCGGCTACCAGATTGCTTTTAACTAATTATTTTTGCTGATAGATTTTCGAACCAATTATTTTAACTACCAGGTTATTTTCAACTAATTATTTCTGCTACCAGGTTGTTTTCAACTAATTATTTCTGCTACCAGGTTGTTTTCAACCTGTTATTCCTGCTATCAGAATGTCTCCAAAATTTTTCTTTCTCCTAATAGATTTTTCAATTTCTCTTTAAGCTAACAGGTTTTTTTTAAACCAATTTTAGCGTTACTTTCTTGCACAATATACCTTTCCAACCACTTCTAAAATGTGACTTACTTTCAATAGTATTATTTCCTTCTATAACCCTAGAGAATGGACAACGTAAGAGAGTATAGGACAGAATTGAATTATTAACAAGTGATAGGATATTTGTCCTAGTGTTATAGTCTGGTTGGTAGTATTCCAGCACAACGCGTGACAAACGTCGCTACGTTAAGTATCTCCCTTGTTTTTCAGTTAATTTTCATTCTACTCAAATTGTAACCAAGCAATTTTCTCCCTTGATGGGAGCTTAGGAATAAGAATCTCAGCAAAGAACATGAACGTCAAAAGGCCGGGTGAAATTATAAAATAACGAAATCCTCATTAAAATATTCCTTTTCTTACTAAATTTTAACCCTCAACTTGAAACATCACAGAGCAGCATAGTAATAATTACTTTTCGAGTTGATTCTCCTTGTTCACTTCATGTACAAGCTTGTACTGCAATAGTTAATTAATATAAGTTTCTGCATGAAGTGAACAAGGAAAACCATCTCGTATTACTTAACTCGTAGGAAATTAACTTGAACGAGGGGGAATCCGAAAATAAGTTTCCCCTCTCGTTTTCCCCAGAAAAGCGAACAGCAACGGGAGGGAAGGGGGGGACAAGACAGAGGTTGTACGCGCAATACACCCAGATATAAATGGGTATGGTTCACCCGCGATCCTGCAAATGGCGCCGTCACAGCGCCTGCGTAAAGCGGAGAGTCTCAGTCTAAGTTGGTAGCTATGGAGGTTTGACGTCGTGATCAAAGGAGGAAAAGTGAGTGGGTTGTCCACAATGAATGGGCACGTGGTTTCTCGGGAGCAGCAATCCATAACCGCCTCGTAGAAGTGTATGGGCCTGATGTGATGTCGAAACAAATGGTGCGGAGATGGTGTCGCCAATTCAGTGAAGGGTGGCAACAAGTGCTGGATACACCGAGGCCTGGAAAGACGGGCACAGCCACTACAGACGAAAATGTCAGGATGGTGGATGACATAACCCAATGGCTTCCATCTGTTTCCGGCTTTAAAGAAAACTCCCAGCGGTAGGCACTTTGGAAGCAATGCAGAAGTCACAGAAGCTTCTTTCATATGCAGAGCCCTGAATTTTTCCTGGAAGGGTTTTTGAAGCTTATATACCGTACGACAACTGTCTCAATGTACATGGTACTTATGTGGAAAAATGAAGGTATGTCTGATTTTTGAATGTCACATGCTATTTTCGGTCCTGTCTCTACACCTCTGTCCACAGTCGCCTGAGGAAACTTATTTTCAGGCTCCCCCTAGTATTAATTAACTTGTAGCAATAGCTAATATACAAAAGCTCATATTAATCAACTATTGTCTTCTCATAATAAAACTGTTGTTTTCAGGCTATATGGTGCGGCTACATCATTCTTATAATGATCATTTACTGGGTGACAGAGGCGTTACCTCTCAGTGCTACTTCGTTTATCCCCGTTCTCGGCTATCCGTTAGCTAATATCATGGGTAGTGGAGCAGTCTGTGGAGTGTTTGCAAACAACGCTGTTCTATTTTTCATTGCTTCTGTGGCATTATCTGTAGCTCTTCAGGAGTCTAATCTCCACAGGAGGTATGCCTTGTTCTCCCTCAAATGTTTCGCTTACGGAAAAGTAAGGTGAGATATTCTTCCCTTATTATATACATAGTTACGTTCATATGTTGAAAAAGTATTTGCCACATACTTATTACGGACTCTTAGTTTACAGTTTTACTTCCTTTCCAACCAAGATACATATGAACAGAGCCGTTCTTGTTTGTGATTAGCATCATAGTAAAGATTTGACTACCATATGATTCAAGCGTTAGTCAAGCCATTAGTACGGTAAAACACATGTCATAACGACTCAAAATAAAACCCGAAGTGCGTACATAGTTTAAATTACATTCCATGAATCTTCCCGGTAATACGGTTGCTAGACATCCATATTCAAAAGGCTTCGCCTGATGCCCGTAGGTATTTTTTGAAAATTTGTAAAATGACTGGTATATTTTACCTACAAATGATATTCATATTATCATATACTTTTATCTCGCCTTATAGGGGCACGGTGGCTCACTAGGGAAATACTAGAAGTGGTACGCGGGGATCCTGATGTGTTGTATATCGTTGGAAAGGGTACTCTGAGTACACTTCACAGGTGAAATATTTCGCTTGAATGGGCCCTGTAGGGGCCCTGGCGTCCATTTGAATTTCAGAACAAGGTACGCTCCGAAACACCAAAAAACGTGAACAAAATAGGAAGTTATGATGTAATTGTTTTGAGACGTGGTATATATAGGTTTAAAAGGTAGCTGAATACGAATCTGACATCAAATGATTACAAATCAAAATGGCGGACTCAACATGGTGAACACAAATTACAAAAAAAAAAGCTATTGTTCTGAAATTAGATATATAGAAATATTCGACGTCGCTATGTACGAATCGGATATCAAAGTGGAAAATTCGAAATAGCGGATCCAAGATGGCGGAAAAATGCAAAACACTGCTATGGAACTAAAAGCGGGTAGGTAGAGGTTTCCGTGGTCGCTGAGTACGAATTCAGTGTTAAAAATGCAAAATGCAATATGACGGATCCAATGTGGCGGACGAAAAGTGCAAAAAATATGTACAAAACGAACATATGTGATTCTTACACATATAGTAGAAAAATACTTATAGTACATAAGGGGCAGGTGACATTTTACAATAAACAGAGAACGTGTTTTGGTATACAATCGTGAAAAGATAGAGGCACAGAATGCAGGACAGGTTTTGTAGCGCACATGAAAATCTTATGATATGAACAGATTGGAATCATAGACAATATTTTTTTTTTTTTTACTACCAATTTCCTCCCCGGGGATCGGTATGTGTTATATATCGTTGAAAACCTTGTACCGAATACACTTCACATCTATAACACCTCGCTTGAATGGCGCTTGTAGGGTACGTTGCGTATTTGCAGATACTATTTGAAGATCCGAACAATGACACTGAAAAGTGCGCGTTGGAGTTTAAAACATTGTTATGCTTCCACAACTGTCTTTCCGGATTCACATTATGCCGTGTACACTTGTGAGCCATATGTATGACAAATGTTCACTCTCATGAATAGGAATGGTCAATACCGTGATTAGTCTCGGTCTAATCTCTAATTCGAGACCGAGATGTACTTTTCCAAATCGAGACGAGATCGAGACCGAGCCTAAGCTCGTCTCGATACACATAGGGCCATTTTATACTTTCGTATTTTTGTCCGTCATATTGCATTTTGCACTTTTGACATTGGATTCCAACTCCGCAACCACGTAAACCTCTACCTACCTGCTTTCAGTTCCATAGCAGTGTTTTGCATTTTGTCCGCCATGTTGAATCTGCCATTTTCATTTGTAAACATTTGATGTCAGATTCGTATTTAGCTACCTTTAAACCTATATATATACTACGTCTCAAAACAATTATATCATAGCTTCCTATTTTGTCCACATTTTCTGGTGTTTCGGAGCGTACCTTGTTCGAATCTTCAAACAGTCGCCACGCTCCCAACAGGCCCAATTGAAGCGAAATATTTCACATGTGAAGTGTAGTACAAGTAATCTTTCCCACGACATACAACACATGGAGATCCACACGTACCACTTCTAGTACTTCCGTAGTCAGTTGTAGAGCGCTTACTTCCTGTTCTTGGGGTCCCAGGTTCGATCCCCAATGAAGTAAGTTTGTGATGAACATCGTGTTCGTGGGTTTTCTCTCGGGGTACTCCCCTTTCCTCCCACTTTCTCATTTCATAAATTCTTCCATTACCATTCACTTGCCTTCATTACCATCATCGTCTCCCTTACTCTAAAAGAGCATAATCGTGGGGCGTAAAACTGAAATAATTCATTTCATTTGATTTCTACCTCGCCTGTGGGTGTTTTCGTTTGAGCCCAGATGTGTTTCTTGAACTCGACTTGACTACACTAACTACATCAGTAGACAATTGAGTATCAGAATGAGCAAAATAACGTAAATAGTAGTGTATACAGGGTGTTTCAAAACAACACCAACAACAAATGAAAATTAAAATGAAATGAAATTTTTGAGTTTTACGTCCCACGCTTATGCCGGTTAGGCTAAAGGAGACGGTGATGATGAGTAATGAATGAAATGGTGGAATGAAGAAAGTGGGAGGAAACAGGAGAACCCCGAGAAAACACACGCACACGGTGTTTGTCCACCACAAAGAAACCAACAACGTTTGGGAGGTGATTCCTGACACTAAGATAAGACAAAAAGTATAGACCAACCTGGGTGCACAAATGCTTCCTTTCGGAGTTATAGGCTGCCGAAAACATGAAAAAATGAACTTTAAAGGTCAATACTTAGCCCCACGATTATGGGACCTACCGTAGTCGGGTTCAGACTTCACTTAGGAACTAATATGTGAGCTATCCAAAAATACATGTTTCAGAATCCTAAGGTACTCACGCGACAATTTTTAGAGAGGGAGTTGGGCTATGGATATATGTAATCTGAAGTACTCACCAACTACCTCTATAAAAATTGTTGCGGAAGTACCGCAGGATGCTGAAACTTAGATATATGGATAGGGCATATACTAGTTCCTAAGTGAAGTCTTGAACCGACTGTGGTAGGTCCCATAGTTTTGGAACTATGGACCTTCAAACTTCATTTTTTCATGTTTTCCGTAGCCTATATCTCCGAAAGGAAGCATTTGTGCACCCAGGTTGGTCTATACTTTTTGTCTTATCTTGGTGTCAGGAATTATCTCCCAAACGTTGTCGGTGGTTTTGAAACACCCTGTATATATGTGAGAATTAAACTGTTTTAATTTGTACATATTATTGTAGTACGTTGTTTCTATTTATGATTTAAAAATGTTACTTTTGCTGGATAAATCTTGTTTTGATGGTTTCTTAACTTTATCATGTTTTTCGAGTCCATTTGTTTGCTTTTTCACTCATCGTAATAATCCTATCCGGAAATCAGGTAGGTACGCAGAAGGTGGGTCTTGGGAGTCCGGAACTACCCGGAACCCCGACTTTTCTGCAAATGTAGTCAAATTTTAGGGATGATTTTTAAAATGTCAATATAAGTTATCCTTATATTAAATTTGGAACCCTCCCGAAAGAAATTCCTGCATACGTGTCTGTCGGTAATGTTCTGAATACATTAATTAGATTCAGTGGCGTATTTAAGAAGGGACTTCCGGGCTTAAGCCGCCCCCGAAATTTTATTTACTATATTAAAATAAGTGAAATATCTTGCAGAATTTTTACATTTCCAGGAATAAAGTTAGCAAAGCTCCTCCGGAAACAAAATCGTAAATACGCCACTGATTTGATCAACACATTAATTATTTAATCATGAAGGGACTCTCATTAGGAATATATTCTATATATTTTTGATACATTAATATATTTGATTAATGCTTTGGATGAGTAGGCTGGTGCCTGGGACAGCATAATTGGTTTCTCTTCCCCCGCCTTATATACAGCAGAATAAATTTATTTATCTTATAGCCTTGTTCAATAAAACTGGCCATTTACCCTTCTTGGTAAAGCATTGTACTTTTACGCACTGATTTCTTTGACAGTCGTAATGGAGTCAAAAAAATTTAGATTTTCTTCGATCAGCTGAGAGCTTTATGTAGAGGTAAATGAGTGGTGCAATTCTGCCAGTTCGCACTGGTTCGTCAGAACCAATTGTTAAAATATTTCGAGTTCGCAGAATCGTTTGTTATACCCAGGTATAAACACACACACACACACACACACACACACACACACACACAATGGCCTAGCCAAGAGTGAAAGAAGGAAGTCAAACAAAGTTGAGGAAACACTTCTGTACCTTTCCCGCTCGTTTGTATTGTTGTGAAAACAGACAACTTTGAATTATTTCAAAATCAATAGGAAGACAGAAATTTGAATATGAATTCTGGGATTTTGTTCGGAATACTAAGATCTGTGAGTGTAATGAATGTGATATGTATCTAATACCTATTATCTGTGCTACCTACTTGTTTTTGAATGACTCCGATGCCGTCATTATTTCTGGGGGTATGTGTCTTCGAATCAATGTGTACGGAATAAAGTGGTCTTTTCATCGATATCTTGATCGATTGCTTGTCATGACCCATACTATCATTCCTCAAAATATGGCACTTTCCTGGTGGGACACCCTATATATACAGAGGATGGACAAAAAGGCATAAAAACACTTCATACAGGACACGTAAGATTGGTCCTCCACTGTACAACACGTGTTGCGGTTGCCGATCTTTTTTTTATTTCAATGTGTCGTGTGGACCTTTCTCTTCCGTCAGCAGTAACACGTTCACCTGTGAGTGTCGTGGTGTGAAAGTGGTGCGGTAAAATGGGCGACCTGACAGACTTCCAAAGAGGCATGATTGTTGGTGCCCGTCTGGTTAGAGCTTCAGTGACAACAGTGACGAACATTGTGGGGGTATCGAACATTGTGGGGGCACTGTGTCCAATGTCACGAGGGCATACACAATTCATGGGCAATCGACATGTGCAAAGCACAACAGTGGTTGAAAGACAATCCTGTCAGATAGAGACCGGAGGGTATTAAAACGGATTGTAGCAGCTAAAGAGAAGACCACTGCAATGAAAATTACGTCTGAACTCAATTCCGGCCTACAGAACCCGGTTTCATCGAAAACAGCGCCACGGGAACTTCATAAAATGAAAATTCATGGCAGGGTCGCTATCGCCAAATCCCTGGTCACAGCAGTAAATGCGAAGAGGCGTATCCAGTGGTGCAAGGACCACAAGGCGTGGACTCATGAGCAGTGGAAACACGTAATGTGGTCCGATGAGTCGACCTTCACCTTGTTTGCAACAACCGGTCGTGTTTACCTATGGAGAACACCGTCGCAGGCCTATGATACAGACTGTCTGCTCCCAACTATAAAGCATGGGGGTGGTTCTGTTACAGCATGGGCAGTGATATCGTGGTTTTCCGCAGGTCCCATCATAGCCGTGCATGGAATTATGAATGCTAAGGCGTATGAGGCCATTTTGGGGGACCAGGTTCTATCCATGTCCCAAATATTGTTCCCTGATGGTATCTACCAAGATGATTTGGCACCCTGTCACGCTGCAAAAACGGTGAATCTTGGTTTGGGGAGTATGACCAGGAGCTATCACACCTCCCCTGGGTCCCACAATCACCAGATCTGAACATCATTGAGCCATTGCGGTCTGAGTTAGAAAGGCGTGTTCGGTCTCATTACCCTCTACCAGCATCCCTTAAGGAACTGTAGCATGTTTTGGAGGAACAACGGTACAAAATTCCACACATCACGATTCAGGAGCTGTATACGTCCATTCCACGTCGAATCCAAGCTGTTTTGGACGCAAAAGGAGGCCCCACACCATACTAGGTATGATTTTCACACTTTTGCAAACGTTTTAGATTTTTTTGTAACCAGTTGTTAAAAAATTAGTACTACCAGGTAAAGTAATAATATTTACAGAATTATGCAAGATAGGTGACAAAGATAATATTTATAACAAGACTAGTAGAAATTTCCTGTATGGGAGTTTCTACATTATAGATTACGTTTATAATAAGTCTTTCCTTTTCAAGTGACCCGGTCTAGTTGCCCATGAGACGTGAAATTTCTCGTGTGGTTTCGAAAATGTAACTAATTGCATAATCTAACAGAAGTAATTGCTATATCTTTTAAAGGTTGCTTTTTGGCTTCATGTGTACGACGATGTTTCTCTCGATGTGGATTTCGGCTGCAGCTGTGACGTCAGTGATGATACCAATTGCTAAGTCAGTTACTCTAATTATGGAAAAGGTAACAATAAAGTTTGCTACTAATTTTACTTTTAATAAAAGATGCCAATGTTATATCGTTTTCGCACTGGTATATCGTTTCTCGTCAGACCAGTAAACTCAAGCAATGTTGGGTCTGGTTAGAGGAAAGGCACGAGGTGCGTCAGATATTCGACAACACATAGTATAAGTAACACAGTATTCTGTATGTCATTGTAACACATCTCTTTTTGTTGCAGCTAAAAATGGAAAACCGTAGGTTAACCCAGGAAAGGAAGAGGCATGCAGCCATCGTCTTCTTGGCTGCAGGACACGCCGATTCCAAGATCGCTGCCTTCCTGAACGTCGCCCGGTCATTCGTTCTCAAAGCTCCAAGAGAACTGGAGGCCGCCAGTGGTGATGTGGAAACTGTTTCCCACAGGAAACGACATTGTCAGCGCTCGGACAAGACCAGGACGCCCGAATTCATCGCGTCCGTCCAAGATGTTGTCGAAACGGACCCAGGGAAGTCCATGAGGGCAATCGCAAGAGAGAAGCAGGTTGACGAGGCCACCATTCGACGTGTGGTGTATGAAGACTTCCGTTACAAGTCGTACGTGATGCGAGAGGCCAGTTCATGTCCGCAAGAACCAAGGAGAATAGAGTGACTCGTGCCAGGCGCCTTTTGAACAAGCTGAAACATCCCGAACAGTCAGAAATGCTCTGGTTCTTCTCGGGTGAGAAAATCTTCGTCCAGACCGCAGAAATGATCGGAGGCTGTGTAAAACACTTGAGGAGGTTCCGACCGTCAGGCACACCAAGTTCCCCGCCTCCGTGATGGTTCTGGGGGTCGTGAGGAGTGAGAGCGACGTGATGCATCCACATTTCTTTAGTCAAAGTGTTAGAGTCAACGTCGTTGCTTACACCGATGTGTTGCAGATGGTGGTGCAGCCCTGGATTACTGCTATAGTACGAGGCAGGCCATATGTTTTTCAGCAGGACTCCGCTCCCGTAAATGCGCCCCATTCAACCCAAGAAGGGTCGGCCACGAATTTTCACTACCACGTCACCCCAAATATGTGACACCCCAGCTCCCCTGGTGTCAACCCCTTGGACTTCTACGTCTGGGGCGTGGTTGAGAGGGCCTCCAATAAGCATTCACACAACACCGTTGCGGCTATCAGGGCAGCCATTGTGGATACCATGACAAACATTCCCAGGACCCACCTCAATCATACCTGCCAACGGTTTCAACACCGTTTAGAGGCTGTTATTGCGGTAGATGGCGGTTTCATAGAATGATATCCTGTATTGGGTCTGTGTACATAATGCTCAATGGTCATTAAATGCTCTAGCTTCCGTCTCTGCTCCTTTTTCCGCGGATGTTATTTTGTTCTCAAATAGCTGCCGCACCCTATAGGTAACCATGTTCACCAGGTAGTATTGGCATTGCGGCGCCCACCCAGCGCCGTGAGGACAATTGAGGAGCTACTTGCAAGCAAGACTGCATATCACCCCAAAAGCAAGGGTGCCAATCGGCTGGTAGTCCTAGCCCCTACTAAAAAGTTTATTTGTTTATTTTAAAGATGTGATAAATTTAGACTTCTTGTATTAAGCAAGTGAAAATTTTATGAGATCTGGCTCATAATTTTGAAGCATTAACTTTTAGCAACGTTAGGCTAAAAATGTAATTTGATGACTGCTGTTTTTAGCTTTTCGTTGTTTTAGATAGATAGAGAGCTTGACAATCTTTTACATCGTTGACAAGGAATTATTTCTGCTTAATTGACTTTTTTGTACACTACGTTTTATGTTAGTACTCCTCTTCTTACCGTACAGTTATTATTAGTATTAGTATTATTCTATCGTAATTCTATAAAAATTCAAAAAATATATAAATAATAGCTTAATCTATTTTTGACACAAAAAACTGGGGGGCGTGGACCCTCGGCAAAGGGTTAGATCCGCCACTGGATAAAGGTAAAGTTGTAGTAGTCAAATGGCTGGACAATTCAGCAGTCAAGACTGCATCAAATATTCATGAAGTATTCTGCACGGCTAAAAGCAACTGTTAATCTCGTTTACCACATAAACTGGTCAAGGTGAGAGAGCCAAAAATAGATAGAGACTGTAACAAAAGAAGAACCTAAATTTATGAGTGGAACCGACTGAATGAACTCAAATATTGGAGTCCTATAAAATTGGTATCCGTGGGAAAAAGTATTGTTGGCTAATATTTGCATATTTTATATATCTGAATTTACGGAAGAACTCCAGTCGTTCGAGTAGGAGTATTGAGTAATGGTTAGATAGGAGTTAGATTAATAAAACAATTAGATATAATTTAATAGGGCCTAACTGTAGTTAAAACAATTGTGTTTTTTTAATTAAATATAACTATTATTTAAAAAGTAGTTTACAGGATAACAAAACAACATGATACGTAATCAAATGCAGTTGAGTTCGTTCCTCTAGCCGCTGCCTTAACTTAGATTTTGGACAAAATGTTATTGTGGTCACACTGTAATTTCTATGGATGGCAACACTGAAAATTCTTCAGGTTCATATTCTGTTGTAGAATAATATTATCTATGATTGTGATATGTTGCATTTCATAATCTCCTTTTACTTTTGAAAAACAAGCAAAAGAAAAATGGTACATTTTGTATTATTTTTAGTAAGTCAAACTTTAAAGCGTAATATGACAGAACTGACTTTCAAACACGGAACGTACGAAAGACTATTTGTTTAGTCCATTACAATTAATTTGTTAATGTCGCTTGTAATATTGTATTTCTTATAATAATCTTTCTTTATAGGTTGAGGAAGAAACGACAAGAGTTCATGTAGGAGATAGAGAAAACGATGAGAAGGAAGATAAGTCATCCGAAGATGAATATGATATTGAGTATGTTTATGATTAAACAAACCTATTATTTATAGATTAACCAAGCTGTAATTTATAGGAGATATGTAGCAATATACTAGACAATGTATGCCCTTGTGGACGTCTTAAAATATTTTAAACTTAGCATTCCATAACTATGCCATTTATCTACAGGAGATGTATAGTTAAAAAATAAGTAAGAAATAAATAGAGAAGCTCTCGGACTAACAACCAGGTAAATTCGAAGTTGTCCGACGTTTCAAGAACTGAACATATTGTTCTCAACTTCAAGTTATATTATGAGAAGTTCAAGTCATTATCTTTTTACCATCTCATAAAAGATGGAAGGATATATTAGCTTCTGCTATTTCATCCAGTGGTAAGCTTTGATAAATGTATGTGGAAAATTGGTAGAAGTGATGATAAACGCAACAACTGGTCGAAACAAGTCTTAACAAGTAGGCTTCTGTTCTTGGGTCTTCTACTGTGTGTGATGCCGAAGTGGAGTGAAGCCGATGTATAAGATCTTCCATCAGGTAGATGGTCCTGTACGTGGTCCTATACCAGGCCGGTGTAGAATCTTCTTGAGTCCTTGTTTTAAGCTTCTGATCTTGATATCTTCTTCCCGTTGTGAATATCCGTGGAGAGCGCCAAAGAAGGAAGCTTATGGTATTGAGTTCAAAAACATTGGTTGTGTGTTGATGTTATTCGATGAGTATGTTGTTGTTCACTGTTTGAGTATGTTAAGAGAGATGATTTTATGTAATGTGAGAGGAGTTAACTGTCGTGTTCTTCTGTTGCAATGAGAATAGATTTTTGTGAGTGATGTAAATATTACCATGTGTGGTCGTAAGAATGTTTAGTTGTTTTCGGAATATTTGTCGAGTGGCTTTGGAAATGGCCTCGTGAAGTTTTTTTTTGTTTTTTTTTTGTTTGTTTGTTTGTTTCGGGGGTTCGGTAACTATTGCAAGTATAGAAGCTACCCATTTCATGATGGAATTTGTGGCCTGTTCTATTGCTTCATTGATTTTGTCTTGAAGATCTAAACTTTGAGTGGTCGGGATTTGGTTCTGCTGCTTCTTCGTCTTCTTGGATTGCGGGAATCTGGTTGTGAGCCTTGCAAGGGCCGGTTTCTGGAAGTGCTGGGAATTCAGTTGTATTTAGAATGTTTGGGATGATCTGTCTACTTTCTGTGAAATGAGGCCGCTTGGGGCAGAGAGAACCAAACTCCTTATATAAGTGCTGGCAAAGGAAAAGGTGAAATGTGATTGGTCGATACAGACGCCCAATCATCCTCAATCTATGGTATGGTTCTGGTTTGTGATTGTCTAAGTTTGTACTCAGGTCTTGATTGGTTGTTTTGTTTTCGTTGATGTACCAATTAATGTAACTCATGTTTGGCTGAGCTGTAAGCCGCGTCTCAAGATTGTTGTCTTCCTCCAGTATACAGAGGTTGTTCAGCCTACGTTTGGCCGATTTCGTTCGTTCCCCCTTCCGGGCAGAATAGACTCAGCTGACCTGGCTCGTGGCGTCCTGCAGTGTTGTGCAGTGGCTTCCTGGATACGGAGTTGTTTTTCCGCTCGGACGACAATAACGCACAAAACAACCATTGTTGTGAGTGTTGTGTTAAATTTGTTTCCAAGTGTGTGGGTTTCCGCTCTCTGACCAAAATGCCGCCCAAACTAAGCCGGTTTTGGAAAGGCTATGTTGCGGCTCTTTATGACGTCCACTTTAGTGTTTCTGTCATTAGAAAACAGTGCAAGAAGAATGGTTGCAATATCAGTTTAAGTGGAATAAAAAATGTTATTAAAAAGTACAAGGGCAACGAAGCTCCACCATTTGGATCATCAACGACGTTACCTAGGAAACGGGAGTGCAGCAAGGACACCTCCACCATGGAGAGGAAACTTCGCAAAATGACAATGCAAGAAAATCCGCCAACACAAAGGTGTATGGCTAATCGTCTTGACGTGACTTTGGGGACTGTGAGCCGGAAGTTACACCATGAAGCTGGAAAAAGTCCTGAAAGCTCGAGGCCATCTTCTCACGGATGCCCACCAAAAGGAACGAAAGTGTAACGTGCGGAAGCTGTACGAACGGCATCTGGCAAAACAAAGGTGGATGTATGTCGTAACGCTCGATGAAGCATGGATTTATCTTTCCGACTGCGGCAAACCGAGAGCCATCATGTACCGAGAGAAAGGCGCCAAGAACTTCAGAAGGTGGGTCCGTGTCTGTAAAGAATCCTTCCCAAAAGGATTCATGGTCGTTACTGGCTACTGTTACCGAGGTAAATTGAAGATTCGTAGGGTGGCGAAGAACTGCAAAATAAATTCGCAGTATTTTCAGGAGCAGATCATGCGGCCGATCTACGAGCATGAGATTAAAACAATGTACTGAAATGACGCCAATCTGGTGTGCATTACTGATAAGGCCTCATCATATACCTCACGATCGTCCCTCGCATTCTACAGGAAGATGGAGGAGGCAAGTGGTATACAGGTGATACCTTTCAATGAGGTACCTGTTAAATCTCCAGATGCAAGTCCTATGGACTATTGTTGATTTGGATTGCTGAAGCGGGCTTGGGAAAACAGCGTGTGACAACTGTGGAATGACTTTGGAAAGCTGTGCAAAGGGAATGGGAAAAGATCCCCCTCCCAGTTCTTCAGAGAAGCTTATTACAGTGGAAATTACGCTGTCGGGCTATTGTTAGGAACCAAGGGAAACATACCGAGCACTTACGGACCTCACGCCATGGATTCTTCTAAATTTTTAGGTAAGTCGAAATTGGCCAAATGTAGACTGAACAACCTCTGTAGCTATGATTTTCTTGACTTTTCTCTCTCAGTAGCCTGAACAATTTGCTAGCAAAGTGGTTTCTGAAAAGGAGATGTTATATCCTTCAATTATATTACATTCTGCCTTCCCGGTTTTTCTACTTGACGTTATTTAATATAATGAGACTGTTCTTTGCGGTGAATTTCAAATCTGTTCAGTCTCTCCAATATTGGATTTACCACATTCGCATAGAATGCGATATACTTTCTGTGTTCTAAGGCCTAAATCATCTTTCACTGCACGTAGCAGACGCCTGAGTTTGGCAGCATGTTTATGAATATTTCCTATCCCGTGGTTTGTTAAAATTTCACTTACCTTTCCTGTCAGATGCCCCAGTGTATGGTAGACAGGCTTCGTTTTCTGGTGATCTGCGAAAATGTAGCCTGGTAATGGCCGTTTTAAGACTCCATATATCTGCATTGTCATTGAAAAGTAAATTGGTTTGTAAATGTTGGAGTCCGGTTTTTAGGCTATGTTCGTCTGATATCGCTAGGGCTCTGTGCAAGGGCGCCGATCCTGGGGGGCCGAGGGGTCCCTGCCCCCCTCCAAAGCTCATGTGGGCCACCCCATATATTTTTATGAATGTGTATTTTTATATGTATTTGTCATTGCTATATGTATTGTTATGTGTATTTCCATATGTATTTTTATTGTTATGTATTGTTGTATGTATTTTTTATGAATATCCAATATTTGGTATAATTTGAATTTGTCTTAAATCCTGATATATGCCTTTTTAGACCCTTGTCTGCAACCACACATATCTGAATGGGCCCCCGCAAAGTTACAGAGAAATAGGCACCCTTGGCTCTGTGCACCAATGTGTCAATTACTGTTATCGGTTGAGACTTGCGATGAAAACTATGGTCCACACACATGGGTTTTCTATACACACTGTACCCTAGGCTGCCGTCAGATTTTCTTCTAGTCAGAATATCCAAGTATGGAAGGTGCAGCCAATTCCTTTTTTAATATTAAACTTGATGTTAGGATGGCTTGTATTGAGAAAGTCTAGAACGTTTGTAAAAACTGCTGTCCGCATAGCCACGCAACGAAGGTGTCAGAGGTCGATCTCAGAGGTCTTGATTCTAGAATATGATGTTCAAAATTCACCATAAACAGATGGGAAACATCAGACGAAAGAGGTGATTCTATGGCAACTTGCAACTTGATCAGTTTTTGCATCGTATTGACCATTATAGAGAAAAATGTGAAGATGGTGATGATCGGAGGGGCAGGTAAGCCAATTCATTCGCGTTTCAAGATCTCACTCATGTGCACTGTTCGATGCGGTCATGCATTATCATCCATAAACATTACGTTTGAAAAAATGCAACTTGAAAAAGGAGAACAATTTTACTATAACGTTGACCGATGAATGTACCACGTTCAAAAATTGGAAGGTCGGCATAGCCATGCAAAATTATGCCTTTCTAAAGAAGAACATCAGTCAACTCAGTCAGTAGATCATGTTACAACAATGTTCTAGGTCATTGCTTGCTCCCGTTTCTCGCCAGATGAGCGTACATCTAGAATAACTACTCAAACTGAATCTGCTCGCGTCGGAGAAGAGAACACGGCCCTAGTTCTCCTTGGTCTAGTCCTGATGTTCTTGACACCACCATAAACGGTGCCAAGAGAATACAACGTAATGGAAGTCGAAAAAATAAACCTCCACAAGTAGTCAAGGTGTCACTATCAAGCGTGAGTTTTGGCGCCTTTCAGTCATGTGAAATGTATTTACAATTGGACCCGCTGTTCGACATCAGTCACTTCTTGCCCGTTTCACAATGTAGCAGTTGTCTGCTGCTGTAATTGACTGTAGTCGCCCACCACTTCTCCTTCGCACAGCATTGTCTGTGGTTCGGAATGCTCCTCATGCGCCTGAAACATTACTTTAGGCATACAAAACTTCTGGGTGGCACTGATCACACTTCGCCCTTCTAGTTTCCCGACAGTTCTTTCCGGTCGGAAGTCACTCCAATATTGTCTCCAATATCAAGTTGATGTGAGTAACAAAACCATAATGGACTTTAGCAGCTTTCTGGCTGATACACACTGTCTCTTCCATTTCATTCAATTGATTCATGTGAGGGAAGTAGACCCATTGGCGCTGCGGTCACGCTGACATCACGATACGCAACGTGTTGGACCCTGTGAACGTATGGGGGACTCCTGGCAACTTGCTGCCAAGCTTTCATTGATTTCCATTAACTTCACAATATTTTAATTTTATTTTATTTATGTTGCCCTCAAGTTTTGCACACCAATCTATTTGGTCTAGGAATTAATTCGTGCGGGTGGACAAGAGATGGCGCAACGAACGGAGCGTCCCACAGTTCCGTGTATCCACACATGTGTTGCAAACCCCTGTCATCGCGTATCGTTCGTAGTATAGGGCAGTGGATTAAAGCGTCAACAACACCAGTTTGTAGTTAAGTGAACATGGCGCAATTTGTGCCTAATAAAGTGTTTTTGCGGGGTGTCCTGCTGCATTACTTTAACATGCAGAAAAGTGCGACTGAAAGTCATCGTATTTTGGTGGAAGTGTATGGTGACCATGCTCTAGCTGAGCGAACGTGTCAGAAGTGGTTTGCACGGTTTAGAAGTGGTGATTTCGGCTTGGCAGACCAAGAGCGAGCTGGACAGCCAAAAAAATTTCAAGACGAAGAATTGACAGCATTGCTCGAGCAGGATTCGTGTCAAACGCAGGAACATCTTGCAGCAGCATTAGGCGTTGATCAAACAACAGTCTCCAAACGCTTGAAAGCCATGGGAATGATTCAAAAGATGTCACATTGGGTTCCACATGAATTGAAAGACAGAGACGTTGAAAGACGAAAAACCATTTGCGAATTGCTGCTTCAACGACAGAGCAGAAAGGGGTTTCTGCATCGAATTATTACGGGTGATGAGAAGTGGATCCATTACGAGAACCCTAAACGAAAAAAGGCCTGGGTGAAACCAGGTGAACCAGGTCCATCACAACCAAAACGAGATATTCACTGTGCAAAGGTTATGCTGTGCATATGGTGGGATATGAAAGGTGTGGTGTACTATGAGCTGCTGCAACCGGGTGAAACTATGAATGGAGAACGTTATCGACGACAATTAATGCGTTTGAAGCAAGCTCTGGCCAGAACACGACCAGAATGGGAGAACAGACATGATAAACTTATTGTTCAACATGATAACGCTCGCCCACATGTCGCAAAACCGGTCAAAACCTATTTAGAAAATGTCGGATGGGAAGTTTTACCCCACCCGCCGTATTCACCAGACGTTGCTCCTTCGGACTACTACTTGTTCGATTGCATGAACAACGATTTGATTGGACAGCGGTTTACTTCTTCAGAAGATATCGAAACATGGGTCTCTGACTGGATCGCTTCCAAGGATGAGGACTTCTTTCGCCACGGAATCCGTACATTGCCTGACAGATGGGCGAAAGTGGTGGCTAGCGATGGACAATATTTTTCTTAAGGTATTTATGTATTTTGTGTTTGTACTACAGCTTCAATGTGTGCGTACCAACCGCACGAATTAATTCCCAGACCAAATATACTATTGGTTATTTTACCTTCTAAGTAACAAAACTCATGTTCCTTTTCCACCAGATTATCTTACGTTGATCATTTTTCATGTTTTTTTTTCTACCTCACTTTAAAACTTCTGTTTTCCTCTTGATCGTCGTATCAAATTTGCTTCTATGCATCTCCTACACTTAATTTTAGAACTGCTTCTATTTAAAAACATAAGCAGTTATAAACGGTATTGTATATCTTTTTTAGTTTTACGTCGCAAAATTATACCGGCTAAGCTAAAGATGATGAGAAATGAATGCAATGGTCGAATGAATAAAGTGGAAGAAAACAGGAGAACCCCCAGAAAACCCACGCAAACGGTGTTTGTTCATCACAAAGTCCACTTGGCGCGAGCCGGGATCGAACCAGGGACCCCACGCACCAGAGGTGAACGTTCTACCACTAAGCCAGCGCGGCCTTATTGTATAAATAGTTTAAATCATTAAATCATGTAATTATGTATGAGATGGATTTAAGTTTGGGCGTTCATTATTCTTAATGTAATCCATTTGGGAAAGGAAATCAATCCGTGTTCTCAGCCTAAAGGACATAAGCTTGGGATGTTAAGAGTCTTCATCCCGGCGAAATTAAAATACCGCTAATTTTACAGTAATTATGTGATATCTTCAAATAGATAAAAGATAATTGAAATATGGAACAAGAGCGCCCTAGACAATATTATTTTGCATGAGGTACCGTTACCACAAGTCACCTAGTAGCTTTCCGTTTTCAGCCGTTTAGAAACGCGAAAATAAATGCCGATTTTCAAAATGGCTCGAAATCGAAAGCAGATAAGTGAGTCGTGATAACGGTTTCTCATGTAAAATAATATTGCCTAAGGCGCTCTTGTTCCACATTTCGATTATCTTTTATCTATTTGAAGATATCACATAATTACTGTAAAATTAGCGGTATTTTAATTTCGCCGGGATGAAGACTCTTAAACTGAAAGATTTCATTTCATTTCAAGAGGAAACTAAATATTTAGAATGCATTATGTAGACCTATTCAAACGATATTAAATTTTACGCATATAGAAAATACATATACGATTCAAATGTATTAAATAACATGACCTACATTTAAACCATATATGCAATTGTAGTATATTGTGTAATGATTTGTTTATCTTTGAACATTGATAAATTTTCTTGTATCGTTATTTACAACCGTTTCACCAATTTGTAGTTTCTATTCTATGAATCATAAAACATTCAAACAGTTGTTTGAAATGTAATACTTGAGCGAACTAGTGTAAGTGTTGTTCACGAAACTAGTGAAATTTCTAGCCAGTGGACACAGTGGCTCAGTGGTAGAGCCCTTTCCTTTGGTGCGTGAAGCCCCTGTTCGATCCCCGCCAAGTGAGTTTGTGGTGGATAACATCGTCTCCTGGGTTTTCTCGGAGTATTCCCAGTGGTGCTATTCAGCCGGTTCGCTAGAATCGGTTGTTAAAATATTCCGCGTTCGCAAAACCGTTTGTTATACTAAGTCATAACAGTAAATTTTACAAATTATACCCAGGAACAAGTAAATTTTACTTTAAATATCTTTGTTTTTATAAATTTTTCTACTACAGATTAAACATACGATCTCTCAGAACAAGGTATAACCGTTTATTTCTTATTCTCAAATGCTCAGATATCAAGAATGTGAACTGGGATCACATGAATGTAATGGTCAGGCTATTTACACTTGAAACGGATACATAAATTAAAAACAATTATCGATCCACTGCTGGATTAAGGTTTTTCCAATACTTTTGACCAACCATCTGTCTTGGATAATTTATTTCCGAGATGTTTGCAGTGCTAACTATATCCGTCACACCACCTTGTATTAGGGTGCTGTGTGGGTCTCTACTTGTCATTGGTGGTATACAATGCAAAGTTTGCTTTTGTCTACCTTGTATAGTTTGTTTCCGAAGAGAGTTATATCTGTCTACTCTCTCTCTGTCTATCTATCTATCTATCTATCTATCTATCTATCTATCTATCTATCTATATATATATATATATATATATATATATATATATATATATATATAAAGAGAGAGAGAGAGAGAGAACCGGTTGTTAAAAAATAGAATAGCACCACTGAGTGCTCCTGTTTCCTCCCACTTCCATCATCACTCACTTGCCTTAATCATTGTCTCCCTTAGCCTAATAGGCATAATCGTGGGACGTTAAACTGAAAGATTTCATTTTCATTTCTAGCCTTATCTTGAAAACGAGAAAAAGTCATATTTTTCGTGTCATATTGAATTTAAAAATGTACTTGTCGTCCAATGGGTAACGTTTATTAATATAATTATTATTATTAACACGTTGACCTTCTTTTCTGCAATTTGGCTCTACAAGATGAAAATATACGAATATTTGTTAAAGTTATGAGAGGGATGGAGATCTTACACCGCCATCTTGAGACGTTATACACCATTTTGAAAGAGAAGCCGGCGTGGGATTGATGGAAACTTTCAGTAGATTGTAAGAATTCGTGTGAAATAGTAACTCTGAAAAATTCACCTTTCATCTAATTACTTGGATGACCAGCACCATATTTTGATATAGTTGCTGATCTAATAATTAGGCAACAGTTGAAGTAAACAACGTCCATTGGCAATCTTTGGAATCTTCATGTCAGCTTAGCCTGAAAAGCTTTTAAAAATATATTTCTCCTTGTCTACAGTTCTTATGATCGTGAAAAGGTTAACAAAGTAATATGTAAAATAGACTGGAACATTGGTGTCGTTAAGGAAACAGGCATATATCCTAAATTTGAAACATATCAATATTTAACTAAACAACTGAACATTGTATCCCTCGACAAGCAGAAGAAAAGTTCGGCTACTTTACATTTTATACAAAATTTTAACAACAAAATCCAAGTGTCGGAATTAAACTTCTGAAATTTAAAGTTCCCAACGTTAGAAGACGTCCGAAATCTGGCTTCTTTCACTGTAGAATATTAAAAACAAATATGATGAAAAGTTCACCTATTTGGAGCATGTGTGACCTCTACAACATAATTTGTGTGACTGATTCCAAATACTGATATATTCAAAATGTCCTTTACTAAATTTTAAACAAGTAGGGCCTAGTAAATTCTTTAAGTGTCAGAATCGATGATTAACCAGTTGTTAAAATTATCACTTGTCTGTTTACTCTACTGTTATTATGTTTATCTATGTTTTGTGAATACTGTGAATGGGTATCTTTACCTGTAGTATTCATCTATCTATCTAAATAAATAAATTTCCTGGCAGCTACCATGGATATTGTCATTCATATCCTACTACCATATATTGCTACCATGGATATATATGGGCATCCTGCTCACTGTCTTTTGTCTTGCACTTTCCCATGATCACATGCCATGAATTTAGTGCAATAATTGATTATTTTACGTACCTCATGTTCTTTTCCATTCACTTTCTGCAAATTTTGAATTTTACTCTGCTCTCAGTAGCGTTGTAGGAGTGGTTCAAGACATGTTCCTATTCCAGCTCCCGCCGCATTTGAAGTTAGAGCAGTGATAAAGTTTTTGAATGCACAGGGCATAGCGCCGATTCAAATCCATCGTCAGAGGGCCCGGTCTATGGACTTGACGTCATGAGCAAGCAAATGGAGCATGGCTGGTGTAGACAATTTGCAGCAGGACGTCAAAATGTGCATGACGAGGAGCGCAGTGGAAGGCCAACCAAACATCACAGTCGACCTTGTGGATCTTGTTCAGGAACGTATCATGCAGAATCGTCACTTCACAATAACGGAACTCAGCGGATAGTTCCCGCAGATTTTCCGCTTCTTATTGCACACCATTGTCACGGAGCGCTTGTTGTTCAAGAAGTTGTGTGAAGCAACTGACTCCAGAACACAAAGCAAGGCGCCGGGGGTCAGCATTGAGATTTTTGCAACGATATCACGATGAAGGAGAATAGTTTCTGGACCGGATCATCACAGGGGATGAAACATGGGTTTCGTACAAAACTCATCATGCTGTGAAAGATTTTTCCCATGACCTGAGCATCCAACGTATTCTCCAGATGTGAGTCCGTGCGATTAAGATCTCTTAGTCAAGCTGGAAGAATTATTTCCTTAGAAGTATTACAACTCAACAGAACCCATCAACGGTGCCACAATGCAGACCTTGAGAAACATCGACCACATGGATGTGCTGACAGTATGAGCGCCTTTCATCAGCATGGTAGAAGATCGTAAACATAGCAGGCGATTAACTTGAAGCAATGTAACTGCTATATACTCTGTCAACAAATATGGGCAGAAATTATAGTTTGCTGCCACTACTTCTTTGGTAGAGTCAATAATGGACCGAGATTTATCCCCTTCACCAATTTATTATAAAATTTGTTAAATACAAAATGTCTTTGAGTACAAAGAGTAAAATAGTGTCTACCTCGTTATATCCAGATGAGAGGAAATAGGTGTTTGCACGGTGCCCCTTCTCTCAAGGCAGTCTCCAAGGCACCTGCCGGTTCTGGTGAGTCTTGATAGCCCCCTCAGCTCAAGGCAGCTTCGTGAGGCTTGGTTGTAGTAATGACCTCTAGTCCAGTGCGACCTCGGATAAGGATAGGTGTACCCCTAGTCCAGTGCGACCTCAGAGCGGTGTAGGTGATTTGATCAGTTGGACGACTGATGCTGGGTCACTCGGTGGTCCGCCTTTTATCTGTCCTCTGCGGGTCCTTCCGTGAGGTCCGTCTTCTTTCGGCGATCCTCGGTGCCTTTTGTGTCGCATTTTCTTCTGCTCTTCTGTTTATAATCAACAGCACGTGTTGTGTTGACATGTGCTCTTGTCCTTATGTGGGGATCCTTACATTATACATTCTTACTGAAGCTAATTTTGATTTCATATCTTTTCTCTTATTTCTTCATTTCTTTTCTTACAGCCAAACGAACTCGTTCCCTTCTGACACTAATACTTTAACATGCTACTCTCTGGGCATCGCTTATTCAGCAACGATTGGTGGTACGGGAAATATCTACAGTGCACCAGCTAATATTGTATTGATGGGCGACTTTGAAACGTAAGTAATATAATCTTCATTCATGGACAAAGCACCATTAATCTCATACAAATCATATAATCAGTGTTATCAAAACTATGCCCGTATCTTTTTAAAAACAAACAAAAAAATTACGAAAACTAGAAAATAATGTCAGTTTTTTAGTGTAAACTTGATAATTTTGGTAGGATATAACCACAACATCCTGGCTGGACACCGCCTTGTGTATTATTGTCTACAGTTTTACGAATAAGGTTTCAGGTGTAACAATTTTCTCTCCCCATCCTCACAACCCACCCAAGACAAATTGAATAAATCCAAAATGTATTAGAAAGCACATTGTAAGGCCGAAGAGACAAAACAGTCACACAGCTGGATGAGTAGAAAGCCTTCCCGAGTAGTTAAATTTGGTTTCTAGCACTAAACGAAATATACATATATTCTATAAATGCTTTTGGGGGTTATGCTGCTGGTTTTATAAATGTCAAAAGTCGGTAATTAACATTTGTAAAAATATTTTATTAACAACAAATATCTAACAAGAAAAAGAACGTAGCTACGAAACTGATTAAATATAGATAAACACTTGTTAGCCCTTACTTGTTTATGTAATATGTTATAGTCCATTATTACTTTGACATACCATGAGGACACGATAGTCCTTTTAGCAAAAATGGCATCAACCTCAAGTTTTAAAAAATACTGACAAATAATAATTATTATTATATCTCAAAATGTATTAAATACAACACTCTTTTACGTTTTCTCTTATATATCTTAACTTATCTGCAATGTAATAGCACCAGGTCTCAATTTTACTTTCACAAAAAAGAAAAAAAATTAGCATACTAAAAATATGGAAGTTCACTCACCAGACAATTACGTCAACTGAAGTATCTGGCAATTTTATATGGCGGGCCAGGAAATTCCCAGCATGCTTCAGTTGATGATCTATATATATAAAAGAGAACGTACAAAATTTTGTCCGCTCATCACGCTAATACGGCTGAACCAATTTCTTTCATTTTTGGGGGGTTATTAGGATTTGGACCCTAGATGGTTTTTATCATATCACTTTAATTTTTAATTACCAGTGTCTTGAGATAATTGACCATTCAAGTGTCCATAACGTACAAATCCTTTGTTATTAGTTCATCATAGGTAAAAATAAACGTATTTATATGCAACCCGCATGACCGTGTCACTCGGCGGGTTAACATAAATGACAGGCGATATACAGCGGAAAATAGCTTGAATCTTCTGTTTAAAATTTTTTAATTGATTTGCTTATTTTTACAGACACTTTTACAATATGCCAGCACCGGGATGACCGCAGCGAAGCGGGGCGGGTTAACATAAATGACAGGCGATATAATGTTAAGATTTACTGCAATCTTCTATGGTTTTTATCATATCACTTGAAAGCGAAAAAGTAAAAATTATCTAAGTAACAAAGTTTATTGCGTTCCGGGGTGACCGCAGCGAAGCGGGGTGAACGCTGCTAGTAAATAATAAATTAAATTCGTAAACCAAAAGTAAAATACACTGCCGTAAAATAAAATAGTACCCAAACTAACAAAATAATAATAATAATAATAATAATAATAATAATAATAATAATAATAATAATAATAATAATATTTTATAAATAGCTAGTTTCTGAATACATTACACAGGAAAGTTCAGAATTCCAGAGATTTGAGGATATAAAAAGAATTAATTTTTAATACCAACATCATCCAGCTCTTTCAAGACGGCTTAATGTCTTGTCACACTTCGTCCTTTTTTCAAATTTTCCGATCATTCTTACTCATTCAAATATGTGAAGTCATCCAAATGTTATCTGTCTCGTTGTTAAGTCTTACATGCCGATATTTGCCTCTGTTATCATATTGTCGCAAAACAATGCTGGCTTTGGCAGGCCAAAGATGGGAACATTTTTACTGTAAACAGTTCATAAATACTAAAGTTTATCAATTAACGCTATGTTGCGTGTGTATGTTAGCAATAGCAAGTATACAGTGCAGTTAAATAGAATGGAAAGGTATGTATAGTTTCAAGATTTGGTCTACCAGGAGAAATGCCACGACTGAAAAATGCAGACGTCATGAGTGCAAGGAACCGGCAGTCCAAATTTCCAATGGTATACGTGTAGCATTCGAAGCTAACAGATCAACACGAACCGTGTAACAATATTTGCACAGTGCAAGAATGTAGGCTTACAGAAGAGTCGCCGAATATACCGAAGTATGTTTCAGGAAATGTAAATTATCACAGCCTACAGTCTTGGCTTTTAACTAACAGAAAGCAAAACAAAGCGCCTCAGTTATTGATTTAGCACACTAGATTTGAGTAACATCAGAGCAGGCCCGTATTTATATATTGTACGTCCCTGTGCTCTAAATAACTTCCTCCTCTTACACACACAAACTCATGTCTCAAACAAGGAAATAAGCCGTGATTTTGCAAACATACCAGCTCTTGTTGAGTTACAGTTTAGGTATTACAAGTTACAAAAGTTACAACGTAATTTTAAATAGCCTAATTCTCTCAATCATGATTATGATGTGGTGTTCTGCCCGAAGGTACGTGATTGACCGAACGTCCCTATGCAAGATGAACCCATGGTAGTTTGCCTTCCATGGAATGATGATGACGCACTAAAGACGGGACCTACAACTTAACCTGAGATCCGAACCACTTGTGTAACCACGGGATTCGAACCCGGGATCATTTAACAACAAGGCAATGAGCTTAACCACTCATCCATTGGAGACACATTCTCTCAATACTGGCATGTAATTTATTCATGTAGGTTTTAATTTACTGTACGGAAAAAATACATTCTATTAATTCTTAATCAACCATAATGTCATTTTTACATTTCATTGGTGTTGAGTTCGTAGTTTCCGAGCTCGCTGAGTTTAACGTATCAGCTTTCACGATGTTCAAGTTCACCCTTACCCCTTGGGATGGGGTTGGAAGAGGATGACTTCTTAAAAACAATCAGATAAGCTAGCTAAGTAGTAACTACTCTAGAGCGAATTCAACACGTTAATTTTCTCGCGCTTGCGCGGGACTCTGCGGGTTCTAGTTTCAAATATTACTTTATTCTGAATATTTTAAAAAATCCAAAATTTTGCCGCCCCCTAAATTCTGCCGCCCTGTGCTCGAATACAGAATAGCACTTACCTAAATATGGACCTGCATCAGGGGGAGGACTACTTTATATGGTCAACCTGACTGTACTATAATAATTATGCTTGAGAGTACAGAGAATATAATGTCACCTAGTCGAGTTGTTACAACGATTCATTTGTGATGTCACTAAACATTACCAGACACGCAATCGGCAAATGGAACCGGACGTATTGCCATTTTATTTGTATTACAGAGTGTTTGTAAGAGAATGTCATTGAAGGATTTAATATCAGTTGTCTCTTTAAACATAGGGTCTAACTAGTAGAATGCCTTTTCTTCGCATGAGAAGAATACGTTTTATTTTAGTTATAAAGGGCACCGAAAATGTCACCAATCAACTTAGGAACCCCCAAAACTATGAATTCGACACTAATATCGATTTTATATATATATATATATATATATATATATATATATATATATATATATATATATATATATATATATATATATATATATATATTGTGTGTGTGTGTGTGTATGTATGTATGTATGTGTGTGTGGGGTGTATACAGGGTGTTTCAAAACAACACTGACAACGTTTGGGAGGTGATTCCTGACACCAAGATAAGACAAAAAGTATAGACCATCCTGGGTGCACAAATGCTTCCTTTCGGAGTTATAGGCTGCCGAAAACATGAGAAAATGAACTTTAAAGGTCCATAACTTCAAAACTATGGGTCCCCGTAGTCGTGTCAATACTTCACTTAGGAACTAATATGTGGGCTATCCAAAAATACATGTTTCACAATCTTAAGTTATTCACGAAGCAATTTTTATAGAGGAAGTTTGGATACGGGCATATAATTTGAAGTTCTCTCTAACTACCTCCATAAAAGTTTTTGTGGAAGTACCACAGGCTTCTGAAACTTGGATATTTGGATAGGGCACATACTAGTTCCTAAGTGAAGTCTTGACCCGACTACGGTAGATTCCATAGTTTTGGAGCTATGGACTTTTAAAGTTCAATTTTTCATGTTTTCGGCAGCGTATAACTCCGAAAGGAAGCATTTGTGCACCCAGGTTGGTCTATACTTTTTGTCTTATCTTGGTGTCAGGAATAACCTCCCAAACGTTGTCGGTGTTGTTTTGAAACACTATCTATCTATCTATCTATCTATATATATATACATAGGGCGTCCAAAAAAATAAGTATACAGACCAGCATCGATCAACTATGACATTTTAATTTATTAAGATAATGAATTTATTTGCTTTGGTTTGTTCCGAGCTTAAGGTATAAATGAAAATAAATTAAGAATAGATAAGAAAGAAACTAAATCAGACCGATCAGTACGGGATTGTATTCCTACTTTTGGGCCACTCTGTATATCCTCGTCCCCTCCCCTATGTTGCATCATCAAAATGAAACAATAAAAACCATCTCAGGCCTGGACTTCATCTATGTTGAAAATTAGATCGAGATTGGTCGGGTGGTTCAAGAGTTATTAAGTCATAAACAGTCACTTTTATTTTTATATAATTACATAGATAAATAACAAAGTACGGACATACAAATATTCTGTTAAAAAAATTAGACAATATGTAATCTGGATCAATGTATCTGTAATATCTTGTATTGCTTTGCATTACACTTTTATTTTCTTGTTTTACAGATTTTATCCTAGTTCTTCAGACCTGAACTTTGGATCGTGGTTTGCCCTTAGCGTCCCTGGAATGATCGCTAATACATTTCTAGTTTGGATTTCCCTGGTTATAATATATTTACGCAAACGGTACGTTATGAAAAAATACTAAAAAACAATCATTTATTTATTTATTAAGTTGCTTATAGAAAAACTAAAGGAATACTTTGTATTAAACTTTGTTAATAAGCACAGAACTAAAAAAATCTAGTACGAAGTAGTGGTGTAACGTGTCACAAACTTTGCGACTCTTGACTCGGAATCAGTCAGACCCAGAGATCTCAAACTTCGTCTTATACAGGAACTTTAAGTTTACTAACGTAGCTCTAATAAGCATAGTTTTTCTCTCTCTCCTTCTCTTTTCAATGAATCTATTATTTCTTTCTGACAGATTATGCGTATCAAAGCACTGCAATAAAAGATAAATGCAAGAGCTATCGAAAAGTAAGCACGTTAAAACAACAGAAGAGAAAAGTTACATGTTTCTCTTATGAGAGATATCAAAGTCTAAGCGAGCGAACATCTTAAACTTGAAAAGTAGAATATGAGCAATACCATTGAGATCAATACTTCGTAAAATTTTCTTGACCAGAAGGTTGTTCCACGTGTTTGACCAATTGTGATACTTTTGTCCCGTGCAAAACCTTAATCCAGCGTTTCCCAACCGGTGTGCCGTGAATGGGCCGCTGGTGTGCCGCGAGGAAATCGAAACAAAATGATTAATTCTATAGCAATCAAATTGCAAAACGCAGGGGAAAATGTATATTTGCATTGCACATTACTACGAACCTCTACTATAAATCTACAATTTTAAGTTTCATGTACTTTTCTGTACATTTCTAACGTTGAAAAAAGTATTTGTTATTGTTATGACCATTATTGCTTCTTTATTGTTCAAACTATTTCGTAACTTGAAAATTCAAAATATCATTCAATCCTTTCGACAAATTACCTACTTTTGTGTTTTAAAAGTAAAAGAGATTTCTTTGTTCGTTCATTATTTAGTGATCTTCCTTCTTAGTAATAGGTTGGATGCAGTTTTCGAAAAAGAAAGCGTAATTTTAAAAACCTGATTCCAATATTTCATTATAATTGTTTTCTGTTTTTAAATTAAAATGAAAAATAAACATAGTGATTTACCACGGGGAAAACCAGTGATAAAGGTTTCTTCTCTGTGAGAAGGAGATAAGTAATCACAGAAAAAAATACCACGGTATTTTATATTTACAAATAATAATATCTATAAGTGTGCCGCGAGAATCCAAGTTACACCCGTAGTGTGCCGCAAGTTGAAAACGGTTGGAAAACGCTGCCTTAATCAGATGTGACTTTTTGTGTAGTGTCTGAACTGTGAAAGAATGTTTGTGCTTTCTGGGAGGGCTAAGTTCTAGCCCGTACGACTCAAAGTTTAGTAATCCAATGAACAAAGCTTGTGACATTACTTGGACTTTACTGAAGTACGTGATCGGGAAAAATAAGGATCTTATGGCCCCATTTTTCGATTGTCCAACAAAAAGGACGAGGACACACCTATTCACAGAAGCTACGACTAGTATGCAGGCAAGACTTCTCAGAATATCCATGCAAGAGAACTCAGACAGATGGTTAATCGTTTTGGTGTTTTCGGGAACTGACAACTGTACCTTACACCAACGATTGAATCTTGAAGAAAAGGTGTTCAATTTGATCTAATTTGGTTTTTAGTTTAGCATCGATTTCAGCAGTGAAGCTTTATGGCAGTTAAACTACTGATTAAGGTAAGATCCGAACCGCATAATCTCCCGCCAAAAAAATAAATAAATAAAAACAGGGCTCTAAAGGTGCGTATGCAAACCGCTTAGCCACGAGCAAGCTCAAACGGTGTTCAAGAATAGCCATCATTACTTTACTGATACCCACGACGAGAACGTATGTGTAATGCTCAAAAGCTGTAGCCATGGTATCTGACAAATCAAACGTGGCGGTACCTCGCTACATTGGATGAGGCATGAGTGTATCTTTCCACTGCGGCGAACCAAGAGTCATAATGTACAGAGATAAAGTAGAGAAGCTATTTCAAAATGGTTCGGAACATGCAGAGAAGTTTTCTCGAACAGGTTCATGGTAGTTCCCTACTACTACTACCAAGGTAAACTGAAGATTGTCGGGATGGAAGAGAACTGCAATATCAATGCTCTGTTCTACCAGAAGATATTGAAATCAATCTATGAGCAGGAGCTAGTAGAAATGTACGGAAACGAGATCACCATGTGCCGCATCCATCAACATGAACCTTCATCACATACCTTAAGGTCATCTACCAGGATATGAAGAAGTCTACCAGAATATAGGTTATACTTTTACGAAATACGAAATAACAGTGAAGTATCCAGATGCGAGTTCAATGAACTGTGGATTTGGACTCCTTAGAAGGGCTTTGGGCAAGAGGCGTACGGGAAAGGGTAGCCAAGATCCTCATTAAACGTACACCTGATCAGCAGTGTACGTCTGATGAGGATCTTGGCTAGAAGATCGAAACGTCACGTGTAAATGTGTTTTTATATTAAATAAGTGCAGTTTTGTTCAGCAGTGTGTTTATTTTTCTTATTTTATTTGCAAGACGTATGACTATGATTGTGTGTCAGTTCGACAAGTCTTGTTCAAGACAGTAGCAAATTTTTTTTGTGTCGCATTCGTGGTGTTTCAAAGAAAGAAGAAGAAGGGAGGTCTATTGGCATATATTTGAATCACGCTTGACCCTAGCGATAGCAGGTAAATACACGGTTTTGATTGGATGGAGTTATCCGTTTCTCGCCACGTAGCATATATATAGCACAAATCAAAAGCCGGGTGCTGTCGATCTTTGTAACCGAGTATGCTAGCGGGCGGGTAAGTAATGAAAATTGCTTTTTTTTCGTGGGTTCAAACTTGGGCCGAGGAAAGTTATTTTGTCAGTAAAGCTCCAACTGACCAAAGCAGTATATATATTGTAAGATTATATATTTGTGTTACTGTTTCGGCTACGTAATATAGCCTTCCTCAGACACATTTTGAGACAAATATCCAATTTTGACAGCTTATATGCAATCTAAATGCAGCTTATATGCAATGCACTTTCTCTTTACAAAACGTAAACTTTTAATTGGCTCTAAAAAGTAAATTTTTAATTAGTGTAGTCACTTTCTCTTTTGCGCACCTGTTATGATACTCTCAATTAGGTGTTTGTCACTTACACTTTCTATTCGGTGTTTTCCGTAGTACACCTGCTCTAGCAGCTCGTGTTGATCCTTTTAATTCTTTCTTTCTATTTTGTCTATCATCTTTTCCTATGATTCATGTATTACAAGTCCACTAGACCAATTCATCAACTTCTCCTTCCCGTATTTCTTAATCCACTGGGCTTCTTTTCACTTTCTTATCACACTCCTTTTCTCCATTTCTAACCCTTTTTTTCCTTCCCAATCTATCTCATCTCCCGTTTCTTTAATGTGTTTATATTGTTCTCTCCTTTTAGTCTGGCATCATCCCTATGTTGTTTTATCCTTTGTTCTAATCTCTTTCCTGTTTCCTCTATGTACTTCATATCGCACTCTTTACAATTAACCTGGTACATTACTCCTTCCTCTTCTGATCTTATATCCTTTTCTTTCTTCTCTCTTTTCTCTCTCACTAAGTCTATTTTCCTCTTTCCTCCTTTCCTGTAAGTTTTAATCCGTTTCTTCATCAACAGGTTCTTCAGGATCTCCGTTTTCTCGCCTAAACTTTCAATACCAAACCATCTTTTTGCTTCTTTCTCTGCTTCTTCCTCTTTTCTTCCTCTTTTTCTTTCTTCTAAATCTTCTCTTCTGTATCCGTTTCCCTGTAATAACTGGCACAGTATTTCTATGTCTTCTTTCCTTCTTTCTTCGTTGCTATCTATCATTTCTATTCTCTTTTTTACGTTCTGTATGAAATTCTTCTTAGTTCCCCTGTCTACGTCAATCCTCTTGTGGCAGTATATCCTGGTATCTCATTCTTTCCTGTACAACCTCGTTTCGAATTTTCCTCCTATCTTCTCTATAGTCATGTCCATGAAAAGGGATTTGGCTAGAAATGGGGATAGAAGAAGAGAGAAAAATCAACTTCATAAACAGCATGACATTATAACATGCCGGGCACAATGCTATCCACGCAATCTAAACCTTTCGTAAAACAATATTTTTGCTTCGTTACATTTCCATACGTGAAGAATCAATCTAAGTTATCTTCTGCATTTTTGTTATATAAAGTTACTCCAGTTTTGTACTTTCACGTATTATACTACATAATAAATATAATTTCTAATTGCAGTCGAACGATAACCGCAATGGAGAAAGATAACAGGAAACGTAAACTTCAGCAGTTCTTTGCTAGAGAATTTCATAAACTTGGTCCTATACGGTTTGGAAATGTGACACTGGTGTTCTTGTTCATAGCGTTTGCATTTCTCTGTTTCTTCTTAAATCCTTTTTACATGACTGGATGGGGGACTTTCCTCAACTATTATCCAATGTTGGCAACAGAGGTCGAAGGCAAACCCGTTGCACTGGATATGTAAGTATAGGCCTAAAAGCTTTAGTATACGGAGTAACCTAGAATTAACACACTATTGAAAATGTTTTACTGTATTACGGACTATAAGACACGCCTTAATTATTAAACAATTAAAAAAAAATTACCGTAACATTTTTTCCAGTTTTTCACAAAGTTTATGGTCTGCATATCCTAGTTCCCGCAACTCGTGTTCATCGTATCGGTGCACTGCTGCTACCATTTGGACCCAATGTTGCCAGATAGAGATAGGTTTTCCGTGACATCGAATATATGGCCATTTGTTAGACTGGCGGGAATTTTAAATCAAACTCTGGACATTTTTATATTAATTTCGAGTATAAGACACGCCTGAATTTTGGAGGCAATTTGTCGAAGAAAAAGTGCGTCTTATGGTCCGTAAAATACGGTATAACACTTTAAATCCGTAATCACTTTTAATGAAACAAAAAAATACTTAGTTCCTGGCAATGATAGAATTTTTTACATAAGATATCTCATTACAAATATCAGTGTCAGAGCGTGATGTAAAGTTTAACCTCACGTGAGGTCAAGAGATTAGGTTGTCAGCCTTCACTCCACGGCTCAGATTAAAATTTCCTTTCGTTCAAGGAATAAGGAAGTAGGTAAACACCCACTCTCACACTTTCCTGCATGAAAGTTACAGTGAGAAAAAATCTAAACATTCACAGCACCTAATTGTGCTATAAAAAAAAAAGTACACACACACAGGAGATCGAACCCAAACGCATTCGGATTCAAACAAATTTCCTACGCCACTAGGGCGGAACCAATACCTAAGTTTATTCGACGTCACTCGCCTTGGACATGGACTCCATAGTAGTCTTAATGCTTGCATTTTAACACGTTCGCTGCGTTACTAGTCACCGGTGGCTCGTGCGATATTTCATTTCTGTGCTGTGCCGTATTATGCAGTCTATTACCTCTGTTCGTTTGTGATATTTTCATTTGTACAGATTTTGAACATTACTAAGCATCCACGGACAAACCTTCAACGAGACACATGATGACTCGTATAGCATTGAGATCCAAACTCAGTTTTACACTGCCGTAGCGAACATGCTAATCCATCAATATATGATGCAAGTAGCCTCTGTTTAGGCGTAAGATCCATATTCTAAACACAACCTTAAAATCCTAATTCCCTATCATGGTTAAACTATCTTATGGCCAAAGCCCAATTACTTTAACGAATCTGTAATGCAGCAGATTCTCTCATCTGACTACATACAGTAAATAAGGGGATACTCCCCAACTGCACTATTCACTTCCAGTGCAGCGATTTGGCTGGCCGAGATCCTATCTATACTCAAGGACCCCTACAATGCACAGCAACGAACAAAAAGACTGTCTTTTTATATGTTTTGACCTGCTAAAAAAAAAAAATAGCTACATAAAATTCGTTTGAAAAATTTTAGCGCCAACAACCTGAATGGAAAATTCCAAGCTAGGGAGGCAGAATACAGGATTCTGCACAACGGGATTCTCAGCTAGCCTCTTTAACAGGCTCCTAAAAAAGCAAAAACTAGCATGTAAAAAATCAACGTTTGAAATTAGCTAACTGTAAAAAAGAATATGATGAGATCTTAAATATGGGGAATAATTCTCTCATATACATAGTATATTCTCTAATATATATAACATAAAATAAGTAAATGCTACTATATACCATTAATAATAAAGATATATGAATAAATATACTCCAGTGAATTAATGTACTCCACACCCAGAATAGCTACTTTATAATTAAACGCATTATTATAGAGAGTAATATTTAATTTACCATTAATATTTGTAACTTATTTCAGCAAGGTGGCAAGGCGTTTCTTGCATATTCTATTAGATATGGAGTTCCAACAATAGGTTAATTCCAGGATTACTGTTCTCTTTATTTCAGGTTTCTATCTCTCAAGATTAATCTCTGTTTCCTCTAACTTCTTTAAGCATCTGTGGTACATTTATAAAATTTGCCATATTTAGTTTCTAATCCATAGACTGGTTTGTCAATTTTTGACTAGGTCTCATTTATTGGCCTTTGGTTGTAGACTTCTTTGGTAATTCGTTGGTTTTTCATGAAGATATTTCTTAAATGTTTGCTTAATAGATATAGGCTATATGATCTCTTATAAAATATTAGTTAAGTATTTTATATATATATATAGGGACAGAGCGAGGGAAGAGTTCCACAAAAGAAAATGCGAGGACATAGAAGAATTAGAAAGAGTTGAGAAATATAAGGAAATGTATAAGGAGGTGAAATCTGTGGAATTTCGGAGGAAACAAGGGGGTATTACGATGGCAGTAAAAATAAGAATGGAAAGGTAGTCAGCGAGAGAAATGAGGTCATAGGAAGATGGAAAGAATACGTTGAAGACTTATATGAGAGAGGGATAGACCGTGTAGCCTAAATGTTGAAGTAGAAAATGAAGTAGGAGAGGATGATAAAGGATTTAGCATTCTTCAGGATGAGTTTCAAAAGGCTATATCCCAGATTAGGAACTGAAAGGCAACCGGGATAGATAATATACCAATTGAATTCATTAACAATATGGGAGAAAAGGGAAAGAAAGAATTGTTTCGACTATTCAATGGAATACATGAAACAGGGAAGTGGCCAAAAGACTTCCTGAAGACGATCATGATACCGATGCCTAAGAAATCGAACCCAAAGAGATGTGAGGATTATATAACCATTAGTTTTATATTTCATGGAGCTAAAATTTTGCTCTGAATACTGGACAGAAGGTTATATGGAAGAACAAATGAAGAAGTTGAGGAGGAGTAGTTCGGGTTCAGAAGAGACAAGGGCACGACAGATTCTATTGGACTATTAAGGACGATCGGTGAAAGATTTATAGAAAAGGGGAAAGAAGTGTATGTTGTATTTATTGATCTGGAGAGGGCCTTTGACCAAGTGAATTGGGAATTGTTGTTGGAAGTTTTAAAGATGACAGAACTATTTATATACAGAGATTATATATACAGGGTGTCCCAAAAGTAGTTGTGAAAAATGAAACCACTAATCCCTGGCACCAAAACAAGAAAAATGTTTATATGACATATAGTCGAGAAATGGATAGGGGCGGAGCTAGACAGCTTCGAATGTGGGGGAAAAGGAACTTCACACCTTCCAGCGGAATAATGATAGAAGATAGGAAGGGGGTTCATAAATACATAAAAATTATATCGGCTTGACATGTTAAACGCATGTTACATTACTGCGCCAGAGATTTTCCATACGTCATTTAGGGATTCACCGAATGTCTGTACGGTAGGTGTAATGAAACGGTGCAGTAAAGATGGAAGCCATACAGAAGAAAGTTGTTATCCATGCCACGCACGATTGCACGCACATCTACAATGGGAGTCAAAGCAAAGATTACTTATCATGGTTGCATAATCTCAGGGGAAGTGGAAAGTGATATACCAGAGAGACGCTTGCAGAGAGAGGGTAGAAATAAGAAGAAGTGTAACTTGTCGTGTCATGTAGGGCCTAATGAAATAATAGGCAGAATCCACAACAACGTACTGTATTTGTAATGTACAGATGGTGATCAGAAAAATGGAAACACCTGTAGTTGGCAACACATCAGATGTGTCGTGGCGCCCCCAGCGCTGGACCGCTGGTGGTGGTGTGTTAGGTCGGTCTCCATACTACGTCAGTCGAAGTGGAACAGCAGTGTCCAGTGGCTGCAGCAGACGGAGGTAGTGTAAAATGGGAGACCTCTTAGATTTTCAAAGAGGGCAAATTGTTGGTGCGCTGTTATGTGGAGTGAGTGTGACGGCAGTGGCTACTGTGTTAGGTGTGTCGCGTGGGACAGTGTCGAAGGTGATGACGGCCTACACAACACACGGGAAAACCACATCGAGGAAGCGGAACAGTGGGCGGAAGAAAATCATGAGTGACAGGTCACGCCGGGTATTAAAGCGCATTGTCACGCAGAACCGTCGTGCCACTGCGGAGCAAGTGACGGAGGAACTCAATCAGAACCTCCCCCACCCTGTTTCGACAATCACAGTCCGCCGCGAATTACATGACATGAACTTACGGGGTAGTGTTGCACGGGCCAAACCGCTCATCAGGGACCATAACGCTTTCGCACACCGCAAATGGTGCCGCGACCATGCAACTTGGACCGTTGAAGACTGGAAACGTGTGATATGGTTGGATGAGTCATCCTTCACCCTATTCCCAACCACGGGCCGTGTTTATGTGTGGAGAACGCCCAAAGAAGGCTATGATCTGCAGTGTCTCCGCCCAACTGTGAAACATGGCGGCGGGTCGGTGATGCTGTGGGCCGCCATATCATGGTTTTCATTGGGTCCTGTGGTCACACTTAGCGGACGAATCACCGCGAACGATTATGTCGCAATTTTAGGAGACCACTTGCATCCTATGGTCCGGATGTTGTTCCCGGACAATGACGCCATCTTCCAGGATGATAATGCACCCATTCACACAGCTGGCGTTGTTGCAGCTTGGTTTGAGGAACATCGGGATGAAGTTCAACACCTCCCCTGGCCCGCCCAATCCCCAGATCTCAACATAATTGAACATCTGTGGTCCGTCTTGGAAACACGACTCCGGCGACGATTTCCACCTCCATCCCCTCTCACAGAACTGGCCGATGCCCTGCACGAGGAATGGTGTAAAATTCCACTTGCTACCATTCACGACCTCCATGCCTCCATCCCACGTCGCATCAAGGCTGTTCTAAAGGCGAAAGGTGGCCCGACACCATATTAATCTGGTAAGTTGCAATTTCGTTCAGGTGTTTCCATTTTTCTGATCACCATCTGTAGTATCTTAATACAGAATAGCACTACAAATACTAGGTCATACGTATTAACAATAAATGTATGTAGAGAAGATGTTCAAAGTACTGTCTTCCCACATCTATGCACACGTATAAATCGTGAGTTTCGAATGCATTCCATCACTCACGATGGGTTGCGTAACTATTCTCATGCATCTTCAATGTGATTTTGTAAATCGGCAGAGTTCCATTCCGTAAGTGTGAAGTTCCTTTCCCCTACATTCGAAGGTGCCTAGCTCCGCCCCTGTCTACTTCCGTACTATATGTCGCATAAACTTTTTTCTTGTTTTGCTGTTGCCAGGAATCTGTGATTTTATTTTTCACCTTTCCTTTTGGGACACACACACACACACACACGCATATATATATATGGTGTTAATGAACTATACCGACAAACTCTAAGAGGTGATTCCTCACATCAAAATAAGCGAAAAAGTTCATATCGATCTATTGCGAAAAGTGCATAGTTTCAGAGTTAGAGCGGCGCAAAATCGCGAAAAAATTAAATTTCAACAGGCCCTATTTCGAATTCCAGAAACTGTGGATAATGGTCCTTATAAGCATAAAGGAAGACACGCACACACAATCCAAAAATGCATATTACATCAATTTCCAATGGGTGTGTAGAGTATTCTCTACAGGCTACAATTCTCAAATATGCTCTCAAGAGAATTTTTAGATATACCCTAATTTCAAGGATGGTTCAAAGTAGCTAGGAGGTAAGTCTTGATAACAATCGGCATTGCCAGTGCTTTGGAGGGAAGTCGGAAGTGTTAGGAACCGGCAGCTCCAAGTTTTTTTTTTTTTTTTTTCGTGTTCGGAATAACGTGTGATGCGATGTATTTTGCCACGGTATATTTCACGTTTTTTCCACTTATAAGTGTGAAAGAAAACATCGCAGCATGCGTTTTCTCGAGTACGACAGACCGTGCTGCTGACAATCCTTAACACTTCCGACATCATGCCAAAGGATTCCATGTTCACTGTTGTCAAGGCTTATCGTTTGCCAACTTTGAACCAATCATAAAGTCAGAGCATATCTCAAAATTCCGTTGATGGTGTGCCTGGGAATATCACCCCGCATGCAATACTCTGCACATCCATTGAACATTAATGAAATATGCGTTCTTGGATTGTGTATGCGTAACTTCCTTTACGCTGATAAGGACTTTACGCTACGACTTCTCGAATTTGAAATAGGACCTCTTGAAATTTGGCTTTTCCGCGATTTTGGACAGCCCTAGCTCTGAAACTATGCACTTTTCCCCACAGGTCAATAGGAACGCTTTGTCTTATTTTGATGTGAGGAATCATCTCTTACAGTTTCAGTGTTGGTATAGTTCATTAACACTATATAACACTATATAACACTGGCCTTAGAATCGGCAGTGTTTATCTCAATCGCTAAAGTAGTTTATTTTATTTGACGATAAAATAAAAACTTAAAAAATTGATAATTGTATAACTGCAGTATGTATAAAAGCATGGTGTTACTGGATGCTAATGCCTTTATTTCGTTCTTCCTCCAGGAGGATTCTAGATGCTACAATTGCATTGACTGTCTTCTTCGCATTGTTTGTAATTCCCCGTAACAAGCTGTATGAAGTAGATGATGAAGGTAAGAAATTTTCTTTTTTTTAATTTTTTTAAATATTTTTTGATATATACAGAGGTTGATTTATATATATTGAGCTGAAGTCAATGCGCAGCTATACCGCGCATGCTGTGAAATTACTACGAGGCAAGCAAAAATATATCGTTAGTCACGCAGTAGAGCAGTGTTGTCTAGCATAGTCTGATGCCGTCGAAACTGGACACATTCTGGGAGGGATTCATTGTGGCTATTTCGAACTCGAAGTGCACGTTGTCGCTCATCGTACAAATATTTCAAGTGCGTAATTTTCGTGTAGGTCCTGCCACTGTTTGAATCGTATCGGAAATATACGGCACAGATTCCTGGGCTTACCACAAGGACGCGAGTATTAGAGCCGTTTTCCAAAGAGATTCATGATTGTGACCGTTTCTTGTAGAGGAGCCAACAGCGTCTCAGAAATATGGAGCGAATCGTCAACATCAATGCTGCGTACTACCAGACTCAGGTCCTGACAGATGTATCATCATAAAATTCCAGCTTTGTATGGACAAGATGTGACCCAGGTTGGAATACACCAAGTAAAAGCATTTTGCCACACGGCGAAAACATGGCTGGAATTGTATCGTCGTATAGAACAGGGAACTGGAATTTCGGCAATTCCCTTTTCTGACATCTCTGTCAAGAGTGCAGATGCCAGTCCAATGGACTATTGTGTTTTCGGACTCCTCAAGCAGTGCCTGTCTAATCTTCGAGTCCGCACTATCAGTGACCTGTGAAATGGCTGTAAAGAGGACTGAGATGCAATATTCATATGCTCCATAGTTTCCTGCAATTGAAACTCCGATGCCGGACAATAGTCATTAGATTTTGTAGCCTGTAGATCAAACACAACTTGTGGTGGAAACACAACATTTCCTAGGTAAGTGGCACATTCGAATTTGGCTCAATATAAATGAATCAACCTCTGCAGGAATTAATTCTTATCGCCAAACCCATCTCACCACCAAACTTGTAAGCTATTCCTCAACTGTCCGTTACAACAAAATTGTGAAACTGGGACCTATTAGGATCAAACATTCCAATGATAATCCAAAAGATTTGCTTGCAGTATGTTGTCTTATGGAACATTTTTCTGTCTCTTTTCAACGATTTATCTCTCTCTGTTGAACAATAATGTGCACCTATTTTATATGACACGGGGCACATTCCGTTACGGTTTGCATTAAAGGAACGCAAAATCTTCGTTTCAGTTTACGATACTAGTCGTAGCAGATATAATTTATTTTTGAAAGTTTGGCGTTGCGTTATGCTCTGCAAGTTTTGGGTAGAATGATATGGAATAAGGTCCCATGACTTCCAATGGATGTTTGGATATTTTTATGATAAAAATAAATAAATAAATAAAATTTAAAAAGAAATTTCAAATGGGTGAAAGAAAGAAAAGAAAAACATGCTTATTTAAAAGGTGCACAAGAGTACCACTTAAATATTTATGAAGGGGTATTACCTTTTTCTCAGTATGCTTTATTTGTAAATTTCTTAAACATTATTCGCGCGGAAAGATTGCTTTCAGAAATGAAGGAACCTTTACTAATAATGATAAACAAAAGTTACTTGTTCCGCAGTATATTTTGACAATATAAAAATTAAAGATTGGGATGTGGAATCAGATTTCTCGGCTTCGGGTATCTATGATCCTGGTAGCCATGAGCACAATATCCGGGAAGGAGGAGAAATGAGGAGGCCTGGGACCATTATGTTATTTACCACCTTGGTATTTGCTGGATATGAATGGCAAATGTCCAGGAAATTCTCATCAGGATGGCTGGCCTCCAAAAGCTTTTACCCTTTTTCGATCGAGTGTTCCACCGGGAATATAAAAATTAAGGTATACAAATTCCTTTCGGTTAGTTGCATCCGAAGCTACTTGAATAGTGTTAATTGTGTTCCTCTTTAGATAAAATTGACAGTCAAGAAGGTCCATACTTGCTTACTAAAGCAGTATTGTAAAAAAAAGAAAAAAACACGACACGAGATTTACCAGAGAGTGGGAAATGGTGTATAAAGCAACAGCGGCACGATACGGCCTATGTGTAAATGGTCGTGGATAGTGTAAAATCTCCGAAAATTTTGAACCTGTTGGTAAAAAAAAAAAAAAAAAAAAAAAAGTTGGGCCCATATAAACAATTGACCAGGTGTCCTCAGCTACAACATCCAAAAATCACCCAAATCTGACAGACGAGGAAATCCAACGCTTTTTGTACTGCGTGACCTTTGGTGACCTCTGGAGGTCACAGGGTTCTTCGTAGGAAGTTGACCCCATATAACCAATTGACCGGAGGTCCTCAGCTACAACATATCCAAAAATCATCCAAATCGGACAGAGAAGGAAATGTAACGCTTTATGTACGGTGTCCTTTCTGACTGCTATTAAAAACGTTTACACATATTTAGATATCATTCCATCGCGTTCAAGGATAGGATGTGTGAAAATTATTCCAAAGCTGTTGGGTTATACTTGTTCGCACTAACTCATGTTTCATGAAACATTAATATAAACTTACCTTGCGGTGCACACACTTTACATTCTGAAAGAAAACAATTCTGATGGACTGCTGAAATTTAGACCCAAAATAAGAATATGAAACTTATAACTAAGTGGTGCTCAGTAAAACAAATAGCGACAGTGCAAGCATTGGAACGCACCGGAGCCCCCGCTGCAAACGTTTATTACTCTGTACTGAATATTTATATTGTTATTCAATTCTTATGTGTGAGAAAGAATTATTGTGAAATTTTAGATTACTACCTAGGCAGCCATTTTGATTATGATTCAAATAAGTTTGTTTTGCCTGAATATATAAAGTCAGAGCTAGCTGAATAAGGTATTAAAATTTCGAATATTATTGCATGTTCTTTTGATGGGGCGAGTAACACGAGTAGCTGTTACAACGGTCTTCAAGTGTATTTCAAAAGGGGGAATCCAGATTTAATTTACACACACTGCATGAGGCACGTAATAAATTTTGGTTGTAGCTGATTCTATAGTAAACTTGCTCCAAGCAAAAAATTTATTTAATTTACTACAAGGATCGGCTGTTTTCTTAAGCTATCCTTACAAGAGAATGGGTGTACTCTTATTCATAACCAGAATACGTATTAGATATTCAAACATAACAATTTTACAGGTTGATAGTTTTCAAATTTTCTTTTTCTGAGTGAATCTAAGTAGAATGCATACACAATTTATATGTATTTCTTCGATTTGTAGGATTTTTATGTAGATTTTTATACGCCTACGCAAAATCACTATTTTAAAGTTTGAAGTAACCTATGTATTGTAAGTTCCATGTGATAAAGTATAAAAAGTATAAAGTTTCCTAATAGTATTTATTAGTTACTTACTTTATATCATTGAGCAAGGTAATTGAAATTAGTTTTTAAAGAATATTATGGTAGAAGTTATGCAATTAGAAAATGTAAGCGTACTGTAGAAATTTGTTATTAAAATAAAACTCCTTTAAAACGGTGTGGTACATAACTTTCCTTAAATGGGTCAATAACAATAGCATTCAGTAATATGCGCGAGTGAGTATTTTTAAGTGGGAGTCGCTAGCTTCCTGCAACCGAGGGCTCCCAGCAATGCCAGACCGCCCTTGACTACTAAATATTCTTAATGAAGTATTTTTGTGCTCTACGATGTTCAAATAATCTATCTATATTTTAAGAATGACTGGGAACAATAAGAAATGTTTGTTTGGAATGTTTTGAGAATAGAAAACAGATAAAGTACTTACGATGTAATTGTTCCTTATTTTTCTGATCTCTCTATTTACCTTTAACCAGGGGTAAAAGTGGATCTGAAAAGGTAGGGGAATGGATGACGTCACGCCGTCCCCCGTGCCTATCTTTGCCCATTGCAAGAATGTTATAACTAGGGGATCTGCCCATATGTATCTTCATCCTATTAAATCGATGAAGCCAGAAAACAACCAAGCATCGGCACGTCTGATTGGTTACTCTTGTTTCTGCCATCGTCTGATTGGATACTTTCGTTTCCGCCATGATTGTTAGCTCAAAATATTGCAATCCTATTGGGCGGAGTGAGCAGAGTAGGGGTGGCGAAACTATGACGTATGGCTTCAAGATTTTGTTTTAAGGCAGATCCTCTATTTTATAAGATCCTTGGCCCATTGTCATTTTTAGGAAGTAGAGGACGCCATAAATATGTTTTGGAAGTGGGGGAACGGTGTCACCCACGTTCCCCTTCATTTCTACTCCTGCCTAACTATACGTATATGTAATAGTTTACTTCTTCATTTGCAGGCAATTGTATACCCAGCAAGACAATACTTGAGTGGCCTATTGTTCATCGGAACGTGCCTTGGGGACAGTGGATGATCTTTGGTAAGATTTCCAACGAAAATTTTATATAATACTGAATGGTGTGCACATTAAAAATGACTGTATTAATTGAACACAGTTGTTTTGTGTTACCTTAGTTGTGATAAAGTGTGACACAGTGTAATGCTACTTCAATTCCATCGAACCTTAGAGTAAACTCTTAAAATAGGAGTGGGTCAATCAACTACCTGACGTAGCCTTTATGAGAGAATAGTGGAAGAACATTGAAAACAGATGTCAGCACTACCGGTAATGTAAGTTTTCTCAGAAAATTAATAGGCTTACAAGACTACGTAAAAGATTATAGGAAATATAATACGTTTATCGTTACTTGGTATAAATGTAAAGTATACCACATAAAGTCTTGGTCATAGCTAAAACTAAAATCAATTGAAAATATTCAATGTTAGTTACTTAGGTATTTAAAATATCCGTGTAAGGCATTATAGCTGTAAACGAAAGGAAGATCCATAAGGTAGAACCGTCAAAAACTCCTCGACCAGTGCCTATCAGATGTGAGAAATGTCAAGTTTATAATTCTCGTTTTAAAAACGCCTGCCCTAACAACCTAAATGTGGCTATTGCGGTGAACAACATACTACTAGGTTGTGTAAAAACCTACAGCAACCTCCGAAATGTGCCACGTGCAGAGACGCACACCCCACTTACAGCTACAGCTGCAAGGCAAAGCCCCATGCAGAACCTACTAGTCCACAATTTACAGCACATCTCCGAAGTTCTGATAAACCAACGCTCCCAGCACAATAAATCTTACATCCTGTTAGTGTTGCGGATCTTCTCCGCTGTTTGACTATAGTGCTTCAGAACATACTGCCTTCTCAAAGTGATCATATCTTTCGCACCATTAGTGACACAGCCAAATCGTTCTTTAATATCAAGCTCCACGATGCCTACTCCAGACAGTATGTTCATTTTCAAATCGCACCACTTGAAACAACCGTATAAAACCATGGCACACGTATTTCTTATTGTGGCACTTATGAATATACTATTTCTTAATATTCGATCCTTTCTACAACATAAACTTATACTGGAAGAACTACTGCTAGAGGAACACATTGATCTATTTGCATTAAATGAAACTGCACTCAAACCTACCATCACAATACGTCTACCAGGTTATCAAATATGTCGCCATGACTATTCAGGGCCTGGCGCAAGAGCACAGGGTGGGGTCGCAACTGAGTTTTCCCCTAAGGTATCGTTTCGTCAATATCATCCAGATATTCACCAATCATCCGAAACATCTTCTTTTGTCAATATATTACCCATCACTTGTTATTAATATCGCTACAATCTATGTACGACCGCGACACCCAATCCAATTTGATTTTTTCCATTCCATAATTTCCGAAATGGCATAATCTTGGCCGATATGAACATTCATAGTTGCAGCGACCGAGAGAAACAACACTTCGCGCAAACTGGAACACATATAGGCAGAATATTCACAGAGATATTACGGATATTGCTGCACCAAGTACCGAACATGAATTATATGGTACTCTCACTCATCTTACTGGCATCTTAACAGTAAACACACGTACAAGCACTCCTGAAGACAAAATATGTTCGTACAAACCAAAATTGCCACCTTAATATTTTGCACTTGTTAAGAGCTCACCTGAACACCTTAGAGAATATCACCGAACTGGTAATAAGGAACAGCTCCTTTACCACAGGCAATGGCCCAGAGCAGTTAGGAACTACCTTATTGCATACAAACGGAAGCACTGGATCAGTACTTGCAACAAACTGGGAGACGAAGTACATCCTACCCGATACTGGAAGAAATTTCACCAAATAACGGGTAAACGTACAATAAATACGTATCCGCTTCAACTTAATGGTGTACCACTTCACTCTGATATCGATAAGACTAATGCTTTCGCTGACCAATTACAAACAATTTTTACTCCATCAGAATCACTCTGTCGTGATGAGCGGATTGATCTCTCCACCGTCTGTTCTCTACAACCTTCTACATCACATCACATTGATCACAATCATCCTCTTACAAGGCCTATTACACCGACTGAATTTCATTCAGTTCTCAGAAGAAAACGAAACACAACACCAGGTATGGACGGCATTTCTTATAGGATGGTAAAAGAATCACCGGCCTCTTTTATCACTGTTAATTTCCGTTTGTAATTTCACCCTCACAACTGGTTATTACCCATTACAGTGGAAGGTTTCCAAAGTATGTATGTTCCATAAACCAAATAAGCCCATTCATGATGTCAGTTCATATTGGCCGATTCAGTTAACCTCTATCTTTAGTAAACTATTCGAAAAGATCCTAGTAAATTGACTTAATTCACATCTTAAGGAATATGAGTTATTACCGATACATTAAACAGGTTTTCAGCCAAAATTCTCTATCAGTGACAAACTGCTCCGTTTAACTACCGTCATAACAAATCAATACAATAAGGGTCTTCCATCCTGTCTAGTCCTCATGGACTTAAAAAAAGCATTTGATAAAGTGTGGAATTATGTCTTACTACCTAAAGTACAGTTACTCCGTCTGCCCACTTGTTACCTTCGACTCATATACTCCTTTATAAGTAGCTGTTATGCATATGTTTCAATAGGAGATGTACTATCAAGGCCCATTTTTCAACATACAGGTGTACCACAAGGTTCTGCTCTTAGCCCATTATTGTATATATTATACGCTTCCAATATGCCGAGCCCACCGCCTAATGTGTACATATTTCAATACACAGACAACACCGCCTTTTTGTCACTTGGGGCAACAATCCTTCAGGTCAGCAGAAACCTACAGGTAACCCAAAACAACTTTCTTACTTGGTGTAGTAAATGGAAATTAACGGTTAACACTGCGAAAACACAAGCCCTTGTTTTCCTCCCTTCAAAGCGACGCAGTAAAGTACACAGAAATTCTACAAATCTTCTTCTGTCAGTAGATGGTCATTTCCTCAGACCAGCGGTTTCTGCTACATACCTAGGTGGTCTTTGATTCGAAACCCTCATGAAAACCTCATTTCCAAAAACTGGCGTTGCAAGCAAACCACAGACTCAATCTCCTACGCCGTCTCACTGGCACAACTCGGAGGCTAAATACAAAGTTATTACTCAACACCTATAACGCATTCTTACGACCTATATTAACTTTTGGTTATATTGCCTGGTGCCATGCCTCACCCACGCTATTATAAGAAAAGCTTGCAGTGCTGGAACGCTATGTTATTCGCCTTGCACATCGCATTAAATTACCATATCCAAATTACCTCACGTATGAGCACATTGATTTTCCCAACATCATTGGCCATCTCTCTACTCTTAGGGCACGATATATACACTCTCGCATTACTACTTCTCATCCCTTATATTTCGATACTTTACGAGTTGATGCCCTTACCAATGCACCATATAGATTTCTACACTCGCCACTCAACATCCTGACAACGACATATATTCACACATCGAATCTGGATGCAGCAGAAAGAGAGATCTTTGCCATTTATATGATTCACGAACATTTACCTCATACTCTACCATCTTAGCACTTGTTTTCCATTCATCATTAACATTGGGCTTCCATCCTGTCTACATCAGTCTCGAATCGCCCCGAGACACAAGATATAAACCACATGTGTTTAAACTAGATTACCCATCGTGATTGTGGTGTGAACGCACTTCATTTCACCTATCCATAACCATATCACAGTTATATACCATTTCAGAATATATTTATATTCTAGTTAATTTTTTTTTTTTTTTTACTCAGCTACAGACAATTTTTACCCCACAGCTGCCTCTAAGTTCTCTGAACGGATAGACATTTATTGTATTCCCTGCTTTACAACGTTTCCCAGATCACGTCATTGATCCAGAACATCCACTCACTGCAGCAGCAATTACTACCGGTTAACTTCAATTTCCATAAAGCGGAAAAGGAATACAGTGTCTGGGATCGATAACATATCTTACCAACATGTCAAAGAAGGCCCACAATCACTCCTACTACTACCGGTGGCGATTTACAACTTCATTCTAAGAACTGGTTTCTATCCTCCAGATTAGAAAGTCTCAAAAAAATTTGCATACTTCATAAAAGAGGAAAAGAAACCGGTTGGGAAATTGGAAGAAGGAACTATATCATGAGGGACGTGCTAAAAGGTATGGTGGCAGGAAAGAGGGAGAGGGCTAAGAAGACTACAATTTATGGACGATATCACAACAGAAAAATCGTACGTGAAGACGAAGAGGTTAAGCGGAAGACCGTGGAGCATGGAAGCTTCTCAACTGCAGCAAGTGACCTGCCAATAATGGCAAAATATCTATGATGATAATGATGGCATTATAGTACATAAGGACAGACGTTTAATGGGCTGCCCTATGAGGCAGACAATTATTACAAATGGGCAAATCATGAACAGAAAATAACATCAAGCATCGGTACTTACAACATACTGCGAAATCTCTCATAGGCAACAATCATGGTTGCAAAACTCCACATTAAAATGCCTAACTTTTCGTTAGTCGATCCCCGTTTGCATATAGGAATGTCCATATACACTTTAAAAAAAAATACTTTTCTTCATATTAATTCGGAAGGCACTTGACTACATTACAGAGCCGCCTCTGTGTGTGGTTGTCCCCCCCCCCAAAAAAAAGGTATCATGTGAGGAGTGTCCGCCCAAACGTGAAACACGGTGGCGGATCAGTGATGGTGTGGGCCGCAATACCTTCGTTTACCATGGGTCCTCTACTGATATTTACCGATCGCGTCATTGCACGTGATTACGTCGCTATTTTAGGGAACCATGTGCATTGTATGGTTCAGATATTGTATCCGGTTATGATACTGTATTATGATGTACCCATTCACAAAACTGGCATTGTCGCGGCGTGATTTAAGAAACATCTGAATGAAGTCGAAGACTTACCCTGGCCCATCCGATCCCCAGACCTGAATATAACTGAACACCTGTACTTCGTTTCGATGACACAAATTTTACGCAGATTTTCGACTCAATCTTCTCTGAGCGATGCACAACACAGGAAATTATGTGATATTTCACTTGCCACTATTCATGACATCTATTGACTCCATTTCATGTCGTATCAGAACTGGGACGTACACAGGGGGTGGGTCCTAGGGGTCCGGACCCCCCTTCCCCCCGAAATTTTGATTTTTGTGTAAATTTAGCCTAATTTTAGGGGCAATCTTAGGAATTTTAATATAAAATACCCTCATATTGAGTTTGGACCTCTCCCGAAATAAATTCCTGCGTACCCTACTGTATCAGAACTGTTCTAAGGGCGAAAGGTGTCCAAGTCCATTTAACCTTTCTACACCCGCCAGGGATTTGAACGAAATCGTAGACTCTCACGTTGGGAGCCCTGGTGACTCCTAAAAATATTTTTAAAAAATAGAATTTGGAGCCTTGGCAGCCGTTGCAATCACCGTACGCTGACAAAATGATGCTAATATGTAGCTGCCTTGCTATACTTGTGATAGTAATACTTTTAAAAAAAATGGTAGCCATTGCTGTAAATGCCCTGTAAATCTCTCCACCAGAGTACCACGTTATATCCACATAATTTTTACTGCACACATCATGTACAGTTAGAAACAATATTGGTAAAACTATAGGTTGGAGGTAGAAATTATACAGGGTGAGTCATAAGTCTCCATACAAATGATGATAATACTACACTACAGTTATAAAATATGTTCCACATGTTTCCCTTGCATGTCGAGACAAAATGACAGGCGCTCCAACCAATTCCGACGAACATTTGTCAATGTTGTACTTGTTACTTCTTTGCAAGCTGCACTGATTCTTTGTTTAAGATGATCCAAATCCCGAATTTTCTCCTGGTACAGAATCGATTTCAGGTGGCCCCACAAATAAAAATCCATGGGAGTGAAGTCTGGTGTCCTTGGTGGCCACTCCACCGGACCACGTCGACCGATCCAATGCCCAGGGAAAATAAAAATAAACATTAGTCACCTTGTATGGAAACTTACTACCTGGAATATGAAAAATAAACATTAGTCATCTTGTATGGAGACTTACTACCTGGAAAATCAAAAATAAACATTAGTCATCTCGTATGGAGACTTATGACTCACCCTGTAGTTCCAACCTATACTTAATATTGTTCTGACTGTACAGCAACAAGAATTATGCTTTAAAAATATGTCTTGTCTGATATGGAACTGTCTTGAAAATAAATGTAATTTATGTGAGAAAACTATCTCACAAAATCGGGTAACTTTGTCCCCCTCCCCCATATAAGCAACAAGTACGCATACATGGCTTAACTCTGTAGTGGACTACTTCATTGCTTCACATACTAATTTTTATGGGTGTACCCCAAAGGAGGGGAGGAATGCCCTCCAAAAAACTGATGCAAAAAGAAAAACTTCACCCTCCCTCCCCTCACCGTGGTACACCCCACATACATAAAATGCATATCGACGGAAAGCTTCACCTTTCAGGAACACATTGATGCCAAAATTACCTTCCTAGCTTAATTGGGGTTGGGGGGATAAGCTATTCATGTTTAAAGCCTTAATGTAGCAGTTACGTCAATGGGCGTTTAAGTTACACTTTTAAAAAATTGGCCAGGATTTATCTATATTGTTTCCGTTAGTTAGTGTGGTGTAAGGTAAGTGAAGGGTTCATTTCACAATCTTAATAATTTGAACATGATTTTCTTTAACTCTTTTAAAAATCACTAGACCAAATGGTATTAAAGATCATGAGTAACGATTAAGAGGCTTCATCACTGCGAAATTAAAATACCGCTAATTTTACAGTAATTATGTGATATCTTCAAATAGATAAAAGATAATCAAAAAGTGGAACAAGACCTCCCTAGACAATATTATTCTGCGTGAGATACTGTTATCATGACTCATTTATCTGCTTTCGATTTCCAGGCATTTAGAAAATTGGCATTTATTTTCGCGTTTCTAAATAACTGCAAACGGAAAACTACTAGGTGACTCGTGATAACAGTACCTCATGCAAAATAACATCGTCTAGGGAGGTCTTGATCCACTTTTCGATTATCTTTTATCTATTTGAAGATATCACATAATTACTGTAAAATTAGCGGTATTTTAATTTCGCAGGGATACGGACTCTTAATGGTGTGCTTAATTGTATTGTTAAGTGATTTCTTAGTTGTAAGTATTTAATGTTTGTCGTTTCAGGTGGAGCATTCGCAGTTGCTGCAGGAACGATGTACTCTGGTCTTCATGATGATATTAGGAGAGGCTTAGAGAACGCAAAAGACTTGGACTACCGTCTCGTGTTATTTCTAACAAGTCTATCCTGTATAATTACGTCACAAGTAATTAATCCAGCCGTGATTGCAGCAATTGTTCTGCCACTTCTCAGGGAGCTGGTAAGTCCAATTTTATTCATAATCTCTATAGAAATGAAATGAAATGAAATCTATAGTTTTACGTCCCACGCATATGCCGGTTAGGCTAAAGGAGACGGCGATGATGAGAGATGAATGAAATGGTGGAATGAAGAAAGTGGGAGGAAACGGGAGAACCCCGAGAAAACCCACGAGCACGGTGTTTGTCCACCACAAAGTCCACACGGCGCGAGCTGGGATCGAACCAGGAACCCCAAGCACCGGAGGTGAACGCTCTACCACTGAGCCACCGCGCCCCCCGCATAATCTCTATAGAAGAAATATGTGCAAAATATTTGTACTAGCTCGAAAGAAATGAAATGAAATTAAATATTTTAGTTTAACTTGCCTTTAGGCCAAGGGAGACGGATGATTAAGGCAAGTGAATGATGATGGAAGAATTGGTGGAATGCGAATGTGGGAGGAAACAGGAGTACCCCGAGAAAAGCGACGGACACGATGTTGTCCAGCACAAACTTACTTTCGTCGGGGATCAAACCAGGAACCCTACATACCAAAGGTAAGCGCACTGTACTCCCATCGAATATATTGTGGTTATGCTTAAGGTTTATCCTAATTGGGAAACATTGCGAGAGGTTTTGTATCTTAAACATTACCAACTCCCTCCTATCAAGGGCGCCCATCAGGGGGACAAGGTGGGGCGCTCGCCCCCCCCCCTAAGAGGAAATTGTACTTGGGAATATTGAAAACCCAATAGAATTTTTACACTAGTTACAGTAAAATTTAAAACTATATTTGAAACGTCGCTTATACTTGCCGCCCCTTGGAAACCACAACATGGGCGCCCTTCCCTCCTATACTCCTGATAGAAGAGTTATACAACATTAATTAAACTAGGAAATTCTAGGCGTGAATAAAAGATACAAGCCTCAAATCTGTGATTGATTTTAATGTTTCAGTTTAGTTAATGTGGTGTTTGTGAATCAGTTTATGTGTAGAGACATTCTTGGCAGTTGACAGAGTTCTTAAGCACATACCTGAGTTTCTTGTTGAAGATATCGTCCCACGACAGTCCCTCGAGGTCCATTCTCAGCACAAGTCCTTAATTTGGTCGGGATCCAGAAAGAAGTACGTTATTTGACAAAACAGTAACTCCTCCAAACTTTATCTGATGTAGACAATGATGGTCGAAGTCTGAAGACAAAAGGTGTTTCAAATATCCCAGTTACATTGAGACGATATAATGTCTGATCACACTTCCCCATCCCGGAATTATCATGAGGTTATATACTATTTCTTTTGCTGAGTTTGTTACCCAAAGTGACGTAGAACCACGCTATGACCCAGAAAATCGAGTTCATGTACAAGTCGGAATTTGGTTCAAAGAAATCTGTCAACGCAAGATTTACATAATGAGGAAGTTCATTGTGTAAGTCAAAATGTCTTCAGCACATAAAACGAATTCACAGACAAATTACATAATAATTCTTAACATTTTATTATAGATTTTTGATCTGAATTTATGTAAAGGAATCTTTTCCTTGTTTTGTTCATCTTTAAGAATTAAATTTGAATCCAAAGTACAACTAAAACAAAAAGTTTATAACTGGCCGGTTACAATATAAAGAAAAATGAGATATTTTTGATATAACATCATTTATAAAATACGCAACATTTCTTTTCGGACACAATGGTTTCTATATATGGCAATGCATTTTCTAATGATAAAGTTGTGTGAGAAAAGTTGTATTGATGCTAAATGTTAAATAATTATAGATTTCTACTTAAGTAATTAATTTTTGCATAGGAAAAGGATTGAGCAGTGTACTCTACTGGCAAATCACAGATATTCATCCATCTCTAACAGAATCGATTATGATTTTATTTGGTTGGAGAATTGGCGTAAAAGGTAACGGCGTCATTTAGGCCTAACTTGCGTCCCGTTTCCTTATGCCTTTTATATAGGGAAGGCACTGAAAGAGAGAAAGATATGGCACTTACATCTAAAATTTTGTTTTCGCCTAGAGCTGTCCTTCAGACAGTGATGCCAACCTTGAACCTCATACAATCTCATCTTGAAAGCCAGAAAATTCCCATTTTGCTTCTAAATTTCCCTCGTGCTACAAAATTTTCAAATATGAAACCTGAAACTACTGTATGGCAGTCACTTTTTTCAATATTTGGATACATTATTCGTAAATTCCGATCTTCTAAATTCCTAATAAGTATTTTCTATGAGGAATTAATTAGATTAAAAGATACTATTGATGTCGTTGATGAAAACAAGCCTATTTTGTAGTATCTCCATCACGCTTTTGTGCCATAATGTTCTACTAAACGTCATGAAATCAAATGAATATAACTCTCCAATTATTCCGTATGGAACGTTTCAGAAGCTGGCTGTTTCCCGTTTGGTAATTGACTTTCTTCCACTCATGATTAAGAAAAAAAATTTCCAGAGTACAATTTACGTTTCTTGTTGCTTGTTTTGAGATTCAAAAATTCCTGTATAAATCAATTTCACACTAAGGCCTGCTATACACTATGAGATAAATCCTGGGAAATATCTTAGGAAAAATGTTAACGAGAAATCTCGGTAGGAAATCCTACCCTTTTGTGCTATACACATTAAGATATTTCCTGTCTGACCGAATGGCGTTGTGAGATGGTTGATCCATAGTATATTGCGGTAAAAATAATAATAATAAAAAAAGACGCCTACTGTTGAACAAGCAATTGTAGTTTGGGAAGTGTTAACAACACTATTAATTATGATATGAATCGGAAACATACCTCATCAGTCCCTGCACCACTCATTTTATCGAGTACTTTTGCTCTTTCACCCACATACGATCGTCGGAAGACGATTAAACCAACCTCTGTTTCACGTCCTCCGAATAGGTACCAGGTCTCACAACGCATACTCGGCCAGCATATTTGTTTTCACTTTATCTCACCTGATGTCGCTTAAATCGAAATTTTCTGAATTTTCTTTCCCAAATAGAGCGTGCCCTAAACAAGAGAAATATCATAGGATCATTCAGAACATAAGAAACAACATACGATCTGAAGCCATACATGTTGAGATTTTAACTCAAGGAAAAATCGTAAGAGATTTCCTAGGATCTATCCTATACTATATGGCAGGCCTAACATGAACTTTTCATTAACAAAATTTGACAATTAGCACTGATTTCATATTTATTCAAGCGTCATTAGCCTGTTTCTCGCTCATAGAGTTTTGATGGGTTTAATGAAAAAATATATGAAAAAACCCATGTGCTGCCAATTTTGACGAAAATTCCCTTTATCCCAATTCAAAAAAATGTCAAAATCCCACAAAAAGGGATTTTTCCCACGGGTTGGCATCACTGCCTTCAGAGGGATGGATTTTTCCGGGTTTTCTCTTGTTTGCCGCTCTATTCCTGGTTTTACCTAATAAAATTTATCGTACAAAGAACTAATAGTGTGGAATATCTTTTACTTGCAGGTTGTGATCCTTTGTGAGAGTCCAGTCGTTATGATGACAACTCCAATCCTTTGTTGTTCGTACACTTTCCTATTCCCAAGAAGTGCTGTACAGAATGCACTTGCTGTTGACTTGGGAAATGTAAGCTTGAGCGATATGGTACGTACTTTCTATTTTACTCGTACATGTAACCAAGTAACAATCATATTTCAGAATCTACTGTGCTCACTGTGTTTCACTGTGCTCCATTGTGATCGATATTTACGTCGTGGTTCGGAGTGACTTTTATTTCTCATATATCCCCCTTTTCTCAATCTTAATTTCCAGTTACGCTACGACGATTATGATCACTGCCCATGCCTACAATTTCAACTTGCGGTGACTGGAAACACGGCAGAAGAAAATGTAGACAACGTAAGGTATCTGTTAAGCTACACATATAATAAAACTAAATATTAAATATACAACAAATGACAAAATCACTTTTCCGTAGGAAGAATGTAATGTTACTGTATAAACACAAATACTACATGCATTTACGTTTCAAATATATCCACAATTAACAATTCAGTATTAATAACGCGGCAGTTGTGTGGCTTGAATAATAGGTAACTCACGTGTTTCTTCGGCTAGCCTGAAGAGTTGCTCCCTCGACGTCCTGTATCCGAATGCGTGCGCTATTTCAGGGGTTGGAGTTCTAGGTTTGAGTCCCAATTGTTCTTCTTTTGACAAATATCCCAAGTTGGTACTATGAGTATGCTGTTTAGTTCACAGTCTCGGCTGACTCGTGCTTGGAGCTTAGTTCACATTTGTCGTGGTAATTAATAAATTCGACTAACTAGTCGCATTAAAACGTTTAGTAAATAGAACTATCATAGATTCAACCTTTCACACACGTTAGTATTAAACCATAAGTTCACTGATAATTATTCAACTAGTTCACAAATACAAGCTTTTTGTATTTGATAAGATATTCGATCACTAATGCAGATATGCGTATATTTATGTTACTATACAATTTGAAAATGCATACGTTCTACTTTGCGGCAGCAGTCAACGCTGCTCTGGTGAAAAGCGACGAGGACTATCGTCCCAAGGGTGCAGACGCACTACTTGCTTTGTTCAGCTTGCCATTGTGTATTGTTCTTGGGGCCGGAGCACCCCGGTGATGACGTATGATGACAAGTTCACACTCTTTGGCTGAAGAAGTGCGGACATTTTAAATAATCAAATCAACGATGGGCGACAACAACGAGTAGAATGTTCTTGCAACTTTCCCGTTGTTCCGGACTCAGCGAGCGTTCACAGAGGAAATCATTGTCTCTGCAACGTATGTCCATATTTGGTCACAAAATCTTACCCTGGCTTACCAACACAGACGAAGAGACATACCAAAGTGATGAGATAAGAGTTTCTAGAACATTTGGAACTATACGAGGGTTGGTTAATAAAGTTCACAATAAATCTATCTTCTCAATGTTTCTTTTAAATCCCTAAAAAATGAGCTATAGGACGGTGACAACCTATTGGGGCCTGAACAGGGGCCAGGATTCTCATCGCAAGTTGTATTAATTTGCTCGGAGCCCTGCAGGCGCCATAGGTTGTTACGGATTTTTTGGCGCTCATTAATCGTGTTAATTAAGAGAAGAAAGACAGTCAGTTAAAATTTCAAAATTAATAAACAGACCTCGTATGGAAATTTTCCAAGAACTCTCTCTCTTCTCAAGCATATACATATATGTTTGAATGTGTGTGTGAGCAACCAACTTCGATCGAATCGCCCAGCAGTCTTTTTATGGCTAGAAAGAAAGAAGAATCGCTTCACAGAACATTCCAGCAAGAAGTCTCATCGCTAAGTTTAGCTATTGCATCACTTGGTTGCGTTTCAAGTCAAAACCGGGATTTTCCCTTTGGAGAAGCAACACAAGAGATTGGCGAAAAAAGCAAGTCAGTCTATTGAAGAGACTCGGTTAGGCAGGGGTGCCTTCGCACCTGTCGTGCGTCCTGCACGTAGAGTAGGCTTTTACACGGGTTCGCATCCAGCCCGTCGACCTGATTTTAAGTTCCCAGAGCTTTGTGCCCGTTGTTGTTCCTAAAAAGTTGAAGTAAAAGGAACCAAGTGTCGGTGTTGTGTAATTATAGAATGAGCCTTGAATCTAAATTCATTTTGTGATTTTATGAGTTGTTGTAGCCGAAAAGATAAAGGGCTAGCAAGTTAGTTTTAAACGTACTTCGATGCAGTCAATGAATCTTGGCAGGAGCACTTCCAAACGATGATCCTATTGTGAGCAGCATGATTGTTGGATGCTTTCTTTCGTGTGATATATGAACTACTGGATTGGATTTGAGAACCAGATTTCTGTGGAGAGGATCGCGCAGAAGAGGATACCGCGGCTGACTAAATCCCCACCCTCCTTGTGCAGTGCATAGTGAAACACGAGTGTTATATAAATTATCCACTACTCTCATTCCATGCCGCCAACGCAAACTGTAAGTAGAATTGAGAAAGAATCATTCTTACAAATTGAAAAAGCCACCTGATCAAAGTAAATGATCTTAAGAAAATAAAAGTTAAATTGAGAGTAATCATTTTGAGCGCTCAGGTTGTTAAATATATAATTTGCTTGTAGTTTACTTATTGTATATTGTTTGTTTAATTACAATACAGTACTCGCAATTTTAATCTCACGTTTAATTCTTAGCCGTAATTGCTTATAGCTTTACAGGGCGTTGTAACAATTTATAGATTATTTACATTAATTTGTTTTGTTCATCTATCTTTACGGCAAGCACTCTTCTATCCCCCGATATCATTCCAGCGGTCGGTGGAGACGAGGATTGCTTGTATGGTTTGTGACGACCTTTTGTGGGCGCTGGAAGCCATGAAACCAAAGTTTGGAGCAAGTGAAACAAGAGAGAGAGAGATAATATAGTTTTATTTACGATAAACCCACAAAGGTCGGTCATACCATATCTGTGCCATTTATTATTAACTATGGCCTATGGAACCCGAAGATTTAATGCCACGTTCACAAAAGCTCTCCACTGACTTCTATCCTTAGCCAACTGGATCTAGTTTCTACTTTGTATTCCTATTTCCGCAAGATCCATCTTAATATTGTCCTCTCATCTGCGCCTAGGTCTTCCTAATGCTCTTCCAGTTAAGACTTTCAAAGCGTTTCTACTTTCTTCCATTCTGACTACATGACCAGCCCACTTAAGCCTCCTTGATTTGATGACCCTAACAATGTTTGGTGAACCGTATGAATTATGTAGTTCCTCATTATGAAGTTTTCGCCATTGCCATTCCTGCTCCCCTTGGGTTCGAGTATTCGTCTCAGGATCTTATTCTCAAATACTTTCAATCTATGTTCTTCCTTCAGAGTAAGCGACCATGTTTCGCAACCATATAGAACAACAGGCATGATTACTGTTTTCTATATTTTAAGCTTCAAATCCTCGACAGAATTCGCAACGACAAGAGATTTTGAACTGAATAATAACACGAATTCCCTGCTTTTAGTCGACATTATTATTATTATTTCTATCCATTGATTTATAGGGGAAATTAATATTATTTTTTTAAATTTCTTAATTGGCTTAATTGGTTAAACTAATAAATTTCATTTCATTTCTGTCTCAGTGTTCACATATGCACTCAGGTCTCGTCACCAGTTGCTATTGTGTTCAACACCTTCTTTCCGTGTCGTATCGGAAGAGAAACGCTAAAGCATAGAATTTCCGGTAGCCTAATATTCCGTGACTATCTCGTACAAAACAGTCCAAGATATGTTCGAAAATTGTTCAGAAATTTCCAAGATTGTGAATTGATGTTTGTCACGAACTTTGTTGTCAATTTTCTTGACAAGACCATCACTAGCTATAAAGGCGTACCACTCCTCGATTCATCATGAATGTTTGTTAGAAAAAAACTGATTCATTGACGAACAACGAACATTTATAATGTTTGGAACGAATACAGCACAATTCACTATGAATGTCTTGCAGCTGACAGACTTTTTTGCCCAAGAAATCTTACCACTTGACGTACCTCGCATTTGGCGAGAGTTTCGCACAGATGAAAGTTTAAGGTTGGTGTAAAGAGACAAGTTTTGCCGAAAGATGTCACTACAGTCTTCGTCTCTCTCTCTCGTGTATTTTTTACCTTTCACGAAAATTTACAATTTCTCTTACAAATTTCAACCTAGAAACTTCAAATTTTTAGAGGAGAAACTTCATAACCTATCGAAGCCAACAATCCGTGCCGATTTTTTTTATTTGTAATTTTCTTCATTGTTGAAATAGTTCCATTGTTAAAGGTTAGGATATCCATTTCAACAATCAAGCTATTTCAACAATGAAGAAAATTACAAATAAAAAATCGGCACGGAGTGTTACCTTCGATAGGTTATGAAGTTCCTTCTCTCAAAGTTTGAAGTCTGTAATGAAATTTATAAGAGAAATCATGAATTTTTGTGAAAGGTAAAAAATACATGAGAGAGATACGAAGACTGTAGTGACATCTATCGGCAAAACTTGTCCCTTTACACCAACCTTAATAAATTACAGATTGTGGAATATAACAATGATGATGATTCGCCCACTGCTACTGGTGCCACGCCACAATAGCAGTTACTTTCCGAATTATCCTAGTAATAAACAAAATACAGGGTATTTCAAAAAGAATGACCTGATTGTAAAAGTCCATATGTATTGATAAAAACACACTACTAAAATAGGATAAATTGCAAAATACTCACAAAATCTTCAAGGTTTAGATATGCTATTACAAATGCTCTAAGCGTCCACCATCAGCAGCACGAACAACATGTAGACGATAACTAAATTCCACCATTTCATGAAAAGTGAGAGGTCGACCTCGACTTTTACGTTTGCACAAGCATCCTGTCCCTTCAAATTGGCGACACCAACGACGACTGTTTTTGGGTGCATGTGGATCAATGTCAAAACGCAGATAGAAAGCACGCTAGACCGAAATCACTGACTCAGTCCTTGCAAATTGCAGCACACAAAACGCCTTCTGTTCAGCGGACGCCGTCTTACTTCTGACTAACTGCAAACTGAGAAGACGCATTGACTGACATCTAACGACGATTTTTGAAACTCTAGGCCACGACCATTCAAATAATACTCATCTCCTTGCTGGCATGTCCCATGTTCCGTAATTATTACTGTCCAAAATCGGGTCATTCTTTTTGAAACACGGTGTAAAAAGGGAGCGTTTGACTAGAAGGGACACTAAATAATAATAATAATAATAATAATAATAATAATAATAATAATAATAATAATAATAATAATAATAATAATAATAATAAACGGAGGTCAATGTTGCCAGGTTAGTTAATGGAAGCAGCAGAAAATGCTGTACAACGAGACAGTACCACCCAAGGAAAGTGTAATGGAATAATTTAAGTAAACCTTGATGAGCCAAGAAAGTGAGACAAAAGTTACATGTGTTGGTTCGTATCTTAATAGTGAGTAACATATATGTATATATGTAGAATTAATCTTAATCAAAATTAATCTTGTCAAATGCATCTTAATCAAAATTATGAATTCAACTTATATTCTTATAATCTTTTCATGATAAATAAACTGCTGACTGTTATTTTTATTTTTCAGCGTCTGATGGGCTACATAGCAATGATCATCTGCACAGGAGTATCTTTAATGCTTGGTATGTTCTATCATGTTCATGCTTTAGGATTCGATTATTTCCCAATGTACGCAGGTGGTTTGGGCTCTACATGCAAGTCGTTGCCAGTCTACTAAAAGTCAATGGCTAGTCTAAAAGAAGACTCTGCAGTGACAAATTAAAAATGTACAACCAGAATTTTTTTATTTATTTATTTTTAAGTACGTTTTTGTAGTACTTCTGCATTATATATTTATTATTTGCTTTTCACAACTTTCATTTCATAGTCACCAGTATTTAAAAAGAACATGCTCCTTGGAACTCGTTCTTTTACAGGAACGATATCATGAACCGCGTTGTTTAACCGTAGGAAGAATTACGACCTTATTTCCTTTGTTTTTAAGAGAACGTGATTAAAAAAAAAAAAAAAATATTTCACAGTTACTCAATGAGCAGATACGCTTTCGTATGTGAAATTTTATTGAATTGACAATTATGCTAGACAGCTTGTATGTAGATTCTGAAATATGAATTAGTAAATAAAGTTTAGAAGAAATATGAAATGTTTTTTATGCTTATCTCTGTTGTAAATGAAAAAAAAAAAAAAGACACCGAGTGAAAAACCTAAAACATACTGTAAGACAGGAGTTTCATAGTTGAGAAATGATTAAAAAAATGAATCAAAAGATTGTGATCTTGGCCAAGAATTAGTTTTTGGATCAGGGGCCACAAATTTTTTGAACGGAACCTAAATCAAGTTTTCGTACTTTTTACAGAATAAGCACATATTACTGAGTTAAGTGATAGCTTGGGTTTGGCTACACTATATGTAGTACTCCAGATATAAGGCGTACAAGAAAATTTTTGATTGAAATATATTGCATCTTTTAATGAATTTTTGGATCAGGGGCCAGAGAATTTTTGAATGGCCTTTAAATTAAGATTTCGTATTTATTACAGAATAAACACATCATACTGAGTTAAGTGATAGTTTGGGTTTAGCTAAACTATATGTAGTTCTCCAGATATAAGGCCTACAAGAAAATTTTTGCCTGAAATATATTGGATCTTTTGATCCAAAAAACCTAAAACATACTGTAAGACACACGTTTGATAATTACGAAAGAAAGCTCCAATTTGCTGAAGTACGGATTTTATACACCTTTTGAATTTATGGAAGAAAAATTGACAAACATTACTATTAAGTATAATTATGTAATAATAATAATTTTAAAAAAACTCAAATGAGCATATCGAAAAATTCAACATCAAATTTCAAGACACATTTTCTGAGGTAAGGACATATACTACGTCGAACGCTTTAGTTAACATTTTCATACAACATACATGCATACGCAAGTGTTTTGTTTCGACACACTTGCATTTAGTATTTCGAAGGAAATACAATACTTGAAAGTTTTTATAAGAAAAGGCTCTGTTGTCTTCTAAGAGAAGGTAATCTTAATATTGATTGTTTAGTTAATAATTAATTCTGATTCGCACAGAAACCAATTCAACAGTTTTCCTTACTATTTATTAAGTGTTAGTAGACTATATGGTTTGTGTTTTGTTTCATTGATTATAGTCAAACTGCATACAACTATGATTAACAGTGTGATGTGCTCAGTTGTTCGTAGCAGTCGGTTTCCTATTAAATCAAGTACCAAGTAGATTTTTATATTTTCAAGCCCAAATGTATATTCCGTTTATTCCTGTCTGTTCCGTTTATTTTAACTTCACTGACTCCACATAGTAAATTCCTCATTAACTCAAGGTTGTTTTCCAGAATTGTGGAAGCGAGCGAAGATGGTTCCACTGCCCAAGAAGACAGTTGTACAGTCGCTTGATGAACTTCGTCCCATCAGTATACTTCCAATTATCTCCAAAGTACTAGAAAAGGTAGCATTTCAGCAATTAACATCTTATATCAATAAAAATGAAATATTGCCTGTTACTCAATCCGGCTTCCGTAAAGAACATAGCACAACCACAGCCCTTTTAGAAATTACAGATTCAATTTTGAATTCAATAGAAAATTCAATGGCAACAGTTTTGGTCTTGTTGGATCTTTCGAAGGCTTTCGATCTGGTAAATCATAAACTCCTTCTGGCCAAAATGAAATATTACAATTTCTCGGAATCAGTTATTAAATGGTTCCACAGCTATCTCTCTTGTAGACAGCAGCAAGTAATACTAAGAGGAGAAAAGACTCAGGTATCTACTCCATCCCTGATAAAGGCAGGAGTTCCGCAAGGTTCAATATTAGGTCCCCTATTATTTTCACTCTTTTCAGCAGATCTTTCTACAGTCATAAAACATTCATCAGTTCACTTCTATGCGGATGATACACAGATCTTCATCAGTAGTACGCCTGAAAATATTATGAATACAATAGAGTTACTTAATACGGATCTTTTAGCTGTTAACAACTGCTGCGTTAAGAATGGTCTTTTACTTAATCCATTATTTATTTATTTATTTATTTATTTGCCAAAGTTCCAGATACAGCAAGGCAGCCATTTTACACTGAAACTATATAACAGAATATAAAATTAACAATAACAAGTATAAACAAAAAGCTATATAAAGGTCCATAAGTGTAGCAATAACAAATTGAAATAAAACTAAGGTTCCATAAGTGTAGCAATAATTTCCTGTCGGAAAACATTCTCAGGTTTAAAAATATCCACGTCAGAAGCAATGGAGTTAAATTCACAAGCAAGTCTATAGAACAAAGAACGCTGAATAATTGATAATCGAGGCGTGTTGCAATGAAGTAGTTCACTATTTCTAGTTCTTCTTGCAGGTACCCGAATATTAAATTTAGAGATCAGTTCTTCAGTTCTAAATTTCCCATTTAGAATTTTATGAAGAAACATCATATCAAATAACATGCGACGAGATGAAGGTGTACGGATGCCAAGAACAGTCAACAATTCAGGTTTACTTAAACAGCGTACAGAAGGTATTCTTTTCCTGACAATGGCAAGAAAGAAATTTAGAACTGAGTCAATGCGAGAGAGAGTTGATACGCTAGCCATACTCCAAATGGTGGAACAGTACTCTATTTTGGTTGAAATGAACGTTTTATAGAATATACTTAAGGCTGTAATATCCCTAATCTCTGTAAACCTGTACAGGAGACCTAATAATCGCATAGCACTCTTGGTCATGGCAGCAATGTGATCAGCAAACAGAAGTCTTTCGTCGAACACAACCCCGAGATCCTTCTGAGATGAGACCTTAGCAATAGGATCATCTCCAATGAAGTAGGTAGAAGGGATTTTGTTTTTCTTTAATGAAAATGTAATGGTAGAAGATTTAAAGGGATTTACTTTTAGATTCCACATGCTACACCAGTCCAGAAGATCTGAGAGGTTTTTTTGCAGTTCAATCACATCTTGAGCTGTCCTAATTTCCCGAAATATTTTGCAGTCGTCAGCAAAGAGAAGAATTTTGGTATCAGATAACTTAAGATAAGACGGGAGATCATCTATGAAGAGAAGGAAAAGAAGTGGGCCTAGAATACTACCCTGCGGAACACCAGAGAGAACAGGAACAAAATTCGAAGCAGATCCAGAGAGAACAACACGTTGTTCACGTTCGGTGAGATAGTCTCGTAACAATGAGAAGAAGTTGCCGTGAATATTAAATCTATGTGCTAGTTTATGAAGAAGAAGGTTAGTGTCAATGCGATCGAAAGCTTTAGTTAGGTCTAGATAGATTACATCAAGTTGTGTATTATTGGACAGAGATTTAACTGCTTCCGAAAGTAATAAAGATAAATTTGTGATAGTAGAACTGCCAGGAAGAAAGCCATGTTGAGCAGGATCTAAGTAGGGTGAAACAAATTTATGCAATCTATCTTTGATTATTTTCTCGCACACCACAGAAAGGATGGGCAAGAGAGAAATGGGTCTGTATGATGAAACATTGTTCGCGCTGCCAGATTTCAAAATAGGTACAATATTAGCCTGTTTCCACGATCTAGGAAAAACACCTTCACTAAAGCATCTATTTAAAAATCGTGATAAAGGGTTGGCCAGAGATTCTGTAGTATTACGTAAGAAGATTGAACTGATATTGTCAGGACCAGGAGAACGATTCAAAGGTAAAGAAGAAAGAAGATGCCTTACCTCATCAGGAGAAGTACTGAGTGAAGACAACGAGTGTGAACAAACTTGCTGAACAGGGGGAAGCGGCGTAGGAGTAGTCTGAACACAAAAATTCTTGTAGAAATAATCACTAAAAATATGAACTCTATTTTCACCAGTTGCTACAAAAAATCGAGTCGTGAAAAATTTCTTCAGGAATGCGGGAAGCACTTCTTCTTGAATTTATGAGGGACCAAAATCTGTTTGGATTTGTAGAAATATCAGATGTTATACTGGCAATATAGTTTTCATATTTTATTTTAAGCAACTGTTTTGAGTAACGTCTTATCTCAGAAAATTTCTTATATGTATTCTCATTAGGATGTTGCTTCCACAGTGACCATGACAGTTTTTTGTTTTTTAAAACGGATCGCGCCTCCGAATCAAACCATGGAGGGTACCCACTAGACTTACATTTCTTTTTAGGAACAAAGTCTTCACATGCTGCATGTACAATATCATTGAGGAAATCCAGGGCTTCATTGACAGAACCCACTTCAAGAATGTCCCATGGAATAAGAGACAGGGCACGATTAATGTCAACCCAAGGGGCTTTCCTCCACAAAGGAGCTCGATGCTTACTAGATGAGTAATATTTATTAATTCTGTGAACTTTTTTTATGTGGAATAAGGCCTCCAAGCTTTCATGATCAGAAGAGAACAGATTAAGTGATGGAGTGATAACACATTTATCGAGCGAAGACAACACATAGTCTAGTATCCTATTTCCCCTTGTATTGTACATATTGTGTTGGGCGAGTCTCAGTCCATGAATAAAATTTTCCAGGAACCAAGTCTCTTGTAGGTCGGTGGGAATAGCTGTTCGTTCATCGGACCACTTGATGTGCATGTCAAAGTCACCAAAAAGTAAAACATCTCCTTCCGAAAGTGCAGCTAGTGTAGAATCCCGGCAGGCTTCCAGAAGGGCCATAGGACTAGTTTTGTGCGGACGATAAAAATAGCCAATCAGCAGTTTTTTACGTGGATTAATACGCACTTCAGCCCAAACTATTTCACACGCCGTTTTCAAGTCTTCCCTCAGTCTACTCGGCCACTTAGAATGAACGCACACAGATACTCCACCTGCATGAGTTCCTCGATCGCTCCTATAGATATTAAAGTATTGAAATAGAGGAATTTCAGCACTCGATACATTTTCATTTAACCACGTTTCACTGAGAATAACACAATCGTAGGTCAGAAATTCTGGTATATTAAGTGCACAGTCAAACAGTTTATTCTTAACAGATTGCACATTTTGGTAGTAGCATTTAAAAGTAATATCGTTTGGATGCTCATTAGAAGTTGGGCCAGGATTTAACTGAATATCACCACACAGTAAAATTTTTAGTATTAAGAAATGTATATTTTTATTAGCACTTTTTCGAACACAGGTCTCTTGTGGGATGTAGGTTACAAATCTGAAGACTGAAGTATAGGCGCCTGATGAAACAGAAAATGGACAAAAAACAATCTCAGAATCACCATAGGTTTGTCTCTCATTGAAGCGATTTTCATATGCGATAACTCTCCAGCGTAGCAGCGTATTAAAACAAAGTACGTAAGCCAAAATTGCAGTAAGAATTGTAAAAGTCACAGTGTAGTCACAAAGAGATTTAAATGACTTCATATTTACCATATAATGAAAACAAATCACAAAACACAAGTAACATTAATAAGTTTCTGGACTAAACCTGGTAACACTTTCGATAGGTCAATTACAATACCAACACTCTTTGAGAAATGAGTTTCCAACCCTGAGTTTTGTACTCCGTGTGTAGACCCCGTACAAATCTCCATGTGGTTAGCAAGATGGCCATGATTGTAATAGAATATTTACTGTAAGTGTTTGAAAATGAATTCTGATCAAATAAATAAACGAAACACTTATAAACTCCTTTCTAAGTAATGTCGCACTCAATGAAAATATATTAATAATCGATCGCCAGTTCAAAATTAGGATATAAGTTAACGAAGAAAAATGTAAACACATAGATGTTATGCACTTGCAAGTACATGGAAATAAATCACAATTTAAGCACTTAACGTGCAAACTGAGGTTACACTTTCCACTGAGACACACACGAAGTATTCACAAAAACTTGTACACAGTTCAGAAAGTCCACAAAGGAGTATAACCACAGAAAGTTCACAATAAATGCAGAGCAGTAGAGCGACCACACTTCAAGAAGCTCTCCAGTTCATTAAAATGTGTTTTCACTGTATTGGGAACATCACATCAGTTGTGCAAAGTCAACCCTGATGACCTAAAAGTAACTGTAGTGAATTCCAATATTCCATTTTCTCCCTTTGTAAAAGATCTAGGCTTAATAATAGACCAAGGGCTTAGCTGGAATAAACACATTTCTGAACAGTGTATTAAAGCTAAGCGCATCTTACGACAGCTTTATAAATTAAAAGGCTATTTGTCGCAAGAAACAAGACTATATTTTGTTAACACTCTCATTTTGCCTGTTCGACTCCTGCGATTCAATATATGGTAGCTCTTTCTCCACTCAAAATACTAGGGCAATTCAGAAAATACAGAATTACTCTATACGCTTCTCTCTCAATCACAGAAAGTTTCAGCATATTCTGCCGGTACTTAATGAAAACAATATCCTAACCATGTCCCACAGACGATATCTCCGATACTGTTGTTTACTATACAAAATAAATTCACATAAAACACCACCTTACTTGCATCATAAATTAACATGTAGATCAGAAATTCACCGTTACAATACCCGAGGAAGTAATAAACTGAATATGCCCCGGCATTCTTTAAAAATAACAAGAGAAGGCATTTTCAATTTCGGCAGTAAGAATCTGGAACTCCCTACCAAAGTCAATCACTGACAAACCATATAATTCATTTAAATCATCACTCCAAACGTTATTATTTAGAGATCAGAGACAAAGCATTGGCACACATGAAAGGTTTACTACAGTATGAACTTGGTAAAAATAGGATTAGCAGTATTAGTTTTTTTTTTTTTTTTCACATTTACATTTACTGTGTGTGTTGTTTATCCTTAGTATTATTGAATGTATCATGATATGTTGTTATTTGTATCTTGTATCTTATTTGTGTCTTTATTTTTTTTTTCTTTCTTTTCTTTGTAATGATGACAAGGGTTAGGTGGCAGTGCAGCCTCCGGCTGAACCTCGACCGCTGAAATAAAGAGAAATTCAATTCAATTCAATTCAAATGTATTTTCCTTCGTTCAGTAAATGTGTTTATAAAATACAGTACTGTTATTCATTCAGTATTGTACGTTCAATCGAATTTTTCTTTCGTTTTCTGATTTCCTCCCATTAATACACATACACGGTATGATCAAAAAGTACATTGAATGTAGTTGCACAGTGCCATCTGTCGATGTTATATCCATTTCAACTAGTAAGCCCGGTAGGCTAAACCTTTAGTACAGTCAGTGTCGAGTTTGAACGAGTTGTGACATGTTAGTTGGCTTCCAGAGGCAGAAGAGTGAGGACGTGTTAAAAGTCTCTGTCGCGCGCCAACTTTAAATTTTGTTCTAACCTATAAGAGTGTGCCAAAGAAGCAGAACGAAATATCAAAATCAGTATATGGGGATGAAGCGGTGGCATTGAAGACTGTTTACAAGTGCTATAAGCGATTCAAAAGCGGCAAGGGATCGGTTGAAAACGAGCAAAGATCGAGACGTCCTTCGATGTCAAAAACAGATGAGAACGTGCAAAAAATGGCACAAATGATTTATTCAAGCAGGCGTGACTATTCGAGAGCTTTCCGAACAACTAAACATCTCGTATGGGTCTGTGAAAAGCATTTTAACCGTCGATTAAATAGGCAAATGGCTTCCTTCTTCACCACCGTGCCACACCTTACTTTTGATCTGCGAATTTTTGGCCGGAAAAGTGTTCTTGTCTATCCACATACGCCTTACTGCCATACGACTTCTGGCTCTTCCCAAAAATTAAAACCATGTTTAAATGACAAAGTTTTAACAACATCCCTGACACTGAGAGTGCCAAGACAGATGAGCTGAATCCCCTTCCAGAGATAATTCCAGTCATGAATTCAACGTTGTGATAAGTGCATTGCTAGCCAAGAACAATACTTTCATGAAGATTGAATCAAATTGCATGTAACCTTATTGCTTTGTTTCTAATAAAATGATTCACCGTACTTTTTGATCACACCTCGTACACCATAAATAATTCACCGTACTTTTTGATCACACCTCGTACACCATAATTCACCGTACTTTTTGACCACACCTCGCACACCATAAATAATTCACCGTACTTTTTGATCACACCTCGTACACCATAAATAATTCACCGTACTTTTTGACCACACTTCGTACACCATAAATAATTCATCGTACTTTTTGATCACACCTCGTACACCATAAATAATTCACCGTACTTTTTCATCACACCTCGTACACCATAAATAAGTATGTGATTTGTGCGATAATGTACTGTGCTTTATTAAATACACAGTATTTCATTCAACTAAGTTAGTCACTGGAGAAGCCTACGGTCGAAACTTCTGATTTTGGTAACTTAAAATTATTGAGGTACTACACTGTAAGCCTTTTTAACTATTATACACATGTTATATAACTTAGGGGGTATGAAATAGTGATTTTCATTTTAACCGATTTTTTCGTTATTCGACCAGACTCCGGTCCTTTGGTAGTCGGTTAACAGCGAGTGTACTGTATCAGGCATCAATAAGCACTGTCTTGTTTTTCTCACATGGTGTGTAAATCCCACTTGAGCACTACTTCTTTATTTCTTGAAGACACCAGTAATTTTATTTTTTAAAATAATATTAAAAATGCGTCCATTACTTTCTTTAAATATATAAAAAGAGATTTTTACAACTATAATTTAAAAGTATTTGAAACATATATATATATATATATATATATATATATATATATATATATATATATATATATATATACAAGTGGCCCAAAAGTAGGTACATACTCTACATTGATCAAATATAACATTCTAGTTTATAGGTTTATTTGCTTCTGCTGTTCCGAGCTTAAGAGATAAGTAAACACATTAAGAGCAAATAATAAAGAAACTGAGTCTACCTGATGGATAAAAATAAGAAATGATATAAAAAGCAATGAGTTGATCAGTACGGGACTGTATACCTACTTTTGGACCACCCTGTATGTATATATATATATATATATGTAGGCTGAGCAATAAAGACGGTTATGAGGTGAATACAACAGCAAGGCACATCTGTGTAATGGGAGAAGTGATGAATAGATCGAGCAAGTTTGAAGGCCATGACGTCAGGAATATGTCTTGGCAGCCTTTCAAGCACATGTAGTTCCAGTTTCGCATAAGGCAACGTGGAAGTGACACGCAAAGAACAGTACAGAAATTCTGTTGACTATCTTGCAAAGATCAACGTTCCATGTGTTCCTACCTCATCCTCCATATAACCTTGATTTAGCCTATTATTTCTTTCTTTTTCCAACTTCCGTGGACGGGGTTTTGCATCTTCAGGGACAGTGGTGAAAGATGCGGAAGCGATTTTGAAGGTTCTGTCCAAAATGGCTTCCAGCATGCCTTTGATGAGTGGCAGAAACGTTGGGACAAGTGCATTGTATGTAACGGGACTATTTTGAAAAAGACCATTAACATTTGGAAGATTAGTACAAGATTATGTTATTACATTTGGAGGATTATGTTTTATTCATTTATAAGCATTCTTTATCGATCATCCCTCGTATATATATTAAAGGTAGGAAAGAAAGGGAAGAGGAGAAAGGAAGAAAAAACAGAAAAGTGGAGAAAGTTACCCTGCCACCACTCTTCTTCCTCAGCAATTTAATAAAAAAAAGAAAAAAGGGAGATAAGAAGAGAAACCAAGGAAAAGAGAGAGAAAGAAGAAAGGAAAGGGGCAAAAAGCACAGAGAGAATATTCTAGCCTCCTTCGCCTCTCCTTCTCTTTTCTCAAGAAAGGAAGAGAGTGAGATGCAATTGTTCTTCTTTTTCCTTATTCTCGATTTCCTTCCATCTTTCCCTCTACTTTTCTCTTTCTCTCTTTATCTTTCTTTCCAGCCTCTTTTCTTCTCTCTCTCTCTCTTGGGATGGAAAGGCTAACGAAACGAAATGAAATGAAATCTTTTAACTTTTACGTCCCACGTTTATGCCGGCTATGCAAAAGGAGACGGTGATGATGAGAAATGAAGGAAACGGTGTAATGAATAAAGTGGCAGGAAACGGGATAACTGCGAGAAAACCCACGGATATGGTGTTTGACTACCACAAAGTTCACTTAGCACGAGCTGGGATCGAACCAAGAACTCCATGCATCAGAGGTGAACGCTCCACCACTGAGCCACCGCGGCAAAGGGCTAATTAAGGAGAATCTTGCCCTCTCTTTCTAGGACAAGAGAGAGAGAGAGTAGGAAAAAAAGAAAGAAAAGAATACAATAGGTATTTTCTTCCCTTCTTCTTTCTGCAGGGTCGGATCCAGATATTTTTGACAAGGGTGCACCAATAACTACCAGTACATTTGAATTAAATTTGAATTTTTTAAATGCCATCTGTGGTGTGAATGAGGAATTGCCCTGAAAATGCTCAATGTGTGGTCTCGGAAATCGAACCCAAGACTTTCCGAATGCAAAGTCAACGTTTTACCAACTGAGCAACAACCACTTCGTATCGGTACAATTTTCAATATAATACATAACAGTATATATAGTATAATTAGCTCGCTGCTTTAGATTAGGGACATCTTTGATCATGTACCCTTGGAATATGATGGATACTTGAATCGTACAGAATCCTTATGAAAGTGTTGCTATTTTCACTGCTAGCTTCTCATTTTAGATAGTGTATATTTACAACGAAGGCGGATGAAGGGGGGTACGTAAATCCCCTTATATATATATATATATATATATATATATATATATATGTGTGTGTGTGTGTGTGTGTGCAAGAATCAGCAATAAACGTTTTTTAACAAGACCACGCACTAGCACACAGAAATAAATAGTTGTTTAAATTACAATTTTATTAACAAGTTACAAGTTATTTTATATATATATATATATATATATATATATATATATATATATATATTACATACTTGTAAGAAACTAGAAATTGGAACAGAATATTGAATTACCAGTACACTCTCGCTTTCTCTTTTTCCATATGCACACAACATAATATACAAACAATTTAAGAGATCACAATTTTATACACAAAATAACACACAAATTACACAAATAGACGAAAATACATGGAAGTCAAATCATAACGCACTCCCTCACGTAAATGTAAACATTTGAGGTAACCGTCAAAATTCACTGGGACGTCTTTTCTTATAATGTTTTTTAGAAACTAATGTTTGTGTTTAAAAGACTAGAAAATAAGGTCCCGATTTAGTCACGTAAATACACATAAATACACAAACCATGATTTTGATGTAAGCGAATGTACCACGGTTTCGAATGTCTTCTTCATCACAGTTTTACTCTACTTTCTCTTTCGTTACGCTCAGCTTTTTCCTAATCCAGTTTTTAATGTGTCTCAAAGACAAGATAACAGGGATTCCCACAGGCAAGAACAATGGAATGTACACAGCATATCTGAAAAACAAAGATAATTAACGTTAGCCTCTTATTTAATAACCACTTAGAAACTGGTAGGTGTTTTATTTCATTTATTTATTCATCTATTACACTTAATCTTTGATTTTTCAATAATGTCGTGATTAGAACAAAGAAATTCTAAAATGGAAATGGAAAATGAATTACGGTACTTAAGAATATGATCAAAACTACTTGTACAGATTGTTAACCTTGTCCATATCTCTATATATAAAAGAAGTATATAAAAGAAGTGGTACTAAATGAGTGAGTGAGTTCCTGAGCAACGCCTAGACCAAACCGCTTAAGCTAGAAACTTCAGGTCATAGGATCTGTGACTTAAGGTCCCACTAAGGAGGGATATTTGTAAATTTGACAGGGAAGAAGCGGGCAAGAGAGGTGTCAATTATTATCTTAAAATGCCCATATCTCGGCGTATAAGAGAAAAAGGGTGGTAATTACAATTATTATAATAAGATATTCCGAGGCATATAATATATATATATATATATATATATATATATATATATATATATATATATATATATATATATATATATATATATATATATATATATATATATATATATCGGAATCTCTTAAGTTAGACGCATGGCATTTTCATTTAAAATAATTATACATGTGTTTCACCGTTTTTATTACGACTTATTACCTAGAATACTCAAAGACGTGTTTCAGCGTTGTTTGACATTTTTCATAGCATAGAAAGGAAAAACGCGGGAAGAAGAAAAGAGTAGAGAAGAGGTTGCATTTGTTATAATAAGATGGATATATCTCCAAATCCTTTAAGATTATAGATATATTAGAGGGATATGAGAAGTGCGAGGCCGTAGGCCGAGTAAATATTGGGGTCTAAGGGGTCGAAGTCCCCAGTTAGCCGAAGGCTAGTATCTATATATACGCGTATAAAAACATAAAAATTAATGTAACGAGTTTGTCCGTGATGGGAGAGTTATGTGGAAATATTGTATTATCATTTGATTGACGTATCTGTACAAAATTTCAGAGCTGTAGTTAGTATGGAAGTGAGTAAGAATTAAATCACTCAAATAAACACAAAAAGTAACGTAACGCAATAAGAGCATTTACAAACAAAAAAAAAGCTGACGTTTTCGCTGAATACTTCACCAGATACGGAACGCATGAAATAGAAAAAAATAAAATACAGAGTTTAGTAGAGGAAGACGAAACTAATGGAACGTGAATCGGTAAGACTGGATGAGAGAAATAAAACATAAAGAGAATAAAATGTGTATTAATAATACGCTTTACAGTTACTTTCTTTGTTCCTTTTTAGTTTTCTATTCCCCACTTCTTATCCTATATGAAGAACCTTTTAGCGAAAGTGTTGATTTCTTTTCTTTTGTTTCTTTCTTTCTTTGTTCAGTGTTTTGTGATTATTTTTCACCATTTCCTGGTAAGTAATTCATTTTCCATTCACACACTAGGATCCCTTTGTCAGAATATATAATATATAGCAAAACATTTTGAATCAAAGTACATTATGAAGGGCTCCCACACGTCCCAGACTTATATAATCTGTTACCCCAAAATTTGTTCAAAATTCCAAGTGTGTCGGTTTTTCTTCAAAGTATAAATCAGTACCATTCATGTGATATTTAAAAAAGGCAGCTCCTTTTAGTTACTTTTGTTGTGTGTGGAGCTACTATTTCAGCAAAACAAGTGCATAATTATGACTATATATTTTCATAGTGTGTTCCAGTTTTGGTGTAAATTTTCATAGGATGTTCCGATTTTTGCCGTAAATTTTCATAGGATGTCAAGTTTTTGCTGTAAATTTCCAAAGGGTGTTCCGGTTTTTGGTGTAAATTTCTATAGTGTGTTCCAGTTTTGGAGTAAATTTTCATGTGTTCCAGTTTTGGTGTAAATTTTCATAGGATGTTCCAGTTTTTAGTGCAAATTTTCATAGAGTGTCCAGTTTTTAGTGTAAATTTTCATAGTGTGATCTGGTTTTTGGTGTAAATTTTCATAAGGTGTCCGGATTTTAGTGTAAATATTCATAGTATGTTCTGGTTTCTGGTGGAAAGTTTCATAGGGTGTTCCGGTTTTTGGTGTAAATTTTCATAGTGTATTCCGTTTCTTGGTGTAAATTTTTATAGTGTGTCCGGTTTTTTAATCTGAAAATCTGAAAGCTCTAATTACAGGTTAGTAAGGAAGACAAGAAATTTAATCATTAAAGAACAGAATAAGCAGTTTTAATATTTCACTTGAAAGTAACAATCGTTCCAAGTATGTTTCGTGTCATTTTCAGCTCGCAGTGTAAGAATACGGGAGTTTACAGTATCACTCCAAGTCTACGTGTATGCGTGTGTATGTGGTACTTCGTTTCTCGGTAACTGCTGGCCGGACCCAGACAAAATTTGGTGAACAAATAACTCATCACCAAAGAACTAAAGATCACTATATTTGGTGGAAAGCTTGCCCAGGCACAGACTCGGCTCGACAACACAGGCTGCGTTCCAGTTTTCCACGCTGGCAGCTTCAGAGTTTGGTTCACTTCGGCTTGTTTTGTTTTTGAAAATTACTTTAAAACTTTATATAGATGGAAACTTGAGCTGTGCTTGTTTATGAAATGCATTTACTTATTTGTAACGGACCATTTCAGCTTTGTTCATTTTATTTCAATGTTAATGTTTCAATGTTTGGTTCATGTTTATTATTTGTTAATTACTTCATGTTTATGTTGTACAATTGTCTCTCTGACACATAAATAATCTTTGAAATTTGATTTTTTTTTTTAAATTAAGTTTGAAAAGAGGAAAGAAAGTGTGTAATATATAGTATATTGTCTTAAAACAAAAGTAACTACCAAATAAATTTGAAAAATAATTTTGTGTATTTTTAAACCACAAAATAATCACCTAAGGATATAAATTACAATTATTTATTCTTCTGTTTTCTATATTTTGTGAAAGGGATTTGTTGCCAGGAAGTTTAAAAGAAAAAATGATGTATATGTAAATCAACGTTCACCGGAATCCTACAGGTAACATCAGCTGTACGAAAATACATTGGATGTAAGATTCATTCACGTCTGAATATCCAAGTTTTCTTTTTATTGGTATTTAGTTCAGCGTAACTATGTGCACGATATTCATCAGATTTATTAGCTACATCCAAGTAGGTACTACTTCCGAGGGTCATGCCGTCGTAGTTCCGAGTCTTCACAATCGAAACAAAATGATATATTTTAGTTTTACGTCCCACGATTATCTTTTTAGGCTAACGGAGACGCTGAAGATAAGAATAAACGAAATGGTAAAATGAATTAAGTGGGAGGAAACGGGAGAACCCCATGAATACACACGCACATGGTGTTTGGCGCGAGCTAGGATCAAACCACGGACCGCACGCATCACACGTAAACGTTCTAACACTATGTTAACGCGATCCCTCAAGTGTTTCTCATCGATATGTGCCAGAGAAATATTGGTTTTAAAATCGGTCACTTCAATTTTCAAACGGTCCTAACTCGTTTGAATAGGCACTTTTTTTTGTATCTTTTCATGTAAAGAAACTACCTGTATTACTTTGATTGTGTTAAATGGACACACCCTGTATATACGAAACATTTCTACGAAGAAAGAAAACAAAATACTAAAGATATGGAAATATCCGAACAAAATAACCACTTACTTTTGGTCATCTGGGAAGTAAAGCAAAGCAAGCAGAGAGGAATCTGTGAATGCTGTTTCTGCAGAGAGGAATGCCTCCTTTGATGCGTTGAATCCTTCTAGAAGCTCTGCATTCTCCAGATGCTGTGCCACTCTCTCCACGGCATCTACCGCTCGGTAGATATACATTCCTACGTCATCATTGATCACTATATTGCTGATCTCACCAAGCAACTGAGACAGAGACTGAAAAACAAAATACACATTTTCACCTCTACGCCTTTACCAAATCATAAAGGAAAAAATTAAATGAAATATTTCAGATTTATGTCCCACGTATGTTTGGCGTTGGCTAAAGAAAAAGAATGAATAATGAAACTGAATGATTATGTAAGAATTGGTGGGATAAAACAGGAGAACCATGGGAAAACTCACGCACACGTTGTTATCTGCTACAAAGTCACGGCCTGGGAACAAACTACGGACCCCTCGCACTAGAGATGAACACCTACCTTTGAGCCACCGTGCCCTCTAAAAGGAATACGTATTGAAGTAAAAGCAATTACTTTTTTCTCGTTACTTCACCTCCTATAATATTAAAATTCCGTGACCCATCCTTTCTAATTTATTTATTTAACAAATTCCCAGATACAGCATAACTTTGCCATTTTACACAGAATGAAATATTTCAGTATATAATGTTCGAGATTAAGCCCTTTAGACTAAGGGATACGATGATTAAGGCAAGTGAGTGATGATGGAAGATTTGGCGAAATCAGAAAGTAGGAAAAAACGGAAGAACCCCAAGAAAACCCACGGACACGATGGTGTTCACCACAAACTTACTTAGCCGCGGATCGAACCAGGGACCCCGTACACCAGAGGTAAGCGCTTTACCACTGAGCCACCGTGCCCTCTCTGTTTTGATTAAGGTGCATTGTCAATACAGTCACTGCAGTTTCTGAAAATAACAACAATAAGGAGGAATATGATAAAATCAGGATTTGTACTGTAGAATATGATGTACGAATTTCAGCAAGGTGAAGTATGCGTCGACCTAACAACGAACTCGGATTGCTACTCTTAGTAGTATACAGACAGGGCGGTTTATGTTGCACTGAGCTAGTGAAGCATGAAAAACAAACAGGAAATGAGTGAGTATCCATCGTGACGTCAACTGGCGCAATATAAACAGATGATTGCATTTAAGCGAGGTCTACGGGAAGGCAACGTTTGGTACTGCGACACTGGTGTGCGTGAAGAGCATGCTGTCAAGGCAGTGATGCGTTCATGAAAACAAAGGATGGAAGACAGAAGTAGTGATTATCGGACAGTGGACCACACTATCTGACCACAGGATAAAAATCTTTGAGTTTTACGTCCCACGGTTATGCCGGTTAGGCTAAAGGAGACGGTGATGATGAAGAATGAATGAAATGGTGGAATGAAGACAGTGAGAGGAAACGGGAGAAGCCCGAGGAAACCCACGCAAGCGGTGTTTGTCCACCACAAAGTTCACTTGGCAGGGGCTGGGATCGAACCCGGGACCCCAAGCACCAGAGGTGAACGCTTTAACACTGAGCCACCGCGGCCCCCGACCACAGAATAGAATGACAGACATCGTGTCTGAGTGGCCGTGACAAACTGTACAGGTTCATCAAAATGTTATCCACGGTGGAGAATGAAGATTTGCCTGGATTTATGGTGATGGCGTTTGCTGAACCTGGACTGGTGGTATTCATGTCATTGCATCGACTTCCATTGGCATAGTGCAACAAACGCCTCAGGGTACAATCGGGACGTGAATACCCTTGGTGATAAGAAGCAGCCGGTCATGTTTCTACACAAGCTCCGCTTCCACATCTTCTATACTGATAGCTGCATACGCATTAGAAGCTATGATGGTAAGCGCAATTGCCAGCATGCCTTGTTGAACGGCATAGCGGACATACAGATGTTACATTCAGTGCGATTTACACTGCTACTTATTGAGGGCAACCTCAGTGATGAATGTTATATGAAATGAAATGAAATTTTTGAGTTTTACGTCCCACGGTTATGCCGGTTAGGCTAAAGGAGACGGTGAAGATGAGAGATGAATGAAATGGTGGAATGAAGAAAGTGGGAGGAAACGGGAGAACCCCGAGAAAACCCACGCACACGGTGTTTGTCCACCACAAAGTTCACTTGGCAGGAGCAGGGTTTGAACCCGAGACCCCATGCACCAGAGGTGAACGCTCTACCACTGAGCCACCGCGGCCCCCTGACTGTTATATGAGTGAAGATCTACAGGACAAGGTACTGCCTTCTCTTGAGACAACTCTAGACACCATATTACAGCAGGACAATCGCCAACTACATATATTCCAGAATGTGCCAGTCTTCTTCAAGGAACGACAGCTGCTGCTGCTTTCCAGGCCTGCAGGGTTGCCCGATATTCTATACATCAAATATGTGTGGAATATCGTTGGTCACCATCTTAGTAGCCACTATTCTCCAGCAAATATTGTGGATGCCTTGTAGACAAGTATATGAGAAGCGTGACAGACGATTCTTAAGAAGCATATGCAACGCCTGTCCGATTCGATGCCACAACATATAAAGACTCTGACTGCACCACATGGAGACTTAGTAACTACTTATTTATCAAGATCAGAGGTGTTGCACAATTCTGAAATTGTAATCAGTTCTACGAAACCATGTAACGAAATATTTTGTGTAAATTTCGTTCCACTCATACGTGTCTTCCTTGGCGATGGAACTTACAATCGCACAGAGAACTGAATAGGCGAATTTACGCTTAGTTAGGTGTTCTTTGCATACACTGATACTTTGTTTAATAAGGGAAACGTCCCACGTTATGCTCTATACGCTTAAAGGCTAACGAAGATGGACCATACATTATCACATTCAAGATAATGCTGATGATTAAGAGCAGAATGAAAAGAAACAGTAGCGTCTTCTCTGGGTGTGCAAGTCGTGTGTTAACGAAAAATGAAGAAAAGAGTATTTTAATTTAATTAAACGGATCGTCAGAACTTGGGATTTTTTATTTTCAACGAGAGAGAATCAACTGTTGAAGTGTAAAAGAACAGAGAAGTGCTGTGCGGTGTCCGTCATGTTTTGAGGAGGCAACTCTGCGAGTAAGTCGTTGGCAACGCTTTGGCTGAATTTTCACTGCTTTAGAAGACTCCTATTGCGCATGCGCTTCGTGTTTCTCACCTCGTGCTTGTGTGATCCAAGGCGTTGGTTAGGAAATCAACGTCTTGAGTTTTCTGCTTCTCTCTAGCGTTGCCAAGTCTGTAGATTTATTTGTGGATGTACGGATATTTTATAGCAATGCGGAAAACATTTTTTGGGGAGAGAGGGGGTATGATCTAGTCACTTTTTTTATTGCTAAACGTATCATTCAATTCAAAAGTTAATGGTGCAATCGACTTCTTTCTATAATACGTGTAAGGGACGGTGAAAAGAAACCTCATTTTTTTCTCGATCCAAGTTGTGTTGGAAGTGTCAGTTAATTAATGAAAAAAAAAAAAAAAAATGGACGTTAAGCTACAGGCATTCTACCTTTTTAGTTCCCTAATTTTCATTTACTTTGTCGTTAGTGGGTCATCCTCAAGACTTACGGTTTTGGGCCCCTATTACTATTTCTAAAGCAGTAATCCAGAGGTTTCTACGCAAAGAAAGACGACTTGAGCTGAAATTCACGTAATTGTAAGTAAATAATTGCTTGTTTTTGATTTTCAGTTTCATATTTTGAGGGTATATTTACTTATAGTATAATTATTATAATTAATTGTATTCCTTACGTAATAACATTCTCCTTGATTGCTCTTTATAATTTCCAGACTAAATTGTTAGAAGGAAATTGCTATTTATAGGTTGGCGTAAATAGGACATTATGCAGTGACGATCATGGTTCCTTACTTTCGAAAATTGCGAGAACTTCCAGATACAGACTATATTCAGGAAATCAATGGGTGGGCAAAGGATAGTCACTATTAAATACTCGTATGCTGAATGCGAATGTCACTAAAATAGTTATGCGTAAATTGAGGTAAATTTATAACAAAATTTTTGATCAGTAAAAAATGTGGGTGGACCCATCTTTGCTCCTGGGAAGAGGGGGTTCCCCCTAAAGTATCGCCTATGGTTGTGAGGGTTAATATATTTTTCCTTTCTTGCCAACGCCCTAACATCCATGTCAGGAGACGCTACTGAAAAGAAACAACATAATATCAACAAAACTCATGACATAGTGTTGTCGACCAGAAACTACAAAGAGTATTCAATAAGTTTTGTACAGATACGTATAATATTTTTATTACATGCAATATGGTGATGAAATATTAGGTGAACATACTTTGATCGTTTGGCTTGAAAATGGTAATAATTGTTCTTTCCTAATGTTCACAGGTAAACTACAATGGACACTTAAGTAGACATCAAGACCCGACGATGGTCGGTAATGGAATTCCTGTTCAAAACCAGTGATGAATCAGCCACATTAATTCATAGGAAGTAGCTTCCGGTTTATGAAGATCACACATTGGGCCGTTCTAGTATCCAACGTTGGTTGCAGCGTTTTTTTTTTTTTTTTTTTTTTTAAATAAAAAAAAACTACACTTTCCAGATCAGGCCAGTAAATTATGGCCTCTCTTTTCTGGGATCAGTATGGTGTCATTTTCATAGACTTCTTGGAGCATGGCTCCACAATTAACAAGGAGTGTTAATGTTTGTCAGTGGATAAGGTACGACGTACTCTCAAGACCAAGAGACTGGAGCTGCAAGGTAAGGTAATCAGACTCTATCATAACAGTGCCAAGCCTCACACAGGTATGATGACACAGCAGCAAGTCATAAAAAATAGAATGGGAAATCGTCTTTCAGCCTGCCTATAGTCCGGACTTAGTTCCTTCGGATTTCTTCCGTTTGGTCATTTGAAGGTCTATCCACGAACTAAAAAAAAATCGACAAAGACAAGACCCTCATTTCTTGTGTGAAACAATAGTGTGAAAGTCAGCCACCAGAATTTTACCAACGTGCATTCAAAGCATGGAAATAACGTTAAACGAGATACGTCACAGTAGACGGAGGCTACATTGAGTGACATGGTCTTGTAGCCAAAGGATAAAAATACGTTCACCTAACATTTCATCATCATATTGGAACTAATAACAATATTATAACCATCTGTGCAAAACTTACTGAAACGCCCCTTGTATCAGAAAAAAATCATGATATCGTGTTGTCTAAAAGAAATTATTAAGAAAATTCATAACATGACATTGTCAACCAGAAACTATCAAGAATATTCATGACATGGTGTTGTCAACTAGAAACTACCAAGAAAACTCATGACACGGTGTTGTTTACCAGAAACTATCAAGAAAACTCATGACATAGTGTTATCAACCAGAAACTATCAGGAGAACTAATGACATGGTGTTGTCTACCAGAAACTAACTAACTGCATGAGCTGAGAATATACTTGAGCATAATATGCAACTCATTTGAATCTAATTGTTAAGAAATTATTGAAATATTTCCTTGATCGCGTTTATAAGGGTTTCGCTGTGCAGTTTTAACGACTCATTCTGTGCCCTTGTTCACTAGGTTAAGTCACTCATAGAAAATCGAATTACTTCATTTTACACTTCTGGTGCAAGGGTTCTTACACTGAAAAAGAGCTATAGCAAGTAAAATAAAATGGTTCTGCAAGTGACACTGTGAAAAATTACATATAGGTCAAAACAAAAGGAATATTTCTACCGCGAAAGTTGAACATAGTCGTGCTACTAGGAGTCTCAATCCTCAACAATTATCTGAACTATCATTATCATCATCATACGTATTCTGCCGTTATTGTCAGGTCACTTACAGCAACTAAGAACCTTCCATGCTCTACTGTCTTCCGTTAACTTCTTCATTTTCACGTATGATTTTTCTGTTTTGATATCATCCATCAACTGTAGTCTCCTTCGCCCCCTCCCTCTATTTCCCGACACTATACCCTTTAACATGTCCCTCATGATACAGTTCCTTCTTAGCCAATGTCAAAACCAGTTTATCTTTCTCTTCTTAATAATATCTAAAATTGTTCTTTTCTCCCCTACTGCCACTATTTGTAACACCTTCTCATTCCTTTTCGGCTCGACCTAAATAATTCTCTCCATTCTTCTTCACACCCACACTTCGAAAACTTCCAGTCATTTCTCATATTTTTGCATAATCAGGGTGTCTACCAAAATTCCAAAATGAAATTTCGTGACTTATTCGTGACCTTTTCTTTACTATACCATAAGATTTCGTAACATTCAAAAACTAATAACAGTACCTATATTCTTTAGAACTTTATCGCATCTCTACTTTCAAAGGCTGTCCCCTGAAGCGATAAGAACTTGGTGTCTTCTCACATCACTTTCAATATATTCAGTGTATATGGTCTGTTTTGTTCGGTAACTAACCACAGCAACGCTCACAAATCCACTTATCTTAAAATTACATACCTAAATATACATGATGTACGTATATTGACAAATCCTTTAAAAATGTCACATTGATTGTAAACAGTTGTACTGATGGATTCTATCTCTTTTTTAAGTTGGGTAATATTGTTTTACCCTGTTTTGAACTTTTTGGAACTCCTTCTGCAATGCTTCGACTTCCTCTTCGGTCTGCTGGAAAAATCTCTTTTTCTTCTTCTTCAACTCTTTAAGGTATTCCATCTGATCCCGGTATTCTGCTTCCATCTTGATTTTGTTTTTTGTCTTCCGTGTCCCTTTCTGAATTTTTCATGCACGCGATAGAAGCGTGCTTTGCTTGTGATTTGGTAGCGTCTAAAGACAACCATAGACATTTTTGATAGTGAATTTTGACGTTTTATAAAACAAAATTTTCCAGTCTCTACTTATATTTGTACAGATAAGAAAAAAAATCGTGACCCAAAAGCTGGGTTTCGTGACTTTTTCTTCACCTTCATGACCGTTTTCTGATTTCGTGACTTTTTCGTAACTTTTGTGACCGATACACACCCTGGTAATGTTCATGTTTCTGTCCCATACAGTTCATACTCCACATGAAGCATTTTATAAATCTTTTTCTCAACTCTTTATTCAAGGTCCCACACAATGGTCTTTTTTTTTCTCTTAAATGTTTCTTTCGCCATTCCTATCCTTGCTTTTATTTCACGTTCACACTTCATATAACCACTAATAATATTATCCAGGTATCGAAAACTAGTTACCTGTTCTATTTTTTCTCCCCTCCTAATTCTGCGAAAATCTTTGAGTTTTACGTCCCACGGTTATGCCGGTTAGGCTAAAGGAGCCTCCTAATTCTGCATTTGACATCAACCCATTCGTTTTAATCACCATTGCTTCTGTCTTTCTAACATTTATTTTTTATCCCATATTCTTCACAGCCCTTCCTCATGTTTTCTAATATCTTGTTTATTTTCTCTTCAGATTCTCTAACAAGCGCCATATCATTTGCAAACCGTATACACCTAATCATTCTACTTCCTACTGAAATACAGTCTTCATTTTGTAGGCTATTTTTCACTATCTCTTCTAGATAGATATTAAATAATGTAGGCAAGACACAGCATCACTGTCATTATATGTTAGGAAAAATAAACATAATATTGCTAGCAAAAAACTACGACTGAACGCAAAGTTAAGAAGTCTTCTTACACTCAATCTGGACAGAGCGGAAAATAACCTGATTTGGAGTGGTCTTTCTTCCTCATACTGTCCCGTCGGTTGAAATGAAAGAACAACAACAACAATGAACAGTGATTAGCTTCTTAAGTTACGACGGTTCATTTACCATGCGATTCTTTAACTTGGTTTATTTACTTTGAACAATTTTTATCCTTTACATCTTTCTGCATGTTTTTACCTTTCCCATCTTTTTCAAACTTAAGAAAGCTGATGGTGAGGACAGTATTCCTTGAAAACGTTCCTTAATCCTTATTACAGTATGAAACTTTCTTTTTTTTTTTTTCTATGGTAACTATCACTGATCACAGGTTGTGCTTCTAGAAAATTCTCTTTCGGATATTTCTTTTATGAAGGAACTGAAAATTGAACGATTCTTCTCAGGAAAGACAAAACGTATTGACGTCTAATGTCAAAAAATTTATTACATCTAGGTATATTATAATGATCACACACTCAATAATATCTTAAATTATCATTTATAGTTTCATTTTTGTACTTATGTTTAAAGTTAAGTGCATAAGTTGCATCAAAAAAAGCAGCAGCTTAAAAATGGAAAGACTTTCGCATTGTGGTATTTTCAGAAGGATCATTAAATCTGTAATTCTCTCATAAAGAAATCTTCGGAAAATATTATAACTAACCAATTTATCATTTTCATACTGAATTCTCTATGTCTGTGTGTCTGTCTGTCTATTATTTGCATTTTTTTTTCAATGTTGAGCCCTCCATTCGATAGAGTATCAAAACCTATCTGAGAAAGTGATGACATTTTTCGCATCACTCTTACCATTCCCGAGATATTGGCCAAAAAATGGCCGATTTCCGGAGATTTAAGGAGCCATATCTCGGGACCATAAGTTATAGAGAGATGATATTGGTGTTGATCAATACCTAAGATGATAGTAAATATTTTAGTACCAAATAGTAACGGGTCACCACTATCCAACTGGCCACTGACTAATTGGCCAGTGGCCACCAGTTAATATGGGTACCAAAATGTTTACCATTCTCTTAGGCATTGATTAACATTAATATCATCTCTCTACGACTTGCCATTACGAGATATTGGCCAAAAAATAGTTCCGATTTCGGGAGATTTAAGGAACCATATCTCGGGAACCGTAAGTCAGAGAGAGATCATATTGGTGTTGATCAATGCCGAAGAAAATAGTGAACATTTTGGTCCTAACTAGTAACCGATGACCACTGGCCAGCTGGCCTTCGTTTCCCAGATATTGGCCCAAGTTCGAATTTCAAAAGATTTAGGGAGCCATATCTCGGGAACCGTTAAGTAATAGAGAGACGATATTTTACGAGAAACAGAAGAAGGTGCAGATAAAAAGATTTACATGCAGGAACAATCACAGTTATCCTTCCCGGTCCATTTCTCCATTCTTTTAAGTTCGTTTTGGCAATGCTCTTGAAGCATTCCCAACTGTTTTTTCCTAGAACTTTTGCACCAAAAATTCAAAATGTCTTTAAACAGTAATTCGATGTTCATGTGAATGACTTAACCAGATGAACAAGGTCACAGACCAAACGGTTTGAAACAGTACAGGAAAACTACTTGAGACTCAATCAACGAAGAAAGGTGTTTTACTTATTTCTTAACAATTACGCGACCTGAGCTGGACACAGTAAATTTTCGCACCAGAGATAAGAAAGCCATACCTCTTTTACTAAATAAAGAAATGAGATGAACCTACATCCTTAATTCAGCGACCCAAAATTAGACTAAAGGAGAGGGATGATTGATGAAAACTGAATGGATACAGAACAAATGGTAAAATGAGAATTTTAGTGAAACTGGGAGAAGCGCAAGAAAACGATTATGTCCATCACAAATACTGGAATCAAACCCGAATCGCTCTATCATTGAACCACCGTACCCCTGTCAAATAAGGGAAAGAATAAATATTTTTATACTCTACCTGCAACGTTAATTGAGCCGAAGTCACCTGCTCTAAAGTCCTGATTCTCATTAGCAGGTCGAGCTCCCACTCCCGAGGTTTCACCGTACGAACAGGTAACAATTCAGTTCCTGATAATGGCTCCTGAAAAAAAAAAAAAATACATAGTTAAAAATAGCAGTAATCCTTAGAAATTATGACGAAATAAATAAATGAATATTACAGTTTAAGAGATATCCTTAAATTCCAGCAATCCTCTTATCGATTTCCTCACAGTAACAAATATTATACGAAATCTAATTTTAAAAAATATTATTTTGATTTGTACCTCCCTTGTCAAATAATACAGCTACTGCTTTCTACTTTCGCGCGCAGCTTTTCACCGAAGTTAATAATGAACAGTGCGTCGAAAAGAGAGACTATTTTGCTTAAAGTTACTTTGGAACTGATAACTCAAAAACACTTACTGCCTCGACTCAGCAGTGGTTTTATACTTATTAAAAAAAATAAAAATAAAAATAAAGTGGACCTTCAGCAAGGTTCTTGAAAATAAAATTGAGATTCTCAAACATAAACAAAGCAAAACTGAAAATTTTATGTCAGTTATATACCATAAAGTAACTTCATGGGATGTGGCTCTACAGAGAAATACTCTGTAATCATAACACAAAGAGTGAAAAAGTGACTGACTGGACCAGGACATGAAACCGTAACCTTTGGCATGCCGTGCCGATGCGTTAACCACCACACCACCCAGTCCGCTTCCCAGAACAGCCACAGGCAACCGTCACAACCGTCATGTGCTCGGAATATGGACATAGGATTGTCCAATCACAGCAAGGGTCTATGGTAAAACCCGCGTGGTTCGAGGTGAGAGCACTGACTTTGAGAGTAAGTGACTATTTTGGGAAGCGGACTGGGTGGTGTAGTGCTTAACGCATCGGCACGGCATGTCGGAGGTCCCGGGTTCGAGTCCCGCTCTAGTCAGTCACTTTTTCACACTTTGTGTTAGAATTCGCACCTGTAGAGGATTTGGTGTGTAAAATAAAAAGGCCAGTTGTTCCTCCTTTCATTAGTATATCTGTAATCATAGTTTGCAGAAGTGTTATAGCTGTTAATGGCTTTGAAACTACTGGGTTTTTAAGTGTTTAGTACTTAATTTATTTTAATCTACTAAATGCACATTCTGAATACAAAGTAATTTATTTCCAGTTCAAAGATAAAATAATGCATTAAAAATACTCGTCAAAATACTTATAAATAAAGATCGGTTGTTAGTCAAACTGCCTATTCTTTAATATTAAAGATGTGATCAAAAATAACGTTTTAAAGTTTATATAGGCGGTTATAGTTTCAATTTAAGACAATTTTATTTTGCCTATTTCGCCTATTTCTGCCTAAACAATAGCTCCAGTGCCCACTGTTGCCTATTGTGTGCATTTTCTTCAAAATAAGACTTTATTGGGGAAAAGTATATAATTTAGTATTTCAAGAAAGGATTCTGTCTCTTCCGAGAAAAGATGTTGTAGAACTTTGGACTGCTACCTGTAGTGATAAAGTGCTATAAAACTTTGGAGTGCTGTATGTACTGCTAAATGTACAAAATTTGGATTGTTATGTGTAGTGATAAAGTGCTGTAGAGAATGTATTTACCAAATATACATGGAATATATGTCAAGCTTCATTTTTATATATACAGTAAAAGAAGATATTAACCAACAGATATGTTTATATATTCTTTGAACATTATCTATCACTGGAATTTATTTTTTAATTGTATTGAGTATTTATCTTTATTGTTTCAAGTTACATTTTAGTGCCTATTTTTTAAATTTTAAGCGCCTATTTGCCTCCCTATTTTCCAAGTTTTTAATGCCTAAACATCTGGTCTCTACTTATAAAGGTTTCTTCTACGTAATGACCGAGGATTTACATCACCAATCCAGAATAATTGGAGAAGCAACAAGTAAATATTGATTTTACTTTTCTTCCTTGAAGCAACAAGAAGGAAGGTCCTACATGATATGATATAATGTTTTGCAGCTAGGAATGTTGCAATCCATCCATCTTAGTACAGATATTTCTACCTATGAAAGAACTGAAGATTTAACGATTCATTATACACGGTGAGTAGATCAGAGAACAATCATTTAAATACATTATAGGAAACTCGGTTTCATTTCCTAATGAGAATTATTGTAGTTTGAATTGCACTTGAAATTATATCTTCAATTTAATGAATCACAATTATGTCCTTTTAGAGTCTGCCTTATTAAAAAGAATACAAAATTTACATTTTTTTTCTGCTTGTTTTTCATAAATGAAATGAGATAATAAAATGCAACTTACCACAATCATAGAAAATGTTATTCTACAACAGAAAATATGAACCTGAAGAATTTTCAGTGTTGCCATCCATAGTCATTACAGTGTTGCCAGGAAAGCAATTTCCCCAAAATCTATGTTAAGGCAGCGATTATAGAAACGAATTCAACTGCATTTGATTACGTATCATGTTTTGGTATCCTGTAAACTACTTCTTAAATAGTAGTTGTATTTAGTTTGTAATAAACAAAATAGTTTTAACATCTGTTATTAAAATTAAATAATAATGTTATGTAAAAAGTAGTTCACAGGATTCCAAAACAACACGATACGAAATCAAATGCAGTTGAATTCGTTCCTTTAGTCGTTGCCTTACCTTAGATTTTGGGGAAATTATTATTCTGGCAACACTGTAATTTCTATGAAATGGCAACACTGAAAACTCTTCAGGTTTGTATTTTCTATTGTAGAATAACATTATCTATGATTGTGGTAAGTTGCATTCTATGATCTCATTTCACTTATGAAAAACAAGCAAAAGAAAAATGGTAAATTTTGTATAATTTTTAGTAAGGCAGGCTCTTAAGCTAAAGGATACGGACAATCATAAACTCACACGGCCGGAGATGGAACCAAAAATTTCTCGCATTGCAGCTGAGCGTTCTACTCCTAAGCTGTGCTCCTTGAATCCCAATTCATGTATAGTTCGAATCCCTCTCACCGACCACAAAGAAGAAAGGCAGACGGCTAAAATGCTTAACGTAATGTAACTACTATATGTTCCTTTGTAGAATAAAACTGTTATCTCAAATTCCTCCGACATGTTACTAGCAATTGTTCCTCCTTTCACCCGTATAACGTGTTCTTTCTTTGGAAATTACTCATACAGGTACATTAACCTGCGCCTGTAAACTGTCCTGATCTGCATTCTTCGTACGTGCACGCAGACACAGACAATACTGTTTCATGTAATAAATGCCAGGCACAATCTTCTTAACGTGTACACTTTAAATATATTTATTTACTACCTATCGTAAGAATTTCCATACACAGTTTCACTTACATCAAATTTTAATTCCTGAATTTTGTTTGTACTTTCAATCTTTCGGCTCTCTTTGATTGACTTGATCATGGAGGATAAAAACAAAACTGAACAAAATAAAAACAAAAAGGAATGGACTCATTAGGAAAGAGCAGTGCAGAAACATCCAATTTTATGTATTGCTGCGTTTCCCGTCTCGGGAATCAACAAGTGAACTGCATTAAGGTGAGCCATCTTCCTCCTATTATTATTATTATTATTATTATTATTATTATTATTATTATTATTATTATTATTATTATTATTATTATTATTATTATTATTAATAATAATAATAATAATTAGTTTGTTGTTTTGATATCCCTTATTCTAGTTTTAACCGCCGTGAGTAACGCTATAAAAAGACACGGGAAGTTGAAAGAACATTTATTTATTATTCAAGAGTAAGACTATTCATGGCTTTGGATTGATTGTTTTAACAAAAGAGACACTTACCAAAGCTTAAAACCCACTTTATTTTAAATTATAATTTAAAGTATAATTTAAAGTATAATGAGAGGAGCGACGTGGATAGGAGTACAAAGAGAAATTTCATAACAAATATGATAAGAAGAATAGAAATGCTGGAGGATGAAGAGGAAGGAAGGAAGGAGAACATACATAAATTCTACAGACAGTTAGAGAAGAACGGTTACAGCAAGAAAGAGTTAGAGAAGGAAGAAGAACGCAGGAAGAGGAAGAGAGGGAGAAAGAAGAATGAAGAGGATGAGAGTAGAAAATGGCATGGCATAGAAAGTATGGGAGAAGAAACGGAGAAACTGAAGAATTTATTGAAGAAAGGAGGGGTCAGAACTTATAGAAAGAGTGGAGAAACTTTATTAAGATCAATAAAGAAAAAGAATGGAAAAGGAACTAAAAAAATTAATGAAGAGGAAAAAGGAGTCATCTATAGGGTATGGTGTGAGGACTGCGATATGTCATATATAGAAGAGACAGGAAAGAGAATGAAAGAAAGGATAAAACAACATGAAGATGATGTTAGGAGGAAGAAAGATAGCAATGTCATATACAAACATGTTAAGGAGACGAATCACGGAATTAATTGGGATAAGACGGAAGTATTGGAGATGGAGAAAAGAGTGATAATAAGGAAGTGGAAAGAAGCGGATTGGATAAAGAAGGTAGGAAGAGATAAACTGATGAACTGGACAGGGGGCTTACCAATTAATGAATTATGGCAAGGAAGTTTGAATAGCATAGAGAAAAAGAAAATTTAAAAAAAGGCCCTTATAAGAACCAAAAATGAAGGAATGTGATTAATTGGAAAGTGAACACGAAGACTTATGGGATTGGCTGAAGCCCTCAGTAAATAGGAAAATAAATAAATAAATTTAAAAAGAAAATAAATAAAAATAAAAAGTACAACAATGACTATATATATATCTGTCTGTTAAAAGAATTTAAACTTTTTCATAACAATGACTATATATATGACGGTTAAAGAATTTAAACTTTGTCATAACAATATTTATATATATATGCCTGTATTTTCATTTATTTTCGATAGTGTCTGAAGAAGGATATGCTAGATATCCGAAACAGTTACAAATTATAATTTAAAATAAAGTGGGTTTTAAGCTTTGGTCAGTGTCTCTTTTGTTATTATTCAACAATTAAAATTTTTTGTGAGCTGGTTGCTATTATTCCTCATTATTTCCTCACTTATCATGAATACTGTAATATCCTGCAGGATTGTGTTTACAAACACCCAACGTGTGCTTCTATTTACAAACATCAACCATGTGCGTCTTATTATGGATTACTATGGCTGCAGTCCAAAGAGACAACAGCGACACCACTGGTCACATGACAACAGCAGCGCCACTGCCTCACCTGCTGCATCTATATAATTGAGTGAATTCCAAGGAAGGACATCAGTCTGCGACTGCTCATCCCTCCTCTAGCTTGCTCTGGAGCTCTAGGAGATACCTCTCGTTTGCTTCGGAACTCTAGGCTCCCCATCTGCCCTATTAGCATGCTCAGAACTCTGTTGGGCATCTTAACCCTAGTCATCTAGCTTGCTCTGGAGCTGAAGGAGATACGTATCCCAAAGCCTCTCGTTTGCTTGAAACTCTAGGCTTTCCTTCCTTCCGCTTAGCTTGGTATGGAGTTTTGTGGCTTTTTAGTCCCTCTTTGCTTGCTTCGGAGCATTTGGGATTCCTAATCGACTCCACCTAGCTATCAGTCTCGGCTGGTCATCCCTCCTCTAGCTTGCTCTGGAGCTCTAGGAGATACCTAACCCAAAGCCTCTCGTTTGCTTCGAAACTCTAGGCTTTCCTTCCTTCCGCTTAGCTTGGTATGGAGTTTTGTGGCTTTTTAGCCCCTCTTTGCTTGCTTCGGAGCATTTGGGATTCCTAATCGACTCCACCTAGCTATCAGTCTCGGCTGGTCATCCCTCCTCTAGCTTGCTCTGGAGCTCTAGGAGATACCTAACCCAAAACCTCTCGTTTGCTTCGAAACTCTAGGCTTTCCTTCCTTCCGCTTAGCTTGGTATGGAGTTTTGTGGCTTTTTAGCCCCTCTTTGCTTGCTTCGGAGCATTTGGGATTCCTAATCGACTCCACCTAGCTATCAGTCTGCGACTGGTCATCCCTCCTCTAGCTTGCTTTGGAGCTCTAGGAGATACCTCTCGTTTGCTTCGGAACTCTAGGCTCCCCATCTGCCCTATTAGCATGCTCAGAACTCTGTTGGGCATCTTAACCCTAGTCATCTAGCTTGCTCTGGAGCTGAAGGAGATACGTATCCCAAAGCCTCTCGTTTGCTTCGAAACTCTAGGCTTTCCTTCCTTCCGCTTAGCTTGGTATGGAGTTTTGTGGCTTTTTAGTCCCTCTTTGCTTGCTTCGGAGCATTTGGGATTCCTAATCGACTCCACCTAGCTATCAGTCTCGGCTGGTCATCCCTCCTCTAGCTTGCTCTGGAGCTCTAGGAGATACCTAACCCAAAGCCTCTCGTTTGCTTCGAAACTCTAGGCTTTCCTTCCTTCCGCTTAGCTTGGTATGGAGTTTTGTGGCTTTTTAGCCCCTCTTTGCTTGCTTCGGAGCATTTGGGATTCCTAATCGACTCCACCTAGCTATCAGTCTCGGCTGGTCATCCCTCCTCTAGCTTGCTCTGGAGCTCTAGGAGATACCTAACCCAAAACCTCTCGTTTGCTTCGAAACTCTAGGCTTTCCTTCCTTCCGCTTAGCTTGGTATGGAGTTTTGTGGCTTTTTAGCCCCTCTTTGCTTGCTTCGGAGCATTTGGGATTCCTAATCGACTCCACCTAGCTATCAGTCTCGGCTGGTCATCCCTCCTCTAGCTTGCTCTGGAGCTCTAGGAGATACCTAACCCAAAGCCTCTCGTTTGCTTCGAAACTCTAGGCTTTCCTTCCTTCCGCTTAGCTTGGTATGGAGTTTTGTGGCTTTTTAGCCCCTCTTTGCTTGCTTCGGAGCATTTGAGATTCCTAATCGACTCCACCTAGCTATCAGTCTCGGCTGGTCATCCCTCCTCTAGCTTGCTCTGGAGCTCTAGGAGATACCTAACCCAAAGCCTCTCGTTTGCTTCGAAACTCTAGGATTTCCTTCCTTCCGCTTAGCTTGGTACGGCAGTTTTGTGGCTTTTTAGCCCCTCTTTGCTTGCTTCGGAGCATTCGGGATTCCTAATCGACTCCACCTAGCTATCAGTCTCGGCTGGTCATCCCTCCTCTAGCTTGCTCTGGAGCTCTAGGAGATACCTAACTCAAAGCCTCTCGTTTGCTTCGAAACTCTAGGCTTTCCTTCCTTCCGCTTAACTTGGTATTGAGTTTTGTGGCTTTTTAGCCCCTCTTTGCTTGCTTCGGAGCATTTGAGATTCCTAATCGACTCCACCTAGCTATCAGTCTCGGCTGGTCATCCCTCCTCTAGCTTGCTCTGGAGCTCTAGGAGATACCTAACCCAAAGCCTCTCGTTTGCTTCGAAACTCTAGGCTTTCCTTCCTTCCGCTTAGCTTGGTATGGCAGTTTTGTGGCTTTTTAGCCCCTCTTTGCTTGCTTCGGAGCATTTGGGATTCCTAATCGACTCCACCTATCTATCCGTCTCGGCTGGTCATCCCTCCTCTAGCTTGCTTTGGAGCTCTAGGAGATACCTGTCCCAAAGCCTCTCGTTTGCTTCGGAACTCTAGCCTAACTTTTCTGCCCTATTAGCTTGCTCAGAACTCTGCTGGGCATCTTAACCTTAGTCATCTAACTTGCTTCTGAGCTCTGTGATTCTTTTTAACCCCCTCACTGCTTGTACAGTGCATTAAGAATCCTAAACTCCACTCCAACCTAGCTTGCTTCAGAGCTCTGCGGATCCTGCCCTAGGCTGCTAGGGCTTTGGGTCACCTCTTGTCAGAAATATTTTTGTAATATACTATTTATAGTGGAATTTATAATAAAAACCGGCAGTGGGAAAACGATTCCGGACTGTAACTTGCTCTACCTACACCTGCACAAGCAGAACTTTACAACATAGAATCATATATTTAAACAACTTACCACTTCTGGTATTCCAAGCAACTGACGAATTTGTGGTAAAAAGACACCCATTATGACTGCCGAGTCCAAAGAAACTTCATACGGCTCCGTTATGTTGTCCTGATGAGTGCACGGTGGATTGTAGATATGGATTCCTCCCCACCGAGGAGATAAGAAAGCATTGCTCAACACCTTTCGCTTCAGTCGCTGATGATAGATATATAACGGAGAGTCTTCACACGTTGGGACATACACAACAAAATTCAACGTTGGGTTCTGAGACAAGTGCGAAGCTGAAAAATAAATAAATAAATAATAATAATAATAAGAGTATGTACATGATATATTCTGTGTTGCATTTATTATCTTCACAACCTTTATAACTAAATTGTAATATATATGCTATATATACAGGGTGAACCTGAAAGGTGTGCACAAACTCCGAGAGGTGATTCGTGACATCAAAACAAGACACGATTTCGCTATTGTCGAATTCCGCATCGTCTATGAGTGACAGGAGTGTCAACTTGAAATCGAAACTCTAATCGTGACAATACATCGTTTCGATTCCAAGTTGGCACTCCTGTCACTCGTACACGACGCGGAATTCGTCAACATGCAAGACGACTTTTTATGTCTTCTTTTGATGTTACGAATCATCTCCCGAAGTATGTGCACATCTTGCTGTTCCCTTCCAATTGTCAAGATTTCAGTTTTGATTCCAAGTTGGCACCCCTGTCACTCGCCCTTGGTTCACCCTGATATATATATATATATATATATATATATATATATATATATATATATATATATATATATAGATAGATAACCACTTGGCGTAACGGCCCGATTTGTGGGCCTGAGCCGCTCCACGCCATCTGTTAGCGACTGGTGGAACTACGTCCAGCCTAGCAACGAAACGCGTCGCCCTATCGCTAACCGTCGTATCGGGAGCTTTCTAGACCTAGTAGCCGTCACGTCTTTTATTCTCATGGCTCCCCAGTTTGCCTCACGACGTTGGGTGGACGCCGAAAATTGGGGAAGCACCAGCCGGGAATCGAGTTGAGTTGATTTTAGTTTAGCGTCCCTTTCAGCAGCGAGGCTATATGAGACGTGGACCTACTGATTAACGTGGAATCCGAACCACATGACCCAGCCGGGAATCGAATCCAACGCTATAACCACTAGACTACGTTTATGTGAACATATACATACAGGCTGCATATGTGAATATATACATACAAAGTACAATGCATCGCATTGTACTTTCGGCAACCTCTGTTACCTTCGTCAGTAGCTCTCGGAAACTCACATGAAAGTTTATTCACTTTGTATGAAGAGCTACTGACGATGGTAACAGAGGTTGCTGAAACAGTTAAGTACAATTAAGTGTATTTGGACGCATTTAGTTGCCAATATTATTTTTTTATATAGATTATTGTCCACTTATTTAGTTCCTTCGAGGTTGCTTTCATTTTCTAAAGTTTTATTCAATCGCTAAGCCACAGCAAAGAATACGTGTCGGGTCCAAAAGGTCACAAGATCTGCTAGTTGTAGTTGCGTACCTAATTCTTGCGTCGAGACAGACCTGCCTCTCTCGAAGTACAATATCAAGTTTAATAATATGAGAATTATCAATTGCATTCGTGCTGATGTGTTTTTGTATAAATCAACTATTTTCAAAACTTATACAGTGTACGAGAATATTTTGCCGACAAATTTTTAAATGAATAAAGGAGAAAATGAAGTGTTTTCCTAAATATAATTTCGTCCGGAGACCTTGTCGTCCTGTTTCCTCTATGGTACTGCCATGTTATCTTCTTAATTTTAGTTCTTTTACTCCTTCAAAACCCTGATGATGGAACTGTGTGTACGTTTGAAATGTAGTAGTTGTTGCTTGCAGAATGAAAGGATAGTTCTAAATTTTATTACAAAATACCACTTATCTATACTAATACCTGTAAAAGGTATGAGTAACCATACACTACTTTCACGCTCCAATTTTTTTGAACTATATCACGTTATGTTGAAGTTATTGCTGAAACATTTGTTAGTGAAATACAATAGAAATTATAAGGCGTTTTCGGAAAACTTCGACCCAATGAAACTTACCCATAAAAGTAAACTATCCTTTGTGGACTTTTTCGTGAGATATGAGTTATGCCATATAAGCATTTCGATAGTAAGGTTCGATACTTTTCAAAAAGTATCATACCTTATTTTTTCCCGCGTAAACCAATGAAGCGCAGGAGACTTTCTGTAGATATAGAGGCAATCGTGAACTTTCTTCCGCCCGTAGAAAATATCAGTCGCTGGCCGTCGTCCCGCTCGCTCCCCCCACGGCACGGCATTGCCTAACACTCCCCAAATTTTCTTACACACACCCTTAGGTATAATTTTTTTTTCAGTTTGTATAAAAATGTGTATCATTATTCTGAGTGCACACCCTCTTTTATTTTCAACGCCCCACTAAGTAAAAGTTCCTGGCGTTCTTACTGCTTACGTTATGTGATACTACCGTGAATACCGAGATGGTATCAAATAAATCAGCCTCAGTGCGCAGGCTTTGCAATGCTAATTTTAAAAAATATAGGAAATCAGGACTAAAAATTATAGGTTTCGCGAAGCTGTGAAAAAAAGGAACATTTAAATTATCCAATAGGTAGAAATAAAAAAAAATCTTGTCCGAGTTCGCACTAAAGTTCTTTCCTGGCCAGCAAGATCACCTGATCTCTCCCCAACTGAGCACGTTTGGATCTTTCATCAGTCTAGTAGCTACTTCTATTTCCTTCTGTACTGTTTCGTCTATTTCATTTAATTTCTTCAGAGACGATTCACTCTTTGGAAGTTCCTTTGATAAAGCTTCTTGCTTCGCATTTCTTCTCTGGAAATCTTTACCACTGCAGCCTCTTCGGATCTGAACTCTTCTAAGTAATCTTTATACTTTCTCCAGGCGTTCTGCATAGCATCTATTAATTGCTTTGTAACAGGTAGATTTTCAACTTTTTCTCCATACATTCTAATGCTGTCCTTTACAGTTCTAAGAGCCTCTATACTCTCGTGTGCAAGATGGAATCGATCACTTTCTAAAATGTGTTTGTTCTCTGAGAAACCACGTTCCATATCAGCACTACTATGAAATATTGACAGGCAAGCTTTGACCACTTTAGTCATCATTAGATATTTAATTGTTCCACATGAATTTCTTATATCACATACTCTTGTCCAGTATTGATCCACGAGCAAGTATCTGACATCACCATACTCAGGTTTTTTTATTATTATTATTATAAACCAAGAATCTTCGATAAGTGGCTCCACAGGCATCGTCCATGAAGACATCGATGTTCTTACAATCAGCAAATACATGCTTCATTTCTTTTGCTAAATTCCGTGCAAGGGATAAACAAGTAATCTTTTTTTCTGAATAGTGGATGTAGACACTGCAGGTACTTCAACAATGGTTTCGATATTGATAACTTCTTAAGCAGTTTTGGAACCACACAAATGTAGAATCGCTTCACATCCTCCCTGAATTCCCTCTTTTGTAGCTCTGAGCAGTTAGCTATTACAGTTTGCGCTTTCGCTCCTACGTCAGGTTGCCGCAGAAGGTATTCCCAGTTCTTGAAATCAAATGCAGATAATACAGTACCCTCTTTCTCACCCAACAAATCTGGCTTCACAAACTTCAATAGCAGCATTCTGACTAGCTCTGATAACTCTTGAGTAGAGTAAATGAATTAGCGGGTCTTTGCGTTGAAAGAAACATAGAAATTTATCAAAAATAGCTTATGTACAAATGATGAAATGCAGTTTGGCTTCAAATAATTTGTCTTTCAGAAATTGTTTAATCCTTCTGTAACAATTATTTTCATTGTATGCTTTATTTTGTGCTCTCCATTTAACCACCCTACTGTGGAGACAAAAGGCATTCCAACCACCCACACCTTATTTCCTTATGTTAGTTTCACAAGTGGAAGTAGCAATACCACAAATATATAGGAGGTTTCGTTAAATATAGGAAATATAGGAGTTTATAGGAAGAGATGCATAGGAAAAATAGATGCATAGGAGATATATAGGAAAAATAGGAAATATAGGAGAATTAGAAAGCCTGCAGTGCGACTTCTTTGCATATACTTTCTCTTATTATAGCTATATTAAAAATACAAAACCAGAGGACAAAGAGACATTTCCATTTTCCACTGAACCCCCCCCCCCCTCCCAACAGCTGCACAGAAAATTGACATCGACTAATCAACGTAGCTTTTCGTACTGAAGAAAAGAATATCTTAATCATCAAGCTGAGTCAATGCTTTTGAAAAATAGTGCATGTTGAATTTAGCATTAGAGTATATGGCAAGAAGTACTTTTTTCGATTTTAAAAGAACGTTAAGAGATAGAAACGCAGTTCTTGGGAAGTTTCCAAAAGACAATATCAAGGCACATCCCCGATAGTACTAGAGTGGGTTTCCGTAAAGTTCCGGAACTGCTTAAATCGGGACGGAATTTGCTGCAAAACCAGTTCCAACACTAACACAAAAGCCAGATAAGACAATTTGATGCAGCATTTGCTTGAAACGTACGGTTGAAAAAAACATTGTAAAGTAAAAACAATTGTGAGGTGCAAAAGTAAACAATTAAATTAACAAATATTTAGGGATGGTACTGAGTTTGAGACTAGTCTCGGACTCGGTATCATCCCAAATTACAGGCCTTATATCTGGAGAACTACATATAGTGTAGCCAAACACAAACTATCACTTAACTCAGTATGATGTCCTTATTCCGTAAAAAATACGAAAACTCGATTTAGGGTCCCTTCAAAAATTTTGTAGCCCCTGACCCAAAAACTAATTAATGGCCAAGATCGCAATCTTTCGATGCATTTTTTTGGATCATTCCTAAAACTCTTGGTCTGTTTTTGTTTGTTTGTTTGTTTCTTTGTTTGTTTTAATCATTCCTAAAATTCTTGTTTGTGTAGATAAGATACGTCTACTTTCAAACAAGTCCAGCAAATTCTGTCCCTCCGGAACTTTTCGGAAACCCACTCTAGTGCCATTAGATGTGCCTTGATATTGTCTCTCGGAAACTTCCTAAGAACTGTGTTTCTATCTCTTACCGTTCTTTTAAAATCGAAAAAAGTACTTCTGGCCATATACTCTGTACTCTGGCCATATACCATACACTCTGGCCATATATCTTAAATTAGACATGCGATAATTTTCGAACTCGTTGACTCAGCTTGATGATTAAGGTATCCTTTTCTTCAGTACGAAAAGCTATGTTGATTAGTCGATGTCAATTTTCTGTACAGCTGTGGGGAGTTTTCAGTGGAAAATGGAAAACCCCCATTTCCATTTAGGAATGGGTTTTCAGTGGGCTTTTTGCCCTCTCCAGCGAAAAATCACGTGGATTTTTTTTTAATCAATTCAAGAAAATCGAATGTATATTAGTGCGTACTGAATAGGTGGCTGCTTATGAAGGTTTGTCTTTGAATAATCCAATAGAAAATATGTCATCCACCTTCCATCAGTTCCTTTAAGTTTGTGATCGTCTCATCACAATTTCATTTTGTCTGCAGTCGATAACGATTTCAAGCTGATTATACCTTTTATAAGTAGCTACCTACGATGTTCTCACTAGCGTACATTAGGTTTTCCTGACTTGAATTATTTGAAAAAGATACAGCTGTTAAGAAATCTTTGAACCACGAATACGAATTCATATCAATGTGCATGTCATTATGTCTTACGAATATAAACTTCTCATAAGAAATTATTCACAGGTGTTATGTTTTATTCAGTCATGTTAAGACACAGTGCAAGTAGGGTCTATTATTTTAGCCTTAAATTGTAAAATAAATTTTGATAGTCAATCCGTGTAAGGTCAAATTGGCAAAGAAACTATGGTATTTATAGTTATTATGGAGCATTTAGGACGCCATTCTCTTATATTTTCCACAATATAAGGATTGTTGGTAGCTTTTGCTAAATTTTATTGAACACGTTTTAAAGTATAATTATTGTTGTATGCATGTCCGCCAGCAGGGCAAGGCAAGGGGGTCAGTTAGATCACTTATATTTTCGAAAAGTGTTGAATTCTTCGAAATACATGTCAAAACTTGTTACATTGGCTTGCTAATACACTGTTGTATTTAATAGATTAGTAGGAAATTCTATAGCACTATAGATATTTACTATATTTAATACATGCACAGTAGAGTAGCCAGAATTTCATTTCGGGATGGGTCAAACAACGAAAATTTTCGGTAACAGGGAAACTAAAACGCAATTTTAGAGTTTCTTTCAACAACTTTAAAATTTCCAGGGGGTTCCGGGAACCCTCAGTATTTGGTAATGTGACAACTTAAAACGTAATTTTAGGTTTTGTTTTAACTACTTTTCAAAATTTCGGGGAGTCACTAAAACACGTAATATTATGACTGTCCTTTTCAGATATGATATACTAATATTGCTTGTTGTAGATTTACATGTGTATAATTTTATATTGAAATGTACCTTATATATGTTTAGTCTATTAACTTTCACGCAATATTTAAGCGCACATTTTGATTGCCATTCATTCTGACTGCAAAATCTCTATTAAAATTTTGAAATGAAATGAAATTATTTTTTATTTGGCGTCCTAGGATTTGTTCTTAGGAGATGGATGATTAATGAAAGGGAATGATTATGAAATTAAGTTTTGTGCTCACCGGGAATCGGGCTCGAGACCATGTATACCACAGGCGCACGCGCTAACCACTGGACCAATAGGGAGAGCGTAATAAATATATAGGTTCTTGAGACCTTGATGGAAGTTAGTTATATACCAGGGGCCCCGCACCACCTAACGCCGGCCCTGTTTTTATAAAAGCATGATATGGTAATAAAAGTAAGAATTGTGATTTTAGCTCTGTATTAGTATGGGAGATAATATGTATGGATGACAGGAGCAATAGTTTGACAAATTTTAGAAGTCCTAAGTTTGCATACGAGTAAAAAAACGAAGATTTTTAAAACAGATTGGAGAAGAGGGCACTTCTGGCCATCATCCTTCGTAGAAAGGCCAATTAGATTGGACACATCTTGCGAAACTGTCTTCTTCATACCGCCATAGAAGAAAAGATGGAAGGAAAGCGAGGAATAGGAAGAAGAATACAAGTGATCAATGATTTGAAAAATAGAAGAAAATATTGGGAGTTAAAAGAGGAAGCTGAAGATCGAGATACATGGAAGAAACATTTCCAGGTCCAAACTGAAAATTAAGAAGAAGAAAAGAAAAACATTCATTAGTTCCAGGACCTGACAAGTCAAAGGGCTGAATACTTAATAATAAAAATGAAAATGAAAATGAAATCTTTGAGTTTTACGTCCCACGATTATGCCGGTTAGGCTAAAGAAGACGGTGATGATGAGTAATGAATAAAATGGTGGAATGAAGAAAGTGGGAGGAAACGGGAGAACCCCGAGAAAACCCACGCACACGGTGTTTGTCCACCACAAAGTTCACTTGGCGGGGGCTGGGATCGAACCCGGGACCCCAAGCACCAGAGGTGAACGCTCTACCACTGAGCCACCGCGGCCCCCTACTTAATAATAAGTTTGCATGTAAATATCAGGGGCGTCATTTCGGACTTCGCTTGAGGGGGGCAAGAGCACCACCGACATAAGAAGACTTCCACGTTTTTTACTAGTATATTAGCAGTCAATCGATTAAAGTATATATATTACTCAAACTCTTGGGGGGGGCAATTGTCCCCTCCTGCCCTCCCTAAATGACACCCCTGGTAAATATGTTTAAAAAGTAAAAATAACATGTTAGAAATGATCAAAAAAAAATGGATCAAAAGATTGTGATCTTGGCTAATAATTGGTTTTGGGATCAGGGTACAAAATTTTTGAACGGCTTTTTTTTTATTATTATTATTATTAATATACGGAATAAGCACATCATACTGAGTTAAGTAATAATTTGGGTTTGGCTACACTATATGTACTTCTCCAGATATAAGGTATACAAGAAATTTTTTGCCTGAAATATATTGGATCTTTTGATCAAAAAGAGAACTACCGGTAAATTTAATAAAGTAATTCAAACATTAAAATATTTTCATGCTAGTTCCATAATAAAATTATTACAACTTTTGGTATAATCCTCCCAAATTTGCTAATTGCAGATGCGCCCGCATTCTGCGTGGTAACAGTGATATATTAGCAAAGAATGGGGCAGTGTCCGCACATGCACAAGCGCCCTGGCCTATCCTACTGCTATAGGCTACACTGCATTGATCGTTAAACCTTACCGTCACCGCTCTATGCTGTATTAGGTTTAACGTTATTACGTACTACGTGTTAATACCACTACTGTCTAACGTCAATCGTCGAGTTTATTTTTATTACACTTTACTTCGTTCAATGTTACAAGCAGAAAAGTTTCATCATTTTAATTATACCGTACCAATAAACTAACTAACTCTATGACATATCGAATCCGCAGACTCAATGTCCCATTCACGAAAGCTCTCCACTGACTTCTATCTTTAGCCAGCTGCATCTAGTTTCTACTTTGTATTTCTATTTCTGCGATATCCATCTTAATATTGTCCTCCCATGCAAGGGCACCCATCAGGGGGGGGGGCAAGGTGGGGCGCTCGCTCCCCGATTTACAGGAAATTTTGCTTCGGAAGATCGAAAACTCAATAGATATTTTAGAATAGTTACCGCAAAATTTGAGACTACCTTTGAAATGTCGCTTATACTTGTCTCCCCCACCCTTGGAAACCACAACATGGGCGCCCTTGCTCCCATGTGCGTCTAGGTCTTCCAGTTACGACTTTGAAAGCGTTTCTACTTTCTTCTATTCTCGTTACATGACCTGCCTTCCTGAGCCTCCTAGGCTTGATGAGCCTAACCATCTTTGGTAAATGATATAAATTATGCAGTTTCTCATTATGAAGCTTATGCTATTCCTCATTTTCGCCGCTCTTGGGCCCGAATATTCATCTCAGAATTTTATTCTCAAATACAAAGTGTAATTTAAAAATACTTTATTTTTAATATAGTAGTAACTGTAACGCTACGACCATTTAATGTTATCCTCCGATACCCTGATCCGTTAGGACAAGCAGCGTCAAGTTGGAACACGTTCTGACTTGTCAGTCAGCGTCCAGAGCCGCTCGTGAGGCCGTGTTTGCCGTGTTTGTTGCGCATCAACAACGCGTGAACATTAAATTCTGTTTCCAATTGCAAAGAAGTGCCAAAGAAACTCATAAAATATTGAAATTTCTATGTGGCGACAATGCTGTAACTCTGAACACTGTTTACAAGTGGTATGAGCGATTTAAAAGCGGAAATGAGTCGGTAGAAGACGAGCAACGTTCAGGACGTCCATTAATCTAAAAAAAAAAAAAAAAAAGGTAAAAATTGTTCGTTCAAATGAGCGAATAACTATTTGAGAGCTTTCCAAAGAACTAAACATCTTGTACGAGTCCGTTCAAAGCCTTTTAACCACCGATTTGCAAATAAGAAGAGTGAGTGCGAAATTCGTTCGCCGATTTTTGATCGCCGAACAGGAGTTTTTAGCCGAAAAATATTCCTGTCTGTCCACATGCACAGTACTCTCCAGATATAACATGACAAGACTTGTGGCTCTTCCCAAAAATTAAAACCGTACTTAAAGAAAGAGTTTGGACACCATTTCTGACATTAAGAGGGCTACGACAGAACATCTGAACGCCCTTCGCCCTTCCAAAAGACACCTTGCAGAAATGCTTCTAGTCATGAATTCAACGTTGCAATAAGTGCATTGCTAGCCAAGAACAGTACTTTGAAGGAGATTAAATCAAATTCCATGTTAGCTTATTACCTTGTTTGTAATAAAATTATTCACTGTATTTTTTGGTCATACCTCGTACTTTCAATCTGCGTTCTTCCCTCAGAGTAACCGACCATGCACTATGAAAACAATACACAGAATTATAAAAATGGTATTTAAAAAAAAAAAAACCGTCTGCGAACGTGCATAGGGTTACAGTTCCGTAAATCCGCCTCCTGTATACACCTTTTATTCCCTGTGTGAAGAACCAGACATTTTAGCTAATACACACAAAAAAATGAATAAACGATAATCACTGTCAATTGTCTACAGGTTGTTCTCAGAAGGAATGAAAAAGGAAATCAATAAATTAATATTAAATGTAGAATTATTTTTGCACTTACTGCTTATGTATTTCTGAAAACAACAAAGTTACGAACTTACACGGAGTTTGTCTTTAACTTTTGGAAGGAATATAGGGTAAAAAATGAATTAAAACTGAAGTCAAAAATGAACAAAACCTTCAAAATTAATTACGAAACACTAATAATACTAGCCGGCACGAATCTATCACACTGTGAAATGTACCACGATGAATACTTCTTTGTAAAGTCTTTTTCTTTTATAATTCTTTCTTAAAATGTCTATCAACAATAGAACATCTAATTAATATGATAATAGGTAATTTCTATAGTAATAATTCACCAAACGCAGTCTGAAAACAACAGAAAAAAAATGGATCAGATAATTATTCCTGTAGAAATTTTAGACAGTCCTAGCAAAATTAAACGAAGCGTCAGCGCTATGTCCTCTGACGATGCTACCGAAAAGACAGCAGCCACAATTGCTATTAGACAAATGCTCGAAAAACAACACCCACCCATTAAACCAAAATACGTGATCAAGATTATCAAAAAATGTATAGCACTTTTAAAAGACTTTGATAGTCCTTCGCTGCAGTTAGAAGGTTCTATAATTTTGTCCCAACTCGCTGGAGGAACTCCTGAGGAGCTGAATGCTGTACGAAGCAATGACGCAGTGAATAGACTCACTGAGCTCTTGCAGTCTCCATTCCCGGACGTTGTTCAACAGTCAATATGGGCTTTATCTGTCATAGCAGAAAGTGATCCATTAATCAGGAGTTCTTTCTTACCTGAAACAGTTCTGCCAAAGATAAAACAGCTCGTCGACGATAAGAACACGCCTGTGGAAATTCTTCAAAGCATCGTAAAGGCGATTAAAACACTCTGTGAGCACAAGGGGTCAATTGTGCCCATTCAATTTTTAGAACAAACTCTTCCAGTCTTAAAACAATTGTTAGACGAAAATAATCCACAAATATTACACGATACAGTTTGTGTTTTATCATTTCTCGTATTCGACTCCTCAGAAGATACTAAGATAGCCAAAATACAACGAGTAATAGATGGAAAAGTTGCTGAAGAATTAGTAGATCTTCTGGACTACCACCATCCAACAGTTGTTGAGGCTGTGTTGGAAGCACTTAACACTTTAGTGACAGGATCTGATGCTCAGAGAACATTTTTAATTAAAAAATGCAGATGCTTACGTCCACTGAATAGACTACTGGACTCTAATAACAGATTTGTGATACAAGCTGCCGCACTAGTAATCTCAAACTTTTGCGCCGGAGGCAGAGCTCCAATCACAGAAATCCTTAAAACTAACATTCCGAGATCATTATTCCACATAATGAAAAACGAAAATAAGAGAATGAAAAGTACAGCCACATGGGCAGTGGTCAACATCGCCTGTTATGGCACACCTCAACAAGTGACAAAACTTTGTCAAGCTCTACATGACCATGCTACCTGGATGGAGGTGAAAGCGTTGTATGACCTGTTATTTGCCCAGAACTTGGACACAGAGCGACAGACTTTGCAAGCACTCAGTAAAATCCTTAAAGTTGCCAAAAGGAAACATATTCTGACTGATTTGGTGAAAAAGGCACAACGTATGGGAGGGTTGACTAAACTACAGACCATGCAGCACCACAAGGAGGACGATATAGCACAGGCAGCCAAGAACATTCTTAATCCGAAGTAAGAGGTGTTTCGCGTAGACAACAAAAATAAATCAGCATCAACAGAGTCAATAGAATCAATTGTCATCATATTTCATAGCTGTGTATTATATCTATCATATCGTCTATTACTTGTGTAAAATATCTAAGGCTTACAATATTTACGATAACTTCACTGCGGATGGTGGATTCTTTTTCCAATGTACTAATTTAAAATTCAAATAAATGATACACATATATTATATACAAAGCATATCATTTCTTCTTTCCCGGAAACGCTGGCAACTATAATCACCACTTGAACAATGGAAAGGGAAGGGGAAAAGCATCAATTTCGTGAGTTTCACTACGAAGCCAACAGATTTATGCACATAAGTTAAGAAATCAGTCTCCTTCTATGAACAAATTTCAAATACGAGGGCTATCCAGAAAGTATCAGACGTTTTGGCCTATCGCGTCAGTAGGCGGGACTAGAGTCGCCATCTTGGTGTCAAAACGTTGTCACGCTGAATACGCATCCAGCTGTGGTAGCGTGAGGGCTGTGACGCTCTTACTGTGTTTTCTGTAACGTATTACAGTGTGTGCTGCAATAGAAAACCCCGCCTCTTGTGAGATGCGTTCAGTGATTACGTTTTTGTTGGCAAAAAAAAAAAAAAAAAAAAACACAAGCCAACTGAAATCCATCACCAACTGTGTGAAATGTACGGACATGGAATAAAGAGAGAAGGCGTTTTTTTTTTTTTCACGACAAGGTACGTCCACACACGGCCAAGCATACCCGAGAGTTCTTGGATGGGAGGTGTTTGATCATCCACCATACAGCCCGCACTTGGCGCCAAGCGACTACAATCTCTTCGCAGCGATGAGGACATGGCTCGCTACACAACGCTTTGATACTGACGCCGAACTGCATGCCGGTGTAAGCACGTGGTTGAAGTAGCAGGCGGCAGACTTCCACCGCGACGGTATTGAAAAACTTATGCCTCGGTATGATAAATGCCTTAATTTGCATGGCGATTATGTGGAAAAATAGCTTAAGAGTGTACCTTTCAAATGTATATAACACAATTTGGCTTGTACATTCTGTTACTTTTTTTTTTATTTCAAAACGTCTGCTACTTTCTGGGCAGCCCTCGCAGAAATAGAAGCCAAAACTATTATTGGTTTGTCAACGTACTTTAAAAAAAAAGAAAAAAACATTAATTTATTTATATGTTCAGAACAAATGTCAATCAATATATTGTCCATTCTGTTCATAACCTTTATAATGGATCGAACAGATCCGTTACAATCAACCTAAATAGATTTCTTCCACCTTGTCGGCATCTTTAATGTCGACTGAACGTTGGCACAAAAAGCACAAAATTACTGCCATTTCTCTTTTTTTTTTTTTTTATTTCTTTCTTTTTAGTATGGCAATCGTTTTTCAAATAATTGGAACTAGTCAGAATGTTATAGAATGTAGTAAAAATAGCTAGAATATTATAAAATTTGATCAAATATATTCAAAATAAGTATTTTAAAACTGGAAACTCTTTCTGGTTGTAGCTAGTTTCTATGATTATAAACTATATCTGCTAAATAACAGAAATATTTTGTTTGTTGTATGAAATTACGAGAGAAATGAAAATGTACACTAGATTTTAGTAAGTGTTCTCGAGCTATCGGCTAGATGAAGGTATTGACATCCAACGTTTCCAATGCAGACATTGCATTCGCCTTTAGGATTTGTGATGAAGATACCGAAGATGTGGGCATGTATATATGTTGACTACTTAGGGGCGGAGCTATGAATGGGGGTTTGTGATTGGCTGAGGGAAATGGTGGCTTCTGATTGGCTGACGGATGCTGGTTCCTGATTTGACTGTTGTTGTGGCTACGAGAAATGGCTGAGTTGAGTTGAGTTGAACGTCCCTTTCAGCAGAGAGGCTATATGAGACGGGACCTACTGATTAATGTGGAAAATGAACCACATGAGGTCCGGCCAGGAATCAAACCCGAGTCTCCCACTTGAAAGGCGCGTACGCTAACAGCTTAGCCACGAAGGAACTCTGCTACGAGAAATGGCTATGTTGAATATTTGTTTTTTGTTCCTGAAAAGGTCCGACGAGATACGACTGAACTGAAACTCCCTGTCTCTATTGAGATTGTGGTTACTATGGTGGTATCTGCAAAATCAATTCTATGTTTAAGCTCTAGGCTATGCTCTGCTTTTTGGGTTACTGAAGTCTTATATACTTGTTGTGTTCTTTTGCATTGTTGTTCAATTGTATATCTAGTCTGTCCTATGTATACTCTGCTACATTCATAGGTATACGATATACACCAGGAGTGCGAGGTGAAGGTCGTCTTTCACTGGTTTGAGTAATGGTCTGATGTTGATTGGAGGTTTATAAATAACTCTTATACCGTGTCTGGTGAGTAATCTGCTGGCTATCCCAGAGGTGCGGCCAATGAAAGGCAATGCGGTAGTAGAGAGATAATCCTAACTCTTAACTTTCTTGATCACCTTGTGTTGGAAGTAAAGGCCCTTTTTATGGCCATGTTGATATCTCTTAAGACTGTAGCCATTCTCTTGTAGCGTTCATCAGGTCTATGGCGAACAAGAATATGAAGAAAGGGGAAGTATTCATCTTGCTCCACTTCCATGCTGAATTTGATTTGAGGGTGGCAACTGTTGAGAAATTCCTGTAGTGTTTCAGGACTATGTGGCCAGACAGCAAAAGTACCATCAACGTATCTTAAGAAACAGGCCGGTTTAAGAACCGCTGCATCGAGAGCTTCTTGTTCAAACCACCCCATGCAGAAGCTGGCAATGACAGGAGAGAGAGGAGACTCCACGGCTACTCCATCCGTTTGTTCATAGCAAGATCCATCACACAAAAAGTACGTGAAGGTCAGAGTATGCCGAAACAGGTCAGTTAGTTCCGGGTAGAAGTAACTTTGTATCAGCTGCGTCGTATCCTTGACAGGAACTCTTGTGAACAAAGAAACCACGTCGAAAATGACCAAGAGGTAATTTGGATTCACTTTCAGGTTCTTCAGGATCTTAACAAAATCAGAGGGGTTTTTAATGTGATGTCCAGTTTCCAACCAACGGATTTAGTGCTGACTTGAGGTACACTCATGTCCAAAATTATTGTCGTATGTCTATAAAAATGTTGTTCTAGGAATATAATTTGATAGCAAATTCGCCCGGTATTTCTTATAATGTTAGTATGTGTATAATCGGCAAAGACATGTATGTGGCAAATTTCATGTCAAAATAGCAGTAAATAAGAACAATAATACGAAAATAAAACTTTCTTCTCCATTTAGCAATATTTTGTTTTACTCATTCTAATTTTCGTATTTATAATTCTTTCCCTATGAAATTTACCACAAATATACATTTCCCGATTATACACATAGAATCAGTATTAAAAGTGTCCTGTAACATCATTATCAAATTATATTCTTACAAGAAAACAGTTATAGATATGCGACAATCATTTTGGACATGAGTGTACTTTGCTAGGCGATATGTTGGGCTCCTTATGGTGCTGACAATGGGCCTCAGGGGCACACCATTTTTTTTAACTTCTAGTAAACCATAGAGTCAAGGTGGTTGGCTTCCGTATCCAAACAGACTCTTCCACAGTTCTTCGGGAAGTCCAGACTTCTTCAGTAACAGGCTGGTTTTCCCCTCAACGCTTGACGTAGGATCTCTGGTTAATTTCTTGTAAGCAGGGTTATCTAGTAGATCGGCTATCTTCTCCTTATAAGCTTGTGTGGACGATGGCATTACTTTTGTCAGTTGACAGTACTGTTATATCTGGGTTATCACAAAGCGACTCAAGAGCAGCACGTTCGGATTTGATTACATTGGATTTTGGTAGAATGGTTCTAGAAAGAACTGACCTGTTTGGCTTCCACACGTATGTCGTCACTCACATCCCGTGGCAGGCAGCTAACAGATCGTTCAATTTTGGCTATGATCTCCTCAGTGGGGATGTGCATCGGTGTAGATGTGAAGTTTAATCTTTTCTTGAGCACGGAAGTGCTGGCGTCGTCCAACTGTCTGTCTGTTAGGTTAACGATGTGCTTGTTCTCATTGGATCTCAGTGATCTAGTTTTCTTGGTCTGCAAACGTGAAAACTTCTTTGCTTGCTTGAAAGATAGTTTATATCGGAGTAGGTCGGCACTACATGTGGCAGCTGCATCCACATATCCCCAGTCAAATGGTTACAGGATCGAAGTAACCTTCAGATGAGAAGGCAAGGGAGAGCCGTCAACCTTATACAGTTGACGGCAAGTAATTCTCTTCCTCACTATAGCCTGACTGGTGCGTGTCAAGATCCGTGTGACTGCCGAAGAGTGTAGATGAAAACGAAGTTTTGTGAACTCAGTAGAAAGGCCAGATGAATAAGTAAACGAGCCTTCTTTAATTGCAGTTCTTGAAGATGACATTTACTATGAGGTTTATCCTCCCCGTAAAGAAATCTAATGAAAGAATTTAATTTTTCCTGGTGACGTCATTTTAGTAAGTGTTCTCGGGCTATGAGCCAGGTGAAGATATTGACTTCCAACGTTTCGAATGCAGACATTGCATTCATCTCCAGAGATTGTGATGAAGAGACATCATCATCATCATTGAACCGAAGGTTCCCCTCCTAACAAAAAAGGGAGGATTTTTAGCATTGTTGCTACTCTATCTACGTGAAAATTTTCGTCGTCGTTTTTGGAAATTTTTTCTTCGTAAAAGTCGGTGTGTTCTCGTTGCTGTTTTGTTATTTCGTCTGGTTGAGGGTGGGAAAGAGGAGGGCAAGGAGGTTTTAACTAGCGTTTTTATTATTATTTAACTAGTTGACTATACCCATGCTTCGCATGGGGGCTGTATTTAGAAGTCAACGCCTGTGGGAGTAGAGATGCAAGAGCTCGGAAAAAAACGGCTTTTTTGGGAAAAAAAACGGTTTTTTCTGCTTCGCTTTTTTGCTTGGGAAATTTTGGGCTTTTTTCAAAATTCTGCTTTAAATTGATAAACCAGATTTTGTTTCGCTTCTCTATAACACAAAAAGTCAATTAATTAGTGGTTGATGCTGATAATAATATAAAACCTCGAAAATAAACCATGAATTTCGAAAATATATTTCAAACAATTTTACTTCAACATATTTACATTACGAATTCCAAAGGATTAACCAATGTATATAATAAGAAGGTTTTAACTTTCTATATACAAAAGTAAGCAGAGTTGGCAAGAACCATGGTTGTTTTTGAAAATGCCAAAAACCCGTTTTTGGGGGGATGTTTAAACCAGGCTTTTTTGGTTTAAACCAGGTTTTTTGATTTAGATATTTTCCTTTATGTGTTTATATTACATATTCACAGAAATAAGTTTGTTTCGCCTTGGGTTGTTATGTAGCAGCGGGGTTATGCTGGAAGAAGTCCCATAAGCTTAAAGAAGTCCGGTCAGCAAATGTCATAAATTGAGAAGCTCCCGCCCTAGCCATCGGAAAAATCCCGTCATTACTTGAAATGTAAAACAATAACGGGAAAATCCTGTTATTGCTTTGCATGTAAAATTTAAAGGTCAACATATCATAATCAGTACGCTAAAACTGAGGTATTAAACTACAAATTTAGTACGTAGATATCATTGAAAGTCCAATCCAAGCTAATGTTGGAAGTTACGTAGGCAATCGATAAATTTTGCCAATTTCTATCAATATATTTAAGCAATCTTGGCTTCTTTATAAAACAACAGGCATTTAAGCATGCAGAAATATACAATTTGGTTTCGTTTCGTATGTTTATGCTTAACATCCTTACGTAATACCGAGGTTATCAAGGAGAAGACTTTCGCTTAAAGTGACATCCGAACCGCTACTTGGTTTACGCATGAAAGAAGAGTTGTGGTTCGACCGAGAATTGAACATGGGACACCTTGATTAAAAGGTGAAAGGGAAATAAAACTAATGCAGGTGGTTTGATATATGGAAACGTCACCATGAAGTTCACACGATTCGCATTTTTAGTTCTTTTTATTATTATTATTATTATTATTATTATTATTATTTTTGGTTTAAACCAGTTATTAAAGAAAAGGTGGTGTAAACCAGCCAACCCTAAAAGTTAACACTTCTTTTTAAAAAATACATAAATAACTAGCAAAATTGTATGTAGTATTTTTACTTCAAAACATTCCATACCCTCTTTTTGAAACAAAACAAAATTAAAATAAAACATAAGAGAAATATTAGGCTGCACATCTAGAGCGTTTGGTTCTGTATATTCTTGAAATTCTACAGTTAAGTTTTATAGGCCTATAACCACCATCACGGTTTACCCAATCCTCAAGTTTTCTTAATTTTTAACAAGAGGGATTCAACATATCATTACGGAACTCCCCCTCCCCCCCCCAAAAAAAAAGGACTACGGAATATATTTAAGTTAAGCTAAATACAACTGCACAACAAACATGACTGAGTGGTTAGCTTTTGCGCTTCTATCGGGAAGTCCGGGATTCAACCCAGCATTCGACCATTCTGACAAAGCTTTTCTTCATTCCATCTGTGAATGTAGAAATAGTGCGTGTACTGTGAGTTGGCCGACTTCCTTTCTTATTGCTTTTAAATCGTTATTATTACTAATTACCAGCAGTGATGGTTTTACGAAGGTTAGGGGGCGGTCTTTTGGACTGAAGCCTGTTCCCCAAAGTTACGCAATGTCTGCAACAAACGAAATATTTATTAGTTATGCCTTTACTCATAAATTTTGAGCTCCCGTCAAATAAAAATTATGAATGTTTAGAAAAACTAAAAATTAGTAAGAAAAACCCCTCCCAAAATACTTTTCTAAATCCGCCACTGATTCTCAGGATAAAATGATCCGGAAGATTATTGCTAAACATATAAATGAAACGAAATATTAGTTATGCCTGTACTCATATTCAAGCACCTCCCAAATAAAATTAGGACTTTTTAGGAAACGAAACAATCAGAGAAACCCCTCCTAAAGTACTTTTCTAAATCCGTTACTGATTATTTGTATAAATTGGTATTCAAGGTTGTGTCTGGAAAATTATTGCTAAATCACTGCACAGCTACATTATAACAGAAATGTGGAAGTACGGTTTGACGGATATATTGAAAACGTACGCTTTGACGAATATATAGAAAAACGTAAGTTTAACTTTTGCGCTAGAAGCTAGAGTACTAAGTTCTTAGAAATGAAACACGGATGACAAATTGAAATGATCTAGAGAAAAAAAAATGTCGAAAGCTCGAAAGCTAAAATAAAGTTAAATAGCCTCTAAAATTGCCCTCAAATACTACATTCTTCATGTTAGCTTTAATTCGTAAAACATGTGCTCCATCCATCTTGATGGTGAATTTCAGAGCGAAATATCGCATTTAGGTCACGGAATTCTTATCTAACTATAGAATATACTATAAGAAAGCTATTTAGATAGAAAAATCATGAAAATGAAAAAAGCCAAAATTTCCAAAATTCTCGTTTTATTCCCAAAAAAGCTGGCTTTTTATGTGAAAAAAACCATCGATTCAAAAAAGCCGGCTTTTTTTGCATCTCTATATGGGAGTATCACCATTGCTCTCAGCGACCGCGAAAACTATGGATTTGATACTAAGATCGGTCATTTTGGGCTATTTTTTACACGTCTCAGACCCCCCCCCCCCTTCACCGCCGACCCCCGGCCCGCATACAATTGTAGCTGAATTTGCAAGTCATCGCTAATGGAAGTGTCACTATTGATCTCAGCGACCGCGAAAACTATGGATTTGACACATTAATATCGATCATTTTTTATTACTTTTATATTTCTCGGTATCCCCCCTCTCCCGGTGACCCCCGGCCTGGAGCCGAATAGCGTGAATTTGAAAGTTAATGCGATCGGAGTTTCACCATTGATTTCAGCTACCGCGAAAACTATGAATTCGACACTAATATCGGTCATTTTCTACTACTTTTACATGTCCCAGTAAACACTTCCCCTGAGACCCCCCTGGTTCGAATTTCGACAAAAACGTTTAACTCTGGTCTAGAGCCTGGACCAAGGTATTCGTGACTAAAATTTGGTAACTCTCGGTCAATTTGTCTGGTTCCCAGGCCGGTTCCGGTAAACGACCCCCTGGTTCGAAATTTAAAAAAAGGGCTTCGTCTTGATCTGGGGCCTGGGCCAAGGTACCCTTGACCAAAATTTGGTAACTCTCGGTCCAACTCGTCTGGTCCCCAGGCCGCACACAGACAGACAAACACACAAACAAACTTTATTTTATTTATATTAGAAGATACACTATGAATATGACTCCTGTCCGGATTCAAAATTAACATAAACTTGATAGTGTGTATTGCTGTGTGCTGTTTGTTGAGTTGATTTTGAGTTTAACGTCCCCTTCAGCAGTGAGGCTATATGAGGCGGGACCTACTGATTAACGTGGAATCCGAACCACGTGAGCTCCCGCCGGGAATCGAACCCACGTCTCCCAAGAAAAAGACGCCACGGTAACCGCTTAGACAAGAGGAGTCTCTGTACTTGTTTGTGTATGTAGTATTCTCCATTGTGGGATGTGTTGTTTAGTTTTCTTGAGGGAATGGATTTGTTTATGTGTTCTTCCTTGTGTGGGAAAAAGTGTTCGTTTTCTTGTGTTCTTCATTGTTTATGTTTCCTATCTCATAGCGTTGAGCAAGGAAAAGATTAGGCTAGTGTCATTCCTTTTCTGTAAATATGTAGTTGTTAATGAATATGAGGGAGGTTCTTATTTTGTGAGCGTATCTGTTGTTGAAGTGCGTGATTTCTTGTTTTAGTGGCGTTAAACCCGCCTGTCCGGTAAAGTTCTTTTTTGGGTGCAAGGATTAGATTTAACGTGATCCGCAACCAGTATGTCGGTTTTTGAAAGGTCATCGATGTTTTTCCTGCCGTATATTTAGTATCCGTACAGAAGAATCGATCTAATGACTGTTTTATATATGTGTAATTTGTTTCTCGTTGTCAGTGGAGCTTAGTGGTGACAGGCACTATTTTCGCTCTGCGTTTCATGTTCTTAATGTCTACGTTGAGGTTAATTAGTTTGTCGAATGATACACCAAGATATTTAGCTGTTTTAGCTGGAAAGATATGTGCCCTTCCCAGCATAACAGACTTTGTTAAGTCTCTTCTTGTGCCACACCTGTTGGGGTAGCAGAGGAGAAGCTGCGTCTTTTCTAGGTTTATGCTTAATCTCCATTTGTGGCACCAGCTGAGGCCCGTAAAGATAGCTCCCTCTCTTTGCTTATTGAGAGTGGCTTGATTGAGTTTTTTTTTTTATTCTGACCAGCTGATCAATGGTGGAGTGCCCTGGGCGGAAATCTGCCTGTTGTGCTGAGAGTTGTTGACTTTAAGTGAAATACTTACGTAGTCAGGTTACAAAGATTTTTTCCTTATTTTGGAGAAGGCGTTTGTAAGAGAAATAGGCCTGTAATTTTCTGATTTTTTGTGTGTGCGTGGGTGTCTTTTTCCGGTTATGGAAACATGATGAGATTTGTTTTTTTCTAGGCTGATGGTATGTATACAGTGCTAGTGTGGCCGTGTATAATCGGGCTAGTGCGTTTATAAGTGTTTTTGGCAGTTTCTTAATGTGAATTGCCTGTATTCTGTCGGGACCGGAAGCTGTATTTTTATTGTTTTTTATTGCGGTCAGAATTTCCTCTGCATAGACGGGGCCACTAGTGCCTTCTGATCACCTTTGTGTTGGTTGCGTACGTCCTGGTTTGTCATATCATCATGGTGGTTTATTACAGATTTGATTCGTTCTAATTGCTGTTTGATAGTATGGTGTACTTCTTCTTTGATTGGTGTTTCTGTACACTTTTTCGCTATGAGTTTTTGGAAGAAGGGACTCTTTTCTTCAGGGGTGGAGAGGAGTTCCCCATCTATGCAGTTTTCTATATTTTGTTTGCAGCTCTTATTGTTTTGTAGCAATTTCCAAAATTTGCTTGTATTATTTTTGTACGCCTTCTTCAAATCTGCACAGCGGGCCTGTCTACAATTCACAACGTCCATCGTTATTTCTCTGTCTAGTCTGATTATATGGTTTTTAATCTCTTCGGAGGGAGAATTATTGTGTATTCTGAGGTACTGTCGTTTGAGTTGAAGTTTCCTCATGATTTTAAACGGTAATACTCCGACGTCATTTTCCTGTGGCTGTAAGGATGTATTTATCGTCCGCATTTTGTATAATTTTTTGTGAGCTCGTTATTGGCTGTTTCGATTCCCTCCGGTGTGTCTGTAATTCGGAGGTTTTTAACTTCTTCCTCAATTTCTCTTTTGTAAGTGTTCCAGTTGGCTTTCTTGTATATTTTGAACTTCTTTTTCGGCAGAAGTGTAAGGGCCACGTCTTAAAGGCTGATGATGATTCCCGCATGATCTGACTTGAACGCGAAGTCTCCCTTGGGGGTTGGGTTGTGTAGGCATAGGTTGCTTGCGGTGCTAAGTACTATGTCTGACTTTGTGTCTTGTTATCCTGCATTTCCCTTGCGAGTGGGGCCGTCGATGTGTACTTTCAGTAGAGGCGTATGCGAGATAGGGAAAAATCTGCTGATTATTTAGATCTGCTGCAATAATCAGGTTTTTATATTCGCTATGTACGTTTAGTATCAGGAAAGAATCTTTTATGTTTATCTCCGGAGAGTTGTAGAGGATTGTTATCGTAAATTGAATTGGACCTGAATTTCAATTGCTAAAAGTGTAGTAGCTTTGCTTCGGAGGGAAGGGGACTACTGTATGTGGGATGTTATTCTTTAGGGAAATGGCTGTGCCTCCATCAGGGGCACCGCGGTCTTTTCTGCGGATGGTGTATCCCTGCATATTTAGCTTGACTTTCGGTTGAGTTGATTTTGAGCTTAACGTCCCTTTCAGTGAAGCTATATGAGACGGGACCTACTGATTAACGTGGAATCCGAACAACATGAGATCCCGTCAGGAATCGAACCGGGGTCTCCCACGCTAAAGGCGCGTACGCTAACCGCTTAGCAACGAAGGAGCTCGGCTTGACATTCGGAGTCAATTTTGTTTCATTGGCTGTTAAAATGTCTATCTTGTGGTCGCCAGCATATGTGGTTAGTTCTTTGATTTTATCTCTTATACCTCGTATATTAACATAAAGTATATTAAGATGTTTAATTGTTTCCCCTCCCCCTTTACTGTTTTACTGGCTGCTCCATCCTCTAGTTGCAGTTTGTTAGTTCTGAATTTTTGTTTTGTTTTGAGGTGTTGACTTTTTTATATCTGTTGAAGTTTATTTCATTTATATGTCCTTGTGTTGATTGTAATAAGTTTACTCTGTTCACTGAAAATTTGTTCGGAGGCGGTTTATCGCTTCGTTTCATGCTGTTAGGTTTTGGCTGTTGTTGTGTAGCGCAGAAATTGCGGCTATCCATCTTCTTATCTGCAGCGTTGGCAGTGCAATTTCTCACTTGATGATGGAGAGGACAGTGTTTGCTATTCATTTGTTCTCAAACACTCGGACTAAAATTTACTACTCCTTTTTTCTCAAATACTCGGACTAAAATTTACTTTTCATTTGTTCTCAAACACTCGGACTAGACTAGACTAGAGCGGTCAAGGGAATGAAATGCGTTTAAATTACTATAGTACGTACATCACTATTTACTGTTATTGCAACATACAACAAAAGTGCGCTAGAGAACGGACTTTTTTTAGGTGGCTGTGAGACATTTCTCTTAAGTTCATGAAAAAAAAAAAAGAACTTGAAAACTCGATCAGCTGATTAGTTAAATGAACTTGTATATGGAAACATTGGCTCTGTAGGTCAATGTCATGGTTCTGATATTCGTTTGTTCGAAGTGACTAAAACGCCATCTATCTTTTGTATTCTACCCGTACCTATTACGTTTCCTTTAGATTGAAACATGAGGTAAGCAGGGGTAGGAGCTTAGAAATTGTGTCCGTTAAATTGATAACTAGTTAAATGTGATTTCGGAATAGTGTGTGGATAATAATGCTCCTACACAGAAAGTAGCCGGATTAATTAAGTGTAATGTATGTAAGTGCCATTGATATGCAGCTCGTCAGGAAATTGTAAGTACAAAATTTTAATCTATTTTTTTTCTTTCCATTTCGGCCCAACTGTTACAACTTTTTGGTGAGTGTATGTCTTTGGTCACTAGTTTAATATATATATTGTTATATTTGGGGATTAAATTCAATTTGTGTAGATATTTGATATATGAAACCTGTCAAAAGTACAACCAGTAAAATTAATTTAGAATATAAAGTAGTGGAATGCGAATGTATAAAAATTTCCGGACTACTATTCAAATTGGGAAAGGGTTCCAGTTAACATTGAGTGAAGTTGTTTTGTGTCTGCACAGTTATATTGTTATTGTTGAATTTACATTTATGTTGAAGAAATTATACAATAAATTGTTCGAGTTGAAGTATATTTATAATTTTCACGAAAAGGATTACTTGCCCAACCTACTCCGCATTAAGGGGAATCCTAAAATACCCTTTCATAGGTAGTGGATTACTTGGTAACAAGACTGCCGCTACATATAAATATAAATTACCTCATGTTTCAATCTCGGAACTTAAACCTTAATGCGTGAGGGCAATAAGAAGTGGATTTCGAATCTGGTTGTGATTAAAAACAAGAAAAACGAAAATAAAATTTGTATTAGTCTACTATTTGTAAGCTGGATAAAAGGAAAGAAATTAATTTCATTAAGTATATAAATCTTTCGGTTATTGGTACCATTAGAAAAGAAAAGAAAAATGAATCATTGGCAAGCGGCATACGAAGCTAGGGGTAGTATGTTACGTAATAGCAGAGTCGCAGTAGCTGACCCTCCCCTTATTTCATTTGACGATGAGATAGAAGGTCGTAGGTGTGAAGGGCAGGAAAATCAGAGAGGGGGGAATTTCTTGTCGTTCTCACATACACCTGTTCATGAGCATAGACAAGCAGTGTTGCGAGCTCCCATAACCTGTAACTTTCAAAAACAATTTTCGCAAAGTATTTTTAATTCTTTAGAAAAGCAAATATATGATATACCGGTCATAGATGGAACAGATGGTATGTTAGTATGTCATTTTCTTTTGAAACTTGATATGTTAATAGTAGAGGAAATTGCTCCCGTAGAGGCGATTTTAGTATCGAGTTTACAGAGGTGTAGGAAGCAAGCTTATGAAGAGTTACAGCGCTTGTTAACAATAACTACAGATTGGGGTCATATCTGTCATTCCTTATTATTAAAATTTGTCACACCCTTGATTAATACGGAATTTATGAAGGTATCATTATATAGAGTAATGCAAGAAAATGAAAATTTATTAAACTTTTTACAAGAGAAATTAAGTACATTAAATGTTTTAGAAATTAACATGCCTGAAGATGAAATTTGTAAATTAATAAGTAATTTAGTTACTCCCGAAATTCGTAATCTGTTGTTGATACTTAGTGTTCCAAAAACGGTAAATGAATATGTAGATTTTGCGGAAAGTTTCGAAATTAATGACAAATATAAACAAGATTATAAAAATGTAGTTAAAAGTGAAAAGGTTTGTTTACCACGGGTAAAAACTCCTCTTAGAAGTGCCAGGACAAATTATATATCAACACCTTTTAATAGACAGAATAGACTGAGTTATCAAAATTTAAATGAAAATAAAACCGGAGTTCATAGTGCGTACTCTCATAGTGCAAGGGAAGATCATGGAAGCTTATTACAATTGCCCATCAGTATATGCCATACTTTATATCCCTGTATAATAGATACTGGCTCGACTCTATGCTTAATAGAAAACAGTGTTTTAGAAGAAATCCGTACGAAATGCAAGCCTAAAATAAAACAAGTAAATTACTCTGTGACCATCATGCAAGGGAATGAGTTGTTAGTGCGTGAGTTGGTGCAACTTATTTTCTTTATACACGGTGTCCGTTTTACGGCGTGGTTTGGAGTTGTTAACCATCCAAAATTAAAATTATTATTGGGTTTAGACTTTTTACGGGATAATTACGCCCATATAAATATAAACGCTCGAGAACTTCTTTTTGAGAAATTGAAAATGCAAGTAAAGTTACAACCTTTTGAGAATAACCCAGTTGGTATGAACAGTGATCTGTGCGCTTTCCAATATCATTTCAGGCCTACTCGGAGAGATCCCAGACACCTTGGCGCCAGAGTTTGTGATCGATTCGAGGGGACTAGGTCTGAAGGTGCAGCTTTACAATATGGTGGCAGTTCTTTTTCCTGTAACCTGACATCACCAACCCAAACCAGCAAGGCTAAGCAGTTTCCAAGGAGGCCTCGACGTTATGGCAACCAGACCAAGCAGACAACCAGTGGCGTAGGCGAGTCCAGGAGTAGGGCGGAGAACCGTACTAAGGAAAAGACCAAGGAGACAGTTGCACTTGAGAATACTGATACTGCTGTTTATGAAGATGTTCCACCTGGCACGAGAATCTTTAATCCATTGTATAAGGAGGCAGATAAAGAGGGAGATGGAGAAGAAGCATTAAAAGGTAGTGTAAATTTTGAAAATATTTATGATGAAAATTTGATACCGTATGTTAAACAATTACTTAATGATTACAAAGAAGTAATAACTGATAAGTTAGGGCATGTTCGTGATTATTTATATGAAATTCAATTAACAGATCCTTCACCAAGCATTACTCAACCATATATGATTCCTAAATATAAAATGAAAGAACTCGATTTGTTTTTAGACAAATTAATAGAACAGGGTGTTATTGAAGAAATAAATAGTAGCCCATACATTTCACCCTGCTTCCTCGTTACTAATCGAGATCAATCCAAGAGATTAGTGATTAATTATGGCCAAATTAATTCTAAATTGTTATTGACTGGATTTCCGAGTCCGAACTTAGAATCTATTATTTCTAATATAGGTAAACACCATCTGTATACATTAATTGATGTTCGATCCGCATTTCATCAATTGGAGATTAAACCTGAGTGTAGGAATATAACTGCATTTGCTACACCAAATAGATTATTACAGTATTGTCGCCTACCAATGGGGATGGCAGTTTCACCATTCGTTTTGTCCAGTTTAATGCATAAGATCTTTCGTGATATAGAAGGGGATTATTTAGATATTTACTGTGATGACTTAATAATTCACTCGGATAGTGTTGAAAAACATAAAGAAATTTTAGAAAAAGTGTTAAAAAGGTTGAAAGATTGGGGGATTACTATTAGTCCACACAAAGCTCAGTTTATGAAATCAAAAGTGAAAATATTAGGATATGAGTTCTCTAATGGTCAAATGAGAATAGATGATGAGAGAGTAAGAGCGATTAAAGAAATACCCAGACCGAAAAATAAACGTGCCTTAAATAGAATGTTGGGATTTCTTAATTATTATCTTAGATATGTAAAAGATTATTCAGAACTTTTGAGTCCATTATATGCTATGAGATCACCCACAGTTCCATTTATCTGGGGGAAGGAGGAAGACGATTTATTGGAGAAAATTAAGGAAGCTATTATTAACCATATTGTTCTTAAAGTGCCAGATATGAATGCGCCCTTCGTTTTACATGTCGATGCTTCCACCAAAAATTATGGTGCTATATTAAGCCAGTACGATGGTGATGGAAAACTTAGACCTGTTTACTTTTTGAGTAAACGTGTTCTTCCATCAGATTGGTCAAAAAGCGTTTTTGATCTTGAGCTTTCTAGTTTAGTTCATGCGCTTGATAAATTTGACATGTATCTTCATAAGAAATTCACAATTTATTGTGATAATTCAGCCTTGACGTGGATACTTAAAAATCATAAACGTCAAAGAAAATACAAGGTCTGTATGATAAGTAATGAGACTCGCCGCGCCGCGGCGCGCGTGTCGCTGGAGCGGGTTTGTCGGTGATGGAGGATGTAGGGGGGGGTCCGAGCAAAGCAACGCACCGCGCGTCAGTTGGCTCCGAGCCTTAGTGGAGCGCGGACAAGCCTTGGACAAAGCCCTTGTGAACATTCTTGTCACGGCGGAAAATCAACAAACATGGAGGGTTCCATCGAACAGCGTTATGCGATCAAATTTTGCGTTCGCCTGGGGAAAACGGCTACTCAGACGCTTTCTCTCATCACGGAGGCCTACAAAGAGGAAGCCCTATCCAAAGCCCAGGTGTTTCGTTGGCACAGTGCGTTCCGGAACGGCCGGGAAAGCGTTGAGGATCTGGAGAGGGCTGGACGCCCGACAACAGTGACTACGGACGAAACTGTGGCAAAAGTGAGGGATCTCCTGAACTCAGACCGTCGATTATCGTTGAGATTGATTGCTGATGAACTCGATATGAACCACACAACAGTGCACAAGATTGTGACGGAACAATTGGGAATGAGAAAAATCTGTGCGAAACTGGTGCCGCGAGTGTTGACTGACGAACAAAAGCAACGACGTGTTGATTGTTGTCAGGAACTGTTGAACCTCATGAACAGTGACCCTAACTTTGAAGATGACGTCATAACAGGTGACGAGTCGTGGGTGTTCCAGTACGACCCTGAAACGAAACGTCAAAGCGCGGAGTGGCACACTCCTGCGTCCCCGCGCCCCAAGAAGGCCAGAATGTCGAAGTCAAAGGTGAAAACAATGTTGATTGTTTTTTTTGACAATGTGGGGGTGGTCCACAAGGAGTTTGTACCCCAAGGACAAGCCGTCAACGCCGCCTTCTACAAACAAGTCCTTGAGAGACTGCACAGGAGCGTCAAGCGGAAAAGACCGGCGATCGCTAGCCGGTGGAAGTTGCATCACGACAATGCCCCTGCCCACACCGCCTTCTTAGTGACCTCCTTTTTGACCCGGATTGGGGTGGAAGTCCTTCCACAACCACCCTACAGCCCAGATGTGAGCCCGGCCGACTTCTTCCTCTTCCCGAAGCTGAAGCCACGCTTGAAAGGAACCCGTTTTGCAGACGTCACAGCCATCCAAGCAGCCGTGACCACATTTCTAAAGGACATGCCGGCTGCTGACTTCCAGGGGGCGTTTGCAGCGTGGAAACATCGATTGCAGAAGTGCATCGACGCAAGAGGAGAGTACTTCGAAAGCTTTTAAGTCCCTGTACAGATCAGATCAATAAAACAATGTTTCCAGACCTGGTCTCATTACTTATCATACAAACCCTGTACGGCTCTCTTATTGAAAAGGTGAGTCGATATCAATTTGATATTATTCATTTGCGGAGTGAGCGCAATATGGCAGATTTTCTAACTAGGATGCATAATTATATCGATTATACACCTCCTTCATCAGATATAGTGGAAATTGATAAGGTGGATGATAAAGAAGTACACTTGAATTTTGTTAATTTCTGGAATAATCCTTTCTTCCATAAGCCATTAGGAGATCATCAACGAGAGGACCCTAATTTAAATACTATAATACAAGAATTAGAAAGGGGACAGGTAAAGGAACCTTATGTTCTTAAAAATGGTATCCTTCTGAAGAAAACTAAAGGTAAACAATATGGAGGTTTAAGAGCTGTTGTACCAGAGTCTCTTAAGTATAGTGTGATTAAATTTCATCATCAAGACCCTGTAGGTGGAGGACATAGTGGGGTCCAACGAACGATAGCAAAAGTGGCTATACGTTATACTTTTCCTAATTTATTCCAAGAAATTAGAGATTTTGTTCAGAGATGTACGACTTGTCAGCTGTGTAGGGATAGGAATAGACTTCCTTATGGTACCTACTATACTCAGAAAGAGAAATATCCTAATAATTCTCTATTTTTAGATGTAATGGGGCCTTGGCCTATCAGTAATGGGTTTAAATATGTATTAGTCTTAACCGATGGTTTTTCTAGATTTGTCATTATTGAACCTCTTAGGAATTTGAGTTCAAAGTCTATATGTTTGAAATTAGATAAAATATTTTATTCTTACGGGTTTCCAAATAAAGTGATTCATGACAATGCTGGATATCTGCAAAGCGATTATTTCAAACATTATTTATTTAGTTTAGGCATTAAAAACATTTGTACTACTCCTTATTCCATGTCAAGCAATTTAACAGAAAGACAAAATAAAAATATAAAATTAATTTTGAAAACCTATATTTATAAAAATCAAACTAAGTGGTCTAAGTATATTTATCAAGTCCAGTACACATTAAATAGTAGTGAAAATTCTGTAACTCGTAAAACTCCAAGTGAGGTATACTTAGGAAGAAAGATGTTTAATCCTCTAGATGTAAACTGGATTTTAGATCTAGGAATTCTTGAAAGTACTCCAGATAAAGCTGAGATGAGTAAAACTATTGTAGATAATATTGAATTGGCCTGGAAAAGGAAAGAGAAATTGTATTCTAGAAAACATAGAGATATAGATTTACCTATTGGAGAAAAAGTATTGGTTAAGAAAGTAACTAAATCTTCTTTGGAAAAACGTTATCAACCTAAATTAGATAGCCAATATCAGGGTCCGTTCGAAATTATGAGCTATCCAACAAAGAACACAGTGTGGTTACAACTTGTAGCTGATAAGAAAGTAAAGATTAAACGTCATGTCAGTTTCATAAAGAAATTTTATCCAGCAAGAGAAAATAATAATGGAAATTAAGAAAATATGTACAGATTCTGTAATAATTGTAATCCACTTCACTGTTAAAATATATGTTATGTGTTATATATATTTGTGTACTGTGCTCTGTTTGTACAATTCTGCAGGTTCGGAATTGGGTGTTTCTGGCCATGGCTGTGTTTGTTGTGTTTGTCCGAGAGAACCTTCCCATAGAAGAATGGCAATAAATCAGGACCATCAGGTGGATAGGCAAGAACAATACCGTCATCAATCCTGTTATCTTTCTGCAGTTATGGTGCGTGCTTCGTCGATTGGACAATGAATTAAAAGGAGCTCCGAAACAACTAACGATTTGTTTGTGAAGAATTTCCATCGGTGAGTTCGTTCCATTATTCTTTACTGCATGCCGTGCATGGAAGATGAACTTACTTCGAAATGTTAAATAACTGTTTGTTTAATTAAACCACCCGGAGAGGTGGGGAATTTAATATGAGACATTTCTCTTAAGTTCATGAAAAAAAAAAAAAGAACTTGAAAACTCGATCAGCTGATTAGTTAAATAAACTTGTATATGGAAACATTGGCTCTGTAGGTCAATGTCATGGTTCTGATATTCGTTTGTTCGAAGTGACTAAAACGCCATCTATCTTTTGTATTCTACCCGTACCTATTACGTTTCCTTTAGATTGAAACATGAGGTAAGCAGGGGTAGGAGCTTAGAAATTGTGTCCGTTAAATTGATAACTAGTTAAATGTGATTTCGGAATAGTGTGTGGATAATAATGCTCCTACACAGAAAGTAGCCGGATTAATTAAGTGTAATGTATGTAAGTGCCATTGATATGCAGCTCGTCAGGAAATTGTAAGTACAAAATTTTAATCTATTTTTTTTCTTTCCATTTCGGCCCAACTGTTACAACTTTTTGGTGAGTGTATGTCTTTGGTCACTAGTTTAATATATATATTGTTATATTTGGGGATTAAATTCAATTTGTGTAGATATTTGATATATGAAACCTGTCAAAAGTACAACCAGTAAAATTAATTTAGAATATAAAGTAGTGGAATGCGAATGTATAAAAATTTCCGGACTACTATTCAAATTGGGAAAGGGTTCCAGTTAACATTGAGTGAAGTTGTTTTGTGTCTGCACAGTTATATTGTTATTGTTGAATTTACATTTATGTTGAAGAAATTATACAATAAATTGTTCGAGTTGAAGTATATTTATAATTTTCACGAAAAGGATTACTTGCCCAACCTACTCCGCATTAAGGGGAATCCTAAAATACCCTTTCATAGGTAGTGGATTACTTGGTAACAAGACTGCCGCTACAGCTGGGATTATATTGATCATCGGATTATTCAAACCGGACTGCATAAAATTTCACTTTGTTGTTTATTAGTTAATATTTTTTTACTATTATTAATGTTACTACTTTTAGTTATAGCATATGTTTACAGACGTGTTCAAATTATTAGACTCAACATTCAGTTTCTGAATATTTTAAGATTCTTACAATGTTACGTGAGAAAATACGTTCGAACTTAGTCCAAATTACTACTTTGTAACTCTGTCCTAATTTCTAGTGGTACACAAAGATTAATATTTCCCATGAAATTCCTTATTCTTTATTACGTCTCTTATCCTTTGTGACATCCTACGTACGAGTTTAGCACAGTTTGCCTTCAATTTAGCATCATGATACCACAAATTGTTGATCTCCTGGACCAATTTATGTTTGGTTGTAATGTGCTTCTTATTTAGCTTTTTCTTCATGAAGCTCCAAAGGTTTTCAATCGGTTCATATCAGGGTGGATTGATTTAAATCAGTCTGATTTAAATCACGATTTAAATCAAGATTTAAATCACTTGATTTTTTAAATAAAAATCGTTGATTTAAATCAAATTCCGAAATAATTTAAAGTGAAAATAAGTAAAGTCCTGTGTCTGATCTGTTATTTCGATTATGGAAGATGATAATCATAATGCAATGAGACTCAAATGTACAGTATGTACAGCATAGAATGAAAACAAGTGTCATGCAGAGGATGATTAGGGAAAATCCCGTTTTGAACGGGTAACAGGGCAATCCTGTTTTCTTGTCTTCGTAACATAGGGTTTATATTGTAAATCGTTAACTATTCCAACGGGGAAATCACCATCGACATTTAAGACTAAAGTTATTTTGTGTGCGCGTTTATATATTTGTTCCCAGATAACAGGGCGTATTTAGAAGTGTCCTATCCCCTCTCTGAATTTTTTTTAAATTTTATAACTTTAGGCAAAATTTATGTATTTCGTGCCACCTAGTTACAATTTCCTAAAAATATGCCCCTGCCAAATATCAGTAACTTTCGTGGAAAATAAGTGTCACTTTGATAGCGTTGCTGTACTTTTTCCTTAACGCTTAACCTTTTAAATTATATCACCTATTTTTAGGTGATAGGATAAAATCTTTATTATTCGATTTAAAAAGTACCAATAAAACTTTTTATTTCGTTTTTTCAGGGCTGAAGGCATTGTAGAGCACGTTACATATGCTTTCACGCCTCTCTGTGTCGAAACATAGGATGTGATGACGTCATAAATTTAAAAATGATATTTTTTGTTGTGCCTATTTTTATTATTTTTTGGCGGCCCTACATTTTGCATTCAGAAGACTGAAATTCTGCACACTCGTTCAGTGCACCCTTAGTATTTTTCAGATGATTTCAGATCTCTGCGTGAAAACAGGGGGGTCCAGAGGGACAAAAATGTATATTTTTTTAAAAAAGGATACTTTTAACAAAAAATAGCTTTCTTCACGATTTTCCCGCCTCAGATGGAGATATATGAATGGTACCATCTGAAAGGCTGTTCTATTCTGAAGAGAATGATGTACGAACCATGATCTTGGATAAATAGGGATGCCTCAGGAAACTGTTACCTGAGATCCTGTTTTATACGGGAATCTGGGGTATTTGGAGATATTATTTTTCGCGGGCTTACTATTGCATCTAGAAGTTTGAAATTTTGGACACTCACTCACTGCACCCCTTAGTATTTTTCAGATTTGTTTCAGATCTTTGTCTTTAAACAGAGGTGGTACAGAGGAATAAAAGTAAAAATATATATATATATATATATTCCTTAACAGAAAATCCCTTTTTTCGTGATTTTCCAGCCCCAGATAGCCTACACTATGGAGACATTTGAATGGTACCGTTTGAAACTCTGTATTATTGTGAAGAGAATAATGTAAAAATCATGATCCTTGGATAAATAGGGATGTCTGAGGAAATTTTTATATTACATCCGGGTCATCTGGTGTATTGTGGGGATGTTCTTAGCTCATTGTTAAATATTTTCCCCACCGTTACTATTCAAGATAGAAGCTTGAGATTTTGTACACATTTAGTACACCCTTAGTATTTCCAAGTTGATTTTGAGATCTGTGCGTTAACACAGGGGAGTCCAGAGGGGATCAAAATTAAAAAAAAAAAAAAAAATCAGAAAAAATCCCGACTTCTCTCAAAATTTTCCGCTTCAGGGAGATGACAGGGAAAATGTGATTGTTACTGTTTTAAAGGCTGTTCTATTCTGAAAGAGAATGAGGTGAGAACCATGATCCTAGGATAAATAGGGATGATGCTTGACTGAGTTTATAATTTAACACACAAAAAAAAAAGCCATAATTTAAAATTAAGAAACATTGTTTAGGATTGATATAGGTTAACGATTGGGGATTAATTCAAAATTCAACCCCAATAGTTTAACTTAAATGGCATAATTGGCATTTAATACTAATTCGTAATGCTTTTTCTTCCGTTCGCGACTTGTATTATACGAGGAGAAAGATTTGATTTAAATCAAAAAAATCGGTTTAAATCCAAAAAATCATGAAAAATGATTTTTTTGAAAAAAATCATGATTATTTTCCACCCTGGTTCATATCAGGACTAGTGCTTGGCCACGGAAGAACACTAATTTCGTTGTCCGCGAAGAATTTTGTCACAGCTTTGGCCCGGTGGCATGTGGCTCCATCATGTATAAAGATGAATTGTACGTCATCAAAAAAGAATGCAGTCTGAGAAAGCAGTTCTTCTTGAAGAACTTGTAGGTATTGGTCATGCTTCATTTTCCTCTCTACTATATACAGTCTTCCAGGCTCGAAGACAGAGATCACATCCCAGACCATGACTGAAGTAGCAAGCTTCACGGTTTGTTAGAGATATTCCATCTTGAATTCCTCCCCAGGTCGACGTCGCACATATTGTGAACATTCATCACACACGAAGACACATAATTCGTCACTAAAATACACTATTCTCCAATCGTCAGCAGTCCAATATTCTAGGCCCCGTGCCCATTCGAGGCGATTCTTTGCCATGATTGGAGTAGACACTAATTTTTGTCTTCTTTCTTGACCGCGTGCTTTTATTCCTTCGGCACAAAGAATCCTTCGAACACTTTCAGGCCAAATGTCTGCGCTATACTCAGCCATTTTTATGCTTAAGTCTCTTAGAAGTGGAAATTCTGTTTCCCAGAGCAATCTTTTAAGTTTTCTGATACCTCTTAGCGATAGCTTTGGTTTTCGCATACACTTTCCAACAAAGATTCTACTCACAGATTTTTGTTATATGCCAACTCTACTAGCAATGTGTCGCCGTGTATATCTTTCTTCTACCAGAATTATTTTAACTTCCACTTTACGCAGAGAAAGATCTTTTGCTTTTCCCATTATGCTGCGCTTACAGGACTTCACAGAATACAAGATTGATACACGAAACACGTGACGATCATTTTAAACTGACCCATTCGAACTGCTGAACGCTTTGAATGTCGTAACTTCTTGCGACAGCAACTACAACACTTCAGACTGTAACTTCTTGATAGGAACTACAATAGCTATCTACAACTGAAACAAGATTTTCCAAATTACCCTCGCACTAATGCCATCTGCTGTTCAACGGTGATATTACCACTTCAACTGCACAGTAAACAAATGAAGGATCCTATATTGGTGTTTTAGCCATTAAACTAAATGTTCTAGAACTCTGAAATTAGGACTCCTACATCAATATTGCATTTTTTGAGCATAAGTCTAATAATTTGAACACGTTTGTATAGTTGTCTTGTGAGAACATAATTTATTTATTTATTTTGAACAAATAACACGCTCCTAAAAATGTCTCTAGCTCACCAGATGAAAATATTATGATGTTTGAATAATAGTATTTTTATGGACACACTATATATATATATATATATATATATATATATATATATATATATATATATATATATATATATATATATATACAGGGTGTTAATGAACTATACCGACAAACTGTAAGAGGTGATTCCTCACATCAAAATAAGAGAAAAAGTTCATATGGACCTATGGTGAAAAGTGCATAGTTTCAGAGCTAGGAATGTCCAAAATTGCGAAAAAGCCAAATTTCAAAGGTCCTATTTCGAATTCGAGAAACTGTGCATGGTGGTCTTTATCAGCGTAAAGGAAACCAAGTATACACAATCCAAAAGTGCATATTTCGTCAATTTTCAAAAGGTGTACAGGGCATTTCCTACAGGGTGTAATTCTCACATATGCTCTCAATTGAGTTTTCAGATATACCCTGATTTCAAGGAGACTCCAAAGTAGGCAGGAGATGAGCCTTGACAACAATCGACATCCAGTACTTCGGAGGGAAGTCTAAAGTGTTAGGAAACGGCAGGTTTTTTTTTTATTATTATTATTATTATTATTAAATAACGTGTGATGCAATGTATTTCGTCACGGTATATTTCACTTTTTCTTCACTTATAAGCGTGAAAGAAAACATCGCACCATGCGTTTTCCCCGAGCAAGAGAGACTGTGCTGCTGACAATCCTTAAGACTTCTGACATCGAGCCAAAGGATCCCATGCTCACTGCTATCAAAGCCACTTTGGTTTGCCTACTTTGGACCAATCATGAAGTGAGAGCATATCTCAAAATTCGGTTGACGGCATGTCTGGGAATTTCATCCTGCAGGGAATAATCTGTACACCAATTAAACATTAATGAAATATGCATTTTTGGATTGTGAATGCGTGACTTATTTTACGTTGATAAAGACCACCATCCACAGTTTCTCGCATTCGAAATAGGACCTTTGAAATTTGGATTTTTCGCGATTTTGGACAGCCTTAGCTCTAAAACTATGCACTTTTCCCCATAGCTCCATATGAAGTTTTTCTCTTAATTTGGTGTGAGGAATCACCTCTTAAAGTTTGTCGGTATAGTTCATTAACACCCTATATATATAGTGTGTCCATAAAAATACTATAATACTTTAAAGTGGTATTACGTCACTTTGAATAATCGTATTTAAATGAAATTGGTCACATTTGAAAGACAAATGCAAATATTTTTGTGCATGTTAACAATGGACAACAATGCCAATAAATGAACGGGATCAAACACAGAAAAATTCACTCATGTTTACTTTGTCATTAGTCGATATGCGTTCATTGTTGGATATTTAGCAGGCAGCTGCTGTTTCTGCTGGAGGTCACTTGGGAAGCTTTTATGTTTTTCTACTATTATGCCGTAATGTGCTAACGTAAATTTATTTCTTTTCTTTGTTGTATTGTGTTGTTATTAAAGAATAAGTTTAAGGAGTTATGTGACCCTATAAGAACCAATTTCATTTAAATACGCTTATTCAAAAGCGACGTAATACCGCTTTAAATTATAATCGTATTTTTATGGACATGTTATTATGTTGAACATCATAATGTTATTTTCATGTATTATACAGTGCAGCCCACTTATAACAAACTCGGAAATAGCGGAATTATTGGATGTTTTGAACATAAATTAAATCCCCGTCACATCGCCTATTTAAAACATAGAAGAAATGATCGTAAACCGCTTATAGCGAAGTTTTCAGAACGTGATCACGTTTTCTTTGCTTCTGCTCGTGGATAACTCAGGTATCGCAAAAGTTGTTTTCATAGCTGTTGTCGCTTTGCAAGCCAGGCATGAGTTACTCCTTCTCCTCCCACTCAAGATGATAGCAGAAATCGCCCTGAGTGCAGATATTTTCAACAACGCGCGTCCACCAGAGTTCAAGGTCGAGATTAAAAATAAATCTTTGATTTCACTGGAGCTCATTGTGTTAGTCGCGGGAAGAAAGTGAGGTGCGTTTTTCGGCAGCTGAAAGATAGGAACACACCGCAGTTTTTTTTTTTTTTTTTTAATTAGGAAGTAGAAGCGACGCGACGGTGCTACGAACAGCAGCAGCCGCACGGTTCAGAAGAAATTACAGACTCCAGCAATCGTACTTGTACAGGTAGAAAGAACTACAATATGTACCTTAGGCTAGATAACAACGCAATTAATAAAATTATCTTCAGATGTAACGGTATACTGCTGTATATTCTTTTAAAAACGTATTTGCTTGTTATATAATCCTTTGTTTTTTCCATAATTCGGAAAAAAATACTTGAGTTTGTTTATAACGAAGTTCGGATATAAAGAACTCATTGCGTTGATCCCTTGAAATTCGTTATAAGTGGGCTGTACTGCATACTGTACTTACCTAATTTCTTTTCAAGTGGGGTAATTATGTGATGAAGCACAGTTTCATCCAAAGCAAAATGCTGTCCCACCTCATTTTCAAGTACTTCTGCTACCACGTCCAAAGTCACAAAATACAACACTTGAGATTTCACGGTGTAACCTGCTAATACTGACAGCTCGTCTAAGAAAGGCGATATATGATCTGAAAATTAAAACATATAATATCAACAATGAAGCAATATTAACAAAGAATATTGTATAGGAAATGGGAGAAATAGTCGATTTCCCTGACAACATATCCTATGTAAATACGAACTCAATTCAAGGCGCTCAATTAATTAGGCGGCAGACATCGGCATCCGTGATATTTCCTAAAGTAGGCGAGACGTCAATCAAACATATCGCCTGTTTATTTCAAGAGTGACATAACTCAAAATTCCCAACTTTTCAGGAGAAGAGTTTGAAAGTTTTGAAACACATTGAAAAAGACTAGGCGCAAGAGCGACAAAAGTGCTCTCTAACGCCCAGTTTTGGAAGTACATCTGTGAAATTTTTACCAGAGATAGACATCAAGAATAGCTTTCATTTTCTGCCCATAAGTCAATAAGGGCGATTTTTGAGTTTTGCCACTCTTGATATAAACAGACGATATATAGACGGATCAATTTTCTGTACTTTTCGCAAGCACACTGTCTAGTTACTGCATCCACAGCACGTGACTCGTGACATGATTCAGTGCTACCAGATACTATACATATGTTTCCATGGTGGAAGAGTAAATAACTGTGCATGTTTTACTTCAAATTCAAAGACAAACACAAGGAAATTATACCCATAAAATCTTTTTATAATTATAATCACTACTTCTTCAAAAATATACATTTGTAAGACTTATTATCTTCTCCCCCTCTCCTCTATTTTAAGAAAATTGTACGTGACAAAGCAAAATTAACTACATTTTTGGATTTCAAGGGTCAAAAACATAAAGAAAACGTTAACAGTTTCCGAAAATCATTCTAGAACAGTCTTATTAATTTTCAGATACAATTTCGGCAACCAATTCTGTTGTCACTGACTGCCAAGCACTTACTGAAGTACGTAAGCTTCACTAAGATTAATATGTTATTTTATTTAATTCTTACGAAAGGAAATACTAATATAAACAATATCTTTTTTTTTTTTTTTTTTTTTTTCAACTGCTGGTGATTTGCGATACACACTAGCTCATAATTTGAAAACTTTTAGTTTGGAGAGCTCAAATCTGGTGCGAGGGGGTCCATAGTTGTCCCAAACGAATTTGACTTAATTTGATTTTGAGTTTAACGTCCCGTTCAGCAGCGAGGCTATATGAGACGTGGATCTACTGATTAACGTGGAATCCGAACCACATGAGCTCCCGACGGGAATCGAACCCGGGCCTCCCACCCAAACGAATTTATGATGGACAACATGTTGTCTTGAGGGTTTTCTTGGGATTCTCCCGTTCCCCCAAAATTCTCATTCTAATAATTCTTTCATATCATTCACATTCAGCATTCGTACGCCTCCTTTAACGTAAAGGGCGTGCGACGTTAAACTACATACTTCACTTAATTTCATTTCATTTAAAAACTTCCTATCACATTATTATTATTATTATTATTATTATTATTATTATTATTATTATTATTATTATTATTATTATTATTATTATTATTATTATTATTATTAAGCTAGTGTGTAGTTCATGTCGCTTACTCTGAGGAAAGAGAGTAGTCTGAAAATATTTGAGAACAAGTACCTGAAAAGAATATTTGGACCCAAGAGGAACGGGAATGGGAAATGGAAGAAACCTCATAAGGAGGAACTACATAATTTATACCGTTTACCAAACATTGTTCACTGAATCTATGAGGCTCAGGTAGGCAGGTCATGTAGCCAGGATGGTAGGAAGTAGGAACGCTTTCAGTTTTAACTGGAAGACCAATCGCAAAACGTCCATTAGGAAGACCTAGGCGTACATGGGAGGACAATATTACGACGGATTTCGCAGAAATACGAATACGATGTAGAAACTGGATCCAGTTGGCTAAAGATAGAAGTCAATGGAGCATTGTCAATGTGGCATTGAACCTCCGGGTTCTATAGACCATACAGTTAATTAGTTAGAGCGTGTAGTTCATCGCCAAGAGTTAGAAAAAAGTTGATATTAGTATTTCCATTGACAAGGACTTATTTGAATAACATGTAATAATCTTTGTGAACCTATGTGCTTCAGGTTTTGTGTGGCAGTGAGAGGCAACATGTTTGGTTGCAGAAATTATACCAGCAAAGTAATAATCTAATTAGGATTCCCAGGGCATATATATATATATATATATATATATATATATATATATATATAAATCTTATCCAAACAGTGGCAGAATTTATCTTAGTTAAAGTTGGGAGGATATTTTACATAATATGAATGGATATATTCAATTTTTTCTTTCTTTCACTGCATACGATAACAGCCATTCTTGCGTTCAACCTTAATCATGGTTTTACCCCTAATTCTGGAAAAAATATTGCTAAATCTGCACAAAAATACAAACATTATCTAACATAGGAATAGAAACATCATTTTATGTCCTGGAAAAAAAAAAAAAAAAAAAACTTAAAATTTGTCGTACTATTCGACCTCATCAACGGAGCGAGTATTCAACCGTATCTACTAACAAACAAGCACTAAACTACTCACTTGAACGTAGTTAGTACCTGGCACACTTGAACACGTACTATTACAAATACGAAGTGGATTAGAAAGTTCATAGCCTGACTACGAAGGAAGCAATTATTTTATGTTTGTATACATTAGCCGCGTAGCTATATCCGGTTGGTAGTCATTGTGTAAAATTTCATTTCTCTATTGTTTCAAGTGAGGAGTTTATAAGGCGCTAAGTTGGCGGAAGTGACGGAAATTTGCGACATATTTATATTTATTTATTTATTGAACAAATTCCCAGATACAGCATAATTGTGCCATTTTACACAGGGAAATGTTAACAAGCAGGGGGAAAAGAAAAAGGATTTAAAAAAAAAACCAGTAAAAATAAATAACAACAGTAATATCAATAATATTAACAAAGAGTGCACAAGTAATATTATTTGGCCAGCACGCGCTTTATTGCTCTTTCAAACACCGGGTAGTTCGAAAACATGTCCACCTCACTAATTAGATTATTGTAATAGCTCGGTACTCGGCGAAAAAGAGACCTCTGTATAATTATCAACCTAGGGCGTGCAGATGGAATAGGTGGGTATTCCGGGTTTTGTGGGAAGGAACACGTAAGGGTAATTGTTGAATTAGGGTTTCTGATCTTAGGTTCCCATTAACTATCTTATGAAGAAACTTCAAATCAGAGTTATTTCTGCGTACTTCCGGCGTCTGGATATTAAGATATCACAATATTTCCTCCTTAGGAAAAGTGCGGGAACACGAAAACGTACTATTGCAATAAAGAAACTGAGAACAGACTCAAGTCTAGAGAGATGTGTAAGTGCAGCCATGGCCTATATGGGAGAGCAGTATTCGATCCGCATGGAGAAAATCGAGCATCAAGCTGTCATTAAGTACCTGTATAAAAAGAGCTTAACACCACAGGAAATTCATATGGACACGGTAGAGACACTAGGAAAATCCGCGCCCTCGTCCATGGTGAAAAAGAGGATAGCTGAATTTAAGCGTGGCAGAAACAGCTTTGAAGATGACCACTGGAGTTGCAGACCTTCAAAGTCGATCACTACAGAAAATGTCAATAAAATTTGTGACCTGATTTTGAATGACAGCAGAATCAAAATCCGAGAGATAGCTGAGACTGTGAGTATTTCCTATGAGTGAGCACAAAACATCGTCAACGAATTAAAGTTTTGTAAAGTGTCCGCGAGATGGGTACCCAAGTTGCTTTCAGTTGAACACAAACGCAATCGACTCACCCTTTTCCGTGATTGTTTGGAAATGTTTGAAAGTGATCCGGAGGAGTTTATTGGCAGATTTGTGACTATGGTACACCATCATACACCGGAATCAAGACAACAATCGAAGCAACGGAAATGACCTAGATCTCCTATCCCACAGGAAGCCAAACAAGTTTTGTCGGCAAACAAGGTTATGTTATCACTTTTTTTGGAGTGATCTTTTGGAGAACGTAAAAGACTGTAAATTTTGAATACTAATGCACCCTTCTGCGACGTTTGCATGAGGAAATCAGAATTAAAAGACTAGGAATGCTCCAAAGAAAGGTGTTGTTTCACAAAGACAATGCGCGCGTTCACACGTCTCTTGAATCCATGGCAGAAATTCATTCCTGTGGGTTCGAACTGTTGCCGCACCCGATCTATTCCCCTGATCTGGCCGCCTCGGACTCTCACTTATTTAGAAACTTGATCTTTTTTCGGAGGGGGTCAGCTATTTTCTTCGGATGCAGAGGTGAAAAGTGTTGTACTGGGATATTTTACAGGGCTCGAGGAAACATTCTTCAAAAGTGGTATGGAAGCGTTACCGGAAAAGTAGTATCTCGGTCAAGGGGGACTACGTGGAAAAATAAAACAAACTTTTCCAAACATTTTGTAATTTTGTAAGTCAGGCTACTAACTTTCCAATCCACTCACGTATTAAAAAAATTTCTGAGGACATAAATTGGTGTTCTTTTTCTACATTACTGTCTGTCCTCTCACACCTTTTCAAAATCATTAAACAGAAACATTACCAGCTACAGCCTGTTGAATGTCCCAATGTACTTGTAGTTTCACAGGTTCCGGATTAACTAACGTAAAGAGTAGATCATAATCTTTGGAGGGAGGCATTCGACGTTGGCCTATTTTGTCCAATCCCACTTTTGTTGGCATCATCATTGAGTTTACCATTTGCTCTGCAGAATTTTGTTGAAGGAGCCACGACGACAGGACACCTGCCAACTTCAGGGCACCTGCAAAATCAATTAAAAATTAAGAAAATGAAATAGGAATTTTTTTTTTCTTGGTAAGACATAAAACTAAAACATTTTTTCTATGACAACAATAAAATAAAGAATATTGCAATGTTCTGTAGGTAGAGGCAAAATAATGTACTCGGGAATTTAACCTTTCACCTTTTTATTATAAAAAATGTCTTATACAGGGTGTTTGAAAACAACACCGACAATGTTTGGGAGGTGATTCCTGACACCAAGATAAAATGAAAAGTATAGACCAACCTAGGTGCACAAATGCCTCCTTTCGAGTTATAGGCTGCGAAAACATGAAAAAATAAACTTTTAAGGTCCATAGCTTAAATACTATGGGACCTACCGTAGTCGGGTCAAGACTTTATTTAGGAATTAGTATGTACCCTATCCAAATATACATGTTTCAGAATCCTGAGGTACTTCCGGAACAACTTTTATAGAAGTAGTTGGTGAGTACTTCAAGTGACATGCCCATAGCCAAACTACCTCTATAAAAATTGTTGCGTGAGTGCCGCAGGATTCTGAAACATGCATTTTTGGATTATTCACATATTAGTTCTTAAGTGAAGTATTGACCCGACTATGGTAGGTCCCATAGTTTTGGACTTATGACCTTTAAAGTTAATTTTTTCATGTTTTCGGCAGCCTATAACTCCAAAAAGAAGCATTTGTGCACCCAGGTTGGTCTATACTTTTCGTCTTATCTTCGTGTCAGGAATCACTTCCCAAACGTTGTCGGTGTTTCGAAACACCCTGTATAAACTATTATACGGAGTTTTTACAGGAATCCTCCCAAATGTTGTCGGTGTTGTTTTGAAACACCCTGTATAAACTATTATACGGAGTTTTTACGAGTTTTGTCTAAGTATTCGATCACTCTAAAAGGCTCTCAGTGCCAAACTAGGTGTAGGTATCTCCTCCGCCATACGATGTTGCCTTCGATAGAAAGGATGTTTGTCTTTGCCCACAATGGCCTCAGTCGGAATAGGTTATACTTCGTAGCTCGTAACAGGCCCGGGAATAGTTTTTAAAGGCTCTCTCCGTAGCCTATGGTGACCTTGGGAGAAGGGTTCGGTACGTGAATTCTCAGCACTGGTACTAATAACTTCTTGGTTCCGTCGCTGGCTTATATAGCCGTCTTTTTGGAGGGAGAGCCTCTGGAGGGATTGTCAGATTTCTTCGTGGCTTTCCGTATCTCTTCGTTTCGTCCTGTCGTCTCTTGGTCCCGTCGCTGGCATATGTAGCCGTCTTTTTGGAGGGAAAGCCTCTGGAGGGATTGTCGGATTTCCTTGTGCCTTTCCGTATCTCTTCGTTTCTTCCTGTCGTCTGTCACTGTTTATAATGTTAAAAAAAAAAAAAAAAAAAAAACGGTTTATAGTGAAAACATGCGGCTTATAGTATGTGAGGATGTATGGATCCTTGCAATATTTTCTACAAAACTGATTGGTTAGTTTGGAGTTTAGCATCCTTTTCAGCACCGAGGCAAACTACTGTGTTGGTTCTTGTTGCTTCACTGAGAATGGGAAAAGGAGTAGCAACGGCGTCGGCTTTAATTTTCGTGGAAGGTAGGGGCAAACGGAGTGGCAGAAAAATTTTGGGGGGGAAGTTTATTTTAATAGCGAAAAGGATAGTTTTATAATACTTGACCTACGTCTGATGAGATGTAGGGGGACAGATGTAGCTACCACGGGGTGGCCATTCCCTTTATACTTCTTCTGGCGACATCGCTGAAAAATATATTGTGGGGTAAGAGAAACCAGTTGGAAATAAATGTACCAAATGAACCAAAATCAACAGGAACTGTTAAACAGAAAAAAAATATAAAATTTCTTTATCTCTCAATTTAGAACTCATACAAATACGAGGGCAGTTCGGAAAGTAACCTCCGATTGGTTATAAAAGAAACACCAAAATCAATAACAAGAATTCATCTGAAAATTACTTCTTTTCTCTTTTTTTCAACATAGTTTCCATAAACATTCAAGCCCTTATCATATCCCTGCACTAGCTTAGAAATTCCATCAGCATAAAAATCTCCCGCCTGTGACTGCATCTTTCAGCTCAGCATCATCACCGAAGCGCTGAGATCCAAGCCACTTCATCATTTGCATGGAAATTTATGGAAATTCATCGGAAAGCTCCGAGATTGTGAAACGTCGATTTTCACGAACTTTTCTACCAATTTTCTGAACGAGTTCCTCAGTGACTACTGATGACCTGCCACTCCTCTCTTCGTCATGAATGTTTAGATTCACGAACAACTCCTTCACTCATCACACTTGGTCCATACACGGCACAAAGTTCCCGATCAATAGCTGCTGCCGAATAATGTTTTGCCGTAAGAAAACGTATAACAGCTCGCACCTCGCACTTGGTGGAGTTTTCTATTGCAGCACACACTTTGAGACACTACAAAAGTGGAAATAGTTATCAGATATAATCACCGGCACGTAGCATGCCAGCTCAACGTTAGAATGTGCTGGCCGAGGCGAGTTTCCACATTATTCTGTTGCAGGGTTGGCAGGGGTAGTTAGCTACTTTGCACTGCAGAGTGTACGTTAGAGTGTCTCAGAGTTATGAGGTATGCGTATGCTATAAAACACAACCACAATATTCTAGTAAATACGCGAAAATATTGTCGCTCACATACTGGAATTATGTTTGTTACACAGTATTGAATAATGTAGGGACGTGAAATTTTCGTTATTTTCTGCCCAAAGGAGGTGTTTTTTTTTTTTTACGACAATCAAATTAAAGATATACAGTGTTATTTATTTTAAATCGTGTTATTTTTCCGGATAGTTGTAATAAAATTTTAACATATTACGCATTTTCCCGGATTAAAATATAAATGCCATCATTTTGAATGAAATGATGCACTTCGATCTCAAAATAAATTTTAAGACAGAAATACACACACACACATGTCAATATTAATTCATTTTTATTATTTCTACTATAAAGATTTTTATTTATCTGGTATTAATCCCTCCGTGATTGACTGTACTTGCTGTTATTGGATGCTAGAATAATTGCCTAAGGCTGGCAGCACTGCCGGTTACTGGAAAGATGACTGAAGATAGGATCGCTGTTCGGAATTTGTCTGCTTTTGCAGTTATCTTAAGCTGCCATGCTACGTGCCGGTCACTACAACCTTCACTCTAACACGGTTTGATGCAGACTGATCTACCGCCCACGTCTGTGCAAAGATGAGTAGCACTGGCCCCACTACTTCACGCACAGCGACCAATCAAAGGTTGCTTCCCGAAGGTGCCTCGTATAAACTAAAAATACACTGAAAAGGCAACATGACTCGTAACAACCACAGTTACTTGCGTCTTTCATCAGACACAAAACGCTCTCGTCTGTTCTGTATGATAAACATATTGATTACTATACAAGCTGCCACATAACAGAAATATTTACATGACTTATATGTTATCCTGTAGGATATTTTTCATTAATAGTTGTATAAAATTATAAACACATGGTCACAACTTATTCCAATTAAGCTTAGAATTCAGATGCAAATGCTTACCTGCTTCACTTGAAAAATACACAGTCCGTCTTAATCCAACGACAACTTCACTGGACGTGAAGCGACTGAAACCAGGGACTTCCAGCAACAGAATACTCCCGTGGGTTGTCGGGTGAAACGGAATGCTCTCCAAATCTTGGAGGCTTTGGCAGCTGCCTACAGCTTGTCTTTCTTCTAGAGTTGCAAGATGCGGCTCGAAATTCACCTTAAACAGTTCTGCAGAGACCAAATAATACATAACAAATATTTGAAAGGCAATTTTAAGGGTAATTTCTATAAAATTGTTCAATTGTGGTGTTCTTCAGAAATGGTTATTTTAAAACTAGCCGTTTAAAAATAGCTGAGTTCTCAATGTAACAAAGTTCCATAATAATCAAGGCCAGCTCTACCATATGTGTAACACGTGCATTTGTACTGAGCGGCAAAATCTGTCATAACTATAGTATTTAAAATAAATATTTCTTGTTGAAAACAGACTTCAAGATGATGGTAGTTAAATTTACTAAGCTGACCTTCTATTTGAATACCACATTCATAGATCATGCTTAGGTCGCATTAGTTAAGGTCACATGGACTGTGCTAAAGCAAATGGTCAAACAAATTCCAGCATGTTGTCAAATACAAAAACTAAATTCTCAAACAGTAGCGAACACCTGTTCTATTTAGAGTAGTTATGACAGTTCTGATATGAAAACTAGGTTGTCTTTGTCACAAATAAGTTCCTTATCATTGAAGGTGAAAACAAGTTTTTATATATATATATACACAGATGCAGAAGGAAAATCAAGAAATAAAGATAAAAGAGCTAGTTGCACTTGAATTCCAAACTGCTATATTTTGGTTAAAGCAAGATACTGAATTTCATAAAAAGGATTACCATCTTTTTTCTGAAGGTGTGTTTGCTTCATCTCTCATTAGCATAACAGATTATTTATTTAAAGAAAAAAAAAAACAGACAGAACGAAATAGTATTTGTAGTGTTTAGGCCTTTCTGAATGCTTGTCTCTTTCCTTATATTTCGTTGTTTATGATAGGTAGCATACTTAAAATCGTGGCTTTTAAGATTTGTTCTTCCTGGAGAGAGGGGGGGGGGAGAGGCCAATGATGTCATTGCTTAGGGTCGACCCTGACAACAATCATGTTTATTACACATAATTTGTCCACAAAATGAAATTTGAAAATATCTGATATTATTTGCTTACTATTATTATCACATTATTACTGTTTGAGAACGACTTATATTTTGTTCCTAAATAATCTGAAGTTTGAACAATGGAAATAATGGAATAACAACAACAAAAAAGTAACTTACTTGAAGTTTTGAAGATATTCTCCAAATCAGATTTCAACTTTTCCACTCGAACATCAGCATATCCCATTATAGTGACATTTAATGTCAATTTGATCTTAATATTTTCCAAGTTGGATATTCTGTTATATGGCAGTGGAACTCGGTATACTTCTGTAGTTTTCCACCATAACGGAACGCCAATCACAATTAAAATGAATGCAAAGCCAATGGCTGCGTAAATACGGGAGTCTTCTGAAATGAGAACACGTTTTATTAGTACAGAACTATGGTATACAGTAGTTTGTATGTTTTAAGCATAAATCCCTACGTAACATGATTAAGCATGAACCTATAATATTAGACGTAAACTGATAACAATCCCATTCGGTGGTAAGACATATACAAATGTCAGAGAAGAGCTACGTGAGCAAAAAAAATAGTAAGTGCATGCTACGTTGCGAAAATTTTAAACTGGCGTATGTATAAATGAAATTGAAATAATTATATGTACGAGGGCTGTCGTGAAAGTAACATATTTTAAAATGAAAAAAAAAAGTAACAGAATGAACAAACCCAATTGTATTATATACATTTGAAAGGTAAACTCTTAAGCAATTTTTCCACATAATCGCCATGCAAATTAAGGCATATATCATACCGTAGCACAAGTTTTTCAATACCACAGCGGTATATGCAGTTCGGCGTCAATATCAAAGCATTGTGTAGCGAGCCATGTGTTCATCGTTGGCAAGAGGTAGTAGTCGCTCGGCGCTAAATCCGGGTGTATACGGTGGGTGATCGAACACCTCCCATCCAAAACCATCCAAGAGCTCTTGGGTACGTTTGCCCGTGTGTAGACGTGCCTTGTCGTGGAGAAAAAAAAAATCGTAGACAGCCTTCGTATATAAACAAGGAGATTTTTGTCTATCTGTATAAGCACTGTGACTGTAAAATGGACTTGCTAGTAGATTCTTTGGCTGGCGAGTACTTGCAAACAAGATTTTTCAAACCCTGTATCCTATATATATATATATATATATATATATATATATATATAAAATACACTTCCTTTCACTTACTGTCACTGTCCTGGTAACAGTGGGCAAAATGGGCTAGCAAGTGAAAAGCAGTGTTTTTATAGTTATTTTGAAGCTATGCAACTAAATTAAATACTTATTAGCCTAAAAAAGAAAGAAGATGAACTACGAAAACCTGAAGGATTCGCTCTCCCTTGCAGGCCCGTATCCAGAGGGGGTCTACGGGGGGCCAGGGGCCCCCTAAAATTTTTACGGTAGGCTTGAAAATGAACTATAATATAGTTAGATTGGCACCCCTACATTTTTGGGCTGGCTACCGGCCTGCTCCCTTGATAGAAGTCTACACCCTGACGAAAACCACAGGAAAAGTATAGTGGTCGAAAAGTCGATAAAAATATAAATAAGTACATAAACTTCACGCAAATCTAAGGTAACAAGTTTAATTTCATTCTGCTACACCTGATGTATAGTTTGAAGTCAAAGCTCCACCAATCACATGCGTTTTGTATTTGACGGCAAGGCTAGCGATAAAATTATCACGGTAAACCCATGGTTAATGCTTAAATATATATATATTTCCAGTGGAGTCTCTTGAAGAAAGTCATACATATCGTTAAAAATTGGAACTCTATCGCTGCGGGCTGGGAAAGAATAACTCGTCTTCACTTCAGAATGTCTTACAAAAGCTGAATATTGCAGTTATCTAAACATAAATACAAGTCACACTGCAATATTATATATGATAAATGGGCGTGCGATATACAAGGTTCAATGATATACACGGTGAAAAAAGTGCACGGCTGGACTGATAGTTGAACCCGGGTCTCGGGCTTCTCGTGCCGATATGTTAATCTCTAAGCTTCCTTGTCCAGTACCTGAACAGCCACACGTTTGTGCCCAGACACTCAGACAACAGGAACTGTGCACAACTTCTGTTGTGCTTGAACAACTGAGTGTTTAAAATTGAAATCTCACTTTGTGCCCGAACCGATACTCCCACTTAGGATTTCAAAATGTAGAATTAATATAGTACGTGTTTTCGGAATACTTGGGACTATTTCTCTTTCACAGGACTAAAAACTTTTTTTTTTTTTTTTTTTAAGTTATATTCCTGTTTACATTTTATAGAAACGTTACATGGCCACAGAACGAACCGAAATAGAGCGAAAAGTGAAATCATAAATGGGAGCACCGATTGGGATACAAGGTAAAATTTTAATAATATGTAATCCATAGCGTCTATTGTAACCCAGTTTCTATATTACAGAACGCCTATGATATTGAATTAAAACTCCTATTATCTGAAAAATACGAGGAAATAGTAGACCAAATCCTCTATACGTCCGAATTCAAGAGATACAATATATAATAGTGTAAAAATAATAATGATAAAAGATTATGTACTATTTCAAGCGATGTATAACGCAATGTATATGAAAGCTTCTATCATAATGTAATGAAATCTTTTCAAGGCATTAGCTGTCAAATGAAAAACAAAACTGTATTTCTAGCCTCAACTTGACTTCTACCAAATATAGGCCTATGTACAATATTTTAGCGGCCAGTGCTAAGCTTTGGCAAAACGGTAGAGAGAGTTTTTTTTTTCTGGAGGGGGGGGGGGCGCATGGAAACATAACGGTGACACTAAAACTAATTTTTGAATAATTAAGTTTCTTTCACTAATTATCTTTTAATGCCTCGAGACTTTTATTTTTTTGGCACTTGCCCACCAACTGTGTATAGATTTATAATATACCATAAATATAGGCCCTACTTTCAAACTCACACGTTAGAAAAACAAGTGTGAAAAACCACCAGTGATCTGTACTATGTTGTAAGTACAAGCTGCTTTATATCTATCCGGTACAAGGCAAGACGAAGCTGAGTAATTTTACGGTTAAAATGAATGATTACACATGAAGAAGGGTTGTCTAGGATATTTATTTCCTCTGGCGGAGTATTTCTGCATGGTGGATGTAACAAATCTGCATTTTATGTTTACAAGTATTGAATTACTAGTGTAAACCATTACAAATGCACTAGTAAACCATTACAAATGTACTAGTAAACCATTACAAGTACTCTAAAATACGTAATTTTATGCAATATTATTTTATTATTATTGTTTTTGTTTATGCGCATACTCTCCGACCCTGAAGCACCTGCTCTTTACGGACACCCCCTACTCGGGCTTCCCTGTTGCGCGCCTACCTTGATTCGGTTAGATAGTATTCTCATTTTAGTGGTCAAGTAACACAAGCTGGTATGTGTTTCTTGCACAGTAGTTTAGATGGCGTACGTTGGACGCGTATTAATACCTTGGGCTGATATTTACAATCTTGCACATATAATATTTACAGTGTGTTACTTACTTTACAAAATACAGCTGAGCTAGGGACAGCTAGCGAAGGAAGTTAGAAGCCTCCAGGGCCCTTGTGTGTATACTTATCACAATTTAAACAAAAACAAGGTACTCGGTTCTGGAACCATGATACGAAAAAAAATGAAATGAAATCTTTGAGTTTTACGTCCCACGTTATGCCGGTTAGGCTAAAGGAGACGGTGATGATGAGTGATGAATGAAATGGTGGAATGAAGAAAGTGGGAGGAAACGGGAGAACCCTGAGAAAACCCATGTACACGGTGTTTGTCCACCACAAAGTTCACTTGGCGGGGACTGGGATCGAACCCGGGACCCCAAGCACCAGAGGTGAACGCTCTAACACTGAGCCACCGCGCCCCCAACCATGATACAAGTTGGGTAGATACTAAATGCCATCCATACCTACAAAGGGAAGTTTAACAGTTTGCACGTATACTTCCAGTTTGTATACTTGGGAATGCGCTAGGGTAACACCAGTCCAGAACATCTTAGAGAATTATTTGAAGCAAGGAAAGGGATTACCGGTATTTTGACCAGGGTGGATTGATTTAAATCAGTCTGATTTAAATCACGATTTTAATCAATCTGACTTAAATCACGATTTTAATCAAGATTTAAATCACTTGATTTTTTAAATAAAAATCGTTGATTTCAATCAAATTCCGAATTAAATTAATTTAAAGTGAAGATAAGTAAAATCCCGTTTCTGTTCTATTATTTCGATTATGGAAGATGATAATCATAATACAATGAGACTCAAATGTGTGTAAGCGCAATATGAAAACGAGTATCATGCAGAGGATGATTAGGAAAAATCCCGTTTTGAACCTACTTCCTTCTCTTCGTAACATACGGTTTTTAAATCGTTAACTATTCCAACGGGGAAACCACCATGGGCATTTAAGACGAAAATTATTTTGTGTTCACGTCTATTTCTTTGTTTCCAGGTAATAGGGGCGTATTTAGAGGGGTCCGATCCCCCCTCCAAAACAAAATAAAAATAAAATAAAAGACAATTAAAATTTTCGTCGAAATTTATGTACTAAATACATAGAAGTTCCTCGGAATCGTAGTGCGGCAAATTTTGGATGCGTTAAAATATCAAATAATACTTTTGATAAAGTGAATACTTTCAAATATCTAGGATAAATATTAACAGACGAAAACGATATTTACGAAGGAAATAAATGTCAACTGAAAGCAGGGAATTCGTGTTATTATTCAGTTCAAAATCTCTTGTCGTCGCGAATTCTGTACAGGAATTTGAAGCTTAAAATACATAAAACGGTAATCATGCCTGTTGTTCTGTATGGTTGCGAAGTATGGTCGCTTACAATGAGGGAAGAGCATAGACTGAAAGTATTTGAGAATAAGATCCTGAGATGAATATTCGGACCCAAGAGGAACGAGAATGGCGGAAACTTCATAACGAGAAATTACATAATTCATACGGTTTACCAAACATTGTTGGGGTCATCTAGTCTAGGAGACTCAGGTGGGCAGGTCATGTAGCCAGGATGGAAGAAAGTAGGAACACTTCCAAAGTCTTAAGTAGAAAACCAATGGAAAAAGACCATTAGGAAGATCTAGACACAGATGAGAGGACAATATTAAGATTGATTTAGCAGAAATAGGAATACAAAGTAGAAACTGGATTCAGTTGACTAAGGATAGAAGTCAGAGCTTTTGTGAATGTGGCATTGGACCTCCGGGTTCCATAGAGCATAGAGTTAGTTACTTAATTTTAGGCGAAGTTTATGTACTTTATATGTATTTCGTGCCACTAGCTAGTTCCGAGTTTTTAAAAATATGTCCCTGCCAAATATCAGTAACTTTAGTGAAAAGAAAAGTGTCATGTTGATAAATATTGCTGTACTTTTTCTTTAATGCTTAAGAAACATTGTTTGGGATTGAAATAGGTTAGCGATTAGGAATTAATTCAAAATTCAACCCCAATACTTTTACTTCAATGGCATAATTGACATTTAATAATAATTCCTAATGTTTCTTCTTCAGTTTGCGACTTGTATTATACGAGGAGAAGGATTTGATTTAAATAAAAATCATGATTTTTTTTCCACCCTGATTTTGACTCATTATTCTGCACCTGCACCGAGACAGGCGCATTAGCGATGTTGGTAAACTCGTACAAGAAGAGAATTGCAAAACACACTCACCAATTTGTGCTAGGCGGTCACTACAAGCTAGCTTTGCATTACAATTGCATAGTACGGAACAGGGGCGGATCCAGGAAAGCGATCAGCCCCCTCCAGAAGAGGTAACTTTATTTTATATACAAATAAAACCCATCCCAGAGTTTGGAGCTCTTAAAAGTAGCTCTAAGTAGCAGTATTACAACCCCCTCCCCCTTCAGAAGTCCGTCATGGATAAGCCCCTGGTATGGAACCACAATTTTCAACGCTATTCTATATTTAAGATTGATCTACATGTTTGTCACATACATAAACAAATCCTTAAACATTACTCTTCCTCTAAGAATTAACACATTTTAAATAATAATAATAATAATAATAATAATAATAATAATAATAATAATAATAATAATAATAATAATAATAGTAGTAGTATCCAATATTTTTAATCAGCAACAATATAAATTGTGAACTATTATTTCTAGTGTTGCCTTTAAGTTTAACCTGAACGGTCCTGTGTATTTGGCCGAAGTACAAGTGTATTACTTTCGTTGAATTGAATGCGATACGGATACGGTAAAAATAGCAAGATAGTAAAAACATAGGGATTATTGAACTCACCCTCTTCTGAATTATCATTCTCTGTGCCTTTGTTTTGTTCTTGTTTACCACCCATACTGAGCAAGTTTTAAGTATATACTTATTATCAACTTGCTATTTTCCTTTTACTCATTGCTCGTTAACTGCTAGTGCAAAGGAAAATTCACATACAGGAAAACAAAAGAGAAACGATTTGTCTTCTTCTTCTTCAAAGATGAAACATTGGCCCTCTGATATATCTCCTCTGAGCGGTATTGTAGGTTACTCTAAAAAGAAGCATAGCAATACTTAAACTTCACATGATTTCGAGAATCCTTTGATTAAATATAGATTGTCGTGCTAGCTGAAAATTCCAAACGAAAACAATGAACTTCTTGTTTGATTTACTCGTTAATTTGCCTAACAGTTTACCAGTCGTCATTCACAGGTAAAAATCGCATCCCTCATTTTAGATAACATGGGAATTCGCATTTGGTTAAATTCTCTTTTTGCTCAACGATCTTATAAATTAGGATATATCCCTATCAGCAGATCTGACACGGATAAAAATGCATAGGAGATCACACACATAAAAGATATCACTAAATATAATAATTACTTGTTAGGATAAACAACTAAGATGTGCTTCAATACAGAAGCAGCTCCAGAACCTTCTTGAGTGGAAGGCCCTAATGTGGAAATAAATTAGATATTTTTCCCTTTTCTTTATGTTGCTAAGTTCAGGTTGGTATATTTACTTTTCAAGTTCGGTAGATCTACTTCGAAACTTTGATGTTTCTACATAATTATAATATATTTGTTTGGTCTTTTTTTAATTGTATCGCTTATTAACAGGCCTTTCTACTTTCGTTTTACTCTGAAAGGAATAATATTTTGAGCATAAAACTTAATGGATGGGTTGTAGCTTTCAACATTTCAAATTATTAAAGTAAGAAACGGAAAGAAAATAATTCGTATTTTTATACAACTTCTTAAAAAAAAAGAAGAAGAAAAAGTATGATCATTTCAGACAAATTTGTTTCTTATTCCTTCATAATTTCTGTTCTATACATTACAAAAATATACAACTGTATACACCTAGTTTTTAACTAGGCTACATGATCCTGCTGTAACAGGATCGAAACCAGAAGTTTTGAAAGGGAGTAACTACAGAAAATTTCAAGACCTACTCCATTATAAATTCCATTCTAAAACTTGTATAAAAATATTATTTTCACCTAAAAATGTCATGATTAGGGCTCTCAGATCTTCAGACTAAGAAGTCGGACATCCCATGAAAATTTACAGTAAAAACCTGAACATTATGCGGTGGCGGCGATTGGACGTTAAAAGTGGGGGGAGTGGTAAGACATGATCTGAATATTTGTATATCAATGTTAGTTTTCCTTGTTTCTAACACTTTGTTTGATAAAAGGTTGTATAACTAATAGGATATTATCTTTTTCAGTTAAAATACCATATATAGTATTTCATGTTTTATTAAGTAAATTGACAAGAGCAACGCAAATAGGTGCTAGCACTTTGTGCTCTTAAACAACGAAGGGGTAAAGAGAGATTTGATTCCTTGCTCATGAACATCTTAAACTTTTGTCTGGAAAATTGTATGATCAGATTATTTAATAACAAATTTGCAAAACAAATAAATACAAAAGATAATATTAATCATAGTAATGAACAATGAGGCTTGTTTTGTAGAAGTTCTATTGAACCTAGGGATTAATGAACAATTTATATTTCTAATTTCACACATGCCATTAAATGTATGATATTACTCTTAGAAAATGAAAGACAGTAAATATTACAAGCATATGCTACGACATTTAAATAAATACGTAATTGCAATGTTAATTGCTTTGAATTGCAATTAAAATGCAATTCCTGTAGCTTTCTTAACTCCACAGAAAACAAATAAACAATAGGTACTCACGCAACGGCAAATATTATATGGCATCATTTTTTCTATAAACCAGTAATACATACAAAAACTTTACATTTCCAAATGAATCTATATACATTAAGGGATCACTTCAAAAAAAGTAGAGGGCACTGCTCCCTCTTGCCCCCCCCCCTAATCGCCCCCACTGACTCTATGAAAAGTAACAAGATTGTTGTAGTTACGCGCTTGCTTTCTGCTGAAAGAGCAGAATTAAATTAATAGGTCAACCAGCGCTGCCACAGTCCTATCTCTGGAGTGGGCTGAAAAATAGTACCAAATTGAAACAAAAAGGGCTGAATTCATTATTTTATACCAGTGTAATACATGGCTCTATATTAACAAGAAACTAAAAGAGGTGAAGTTCTAAAACACTCCCACCCCTTTCTTCCAAGACTGCAAATCAAGAAAGTACTCTTTTTAAAAATACTTTTTTAAAAACATCCAAATAGAAAGAACCCGAACAACCTTGGAAGTAGATGAAACTTTTGTTGCGCATAGGAAGTATAACAGAGGCCGCAAATTAAAAGGGAAAACAGTTATCATCTTCGGTATGTATTGTAACGAAACCAAACGCGTCTCTATTTCAATGTAACCAATAAACCAAAACGGTATTACGGCCATATATATATATATATATATATATATATATATATATATATATATATATATATATATATATATATATATATATATATATATATATATATATATATATATATAATATAAAACTAGGAACAAATTAATCATCTCCGAGTTCGAGTGTAAACAGTAGCCTACGTTATAATAAAATATTAAATATAAATCATTGCTCCTTATTCTCGCTCATTTCACGACCGAAGAAGGATATAAGGTAAGTAACAGGCTGGTAGCCAGCCCAAAAATGTAGGGGGGCCCGGCTGAAGTTAGGGGGGGCCCGATCCAACCATTTATAGTTTATCACCATATTATAGTGCATTTACAAGCCTACCGTGAAAATTTTAGGGGGGCCAGCGAAAATTTAGGGGGGGCGGTTCCCCTAGACCTCCCCTGGATACGGGCCTGGTAAGTAAACTGACATTTTGTAAAACCGGTCCAGGGACCTAGAAGCTTCCCTGAAAGACATCAAAAGAAAGATGTAGAGAAAGTCTTACTGACACTTTTGAACATGTGACAAGTATTTGTTAAATGGTGCTGAATTGGGTAGAATTGTACCAAATTTTTCACAAAAGGGGCTGAAAATGCCAGCGTGGTACCAACGGGCCGACGAATGACAAAAAGGGCTGAATTTGGTACAATTGTACCAAGTGTGGCAACAGTGAGGTCAACACTAACCAGGAGTGAGTCAGTGGGGAAATTTGGCGGAAAAGTTACTAAATAAAAGAGATTCGACTTCCAGGATAGCAACAAAAAAATTCCGATTGGCAACTTACTTTTTGGTAATTTTTAAATGGCGATTTGACGAATTATACAGCAAATTGTAAAGCAGGCTAACAATACAACACTGGGGAGGAGGGGATCGATTGGATAATGGTTAGATTGGAAAACTTGTTACTTAATTCATTGAATGTACTCCCTGATTTCACAACAATTGCATGGAGTTTTCTTGTAAGGATTTTTGTAATGCTCCTTCGTTGGAGAAACAGATCCATTTGTCGTAAGGTGTTGTATGGACTTTTATTGTTGCTATTCATTCAAATAAAGTCACTCTCACAGTCACATTATATCTGAACATTACAAGGATAATTTTTTGTTCCTCTGCTGGTCGTTTTTTAGAAGCGAATAAAAACTTACTCACCTTGTCACATATATATAGGGAGTTCATTTATTATGTAGCCAACATCCACTGGTGAAATCTTCACACCTAAACAATAAAAAAAAAGTCCATATGAACATAGGGCGGAAAACGCTTTTTTTTTTCAAAGTTACGAGATGCCGAAATTGAGAAAATTGTAACTTCGAGACTGCCTAGCTCGAAAACTATGAGAGATATCAAATGCGGTTAAAGAAATATTAGAGGAACTAGTACACTGTCTATCTAAATAACTATGTTTTGGAGTTGGGACGTATCGGCGCAACGGATTTTATAGAGGGAGCTGCGGTATAGATTGTGCTCTTCCACTTCTCTCTATAAAATCATGTGGGCCGGTACAACCCAGCTCCAAAACATAGGTATTTAGATAAAAGAGTGTATTATAGGTATCAGAGCGAAAACGGTAAAAGATATCGAGAAGCTTTTTTTTTTTTTTTTCAGTCGATTTAGCGTCCCAAGAATAGGTTTCATCTCCTCCGCTGGCCCTTTATTCAGTTTATAAGTGGTACAAATTAGCCATTTCCAGTTTCAACTTTTACCACAGAATGAAAACGGTAATAAATAGCGAAACGTGATTTTTTATGCACACGATTCAGCGTTTCAAGACAAAATATCACGACTATCTATAACATTCTACCCAAGGGCGCCCATGTTGTGGTTTCCAAGGGGGGGGGGCAAATATAAGCAACGTTTTAAATATAGTTTCAAATTTTGCTGTAACTAATGTAAAAATTCTATTGGGTTTTCGATATTCCCAAGTACAATTTCCTCTTAGGGGGGCGAACACCCCACCTTGCCCCCCTGATGGGCGCCCTTGATTCTACTATAACCGGAAGTGGTTTATATTTAGTACTATCTCCAGTTTCAATACTGATTTACATAGAGCTAAAACGGTAAGAGATATAGTAGTAGTGGTCGACGTACATCTCGCCGAGTCAGCAAAAATTTTAGTGACGTCATAGGTCAAAGGTCAATGACCTTGGCCCGGGGTCAATGACCTAGGGGTACCTAGGACCACCCCCTCTAAATTTTGGCAGGGGTACCTTGGCCCACCCCCTAAATTTTGGCAGGGGTACATAGGACCACCCCCCTTAAATTTTGGAAATTGCCAAATCTAAAAATTTGGTATGGTAGCCTAGGACCATAGTATGTACCTCTATCAGTATTGGGTGTCTATGTCGTTCCCTTTCATGGGTAAAAAATTGCCAAAAATTCAAATTTCGGGGGTTTTTGACCTAATTTATCCCCTTTGATGAGGTGCTATTACCCTATATAGTTATATGGGCGTATACAGGGGTCCATTACCTTTCATAACATATGGGTATATTAATGCACCCGTTGAAAAATTTGGGAGGGGTACCTTGGCCCACCCCTTAAATTTTGGAAATTGCCCAATTTCAACATGCGGTATCATAGTACAGGACCCTAATATGTATCATGATAAATTTGGGTGGTCTACCTCGTTTCCTTCTAGGGGTACAAAATTGCCAAAAATATAAACGTAAGCAATACGTTGTACCACGTGTTTGGTTTTTCGACCTAATTTATCTCCTTGGATGAGGTCCTATTACCTTATATGATTATATGGTCATGTATAGGGGTCCATTACCTATCATAAGACATGGGTATATTAATGCACCCCTTGAAAAATTTGGGAGGGGTACCTTGGCCCACCCCTTAAATTTTGGAAATTGACCAATTTCAACATTGGGTATTATAGTATAGGACCCTAATATGCATTATGATAAATTTGGGTGGTCCACCTCATTCCCTTCTAGGGGTACAAAATTGCCAAAATATAAACGTAAGCAATACGTTATACCACGTGTTTGGTTTTCGGCCTAATTTATGTGCTTGGATGAGGTCCTATTACCTTATATAGTTATATGATCATGTATAGGGGTTTATTACCTATCATAAGACATAGGTACATTTGTGCACCCCCGGGAGGGGTACAATGGTCCACCCCTTAAATTTTGGAAATTGACCAATTTAAACATTTGGTATTATAGTACAAGACCCTAATATGTATTATGATAAATTTGGGTGGTCCACCTCGTTCCCTTCTAGGGGTACAAAATTGCCAAAAATATAAACGTAAGCAATACGTTATACCACGTGTTTGGTTTTTGGTCGATTTTATTCCCTTTGATGAGGTGTTATTACCTTATATGTTTACATGAGCGTATACAGGAGTCTATTACCTTTCATAAGACATGGGTATATTGATGCACCCCTTTAAATTTTTGGGAGGGGTACCTTGGCCCAACCCTTTAATTTTGGAAATTGCTTAATTTCAACATGTGGTGTCATAGTACTGGATACTAATATGTATCATGATAAATTTGGGTGGTCCACCTCGTTCCCTTTTAGGGGTACCAAATTGCCAAAATATAAACGTAAGCAATACGTTATACCACGTGTTTGATTTTTGTCCTAATTTATCTCCTTGATGAGGTCCTATTACATCATATAGTTATATGGTCATGTATAGGGGTCCATTCCCTATCATAAGACATAGGTACATTGATGCACCCCGGGAGGGGTACAATGGCCCACCCCTTTAATTTGGAAATTGCTCAATTAAACATTTGGTATTACAGTATAAGACCCTAATATGGATCACTATAAATTTGGGTGGTCCACCTCGTTCCCTTTTAGGGGTACAAAATTGACAAAATATAAACGTAAGCATTACGTTGTACCACGTGTTTGGTTTTTGACCTAATTTATTCCTTTGGATGAGGTCCTATTACCTTATATGGTTATATGGTCATGTATATGGGTCCTCGCTATCATAGTACATGACCTCAATATGTATCATGATAAATTTGGGTGGTCCATCTTGTTCCCTTTCATGGGTAAAAATTGCTAAAATATAAACATAAGCAATATGTTGTACCATGTGTTTGGTTTTTGGCCCAATTTCTTCCCTTTGATGAGGTTTTATTACCTTATATGGTTATATGGTCATGTATATAGGTTCATTTCCTATCATAAGATATGGGTACATTGATGCATCCTTTAAAAATTTGGGAGGGGTATCTTGGCTCATCCACTCGGTTTTAGAAATTGTTTAATATAAGCATTTGGTATCTTAGTACAGGTCTCCAATATGTACCACTATAAATTTGGATGGTCCACATCGTTCCCTTTTCATAGGTAAAGAACTACCAAAAATCAAATTTCGGAGGTTATTGACCCTATTTAGCACATTATATGGGTATGTACAGAGGTTTATTACCTTTATATGTTTATGTTCCCTTTTAAATTTGGGAATTATCAAATAACAAAATTCGGTAAACGTTTTCTAGGACCCGTTGGTATTCCTCTTATGGCCAAATATTCAAAATTTAAAGGTTATTGACCGGCTTTATTATTGAATAAGTACAGGATTTATTACTTTTTTCATAAGACACAGGTGTATTTGTGTACCAATCTTAAATTTTGGAAGGGGTACATTTCTTATTGTCGTATCAATAATTGGTAATTGTTCATTGGGTAAATCATTACGATCACGTGATCGGTTATTGACCTATGATGGGATTAGGAGTCCAGGACATTGGTACATTGAAACTTTGTAGGATAATTTGAGAATGCGTCATTGGTTTTGATTATTCCCGCCAAATATAAACGTAAGCAAGACGTTGTACCACGTGATTGTCCTTGATGAGGTAGTGTACAGGGATTCATTTCCTTTGTTGTGGTACTTCTTAAGTTTGAGTACACACACACTTCTAGAAAACAGTTGGTTCTACTCAGGTAAACAATTGACGGACATTATTGACCTTATTGAACATATAATGATATGATTAACTCTAAGACTTAGGTATATCAAGAGAAGTATTCTTTAAATTTGGGAATGGTGATAAACAGAATTTTAACATAAGGTGCGAAATTTGAAACAATACATTGAACTTTAGTCACAGCTCATAGTCTAAGATCATTGGTGGTGATTGATTTGAAATCTGATAGCTAACCTTATTGAATCTTATGACTCATAGACGAAAGGCAATACATGCTACAACAGTTTAAAATTTAATCATAAGGTGATGTAATCTGACACTAGCAAAGTTATTGTGTATGCAATTTGATTGGATGATCACTATCTTTCCTGCAATCTGATTGGTTGATCACTATCTTTCGTGCAATCTGATTGGTTGATGATTTTCAAATCTTTGCTGTATTCAGTTTTAAGTTTTGTTTTAACATTTAAAAAGTTTTTAAATTTTTTTGTTTGAAACTTTGGATTGACATTTTTCGTTTCCAAATTTTTTGTTTCAAAATTTTTTGTTTAAAAATTTTTCGTTTGAAATTTTTTGTTTGAAAATTTTTGTTCGAAAATTTTGTTTAAAATTTTTTGTTTGAAATTTTTCGTTTCCAAATTTTTTGTTTGAAATTTTTTGTTTCAAAATTTTGTTTGAAATTTTTTTTCGCTTTAAAATTTTGTTTGAATTTTTTTTCGTTTGAAATTTTTTGTTTGAATTTTTTTCGTTTCAAAATTTTGTTTCAAAGATTTTTTGTTCTAAATTTTTGTTTCAAAGTTTGGTTTGACATTTTTAAAAGTTTGTGCACTCATTAGTAAAGAACTGGAACTGTTTAGAACAAAAACCTTTGACAACATTGTGGTGCAATAGTACACGTCAGAACCTGGGGTTGTACTTGAAATGAAAAAACACAATTCATTCAAATGGATCATTTTATTACACTCCACATACATCCATACCAGATAGTGGTTCTGGATATTGTCGATACAATGTATTTAGAACTTCTTGCACTAGTTTGTCTTTAGCATATAATTTTAATTCCAATTGAAGTCTTTTAAGGTCTAATGCAATATCAATTGGTGGAAACTCAATGTCCATTTGATCACAAATAAACTGTTTATCAATACAGGTATGCACCCACGAACGATGTTGACAACCATCACAATATCTATAGGCCGCATCTCAGGAGGTTGCAAGTCTACGGAATTCGATCTTCGCGACCCTTCCAGCTGAGTTTCTCCACCCACTCCCGGCTGTGAAGATTTTTTTCAGGGTGGCCAGTCTTATATATACAAACACACGACTAACTCTATTTCTTGAAATGGAAGGGTCTTGGAGAAAACGAAGCAAAGGAAGGGCAGATAGTGTTAGGTGTGTGCATTGTCCATTCTCAACATGGCACTTGACACAATCTGTTTAACATTTATCACATGGCTACTGGTTCACATTTGTAAAGAATACTCTCATTTCACGATAATTTAGAACTCGTTTTAAGTCCTCCCAGTGAACTTTTTTAAGTGTGTATCCATTCGTGCTTCAAGATAAAGGATTATCTTCTCACTTATTGACAATTCATCCATAGAAAGTATCCTACAATATAGAAAAAACTAAAAATACTAACTGCAACTTTTTCGTTTCATTTGACCGAGATCCCGCCTCTATGTTGGATACCAAATGCCCAAACTCTTCCTGTTTTCCTTTTTCATATCAGACAAATACTGGAACCGACACTTAGAAAAGCTTGAACCACTTTCTTCCTCATTTTATGTCATAAAATGTAAGCAGGTATTTAGACTTGAGATAAAAGTATACGTGCAAGATGCCAACAAAGGAAACAATGTGAAGTTTAGTCTAGTGGCATTTTGATGTCCAACAATCGCAAGTTTTCTCACCTTTCTACACATGAACTTATACATAAGAATATTAATTAATAATAATGTCTCAGCTAAATCTATTATCCATAAAAGCATTATGACGCGATTGAAATAGATAAATGCAAAACATTTTCTAAGACACCCCCCTTCAAAGAAAGTTCTTTAGAGAACTCTTTTTATTGCACTTATTAGACATAGCTGTCCGTCAGATCGTTGCACGGGTTTTGCTCTATCGTAAGTTCCTCTTATTTATTTTATACTTATCCAAGGGGGTCTAGGAGGGCCGAACCCCTAAAATGTTCACGGTAGGTTTGCAAATGAACTATAATATGTAGATGAACTATAATATGGTTGGATCGAGCCTCCGTAATTTCTACCGCCCACCCCCTACATTTTTGGTCTGGCTACCGACCTGGCCTTTCCCTTTAGTTATGATTTAGTCTAGAGTTGAAGAAGTCTTTGGTTTTATGTGAGCCGCAAACTAAAACAACATAACCTAAAAGGATGAACTCGAAACAGTTTTCTAATTACTTTTCGTTAATCATCAACAAAGCACCACTCCATAACCGAAAAAAGTAGTGTATATTATATTTAAGATAAAGAAGCATATATTTAAGATATGATGGCTGAAATTAAAGAAAGATTTTTTTATTGCTGCGGGTGGGGTGGTTATAATGTATGTAATTGCTTGCATTGTATTCCATTTTTAATCCTTCTCTGTTCATGCTTTAAAAAGTGAGCATTTTTAAAAAGTACTCTTAATTTGTAATTTATTTCTTATATCAGAATGTTGGTAAACATATAGTTTGTACGTTAAAGGGCTTATATTTAGATATGAACAGAAATATCATTTGATTGTTACCTTTCTGTTTCTGCTCGAGTTTTTAAATTACTGTTTTTCACTAATCTTTCAGAATGTCTCATTCCGTTTATTACTAAATTCTACTGCTTGTTTGTATGCCTGATAAGTATTTCTATTAATATGTATATAATTTTAATCAGTGTGAAATTTGTTCAGATTCCGAGTCAAATCTGATCAAGTGCCCCTAAATTTACCCTTATTAGCCAAGCATAACTGCAACTGAAATGGATAATTTTGGATCAAATCGCTCACGTTGGTAAGTTGTTGGATAGTTGTTTCATAACCGTAATTACAAGTATCTCGATACGATATTAAAAAAGAAATGAAGTTATATTTTGAGTAACAATTGACAATTAGTTATTGAAATTTTGTTAACAAAACTAAAACTATTTTTTAAAAAAATGTTTGGAACAACTTCCTTTAAAAACTGTAGGCAGCTGTTACACCGACAAGATAAACATTTGTTGACAATTTCCTGTTTTGACCAATCAAAAGCAGACATTTGCATTCATGTTTCAACTACATACTATATGTATCCCAGTAACTACCCTTCATTTTTGTATAAATTATCCCGATTTGCATTTCCATCATTAATGTTCGTAAGTGCTGTAAGAAAGTTTTGGGAACTGTAAGAATAACAGCTAATTCCTTTAGGTAATAAACCATGATGATATTCTTCTTCAAGAAGAAAACTACGAAATTAACAAACGGGTAATCACCAAGAAGGATAGTAATCACAGATCCTGTCAAATTTTTAAGTTTAAAACTACTTTAAACTAAAATATGAGATAATAATAATAATAATAATAATAATAATAATAATAATAATAATAATAATAATAATAATAATAATAATAATAATAATAATAATAAAGTTGTTCGAGTCGATAATGAATGCTAGCTGCAAGAAGTATAAATTCAATGGTGATGCGAGGTAAATTGATTTATAATTTTATTTTCTGACTATGGAAGTATCGAGAATGAAAAAAGTGTCAAATAATTTGTATTTATTTTTTCAAACAATCTCTCCAGACTCTCCCTGTACTCTAATAAATTAAACTAGCGAAATGAGTAGCATATTTAATCTCAAATACAATATATTCATTGATGTTTTTCAAACGCTTTTTTTTCTCCATTTTAAAGACTAACAGGAAGACGGAATTTCTCTGCTCTTTAACTGCTGGCTAGCCATGTGTCAGGTGTCACTGAAGCTTGATTTACAGCATCTCCTCCCTCCAAATGATCAGAAGGGAACATTTCTTTGGATTTCTACACAAACATGACATTCACCATATACCTGGCAACTCTGTAAAAAAGTTTGCTTTTGGAGAATAATAAACTATCGTAGAACTTTTCAGAGGGCAACAACTATACCCTCTACTCCCCGCTTCCTCACCCCGCACTTGTATTCTCCTCTGAAGGGGACAGTAGATACATGTTGTACAATATGCATAACACATTTTTCAAAATAGTACTTTTTCAGGAATATACTAGTTTTGTTGCACACTTCCACTGCATGTTTCACACACTGGAATACGCTGATAAATTTGTTCCATTCTGTTTCCGTTAGATACACCATGTTGCGAGGGACATGAAATGTACTCTTTTTACGTAACAGCACCATCTTCTCTTCGAGGACTGTACGCATCACCACTTCATGATTTGAGCCTAATGATTTGACTATGGTCACATTTAGCTCATCATGAAAATAATCGTTCATTTGGTCGATTCGTGAACATAATGTTTGCCATTCTTCACAGGTCAGTTGTACACCAAATTGTTCTGCTTTGCCCAATCGAATCACAGGTTCAAATGTTCTAGCACTGATACCAATCATCACATGTTTTGTTTGAAATATATTTATTGGATAATAGCTTGCGAAGATGAACTCTTTATCGTTAGAAGTACACATCTTTCCTCCTGAAAAGCACTTGCTCAAATGATTTCGTGGGATGACACTGTATTTGCTGGTTTATAGTTATTGCTGACGTCATTGGAAAGGAATGTGCTGACGTTTGAATTCATGATTTCATCACAGTTGCTGACGTCATGCCGACCAACCAAATTCATAGAACTACGGCTGACGTCATTGGAAAGAAATGTGCTGATTCATGATTTCATCACAATTGCTGTGTACTAAATTCAAGTTGATGACTTCGACCCAAGAATCCTTTGTAACATAAAGATACAGATCCAGTATTTAAGAAACGCAGTAGTTCTTCTTGTTTTGATGCTTCCATGGGTAAATATCTTGCTGGTAAAATTATATTCTTATCATTTTCAAGCTTCACTACGATTCTTAATCCAAACTTTGTAGGGATCATTTGGCTAGTTAAGATTCTATAAGGTACATTCTGTTGTAAATCAGTAATCTTGGTAAATGATTTCATCACATCACGTGTGTTTAGAAACTGCAGACAAGTAGCCATGATGATGTTATCATGAATACTAACTCGAACGATACTTATATATGATGCAAAACTGATGACGTTGCATTATCATGTTCTGACATGTACTATTGCACCACATGTTGCCAGAGGTTTTTGCTCTAAACAGTTCCGGTTCTTTACTAATGAGTGCACAAACTTTTAAAAATGTCAAACCAAACTTTGAAACAAAAATTTAGAACAAAAAATCTTTGAAACAAAATTTTGAAACGAAAAAAATTCAAACAAAACATTTCAAACGAAAAAAAATTCAAACAAAATTTTAAAGCGAAAAAAAATTTCAAACAAAATTTTGAAACAAAAAATTTCAAACAAAAAATTTGGAAACGAAAAATTTCAAACAAAAAATTTTAAACAAAATTTTCGGACAAAAATTTTCAAACAAAAAATTTCAAACGAAAAATTTTTAAACAAAAAATTTTGAAACAAAAAATTTGGAAACGAAAAATGTCAAACAAAATTTTGAAACAAAAAAAATCAAACAAAAATTTGAAAGCAAGAATTTTTAAACAAAAAGTTTCAAGCAAAAAAATTTTACGTTTCACGGTTAACCGTCAAACTTTAACCGGTTTTTAACTATTCGATTAACAAATAAACGGTTTTGATCATATTTATCAGTGAGTGCAAAATGTTGAACGAAACCAAGATTTTTAAATGTTAAACAAACTTAAAACTGAATACAGCAAAGATTTGAAAATCATCAACCAATCAGATTGCACGAAAGATAGTGATCAACCAATCAGATTGCAGGAAAGATAGTGATCATCCAATCAAATTGCATACACAATAACTTTGCTAGTGTCAGATTACATCACCTTATGATTAAATTTTAAACTGTTGTAGCATGTATTGCCTTTCGTCTATGAGTCATAAGATTCAATAAGGTTAGCTATCAGATTTCAAATCAATCACCACCAATGATCTTAGACTATGAGCTGTGACTAAAGTTCAATGTATTGTTTCAAATTTCGCACCTTATGTTAAAATTCTGTTTATCACCATTCCCAAATTTAAAGAATACTTCTCTTGATATACCTAAGTCTTAGAGTTAATCATATCATTATATGTTCAATAAGGTCAATAATGTCCGTCAATTGTTTACCTGAGTAGAACCAACTGTTTTCTAGAAGTGTGTGTGTACTCAAACTTAAGAAGTACCACAACAAAGGAAATGAATCCCTGTACACTACCTCATCAAGGACAATCACGTGGTACAACGTCTTGCTTACGTTTATATTTGGCGGGAATAATCAAAACCAATGACGCATTCTCAAATTATCCTACAAAGTTTCAATGTACCAATGTCCTGGACTCCTAATCCCATCATAGGTCAATAACCGATCACGTGATCGTAATGATTTACCCAATGAACAATTACCAATTATTGATACGACAATAAGAAATGTACCCCTTCCAAAATTTAAGATTGGTACACAAATACACCTGTGTCTTATGAAAAAAGTAATAAATCCTGTACTTATTCAATAATAAAGCCGGTCAATAACCTTTAAATTTTGAATATTTGGCCATAAGAGGAATACCAACGGGTCCTAGAAAACGTTTACCGAATTTTGTTATTTGATAATTCCCAAATTTAAAAGGGAACATAAACATATAAAGGTAATAAACCTCTGTACATACCCATATAATGTGCTAAATAGGGTCAATAACCTCCGAAATTTGATTTTTGGTAGTTCTTTACCTATGAAAAGGGAACGATGTGGACCATCCAAATTTATAGTGGTACATATTGGAGACCTGTACTAAGATACCAAATGCTTATATTAAACAATTTCTAAAACCGAGTGGATGAGCCAAGATACCCCTCCCAAATTTTTAAAGGATGCATCAATGTACCCATATCTTATGATAGGAAATGAACCTATATACATGACCATATAACCATATAAGGTAATAAAACCTCATCAAAGGGAAGAAATTGGGCCAAAAACCAAACACATGGTACAACATATTGCTTATGTTTATATTTTAGCAATTTTTACCCATGAAAGGGAACAAGATGGACCACCCAAATTTATCATGATACATATTGAGGTCATGTACTATGATAGCGAGGACCCATATACATGACCATATAACCATATAAGGTAATAGGACCTCATCCAAAGGAATAAATTAGGTCAAAAACCAAACACGTGGTACAACGTAATGCTTACGTTTATATTTTGTCAATTTTGTACCCCTAAAAGGGAACGAGGTGGACCACCCAAATTTATAGTGATCCATATTAGGGTCTTATACTGTAATACCAAATGTTTAATTGAGCAATTTCCAAATTAAAGGGGTGGGCCATTGTACCCCTCCCGGGGTGCATCAATGTACCTATGTCTTATGATAGGGAATGGACCCCTATACATGACCATATAACTATATGATGTAATAGGACCTCATCAAGGAGATAAATTAGGACAAAAATCAAACACGTGGTATAACGTATTGCTTACGTTTATATTTTGGCAATTTGGTACCCCTAAAAGGGAACGAGGTGGACCACCCAAATTTATCATGATACATATTAGTATCCAGTACTATGACACCACATGTTGAAATTAAGCAATTTCCAAAATTAAAGGGTTGGGCCAAGGTACCCCTCCCAAAAATTTAAAGGGGTGCATCAATATACCCATGTCTTATGAAAGGTAATAGACTCCTGTATACGCTCATGTAAACATATAAGGTAATAACACCTCATCAAAGGGAATAAAATCGACCAAAAACCAAACACGTGGTATAACGTATTGCTTACGTTTATATTTTTGGCAATTTTGTACCCCTAGAAGGGAACGAGGTGGACCACCCAAATTTATCATAATACATATTAGGGTCTTGTACTATAATACCAAATGTTTAAATTGGTCAATTTCCAAAATTTAAGGGGTGGACCATTGTACCCCTCCCGGGGGTGCACAAATGTACCTATGTCTTATGATAGGTAATAAACCCCTATACATGATCATATAACTATATAAGGTAATAGGACCTCATCCAAGCACATAAATTAGGCCGAAAACCAAACACGTGGTATAACGTATTGCTTACGTTTATATTTTGGCAATTTTGTACCCCTAGAAGGGAATGAGGTGGACCACCCAAATTTATCATAATGCATATTAGGGTCCTATACTATAATACCCAATGTTGAAATTGGTCAATTTCCAAAATTTAAGGGGTGGGCCAAGGTACCCCTCCCAAATTTTTCAAGGGGTGCATTAATATACCCATGTCTTATGATAGGTAATGGACCCCTATACATGACCATATAATCATATAAGGTAATAGGACCTCATCCAAGGAGATAAATTAGGTCGAAAAACCAAACACGTGGTACAACGTATTGCTTACGTTTATATTTTTGGCAATTTTGTACCCCTAGAAGGAAACGAGGTAGACCACCCAAATTTATCATGATACATATTAGGGTCCTGTACTATGATACCGCATGTTGAAATTGGGCAATTTCCAAAATTTAAGGGGTGGGCCAAGGTACCCCTCCCAAATTTTTCAACGGGTGCATTAATATACCCATATGTTATGAAAGGTAATGGACCCCTGTATACGCCCATATAACTATATAGGGTAATAGCACCTCATCAAAGGGGATAAATTAGGTCAAAAACCCCCGAAATTTGAATTTTTGGCAATTTTTTACCCATGAAAGGGAACGACATAGACACCCAATACTGATAGAGGTACATACTATGGTCCTAGGCTACCATACCAAATTTTTAGATTTGGCAATTTCCAAAATTTAAGGGGGGTGGTCCTATGTACCCCTGCCAAAATTTAGGGGGTGGGCCAAGGTACCCCTGCCAAAATTTAGAGGGGGTGGTCCTAGGTACCCCTAGGTCATTGACCCCGGGCCAAGGTCATTGACCTTTGACCTATGACGTCACTAAAATTTTTGCTGACTCGGCGAGATGTACGTCGACCACTACTACTGATATCGAAATATGTATTTTATTATTATTATTATTATTATTATTATTATTATTATTATTATTATTATTATTATTATTATTATTATTATCTTGCAATCGATTAAGCGTCCCAAAATAGATTACACCTCCTCAATTAACTTTCATGCAAATCGGAAGTTGTTCAAATTAACCATTTTCAGTTTTAACATTTATCGCCATAAAACAAACATGGTAATAGATAGCGACAAACGGTTTTCTTCAGCACATTTAGGATCTCAAGAGAACATATTATGACAACCCACAGCATTCTACCAGAACTGGAAGTGGTTGAAATTTACTACTGCTTCCGGTTTCAAAATAGTTATTTCCATAAAACAAAAACTATGAGATATCAAGAAGCGGTTTTTTTTTTTTTTTTGCAATCGATTCAGTTTTCCAAGAATAGGTCCTATCTTGTCCGTTACTTTTCTATTCAAACCGGAAGTGGTTCAAATTATCCATATCCGGTTTCAACATTTATCGCCAGAGAACAGAAACTGTAATAGATAGTGACAAAGTTTGTTTTTTTTTTTTTTTTTCAGTCGATACGATGTCTCATGAGTTTATATCACTTTCTATTATCTTGAAATCGTTCCCTCAAGTGACACATAAGAGTCTCTCATTGACTTGATACTTTTGTCTCGCCCTATCAGGCCAACTATAAGAGAGCACACGTTTCCACCGTTGACATATTTTCCAGCTCTACAGTAAGTACGCGGCATTCCCCACCTTTCTAAAGTAACGATACCAGTTTTAATTTCCTGGGGAGGGGGCTAGCGCAGGGGCAGAGAAATGTGGGGGGGACTTTTTTTGCACATCGAAAAGAATTGATTTATATTCCTTGATTTACATTACGATACAAGTCTGGGTGGTAGGGAAACGGTGGCTCAGTGAGAGAGCGTTCACCTTTGGTGCATGAGGTTCTTGATTCGATCCTAGTTTGCGCCAAGTGAGCTTTGTGGTCGACAAACACCATGTGCGTGGGTTTCCTCTAGGTTCTCCTGTTTCCTCCCACTTTATTCATTCTACCATTTCATTCATTACTCATCATCACGATCTCCTTTAGCCTAGCCGGCATAATCGTGAGAGGTAAAACTTAAAGATTTTATTTTACAAGTCTAGGTAGTAAGTCTCTCGATCTCTCTCTCGCCGCCTCTGGCGACGCCACGGCCGCTAAGTCACTTTCAAAATTGTTAACACGCACAATTTATAATGTATACGTTGTGAAAATATAATGGCATACTTAAATGTGTTTACTGTTTTAAACAGATTGGAACTACACTGTTTCTATTCCTTTAACGTATTCTCGTTTTACAATATTACGACGTCAGAAAAAAAGTTCTATACACTCTTTCGCATCATAAATAATAATACTTAGTATAAACTAAGCCTTCCGTCGAACTCCGATCTTAAATATAGTACAGTCATTTTGTAGCACATACGTTATTAGTGTCTAAAGATTTCCGAAGAAAATAAAGGGTCAAATGCAATGCATGCGTTTCCTAACACAAACGAGCTTTTGAAATCTAACTGTCATTTCATAAATCCACTTCTGTCACTTCCTGGTAGCAAGACGAAGAAAATTACGTCGTGGAAATGCAGCAAAGTTAACAACGTTTCATCATATGTTCTCGAAAACAATTGGGTGTGTGCGTATGTGATGGTAACATATATTATATTTATAGATAGCGTTTTCTTGTGGAAAATTTGAGAGCACTAATAGAAAGGAATATTACAAAATTACAGAAACGTGGGCATTACGCAAAAATGATGAAAAACGACTGGAAGTTTGCGAAATATGGATGTGGAGAAAAGTGGAGAGAATTGGCTGGGTCGAGCGGAAAACGAATCAGAGTGTGTTAGAAATGGTGGGGGAAAAAGAGCAATTTTAAATATTATTAAGAAGAGGAAGAGAAACTGATTGGGACATTGGTTAAGAAGGAATTGTATCATGAGGGATGTGCTAGAGGATATGGTGGCAGGAGAGACAGGGAGAGAGCGAAGAAGATTAAACTTAATGGAGGATATCAAAACAGGAAAATCGTACGGAAAGACGAAGAGGTTAACCGCAGACCATGAAGCATGGAAGCTTCCCAATTACGGGAAGTGATCTTCCAATAACAGCAGAATACCTATGATGATGATGACTGGAGATCAGCAGATCTAGGGCCGGGGACGTAGGCCCCTCAGTTTTCTGAATGACAATAATAATTTAAGCTATTATTTATGTTTTTGAAAGTTTATAGTGAACTCATGGTGTACTTGTCATAGTCTTGGGTTTGGCTGCCCCCCCCCCTCCCTCCGATTTTTTACTTACTAGATCCGGTTTGGGAATCAACCTTACTAAATTTTCTAGACCAGTCTTAGTCTTCCAAACCTGGGAATGATTTTTATTGTTTCCTATAGTCTATTCAATTCAATTAGAAAATGATGATGTATAGAACACAGTGGTTCTGAACGTGAGCGTTAACGACCTCCCGGTGTTTCGTCGTTGGGACAAAAAGGGGTGATTGGAAGGGGCGATAGATTATTTAAAGGTAGTTTGAGATTAAGTGGCCTGTTAGGCTTTTTTCTTATTATTGGACGAAAATTATTGATTTTACAAATAATCAAAAGTTTGGTCATTTTTTATTATTATTATTATTATTATTATTATTATTATTATTATTATTATTATTATTATTATTATTATTATTATTATTATTATTATTATTATGTATACATCAGTGAATGCTGTTTACGAAAAATAGATTTGAAAGTACCAAATCATAGCATAAGAAATAGTAGGATTTTAGTACATCTTAATTGGAAATGTGAAATTTTATTTTTTTATTTATTTATTTAACAATCACCAGATACAGCTCAGAAGCCATTTTACACTGGATATCTAACAACAACAATAATAACAATGTAAAGGATTTGGGAAGGAATCGGCCAGGGCCTATTTAATAGGTACCATCCCGGCCTTTGCCTGGAAGGACTGAGGAAAACCCCAGTCAGGATGGTCGACAGCGGGAATCGAACCCACGACCTCCCGAATGCGAAGCCAACGCTCTACCACTTGAGCTACTTCGCTCGGTAAAAATTTAAAAATATTGACAGATTCTTTAAGTTCATAAATTTAGACACTGTATTAAGCAAGTGATTTTTTTTTTAGATCTGAATGATAGTTTTTAAGCAGTAACTTTCGCGGCACTGAAATAATAATAATAATAATAACAATAATAATAATAATAATAATAATAATAATAATAATAATAATAATAATAATAATAATAATAATAATAATAACAATAATAATAGTTTTATTAATTTTAGGAGTTGAAATCCTCTTGGACTACTTCGTCCAAGTCTTACTTCAGTGTTGTGCATGGGTGGGTTGGATTAAGATGACAAAAGGGAGTAGAGGCCAGTGTTCGTAATTTAAGAGAAATTTCCCTAATCTAGGGAAATTTCATAACCAAATTTAGCAAAAAGGGAATTTTTTGGTAAAACATGAAAATCCAGGTAAATTTCACGATGACTGATTGACCAATATAAATGCTTAAAATTGTCTTTGTTCTTCAGATATAGCCTAAGCCAATACAATAGCAATACCTTGTGTGTGTGTGGGGTGTGTGTGTGTGTGTGTGTGTGTGTGTGTGTGTGTGTGTGTGTGTGTGTGTGTGTGTGTGTGTGTGTGTGTGTGTGTTCAAAGTAGCATAATTTGCACCCATTTTTGACTGAATGCATTTGTGTGTATTTTTGTCTAAAAAAAAGTTTTTAAAAAAGTTTTAAAAAGAAGCGCAAATCAAATAAATAAAACAAATATGGTTGACACTTTCTTTAATATAGCTAAATTATTCTTATCACATAATTTCTGTCATAGGAATTGAATTGGACACTCAACAAAACAGGGAAAATTTGATAAGAAAAGGGAAAATTTTGTTAGGCAAGGGAATTTTTCTTAACTAAACCAACAAACACTGGCAGAGGCACGCAGTACACTCGTATTCACCCAAGGGGGCGCTAGGCTCGAAAAGTTTAGGTCCACTGGTATAGGGGCATACACACATCTGTAAACAATTCCAATCCGAAATGTCTAGTATGTTCCTGATATACTGTATATACCCTAAAAATGTATTGTAACTTACAATTTCTACAGAAAACACATTATCTGGCCATTGTCTTTCTTTTTCTAAATAAATAAACACACACAAGGCTTAAGTAAAGAAACGTGACAAGATTTTGACGTTGAGAAGTCCTTCGTAATTCTTTGAAAACACAAAAAATGATAACGTGATTTCTGATACGAGGAACTGGTTCTGCGCCACATATTCTTGAAATTAATAGAGAGGTCTTCCGTTTGAAATTGTGTAATACAAACGCAAGCCACGTTCCAAAGTCAGTTTAATTCATGTAACTTCCTTCTTAGTAACTATAGTATACTACGCATTGTGTAGTACAAAAAATATCAACAAACAACAAATAATTCTATTGGTTACCAGAAAACTAATAATTTTACTTCCGATTTGTTGTGATAACAAACTTCATTACTGGAAAGGAAATTTGGTGTGTCATATATTTTCTTTTTTAAAGAAATATTAATTTTCAAAGAACTAATTCGTACAAAAACATAATTACAATAATAAAGAATAATAAATGTTTATTAGGAAGCCAAGAACATACACAGCCACAGGCGCGCCCAGGCAGCAGGCACATGACACGTGCAACCATACACATACGTCCAACAAAGTCTTAGAGGATACAGCAGGAAAATTACAAGATGTAGGGTACATGCAGTCAATATCGTAATACTACTACTACTACTACTACTACTACTACTACTACTACTACTAATAATAATAATAATAATAATAATAATAATAATAATAATAATAATAATAATAATAATAATATAGTAGTAGTAGTAGTAGTAGTAGTAGTAGTAGTAGTAGTAGTAGTAGTAGTAGTAGTAGTAGTACAGAACAAGTCAAAATGATGGGCGCGATTTCAGAAATATATTCTGTGAAATCTAATAAAATAATTACTGTAAGATATGTGCTAAGAAAGGAAAAAATTTCTTCAAACACATCACAGGTGCTCTATGCAAGTACCTCGCGTAACACGGCACATATCAGCCGATAGTTTTATCTCCTGTCAAATCTTTTGTTGCATGTTCAATGGTAGTAAATTGATTTTATGCTCCTTGCTGACTCTTAGCGATAGAAAGTGGAAATACTTCATAGAAACTAAACTTGGAATGTTGATCTTACGAAGCTCATATCTCACAATACCATATGTTTATTAGATTTTCCAGAACAAATTTTTTGGAATCAAGTCCACCATTTTGACTTGCCCTGTAGTATGTAACAATAATCCGTATAAATGTGTAAATGTTGTTATGGACAATGGTCTAATACGGAAGATATAATTTTCTTTTATGGCCAGACCTGCACATTTTATGTTGTTAGGTTTTGTGGCCAAACAGATTTCTAGGCAGTTGATATATAATCTATAAAAACGTCATTGTGAAGACATGTATGTTTAATTTAAAAGGAAAAAATATTGTAAAAATATAAGGTAAACGTGAAAAAGTGTTCGGAAAATACACAAGTTTAAATTTATTTTATTTTGTGTCCTATTATTGAACATCCATTGGGTGAATTAGATCTTAAGTAGTTCAATAAGCATATTCTGACGAACTTAGGGCAAATAGCCCTATGAAATTAACTGCTCAAAATTACCGTACTTCTTCGAATATAAGGCGCCATCGAATCTAAGCCGCACCTGAAATTTCACCTCATTTAAACTCATTTTTAAAAAGCTTCGAATCTATGGGACAGAAATAATGTACAAATACATTCCTACTTCGATAGGCATTTTTTTTTATCAGTAGAACGAAATGTTCATTGTTCGTCAGCGATTACCATCTTTGTGCAGACTGTCATTGTTGTAATGGATAGGTGCTGATTGCCACGGGTGCTGACTGCCACGACTGTCGCTGATCGCAAATATGAAGATGCTGACTGCCACGACAGCGTGCTGACTGCCACGAGCCTGGGAGAAACTGTATTTGGAAAGAGAGAAATTAATCCCTCATACTAAATTTATGGTTATTAATTAATTTAGTAGGGATTAATTTAGTAATCATCATAGTGTATGCAAATCTATGTGGCATCCTATAAGTTACAAAGTTGCTCACTAAGTGGAACGACATACACTTGGATGTTTAAAAAGGGATTGTATTTTCTGTTATATGTATAATTTGCTCATTTCATTGTTTATATTAATTGTTTTATTGTATTATTTAATGGATATGATGGTCTGAAGCCAGCTGACAAGGGAAGTTTGGGAGAAGCACTCGCCTGCAGAGAAATAAGCACGCCATTTGAAGGACCAATCCATACTGATTACAACAGGTAATAAAACTCCTGTACGTTGAGAACTGTTCGAGATATTAAGCTTGGAAATTTTTATGAGAAAATGAGTGGATGCACGTTTCAATGCGTTAAGTATTCTCACCCATGGCGAAGCCTGATGATTTGAACTTGCTATTGCTTGATCACTGGGGTCCATTCAGACAAATTGTCCATTACAAGTTGCATGACGGATGGCAAAGACCTAATGCTTGAGAAGATACCAAAGAATTGCACACGATTTGTGCAACCATTTGATGTGTTTTGATTCCGATCAATCAAAGATTATGGCAGGAGATTTGTACATAGTATGAATCTTCTTCATCTGGACGTTATAATGTACCAACGAAACAATCAAACAAAATTCGTGTCCATAAGAATCACTTCTGATCACCGCGATACAGTGGATTGTTTCAGTTTGCGTTCTACAAGGCAGGTTACGAACAAATTATAGGCCTATAACTTTTGAATCACTTGTCGAATTTGCTTTTTGCTTTGGTTCTGCGAACTGTTCTCTTGACGGATGCAACACAATTGCACATATAAAATGTTCATGGCGCAAGGGAGTATTTTGCCTGCGTCATTTCTTCATAAAACAGAAGAACAACAGTGATCAATTTTCATCTCTAACCTATGATTATTGTGAACAATGTAATGACTAATTGTATCTAACAAACCCGTTAGTTATTGCGAAATACTTTTTTTCTGTTACTTCCGATAGCTTTCAATCCGTGTCAATATTCGTTACTGATTATGTTGTACTTAACGCGTATAAATGCGTATATCCTCATTTTCTCATATAAACTTCAAAGTTGAATATCTCGAACCGTTCTCAACCGTACAGGAATTGTATTAGCTTGTTATAATCAGCATGAATTGGGACTTCAAATGGCATACTTAGTTTCTCTCCAGGCGAGTGCTTTCTCCTGAACTTCCCTTGTGAGGGACAGCCAGCAGTGCTTCTTTGATGGAACTTTCAAGAGCTGCTCGAAACAATTTGCACAGCTGTACACAATTTATGCTGACATAGGGAGTTCAAGTAAGAATACATAAATCGTACCAATTTTGTACGCACCGCTCCCTGACAAAACTGAAAATACACTCATGTCCAAAATTATTGTCGCATACTTATAACTGTCTTCTTGTAAGAATATAATTTGATAATTTTGCAGAGTACTTTTAATACTTATATTATGTGTATAATCAGGAAATTTATATTTGTGATAAATTTCATAGCAAAAGAATTATTAATACGAAAATCATAATGAGTAAAATAAAATGTAACTAAATGGACAAGAAAATTTTATTTTCGTTTTATTGTTCTCATTTACTGCTCTTTTGACATGAAATTTACCACATACTTGTCTTTGTCGATTATACACATACTAACATTATAAGAAATACCGGACGAATTCGTTATCAAATTATATTACTAGAACAACATATTTATAATCATGTGATAATAATTTTGGACATGAGTGTACACACAGAGACCTGTTTACCTTTGTTAGGTGTTGGTCTGAACAACACGATCCTAAGGATCATCTAGTTTCTTTCATGCTTCTTGGCATCCGGTAATGTTTCGTCTAGCAACTTTCTCTCAGGCTCGCGGCAGTCAGCACGCCATCGTGGCAGTCAGCACCTTGATATTGGCAATCAGCACCAATAGTTGGCTGTGGCAGTCAGCACCCCACCGTTGTAATACAATTAATTTTAAGCAGATTAGTTGTAACTACCAGTCTTAAAGACAGCAGTAGATTCTACCTGTAACCTACGTGCAATGAATAAATATATATATTGCAGATATACATCGAATCCAAGACGCCATCGAATCTAAGGTGCACCTGAATCTTGGACGTCTAAAAGCTAATAAATAGGTGCGCCTTATATTCGAAGAAATACGGTAGTTTGTTGTAATAAATGTTACAAATAGTAAAGTAATCGATGTTGTTCACCTTCGGTTCTGTTGAAAAGTGAAACTTAACAGAAAATTATAATATTTATCAATTTTAACGACAATAATAATAATAATAATAATAATAATAATAATAATAATAATAATAATAATAATAATAATAATAATAATAATAATAATAATATTAATAATAATAACATGTCCAAAGATGAGATATCAATACGTCACATTGAGCAGAATAAAATGAACTTATCTCGTGTTCTCCCGTTTCTTGCGGATCGCTACAATTCCCAACATTTTTTGTAATTTCCATTTAAGAAATCTCTTTTGACATGATTAGTTACAATAGCCTAGTTCTAAATTATTTCTCGCGTCACTTCGTTTATAGATTTTCTGGACTGAAATGTCTAATATCGACGAGTTACAGTTGAGAAATTTTCGAAATATATATATATATATATACTCTTAACCCTATATAACTTCTACCACAATTTTCTCACTACCCTTTGAGATCGAGAATTTGCTATTTCGTAAGTGAATTTATAAATACAGGGTTTTCATAAAGTATGGACGGATTTAATTCGCTTATAATTTACATAAAAATGCTCATATTGAAATCAAATAAAGTGCAAACGGTAGCGGAAGGATTAAATTTTTACCTGTAATTTGCACCAGCTCAGTTCATACACCGCCACACCTCCAACTGGGCGCCATTTACGTCCACACATTCGCGTAGGCGTGGGCTGTTGATGATGCTTTCCCTTACCCTGCTCACTGTTGCAGGCGATGTTGGCGGCCTCCCACTTCGAGAACGGTCCAGGACGCTTCCTGTCTCCAAGAACTTAGCATGCCACTTTCAGCTTACAACTTACTTTTAACAGTCAACATTGAAACAACAATGAAAACAACAATGGATGGAATTTGGTAAGAAACTGACCCTTGCCCTCCCTCTCCCTCTCTCAACGTGTTCAGAGTTGCCGCTTATCTAACAGTGTTGCCAACTAAAAATTTAATCCTTCCGCTACCGTTTGCACTTTATTTGATTTCATTATGAGCATTTTTATGAAAATTATAAGCAAATTAAATCCGTCCAGACTTTATGAAAACCCTGTATAAATAGAGGGATCAAGATGACCGCCGGACAGATAAGTTTATGAGTGTCAAGCTCTCATTTTTTCTCCCTTTAATTTTTAATCAATTTATGTATATTTAGACAAATGCAAACTGTATAATTGTTTAATATAATCCTTAAGATATATGGCATAACAAAGTTATGTTCGGCACCAACACTTTTTTCTCTTTTTACAATTATTAGCAGTGATGTAACTAGGGAGGTAAGCGGGGCTTGCGCCCCGGGCGCCGGAATCGGGGGCGCAAAATTGGGCAAATATTTGAGGAATACGTTTTGGTTTTGTTGGGCAGGGGGGCGATAAGACGAGTTCTTACCTCGGGCGATAACTAGAATAGTTGCGTCGCTGATTATTAATTTAAAACAATTTTACTTAGGACAAGTTAATCGTCCACATAGAGAGGTCATCTTAATACTGTAGCATTTACATCAATTATAACTTGAAACAATATTAGTGACAAAGTCGACTGGGCTTTATGGTTGCGACATCACTTTAAATTAATATATTCCAGATTAAACTCAAATGAATCCTGCTTAACCTTATTTACACGCCTTGGGGTTGTGGTGGCTCAATTGTAGAGCGTTCACCCTGTCCCAAGTGGACTTTGTGGTGGATGAGCACAGCGTGCGTGGGATCTCGGTGTCCTGTCATTTCTTCCCACTTCCTTCATTTCACCGTATCATTCATTCTGATCATCACCGTCTCCTTTAGCTTACACGGCATAATCAAGAAACGTGAACGCAAACATTTCATTTGTTTTTCACATACATTAGTATATCAGGATAACAAGACCTGGTACACTGTTCCCAAACTTTGCAGGTACAATGTTTCTAACCTACCTCATCAAGGTGCTTATTAGAGGTAAACCAATTAATTTCGTGAGCGTATACTTCATAGTACTAACATAATTTCGATGTGTGTAATGATATATTATTACTTGTATTCCTGAGCATTGACCTAATAATTTGAAGCATCTTCTCGACACTGTTTTTCTTTGTTCAGTCGGAGTAGAAAATTTCATTGAAGTACCGAGTGGGGTAATGTTGCACGGCAGGCGTGTAGCCTGTTCGGATTTTTACCACTACAAAATATTAACACTGACTTTTGTATATCAGGAATTAAGCGAAAGATAATTTGAGAAGGGATTTACAGTGCCAGTTATAGGTTATATGAAGAAATAGAAAATTTACTAAGCATACGAGGAGACAGGTTAAAATATTAATACCGTACTTGTAGTGTGTGAATTAGTGGCTCAAAATTGAACAGTCTTCTGCACTTTCTGTAAGGAAAAGCACTTGGACCCTACTACGGAGAGTTGGATTTAATGTTGTAATTGTAAGATGTGATGTCATGCTGATAGCATTGTAGTGATTTCGACCCAAAAAGTTAAAAAAAAAAAAATACACTTGAAACCTGTGCTGCTAAGAAATAATCAAAAAGTCAGCTGTCGTAGATTAAAAACTTCTTCTGAACTAAGAAGACGGCATTTTTTATACATCCTATGTTAGCTCCTACAAACATTAGAATTGCATACTCAAGTGTATTCAGACATTTAGTGTGAAGTGACATAGTGTAAATTATTAACAGTTTGTAACTGTATGTTCGAGTAGGATAGGATATTAACAATATATAAGATATATATCAATATATGCACACCTACTTCTGTTATAAACATTAGTCAGGATAGAGAATACAATAACTGAAACAAAAAGGTACCAATGTTATTACTTGAGATACAGAAAAATACTGTAACAAGAATTTTATTCGAAGTGTCCTCTTTCGGCCTTGACACATGCTGCAAAGTCTCTCCTGCCGCCACTGTACAGTACTTAATAAATAATTACAAGATGACAATATTTTTGAGAGTTTTTTTTATATATTGAATTTATATTCTACTTTCTAGAATAGTACTTTACCCTGAAACTTTGATAATGAACTTTTTTGCCAAACTTTTATCTTGTTTATTCCGGGTTTACGACCTCGATTGCACATATATATATATTCCTATATCCAACATACGTACGTCATATTTCATATTCCAAATATTTATAGGAAACAGGGTATGTACTGCATATGTGGACTTTGGACTGTTCATAAGTTCTCTATGTTATTTGGTACAAGGCTGCTTTTTATTTTATTTATTTATTTAATATTGGTCTTAGTTTGGCAAGTTGTATCTGTGAGCGATTATATCCTTCAGTTCATGGGGTTATTGCGTACTCATGAAACGTGACGAAGTCTGGTTCACGTGATCTAGAAAATAAGCAACCGTTCTTAGGTCTTTCTAGTTTAACATTCGAAACATAATATCAAATATATATATATATATATATATATATATATATATATATATATATATATATATATATATATAAACACTGCCTGCATAATAACAGTTGATGCATTGACTTTACCTTGGGTGTCATGGTTGCGAATACTAAGTCCTTTCTTTTGAGGTTACTTAACTTTGTTGTAAGCATTTTATTTACTAACCTGTAAATAATGTTATTTTAAGTGTTTTGTAATGACCTTAATCATTAACATATATATATTCTCTTATCAACGACCTTATTATTAAGCTGAAACACTTCATTTAACTTTATTGTAAGTACCTCAAGTATAAACCTCTAAAACTGTATTTTCCTTGTAAAGACCTTCTTTATTTACCTGTAAAGAATTATTTTATTTCTTTGTAATGTTCGTATTCATTTTCCTGTGAAAGTCGGTTTAAATTTCTTGTAAGAGTCTTATTCATTTACCTGTAAAAGGTTATTTAAATTCCTTGAAATGGTTTTATTTATTTATTTATTTGCAAAATTACTTAAATTGCCTGCAAGCACTTTATTAATTTCTCTGTAAATATGTTTAAATTTCTTGTACGGACTTTAATCATTCAACTGCAAAAGATTATCTAATTTTCTTGTAATATTTACCTGTAAAATTTATTTACATTTCTTGTAGTAATCTATTTCATTTACTTGTAAAAATATTTAAACTTTTTATAAGAACTGTATTCATTTAAATGTAAATATTTATTTAAATTCCTTGAAAAAAATCTTCATTCATTTCACCTTTATTTATTTACCTGTTAAAAATTACCTAAATACCTCGTAAGGACTTTATTCATTGATGTGTAAAGAATTATTTAAATTCTTTGTAAAACACTTTATTAATTTCTCTGTACAAATATTTAACTTTCTACGGACTTTATTCATTTGACTGTAAAGAAAATATTTAACATTTTTTTTGCGAGGATTTTATTCATTTACTTGAAAAAATTATTTTATCTTCCTTGTAAGAACCTTATTTATTTAATTGTAATCACATAAAGTAAGTCGAAACATTGACCCAGAATATGGAACCCTCAATTGATAATAGGAAACGAAACGTAACAAGAAATATGAATTATTAGTTTCGTTGTGTAAGAAAACAAATTGAAACTGAAAATACAAAAATAAATAAAAACAGTGCGCAACCAAAAAGAAAGTGCCCGCGACTGAAATACCCGCGATCTGACGATTTTAAATTTTGAAAACCGGTATCAAAGGAAATGTTCCAGTATTAAACACGGTTGCAGCACTCATTTGTAAGAGTGAACTTCGTTAAAAGATTATTGTGTGTTCTATCAAAGGAACTGAACAAAATACAATTTTGCAATTATTTCAACCATGTTTTATTATATCAGAATGACTTTCAGTACGTTTACTTTTTTACATACGCGTTAATATTTGGATTTTCTGAAATAAAATAAACTACACTCAACATTTTATTCGCAGAATAATAGGATTTAAATACAACAGAACCGTACAATACATAAAAAAAATTTAAAATTTCAAAGTATTTCGATGTATTACAGAAATAATTAATTACTGCATCCAATATTCACCAGTAAATTTTATTGTTTAAAAATAATACAAAAGTATTCAGTGTTCATATTGATAATATATAGATTTTACTATAAATAAATAACTAGGAAAATATGCCGAAACATTTTAGTATCATCATAACCATATTTTACAGTAATAAATTATTTTGTACACAACTTTTCTTGCAAAAGAAACTTCTTTCGTATATTTTCCTTGCAATTGTACCAGAACATTATTTCAAAGTGAAGATGGAACCAGCGCCGTAACTTAGATTTTTGTCAGGGGGAGCAACCATTAATACGCGTATTTGTGCCCCCTACAAAAAGTTGTTTTTCTAATTCTTGGGTCCCATCTCTCCATCTTTTTCTTGCTCTTTATGGACCCCCGAGCCTGTGGGCCCTCCTGCACGGCAATGTCTGGGGGCCGTTAGTTTCGCCCCTGGGCCCGTTCCATACATGACGAATTAATTAAGGGGACAATATTGACAAATCTCAAAGCCATACGAATAAATATTATTCCTAGAGCCCTTAATAGTAGACATTTTTTTTTTTTTACTGAAATGGGCCCACGACTCGTTTTTGTTTTATTTACTTTTTGTGTGCTACTTATATTTTGTTTGTGTAATGTAGTGAACCTGTTTGATGCTTCATTTGTAATTTCATGTTCGTATCGTACACGGAGTAAGAAAATTTTGTCTTCAAATGGACCCCCTCGAACGCGGGGAGATTCCCTGGGTGGGCAGTTGCCTCCCCACAAGTTACGGCCCTGGATGGAATGACTTTAAAAGAGGAAGACAATTATTTCCTTTACGCACAACTTCCAGCTGCAACCATTGCAAGCTTATTTTACATATCACATGAAATACACCTTTGACTTTAACGTCCCATGATTATACATGTTACGCTAAGGGAGGTGAGTATATCACATGAGAAGACTTTGGAACCACCTTTTACTGAAGGGAAATTAAGCCAGGGATATTTGTAAAGTCATTCATTGTGTGTCTTTTTTGTACTAGTAAAATGTGTATTTACGCAAGGGTAATTTCAATCTGTAAGTCCATCTGTTATTTCATAAAATTCAATTTAAATACACAGCAATATATATTTTGAAGAAATTCATATAAGAATTTTAATTTCTCTTCTCCATGGCACTAATTCACCATCCAAATCGATACATGCTTGGAGACGAAGAACAACATTGCCACAAGCAACCTGACAGATCCGTACTACAAGTCCTCTGGAACTCATCTGTGATAGCTTTTCGTAGTACGGCCAAATTGCATATATGGTTGATGTTGATACAATTTGTCCTTTAAAACACCCCATAAGAATAAGTCAAGTGGTTCATATCGGGAGATCAAGGTGGCCACTCCCCAGATTTACATCGACCAATCGAGCGGTTCGGGAATGTTTCGTTCAGCCACTCTCGCACTGGTGTGGCGGTGCTCCATCTTGCGTCATCCTCACTCTCAGGCTACACAGTGTTGACATATCGAAACATTTTGTCCCGAGTTACAAATACTACAATCAAACATCATATGAATAATTATGGGCCACCCTATAAATAGTTTTGTAATGACCTAAAAGATTTATGTTTGTGTTTTCAGTGTGTGATGGTGAAATATCAAGAAATTGATATTTTTTTCTTTTTTCTTGGAATTAAAGTCAAGTGCATCAAGGAAAATCTGTTATAATGTGATTTGTTCTCCGGTATTATTGAGTACAATGACTGTTGAATGTGTTATATACACGCTTTCTCTTTCAGGGAAATTAGTATGAAGGTTTCCAAGTGTTTCCATATGTTGTTGAGCTTCCAAGTAAGGTAGAGGAAGTAAAACATTCGAATTTACGAGAATTGATCCAGGCAGCTAATGCAAGGGGGAAAAAAATCCAGAATGTTATATCTTAGTGAAATATTTTACATTGTTCTTGCAATAACTTGAGAGTAGGTAATTTTATTTTTTTATGTACATATGAAAATCTCTTCCACTTTCCTTGTCTCTGCTTAGAAATTTATCATTTCCATGCTGTCTTTAATCTTTCGAAATGTGAGTGTAGAGAAGAATGGAAAGAATTAGCTGGGTCGAGAGGAAAACGAATGACAGAGTGTTAAAAATGATGGGGGAGAAAATAAGAATTTTGTATATTATTAAAAAGAGGCAAAGAAACTGGTTGGGTAGTTGGCTAAGAAGGAACTGTATCATGAGGGACGTGATAGAGGGTATAGTGGCAGGAAAGAAAAGAGGGCGAAGGAGACTACGGTACAATTAATGGACGATATCGAAATAGAAAAATCGTACGTTAAGACGAAGAGATTAACGGAAGACCGTGGAGAATGGAAGCTTCTCAGTTACAGCAAGTGACCTGCCCATAATGGCAGAATACGTACCCATGATGATGATGATGCTGTTCTTATGAATTTATTCAGAATTTTATAATTCAGTACTCCTTTAAGGTCCGTAAGCGTCTCACAAAGAATTTGGCTCCCCAGGGTGGGGCTCTTCACAGTACATCGACCAAATGCAAATGTAACAAACTTTTTTTTAAGCTCGTTTTAATTGTAGTGAAATAATCTTTCTTTCGGTACTTGTTAATTTTGGACACAACATACGAAAGGAAATTAATGAAAGATTACTTTGAAAATTGGCAAAAAGAAAAAAAAATCCCAGCGTCTATAATTTATTCGGTTAGTACTTGGTAACCTATGTATGAGATATGTAAAAGGTTTGGGGCATACCCTATTATGCCGCAAACTTATCCTGTAAATTTCATGTCGATAGTTCTAATAGTATTTGAAAAAAACATATGGAATTTGCACTATATTACCTACTTTCGTGGGAATAACCTAGGTAAGAGAACAGCGGTATTCGAAAGGAAATTTTTATATCAGCAATACCAAATGTATGATTTACGCTAGTGTTGAGACAGCAGTACTTCTAATAAACAGGGTGTCTCAAAAGTCCCATAACGCAGAGTAACTCTGTTAATATCAGAGTTACAACAAAATATAACCAGGGAAACCGTCTCCAAATGTGATGTTTTCAATCTAAAGTGAAGGAATTTTAAAAATCGGACGAGCCGTTTGAGCTGTACACTCTTTATGCGCCCAATGTTAAATGAAAATGCAACGTTGCCATTTACCTGGACCCACAACATAAGCGAATGAAGTTACTGTCTTTCACGCTAACATGTTGATGGCCAGCTCCCACTTCAAACAGTAACCTCATTCACTTATTTTGTGGCTCCAGGTAAATTGCAACGTTGCATTTTCTTTTAACATTAGGCATATAAAGAGTGTACACTCCAAACGGCTCATCCGATTTTAAAAATTCCTTGACTTTAGGTTGGAAACATCATATGTGAAAATGGTTTCCCCTTTATATTTAATTGTAACTCTGATGATAACAAAGTTATCCTATGTCAGGGGACTTTTGAGACACCTTGTATATTTGGTTTTACCTTGTATATTTTGAGAGCAAGGGGATGAGATAGGAAAATCGTATTATAAAATTATACAGGTGGTAGCACTGTACCAATAGCCATGGATCAGCAAGTAATTTGAATAGTATGTCTGTAAAGTAATCAATGTTTCTGTTTGTCTGCTAGTTTGCCCCTAATTCTTTCTCAATATCAAATCTCCTGCCTCTCCTTGTTCTCTTCGTGAAGTTATTCGTTAGGATTAGGAATTAGATTTTTCGGCTTTCAGTATTTATGGCCATGTTAACCCGTCACTGGGATTAGGATTAGGAATTAGATTTCTGGGCTTTCAGCATTTATGGCCATGTTAGCCCGTCACTAGGATTAGGATTAGGAATTAGATTTCTGGGCTTTCAGTATCTATGGCCATGTTAACCCGTCACTGGGATTAGGATTAGGAATTTGATTTCTGGGCTTTCAGCATTTATGGCCATGTTAGCCCGTCACTAGGATTAGGATTAGGAATTAGATTTCTGGGCTTTCAGTATCTATGGCCATGTTAACCCGTTACTGGGATTAGGATTAGGAATTTGATTTCTGGGCTTTCAGTATCTATGGCTATGTTAACCCGTCACTAGGATTAGGATTAGGAATTAGATTTCTGAGCTTTCGGCATCTATGGCCATGTTAGCCCGTCACTAGGATTAGGATTAGAAATTACATTTCTGGGCTTTCAGTATCTATGGCCATGTTAACCCGTCACTAGGACTAGGATTAGGAATTAGATTTCTGAGCTTTCGGCATCTATGGCCATGTTAGCCCGTCACTAGGACTAAGATTAGGAATTAGATTTCTGGGCTTTCAGCATCTATGGCCACGTTAGCCCGTCACTAGGATTAGGAATTAGATTTCTGGGCTTTCAGCATCTATGGCCATGTTAGCCCGTCACTAGGATTAGGATTAGGAATTAGATTTCTGGGCTTTCAGTATCTATGGCTATGTTAACCCGTCACTGGGATTAGGATTAGGAATTTGATTTCTGGGCTTTCGGCATCTATGGCCATGTTAGCCCGTCACTAGGATTAGGATTAGGAATTAGATTTCTGGGCTTTCGGCATCTATGACCATCTTAGCCCGTCACTAGGACTAGGATAAGGAATTAGATTTCTGGGCTTTCGGCATCTATGGTCATGTTAGCCCGTCACTAGGATTAGGAATTAGATTTCTGGGCTTTCAGCATCTATGGCCATGTTAGCCCGTCACTAGGATTAGAATTAGGAATTAGATTTCTGGGCTTTCAGTATCTATGGCTATGTTAACCCGTCACTGGGATTAGGATTAGGAATTTGATTTCTGGGCTTTCGGCATCTATGGCCATGTTAGCCCGTCACTGGGATTAGGATTAGGAATTAGATTTCTGGGCTTTTGGCATCTATGACCATGTTAGCCCGTCACTAGGACTAGGATAAGGAATTAGATTTCTGGGCTTTCGGCATCTATGGTCATGTTAGCCCGTCACTAGGATTAGGATTAGGAATTAGATTTCTGGGCTTTCGGCATCTATGGCCATGTTAGCTCGTCACTAGAATTAGGATTAGGAATTAGATTTCTGGGCTTTCGACATCTATGGCCATGTTAGCCTGTAACTAGGATTAGGATTAGGAATTAGATTTCTGGGCTTTCGGCATCTATGGCCATGTTAGCCCATCACTAGGATTAGGATTAGGAATTAGATTTCTGAGCTTTCGGCATCTATGGCCATGTTAGCCTGTTACGTATAAGGGATGATGTCCCTTGGTGATAACACTGTCCGGGGAAAGGGAAGGAAGAAAGGAATGGGGAAGGAAGGAAGCGGACTGAAATCATTCTGTTAGGTACCATCTCGGCATTTGCCTGGTGCGAACGAAGAAAACTGAAGAAAACCTCTCTCAGGATGGATGACTTGAAATAGTTTTTACACTTTTTCGACTGAGTGTCCCCACCACGAAACGAGTGAGGTTATTTGAGGAAAGAAGCAGCTGACAGCTACGTCACCGCGTACCAAGTTGGAAATGAATGTTAACTAATTTCTTTTCCTCGTTTCAATTACCTCTTCGCTTATTATTTTCTCGCTTGCTATTTCTAGAACTTCCTCGTTATTACTCCGTTCGACTCAGCTAACTTCCTTCCTCCCTACCAATTATATCTATTCTTCCATAGCAAGGGCGCCTGGGGGAACCGCCCCCCCCCCCAAAGCTCATGTGGGACCTCTATTGTATTTATGAATATACAATATTTTGCATAATTTGAGTGCAATTTGTCTTAAAATCTTGATATATATGTCTTCTGCATCTGAATGCCCCCCCCCCAAAAAAAAAAATTTACAGAGAAATCAGCGCCGTTGCTCCGTAGGAAACCTCTAGCCATATTTTTCCTCTCTTTTCAGCTAGTCTGTACAGAAATTTGAGGGAACCAAATGTACGGGGTGTCAAAATGATGCTCCCTATTTCAATTATTATTATTATTATTATTATTATTATTAGGGTCTATTATTATTATTATTATTATTATTATTATTATTATTATTATTATTATTATTATGCTTTTAATAACACGTATGTGAACGGAGATTACACACTGATTGATCAATTCAAAAAGTTTTTTTTTCTAACATATGCGATCCACGAGTTACACGACACACATCTATTCTATAACGAAGTTCCTGAGTAACGTCCTGAGAACAGACAATTTCTAAATGTTTTATGTTCCTATTTGGAAGGAGCAGAGGGGAATATTTCTCCATATAATTCTATGGTTTGGCTCTTGGGTCTAGCCTAGAAGGAGTTGGGCGAATGGGACGAAGCTCTTTAGCCTACAATAAAAATGCGAAAAATAAAATTTTCCATTTACATAAATAGGAAACGAAGGCATGATCCTCAAAAATTGTCCAAATGGAACAAGAGCCGAACCATACGATCTTATGGGGGAATATACTCCCTCTGCTCCTTCCAAATAGGAATAGAAAAAATTAAAAATTATTTCTGTTCTCAGGACGTTACAGAGATTAAAATTTGTAAGCTTTATCTTATTTGAACATTTTTTTAGAATCATGTACACCCCCCCCCTTAGTATTTGCAAATGGAAAATGTTATTTTTTCGCAATTTTATTGTGGGCTGAAGAGCTCTAAACCCTGCAAGTTTCGTTCCAATCGCTCAATCCAATCTAGTTTATAACATTTATCTGCTCCACCGCCTTCTATTGTTTGGATATCGTCGAAAATTGATTACTCACCATGCGAATCATACACCGTCTTGTTTTAATATTCTGTTATCAGCATACACTTTTAACCCGGCTCATGTTCCAAGATGGATACAATGAAAAACATGGCGAAAAGAAGGTTGGTATGTGATCCCATTAGCCAATGAAAATGAGTCTTGGCTAGGCTGGGGCAGGAATAAAAATATGCCTGCGGGCCATCCCAGAAAGTGTGTTCCAAGATGCTGTCCAAAAATGGAAGAAACCTTAGGAACGGTATATTGGCAATAGAGGCAGGTCCGTATCCAGGGGGGTCTAGGGGGCCGGGCACCCCCTAAATTTTTGCTGGTCCCCTCTAAAATTTTCACGGTAGGCTTGCAAATGAAATATAATATGGTGATGAACTATAATATTGTTGGATCGGGCCTCCCTAACTTCAGCCGGGCCCCCCCTACATTTTGGGGCTGGCTACCGGTCTGAATAGAGGGGAGTACTTTGAGGGAGACAGTACTTAAACTGTTATGCAATGAGCAATAAGGATGGTATAGCAAAAGTTCGGTTTCTTTTTGAACACACCTTTAGACATTTTCCTCGTTACACGCTAAGACATTGTAGAATTAATAACAGTAGTGCTAGTTGTTGTTAGAAAGAATAAATGCGTATTTATTTAGCAAGTAAATGAATATTCGATAACTATGGAATGAGCCGATGACACTGAAGAAAGAAGCATAAGATTGGTTTCACCTCTTCACATAAATAAAAACGACAATACGAGGATAACGCTATATCACACGTGGATATATCTAGAATAAATAGGCCATCATGCGTAATCCCTTCCTTGTCATAATGACTAAGGCTTTAAAAGGGAACTTTCCAAGCTGCGATCAACTGTTTTATTTCGAGTATGCCGTAGATTATAATTAGTTGTGGTCTTGAGCAAAAAAAGAGTTTTCTTAGCAACATTTCTTTTTGTTCATGATAATTATGTGTTGATTAAATTACAGCAAATTGATTGGCTGGTTAAGTTTTGATCTCTCTCTCTCTCTCTTTCTCTCTCTTCAGCATCGAGCTATATTACGAGGGTATGTCAAAATGTAGCTATAACTTTTTTTTAAAAAAAAAATGCAAATAAAAAACTCACTTTAACAATTTTTCAATACAGTTCCCTTGCTTTTCAACGCACTTGGTCCATCGTTGCACAAGCTTCCTAATACCCTTAGAAAACGAAGGTTTTCGGCTGAGCAGCGAGCCACACCAGCACGACGTTCTTCACTTCTTGGACCATGACTAATTTCCAGACAAGGATCTTTTAAAATAGAGGATCTGCCCTTACAATAAAATCTTGAAGCCATACATCACAATTTTGCCACCCCTACTCTGCCCACTCCGCCCAATAGGATCGCAATGTTTTGAGCCAACAATCATGGCGGAAACGAAAGTAGCCAATCAGACGATGGCGGAAACGAGAGTAGCCAATCAGATGTGTCGATGCTCGGTTGTTTTTTGGCTTCAATTATTTTATAGGATGAAGATTCATATGGGCAGATCCTCTATTTTATAAGATCCTTGTTTCCAGACGATGTGCCACTTCACCAATAGTAGTCACTTGTCTGTTAAACAGAATCATGTCACGTACACGCTCGATCTTGTCATCATTTGTGGCCATAGGTAGCCGTTCGGTTCCTTCCTCGTGGGTAACACTTATGCGGCTATTTTTAATTTTTTTCAATCCATTCGCAGACACCCTGTTGCGGCAAGACACTGTTTTTTTGTATTGTGCCGAAAATCTTTGATGGATTGCGGTCCCTGATACACCTTCCGACCACAAAAATCGGATCACTGCTCGTTGTTCCTCTTTGGTGCAAACTTCTAATGGAGTGGCCGTGATTTATCTGTAACAAAAGGAAGATAAATGGAGGAAGCACGAACAAACTTTCATAGCATGACCACAACAGCATAACAATAAAACAATCAAATAAACGAGGACACAGGTCAGTATGAACAATGTAAGAAAAGTTGTACACAGGGGCGTCATTTAGGGGGGCAGGGAGGGGCAATTGCCCCCCCCCTGAGTTTGAGATTTATATAGATTTTATCAAAAGAATAGTAGTAAATCAGTGAGAAACGAGAACTTTGATTTAAATCAAGGGGTCTTCCCCCTCCCCGAGCAAAATCTAAAATGACGTTCCTGGTTATACATTGTGGATAATTTTGGACTTACCCTCGTAGATATGGATCTAGAGCAGCGTTTCCCAACAGGTGTGCCGTAAATGGGCCGCTGGTGTGCCGTAAATGGGCCGCTGGTGTGCCGCGAGGAAATCGAAACAAATTATTTATTCTATAGCAGTCAAATTGCAAGACATAGGGAAAAATGTATATTTATATTTAACATTAACATGAACCTCTGCTATGTATCTACAATTTTGAGTTTCACACTGTTACTTTTCTGTAAATTTTTTAATGTTGAAAATAGTATTTGTAATCATTATTATGACCATTATTGCTTCTTTATTGTTGTAGACTGTTTCGTAACTTGAAATTTTAAAATACATTCAGTCCTTTCGACAAAGCAAACATGCATACAAATTACCTACATTTGTGTTTTAAAAGTAAAAGAGATTTGTTTGTTCATTCGTTATTTAGTGATCTTCCTTATTAGTAAAAGGTTGGATACAGTTTTCAAGAAAAAGTGTATATTTTAAAAGCTTTGGTCACATATCTCATTGCACTTGTTTTCTATTTTTAAATTAGAATGAAAAAAATAAGCATAATGATTTACCACGAGGGGAAATCAGTGATCGAGCTTTCTTCTCTGTGAGAAGGAGATCAGTAACCAAAGAAAAAATTACCACTATATTTCATATTTACAAATAATAATAATAATATCTATATGACTGTGCCGCGAGAATTCAAGTTACACGTATAGTGTGCCGCAAGTTGAGAAAGGTTGGGAAACGCTGATCTAGAGTTTTATATAGAACTCTAACAAACGTGCTCGCACTCTCAATGAGTTCTTTCTTAATTATACATACAGACACAAGGGAGCGGCATAATGTACTGTCCCTTCTTGTCTCATTTCAATATCACCATTCATTTCTCATCGTCTCCTTTTAGAGAAAAGAGCATAACTACGGGATGTAAAATTTAAGAATAAATATGTAGACCCTCATCAAGAGAGATCATTAAAATAATTCAACATTATAACACCTGTCATTTCAAGTGAGACATCAAGCAATAGAATAACCTTGGGATAAGTTTCCTTCGAAGTTTTCTGAAAACGTCTACTATAATTTCGTTAATATTTTATGAATATTGTATTTTTAGTAATAACTGCAAAATAACGTGATTAAAATGAAATCTTTTAGTTTAACGTCCTACGATTATGCCCTTTAGGCTAAAGGAAAAATGAAATGAAGTCTTTGAGTTTTACGTCCCACGGTTATGCCCGTTAGGCTAAAGGAGACGGTGATGATGAAAGATGAGTGAAAATGGTGGAATGGAGAAAGTGGGAGGAAACGGGAGAACCCCGAGAAAACCCACGAGCACGGTGTTTGTCCACCACAAAGTTTGAGGCTAAATGAGACGGATGATTAAGACAAGTGAATGATGATAGAATATTTGGTGGAATGATAATGTAGGAGGAAACGGAGAATAATGTAGAAGAACACGTAGGGACTCAATGTTGTCCACCCCAAACTTACTTGGCCGTGAATCGAACCAACCACCTACACATTAGTAGTAAGCGCTTTACCACTTTTTTCTTTCTTTTAAGTTAACTGATTTACCGAACGTTCCTCAATAACTTGTCTTTACCTAATTATTTCTAGGTTTTGCTATATTTTACTCGTTTTTTTTCAGTAGCCAATTACGACAGTGGAACGAACACAAACATCGAGGAGTTAAAAATCCAAAAGCTTTCCGACCGGGAATCGAACCTGGGACCCCATGCAACAAAGGCGCACGTACTAGCCACAAGACCAGCGGGAAGGAGACCAGTGAGCACCATGTCCCCATAACTTAATTTAATTTAATAAATATAGAGCAGAAAGTTTAATGCAGTTGTCTGTATTTTTTTAATATTTAATTTTCCTTTAAACGTGTTTTAAATAGCTTTCTCGGATATCATTAATTAAATGGTTTTAAATAGTAAAGGGTGTTATGCTTACTTAATTTAATCTATCTCTATTTTAAGACACTAAATTGGTACAGGGGCGGATCCAGGACGGACATGGGGGGGAGCGGTGGGTTGTAATATTGCTACTTAGAGCTACTTTTACGAGCTCCAAACTCTGGGTTTTATTTATATATAAAATAAGAAAGTTTCCTCTTCTGGCGGGGGACCAATCTCCCCGATCGCCCCCCTGTGGTAAGAGTGGTATTAAGAGCTCCCTAGTTACCTTACCCAGATTAAGGATAAAGCAGTTTGTTGATATATGAAGTGAAAGAAATTGTGGCAAAAAAAAGGTAAAAAGGCTGATAAAGAAAATTAATAATTCCCTTATACTACTAAAATCCTGAATTATTTACAACATACTTCAATAAATAGAATTTCATTATAGAAAGGCTCTCAGGAACATAACAAGAGCGTTAGGGAATAGGTTAATAAACGTTTTTTGAAACATCCTTTTTGTTGCTGGTTGCAGGCCCGAATGCGAATAAAGTATTTTGGAATGATATGATTTCATTTTAGCGTCCTTTTCAACAGTGAGGATATATGGGCGTGGATCTACAACTTAACTTGGGATTCGAACCACATGAGTTCCCGCCGGTAATCGAACCGCTTGCCCCCACGCCAAAGGCGCCTACGCTAACCGCTTAGCCACGAAAGAGCTCTAAAGTATTTTGGCACGAGGAAGCCCTCACTAAAGCTGATTAGCTATACTTAGGGATGCGCATTAAATACAGTATTCACACATTCTTCTATAGTCAAAATTTGGACTTAACGAATTTGATGCTATCGTATCCATTATTATTATTAGAATGTTACATAAATGAAGCCCATAACGCGGTCATAAAAAATGAAAAGAAATCTTTGAGTCTAACGTCCCACGATTATGCCCGGTAGGCTAAGGGACGATCTTTAAAGCAAGTAAATGATAATGAAATAATTGGTGGAATGAAAAATCTATACTGGTAGCAGGGGCGGATCCAGGACCGACTTCTGGGGAGGCGGTGGGTTGTCATACTGCTACTTAGAGCTACTTTTAAGAGCTTCAAACTCTGGGATGGGTTTTATTTATATATAAAATAAGAAAGTTTCCTCTTCTGGGGGCAATCACCCCGATCGCCCCCCCTGGATCCGCCATTGACTGGAAGGTAGGAGGAAACAGAAGTGCCCCGAGAAAACCCACGAGCATGATGTTGTCCCCCACAAAGAAACTTGGGCGGGGATCGAACTAGGGACCCCCCACGCAGCAGAGGTAATCGCTCTACCACTTAACCACCGTTGGAAATTGATCCAGATCGGTTGGATGGTTCAAGAGTTATTAGGTTTTTATTTATTTTTATATATCTCCCCCTCCCTTCCACCACCCTAAGTACTACCGTCAAAGTGAAATGATAAAAACAATTTCCAGGCCCGAGCCTCACCTCATTGAAAATTGATCGAGATTGGTCGGGTGGTTCAAAAGTCATAAAGTCACAAGCATAGTCACTTTCAATATTATTATTATTATTATTATTATTATTATTATTATTATTATTATTATTATTATTATTATTATTATTATTATTATTTACAGGGACAAATTTGAACAACAGAAAAAACAAATGAACACTAAAAAAGACGGAAATAATTTAAAGTTACTTCATAAATTATATGTATATATACAATCACCACACACACACACACGCATACCCAGGAATTATCCTAGATTTATACGCACACATGCTTGGAGCGTGACTTCAAATCACACCGACAATCATGGAAGTACGTAGCTACTTAACAAACAAACCAATCAGAAAAGAATGATTCAGGGGGTCAATTATCTTCTTACAATTTGTGACGTTTGAGAAAAAAAAATAAAAGAAAACAATCAGCCAATACGTTTACTTCCTTCAGAGTACGAGATTGCATTTAAAAACAAAAACAAACAAAAAAAAATGAATAAAAAAAAGATGTGGAAAAACAAACAGCCGGTGCGCGGGGAGGATACTGAATGACACAATAAAAAGGTAGTGGAGTAACTCATCGGCTTCTTAAATGCCAAGTGAAGCCCAGCCGGTTTAGTTCGTCTGAAGATCATATATTTTTTTTTCTCAAACCACATGACTTTTCCAAGATAATATTGAAGCAGTGCTTGAAAGTCGCTGCTGAAGCGAGCAGGGACAAGAAAAGCCCGTGAAAGAGTTAGTATACTAACTCTGTTCTGTCAGGCAGTCGACCTTCTATCAAGCTCTGTGCGTGCAGTGGGAGAACATCACTTAATAAACAGTGCAGTTTTTACGTGCGGGGACCCAAGTCAAAATGATCGTTATCAAATTTCTTTCCGTGTTTTGGAGAACTTTTGTAATAGTGCTGGTACCACTTTTGTTACTTCCTCTACCACTAGTTACAGGAACCACAGTAAGTTCAAAGTTCTTTTTTAAAAAAATCATTTTTAAAGAAATAATTTATGCTTTCTGTAAGGTACAAATTGGAGGGAAAATGGGGCTGTAGAATGTAGGTCAGTGTAGCCAGTGACAGGTCAATGACAACATGACGAAGTGGCTAGAAAGTGTTAGCGATTTCGTAAACCGTGAACGTTTTCTTGGCGCGAAAGTCCACGAGGATTTTGTAGCCACCAAATGATATACATTTGGTTGGGTGATGCGTGGTCAACGCATAAACTCGAAAAGACATCGCTTTTGGCTCTCAAGACCAGAGTCTGTTATCTCTTGCTTCAGACAGCGCCCCCAGGTTAACACCGAAATTATGTGCGAGCCCCGGACCTCGTACACTGACTAAACACGCGCCAATTTAATCATTTGTTATACAGGTAGGGCCAGCTCTATCATACGTGCAACACATGCATTTGCACAAGGCGGCAAAATGTATCATAGCTGTATTATTTAAAATAAATATTACTTGTTGGAAACAAATTCCATGATGATGGTAGTTCAATTTACTAAGCTGACCTATTTGAATACTACATTCATAAATCATTTTTAGGTCGCATTAGCTTAAGGTCAGATGGAAAGTGCTCAAAGCAAATGGTCAAACAAATTCCAGCATGAATTGCTTGTTTGTTAAATACAAGAACTCACTTCTCGAACAGTAGGGAACACTTGTTCTATTTAGTTAGCTATCAAAGTTTTGATATAAAAACTGATCTTGTCTTTGTCACAAACATGTTCTTATCGTTGGTGGAAACAAGCTTTTTTTAATTTTTTTTTAAACAGACGTAAAAGGAAAATCAAGAAATAAAGATAAAAGAGCTAGTTGCATCGGAATTGCAAACTGATATATTGAAATTGAAGCTCGATATTGAATTTTATAAAAAGGATTACCATCTTTCCTCTGCAAACTAACGTAACATTTTTATGTAAAGAAAAAACGATAACGAGATTGTGTTTGTAGTGTTTAGACCTTTCTGAGTGCGAGTCCTCTTTCCCTCCTCTTCGTTCTTCATGATGGGAAAACTTAAAATCGTGGCTTTTATGATTTGTTCTTTCTGAATAAAGGGAGGCGGCAAATGATACCATTGCACGGGGCGGCCCTAAGCCTGTTTACAAGACCATAATTTGTTACATAATATGAGATTTTCGCTTTCAAAAAGAGAAAAAAGGAAATTCTAACCTAGGAACAGCTAAACAGATATGCCTATTCTTTTCTTATATTAAAGAAATCAAACAAGCCTTCCTCTCTGGTTTTATCACTAGCGCGCACGCCTTTGGTGAATGGGACCAGAGGTTCGATTCTCGTTGTCTTGAAATATGAATGCATCCGATGGTTGAAATTCAACCTTACTCTCTAGGTCCACATCTCCTATCGTCTCGATGCTATAAGAGGGGCACTAAACTCGAACCAGCCAGCAAATAAAAGAGACTAATCTTTTTGATTTTTAAGGAAGAGATCTTTGAAGCAAAGGAGGGCATCCGTAAGTTTCTCCGTGGTTAAATGATAAGTCTTGTCCTTGTTGTGCTAGAGAGAGACCCATGTGCAATTCCTGGCATTCAATAGGATGTAAAATACTGGAAGGAATTTTCACCACTTCATATTTTTGGAAGACAATTCTTCCATTATTAACTTAATGTAGGTGTGTAAATAAAGCGGCACTAGTAATGAGCAGTTTGGCTCTTTTCACAGATTCGATTCCTTTCAATCCATTCCGAACAACGATTTGTTCCTCTAGATCGAATCCTTTGGTTCCACAGGGCCTTACGCAGAGTCGTTCCGACGCGTAATTAGTGCCATACTAAAGAGTTCGACTAACATAGTATTTCGGCCTTTAGTATGACACTAATCACACGTTAAAACGACTCTGCACAAGGCCCGCAAAGTTTAAATGATTCAGTTTGCTAATTTGATTCCTTCAAACAAGGATTCGTTCCTCTCTGGATCGAATCCTTTGGTTCCGATAAGTTAAATAAGTCTGTAAGTTTTCGTATAGCTCTCCAATGCGGCTCTTTCATCCTAACTCGCGGCGAGGTGTGGTGGCAAACGGATCGTACTGTATAAGACGCTTATCTACTTATTTGCTCTCTCATTACTTATACAAGTGCGCATCGACTGGGGTTTCACCGGATCCGGATACCCCAAACTACCGAACTCAACATGTATTTGTACATTTTCTCAATAAAACTAAAATGTATTTGTTTAACAGGGAAATGATTGATGTAGCATGAAAAAATGATCTTACGCTTCATTTGTAACCTTTCTCTTATAAAAGCAAGCTAGTTCTATTAATTTCCTGTCTGAAAATATAGGCGGAAGTATTTTACAATTACTTATCGTCAGTGGCGTATTTACGATTTTCTTTCGGGGGGGGGGCTTTGCTAACTTTCGGGGAGGGCTTTGCCTGAAAATGTGAAAATTCTGCAAGATATTTCATATACTTTACTATAGTAAGTAAGATTTCGGGGGGGGCTTAAGCCCGGAAGCCCCCCCCCCCCTAAATACGCCACTGCTTATCGTATTTTCGAGTGCACTCCTGCACAAGCGGTACACGAGTGCTCCCGCCAGGAATGGCCTACATCTCGTTCAATACTACAAAGACGTAGTGGTGGCTTCTAGTATTGAATTCCCAAAGCTTTTACCCCTCCGAACAAAAATTCCTGGGTGCGCGCCTGTACTTGTTATAAAGCATTTGACACAAGTTTACACATTTTTAGCTTTTACACTTTCATAGTTACGAGGGTCACTATGAAAGTTTTGAGATGTGAAATAACTTACATATTTAAAAATCAATTTAACACTTACATTTTCTCAAAGTATTCACCATTACACTGTACACACTTTTGCATCCTCGAAAACCACTTTTGGAAGCAGTGTTGCCAGTCTTTTTCTTCAAATGTTGAAAGTTCATCCTCGTAAGCCACTACAGCTTCTTCAGGACTGCAAAATCTCTTCCCACGCATGCGATCTTTGATCCTGGGGAACAAAAAAAAATCACACGGGGCCAGGTCAGGGCTATTCAGTGGATGAGTCGTAAGTTTGACCTCCGTAGATTCTAAAAACTGAATTGCGATGTTGGCCGTGTGTTCGGACGCGTTGCCATGATGAAGCACGATCCCACGCAATCCAGTTCTTGGACGCCATTCTGGAAGCTTCTGGAACACTTTTGTTAGGCAAACAGTAGTGTACCACTGAGCAGTAACAGTCCTTTGTTCTTCAAGTGGAACAGTTGCAACATGGCCAGATTTGGAGAAGAAAGTTGCGACCATCTTCTTCCCCACACTTCGCGGTCGCTTCACTTTCGTGAGTGGATTTTCGTCTGGAAAGATCCAAACTGTAGACTGGCGTTTATTTTCAGGGTCAAACTGATAGATCCAAGTCTCATCACCAGTAACAGTGTCAGAGACGCGTCGAGGATTGCCTCCATCAAATCTTGCAAGCATTTCTTCACCATTCCACACACATGCGCTTCTGCTGTTCAGTCCAAGTATGAGGCACCCAACGAGATGAAACCTTCCTGAGCCGAAGATGATCATGAAGAATTTTTGTTACTGCTGGCGATCCAATGTTCACTGTAGATTTAATGTCCTTGAAAGCTGTTCGAGGATTTTCTCGAATCATTCGTTCCAAAGCGGCAATGTTTTCATCTGACAGAGCTGTTGCCAGACGTCCAGCTCTCTCTTCATCTTTAAGCGATGTCCGGCCTCTTCTGAATTCACCAAACCACCGAAAAATTGTAGCACGGGAAGGAGCAAGGTTTCCAAATGCCCCCTGCAAACGGTCAAGGCTTTGTGTCTCGCTCAAACCACTTTTGAAATCGTAAAGGATCATTGCCCGAAAATGTTCCCTTTCGAGCTCCATTCTAGACAGCCGAATACTGCTCACATCAACAAACAAGTGAAGGCGATACGGACACGCCGATAAGCGAGGCGAGTTGAAACTTCCTTCGCTTCTTTGCTCTGGATACCACTACCGAACGCAATTGTTGGAATCACTGGCGTAGCACACTTTTGCGGGCCCCCTGCAAAGTATAGAGAAGGGGCCCTAGTTGTAAAACCTATAGATATAAGGTTGAAGTTCTACTTCTTTAAATCTTTATTCATCGCAAGACTTTGGGGTCCCCTATACCTCGGGGCCCCCCGCACTGCGGGTGTTGCGGGGGCAGCTGCTACGTCACTGGTTGGAATTCAAATACTGTGCCACAACAATGCGTATCTCAAAACTTTCGTAGTGACCCTCGTATGATACTTTTGCTACTTTATACTACTTTTCTGACCGAAGTGCCCAAGAGGCTTTGATGCGCGGGCATTAATTACAAAAGAAGAAGAATCACTCTTATTGGCTGGTAAGTTACTGTAATGTGTTATTCTGATGGAACGGGAGATTGGAGTTACGGGTGGTAGAAGAAAAAGGTGGGAATCATACAAAGAGGGAGAGGAATATTTCGAAAGATGTTCATAATGTTTTATTTTTCTTGATAACATAGAGATAACATTATACATAGGACAAGAGCAAGTATATTGTCTGTTTCTTTCAAGTTTTGTATTTATTAAAATGTATTACTACGAATGCATGTTGAAACTGTTAAAAGAAGCAGGTGTTTTTGTTTTTCCTTTTTTTTGTTTTTTTAACGTAACTTTATTAGATGCGAAAACAAGTAGCTTTTCTGTCATGTGTATCTATCAAATAATACTAGCAGCTACTAATCTCGGGCTTTTGTGTAGAAGCGTCATTTGGGGAGAACAGGGGGCAACTGCCCTTCCTAAGTTTGACAAATACATATTTTCTAATCAATTGTATAATAATAATAATAATAATAATAATAATAATAATAATAATAATAATAATAATAATAATAATAATAATAATAATAATAAATGTGAACTCATATGTCATGGAGAATTTTGGTTTCCCTTTCGGGAGACTCGAGTTGTATTCCTGACGAGAGCTCGTATGGTTCGGATTTCATATTAAGCTGTAGGTCCACATCACATATAGCCTCGATACTGAAGGAGATGGTAAACTCCGAAGGAACCAACCAATCTAACCTATTGTTATAAAATACGGGACAAAAGTAAACGACCAAAAACACCATTAAAACTGGGTGATTTGGGTCTTTATTTTTGTCCCGTACTTACGTTCAACAAGATATTACGGAGAAAATACTAATATACCATTTTAAGATTTGTATACGCAAATAGCACGTATTCTGAAACTATATCAACTTAGGTATTGATTAAATTATGTGCACGTCACTGCATTGAATTACAGATAATGGTAGACCCTGTATTACAATTAAGGATCCCATATACTAGGTGGCCGCGATGGCTCAGTGGTAGAGCATTCACCTCTGGGGCATGGGGTTCTTGGTTCAATCCCTGCTCGCGCCAAGTGAGCTTTGTGGTGGCCAAACACCGTGTGCGTGACTCTTCTCATGGTTCTGCCGTTTCCTCCCTCCTGCTCCATTCCAACATTTCATTTATTTCTCATCATCATTGCCTCCTTTGGCCTAGCCGTATAACTTTAAAGATTTTTCATTTCATCTATATATATAAAAGAGAACGTACAAATCCTTTGTCCGCTCATCACGCTAATACGGCTGAACCAATTTCTTTCATTTTTGGGGGGTTATTAGGATTTGGACCCTAGATGGTTTTTATCATATCACTTTAATTTTTAATTACCAGTGTCTTGAGATAATTGACCATTCAAGTGTCCATAACGTACAAATCCTTTGTTAGTTCATCATAGGTATAAAAATAAACGTATTTATATGCAACCCGCATGACCGTGTCACTCGGCGGGTTAACATAAATGACAGGCGATATAATGTTAACATTTACTGCAATCTACTATGGTTTTTATCATATCACTTGAAAGCGAAAAAGTAAAAATTATCTAAGTAACAAAGTTTATTGCGTTCCGGGGTGACCCCAGCGAAGCGGGGTGAACGCTGCTAGTTTTCTCATAAATTAGAGACAATGATAGATATTTGGTCTCTTTTCCTTCTGAATCTTACAAGGATATAGTTTCGATGGCATGTATATCGCAAACCTTTATAAATGCATTGGTAGTCAGTTTATGAAATATAAATGGTTTAAAAGAATGAGGAGAAAAGGTGTTCAAAATTATCAGACACGATAAATAAAATATAGTAATTTTCTTCTTCTCGCGTGCCTATTTGTCCCTTCTGGAAGAGGCCTTAAAACAATTTCAAGGAACATTAAAAAAAAAAAAACACTAACTGGTTCAAGGGCGCACCCACATGGTGTTCCACCGGGTCGAGCCCCCCCCCCTCCCCCCCAAAAAAAATCTTTCTAGCTCAACATACATGTGTACAGGCACACTTTCTCAATAAAACTATATCGGTACTCGTTTAACAGGGAAATAACTGACGAAGCATGAAAATTTGATTTTACGCTTCATCTGTAATCTTTGTTTTATAAGGGTTCGCCGTGGCTCAGTGGTAGAATATTCACCTCTGGTGGATGGGTTCCTGGTTCGATCCCAGCTTGCGCCAAGTGAACTTTGTGATGGACAAACACCATGTGCGTGGATTTTCTGGGGGTTCTCCCGTTTCCTCCCATTTTCTTCATTTTACCATTTCATTCATTTCTCATCATCAGTGTTTTCTTTAGCCTAGTCGGCATAACCGTGGGACATAAAACTCAAAGATTTCGTTTCATCTTTTTTTCATTTTCTCTGTCTTATAAAAAAACAATATATCAAACATTTTTTTTCTGAAAATATCCTTGGAAATATTTTACAATTATTTATCGTGTTTTTCGGTGCAGAATAATACCCGTTCAGTACTACATACACGTAGTGGCTTGTTGTAAAGGACCCCCTCGCTCGCAAAGTTCGAATCCCTCCCAACAACAATTTCTGAGTGCGCGCCTGTTTTGGCTTTTAAAAGTGTTCAGGAGTTCTGTGTCATCTTTTTCATTCTTCATTATTTTTTTTTACCTCAAAATATTTGGGGAAGCACAGACTAGTACTGAACTTTTTTCTAATTATTTTTCACGGCTACATCCAGTGGCGGCGATTGGACGTCAAAAGTGGGGGGCAAGACATGATCTCAATATTTGTATATCAATGTTAGTTTTTTGGTTGCTTCTAACATTTTGTTTGATGAAAGGTTGTATAACTATTAGGATACTGTATTTTCCAGTTAAAATACCGTATATCTTGTTTCATATTTTACTAAGTAAATTGACAAGAGCAACGCAAGTAGATACTAGCACTTTGTACTCTTAAACAACGAAGGTGTAAGAAAAGATTTGATTCCTTGCTCATGAACATCTTAAAATTCTGTCTAGAAAATTAATTCGTGTGGTCAGATTAGGGGCTTATTTGATAACAAACTCGCAAAACAAACAGAAATGATAATATTAACCGAATAGTAATGAAAAATGAGGCTTGTTTTGCAAAAGTTATATTGAAACTGGGAATTAATGAACAACTTATATTTTTAATTCCATGCATGTTATTACATGTTATTACTCTTAGAAAAACAGTAAATACTACAAGGATATCCTGCGACATTTAAAGAACTACTTTTGCAGTTTCCCGAAAAACAATCGTTGCCATTAGGTACAGTTTTCACTTTCTTGGAATACATCAAAACCCAGCAATATTTAGAATCACTCCACACTCCAGTTATGCAAAATAATCCTAAAACCTAGAATTATGTTGAATTCACTAAATTTATTTGTATATACAAAATTGTATACAGTATATATACTCCTAAATTCATATATTACACTGCAAAACAATGCCGCGCCTTTGATGTGGGAGACCCGGGTTCGATTCCTATCGGGAGCTCATGTGGTTTGTATTCCACGTTAATTAGTAGGTCCACTTCTCATATAGCCTCACTGCTGAACGGGATGTTAAACTCAAAAAAATCAAATCAAAATATTCCTTACCATTAGAAAGAAGAAAAGACATTTTAGGAACTGTCGATTTTTGTGCAATTAAAGAATAATTTGTGAACAGTGTTTCTTCCAGACATGCTTTTGGGAGGCACTGCCCCCCGAAGCTCTGAGAGTATCCCACCCCCTCGAAGGAGACCAAAATAATACGTCTATAATATAATAATAAATAGAATAGTACCTGCAGTGCTCCCCCCAGAATACTAAGTGTGCGCCCCGGAACATTGTTTCTGAAAGAAACACTGCTTGTGAAGAACTTTTTTTTTTTTTTTTTTTGCGAAATGTTACCTCAATTAGTTCTAAAGCGACTGATTAACATATCGAGCCCTTGTAAGAAAAAATGAAAGTACACTCTAATTGTGGCACTCCAATAGGTTAATTTTTGGGCCATTTTTCGTGGCAATTAAGACGCAATTCATGTAGCTATCTTCACTGTACGGGAAGACAACCAATACGTACTCACGGAACGGCAAATATTTTATGGCACCATTTTTATTCTATGAACCATTAATACATACAAAAACTTTATATTTCCAAAATAAAATGGTGAAATTATAGGCCCTATAAATTAATGGGCCATTTCAAAAAAGTGGGGGGGCAACTGCCCCCTTTCCCCCCCTAATCGCCGCCCATGGCTACATCAAACTACTGAATAAATTCTTCAACGTTTATCAAGAGGTATTCATAAGTGCGCCATTTAGGCTTATGTAGTTGTAATTTATTTGAACATACGTTGTAAGTTATTTGAAAAGGAGGATCATATCGACAACATAGAAAATATTGCAAATGAAATGAAATCTTTGAGTTTTACGTCCCACGATTTTTATGCCGGTTAGGCTAAAGGAGACGGTGATGATGAGTAATGAATGAAATGGTGGAATGAAGAAAGTGGGAGGAAACGGGAGAACCCCGAGAAAACCCACGCTCATGGTGTTTGTCCACCACAAAGTTCACTTGGCGGGGGCTGGGATCGAACCCGGGATCTCAAGCACCAGAGGTGAACGCTCTGCCACTGAGCCACCGCGGCCCTAGAAAATATTGTGTAATGAAATAATCTAAGTACTAGTAATTACACATAAAATTAGAGTATTGTTTGATTTCCTCAATATTTTGAAAAATGTGAAGAATGGAGACAGAATAGATAAGCACCTGTAAAAGGTTATGTCTATCATGCAACCGAGCGAGATAAAGAGTACAACAGGACATAATTTTTATGTTCTAACTGGAAGTACATTGCTACTGGCATAGATAACATCACCTATCGTCATATCAAGGAAGGTTCCTACATTTTACATTACTTCCTTTTCCTGATTTTCACCGTCGTAGTAGTAGGGGCCGGCGTATATTGAGCCGAGTCAGCAAAAATTTTTGTGACGTCATAGGTCAAAGGTCAATGACCTTGGCCCGGGGTCAATGACCTAGGGGTACCTAGGACCACCCCCTCTAAATTTTGGCAGGGGTACCTTGGCCCACCCCCTAAATTTTGGCAGGGGTACATAGGACCACCCCCCTTAAATTTTGGAAATTGCCAAATCTAAAAATTTGGTATGGTAGGGTAGGACCATAGTATGTACCTCTATCAGTATTGGGTGTCTATGTCGTTCCCTTTCATGGGTAAAAAATTGCCAAAAATTCAAATTTCGGGGGTTTTTGACCTAATTTATCCCCTTTGATGAGGTGTTATTACCCTATATAGTTATATGGGCGTATACAGGGGTCCATTACCTTTCATAACATATGGGTATATTAATGCACCCCTTTAAATTTTTGGGAGGGGTACCTTGGCCCACCCCTTAAATTTTGGAAATTGCCCAATTTAAACATTGGGTATTATAGTATAGGACCCTAATATGTATCGTGATAAATTTGGGCGGTCCACCTTGTTTCCTTCTAGGGGTACAAAATTGCCAAAATATAAACGTAAGCAATACGTTATACCACGTGTTTGGTTTTCAACCTAATTTATCTCCTTGGATGAGGTCCTATTACCTTATATAGTTATATGGTCATGTATAGGGGTCCATTATCTATCATAAGACATGGGTACATTGGTGCACCCCTTGAAAAATTTGGGAAGAGTACCTTGGACCACCCCTTAAATTTTGGAAATTGCCAAATCTAAAAATTTGGTGTGGTAGCCTAGGACCATAGTATGTACCTCTATCAGTATTGGGTGTCCATGTCGTTCCCTTTCATGGGTAAAAAATTGCCAAAAATTTAAATTTCGGGGGTTTTTGACGTAATTTATCCCCTTTGATGAGGTGTTATTACCCTATATAGTTATATGAGCGTATACAGGAGTCTATTATCTTTCATAAGATATGGGTACATTGGTGCACACCTTTAAAAATTTGGGAGGGGTACCTTGGCCCACCCCTTAAATTTTGGAAATTGCCCAATTTAAACATTTGGTATTATAGTACAGGACCCTAATATGTATTATGATAAATTTGGATGGTCCACCTCGTTCCCTTTTAGGGGGTACAAAATTGCCAAAATATAAACGTAAGCAATACGTAGTACCACGTGTTTGGATTTTGGTCGATTTTATCCCCGTTGATGAGGTCCTATTACCTTATATGGTTATATGGGCGTATACAGGTGTCCATTACCTTTCATAAGACATGGGTACATTAATGCACCCCTTGAAAAATTTGGGAGGGGTACCTTGGCCCACCCCTTAAATTTTGGAAATTGACCAATTTAAACATTGGGTATTATAGTATAGGACCCTAATATGTATTATGATAAATTTGGATGGTTCACCTCGTTCCCTTTTAGGGGTATAAAATTGTAAAAATATAAACGTAAGCAATACGTTGTACCACGTGTTTGTTCTTTTGGCCCATTTATCCCCTTGGATGAGGTCCTACTACATTATATAGTTATATGGTTATGTATAGGGGTCTATTTCCTATTATAAGACATGGGTATATTGGTGCACCCCTTGAAAAATTTGGGAGGGGTACCTTGCCCCACCCCTTCATTTTTAGAAATTGCCCATTTTACACATTTGGTATAATAGTATAGGACCCTAATATATATTACTATAAATTTGGGTGGTCCACCTCGTTCCCTTTTAGGGGTACCAAATTGCCAAAATTTTAGTACAACCATGTGTTTGGACTTTTGACCTAATTTATCGCCTTTGATGAGGTGTTATTATCCTATATGGTTATATGGGCGTATACAGGGTTCATTACCTTTCATAAAACATGGGTATATTAATGCACCCCGGGAGAGGTACCTTGGCCCACCCCTTAAATTTTGGAAATTGCCCAATTTAAACATTTGGTATAATAGTATAAGACCCTAATATATATTACTATAAACTCGTTCCCGTTTAGGGGTACAAAATTGCCAAAATATAAACGTAAGCAATACGTTGTACCACGTGTTTCGTTTTTTTACCTAATTTATTCCATTGGATGAAGTCCTATTACCTTATATCGTTATATGGTCACGTATGGGGATTCATTTCCTATCATAAGACATAGGTACATTTGTGCACCCCGTTTAAATTTTTGGGAGGGGTACTTTGGCCCACCCCTTTAATTTTGGAAATTGCCCCTTTTACATGTTTGGTATTATAGTATAGGACCCTAACATGTATTATGATAAATTTGGGTAGTTCACCTTGTTCCCTTTCATGCGTAAAAAAATTGCCAAATTTTACTACAACCACGTGTTTGGTATTTTGGTTCACCCCTTGGATGAGGTCCTATTACCTTATATGGTTATATGGTTATGTATATTGGTCCATTCCCTATTATAAGACGGGTATATTGATGCACCCTTTAAAAAATTTGGGAGGGGTATCTTGACTATCCACTCAGTTTTAGAAATTGATTAATATAAGCATTTGGTATCTTCGTACAGGTCTTCAATATGTACCACTATAAATTTGGATGGTCCACATCGTTCCCTTTCATGGGTAAAGAACTACCAAAAATCAAATTTCGGATGTTATTGACCCTCTATTTAATACGTTATATGGTTTATTACCTCTATATGTTTATGTTCTCTTTTAAATTTGGGAATTATCAAATAACAAAATTCGGTAAACGTTTTCTAGGACCCATTGGTATTCCTCTTATGGCCAAATATTCAAAATTTAAAGGTTATTGACCGGCTTTATTATTGAATAAGTACAGGATTTATTACTTTTTTCATAAGACACAGGTGTATTTGTGTACCAATCTTAAATTTTGGGAGGGGTACATTTCTTATTGTCATATCAATAATTGGTAATTGTTCTTTGGGTAAATCATTGTGATCACGTGATCGGTTATTGACCTATGATGGGATTAGGAGTCCAGGACATTGGTACATTGAAATTTTGTAGGATAATTTGAGAATGCGTCATTGGTATTGATTATTACAGCCAAATATAAACGTAAGCAAGACGTTGTACCACGTGATTGACCTTGATGAGGTAGTGTACAGGGATACATAGCTAACCTTATTGAAACTTATGACTCATAGTCTTAAGGGAATACATGCTACAACACTGGCAAAGTTATTGTTGATGCAATTTGATTGGCTGATCACTATCTTTCGTGCAATCTGATTGGTTGATCACTATCTTTCGTGCAATCTGATTGGTTGATGAGTTTTAAATCTTTGCTGTATTCAGTTTTTAAGTTTTGTTTTACATTTAAAAATCTTGTTTTTGTTCAACATTTTGCACTCAATGATAAATATGATCAAAACCGTTTATTTGTTAATCGAATAGTTAAAAACCGGATAAAGTTTGACGGTTAACCGTGAAACGTAAAAATTTTTTAGTTTGAAATTTTTTTTGCTTGAAACATTTTGTTTGAAAATTCTTGCTTTCAAATTTTTTTTGTTTGAATTTTTTGTTTGAGAATTTTGTTTGAAATTTTTTTTGACAACTTTTGTTTCAAAATTTTTTGTTTAAATTTTTTTGTTTGAAATTTTTTTTCGTTTCAAAATTTTGTTTAAAATTTTTGTTTGAAATTTTTTCGTTTCCAAATTTTTTGTTTGAAAAAATTTTTGTTTGAAATTTTTTTGTTTCAAAATTTTGTTTCAAAATTTTGTTTGAATTTTTTCGTTTGAAATTTTTTGTTTAAAAATTTTTCGTTTGAAATTTTTTCGTTTCAAAATTTTGTTTAAAATTTTTTTCGTTTCAAAATTTTGTTTGGAAAATTTTGTTTGAATTTTTTTCGTTTGAATTTTTTTTTTCGTTTCAAAATTTTGTTTCAAAGATTTTTGTTTGAAATTTAAGTTTCAAAGTTTGAGTTGACATTTTTAAAAGTTTGTGCACCTATTAGTAAAGAACCGGAACTGTTTAGAACAAAAACCTTTGACAACATTGTGGTGCAATAGTACACGTCAGAACCTGGGGTTGTACTTGAAATGAAAAAACACAATTCATTGAAATGGATCATTTTATTACACTCCACATACATCCATACCAGATAGTGGTTCTGGATATTGTCGATACAATGTATTTTGAACTTCTTGCACTAGTTTGTCTTTAGCATATAATTTTAATTCCAGTTGAAGTCTTTTAAGGTCTAATGCAATATCAATTGGTGGAAACTCAATGTCCATTTGATCACAAATAAACTGTTTATCAATACAGGTATGCACTAGTCGGAACTGTTTAGAACAAAAACATCTGGCAACATTGTGGTGCACGTCAGAACATGATCATGCAACGTCATCAGTTTTGCATCATCGTTCGAGTTAGTATTCATGATAACGTCATCATGGCTACTTGTCTGCAGTTTCTAAACACACGTGATGTGATGAAATCATTTACCAAGATTACTGATTTACAACAGAATGTACCTTATAGAATCTTAGCTAGCCAAATGATCCCTACAAAGTTTGGAGTAAGAATCGTAGTGAAGCTTGAAAATGATAAGAATATAATTTTACCAGCAAGATATTTACCCATGGAGGCATCAAAACAAGAAGAACTGCTGCGTTTCTTAAATACTGGATCTGTATCTTTATGTTACAAAGGATTCTTGGGTCGAAGTCATCAGTACACAGCCAGATTCGTCAGCCATTGTGATTCAAACGTCAGCACATTAGACATAGTTGTATGAATTTGGTTGGTCAGCAACTGTGATGAAATCATGAATCAGCACATTCGACATCAGCAATAACTATAAACCAGCAAATACAGTGTCATCCCACGAAATCATTTGAGCAAGTGCTTTTCAGGAGGAAAGATGTGTACTTCTAACGATAAAGAGTTCATCTTCGCAAGCTATTATCCAATAAACAAAACATGTGATGATTGGTATCAGTGCTAAAACATTTGAACCTGTGATTCGATTGGGCAAAGCAGAACAATTTGGTGTACAACTGACCTGTGAAGAATGGCACGAATCGACCAAATGAACGATGAGCTAAATGTGACCATAGTCAAATCATTAGGCTCAAATCATGAAGTGGTGCTGCGTACAGTCCTCGAAGAGAAGATGGTGTTGTTACGTAAAAAGAGTACATTCCATGTCCCTCGCAACATGGTGTATCTAACACAAACGGAATGGAACAAATTCATCAGCGTATTTCAGTGTGTGAAACATGCAGTGGAAGTGTGCAACAAAACAAGTATATTCCTGAAAAAGTACTATTTTGAAAAATGTGTTATGCATATTGTACAACATGTATCTAGATATTGTGATGGTTGTCAACATCGTTCTTGGGTGCATAACTGTATTGATAAACAGTTTATTTGTGATCAAATGGACATTGAGTTTCCACCAATTGATATTGCATTAGACCTTAAAAGACTTCAACTGGAATTAAAATTATATGCTAAAGACAAACTAGTGCAAGAAGTTCAAAATACATTGTATCGACAATATCCAGAACCACTATCTGGTATGGATGTATGTGGAGTGTAATAAAATGATCCATTTCAATGAATTGTGTTTTTTCATTTCAAGTACAACCCCAGGTTCTGACGTGTACTATTGCACCACAATGTTGTCAAAGGTTTTTGTTCTAAACAGTTCCGGTTCTTTACTAATAGGTGCACAAACTTTTAAAAATGTCAACTCAAACTTTGAAACAAAAATTTCAAACAAAAATCTTTGAAACAAAATTTTGAAACGAAAAAAAAAATTCAAACGAAAAAAATTCAAACAAAATTTTCCAAACAAAATTTTGAAACGAAAAAAATTTTAAACAAAATTTTGAAACGAAAAAATTTCAAACGAAAAATTTTTAAACAAAAAATTTCAAACGAAAAAAATTCAAACAAAATTTTGAAACAAAATTTTGAAAAAAAAATTTCAAACAAAAATTTTTTCAAACAAAAAATTTGGAAACGAAAAAATTTCAAACAAAAATTTTAAACAAAATTTTGAAACGAAAAAAAATTTCAAACAAAAAAATTTAAACAAAAAATTTTGAAACAAAAGTTGTCAAAAAAAATTTCAAACAAAATTCTCAAACAAAAAATTCAAACAAAAAAAATTTGAAAGCAAGAATTTTCAAACAAAATGTTTCAAGCAAAAAAAATTTCAAACTAAAAAATTTTTACGTTTCACGGTTAACCGTCAAACTTTATCCGGTTTTTAACTATTCGATTAACAAATAAACGGTTTTGATCATATTTATCATTGAGTGCAAAATGTTGAACAAAAACAAGATTTTTAAATGTAAAACAAAACTTAAAAACTGAATACAGCAAAGATTTAAAACTCATCAACCAATCAGATTGCACGAAAGATAGTGATCAACCAATCAGATTGCACGAAAGATAGTGATCAGCCAATCAAATTGCATCAACAATAACTTTGCCAGTGTTGTAGCATGTATTCCCTTAAGACTATGAGTCATAAGTTTCAATAAGGTTAGCTATGTATCCCTGTACACTACCTCATCAAGGTCAATCACGTGGTACAACGTCTTGCTTACGTTTATATTTGGCTGTAATAATCAATACCAATGACGCATTCTCAAATTATCCTACAAAATTTCAATGTACCAATGTCCTGGACTCCTAATCCCATCATAGGTCAATAACCGATCACGTGATCACAATGATTTACCCAAAGAACAATTACCAATTATTGATATGACAATAAGAAATGTACCCCTCCCAAAATTTAAGATTGGTACACAAATACACCTGTGTCTTATGAAAAAAGTAATAAATCCTGTACTTATTCAATAATAAAGCCGGTCAATAACCTTTAAATTTTGAATATTTGGCCATAAGAGGAATACCAATGGGTCCTAGAAAACGTTTACCGAATTTTGTTATTTGATAATTCCCAAATTTAAAAGAGAACATAAACATATAGAGGTAATAAACCATATAACGTATTAAATAGAGGGTCAATAACATCCGAAATTTGATTTTTGGTAGTTCTTTACCCATGAAAGGGAACGATGTGGACCATCCAAATTTATAGTGGTACATATTGAAGACCTGTACGAAGATACCAAATGCTTATATTAATCAATTTCTAAAACTGAGTGGATAGTCAAGATACCCCTCCCAAATTTTTTAAAGGGTGCATCAATATACCCGTCTTATAATAGGGAATGGACCAATATACATAACCATATAACCATATAAGGTAATAGGACCTCATCCAAGGGGTGAACCAAAATACCAAACACGTGGTTGTAGTAAAATTTGGCAATTTTTTTACGCATGAAAGGGAACAAGGTGAACTACCCAAATTTATCATAATACATGTTAGGGTCCTATACTATAATACCAAACATGTAAAAGGGGCAATTTCCAAAATTAAAGGGGTGGGCCAAAGTACCCCTCCCAAAAATTTAAACGGGGTGCACAAATGTACCTATGTCTTATGATAGGAAATGAATCCCCATACGTGACCATATAACGATATAAGGTAATAGGACTTCATCCAATGGAATAAATTAGGTAAAAAAACGAAACACGTGGTACAACGTATTGCTTACGTTTATATTTTGGCAATTTTGTACCCCTAAACGGGAACGAGTTTATAGTAATATATATTAGGGTCTTATACTATTATACCAAATGTTTAAATTGGGCAATTTCCAAAATTTAAGGGGTGGGCCAAGGTACCTCTCCCGGGGTGCATTAATATACCCATGTTTTATGAAAGGTAATGAACCCTGTATACGCCCATATAACCATATAGGATAATAACACCTCATCAAAGGCGATAAATTAGGTCAAAAGTCCAAACACGTGGTTGTACTAAAATTTTGGCAATTTGGTACCCCTAAAAGGGAACGAGGTGGACCACCCAAATTTATAGTAATATATATTAGGGTCCTATACTATTATACCAAATGTGTAAAATGGGCAATTTCTAAAAATGAAGGGGTGGGGCAAGGTACCCCTCCCAAATTTTTCAAGGGGTGCACCAATATACCCATGTCTTATAATAGGAAATAGACCCCTATACATAACCATATAACTATATAATGTAGTAGGACCTCATCCAAGGGGATAAATGGGCCAAAAGAACAAACACGTGGTACAACGTATTGCTTACGTTTATATTTTTACAATTTTATACCCCTAAAAGGGAACGAGGTGAACCATCCAAATTTATCATAATACATATTAGGGTCCTATACTATAATACCCAATGTTTAAATTGGTCAATTTCCAAAATTTAAGGGGTGGGCCAAGGTACCCCTCCCAAATTTTTCAAGGGGTGCATTAATGTACCCATGTCTTATGAAAGGTAATGGACACCTGTATACGCCCATATAACCATATAAGGTAATAGGACCTCATCAACGGGGATAAAATCGACCAAAATCCAAACACGTGGTACTACGTATTGCTTACGTTTATATTTTGGCAATTTTGTACCCCCTAAAAGGGAACGAGGTGGACCATCCAAATTTATCATAATACATATTAGGGTCCTGTACTATAATACCAAATGTTTAAATTGGGCAATTTCCAAAATTTAAGGGGTGGGCCAAGGTACCCCTCCCAAATTTTTAAAGGTGTGCACCAATGTACCCATATCTTATGAAAGATAATAGACTCCTGTATACGCTCATATAACTATATAGGGTAATAACACCTCATCAAAGGGGATAAATTACGTCAAAAACCCCCGAAATTTAAATTTTTGGCAATTTTTTACCCATGAAAGGGAACGACATAGACACCCAATACTGATAGAGGTACATACTATGGTCCTAGGCTACCACACCAAATTTTTAGATTTGGCAATTTCCAAAATTTAAGGGGTGGTCCAAGGTACTCTTCCCAAATTTTTCAAGGGGTGCACCAATGTACCCATGTCTTATGATAGATAATGGACCCCTATACATGACCATATAACTATATAAGGTAATAGGACCTCATCCAAGGAGATAAATTAGGTTGAAAACCAAACACGTGGTATAACGTATTGCTTACGTTTATATTTTGGCAATTTTGTACCCCTAGAAGGAAACAAGGTGGACCGCCCAAATTTATCACGATACATATTAGGGTCCTATACTATAATACCCAATGTTTAAATTGGGCAATTTCCAAAATTTAAGGGGTGGGCCAAGGTACCCCTCCCAAAAATTTAAAGGGGTGCATTAATATACCCATATGTTATGAAAGGTAATGGACCCCTGTATACGCCCATATAACTATATAGGGTAATAACACCTCATCAAAGGGGATAAATTAGGTCAAAAACCCCCGAAATTTGAATTTTTGGCAATTTTTTACCCATGAAAGGGAACGACATAGACACCCAATACTGATAGAGGTACATACTATGGTCCTACCCTACCATACCAAATTTTTAGATTTGGCAATTTCCAAAATTTAAGGGGGGTGGTCCTATGTACCCCTGCCAAAATTTAGGGGGTGGGCCAAGGTACCCCTGCCAAAATTTAGAGGGGGTGGTCCTAGGTACCCCTAGGTCATTGACCCCGGGCCAAGGTCATTGACCTTTGACCTATGACGTCACAAAAATTTTTGCTGACTCGGCTCAATATACGCCGGCCCCTACTACTGTCGTCCTTCGGAACTGCTTTTGCCCCATACCTTGGAAAACTTCCACCAGGTTAGAATATAATGTTTTTTAAATCCAACAAATAAGCACACTGTTTCCTCTTATCGCCCCCATACAACTCACTCTCGTTTTCAGTAAAATTCCTGAACGTATCCTTGTTAACCATCTCCACACATATTTAATTGCCTATAATTTACTCCTTCTGCATCAAGCTGGTTTTTGCCGTTCCTTTAGCATCTCAATGCCTACCACTTGGCAAACAGTCTCATGTATATCGTAATTCCGACAACCTCTACTTTCACATTTCTCATAGGGTGAATGTGCCACTAGTTAGCCCCTCACCAGTAGTCAGCCATTTACGCATTTTCGAAACAAAAATAAGAAAACGTTACGTTTTGACCCTTATCAATATGAAGCTTAGCTTTTAGACATTCATCCTCTACACAGCCGATCACATGTCACACCGAAATGTCACCTAGTGTCGCAGCAATAGGTGGACAAAGAAGACACTATGTTGTAATGCGTGAATCTACTACGTAAAAAATAACAGACGAGACTTTTTGTTACAAGTGTGTATTTGTTATCTAATGTAAAAATAATAAATATTCTTTTTATTTTTTAATTTGTATATATTAAGGAAATGAAAACAGAAATTTTTTTTTTGTAGATTTTGAGCATTTCGTGTGTATAGGGGGGGCCGAGTACTGGAATTGAAAAATGAATGATTTTCTAATAGTCAGCCCCCGGGGCTGAGTACTGGAATTATAGCATATGTGTGCAATTTCGTCCATCACATGCCCAGACCAAGTATTCACTTCCCTTCTGTTAATAACATACAGCATGACTCACAAAGCTTTGTTTTTCCAGTAGTCAGCCCCGGTAAAAATGCAAAGGCCGAGTACTGGTGCCTCGAAAGCCAAAAGTCAGCCCTGTTGTTAATTTTACTGCAATTTTAAATATCAATATCCAAATTTGCAAAAAGCCAGGTTCCCACTTACTCATTTCATGGAAGTAAATATAAATGAATGAAAAAGGAATAAAAATGGAAGTTAAGAAATTAAAACGGTGGTCAATTCACCAGTACTTAGAAGAGTCTCTCTACAATGCACTGAGGGCTGTAGAAAATGGAATGACTATACGTGAAGCTAGCAGAACATTCAATGTTTCTCGCAACACACTAAAATAGCCAAAGTTGGATTTGGGCAAAATAAAACGGATATATTTAATAGAGTATACAATATTGTAAAAGTGACAATAGAAAGAAACTTTTCAAAGAGAGCTATCTAGGAGAGAAATGGTATAAATTGTTCTTACGAGGAAACCCAGAATTAGTTTGCAGAGTTCCCGAAGGCAAGAGCAACAGTCACCGAAGAATTTATTCGGAAGTGGTTTAAAGAACTCGAGGTACCTCCAAAGCATTAACGCATCCGATATTCTGCAAGATCCCACCCGAATCTTTAATGGTGATGAAACTAGTTTTAGCCTTTGTCTCGAAACAGGTGAAGTTATCCTATCGAAAGGTTTGAAAAATGTTTGTGAAGTCCGACGTGCAATTGACAAACAATCACTGTTCTTTTAGTTTCCTCTGGCAAACGGCGAAACTGTATTTCCAATGGTTATTTTCCCGAATGTTAGACCACCGCGTGACATCATAGAAAGTATCCCAAAGGTCTGGTTTTGGGGAAGATCAGAAACAGGCCTGGATGAGGATTGATACTTTTTATGAGTATATTGTAAATGGTATAAACAAATGGCTGGAAGAAATAACGTTAACGTTAAAAGACCAATAATTTTATTTGCTGAAGGGCATCGCACACATCCAACTATGGAATTTAATGTGTTTTGCATCGAAAACTGAATAATTCTACATGCCTTACCACCTAATACAATACACATTCTTCAGCCAGCAGATGTTAGTGCCTTCAAACCCTTCAAGATAGAATGGAAGAAGACAGTTCATGACTGGCAAAGCCAACTCAAAAACATAAGTCTGTAGCAAAATCTCATTTCTCTTCACTTTTGTCAACAGTAGTAAACCGTTCTTTTCTCTCCCATTCAATTAGAAAGGGTTTCAGGAAATGTGGCTTGTGTCCTTTCAATGCAAATACTGTAGACTACTCTAAATACATTAAAAATAGCTTAGTGAAAAGACGTTTGGAAAAAGATTGAAATGTATCGGCTGACTGATTTCCTCGCATATCCCTTCTCTATTTCCTTGTCAAGCAGATCGTACTGAAATATTGGTCCATAATGTAATGGAAGATGGTACGGTGTTTTGAAAGATGGTACATTACTTCAAGTTCAAAGCGCCAACGATAATATTGAGAAGTCATACACAGTCATAGATAAAGCTCCCGAAAAAAGTTCAAATAACAGTAGACAAGTCTCACCAAATTTTGAAAATAATTTATTTTGGCCAGAACCAATTGGAAGACTTCAAAGAGGCAACGAAGCAAAATAAATTATCAAGTGCCATATCGTCAGATGAATGGAGAAATATAATGATAGCCAAGATCTTAGAACGGGAGAAAGCAATTAAAGCCAAACAAAAAAGAAAAGAAAGGAAGAAAAGGAAAGAAAAAGAGCAAAAAAGAAAATTCCAACTTCCTGGAATTTTTGTGAAAAGACAACTACTACAATTTTATTATTATTATTATTATTACTATTATTATTATTATTATTATTATTATTATTATTATTATTATTATTATTATTTGTAAGAAGTAAATGCTTTATTTGCGTTTTCTAACTTAATAAAGGTGTTCAAACATGGTGATAAACTGATGGCTGTGACATATTTTTACTCTAGTTCTATGAGAAATATTCCTAACTTCGTAGAATTTTTATGAAGACATAATTCGATTTTATTTCATATTTTTGTGAGTTTTTTTTTCTTTTGGCGTTTTCTAACTTTTAACTGGAGTAATCAAATAATATTGCGATATACTGGTCATGAAATTTAGCTATGATCTAACAACTTTAGTTCTATTTGAAATGTTTTAGCTTCATGGTTGCTTATATTTTTACGAAGGGTCCGCTCAATACAATTTTGTTCCTGTTTTTCCGAGAAATAAATGATGTGTTTTTTTATTAGACAATTATAATGTAATCTGTTATATTTGTAGTGTCATGTATTTGGTCTAGGAATTAATTCGTGCGGGTGGACAAGAGATGGCGCAACGAACGGAGCGTCCCACAGTTCCGTGTATCCACACATGTGTTGCAAACCCCTGTCATCGCGTATCGTTCGTAGTATAGGGCAGTGGATTAAAGCGTCAACAACACCAGTTTGTAGTTAAGTGAACATGGCGCAATTTGTGCCTGATAAAGTGTTTTTGCGGGGTGTCCTGCTGCATTACTTTAACATGCAGAAAAGTGCGACTGAAAGTCATCGTATTTTGGTGGAAGTGTATGGTGACCATGCTCTAGCTGAGCGAACGTGTCAGAAGTGGTTTGCACGGTTTAGAAGTGGTGATTTCGGCTTGGCAGACCAAGAGCGAGCTGGACAGCCAAAAAAATTTCAAGACGAAGAATTGACAGCATTGCTCGAGCAGGATTCGTGTCAAACTCAGGAACAACTTGCAGCAGCATTAGGCGTTGATCAAACAACAGTCTCCAAACGCTTGAAAGCCATGGGAATAATTCAAAAGATGTCACATTGGGTTCCACATGAATTGAAAGACAGAGACGTTGAAAGACGAAAAACCATTTGCGAATTGCTGCTTCAACGACAGAGCAGAAAGGGGTTTCTGCATCGAATTATTACGGGTGATGAGAAGTTGATCCATTACGAGAACCCTAAACGAAAAAAGGCCTGGGTGAAACCAGGTGAACCAGGTCCATCACAACCAAAACGAGATATTCACTGTGCAAAGGTTATGCTGTGCATATGGTGGGATATGAAAGGTGTGGTGTACTATGAGCTGCTGCAACCGGGTGAAACTATGAATGGAGAACGTTATCGACGACAATTAATGCGTTTGAAGCAAGCTCTGGCCAGAACACGACCAGAATGGGAGAACAGACATGATAGACTTATTGTTCAACATGATAACGCTCGCCCACATGTCGCAAAACCGGTCAAAACCTATTTAGAAAATGTCGGATGGGAAGTTTTACCCCACCCGCCGTATTCACCAGACGTTGCTCCTTCGGACTACTACTTGTTCGATTGCATGAACAACGATTTGATTGGACAGCGGTTTACTTCTTCAGAAGATATCGAAACATGGGTCTCTGACTGGATCGCTTCCAAGGATGAGGACTTCTTTCGCCACGGAATCCGTACATTGCCTGACAGATGGGCGAAAGTGGTGGCTAGCGATGGACAATATTTTTCTTAAGGTATTTATTTATTTTGTGTTTGTACTACAGCTTCAATGTGTGCGTACCAACCGCACGAATTAATTCCTAGACCAAATAGCAAAATAAAAAACGCTCCATGATATTACATCTGTTTTTATCATTAGTTTCAAATTTTGTTGGCTGACTTTAGGTTCGTTAATGGCTGAGTTCTAGAATGTAGTGGCTGAGTACTGGTATTTTTCGGCATTTTTAGGAAATTTATAAATATTGTTAAAATCCTAATAATAACATTAAAAACACTCCTTTCATTGTAAACTAGAATAAATAATGTATACATATATCATGAAGAAGTCTCATTCTGTTCAAAATTAAAATCAAAAATGACATTCGAACTTAAAATTTGAGTTAGGAGGCTGAGTACTGGCACATTCACCCTACTTCTATTGCACTCAGTCATCTACTTCGGCGTTATTTTTGACCAGCACCTCAAATAGACTCCCTACCTTAAGTACATCTGTCTAAAAGCCTCCTCTCGCCTTAATCTTCTTCGTCGACTGACTGCTATTATGCGGTGGGATCTTTCTGCTACCACACACCTGAATGCTACGATCTTTTCTTACCTATGGCTTTGTGTGCGTGGGTTTTCTCGGGGTTCTCTCGTTTCCTCCCACTTTCTTCATTCCGCCATTTCATTCATTACTCATCACCGTCTCCTTTAGCCTAACCGGAATAACCGTGGGACGTAAAACTCAAAGGTTTCGTTACCTATGGCTTTACCGTTTGAGTCGCTGCTCCCTCTTTCTGCTAACGTCTTGAAATTCTAGAGCGCCATTCACTTCTTGGTTTCCCAGCCCGTCTTCTTAACGCCATTTCCACATCTCTATCACCTTGAAACTGCGCTTAAGATACATTTCTCAACGTTTCCGGAACACTATCCGCTCCTCTTTGACACGATGCATTATGACGCCACCTTCCGCAAGACTGAATTACTTCGCCATTCTCCCTTATCTTTACTCTTCATTCTGCATTATTTGTCCGTACTCCCTGATAGCACTGACATTCCTCTAGTGGCTGATTAGGTCACTCATCTCGATTCACCTTTCTCTCTACTGCACAGTAGTCCTACTGTTTCAATAGGCCCCCACTGTCTTTATCACGATTCAGAGTGCCCTGGCTCAAAATATAACCTATATAACCTAAATGTGTCAAAGTTAACGATATCCCTGATGATGTGATGTCTACTGCACCTCAGTCTCATCCCATGCTGTCCTATTTAACTGATTATGGTTAAAAATCATAATGTCCTTGAAACTTAAAGAAAGTCCCGTTGCTGCGAATTGATACTTCTCTCCATACTCTTCCAATGATTTGATGTGACAATATACGTTATAATATTAATAAATAAATAAAATCAGATTTCCACCATCTATATTTTCTCTTTCACTCATCCCTCAATAAAGGACGTGACCCTTTGGGTGGAAGCTAGTCGTGCGCGGCTAGAAAAAAAGTTCTAAGCCAATCAAGACTACTTATTGCACTTTCTCGTCTCGTTTCGGAAACGAGACAAGAATCAACATGAGAAGTACACTCATGTCCAAAATTATTGTCGCATGTCTATAAATATGTTCCTGTAGGAATATAATTTGATAACGAATTCACCCGGTATTTTTATAATGTTGGTATGTGTATAATCGGCAAAGACATGTATATGGAAAATTTCATGTCAAAAGAGCAGTAAATAAGAACAACAAAATGAAAACAAAACTTTGTCCATTTTGTTTTACTGATTCTAATTTTCGTATTTATAATTCTTTTCTTATGAAATTTACTACAAATATACATTTCCCGATAACACGCATAGTATCAGTATTAAAAGTATCCTGCAAAATCATTATCAAATTATATTCTTACAAGAAGACAAATATAGATATGCGACAATCATTTTGGACATGAGTGTACCTTCGAGACAAGACGAGATATTTCACCAGTCTCATGGGTAAGATTAGTTTACCTAAGTCTTCTTAGATCTCAAACATTGTTATATTGTTACTTGACTCATAGCATTCAAATTAAAAGTTAATGAAAAGATAGAGCATTTATCAACGTTTAAAGATACATAAGTCATTATACAATACAATCCAATAAGAAAATATGTTTTAAATGTTGTTATATCACACACTTCGTTTACCTCTTTTCATGCACAAGAATTGTGATATCATCATAGGTCATCATCATAGGTATTCTGCCTTTATTGGTAGGTCACTTGCCGTAGCTGAGAAGCTTCCATGCTCCACGGTCCTCCGCTAACTTCTTCGTCTTCGCGTATGATCTTTCTGTTTTAATATCATCCATTAATTGTAGTCTCCTTCGCCCCCTCCCTCTCTTTCCCGCCACCATACCATCTAGGACGTCCCTCATGATACAATCTCTTCTTAGGCAATGTCGCAACCAGTTTCTCTTCCTCTTCCTAATAGTATCTAAAAGTGTTCTTTTCTCACCCACCATTTCTAACACTCTCTCATTCGTTTTCCGCTCGACCCAACTAATTCTTTCCATTCTTCTCCACACCCACATTTCGAAGGCTTCTAGTCGATTTTCGTCACCTTTACGTAATGTCCACGTTTCCGCCCCATACAGTACAACACCCCACACGAAACTTTATAAGTCTTTTTCTCAACTCTTTGTTCAAGGTCTCACAAAACAGACTTTTCTTCCTCCTAAAGGCTTCTTTCGCCATTCCTATCCTTGCTTTTATTTCACGTTCGCATTTCATGTCATTACTAACAATACTACCCAGGTATCGAAAACTATTCACTTGTTCTATTTTCTCCCCTCCTACTTTTATATTTGACACAGACCCCTTCGTTCCAATCACCATGGCTTTTGTCTTTCTAACATTTATTTTCATCCCATATTCTTCAAAGCCCTTTCTCATTTTTTCTAACATTTTATTGATTTTCTTTTCAGATTCTAGAATTGTGATAAATTAAGTGAATTTAAGAAAAAATCTGGACATTTTTGTACGTACTAGTTGCAATGGAGTAATCAGATCAAAGATAAAACCTGTTCCTCGGACGTTGAATCCATATCAAAACGCAACTACTCGCTATCTTTTGCTGCTTTTGTTCTTTGGCGATAAAGGTTGAAACTAAAAACCCGTTAATTTGAACCATTTCCGCTTTGAATAGAGCGTTAAGGGAATAAGTAGAACCTATTCTTGAGACGCTGAACTGATTTCAAGGAATCACTTTTCGACATCTCTTACACATTTTTCCCCATGAGAATCTAAAATCAGAAGTACTAGTAATTTAAACCTCTTCCGGTTTCGATATAGTGTTGTTGGTTGTATTGATACATACACAATTGAAACGTTGTATTGATTCCAAAAAACGTTTGTCACTACCCACGATACCAGTTTTGTTCTGTTGAGTTAAAGTTTGAAACTGGAAATTGTTAATTTGAACTACTACCGGTTTAAACAGAGGGTTAACGAAAAATATGAAACTTATTCTTGGCAAGCTGAATCGATTGTAAAAAACTGCATCGTGATATCTCTTAATGTTTTTGCTCTTATAGAAATCACTATTGAAACAGGTTGTAGTAGTAAATTTTAACCACTTCCGGTTTTGGTAGTATATTGTTCATTGTGATGATGTGTTTCTTGAGACCCTAAATCGTTGGCAGAAAAACAGCTTCTCGCTGTCCCTTACCGTTTTTGTTCTATGGCGATAAACGTTGAAACCGGAAGTAATAGTAAATTTGAACCACCTTTTGTTTTGGTAGAGTGTTATGTATAGTCTACGTAAGTTTTCTTTGAACGTTGAATCGTTTGTAAAAAAAAAAAAAAAAAAAAAAAAAAAAAAAAAAAAAATTCTATGGCGATAAACGTTAAAACCGGAAATGGCTAATTTGAACCTTTCTGGTTTGAATAGAGAGTACTGGAGGAGATGGAACCTATTTTTTGGCAAGCTGAATTGATTAAAAAATAAAATAATTTTCCGAGTAAATATTATAAATAAACTACATAGAAATTCGCTACTTTTATCTAATAAAATATTGTGTGTAACTACACTTAATACAAAGATAAGTAAAGATTTGAAGATAACAAAAAAAAAAGAAAAGAAAAGAAAAGAAAGAAAGAAAGAATGTAAGAATGATATTTCCTGTCAATGAAGGTCAAATATGTTTTTTTCTTCTTTGAATGACTTTCATTCATTACTAATAAATTTTTATGATGGCTTAACATTTGCTGTAATTAATTTTCAATTACAATTGTCTTCATCTTTAAGTACTTCACGTTATCTCTATGCTACTTTTAAAGCTGTATATTTATGTAAGGCAAACCGTTAAGTTAAAAAGAATTCTAATAAATCTGTTTCATTGATAAATACTTTTTCAGCTTGTTACGAAACTTACGACTTTTGGATGTAACTTGTAGAATATTGTAAGTTAGATTCCGGTAGCTATAGTAAATGTCTGCACGGGTTTGGGCCGAGCCCGTGGGCCAGACTCGGGCCTACAAAGCATACATCACTTCGGGCCCGGGCCGTAAATTTTTAAATATACAATTACGTTTCTCGGGCCTTTTCAGACCTAACTTGGTAAATATACTTTACAACGATATTTATCGAACCGTTGTTTCTGGAGAACTTTTAGAGTACAAGTGGAAAATTAAACCTCTAATTGCTGTAAATAAAAATACAATTTTGCGTTAGTTATTAAGTTTCTGTAATTCGGGTCTATTTCGGAATCATTTGATTATCACACCGGTTCCGGCCGGGTTTGTGCCTACGAGCAAAAACATATTTCGGACTCGGGTCGGCCTGACATTATAAATTCACGGGCCGGGTCGAGCCCGGGATAAAATTTCCGGCCCGTATAGACCTCTAAGCTACAGTAAGTTAAGTACAAGATGGGCGAAAAGTAGCTTTTTTACTAACTTCAAAATTGTGTGATTTTGCACAACTAACCTTTTATGGGTTCAGAACCTCTGTGTGATTTTTTTCTATGGTCGTAGCATAGCATTACGTGTCTCCGTGTCCGATTGTTCATCCATAACAGCCTATCACGGTCGACTTTCCAAAACGCTGCACTAATTTCGTGTTTCACAGGGGCGGATCCAGAACTTTTTTGAGCGGTGGAACGAGATCCGGGAATAAATTAGATACATTTTTGATATCATATAAATGCAGGTAATTTCAACTTACCAAATTAATATGGCATTGAAGCAACTTTGGCCCTCAAAACATGTCTGATGCGACATTGAATGAAGCTATAGAACTCGTGAATGCTAACAAGTAAGATATTATTACACCATTGCGCATGGAGTGCATTACTCTTTTGCGTGAAAGAGGATGGAAGCGAAAAGGTATCTCCAAAACGGACTACAGATGTCATGTTTAATTCCGGGGAATGGGCTGTCCAATGAAGGTGCTCAACTTTACCGATGTTCCTCAGAGCGATGTATTTTTTTTTATTGTAACCATTTTGTACAAAAAACTCAATTTAATTTTTTTTTCTAGAAAATTGTCACAATAAAATTTTTGGTAACGATGAATATGTTACAATGAATACAAAATGGTTACAATGAGTTTTTCAACGTATAAAACAGGTCGTTACTGAATTCTCAATGTCTGTCAGTGTGTGTGTTATATGTGAATTTTTCGATTTTGAGCCCTCCATTCGACAGAGGATCAAAAACCATCTTCAAGATGTGGTGGAATTTTTCATGTCACTCTTACCGTTCCGGAGATATTGGCAAAAAACAAGTTTTGATTTCGGGAGATTTAAGGAGCCATGTCTCGGGAACCATAAGTCATAGAGAGATGATATTTAGCGAATTTTTCAATTTTAAGCCCTCCATTTTGAGCACGTGTTTTCGTAAAACAACATATCGTAGAACGTTTTAACAGAACCCTTAAACAAAACACGTGGAAAATAGGGGCGCGGTGGCTCAGTGGTAGAGCGTTCACCTCTGGTGCTTGGGGTCCCGGGTTCGATCCCAGCCCCCGCCAAGTGAACTTTGTGGTGAACAAACACCATGGTCGTGGGTTTTCTCGGGGTTCTCCCGTTTCCTCCCACTTTCTTCACTCCACCATTTCACTCATCATTACCGTCTCCTTTAGCCTAACCTGCATATTCGTGGGACGTAAAACTCATACATTTCATTTCATTTTTTTTTCACGTGGAAAATATTTAGTATTCAAGGAAATTATAAATGGATAGACATCTATTTATAATTATGGAAAGAACTGTTTAATAAGTATAATAATGAAGTATATAGAACAATTAATATAAAGTCTATAGAAGTCAATAAGAGAAATATTTTTTTAAAAAAGTTCACCCTGGCAATGCCCTTGGAGCAGTCTTAACTTTTTTTTTAATATTATCTTTACCAGATTATTACTATCACCCTATGTAACATCGTTAGTACTTATTACATTTGTCTGAATGGATGGTGATGATACTTGGTGGCTCAGTGATAGAGCATTCATCTCTAATGTAAAATGTTTCTCACTTGATCATATTCCTTCTGAGCTTGTAGTGGACATATAATGTGTGATACTTGTGCAGGAGAGAAAACTAACTATAACCGCTTGTGTTACTTGTTTCCAGCCAAAAGGTTTAAATTTTCTGACTGTTGAAAAGGTTGAGAAACGCTTCTTTTTTAATGCTAGATTAAGTTGATAGCAAAACGTTGATATCATTCGGTCTAAGCGTCTTTAACCGATAACTATTTTTTTAATTATTATTAATAATAACAATGATCGGCGTACTAACATTTGTACCGGGGTAATTTTCCGAAAAAAGTAAACTTCAAATCACATTATTCGTTGATAATTTCTGCTTATCAGTTTTAAAAATTTTTCTTCCCTTGTTCCTTTTCTTATTGCGACTTATAATCTGCGTTGTTTCCCGAGGTTACAAATATACTTAGATTTGCGCTTGCAATTAAAGTAAGTATTCGTGGTATTACTGTCTCTCATTTTCTTCAAAAACTTGAGAAAATCTGCTTAGTGTGTGAAAAATTTTCATGTTCTGTCTTGTCACAGATATGGTACAAGCAGCATCCTTTTTTTTCCTTTATTATTTTAACACGCTTCGTGATACGAAAAACAAAAATTAAAAATACACTTCATTGTTTGGCATTATTACAACACATATTTCTTAAAAACGAGGAGGCAATTGCGACTTAAAGTAATTCATCTACTTAGGTACTATATACACTGGTGTGCAAAAGTTAAGGACCAGATTAATAAAGTAATATTAAATATTACATAGACGATGGGAATGAATGAAAGCCCAGCAGCACGTTGCCGGAGGTCTCTCGCACGTACACAAGGAACAAGACTTTGTGTATCGTGACGTCAGCGTGACCGTAGCACTGAATGGGTCTGCTTCCCAAACACGAAACAATTGAATAAAAGGTCAAGATAGTGTGTGTCAGCAAGGGCGCAGTTTTCTCTGTAAATTGGGGGGGGGGGGCATTCAGATGCAGAAGGCATATATGATGATTTTACGACAAATTGCATTCAAATTATGCCAAATATTGTATATTCTTAAATACAATAAGTGGGGCCTACATGAGTTTTGGGTGGGCCCGGACCCCTCGGCCCCCCAGGATCGGCGCCCTTGTGTGTCAGTCAGAGAGCTGTTAAGGTGTGTTGTGATGACATCACTTATAATAATATGACCCGGAGATAATATTTTGGTGGCTCCACACCAGTGGCGAAGGGTCGTAAGAGGCCCTGAGGCCCGGCCTACCCATTTACTTTCAGAAATTATAATTTATGATTAATTCATTTTCCTTGCACAGAATGTACGATAGTTTTCTAAGTTGAAAAAAAATATCGTTCTATAAAGAAATAGTGGTTAGCACCACTGCTGGGAGGCTCACCGAGCAGTGTCTCAGGAGGTAGTCGAACTACCGTCAAGCTACTCAGAAAATCCCGCGAGAGAACGTGTTGGTAATAACTTGCGAAAGAGACCGGCCTCAGCGCTTATCGACTTTCTTTTCTACATAAAGCGTTTCTCTCGAGACCTTCGATTTCGATTCAATATATCAAACAAATAAACAGGTAGAGAACATGGGCCACATTTTGTACAAACTTTGCTTAATTTTGCATAGTCTAACGCAACGCAAAAGCTGGAACAAGCAATTCTAAAGGTGTCACGCCAATTATCGCAAACTAATGCCCTTTTATTCTGTTACGTTGGCACAAACCTGTATGAAATCAGACTCGTTGAGCTCATTAGAATCAAGTAGAGTGTGTGTTTTTGAGATATTGTGAGTGACATTTGTTTCTTACATTTGCAAAAGCGAATGAGAGGAAATATCAGTAAGTGGAGAATATGAACACAGAATCTTCTACGTCAGTGGTCTTTTGAAAATTAATGTGCTATTAAGGAACGAAGATCAACGCCTGTGTTGAAAATAGAACAAACAGAGGGCAAGGGAGTTCTGCATACATTGGTATAATAAAATTATTTGTAGTTGTTGAAATAAAGAGTAGCGTATGAAAAAATATTTAAGCCTGATTCTATTTTTAAAGGGGAATTAAGTGACACAAAATGGCTTGATTGAATGCTTGTTATGTGTTTTGAACAATAAAATTAAACACGAAATTTTATAAGTAGAATTTGTTTCAGTACAAGTAAACTAAACAACATATGTTACTTGTGAAGCGCAAATAATGTCATAGTCCATCTTCCCCAGCCGATCACGCCCAATTAAAATAATTAAACTGCATTACGGCGAATTAAGATAAACTATGAATCACATACGTGAATTTCATTACGAAAATTGAGATACGAATCCAATAAGTGCTGTCGATGGACTACATTTACATTAAATTTATGTGAATTTGTCTTCTTGTGTTTCTGTAGTAAAATATTTACGTCTGTTTCGTTTTATATTATTATTATTATTATTATTATTATTATTATTATTATTATTATTATTATTTATTATTATTATTATTATTATTATTAGTAGTAGTAGTAGTAGTAGTAGTAGAACATTAGGCTTACCCTCTTCAAAATACCACCCTTCGCCACTGCTTAACGGGGAAGAATCGTTGCGAAACAAGTAGGACGAAGTGTGGCGAGTGTCGCCTAGAGTTCGATATTGCCCATAGCAAAGGTAAAAGTGAGGAGAAACGCGGGAGGACGGCGCTCCCCCACTTCCAAACAATATCTATGGATTCCGTCCACTTCCTAGAAATTACAATGGGCAAAGATATTCATGGGGACGGCATGACGTCATCAGTTCCCTACCCTTTTTGATTCAATTTTACCCCTGGCCCACAGCATTGTTTGTTATGCATGAGGAGCATTCCGAACCATAGGCAATGCTGTGCGGAGAGATGATGGTCTACGACGGTCAACTACAGCAGAAAATGGCCGCTACATTGTGAAACAGGCCAGAAGGGATCGAAGTCAAACAGCGGGTGCAATTGCAAACACATCTAAGACGACTGCAAGTCGCCCAATCTCACGACCCAGTAGCACGTAGAGTGCATTAGAGTGGTCTCTTAATCCGATGACCATTACGTTGTATTCCTTTCGACAACCGCACATCGACGGCATCATTTGTTATGGTGCCAAGAACAGGACTGGACCGAGGAGAAATGGGGCCGCGTTCTCTGCTTCGAGAGTTAGTCTGAGTATTAACTCTGAACGTACTCACATGTGGCGAGAAGTGAGATCACGCAACGAACCCAGGGACATTGTCAAATATGATTATTTTGGTGGTATTCTTGTATGGGAAGACATAATGTTGCATGGGCACATCATCCTCCCAATTATTGAACCCACTACACTTACCAGTCAACATTATTGTAACACTGTACTCCTTCTTTACGTTGTATCTTTCCAGAGTTGCATTCGACTCCTACTTCTTTGTGGATGATAATGCGAGACTACACCGAACAGCACAGGTGGTAGAGCTTTTGGAACGGGGAGATTTTCGGTGAATAAACCGGCCTGCCCATTCCTCCTTGTTGAATCCTATCAAGCATGTTTGGGATGCTATGGGAAGACATCTTGCAAGACGTCCAGAACCATCCAGCATTTATCAACAGTGCTGATGGAGGAATTGAACTCCATACCACAACTCATTACCAACTTTGTGAGGCAACATAAGAGCATACTGCAGAGTGTTAATAACTTTCCGTGATTATAATTATTATACTCCGTGAAATAATTATCACACATTATTTTAAGAACTATCTTGTAATGTCAGAGGGTGCGTCACGAATCCCAGTGCTCTCACTATAAGTTATTGTCTTTGTCTAAAAGTGCCATTTTTCTTGTTCTAACCATGTTTTTTTTTTTCTGCATCATATTGTGGCACAGCTTTCTTTGTAAGTTTTAAGTTTCACCAATCTATGCCACTTGGGAGTGACAGGATGGCGAAGCATACTTTCGTCCTTAGATTTTTCTCACCAGTGTATAATAGTTTAAGAAGTTCGTTCAATATTGTTTGGAAGCTTATCGAACCGAAACTAACGGAGTGAAGAATACTAAGATTGTAAGGCCATCCTCAGCAAGTGGGAACTGAGATCAGGAGTTTCCTCAAAATTGTCAAGAATATAACTACATAAAAATGACATTTTCTCTTTTTAGATACATTAAGTTTATTTCACACTAGCTGAAACGTCCGTTTGTCGCACGAGGAAAACAGTTTTTTTTTTGGAAATTACTTGAACACCCTTCTTCCTTTTAAAGATACCCATTTCAATTAAAGTATGGAACCAGTAAGACATTACTTTTTGGAAATTTCGAATCCCTTCCTTCTTTTAGATTAATACCGTTAATCGAGGTGATGTGTTTTAAAGTACCAGATTGAGGTAGGTACTATGTTCCAAAATTCTTTCAAACAGGTCAACCATTTTCCCGTGATACGATCACAAACAACAGGCAATCAATGTGGCGAAAACAATTCTCGACTGTGCGGGGAGAAACAATATGTCAGAAATTGGCCAAAATGAGATTAGTCAAAATTGGATATCTATGTGTCATGCTTCACCTCCGGTTAACTTGGTATAAGTCAATTCTAAACGTAAGTTGAATAATCGCGTCTTAGTACTGTTATTATAAGTAATTCATACTTATGCTTGGTAAAATAAAAAATGCCTTCTGAAAACCTGTGTTTTTTGACACTCTCTCGCGCAGTCTAGAATTATGGAAAGTACCCCGCCTCTCTCCTTAAAACCGGAATTTTGGTAACGCTGGGACGGAGTGTCAGTTTATTTTTATTTATTTTACAGAGTTCCATCGTTTTAACTTATGAGGCTAGTCAGATCCTCTATTTTTGACTGAAATTTTGATCCCACGCCCCTTTAGGATGTAGAGGCAACAACTTGCAATGAAAGTTTATCAATGAAACTGAGATTACAAAATCCTAAGTACTAATAACTGTTATAAAAATAATCTCAAACTGTTCAATCGTTTCCCCCTGATACGATCACAAAAACAGCATCATCGCTTATAATATGGCGAAAAATACATGTATTTATACAGTAATATTCCCTTCCTCCCTTAAAACGAGAATTTTCAGAAGCACAAAGACGCGTGTCCGTTTATTTTAAATGAGTAGTTTATACGCGAAGTTTAAGGTTAACGTGATGCGCTCGTGAAATATTCAATTTTTCGCATATAAACTATGTGACCACAGCTGCCCCCGTAATATATTCATTTTAATAAAAGTAACACAACAAAGCCTCAGTTCAAGGTAGTTGATCCAAAATTTCATTTCAATCGGTTCAGCTGTTTTCCTGTGGTTCGATCACAAACAAGATATCAGTTTCATTTTTATATGGAAAATGGAAGCCGAGGAAAAGAAGACGGAAATCACTTTAGTTCCTAATTCCAATCAAATAATGTTGATTAACTTTTGAATTATTAAAATGAACACTACTATTTATAATGATATTTTTAGCATATTTCTTGAATTTTCTTTGAAGATAATTGGATTAACTTGAATCTCCTGTGACTAATTATCCAGACTTAAAAGTAAACCCAGTGTTGTCAGATTCAGAACTACAGACTTCCCGCCCAAAGCCCTGAAATTTCCCCATCGCTTGCAAAATTTCCCGCCAAGAAAGAATATTAATCATTAATTCATTATATTAATGATTTCAAATTAAAATTAAATAACTATGAACAATCAATCAGAAGTACATCTTTTCCTGCGGGAGGAGAAATCTATTATAGGGCTATCCTTCTATTTTCTATCTGTAGTTTATTTGGTATAGAGAGAAATATACATTGTGTGTGTGTGTGTGTGCTACCTCCAAACATTATATCTTTCCCTCCTTCCCCTCTCTTCTCCCTAACATTCTGTGAATGACTGCCCATAACAAATATAGTGAGTAAAGAGCCATAAACCCTTCTTCCCTTCTTTCTTCTCGCAGAAAATGGATTTTGGCCCGATTAACAATCAGTTCCATTTGGTTCGGTTTATTCCTCTCTTGCTGTTTTCTAACCTTCAAAGATGGTTCTAATCCATGTATTATTCCGTGTACTCCAGAGATAACGACAAGAAGTGAGAAAGAGAAGACATGAACAGGAAGATGATTTGACAGAATTTCCCATTTTCAATCAGAATTTTCGGCATTCCAATGCTAAGAATTTCCCGTTTTACGGGAAATTTCCCGCCATCTGACAACACTGAGTAAACCATTGTATTATACTATACCATTCTGCTTACAAGAGTGAAACAATTGCGACACGCAATTCGTACTAGCTAGTGTTGCCAAGTGAATGTAAAGTATATTCAGCGCTGATTGAGAAAATATGCATTTCAAAGTATTCGCACTTTCATATGCATTATGATTGATTTCTCCCTTTGTAATAAAAAAAGTAATACTTTTACTCTTCGATTCCTGCTAGCTTCTGATGTTTCATTATCACTCATTTGACACATTTGTCCGGTATATTAGGTCAAATAAATTGATTGTTATTTGTTTTCCTTCACTTGTGAGAGCCTGCCTATTGTTACACTTCATAAAAGAATTGCCTACATTATAATACTAGCTACTGATTTTCAACAAAAATAATGAAACATTCAGAAGCACTAGTGATAAGACGAGAAAGCAAAGGAGCAGCAAATACAAATCGTGAAAATTGCTGTTCTACAAAACACTATTGTAAGAAAATAAGGGAATTTTGCAAACTGATGATTTCAGATCTTCTCTACCTGGGAATTTCAATACACTGTATCAGTAACGTAGCCAGGTTGTGTGTTTCGGGGAGGGGGGGCAAGTGCTGTTATAGGTACATATAGAAAAATTACAAACGAAAAAATATATAAACATAAAATATATTAAAAAATTACAATCATCAAAGTAGGAGAGTACATTGTCGGACCTCTTTGGGGGGGCCCGGCCCCTCTGGGCTCCCCTTCCCTACGCCACTGCACTGTATTGAATTATGAGTACCAATACATATACCACCACGGGAACCTCTCACAACTAGTAATGGACAAAGCCGGTTTTTGATACAAATCCGAAACCGATTTAATTAAAAACTGAACCGGTTAAAAAAGGTTTCAAAAAGGAGTTTTTGTTTTCGTATAAACTGGAAAACCGGTTTTTGTGACAACCATTACTTACGACTTGACAGCAGTGTTCGTAGGTTTCCGTAAGAAGTTTCCCCTCAAACTACTCAAAATTTTCCCTTTTCTTACAATATTTTCCCCTAGTTTCTTGCGTGTCCAATTTCTATGAGAGATCTTATGCGATGAGACTAATCTAGTTATATTAAAAGAGGTGCCAACTACATTTGTTTTGTTCATTTGCTTTTGCTTCTATTTTCCTACTTTTTCCTTTACTTTTTCTTCAAAAAATACACAAATTTACACCCAGCCAGCAATGGGTGCGAATTATACTACTTTGAACAAACACACACATCCAGACTGTTGCTACTGAATTGGTTTATTTTGAGAAAACAAAGAAAAACTTATGCATATATATCGGTCAGTCAGTCAGCGCGAGAATATCCCTGGATTTGCAACGTTTTAGCGAAAAATTAACTTTTTCCAAAATTTATGTACGAAATTTACCTACATGAGGGAAATTTCTCATACAAACACTACTTGCCAGTTGATGCATTGGCCACCTGGCCTACAGGGATGTAATAAATGTCTGTTTCAGTGGCAGCTCTTGAGGGAAATCACATAAGTAAAAATTTAAAAATGAAATGAAATGAAATCTTTAAGTTTTACGTCCAACGGTTATGCCGGTTAGGCTAAAGGAGACGGTGATGATGATTGATGAGTGAAATGGTGTAATGAAGAAAGTGGGAGGAAACGGGAGAACCCCGAGAAAACCCACGAGCACGGTGTTTGTCCACCACAAAGTCCACACGGTGCCAGCTGGGATCGAACCAAGGACCCCAAGCACCGGAGGTGAACGCTCTACCACTGAGCCACCGCGCCCCCGTAAAAATTTAAATTTTATCTTTACAAGCTGAGGGAAGAATATCTAATTCAGCATCACAGTGCTATGTGTAAAATTCGTACATTTCGTAAGCTCTATTCCCTTAACGTCTAGCGATAAAGTTTATTTATTTATTTATTTTAGCAATGCGACTTTCCTCAAGGGCCGCCTCTGCTTTGTCTGAGTCTTCTTCCGGAAAACAGGTTTGAGTACTATCCTAACGTAGCTAGGTTGGGCCAGTAAGCGGGAGTAGGGTGACAAGTTTTGGCCCTCCTATGGTTGAAACACTGGAAGTTAAAAGCTGGAGAAGAGCAATAGATTTAGAATTAAGAAGAACTGTCTAATTATAACTTCATTACACAGGCAGTTAGTTGTAGGTAGTGTTGCCGGTGCGTTTCGTTTGAATACTCGAAGAATTCTGTCTGTCTCGTCTCGATTCTTGGAAAGCTTTCCTCGTCTCGAATTCTTCCTCACCTCGTTTTGTTATATGTATGTAAAGAATTTCTGCCCTGATTTTTTTTTCTTCATTTCATCTAGAAGTTATCAGAATTATTCTGCGTCACTAGAGGCCCATGAAAGGTGTGATATAACAGCATTCAAACTATATTTATTGTTGGCGTATATTGTGTAGTGAATTGCGTATCTTTAAACATTGATAAATGATTTTCATTATATGCGTGCAATAACTTTATCAATTTATAGTTTTTATACTATGAACCTGTAACCCTTGGTCAAACTAGTGTTGCACACGAAACTCATGAAATTTCTCGTCCCATCTAGAAAATAAGACAGGAATTGTCATGTTTCTCATTTCGAATTTTAAAATGTACCGTATTTTACGAACTATAAGAAGCACTTTATTTTTAAACCTTTTTTTTTAAATACCCTAACATTTTTACATTTTTTCTTATTAGATTGCAAAGCCAGACTAAAAAAAAAAAAAAAAAGAAATAGTTTATAAAGCCGAACTGACCTTTAAAATCCCTAACTTGTGAATCCCTGCAATTCATGTTTGTCGTATCGGTGTACTGTTGCTGCCATTGAATCCAATGTTGGCAGATAGAGATAGGTTTCCCGCGGAATCGAATATGTGGCCATTTTTAAGACTGCCGGGAATTTTAAGTGAAACGCTGAACATTTATACAGTGAAACCTCTCTATAGCGGACAGCCGTGGGGAATCAAAAATTGTCCGCTATGGAGAGGTGTCCGCCTTACAGTGGTTTCAATATTTTCTTAAGTAAATTAATAAACAAGGTAATATCCAATTAGAAAAGATATTTTTGCATGAATCATGTATTTATGAATATTATCAAAATGTTACTGTATCTGCATTATCTTACGTCATCCAGTTCCCTATGTTCGAGCACAACATGGGAATAAGATGTTATAGTTCTCTGCACTTTACATTTATCGCTACTTATTACGTTTTCGGTATGTTGCTTTATTTTGTGAGTTAATTGCAGTCCAGTAATGACTTCTTTTAAAGACAATATGAGTACCCGTGGTCAAAAATACCAAACTTGTCTTCTGTTTGGTTAGAGATTCCAGAGGGACAGTAGAATGATGTGTCATCCCAAACAGTGGGCAATTGTCAATCACTTTTGTTTCTGAAGCAGGTTGGGTGGGAGTGGAATGCAAGCAAAGGATATAAGGGTGTTGCGAAACAGAGACCCTTCTTCAGAGTTGCTGGGCAGACAGTTTAGGAGGCAAAATGTTGTCACATCCTCATGTTCTTCCTTGGTGACATAGTATGAATTACTAAAAGTATATTTTTTACTGTACTTTTCAACTTGTTTTTAGAGAAAGTGTCCGTAATACGGAGGTAAATAATACCTATAAAAGACAAGAAAGACTGTCCGTGTCCGTACTAGAGAGTGTCCGCTTTAGAGAGGTTTGCCAATATGTTTTTTCCTATTATGGTGTTTGGGGATTACAAAATATGTCCGTTATGGGAGGTGTCCGCTTTATAGAGGTGTCCGTTAGTAGAGGTTTCACTGTATATTAATTTCGGGTATAAGACGCACCTGAATTTTGGAGGCATTTTTACGAAGAGAAAAGTGCGGTCTTATAGCGTCCGTAAAATACGGTACTTTTTTTTCGTTTCATTTTCGAGATCAGGTAACTTTGTCTCATGGGCATTACTAAACGCGAGCCTTATTTAGAATAGCGAGCCTCAGTGAGATTAATGAGAGAAGCCTCACTGAATATAGTGAACTTGAGTTCGCACGAGCCCGGTTACAGAATGAAAGTCTCTGACCAGGAGCGTCATTTCAGATTTTGCTTGGGGGGGGGGGGGCAAGATCCCTTGATATAAGTAAAATTTCGCGTTTTTCACTGATTTACTACTATTCTATTGATAAAATCTATATACATCTCAAACTCAGGAGGGGCAAATGCCCCTCCCTGCCCCCCCTAAATGACGCCCCTGTCTCTGACCCACTTAAGTCTAACGAAGCTAGGTAGGCCAACTAAACCAATAGAACAGGAGTGTTGTGGCCAGTTTCTGCCGCTTGTGGCTCATAAACTAGAAAACTCAAAGTTAAGAGCTGGATTCGAGTTTTCGATTGGGGCTTAGCATCCCTTTGAGCAGCGGAAATATATGAGGCATGACCTAAGTTTAACATAGGATCTGAACCACATACACTCCCCCGGGAATCGAACCCGGGCCTTTCACACCAAAAACACATACGCTATCTACATAGCCACAAGGGAGCACGTTAAATGGAAGATAAGAAGATGAATAGTTTGAATATTAGAGTTACAATTACCACGTGTACAAGTATTGTGTAATTATGGCTTCCGTACACTTGTAACCGTGAATTAATATCTCTCCGATATAAAGTGCTCTGACTTCCTATATTGTCAAGGAGCCACAACCTTCACAGAGGGTTATAATTCTTGGGAATTTCTTAAATGTACTGCCTTTAATGAAGGTTTTTATTCATGAACGCTTTCACCATCTCAAGGGTAGTGGAAATTGTCTACAATTGTTTCTCATTCCTATGTTATTACTGTTACGATAGTAAAAGTCGTCTCCGCAGTGCCACAGGCACCAACAGATACAAGTAAAAGAACGACAGTAGTTGAAATGAGCTAACAAGATGAGAATTGCGTGACTCTTACATTACTTTAATGCTTATTACAACAATTACCATTTCCATATTCTCTTAGGCCATAATAAGACAGACAAAAAGCGTACGTATCATGGTAATTTCAAAGTTTCTTTCTCGTTTTATTCAGGAATTGCATAATGTAGACAGATCCTTAACACACCTTTTGATGCACCGAAACGTCAGCAGTGTTGCCAATTTAGAGTGTTAATTTATGAAAACTACGATTTCCCCAGTTCCTCCTTATAGAGGACCCATCCGATTAGTTATCGGTGGAAATGAAAATTCTTTATTCTGATCCATAGTTTCCAAGCTACTCCAACTAAGCAAACTGAAAATTAACGACAGAACATCCATACATATGAGTTATGAGTCAATTTACATGTTTTGCAAAAAAAAAAAAAAAAAAAATCTTCGGTTACATCTGGTAACATTGTGTGATTCCTATTAAACTTCAATCGTTGCTTTCTAGTTTAAAAAATATATACATGAACAAGGCTTCATTTTGGTATAACCATTATTTGTGTATCGTTTAAGGTTCAAAAGTTGTGATATTCTAAACTTCGGGTTGCATTGTATATTGGACACCCTGTATATGCTCATTAAAATTCTTCAAAATATTGTCCTTCTGCGTCGATATATCTTGGACAGCGGGATTTCCAATCTGCGAAGGCATTCTGGAAGCCTGTTCAGGAAGTGCGTTTAAAGCCATTTCACAACCTACTTTTATGTCGTCAATTTTTTCGTAGCGATGTCCTTTCAGGAGAAGGGTTAGGATTTCAAACGAGGAAACCAAAAGAGGTCTGCTTGAGCCATGTCGCGACTATAGGGTGTCTGAAACATCGTTACCTCCGAGAGCTCGGAGAAAACTGACAAGGAGCGGACATGAACGTGTCAAATCAAACCTAGTCTATTCGATAAACATAACAAAGATATGTTCATGCACAAAAAAAATTAGGTGCCATGGACAATGGAGGAAGTCCCTGGGGCCCCTGGTAATATAAAGAAAATCGTAGACTGACAGTGAAATAGTTATTGTATCAATACTGTTCACTGGAAAGTCATGGTTTATAGTTCATTCTCTTCAGCATGAAACAAGATTTCTAGAAGTGCTATATATTGGAGACCATAACATACTTGAACAGGGAAAAATTGAGAGAATGTCGGGGAAAATTCCCTCCAGAAATCTCTCCTATTAAATTTGGACCCCTCTGGAGTGGCCCCAGGTAAAAGCACACAATCCAAATGAATCTCGAAAATTGCTGTAGAAGATAAGAAATATGTGTACCAAGTTTTGTATTGATAGACGGAATAGGTATGAGGGAAAAGCTTGTATACCAAAACACGCTTGGTATAACTGTCTGACATTACTTTTCAGACGTACCTTGTATGAGTGAAATAAGTAAAAAAAAAAAGAAAAGAAAAAGAAAAAAGAAAAAGAAAGAAAAGAAAAGAAAAAGAAAGAGCAAATGCCTTTGGCGTTGCCCCTATTGACTCTTGGGCCAGTTGACATGTCCCATCTTGCCTAAACTTTGGCTTAAACGTTTTCCGGACTATCATCATCTTAGCGATCCCAAGAACTATAGATTCGACACCAATATCGATAATTTCGGACATGTTCATTTTTCACCCCATCCTCCATGACTATGAGGGCTAGACGTCGAGAGTGTTCCTTATTAAGTCTCAGCGACACCGAGAACTATGTATCCAACAGGACCTTCCACGTGGTTATATGGTTAGCGTACACGATTTTGGCGCGGGAAACCCAGGTTCGATTTCCTACAGAATTTATAAGTTCCGTATCTCCCGTTAAGCTATAAGTTCATATTTTATAAGCCTTGCAGCTGAAGGGGACACTAAGCTACAATCCACTACCACCAAGGGCTCCCATGTTGTGGTTTCCAAGGCGGGGGGGGGGAGTATAAGCGACGTTTCAAATATAGTTTCCAATTTTGCTGTAACTAATGTAAAAATTTTATTGGGTTTTCGTTATTCCCAAGTACAATTTCCTCTAGGAGGGGGCGAGCGCCTGATGGGCGCCCTTGACCACCACTAATAGCCGTCATCCCAGGTATTTATCTGCTCCTTTTAAGCACACATTTTAACACCCCTTCAATCTCTTCCCGACAAGCCGTAAGCAGCAGCTTCATATCTGATTGCATCTCGAGAATATCTATCTGTGTAGAAAATTTGATTCTTTTCTGGTGTTCCCTTTCTAAGCAAACACCTGATGACATACATACATTATGTATATAAATAAAAATTAAAGTGACTAGGTTTGTGTCTTAATAACTCTTGAACCACCCCACCGATCTCGATCAAATTTGCCACATTGACGAGGTTCGGGTCTTGGATGGTTTCTATCATTTCACTTTGACGGACACCTTAGGGGAGAGGGAGATATATAAAAATGATTGAAAATGACGTCGAATCCATAGTTTTCGGGGTCACTGAGATGAACAGTGACACTTCCGATGCCATTTAAATCCAAATTCAGCACCGCAACTTGACTAAGTTAAGTTGATTTTGAGTTTAACGTCTCGTTCAGCAGCGAGGCTATTGAGATGTGGACCTACTGATTAATGTGGAATCCGAACCACATGAGCTCCCACCGGGAATCGAAACCGGGTCTACCCACGCCAAAGTCGCGTACGCTAACCATTTAGCCACGAGGGAGCTCGCAACTTGGCTGATCATGGGGGAGGGAGGAGATATATAAAAGTAATCGAAAATGACTGATATCAGAGATCACTTCAAGTAATAGTAAAAAGTGACTGATTAACACCCACAAACGCTCCTTGTGCCACCAGTGACCCACTTTATTTTTCACTACGTTACATGGGCTATATCATTCAGTTAGCCGAACCCCCGTTGTTCCACTTCAGGCACACTACCCGTTCTCTTGTTGTAGGAATTTCGTTCAGTTTTCTTCTCAGGTTTTCGATGTAACACGGTATTGTTCAGGCAGTTGCTAACGAATAAAACTGGTCTTGGGCGTTTATGGGTTAACGGAACATATTTATATACTATTTTTTTTTCTTATTTTAACCCAACGAAGGGGATAATTGATGCTAGTTTTATACTATAAATACAAATAACTAAATTAAGGAATCACCCCAGTTTAATAATTTTAAAAACCTCATCATTTATACGTACCATAAATGACAATTTTAGTTTTAAATTTCGCAACTTATCTGTTAATTGTAAAATACGAAGCAGATTTATCTTCTGAAATAGAAGAAATTAAGACCGTTACGATATTCTTTTTTAAAAAAAATAAGTTTGCTACTGTTTAGAAATAGGCAATTTTCCACAGGTCGTGTGTACTACTGTATATATGCCTTATAATATCCAAAGCAGAAAACAATCTAGAGTTGGAGACTTGCCCAGTGAAAATTAAGTAGCCACTCTTTTATAACAATGTTGTGATTGATAACGTCCATTGCTTGTTTATAGACTGGAACATAATGGCTCTTGTCTGCAATGAGTGCTTTACTCAAGTGAAAGAAGCATTTTGTTCTTCATTCTTTTTTACTCTTTTAATTATCATTTACTCTTTCTTTGGTAATAAGTCAATATTGCCAGGCCAGCTTATGGCTGCAAAATTATTTGTTTTATACCGTTGAATGTCATATAAACGTAACCGTGTTTACATGTCCACGAAATTGTCTTATGAAACACATCACGTATATAAAAAAAATAATCGGCATGTCTTTGTCATATACGATGTTTAAAAAGATCTATCCTCCCTGTTTTTTCTTTATATTACCTTGGTAAAAGTTTATTTTTATAAAGAGGTATAAAAATATCAATGGATACATATTCGAAAACAATTAGCCTATTTAGATATTTTCTATACTTTATAAACAGATACAGAAATATTAAAGGGCGCACATCCGAATTGAATTAGCCTATTTAGTTATTTTCTGTATTTTTATGAACAGATACAGAAATATCAAATGATGCATGTCCGAAAATAATTAGGCTATTTAGATATTTTCTATGTTGTTATAAACAAATATAGAAATATTAAAGGGTGCACGTCCGAAAAAAAATAGCCCATTTACATATTTTCTGTATTGTTATAAACAGATACAGAAATATTCCAGAAATAATTGGCCTATTTAGAAAATAATTGGCCTATATTCCGGAAATAATTGGCAAAATTTTCTGGAAAACAGCCTGATTAATGTAATGACGGCAATTTTATTTATTTATTTTTTTTATTATATCATGATAACATTTCCATATTTTCAGGTAACTTTAATTGATTGTGGCATTTTTGTAATAACAAAAGCTTAATAAATTAAGGAATTAAAGTCAATATATTTCGTTTATATTTCATAAATCACCCTATAAATCAATTTTCTAAAAATCTCGTGATATAAGTAATTTTTCTGGGAAAAGTCAAGCAGTAGTAGTTTATTCTTGGGGAGATTTATTTTTTTTTTTTTGGGGGGGGGGGGCAATTTTCTCAAAAACGACTCAGGTGATTTTATCCATATTTCGTAAATAAATGTTTCATGAATAACTATAATAATGTGAAAATTACTCTTACGAAAAAACAAAATCACAGTTGGTAGTTTTCTCTTGAGGATGAGTTTATTTTCAGACTACTTTCACAAAGATTAGACGGGACATTTTGATCATATATATCGTATAATTTCACAAATAAATATTTCATTATCATTCTTATAATGTTGCATATACAGTACTGGCACAATTATTATGGATTTTTGATAAAAACAAAACTTTTGTGCAAAAATGTCTTGCAAACAATTTTATTAACTAATACTTTATTTACTTTACCACACCAGTACCAAACAAATATTTATTAGTTATTTTAAGTGGGTTTTACAGTCTTATATTGAAGTGTCTGGCAATACAGAGAGAAAACGTCTAATAACCCTGAAACAATCATTGCATTGTCTGGACAGAGCTCAGTAATAGTCTGGCATTTGCGTGGAGAAATGTGTGTTTATTGCATTGTCTGCCTGTCATTTGCATGTGATCACTTTAGTTCTGTGTATTTGTGCATTTAAGTTTAATGCCAACTTTTTTTGTTCAGATTTTCTAATGTGAGCAGACATGGGCAAAGTTCGTGATTTGTGTCCTCGCAAGGTTGGACAGATTAGTGTTTTATTGTAAGAAACCACCTTAAAACAGAAAGAAATAGCGAAGAAACTTAAAGTTTCAACTCAAACCGTCAGTAATATAAAGAAGAAATTGGAATATGGCTACAGTTTGGTACCAAATAGGGTTGGAAAATGTGGTAGACCTAAGAAAACAACACCGAGAATGGACAGAAAAATAATTAAAATGGCAATTAACAACAGAAGAACATCTTGCAGAATGATTTCCAACCAACTTGAAGCAGAGGGCATTGCCATTGCTCGCAGAACAGTAAATAAGAGACTATTGGAAGGTGGACTAAAAGCATATCGTCCCAGAAAAAAGCCTCGTCTTACTGACAAGATGAAACAGATTCGTAAGGCCTGGGAAGAGGCTCACGTTGACTGGAAATCTGAGCAATGGGAGAAGGTAAGAGTTTAAAATATTCATGTAAAAACGTTAATAACACAAACGATTAAAATTATGCAAAATATTAAACTTTACTTCCAATTTTAAGCCTTGCAGACTTTCATGTCATTAAAGTCTATTCGTTATTCAATTGCTTCCATCACTTTCTTCAGCTGTTCGATGCCTTATTTTGTGTTCTCTGACAAGTCTACCATTGCAATGCTTGACGACCGTGTGCAGACTGTAAGAAGGCGATCAGGTGAGCAATTTACATCAGAATGTTTAAAGAAAACTGTAAAATTCCCTCAGAAGGTCATGGTCTGGGGAGCCATTTCTGTGCATGGAACAAGTCGTTTGGAGATTGTTGATGGCACCATGGACCAGTATAAGTACAAAGAAGTACTACAAAAACGTTTGCTATCTCAAACAAGGGACTGGTTTGCGGATAGACCTTGGATTTTTCAGCAGGACTCTGTCCCGTGTCACACGGCAAGGTCAGTGAAGACCTGGTTTGAAGAAAATAGTGTAGAAGTGCTCTCATGGCCTGAAAATTCCCCGGATATGAATCCGATTGAGAGTTTATGGTCTGTATTGAAAGATGAAAGACATAAAGTTCCCATAACGACCAAAACAGAACTCATACAACGTCTTATCAAAGTATGGGTTCATTCAGGTAGAATCAGAAAATTGTGCAGAAAGTTGATCACTGGAACAGCCAGACGTGTTAAAGCACTTAATGCAAAGAGTGAACAAACTAAATATTACAATAGTTGTTTACTATTGACGTACTCATTATTTGTGAATAAAATTGATTTGCATTATTATTTGTTTGCTTAAATAGCGTTTTTGTAGAAAAATTATTATTTTTTTTTTTTCAAAAATCCATAATAATTGTGCCAGTACTGTATTACTGTGTGAGGACCTCCACAAGGGGTAGTTTACTTTTGGAATGAGTTTTTAACAAATTTGTAAAATTCCACTCTAGCGATTTTATTATTTTTTATAAACAAATACTTCATTAATAACTCTAGCATATGGTATAAGTTACTTTTTATTTTTAAAAATTACAAGGGAAGTTTATTTTTAGAATTTAGTTTTCTTTCGGTAAAGTTTACCGAAAATGCCTTTAAATTTTATTCGTATTTCACAAGAAAATGTTTCATTAATAACTGCAACACAATATAATTAATTTAAGGACTTGGAGTCAGAATATCTAGTGTAGGGACGGAAACGAGTCAAGCTAAAACTCGACTCGACTCGAAACTTGAAGCGAATTCGAGTCGAGTCAAAGGTAATTTTCTCGAGTCGAGTTCCGAGCCGAGTCACTGTTTTGAGGTCGAGTTTCGAGTCGAGTCGAGTTTGAAAACTGTCTCGCTCGTTTAGCTCGTTTTGAAATCATTGCCTGTTTCGACTGGAAAGCGAAAGCTATGAGAAATGTAAGCAGTAATGTGAAATATTTTTAGTGTTGCTCACGAAGTGAGACACTGCTCGCATCTCGCCTCGTCTCGATTAACAAGACGACAATGGATTATTATAAAACACAGCCTCAAATGTCGTGAGCACTAACAACAGTATACTATAATTCCCACCACCAAGGCTGAGACCTGTACGGTGAAAGTTTTGAGCTGAAGTAGAAGCCCAACCCGTGTAGGAATGTTAACCGGCTTAGCTCGGTTCAACTGAGCGAACAGGTCGAGCTGGCTTGGTTAAGATGAGGCACCGACTCTGCTCAGGTGACCCATCGTCTCGAGCCGGCTCGGTTGGGGTGAGCCATCAGCTCGGTTTGTTTCGGCTGGTGTCGGTTTAGGTGGGTTAGCTGTTGGCTCGGCTCGATAGGGAATGAGCTGTGAGCCGAGTCGTTGAAAACCCTAAACTCGGACCAAGCAGTTTTGAATGTGTGTGGCCGGCGCCCTCTAACTTTTAACGATTTTTGGTTCGAGCCCGGATACTTGCTCCTCCGGAACTCAAACCCAGCACCTCGTGAACGATGTCCTTGCGTCCTAGACTTCACGACTCCCGAGATCAGCAGTCAACTAGTTTTTAGTATTCAGATACAAACCACCTATATTTCATGTTTATACATAATGTAATAATAATAATAATAATAATAATAATAATATATTGTAGTAGTATCATTGATAGTAATATTATTGTCTATGTATGATACTTGAAGAAAGTACTTGAAACTACACACAGCATTTGGCTCGATTTGGCTCGACTCGACTCGAAACGAGCTCGAAGACGTCTGTTTCGAGTCGATTCAAGTTTTAATCAAAACTCCCTCGAACTCGCTCGTGCCCATCCCTAATCTAGTGCGGTGGCCCGTACCTTTTATTTCTAATCATCTGTGAAGACTTGTTAGAACAGCATTTATTTCGAGTAATATTTCTCATAACATTTATTTACTAAACAAAATCGGACATTTATATAAACATTTCAGTATGAAACCATTTAAAGCAAATATATGGACTTAAATGGTGGAGATCTTGAGCAAAAAATTTAACGTGGCTTGGAGAATAAATTAAGTGGCTCTGGTAACATTGATCAAGATAATTGGAATGGATAGATAGACTATATGACGTATTTTCGGCATCATTTGTTTTCAGTAGATTCCGTTATATAGAATGAACGGAATTTGAAAGTTTTGTTGTGACCCATTAGTGATGAAAGAGATTCGTAATTTTTGTCTATATTTTTCATAACAAGAAACTTTAAATTCTACAATAAACTTAGCGTCTAGCCCCCTATACCTCCTCTTCAACTCTTTATCATGCCAGATCTCCTTCGTGGCTAAGCGGTTAGCGTACAGGCCTTTGGCGTGGGAGACCCGGGTTTGATTGCCGGCGGGAGCTCATGTGGTTCGGATTCCACGTTAATCACAGTAGATCTGTCATCCTCGCTGCTGAAAGGGACAAACTCAAAATCAACTCAACTCTTGATCATGCCAATCGTTTGGTCTTCGTTTGATCAGGTATGATCAACAATTTAACGTTTGATCAGCTTTACTAACAAAGATATAAGTTATATTTAGTAGAGGGGGATAGGAGGGCTTACTACGCGCTAGTCCCCCTTCACGTCAGATTCGCAATTTCTCGATGCTAATCGTTTGATCAGGTTTGATCAATGATTTCTTTTCTAATCTCTATAGCTCTGTTAGCAATGCTCTCTGGTGCTTGGGGTCCCGGGTTCGATCCCAGCCCCCGCCAAGTGAACTTTGTGGTGGACAAACACCGTGTGCGTGGTTTTTTTCGGGGTTCTTCCGTTTCCTCCCACTTTTTTCATTCCACCATTTTCATTCATCACTCATCATCACCGTCTCCTTTAGCCTAACCGGCATAATCGTGGGACGTAAAACTCAAAGATTTCATTTCTGTTAGCAATGTTGATCAAACGATTAGGATTGAGCCATTTCGAATCTGACATGAAAGGGACGCTAGCGTGTAATTAGTCCTCCGCTGCTAACAATTTATTTATGTTAGTAAAGCTGATTAAACATCTGAAATTGTTGATGATATCTAATCAAATGATTTGGCATGAAAATAACTTTAAAATTTTTTTAAAAAAGTGTCTAGTTCGATCCCGTCGGTCTGGTATGACACTATGACACTAGTTTATAAATCACAATGACTTTTCTATGATATACCTTCAACTTGACCTTGACCACACAAATCCATATATTTTAAATTGTTTATCCCTCAATGACGTAGTTTTGTGCTGTTTTCAATGTTAATCCATTAATCTCTGTACTTTGACCCAACCAATAAAAGTAAATCCTTTGTAACTACCGTAATAAACCTTGAAGAAAATGTTTACAAGGTTATGGAATTGTCTTTTTTTACCTTTTATTGAGTCAGTAACAGAAGATACTTATTGTATGCACTTATTACGCTTGGGAAAAGTTTGGTTTTTGTCCACTACATCATACACTCAGCAAAAACTACGTGGATCACCTGCCTTGTCTGTGACAGTGTGATATGTCACCGTGATTTAAAACCGATCACATTACTTGCAAGAAACAGAATGTCAAATTAGATTGTCAAACAGAATGTCAGGAGATTAATGTTTATATTTCACATGAAGTACTTGTTATGTCAATCTGATAAGAACAGAAGTGTGAGAATTCCCAGTTCCTTTATTTTTAAGCTTTCGATTAAAATATCATTCATTCTTTTTATAAAAATGTGCTTGTCATGCTAAAAGGAAAATACATCTAGGTCAATATACACATAACACTTGAACAAAATTTAATCATTAAATAATCAAGTTTAACTTAAAAGAATTAACCTTGTCAATAGGATGATTTTATGATCTTTTGTTCTTAAATATTTTACACGAACCAGTGCACTGTTTATCATATAAATTTTGTTCAGCAAATTAAAGTATGCCTAAATTTTGTCGTCTGAACCATAATACAGAGTGCAGATTAAGGATACTGTATCTTTAACTCGTTAATGCCCAGTGTACCTTTAAAGTACACTGCAGAGTGCAGATTAAGGATACTGTATCTTAAACTCGTTAATGCCCAGTGTACCTTTAAAGTACACTGCAGAGTGCAGATTAAGGATACTGTATCTTAAACTCGTTAATGCCCAGTGTACCTTTAAAGTACACTGCAGAGTGCAGATTAAGCATACTGCATCTTTAACTCGTTAATGCCCAGTGTACCTTTAAAGTACACTGCAGAGTGCAGATTAAGGATACTGTATCTTAAACTCGTTAATGCCCAGTGTACCTTAAAGTACACTGCAGAGTGCAGATTAAGGATACTGTATCTTTAACTCGTTAATGCCCAGTGTACCTTTAAAGTACACTGCAAAGTGCAGATTAAGAATACTGTATCTTTAACTCGTTAATGCCCAGTGTACCTTTAAAGTACACTGCAAAGTGCAGATTAAGGATACTGTATCTTTAACTCGTTAATGCCCAGTGTACCTTTAAAGTACACTGCAGAGTGCAGATTAAGGATACTGTATCTTTAACTCGTTAATGCCCAGTGTACCTTTAAAGTACACTGCAGAGTGCAGATTAAGGATACTGTATCTTTAACTCGTTAATGCCCAGTGTACCTTTAAAGTACACTGCAGAGTGCAGATTAAGGATACTGTATCTTTAACTCGTTAATGCCTAATGTACCGGTACCAGTACCGTTAACGCTCAGTTAACTCGTTAGCGCCCAGTGTACCTTTAAAGATAGTTATCTTTTTTTCTTTTCTTTCTTTCTTTCTTTTCTTTTTTTTCACAGAGTGCTCTATATATGTCGCTGCCTTGCAAAATCTCGTAAATGAGTTCACTGTGGTCTTATTGTTAAACTAGAATGGGGTTTTGTGTTTTAAACTTTGGAATGAAAAAATATATATAAACGACAGTGAACCAAAAGATAAGTGTACCTTTGGGCGCTAACACCCATAAAAATGAGATGATGGCTCAATGGTAGATAACTTATCTCTGGTCCATGGGATCTTTGGTTCGATTCCCGACCAAGTAAATTTATGATGGACAACATCGTATCCATGGGTTTTCTTGTGGTACGTCCTTTTCCTTCCGCATTCTCATTCCACCAATTCTTTCATCATGATTCACTTGCCTTAAATCATCCCTGTCCTTAGCTTAAAGCAGTAGTTCTTAAACTTGCCGATAACGAGGGCCCTCTGTTCATTCGGAAAATGCTCTGCAGACCTCCTTGTCTAAAATTTCACAGGTATTAAAAATATACTAATTAGAATAACCACTCGCCAAAAAAAAAAAAAAAAAAATCAAGAAAAATAATGCAATAAGTAATTTATTCTAGACACATGATTGTTTCCTAGTGAAGGACATTTCAATTGAAAATACAGAAATTATCAAGACTAAAAATCATTTTTTCAAAGAGGAAATTCACTTGATAAGCAACGTTCTCAAATGTGGGATCACTAATGTGTTTTTCCATAATTGCATTTAAAAAGGCCCGTAGCAAGCCCAAAAATGTACGGAGGCCCGGCTGAAGTTGGGGGGGGGGGGTCGATCCTATCATATGATAATTCATCACCATATTATAGTTCATTTACAAGCCTACAGTGAAAATTTTAGGGGGGCCAGCAAAAATTTAAGGGGGCGTCCCCTAGACCCCCCTGGATACGGGCCTGCATTGAAATTTGGAACAAGCTTTGTCACCATCAATCTTAGGTCCGATTTCACGTTAAGACGATTTCGCTTTAAGGTGTTAATGCTGCAAAGAGCAGAAAAGGTCTGCCCACATAATTAAATGGTAGGAATAGATATCAGATGTTGCAGTAACTTTTCAGACAACTCTTCATACTCACAGCACACATGCAACCAAAAGCTACGAAATTCATTTTCTTTGAGAACTTTTTCCATGAAGTATCGCAGGATAGTTCTAATAGCTGTTCTTGTTCTGTGTTAGAAAGATTCAAACATTGTATGTCATGGATTTCTGCATTATATTCTCAAAAACTTGTAGCTAATGCTCTTAAGTATCCTATAAGTGTTTTGTGCATTTCAGCAGAGAGCTTTTCACCTGAAGAATCAATGAAATCTTTGAGCACTATGGATAGTTATTGTTTTGTACTCGTACTGCCCACATCTGCAGTTTCTTAAACATACTTCTTGTATAACACCTGTGAGTTCCATTTTATTACAACATATTTCAAATTTTGGTAGGGATGCGCACGAGACGAGTCGAGACATAATTTTCCTGACAAAATTCGAGTCGAGACACGGTTCTTCCAATAGAGAAATATACATTTTTCGAGTCGAGACATCACTTTTATAGCACATTTTCGAGACGAGACAGTCACAAATCTTGTCTCGTGCGCATCTCTAAATTTTAGGCATCGGGGACTCCACTTTGAGAACCACTGGCCTAAAGGGCATAACCATGGAACGTAAAACTGAAAGATTTTATTTCAACATAAAAATGAAAATTTTACGATACCAGCGAACAAAATCAGTCCTTGAATTGGCACCAAGATATGAGAAGGGGCCTATAGAAGACGTCGGCATACAAAATGATGCGATGAAGTCAAGAATCACCTCGAAGTAACGCGAAAAAAAAAATGCTCAAGATAGATAACTGTAGAGAACAGACTTGGAGACATTTGTCTAACAGTGGTTTGGTATATTATTATTATTATTATTATTATTATTATTATTATTATTATTATTATTATTATTATTATTATTATTATTATTACTTAAACAATTTCGTGATAAGTTTGAAGGGAAAAAATGTTGTCCTATAACTTGCTTTGGTTTAGTGTGGCAACTTCTTAAATAATTCATGAAAGAATTTCCAGTTAGAAAAGCACGCGGTAAGACCCCGATACATGATAATCGTGACCAGCATAAGCGTCTCTGTGTTTGTATGACACATGTTTTATGGTGCTGTTTCCTTGTTTAATATTATTATTATTATCATTATGAGTCTTTTTCTTTTTTCCCTTTTAATCTTCTACCCTTCCTTCTAGATGTTATTACTTTCTTTTTCTTCAGTGAAGGCCTTACTAATATCTCTTGTGTTTTGGTCTCAAGGAAATTCCAGGAAAATTATGGAACAGAGGAATTCTCCATAACAAGAGTCTCCTAAGATTAACGTAATTAGATAAAGACTAAATACTATTAAATGCAGTATAGTCGTATATTAAAGGCATCTCCACATTGCGTTGTGTAAATACACAATACATAGGGTAATACTGTTTACAAGAAGTGAACCACAATGACTGAGCGAAATCTCACAAGGAATATGATATGACATCTTTGATAAGAGGAACCACGATAGAAGTGCTATTATACAGGGTGTTTCAAAACAACGTCGACAACGTTTGGAGAATGCTTGGTGTCTCGAAATTCGAGTCGAGACAAAATACACGATTCTCCTATAATAGTCAGCATGTATCAAACAATCTTTCAGCTTTCATTTGAGGGGATGGAAAGCCCAGGCTCCTGAACAACTATGTAATTAGAGTGAAGTGAGGAGTGTATTTATCGTACAGTGAGCTGCTTTGATACAAACTAAATAATCTATTATTATTATTATTATTATTATTATTATTATTATTATTATTATTATTATTATTATTATTATTATTATTATTATTATTATTATTATTATATTTGAAGTACAATCAAATATCACAACATTAATTATTAGTTTTGATTAACTGAATTGAGCTAAAAATTAAATCTTGAGGTCGAAAGATTAACTACATATATTAAGTTTATGCGCTCTGTACCTTTTTAAATTAATAAATGCTGGAATTAGTTTCAAGGCTATTTCTGAGTGAATACTTTCTTCAAAATAATATTAAAAAATATGAAGATTTTCGAGACATTCCGTTTCTTGAAGGATTGGATACTTTAGGGAATCAGGCTTTTATTTGAACTTATATACGAGAAGTATCAAAAAGTCCGGAAACAGGCTAATTTTGTTATGAATAAAGATACGAAAAAATGAAAAAAAGAGAGAAATTATTCGAATTAGTTATCAATCTAAAACGGTGGATTCTTTCCAATCTCACCACCTCTTTTGATTGCACACTGTAACGCGCCGCATATTATGTAAATGAAAAAGCAATGTTGTCAGTTCGCAGGTTGTTCCATTGGAAATAAGTAGATATCACTGTAAAATGGTGGGTTCTTTTCATTCACGCCATCCCTTTTGGTTGCACACGGATAAGCCGCCGTATATTAAATGAAAAAACAATATTGCCAGTTCACATGCTATTCCATTGGAAGTAAATAGTTAGTTATCAATCTAAAATGGTGGATTCTTTCCAATCACACCATGCGTTTTGGCTACACACTGGTAAGGTGCCATATGTTAAATGAAAAAGCAATGTTATCAGTTCACAGGCTTTCACCATATCAATAATACAGTACTATTAGAAAACGGATTCGAATTGTGCTAGGTTCCCTCACACAACAATGTGGTCGTTACGCTTACGCTCTGTTCGAGCAGCTTGCTGAACTGTAAACACTGCATTTTCATTTAACATAATGCGCCTTGCCAGTGTCCAGACCAAAGGGATGTTGCGATAAAAAAAAAAAAAATCTTTAAATTTTACGTAAAATGAATGAAATGGTGGAATGAAGAAAGTGGGAAGAAACGGGAGAACTCCGAGAAAAACTAAGCACTCGGTATTTGTCCACCACCAAACTCACTTGGTGCGAGCTGGGATCGAACCAAGGACCCCATGCACCAGGGGTGAACGCTCTACCACTGAGCCACCGCGGTAGAGCGTTGTACTGGAATTGCAAACTGATATATTGAGATTAAAGTTCGATATTCAGTTCTGTAAAAAGGATTACCATCTTTCAGGTGAGTTTGCTTTATCTTTTACTAACATACAGGGCCGTGCCGTGGGGGAGGGGCGAGCGGGGCGACGGCCCCGGGCGCCGAAGTAAGGGGGGCGAAAATTCTAGAGAAAAAGGAAAAAAGGTAGGAAAAATTGCTTGGAATATAAGTATGGGGTGCCGTCGTATACTCTCGCCCCGGGCGCTGATTTTGCACGGCACGGCCCTGCTAACATAATAGATAATTTTTAAATATAGAAAACAGACGAGATTGTAGGCCTATTTAGGTCTTTCTGAGTATTCATAATGGGGTAGCATATTTAAAATCGTGGCTTTTAAGATTTGTTCTTCCTGGAGAATGAGGGAGGCAAACGGTGCTTCTGCACGGGGCGCAAAAATTGCTTTGGGCCACCCTGACTGAGAAGGGAACTGTATTATGAGCGATATTATAGACGATACGGTGGCAGCAAGAAAAGGAAGGGGCGAGAGATGCTACAATTGATGGACGCATTAAAACAGAAAAATCGTATTTGAGGACAAAGAGATTAACTGAAGACTGAGGTCAAGGGCGCCGATTTCTCTGTAAATTTGGGGGGGGGGGGCATTCAGATGCAGAAGGTATATATATGAGGATTTTAAGAGAAATTACATTCAAATTATGCCAAATATTGTATATTCTTAAATATAATAGGGGGCCCACATGAGCTTTCGGGGGCCCGGGCCCTCCGGCCTCCCAGGATCGGCGCCCTTGACTGAGGTGCATCGGGAAGTGACCTGCCAATAATAGCAGAATACCTATGATGATGATGATGATACGATCTATCATAGCTGAAGGTACTTTGAGTTGGTCAAGTAGGTAGTATATTTCGTATTCTTTCATGTAGTCAGAAAGAACCTTAAAGTAAATGGTTTGCTACATTCCACGAGAGCACCGTTAATTAAGTGACCGTTTCTGTCTTTTTAACACAATAATAAAAAATGCTCTCAATTTGGGAATTTTCCAAACTTCACAAGGACTTGCATCTACATAACATAGAAGTCATATTACAGAGTAAATACTTCTTTTCGTAACTTTTTACATTTATCAGTACATGAAGTATGAGTACTTAAATAACATCCATTGTGTTTTTTGACCTTAGAATCATGCTTTGATCTATGGAAATTTCATAACTTTTTATCTTAATTGCTGTAATTGCGGCTTGACAACTCCGTGCCGTAGCTTTAGAAGCAGTATTACCAGTACCAGGAACAGAAATATTCTTCTTTTATCTTTCCTTTGAAATCGGTATTATGACTATACCTTCGAGAAAGAAAAGCTCAATTCATAATAACAATAATATTAATTGTTTTCCTAACGAATTGAGTACATTGCAACGTTATTATACAGCATAACTTTTGTTGTTTGGCAGGTAACGGCAAATACTGGAAAATGATTTTTGCATACAACCACGCGACTATTTCCAAATCAAGTAATTGGCAATAATTGGAGAAACACTTTCATTATGACATCTGAGACCCAACAGAATAAAATATGCATGACATTTTGATAGCATATCAAACCAGGGCTGCTTCTAGAAAATTTTTTATCTTGTGTGGGAGAAAGGTAGAATCAAAATGTGGGGGGTGCAAAATATATACAATTTTTATTTGAACACGACAGAAGTACTAGGGGGTATCGCAAGAGCGTCATTTCAGACTTCACTTGAGGGGGCAAAACACCACCGACGTAAGACTTTCACGTTTTGTACTAGTATATTAGTAGAAATCGATTAAAATATATGCGTTCTTTAAACTCTTGAGGAGCTCCTCCTGCCCCCTAAATGACACCCATGAGGTATCGTAAAATTTTAAGTATCACCAGGAACTTAAGATATGATGATGAAAATTTGTTAGTGTTATGTTGGGTTCTTATGTGATGATGTTAAGAAAATTAGCTCCTAATGATTGTTAATTTTTTTTTTACATGGTATGCCAAAAGTGACCAAAGTGCAAGATGGATAAAATTGAAGCTCGCAGTGTGATAAATTTCCTGTATTTGAAGGGTAATAATGACAAATTCATGATGAGATGAAGGCTATGTATGGCGATGATTGTCCACCTTATGACACTATTGTAAAAACTGGTCATAAATGTTCCTCACAGGTGATCCAAGACCAAGAAGACCATTTCTGACGGACGGTGTGGCCACTGAGAAGAAAGTGGAGTGTTTAATCCTCGAAGACAGACGTGTAACCACACAAACGATTATAAATGAGACTGGTCTCTGTTATGGTAGTGTGTGGAAAATTATCCATGACAAACTTTACATGTCTAAGGTATCTGTGCACTGGGTTCCTCGTTTGCTGACATGTTTTCAAAAGCAAAACTCACCTTTCGCAACAGATATTGACGCTGTTAGAAGAAGATGGATCAGGCATCTGGTAAAACATGGATGAAAAGTGGATATATCAGTATGACCCGGAGGCCAAAATGAATATATCTGGTATTATTATCCATAAAATGCAGGAACTTTATCACGCTGCGAGCTTAAATCTTATCCATCTTTTACTTTGGTCACTTTTGGCACACCCTGTAAAAAATAAACAATCATTAGGAGCTAATTTCCTTAACATCATGCACATAACAACCAAGTATAACACTGACAGAATTTCATCATCATATCTTAGTAACTTCCTGGTGATAATTAAAACTTTACGATACTCCCTCCTAAACCTTAATAATAGGGATACGGACAAAATCTCGCGGCCGAAACCTCGCCGCCCAAAACCTCGCCGGCCAAAACCTCGCGGGACAAAATCTCGCCGGGCCAAAACCTCGCGTGGCCAAAACCTCGCCGCCCAAAACCTCGTGTGGCCAAAACCTCGCCGCCCAAAACCTCGCGGGACAAAATCTCGCCGAGCCAAAACCTCGCAGGACAAAATCTCGCCGGGCCAAAACCTCGCCGCCCAAAATCTCGCCGGGCCAAAACCTCGCCGCGAATGAAACTTTTCTTTAAAATTTACCCAATGTGTTTCTTAATATGCAATTACACATTACAAATAATAATAATAATAATAATAATAATAATAATAATAATAATAATAATAATAATAATAATAATAATAATAATAATAATAATAATATACAGAACATCGTGTGCGTGGGCTTTCTCGGGTTATTCTCGTTTCCTCCCACTTTCTTTATTCGATCATTTCCTTCATCCTGGTCATCTACGTCTTCTTTAACCTATAGGACATAATCAAGAGACGTCGTAAAAACTAATTATTTCATATTTTCATAAATATTATTAGATTTTTGTTAAAATTTTAAGTTTTTGGGTGTTCCAAAGTTCACGAAACTAACCTCGTTAGTTGTCATTACTTTCCTTATGCAGACTTTATTTCCCTATAACCGGTTTAAAAACATCCTGTCGCCCTACCTTCACATTGAAATCCTCTAATATAGAAATAGAATTTTCATATTGGTCAAATACCCGTGATACTTCTTCTGAAACAGCGTCTTTTATACCGTCAACCTTATCATCTGTTGGAACATTTACATTTTAGTCAGGCGAGATTTTGGGTATGGCGATATTTTGGTGCGCGAGGTTTTGGCCCGGCGAGATTTTGGCCCGCGAGGTTTTGGGTGGCGAGATTTTGGTCAGGCGAGGTTTTGGCCTCGCGAGATTTTGGCCCGCGACGTTTTGGGCGGCGAGGTTTTGGCCAGGCGGGGTTTTGGCCCGGCGAGATTTTGTCCCGCGACCTTTTGGGCGGCGAGGTTTTGGCCAGGCGAGGTTTTGGTCCGCGAGGTTGTCGCCGCGAGGTTTTGTACCCAAACCTTAATAATAGTGTTCAATTATGTCCCGTAATATTAGTGTTGCAGACGTAGCATAGATTATAGATGTTATAAATACATTGTACCTGTTCTACATTATTTGCATTTGGTAATTCCGTACGGCGTTCTATATGAGCCGAATATATCCACATTTTAATTTTGCCGAACTTGCGTTGTTATAAAAAGCACACATTCTTCTAACAGGGAATATATCTAATGCATTTGAATGTTATTTCGTTAGATGAAAGGCAACTAGACAAGGATGGGTTACGTTGTTGAATATGTGAAAGTAAATTTCAAATAGTAGGTTTTGAGAGTAAATGTAACTATGTATTAAGTTATGTGAAAAGCACAAGTGAGAGTTAGTTCTCCTAGTTTCAAGAGCTTCCAGTGAGTAGAGTTGTAAGAGGCCTATGTATTTGACATATCTTAGATAGATGCCTGATTTTTTATCTATACATATAAAAATGAAAGTCACTTTATAACTCTTGAACAACCAGACCGATCGCGATCAAATTTGCCACATCTAGGAATGGGCACGAGCAAGTTTTCTTTGAAACTCGACTCGACTCGAAACAAACATCTTTGTTCTCGACTCGGGAACTCGACTCGAAAAATTTCCTCCAACTTGACTCGAATTTGGGTCGAGTTTCGAGTCGAGCTGAGCCAAACGAGCCAATTTGAGCTAAATCCTCTGTGTAGTTCCAAGTACTCTTTACAAGTATCCTACATAGACAATATCATTATCAATGATACTACTACTAATATTACAAATTATTATTATTATTATTATTATTATTATTATTATTATTATTATTATTAACAACAACAACACCAACACCACGTATAATCATGAAAGATAGGCGGTTTGTATCTGAATACTAAAACTAATTGACTGTTGATTTTGGTCGTCGAGAAGTCTTCAGGAGTCAAGGACATCGGATACAAGGTTCCGGGTTTGAGTTCCGGAGGTGCAAGTATTCGGGCCCAAGTCAAAAATTGTTAAAAGTTAGGGGGTCTATAGGGCGTCGGGCAAACATGTTCAAAACTGCTCGGCCCGGGTTTAGGGTTGTCAACGGCTCGAGCGGTTTGGCTCACAGCTCATTCACTATTGAGTCGAACCGTGCGTCAAGACCAAACGATTGAATGACAAATTGGCAACATAGCTGAGGTCATTCACTACTTTCCCTAAGCAAATGAAGGGTTTCCTCCGTAAGAGAGCGGTGGGGGTGGGGCCAAAGTATGTTTCGCATATTTTCCGAGGGCACACCTGAGATAGACAGGCTCTAACAATACTTTGTTGATTTTGCACCATTCTTGAAGTGCGTTGTTATCACTTTGTAATGCGACAGTATCTCTTTCAGAAGTTGGTACGATTATTTTCAAAGTAATCTCCATATAACAATTTATGTGATTATATTATACTAGGTAAATAATTTAGGTATTATTATAACATCTTTATTTTTTTGTATTTTTTATTAGTTATTGCATGGATTTTATATAGTATGAGTTCAGTTGATTTTAACGTCCCTTTTAGCAGCGAGGCTATATGAGACGAGACCTACTGATTAATTAACGTGGAATCCTAACTACATGAGCTCCCGCTTGGAATCGAATCCGCGTTTCCCACACCAAAGACTCGTACGCGAACCGCTTAGCAACGAAGAATGAATATATATATAACGTGTATGTGTGTACTAAATTCTGAACAGATACACATGTTTTTTTTTTTTTTACTTTTTATCGCTGTTGCGGTATAATTTTTTGTCTTATTTTTTAAAACTTTATATTCAGTAATTATATATTTCCTTATTTATATATTCCTCATTGTATTTGTAATACTTGTTCTTCATTTGATCATTATTTTATATCGTACTAGCTGAAATACCCATTCCTCGTATGGGGGCTGTGTTTGGAAGTCAACGTCTATCGGAGTATCACCATTCATCTCAGCGACCGCGAAAACTATGGATTTAACACTAATATCGGTTATTTTGAATTATTTTTACATGTCTCGATACCCCCCGCAGATGAACCCTGCCCCGCATATAATGGTAGCTGAATTTGAGTCATCGCTAATAGGAGTGTCACCATTGATCTCAGAGACCGCGAAAACTATGGATTTGACACTAATGTCGGTCATTTTGGATTATTTTTACTTGTCTCGTAACCCCTAAAATCCCCCTGGATCGAATTTTGAAGAAACTGTTCTTCTTGGTTCTGGGCCTGGACCAAGGTACCCGTGACTAAAATTTGGTAACTCTTGGTCCACTTGTCTGGTCCCCAGGCCGCACACAGACAGACAAACAGACACAAACTCTTTATTTTATTTATAGTATCATATGCATAGTTTTATGATGTAATCAGTATTGCATGTGCACTTTATGGCGCATTATTGGCTGTCAATAAATAAATAAATAGATAAATAAATATTATTATTATTATTATTATTATTATTATTATTATTATTATTATTATTATTATTATTATTATTATTATTATTATTATCATCTACGCCATCCAATGCATAGATGAAATTTTTGTTTTGTGCATTTTTTACGTTTTCCGAGTACGAGTCCAGTAGTACTGTGCATATAATTTTAAACCTTTAGTATATGAAGATATTTGTGAAGTTGTATGGAATATTACTGGATCTCCATAAAAACATAGTTATGAATGGACGTAAGACGGTAATGAAACGAAACATTTTGTTATTTAGATTCCACAAACACTACTGTCGCCGTAAAGTCTGCATTTGGTATTTTTCCTTTACGATTTAGAAATAACGTTAACCTCCAAACAAACACGTAAAGCAAATTACTCTAGAATATCAAGTGTATTTTAAAGCATGATATAAGTTTTGTGCATACGTAAGCTTTGTTCTAAGACCGTTAAATATACGTATATTCAGGAAATATGTGTTTCATTCTACCCCGTGTAAGTTTGAAGTACATAGGGGTTATTGCTCTATTCCTTTTAAGATCTTCTGTAGTTATAACTACGATAGGGTAGTATCTTCACAATTCGATTAAAAAAAGGGGGTGATGACGTCACAACTTTTTTTTCGTCAGGCCTATTTTTATTATTTTTGACGGGCTTACTTTTGCACCTAGAAGATCGAAATTTTGCACACACATTCAGTGTAAACCTAAGTATTCTCTCGATTTTTTTTAGATCTCTGCGTTAACACAGGATGATCGAGAGTAGCATAAAGGCAAAAATGATATTTTTTAACAAAACTCCCCATCGTGATTTTCTCGCCTCAGATAGATGATGGAGACATGCGAATGGTGCCGTTTGAAAGACTATTCCATTCTAAAGAGAATGACGTAGAACCATGATCCTAGGGTAAATAGGGATATCTCAGGAAATTTTTACCTAAGATCTTGTTTTATGCGGGAATCTGGGATATTGTGGGGATATTCTTAGCACATTGGTAAATATTTTTTTTACCTTACTTTTCTACATAGAAACTTGAAGTTTTGTACTCACATTCAATATATCCCTTAATATTTTTCGGTTGATTTTGAGATCTGTGCGTTAACACAGGGTGGGCTCAAAATTTGAAAAAAAAAAAACCTAGAAAAATCCCGATTTCTCTCGAAATTTCCCGCCTCAGGTACATGATAGGGAAATGTGAATGGTACCGTTTAAAAGGTTGCTCTATTGTGAAAAAAACGAGGTATGAACCATGATCCTACGATAAATAGCAATGAAGCAGTACCTATAGCAGCAGTACCTCTTATTTACTTAAATAAATATAAACAAAATAATGAGTAGATGAATATTCGCCCGTCATCTTCCATCATCACCCATTACATATATTAAAGTTACCATATTACGAAAAGCTTAGTGACTGGAGCCTAAGTATGCACCTGTAGATACATAACCTCAGTTGTGGTTAAGAAAAATAAAAAGTATACTTTATGATGTAGAAGTTACTCGTCTAAGCCTTAATTGCGCAAAACTCTTCCAATAGAAATAAACATGTTAATATACTGTCAACAATTATTCGAATTAAGTTAAAACACTGTTAATCGGACTGGTAATTTACGTTTATTTTACTGCATTTAACTTAGAGCAAATAAACAACAGAACAAAATATATTCCTGGCAATATGAAAGGAAAATAAAATAGTCTGATTTTACTAGTAAATATACTGTGATAAGATCAGTACAAAGTTTTATTATTTGAATAAGATTTGTTGATTTAAAATCCATGTATGTAATCGCTGTCATATACAAACATAACAGTTTTCCTGCTAGAGGACATTATAAAATGCCCTCTGCGGGGTCAGAGCAGAAGAACTAGCACGAGACAGATATAAATGGGCGTTATTTTCCATTTCAGAATTGAAAAAAAAAAAAAAAAAACTATGACCACAGGACAAATATTAAAGGTTTAATAATTTCGACTTTGTCCTTAGGGTAGGTAAATTGATACCACTGCTACTAGCATTGCGAAAGAGCAGATATTAAAATAATAAGAAAATGACAATAAATCAATCCATAGTTGACAATACACAGCCGACTACTTCTGTTCAGTTATGTGGCATGGTATCTTAGTGATAAAGCTCTCATCTCGGGTACGAGGGATCAAAGCTTCGATCCCGGGTCAAGTCAGTTTATGGTGGATAACATCGTTTCTCTATGTTTTCTCAGACTTGTCTCGCTTCATTGGACGTTCTCATTCCATGGTTTTCACAATTATTTTACTTTAATTAATTATCTATCTACGTCTCCTTCAGCCTCACAGCATAACCATCGAACGTAAAAATATAGGGATATTTACGTGGGTGTGTACATAAAAGGGTCCGCGGCTTTTCGTTTTATATTTGATCACAATGTGTTCCTGAGGTCCCAAATAGTGTTTTCAGAAATTTTCAGACCGCGGAAACCTAAAAAAGTTTCCCAAAATTGCGATGGTAAAATTGCAAGATAAACATTTCTCTCTCTCTCTCTCTCTCTCTATATATATATATATATATATATATATATATATATATATACACACGAGGGTCACTACGAAAGTTTTGAGATACACATCGTTGTGGCACAGTATTTGAATTCCAACAATTGCGTTCGGTAGTGGTATCCAGTGCGAAGAAGCGAAATAAGTTTCAACTCACCTCCTTATCGCCTTCACTTGTTTGTTGATGTGAGCAGTATTTGGCTGTCTAGAATGGAGCTCGAATGGGAACATTTTCGGGCAATGATCATTTACGATTTCAAAAGTGATTTGAACGAGACACAAAGACTTGACCGTTTGCAGGGCGCATTTGGGGACTTTGCTTCTTCCCGTGCTATAATGTTTCGGTGGTTTGGTGAATTCAGAAGAGGCCGGACATCGCTTAAAGATGAAGAGAGAGTTGGACGCCCGGCAACAGCTGTGTCAGATGAAAACATTGCCTCTGTGGAACAAATGATTCGAGAAAATCCTCGAACAACTTTCAAGGACATTAAATCTACAGTGAACATTGGATCGCCAGCAGTAACAAAAATTCTTCATGATCGTCGGCTCAGGAAGGTTTCATCTCGTTGGGTGCCTCACACTTTGACTGAACAGCAGAAGCGCATGCGTGTGGAATGGTTTGAAGAAATCCTTGTAAGATTTGATGGAGGCAATTCTCGACGCGTCTCTGACATTGTTACTGTCGAGGAGACTTGGATATATCAATTTGACCCTGAAAATAAACGCCAGTCTACTGTTTGGATCTTTCCAGACGAAAATCCACCCACGAAAGTGAAGCGACCGCGAAGTGTAGGGAAGAGATGGTCGCAACTTTCTTCTCCAAATCTGGCCATGTTGCAACTGTTCCACTTGAAGAACAAAGGACTGTTACTGCTCAGTGGTACACCACTGTTTGCCTAACAAAAGTGTTCCAGAAGCTTCGGAACGGCGTCCAAGAACTGGATTGCGTGGGATCCTGCTTCATCATGACAACGCATCCGCACACACGGCCAACATCACAATTCAGTTTTTATAATCTACGGAGGCCAAACTTATGACTCATCCGCCGTATAGCCCTGATCTGGCCCCGTGTGATTTTTTCTATTCTCCAGGATCAAAGATCGCATGCGTGGGAAGAGATTTTGCAGCCCTGAAGAAGCTGTAATGGCTTACGAGAATGTACTTTCAACACTTGAAGAAAAAGACTGGCAACACTGCTTCCAAAAGTGGTTTTCGAGGATGCAAAAGTGTGTACAGTGTAATGGTGAATGCTTTGAGAAAATGTAAGTGTTAAATTGATTTTAAGTATGTAAGTTATTTCACATATCAAAACTTTCGTAGTGACCCTCGTATATATATATGAACAGCAAGCTTTCGCGTTGCCTCTATCAGTTCCGGTCTAACTGACATGCGCAACGCCGTTGGCGCTGCCCCTGTCACAAAATAAGGAACCGAGTACAACAAATAAGGACAGGCAACGCCGAAATTCCCGAGCGATTTGACATGTCCGTCCTTGATTAAACTTGTGCTTAAATGTCATCAGGGTCCGCACTTAACAGCTTAGCGATTACGAAAACATTAATTGACGATGGGTCTGATGGATTCGATCATCTTACATCTCGATCATCTTACACATTTTATTTCTCACTCCTCAACCGATGGGGCTGAAATTGGACTTCAACGATATCGAGAGCCTGACTATTCATCTCAGCGACCCGGGAAACTATCAATTTGAATCTTAATATTGGTCGTTTCCAATTATTTTTACATATCAGTACCTTCCAACCCCCCTAGGAGTGTTGATGGGGGTTAAACGTGAAGTTCAATTGCATTAGAAGTGTCATTAGACAACTCATTTCCTGAAAACTATGGATATGACACTAATATTTGTCGTTTTCGATTATTTTTAAGTGTGACCTTTCCCTCAAGAGTGCTAATAAGGACTGAACTTAGACGTCTTTTTGAGTATCATTATTCATCTCAGTGACCCCGAAAAACTCTGGATATAGGATAAATAAGCTGTTAGTATCATGACTTTATTAAATACCCCGACTTAAAGTATTATAAGTATTGCTGCCTGCTAGTCAGTCATTTTGTATTTGTACTTTTTGTATTAGTTTACTTTAATAATGTTATTTTCTACTTTTCTCTTTGTTTAAAATGTGTTGTTTGATATAATCTGGAACCAAGCTTAGGTTTCGGTAAACACAATTTTTTTAGTGAATTTTTTAAAAGTCAAAGTGTCCTCCTTTTTGATTTTACAAATCTGGCAACCTTAGCTACAGCCCCCCTAAGCCTCCCCTTAATCCGGCCCTGTAGGTCTATCTTCGGTGTCAAAAAGAGAACAAACGAAAATCAACTATATTAAACGTGACTTATTTCACCTTTCGAAGAAAACACTGACCCTGGACTTCCGAACTTGTGGGTAATTATTTTGAGTCATTGATTTATTGTGATAAAATAGGACGAAGAGACAGATGCTAAAGCAAAACATAAAGAAGGCAGAGTAGATGTCACTACATTAAGTACACTGAAAAACACATTTGCTTGTTAATGGTGATTTACTGTGACTTGGTTTGTTAAACTCGTTCATCTATTTTGCTCAATATTTCCAAGTTGACACGGGTTCGACTTTACAAGGAGTGATTCAGTGTAGCACGTGATATGCAGGCGCAAACTATTCTTCACTAATTCCAGCAGTTGTCAATAACAAAACTCAGTCGTCATAACAGCTGCATCAAATACGTTTGGTCGCATTTTATTATTATTATTATTAAAGTAAGCAATGTATGAAGAAATGAGTTGTCATTCTGCTTCAATGTTTCCAGATGTACGAGAATCCCAGATATGACGACAGCTTTCGATTTTACGTTCCAGTTCTTGTTATTATTTTCTTAAGTTCTTATTATCTTCCATTCCTTTCAAATACGGGGAACGGTGGTTCAGTAGTCGAGCCAGTGGCGGATCCAGGGAAGCGATCGGGGCGATTGCCCCCCCCCCCAGAAGAGAAAACTTTTATTTTATATATATAAATAAAACCCATCCTACAGCTTCTTAAAAGTAGCTCTAAGTAGCATTATCACAACCCACCGCTCCCCCAGAAGTCTGTCCTGGATCCGCTCCTGAGTCGAGCACACTTTTGTGCGAAGATTGGATAGTTTGACCCCAAATGATGTAAACTTCAACAACATGTTCAATAGATTTATCCATTTGTTTATATAAATTTCTGGACATTCCAGCGCATACAGGCCTGACATGTTAGGTTCTTAAGCTCGTGACGTATGAGGGATCGTCGAGCAAACTATCCGGGGAAGGACCAAAAGAATGGGAAGGAAGGAAGCAACCTGGGACCATTATGGTAGGCACTACCCGGCATTTCCCTGGTGTGAGTTAAGAAAACCCAGGAGAAACTTCAGGTTGGCTGTTCTGAAGAAGCTGACCTAGTGTCCCACCGGGAACCAAACCCAAAACTGTTTGCACCACTTATTCACTCGAATCTGTGGTAAAACTCTTATGTCCGATGCAAGAATTCCTGGATTTGATACCAGGTTCTGAGAGTCTGGGTATACAACATTGTGTCCCATAATTTTTTCTGAGATTCTCCCCTTTTTAGCCTTAATCTCATTCCGCCAATTCTTTAATAATTAATTTCGTAAGCTTAAAAAACTATAATCGAGCACATTAGACTAAGTAGGGCTATTTCGTTCCATTTGAATATATATACAGCCAGGCCTTCTTTCAGAAAATATTGTGTGTGAGGGGGGGGGGGCGTGAGAGGCTGCAATGGGACATTATTTGATGAAGTAAGTGCCGTGTAAAAGAGTAATATGTAATTTTAATATAATTTGTCTTATCTCAGAGGAGGGAGAAGGCGATTGGGTGACACTCGTAATATTACAGAAGTGTGAGACAATACCAGTGCCAATGATCCCAGTGATAATAATTTATGCACAGAAATTACACCGAAGATTTTATTTACTATATAATAATCATAATAAGTAAAAGTAACTAATGAAAAACATGCTTTGTTTTTATAAAAGGAAATAACAAATAAAATATCATACTAAAAAGTTTTTAAAAATGTCTTTTTAAAGAAAATTAGTTTTAAAAAGAAATATTTATGCATGACTATAACAAAATGCACGAGGAGGGCTTTCATACTCGTATACCAACAATAAAGAGAACTTATATAGGGTGGTCCAAAAGAGTGGAAACATTCTAATAAGTCATAACCACTGCAAAATATAACCAAAGTAACAATGTAGGTGGAGAGGGATGGAGCAAAATGTTTAAGGACGCATTATTGTGACCTCTGCCATCTTGAATTTTATTCACAGTCAGTTTCTTAAATGGAAACCATACCATTTCAATATATCATTTCAATAGCAAATTTTCTTAGATATTGAATGGTAGTCATTTTTACTCTAGCGCTAACCAATACGAAGTTATGACTGTTTCTTTATTGTGTTCCGAGCAAAAGATGTCAGTCATACAAGGGCCACTCACTGTTATAGATGTGTTCAATATGTTCCTTATTCTGGGTTATTGTCAGACCCATTCTGAGTTCCTAGTGATGCAAAGAGTTGCGCAAAGTGTTGGCTGGTAATGTTGGAGCATGCATCCACAATTCGTTCCTTGAGATGTTGAACATCCTTAATTTTAACCGCATACACAAGAGACTTCATGGCCCCACAGGTAATAGTCCAGTGGAGTCAGGTCAGGAAACGGGGGCTATTTCACAGCACATCGCAACCAATCTACGGATTAGGAAACTGCTGATCGAGGTACCCACAGACACAAGTACCACAATGGGATGGTGCACCATCATGCTGGAAAAATTTAGGGAATAAACTATCTTTGAACAGAAGCAATGGCAAGGTGTCTTCTAACATGTGCCAATAGGCCATCGCCGTTAGGGTCCTGTCGTAAAGAACAGACGCGCAACGCGAGTTTCACACATGGCACAGCACACAATCATCTTGCCGGGATCACCCTGCGTATGCGTCAAACGATGAGGATTACTACCCGACCAGTACCACACGCTCTATTTGTTAACCTCGTCCGACATAAAAGTTTACCTCATCAGTACAATACGTCAGAGGCGAATGTGGGGTTTTGTGTAGCAGTATTTTATTATACTGTGTTATACGAGTATCAGTAACGTAATTTTAGATTTTGCCAGGGGAGGGCAAAACTGTGGACTTATATAAGAGTTTCATGTTTTTTAATAGTATTTTAGTGTACAATGTATTAAAGAGCATGACGGTACTCAAAATCCAGGAGGGAGACAATTGCTACCCCTTGCCCTCAACAAATGACGCCCCTGATGAGTATGTTTCATCTTTGTATTTTTTTAAATCATTAAACGCTAGTACTGTTGCATAATTTATTTATTTATTTACAAATTTATTTGAAATTATAAGTGCACAAAGTCCTTAGTTCACTATTGAGTTTTAATTATTTACTAGTTGAACCTGCGCTCTCTACACAACTCATCATTCACATATGAACATGAATCTGCTTGTAATTCTTCACATTTACACAGTGGCGGATCCAGGATATGATCAAGGGAGGGGCTAAACCATAATTTACCGTTTTATCCAGTGTAAAGCAGGATTGAAGCCCATTTTATCCAGTGTATATCTGAGCGTCAAGGGGGGGGGCTATAGCCCCTATAGCCCCCCCTTGGATCCGTCCTTGTTTGTACATGTCCCTTTACAGACACAAGTGAAGTATGTCTTGATAAAAATCGGCAAGGGGTATCATAAAGGGGAGTTTTTTTTTCATATTTCGCACCGTTTGCAAGATTTGAGCCTACTTTCGATAGGAGTTTATAGTTCATGTGTGATCAGAGTTTTCTTTCTCCTTGCAGTATGTAATAAGCAAATACATTACACACACAATTAATTATAATGTCAGTGATATATGGTTCTCATTGGACAAAACACTCGAAACAATAAGGACTCATCTTAGACTGGAGAAATGGTTATCCTTCGTTTTTCATTATCATTTGGCCATGAAATAAACGCCAGGGAGATATACTAACCCATTATACAAGTGTATGGTATTGGAATGTATAACTCGTAGGATATAATGCTTTTTAAAATTTTAATACTTCCAGTGTAACCCCTTAAAATGTAATAAAGAAATAATGGCCTTTTAAAAAAGATCAATTAGAACTGAACAATTTACACAAAATTTGCAATCAATCAGTGTAAACGGCATCTTTCTAGAGCATGTGGTTTCCGAGATATGATTATCAAAAGAATTGACCACAAACATATAAACGTCCACAGACATATAAACCTAGCATTTCAATATATAGGTTTATTTTATTTCGTTTTTATCTAAAAATGAAGTATAGAAGTGCGGCTTTGTAAATAATCTTGTTTACCTTTCGGAATTTTAATTTAGCCTCACAATCTTCTCACCGAATAAATTGAAAGATGTCAATAGCCTTTTCGTTGATGCATAATTCAAACAAATACCAAAGAGTACAGTCGCTACGTTAAACATTTTGAGACTGTTGTAAATGTGACCTTGTATGGTCAGCCGAATGGAGTGTAATTTTTATACGTAGTTACACTGTAAGATGCGGGCCACGCTTGCTTGTCTTGTGCACTGTGAGGGAACCTTCAACGATGATAATGTTTAATGTCCTTCACACGACACGACACGTTTCTCTAATAAGGTCAAAAGAGGCCGTTCGTTCAATTACAAACCAGGAACTCTTTAATTCGTTACGTCTGCGGGTGACTATGGTGCCATGGGAAGTAAATGATTTATCAGCTCCAACGGTTTTCCTCTTTTAACAATTAAGAAGTCTAATTAACAAACTGGAGCAATTCGAAGTTCTCGAAGGGAATAGACTCATTTAGTATTGAGCACGTGGTACTGTACATAGATATAAAAGAAAGTAGACACAAAACGTAATTTATTTCTAAAAAGTAAAGAAAAGTAATGATTTTTACACATTCACTATGCAATGCATTAGTATCGGGTCTTATACGCACGTAGGTGAAAATTCCCTTTACTGTTAAAAGCAAGTATTACGAGTTAAAGTTCTTGTTTATTTGCTATCTATCTATTAAAATGTTACAATAGCAAATAAAAGCACCTGAGCTCCAACCTATAACTTTGGCTTTCAAATCTTTCATTTACGGTTATGTGTGATTTCACGTTTAACAGAGACAAACATTTTAAGTATTTGTACTTTAAATACTCTAAATTAGTTAACTATATCTTTTTCATAAAGTTTATGATATAAAATTATTGTTCAAAGCCTTTGTATTTTAATAACCCTTCTCTAAAATCAATGGATGTGAATTGGTCTTCCATTTTCCGAGTTCTTTTAAACTATGTTTATATGTTTGTGGCCAATCCTTTCGACAATGAGATCTCGGAAACTACAGGCTCTAGAAAGATGACGTTTTCACTGATCGATTGGAAATTTTGCGTAGATTGTCCAGTTCTAATTGAATATTTTTTCCAAAAAAACATGGCCATTATTTCTTTATTACATTTTTTAGGGTACGCTGGAAGCGTTGAAATTAAAAAAAAAACTAAAGCATAATATCCTATGCGTTATACATTCCAACACCACAATGTTGTATATTGGGGTTGTATATATCTCAGGCGTTTGTTCCATGGCCAAATAATAGTGAAAAAGGAAGGATAACCATTTCTCGAGTCTTAAGATAAATCTTTATTTTTTGAGTGTTTTGCCCAATGAACACCATATATAACTGACATTATAATTAATTGTATATGTAATGTATTTGCTTATTACATACTGTATGCAAGAAGAAAGAAAACACTGGTCATACATGAATTAGAAACTCCAACCGGAAGTAGGCTCAAATCTTGCAAACGGTGCGAGATATTGAGAAAAAATCGAAAAAATCTCCCCTTTATGATACCCCTTGCCGATTTTTTAAAAATCAAGACGTCTTTCACTTGGGTGTGTAAAGGGACATGTACAGATGTTGTGAGGAATGAGAAGGAGATTTATGCTCATATGCGAATGATGCGCTCTGTAGAGAGCACAAGTTCAGCTAGTCTATATATTAAAATGCTATGTTTATATGTTTGTGGGGAAGAAAAGTTTGGGTTTGTGGCCAACTCTTTTGACAATGATATCTCCAAAACCACAAGTGCTAGAAACTTGCCGTTTTCGCTGATCGATTCCAAATTTTGTGTAGATTGTTCAGTTCTAATTGATTTAAAATACATGACCGTTATTTTTAATACATATTTAGGGATACAATGGAAGTATTGAAATTTTACAAAATAAAGCACAGTGTCCTACGAGTTATACATTCCAACACCACACATTTACATATGGGGTTAGTATATATATCAGGCGTTTGTTTCATGGCCAAATAATAATGAAAAACGAAGGATAACCATTTCTCAAGTCTAAGATCAATCTTTATTATTTGGAAAGCTTTGCACAGGGAATACCATGTATCAGTGAGTTTATAATTAATTGTGTGTAATGTATTTGCTTATTATATACTGGATGCAGGAAGATAGAAAACACTGATCATACATGAATTAGAAAGTCCAAACAGAAGTAAGCTCAAATCTTGCAAACGGTGAGAGATATTTAAAAAATAATTGAAAAAATCTCCTCTTTCCTTTTTTTTTTTTTAAAAAAAAAAATCAAGATGTCTTTCATTTGTGTGTGTAAAGAACATGTACAGATGTTGTGAGGAATAAGATGATTCATGCTTATATATGAATGATGCGCTGTGTAGAGAGTGCAGGTTCAGCTAATTAATATTATTGTTATTGTGTTGTTGATGTTCTTCCGTAACCGTTGTGAGAAGTCTCTATATTACCATTAGTATAAGTGCAGTTTGAGACGTATTAGTACACGTTTTGGATTGAATTGGAGTTTAAATTTAGTGTCCCTTTGAGCAGTGGCTATAAGAGACGTGAACCTACAGCTTAATATGGAATTCCAACCTCATGAACTCCCTCCGGGAATCGAATTCGAGTCTCCCACGCAACAATTTCAGAATTATTACAAGTACATTTTTATGAATCAACAAGCTCTGTATGAATCCCTCGTTGTTTGATGAGCTACCATGTTTTTGGATGCATGTGCTGCAGCATAAATACTTCTCGTCACAAAGGTTTTACTTCTCCCATCCGAACAACATTGACTATGATGGCAATAGTTTTTTTAAAAAAAACATACAGTAATGACGTTATCTGTCATTGCTATTTTGTGTTGTGTGGGACACGGTGACTCGCAGTGGTGGAGCGCTCACCTCTAGTGCGTGGGGCCCCTGGTTCCGTTTTCGGCCAAGTTCGTTTGTGGTGGACGACATCCTATCTATGTTTTTTTCAGGGTCCTCCCATTGCCTCCGACATTCTCATTTCACTAATTTTTCAGCAGCATTCACTTGCCTTCATCATCTTCTCCCTTAGCCTAAAAGGGCATAATCGTGGGACGTTAAACTGAAAGATTTCATTTGTTTCTTGGTGTTGTGACTTTCGTGAACCCTCACAGACAAGGTGTTAAAGGTTCCTCGATACGCAATAACTTATATCCGCGATTGTGTTTGAAAATGAAATGAAGTCTTTGAGTTTTACGTCCCACGGTTATGCCGGTTAGGCTAAAGAAGACGGTGATAATGAGAAATGAGTGAAATAGTGGAATGAAGAAAGTGGGAGAAAACGGACGAGCACGGTGTTTGTCCACCACAAAATCCACACGGCGCGAGCTGGGATCAAACCAACGACCCCAAGCACCAGATGTGAACCCTCTACCACTGAGCCCCCGCGCCCGCAGCGATTGTGTTTGTTCTGACGTGCCTTTCTTCCAATACTGCTGTCAACAGGGTGTTACTTGAACTGAAATAAAATAATAAAACATTAGTAATAACAACATTAATATTAATAATACTAAATACTACTACTACTACTAATAAATGAATAAACATTAAACTAAACTATGAACAGGGAGGCACGGTGACTCGCTTACTCTGATACGCAGGGTCCTTGGTTCGATCCCAGGCCAAGTAAGTTTGTGGGGGACAACATCGTGTCTGTAAGTATCCTCGGGGTACTCTCATATCCTCCCAGCTTCTCATTCCATCAATTCTTCCATCAAAAATTTACCACTCCGAAAAAAGAAAATTTTCATACCTTGCACGGGTAACTTTTCGCCCCTTTAGAATATTCTTCGAATGCTTATTAGAAATAGCGGACAAATTTTGTATAGCCAAACTAAAGAAAACTTTTTTTATTCGAGTTAAAACAGTTTATGAAACACCTTAGTTTTTAATCTTTTTTTGTACTCGTTAGAATCACTTGTTTCTTAAAATGTTTACCTATTGGTAAGCAAAATATATTCCTTTTGCCAGGAACAAGTAGGGATGCGCACGAGACGAGTCGAGACAGGATTTTCCTGATAAAATTCGAGTCGAGACACGGCTCTTCCCATAGAGAAATATACAGTTTTTGAGTCGAGACATCACTTTTATAACACATTTTCGAGACGAGACAGCCACAAATCTTGTCTCGTGTGTATCCCAAGGAACAAGCTTAAAAAAAAAAAAAGGCTCGAAGATGTAAAAGGCACCAAATGTTGAGATCTACAATTGTTAGGAAAGATCTTTGTATAGTGTCACAACATTCATCCAAACAGGTAAATGATCTAATTAACCTTGAACTATCTATGTATTTGTAACTCAAAGATTATTATAATAATAGAGCAATACTTTATATATACAGTAGAGTTCCGAATACCCGACCTAATGGGATGGAAAAGCCGGAGTTTTATAATTACTCATTTCTTGCCTCACTCTTACCATTAAAGAAACACTTCTTATAGCAAAATCCGCTCTTATTTATATTTCTTGACCACTTAGTGTAGGCCAGTACTTCATAAATGTTTCTTTGTTATGCACTGTACATACTGCACGTTGTTGAATTATTACAGAAAAAAAAGTAAGTCAAAGAATAACATTATTGTATACATCTGAAGATAAATTTCATAATATCCAACTTAATTGCAGAAAACATATATATGATGATGTATACTGTACATAAATATAATTTTAATATAAACAAACCATCTACGCAAAACGTAGGTCTAATTCTTACTTATTTGACTGTTCAGTGATAAATGATAACATAAATGTCAAAAGTTAGCCTAAAAGACTAAAAAAAAAAAAAAAAAAATTCCTTCATAGATTTTTGAATTCCTTGGCAAAGTCGCGTTTTTATGAAGACGTTACCAGTCGAAATGAAAAATGAAATGAAATCTGTTCACGATTATGCTGACTAGGCACGATTATGCTAGCCTAGCTAAGTAGGTAGGCTAGCCAGCTTATGTCCCACGATTATGCTGGCTAGGCACGATTATGCTAGCCTAGCTAGGTAGGCTAGCCAAGCCAGTTTATGTCCCACGATTATGCTGGCTAGGCACGATTATGCTAGCCTAACCAGCTTATGTCCCACGATTATGTTGGCTAGGCACGATTATGCTAGCCTAGCTAGGTAGGCTAGCCTAGCCAGCTTATGTCCCACGATTATACTGGCTAGGCTGAAGAAGACGTTGATGATGACAAACGAATGAAACGGTGGAATGAAGAAAAAGTGGGAGAATCCGGAGAAAACCCACGCACACGGTGTTTGTTCACAACAAAGTTCACTTGATGCATTACTTAGTCAAGTAGATCGTTTTTTTAAAAATCCTCATTTTATTACGGGCTTCTTTTTTTCTGCCATTTCTCTTTTGAAATTAGGTTGGATAGTCGCGCGCGAGCCGAATAGTCGAAGGTCTACTAAATATATTGTTTGTGTATACAAGGTGCCCGAGAAGTTTCTAACCATTCCTGGGTAGGAGCACTTGAATTGAAATGAAGTGTTTATAATATCAAAGAACACACCGTAAGTCAACAAAAACAGCAGTACGACATGATCACTCCCCGTATCTAAGCAGACTTACCATCTCTCCGTAGTGCAACAGAACACACGTTGCAACATTTCTGGGGTAATTGTACACACCGATGACGAAATGTATTCACGCAGGTGCACCAAATCCCTAACTTTTACGTTGTACACCTGACTCTTGATGTGATCCCATACAAAGAAATCACATGTCGGCATCGGTGCTTACAATTACCCCAAAAGTTTGCAACGTGTGTTCAGGTGCACTGGACAACTCTATTTGGATGCACTGGTTCAGGTGCACTGGTCATGGCGAACTGCTATGATTTCGTTGACCTACAGTGTCTTTTTTGATATTATAAGTAAATATCAATAGCCTTCATTTGAATTCAAGCGCTCCTTCCCTGTAATGGCTAGGGACTTCTCGGTCACCCTGTATATAACATGCCTATGTGCGTACATATATAAGTAAAATAAAATTCCCTTGATTAAAAAGAATTTAATTTGTGGCTTGTAGAATTTTAATCGTGAGTTTATGGCTTGTGCGGAGTTGTTCTTCGATTAAAATAATAATAATTTCCGTATTTATTATTGACAGGAAGCAGCATGCGCCTACGTACTCCTTGTGATGGCTATTTTCTGGATGACGGAGGTGATCCCTCTGGCGGCAACGTCTCTGCTCCCTGTCGTGCTGTTTCCACTGCTGGGCGTCATGGACACTGACGCCGTATGCATCACGTACCTGAAGGAGAGCAACATGATGTACATCGGAGGCATCATAATCGCCGTAGCTGTTGAGCATTGCAATCTTCACAAAAGGATTGCTCTTCGGGTCATTTTGCTTATTGGAACCAGTCCACGGTTGTAAGTAAACTTTACCACGCTACATTAGATTGGTCAAATGTTTATGTTGGCCATTTTCGTTGTATGGTTGATCAGTCTTTCTTCCAGAAAATTTTGTCCGGAGGGGAAGGAGGGAAATCAAAGTGTGAGGGAGCTGCAGTGTTCCCTTTCTCCTCCCCTTCCCTCGGAAGCAGGGCCGTGCCGGGGGGGGAGCAGGGCGTCGGTCCCGGGCGCCGAAGTAAGGGGGGCGAAAAATTCGGGAGAAAAAAGGAAAAAAGATAGGAAAAATTGCTTGGAATATATGTATGGGAGCGCCGTCGTATACTCTCGCCCCGGGCGCTAATTTTCCACGGCACAGCCCTGCTCGGAAGTATACCTGGGAGAAACACTGGGACTGATAAATGTTGGTTCAACATTTGATCAATTTCGTTAGGATAATGATTTTAACGTTTATGAAAACATTCAGAAGGTAAGTGTAACGTTGTAAGTGTTGGTAAACATATCAACTTCAATAACAAAATCTATAGTTTATATACGTATATCAGTGACTCTTTTTGGGAGGGAGGAGTAAGGGGAATCAATACGATGTCATACGCATAAAACAGAGAATATTGTGAATTTTCTCTCACATCATTCAATCTTATCAGTTCAAAACAATGGTGCCAACCGTATGCTTCATAAAATCCCATCTCGAGTGACATAAATTCCGATTTTGCTCTTAAATTTCGGACTCTATACTAATATCAAAATTTTCAAAACTTTGACATTACATGAACAATAAAATTAGTGTATCTTAGTCATTTTCTTCAATATATGAGTGAATTATCCCTCCCCCCCCCAAAAAATCCGATTGTCTGCATTTCTTAAAGAGCTTAAGAACACATCGAAAATGTGTTCCTTAATCGAAAGTGAGAATTGAAAATCGTGATAAAAATAAGTAGTATTTTCTTGACGCTTTTGTGTTACGATATTCCACTGAATGTAATAAAACTAAATAAATCTCATTCTTCAGTCATTTCGTTTGGAACGTTTTGGAAGTTGGCATTGGCGGCGCCAGAGTTTTGGTAATGTGGGTGCAGGCTAGGATGGGACAACACATCCTAACATTGTTGCCAGAACGCTCTGCACTATTAAGCCTTAAGATCTCAAAAATAATCCCTAAGTTTTACTTTTTAAAAAAACTAGAAAAACACGGTATGATAGTAAATAACTTATGAGAGACTTAAGAAGTGACTCAAATATATATCCAAACATAACAAATAAGAAATATACAAAATAGAAAGGATTATTGTAGGAAATCTGAAAACCGAAGTTAATGTGGGTGCAGCTGCACAGGCCCGTATCCAGAGGGGATCTTGGAGGCTGCCCCCCTAAATTTTTACTGCCCCCCCTAAAATTTTCACGGTAGGGTTGCAAATGAACTATAATATGGTGATGAACTATATAATAAGGTTGGATCTCCCCCCAGTGGCGGATTAAAGGAGGGGGCGAGGGGGGCGATCGCCCCCCCAAGAGCCCTCTAAAATATTAAAATTTCACACACTGCCGCTTGTAGCTTACCGCCACAAGAACGAAAGTTTGGGATCGTTCTTGCGTTATTTCAAAAGAGGGTTAATGCTTTAAATTCTATTTAAAAATAGTCTCTATCCGGCATGACGCGTTTACGCTAACGATAACTCGAGTCATAATATCAGATAAATCTCAGGAACAAGGACGGTGTTACTTGAGGCTAGAACATCTGGAAAACTATCCATGGCTGGTTCTTTCCCATAAGCAGAGGGATCTTTTTTGTAAATATTGCTCACCTTTTGCAACGGGTTTTTTGGGGGGCTATCGAAGAAACCTGCCCCTCCAAACTCTTGTTCTAAACCTTTGAAGAAATTCGCTACTTTATACGGTATTTTAGAAACTCACAACAAAGCACAATATCACATTAACGCTCTTGAGGTCGGAAAAGCGTTTCTGAAAAACCACTGGGAACCAGTGAAATCAATCAAGAATCAAATCAACTCGTCAAGAAGACAAGTCATCCAAAATCGCGACAAACTGAAATTAATGTTGCGGAATGTGATATTCCTTGGAATGTAAGGCATTGTTTTTCAAGGCCACAGGGACAATGCTTGTGCGGATAATTGGTCCTCAGATGGTGACGGTGCAGAAACTAAGTTCAACGAGGGCAATTTTCGAGAACTGCTCAAATTTAGAATGGTTTGTAGTGACGATCTCTTAAAGAATCACTGGAAGAAAGCATCAAAAAGGGCCATTTTTGCCAATAAAACCACACAAAATGCCTTCATTGAGGGTTGTGGATGAGAAATCACGTCTGTAAAATTGTCAATCGAGTGCTAGAGGATCAGTTTTATTCTATTATGTTTGATGAGACTACGGTCGTTTCGCACACAACTCAGCTGTCTTTGATTCTAAGGTACGAACAAATGGGTGAAATAAGAGAAGACTGCTTCGGTTTCACTGATCCTCCACCAGCAGAGCAGAAAGGTGAGGACAATGGTTCGAGCTCGGAATCCGAAGACGCAGAACTGCCCGAACTCTCTCTGACTGGAGGGAAAATTGGAGAAATTGTTCTATCTTTGCTACGAGATTTCTCACTCGACCCGAAAAACTGCGTTGGTATTGGTACAGATGATTGTGCCGTCACGACCTCTCAAAGTCGCTGGGCAGTGCAGGAGATCCAGAAGGAGGTTTCAAACGCGCTGCACTGTTCATATTGTAGTCACAGCCTCAACTTGTCCATCTTCAGATTGTCGTCAGTACAATGCGTAAGGAACTGTCTGGAAACAACGAAAGAGATCATTGCGTTTTTCACCGCATCTCAAAACGCAATACTGTCCTTAAGCTTACGGTTAGTGGCCAGTTGGAGACATTGTGTGAAACGAAATGGGTTGAACGGAACAACGCGGTATTAAAATTTCACGTGAAATTTCAATAAATAAGTGAGGCTCTACAGTGTGTTCCAAGCATGGACACTTTCTTCTGCCATGCATTACAGCGAGTTTATCGTAACTATTACGTGTCTTCAGGGTGTTCTCACGATAACCCTCCCCTCAACCGACTTTTGCAGAAGACAAATTTAGACATGAACGCAATGTCAGATGCCATTCAGGACACTATCGCAGCATTAAACAAGAAGTGTTCAAACAGCAAAGAATTCAAGGCAACTTTCGAAGCAATAGCCAGAATGGCTGCTAGTGTCGATGTGCAGATTCAAATTCCTCATCTCACTCAAAGACAAACACATCGTACGGACTTCAGGGCAGATGACACGGCATCATACTACTAAAAGAACTGTCTACATTCCGTTGATAGAGTCGGTTGTAGAAGACCTTAAAACTCGTCTTGCGCAGGAAGTTTTAAATGTATACGGACTCAACATTCTATTGCCAACACGCGCAATTGACTAAACTCTGAGCAACAACTTCCGCGTTCTAGCAGAAAGAGTTTACAAAACTATCGGAACTCAAGAAAAAATGCTGTTTTCCCTCTTTAGTTCTGAATTTGCAATCTGCACTTCTAAATGGAAGAGAATTAAAGAAGAAGGTGGAACTCTATCACGGACGGCCTTGCCCACCAGCGATGATCTTCACGTGCCTATTCGAAAACTGCTGCGCATACTTGTAACCCTGTGGTACGGATTCCACGTTAATCAGTAGGTTTCATATAGCCTCGCTGCTGAAAGGGACGTTTAATTCAACATCAACTCAACTTGTAACCCTGCATTCGAGCGTGGACAGTGCAGAACGATCTTAATCCACATTGCACCGACTGAAAACGTGGTTGCGATCTCGTTCTGGCGAAAAGCTGCTGAAGGGACTAGCACTTTTAAATGCCATAGGGACATTGCCGTAGATCACGACAATATTATATCGACAGATACGCCTTGGGTGGCATTCGCCGAAAAGCGTGTTTTGGGTGTAACTTCTAAGTTCTTTTGTCCTTTTGTTTAATTCATTTTACTAAAATACAGAAACATTATGAGCGTTCTAAAAAATGTTTAACCTGATATTGTTTCTAGCGAAATATTTAGTAAAGCACAGCCATGACCAGGCCTGTAGACAGAATATCTTTTCGGGAGAGGGGGGCATTGTGCTGAAAATTCCGTAGCAATTATATCTTTTACCCTCTTTTCCTGAATCCGTTTTACCTTTCTTTTTTTGGGAGGGGGGAATTTCGGGGAATATACCTCACTCCACAACAAAGAGCCCCCCCAAGACGTTTGGTTTAATCCGCCAATGCTCCCCCCCAACTTCAGCCGGGCCCCGGGCTGGCTACGGACCTGTAGATGCACCCACTGTGGCGCCGCCTATTAAAGTTGGACGTTTCTCGTTTTACCTTCTTCCGTTAATTCTTTCATTTTTCTTCTTTTTCAATACCAAAGTTCAATTGACGTCATAGTAACATGCATTTTAAAGTACCGTAAGTGGAATAAGATGGAGAGTATAATAATAAATAAACTACCAGTGTCAAGTCAATTACAGATCTCTCGAGATATCATATCGCATCTCTCTGTCCCTGCAGTGTGAAGGAGAAACTAAATTTCTGTTACTTTTTGCAGATTGATGTTAGGAATTATGGTTACAACGATGTTTCTCTCAATGTGGATATCCAACACCGCCACAGCAGCTATGATGGTACCCATCGTCCATGCTATTCTGGAAGAGCTGAATAAGGTAACTAGATTACAAACAATAAGAGAAACACACTATTGAAATACGGTATTCACAAAGGATATGAATAATAAAAGGTGTCCCAAAAAGAACGCAATTAATGTTCTAGTAAGTTGGCAGCACTGAATGTTACACGATTTTCATCTGTTGTTTCTGTGGTTAGTAGTCACGAAGCTCCGAATAGCGCTTGATCGTCATTTGTTTTTTGTACGGATAGGAATGGAGCGCTAATCACATTTGCATTGTTTTCACTATAAGAAACAAGGATGCTATAAATAGAGGATCTGCCCATATGTATCTTCATCCTATTAAATCGATGAAGCCAAAAAAAAAAAAAAAAAAAAAACGAGCATCGGCACGTCTGATTGGCTACTCTCGGTTCTGCCATCGTCTGATTCGCTACTTTCGTTTCCGCCATGATTGTTGGCTCAAAACATTGCGATCCTATTGGGCGGAGTGGGCAGAGTAGGGGTGGCGAAACTGTGATGTATGGCTTCAAGATTTTGTTGTAAGGGCAGATCCTCTATTTTATAACATCCTTGACAAGAAGACGCTGTTCTGTTGTGAAGAGCTCCATTCCTACTCGTACAGAAAACAGATGACGATCGTGTGCTCCGTGACTACTAATTTACAGAGACAACAGATGAAAATCGTGTAACGTTCAGTGCTGCCAACATACTAGAACATAAATTGCGGCTTTCCAAAAAGATGCGTTTTTTTATGCGACATCCTTTAGATATTCTATGAAGAAGGGAAACTGAGATTATAGTAGAATTACAAACTAAATAAACTTTTTTTCTTATGAGTAGTGAAACTGTCAGAAGGACGGACTATCAATAAGTCAATTATTGACACTTAAAAATGGTTAGATTCTAACCATTGTCTCTGCGAGGCACAAGGGATACTAGACTGCACATCCGTTGAATAACGGTATTCACAATTCTTGATCTCCGAAGATAAAGTTGGTTTTTGTTTGTGAACAAACTCTACACGAGTTATTTCTATATTTTAAAAGATTAAAATAGTCGTATGCAGGGCCGGATCCACGATTTCTTGAAGGGAAAATTAAATGAAATCCTTGAGTTTTATGTCCCACGGTTATGCCGGTTAGGCTAAAGGAGGCGGTGATTATGAGAAATGAATGAAATGGTGGAATGAAGAAAGTGGGAGGAAACGGGAGAACCCCGAGGAAACCCACGTACACGGTGTTTGTCCACCACAAAGTTCACTTGTCGGGAGCAGGGTTTGAACCCGGGACCCCAGCTCTACCGCTGAGCCACCGCGAACCCGATTTCTTGAAGGGGTGCACCACTATATTTGATTTAAATTTTTAAGTTTTTAAATGCCTTCACGCACCTGTGGTGTGAATGAGGAATATTACTTTGATCACTGAATCCTTTTTCTTCAACCTTCAGAAATTCGACTTAAACTATTGCCTTTGCAAAACTAAGCTTTCTTTTAAGCCTAAAAACGGACACAGGACAGCGGAAAGTTTCGGAAAATGTTGCCTTTTCACTTCTAGGTTCTCATTTTAGATATTATCTATTTACAATGAAGGGGGTGTATGTGCTCCGGTGCACCCCCCCCCTAAATTCGGCAATGGTCGTATGGGTGATTTTTCTGATTCTTTTATATAAGTTTTATTTTGGTAAGCTAGTAGAGCATAAGTCTAATAAAGAGAAGGCACACTTTCGTAAGTGAACTTCGGGGCCATTTTTTGCGAGGTGGTAGTGCACATTTAAAGAGTTAATATTACAAAGTGGGAGAGCGCAATGGGCAAAAATGACGGAGAAAAGCCGTTTTAAAGTTTTCTAATCGACGCATATATTGTACGACGCGCAAACTTATAAAGTGACGGCGTGACAGAGTGAGAAGAATCAGCGACTCAAGTGTATAGGTTCTCGTTCGGGGTTCGATTCTCGTTCGAGTCAAACTTTTCTCTTGTTTTTTTGCGTCAACCAATAAAGTAGGCATGTGTAACTATAAGTAAAATATTAATTCACCATATGTTTACAATGAATAAAACAATAGAAATTTTCAATCGTTTGTAAATTCTTTTGATTTTCCATGTTAACTAGGAACAAAATTTAATCTCTTCTGTAAATATTATTGTTACTGCAGTCGTTGTGTTAAAAATGTTCTTGAAGCTTCGTGTCTACATCTGTTGACAGTGTGAGAATTACAAGGGAAATGAGGAGGAAATCTGCTTTGGTCATAGCAACATCCAGTATTAGCAAAGAGATTTCCCCCCTCAACTCCTTTGTAAATCACACACTGTCAACAGATGTAGACACGAAGCGTCAAGAAAATTTATTACACAACGACTGTCGTCAAGGGCGCCGATCATGGGTACCGGGGGCCCATCCCCCCAAGCTGATGTGGGCCCCATGTATTTTATGAATATAATTTTCATCTGTATTTTTATTGTTACATGTATTGTTGTATGTGTTTTTATGAATGCCCACCCCCAAAAAATTTACAGAAAAATCGGCACCGTTGACTGTCGAAACCATAATACAACTCGTGATATCAGTATATTTACCGAATAGATTAAATTTTCTTGCTAGTTAACATGGAACATTGAAAGATTTTACAAGTGATTTTAAAATTTCTATTGTTTTATTCATTATAAACGTATGGTGAATTAATATTTTATTTATAGTTACAAATGGTTACTTTATGAGTTGAAGGAAAAAACAAAACATGGATTGACTCGAACGGGAATCGAACCCGGGACCCTTTCCATATGAGTTGCACAATTTACTCACTCTGGCACGCCGTCACTTCACAAATTTGTGCGTCGAACAGTATATGTGGCGATTAGAAAACTTTTGAAGACGGTTTTTCTCCCTTATTTTTGCCCATTGCGCTCTCTCAGTTTGCAATATTAGCTCTTTAAATGTGCACTACCTCCTCGCAAAAAATGGTCCCGAAGTTCACTTACCAAAGTCTGCCTTCTCCTTGTGAGTCAGTGGCAGATCTAGATAGTTTTTTTTTTTTTTGAATGACATAAATAATGTAAGCTATTATTTATATATTTTTGGAAGTTTATAATAAACTCATGATATACCTTTCACAGTCTGAGTTCTGGCTGCTCCACCCCCCCCCCCCCTCCCTTAGCTTTAGCCATCTAGGTCTGCCGCTGGTCTAGGTATATATCCTAAAAGTAAAAAGAAGGCTCTCTAACAGCTGTAGAAACCAACTTTTTTAAAAATATATGATTGCAAAACATATGTAGAGTCTTAAAGTTCAGGTTAAATAATGCTAAAAAAAATTTCAAACTTTTCTTTAATATATGATTGCAAAACATATTACATACTTTATGTGTGAAGTACATATTTAAAAGCAAATGCTGAAATATCTTCGACATTTCTGTAAAGTACACAAAATTGAATTATTTCACACTGTTATTTCTTTCATTAGAAAAAAAAACTACTGATTATGCTGATTCTTTACAGATTAGAAGAAAAGCCAAAACTACAAATGCAACTGCCACAAATGAAAATGGTCTAACGGTTCCAGAAACAGTGAAAACGCCTCCTCCAGCAATAGCAGAGAAAGAAACAGACCTGGAATGTGGGTATGTGGCTATTTGAATTTGATAATGATAGTCAGTGGCGTACGTAGAAGTTGGTCAAGGGGGGAGTCAAGTTATCAAGTTAATAAAATGTCAAAAGTTTGTGTTTATTTTTTGCATAATGTCTTGTGTAAGAGGAGGGTTGCAGACTCGAACCCCCCTTCTGTACGCCACTGATGGCGATGAAAGAAGGCAAATCATATTTGATACATTCAGGACTTTTTCTTAAAAAAAAAAAAAACAATGGAACTACAAAGTCACAGCCTAGAATAGGCCAGTTTCTAAATTATCAATAATTTTCCTGAGTGCCTTTAGGGATATTGAGTGCCCGCATCATCTTGATTTTGCATCCCATTAAATTTGAAATATAGCGAAGTATGATTTGAAATTTTAATGCTTTCATCATATTCACGTAATTAAATGCCCCTTATTTCGAGAAATTTAAAATTTGTGGTATAGGCTATAATTTTTGTAAATAAATTAATTTGTTTGATATTTCTATAATTTATGTATAATTACCAAAAATGTTCGTTCTTTGCGCGAAAAGAATAAAGTTTAATGAATATAAAAAGGGAAACATGACTATTACATAAATTACCCTCCTTTTGAAGCGGGATTTTCGAAAGTCCTGACAGACGTGTTAAGTCATTTTTTATTAAGATATTTTTATACCGAATTTTACTCCTCCAATTTGTGAATCCTCACGTTGGGCGTTTTCTAAAAAAAAAAAGAAAGCAAAAAGAAAAGAAAAAGAAAGAAAAAGAAAAAACATGGAAATTTGAATATCATAAAAATTAATCACTAAAATTTTTGAAAATGCTGAAACACCTATTTAGTTAGTCCATTTTTAATGAGGTATTTTCGATATAAATTCCAATTTCATCTCCGTAATTTTAGGGATTCTACTCTTGGCACAATAGCTAAACCTTCTTTTATTACTACTTCCAACTTTTAGGATACGTATTTCAAAATATCCTTTCTTATCCCGTGTTATCGTGACAAAAAGGGCTTTTGTGCCCAAATTTCACGGTTCTAGATGCAGCAAAGGTAGGTATGCAGTGCTGTAGTCCTAAAATTTTCACAAGGAGTAGGCTGTTTTGTGAACTTCAGTAATTGACATAAAAGACATCTGTCTATCTATATAAATAAAAATGAAGGCGACTACGTTTGTGGCTTAATAACTCTTGAACCACCCGACAGATCTTGATCAAATTTTCAACATAGATGAGGTTCGGACATGGGATGTTTTTTTTATCGTTTCACTTTGACGGTGCAACTTAAGGGATGGATATATATATATATATATATATATATATATATATATATATATATATATATATATATATATATATATATATATATATATATATATATATATATATACAGTATAATATATAATATATATTAAATCAATATTTACAATGCACAATCTTTGAGAACATAACAATGCAAGAATGAAAAGCTTATTTTTATTTCTTTAAACTTTTCGGTGTAATCCTTTAGAGAAAACCTATAGCTCCTCTACCCCCTTGGATCCGCCACACTCTGCTTTTGTACAACGAATTTAGCGCCATACTGTATATATATATAGTGGCGGATCCAGGGGGGGGTAGAGGAGCTATAGCCTCCCCTTTGACGCTCAGGTATACACTGGATAAAATGGGATTCAATCCTGCTTTACACTGGATAAAAACGACAAACTATGGTTTACCCCTCCCTTCATCATATCCTGGATCCGCCACTAACTAACTAACTTTATGGCCTATGGAACCCGGAGGTTCAATGCCGCGTTCACAAAAGCTCTCCACTGACTTCTATCCTTAGCCAATTGGATCCAGTTTCTACTTTGTATTCCAATCTCTGCGAGATCCATCTTAATATTGTCCTCCCATCTACGTCTAGGTCTTCCAAATGGTCGTTTTCCGATTGGTCTTCCAGTCAAGACTTTGAAAACGTTTCTACTTTCTTCCATTCTAGCTACATGACCCGCCCACCTAAGCCTTCTAGACTTGACGAACCTAACAATGTTGGGTAAACCATATAACTTATGTAGTTCCTCATTATGAAGTTTCCGCCATTCCCCATTCCCGTTCCTCTTGGGTTCGAATATTCGTCTCAGGATCTTGTTCTCAAATACTTCCAGTCTATGTTCTTCCTTCAGAGTAAGTGACCATGTTTCGCAGCCATACGGAACAATAGGCATAATTATCGTTTTGTATATTTTAAGCTTCAAATTCCTCGACAGAATTCGCGACGACAAGAGATTTTGAACCGAATAGTAACACGAATTCCCTGCTTTTAGTCGACACTTAATTTCTTCGTGAATATGATTTTCCTCTGTTAATATTGATCCTAGATATTTGAAACTATGCACTTTATCAAAAGTATTGTTTAATATTTTAACGCATCCATAATTTGCTGTATTCCGGTCCCGACGCACTTCCATGTATTTAGTTTTCTCTGCATTTACTTCTAAACCCATGTCCCTGCAAGCGTTTAATAAAATCTCTGCATTTCTTTCTATTGTTCTCCTATCATCCCCTATTAAATTTACATCATCAGCATATGCCATAACCTGGTGAATACCGTTCAACGCTAGGCCCTGGTTGCTATCTTTGTTTTTCCTTATAGCGTATTCCAGAACGAAGTTAAATAATAATGGCGACAACGCATCTCCTTGTTTCAGGCCATTTTCGACGTGAAAGCTCGTGGACAAAAATTTTCCTACCCGGACTTTACTTTGGGATTCATTTAAACATATCTTAATTAACCTAATTAGCTTTCTCGGTATTCCAAGTTCTGTAAGAACGTTGTATAATGTTTCTCTCCTAACCGAGTCGTACGCCTTTCTAAAATCAATAAATAGTTGATGTACTGGGGTATTGTATTCCCACTTTTTTTCGAGTATTTGGCGAATGGTAAATATTTGATTGACAGTTGATCGATTACGTCTAAATCCGCACTGATAATCTCCAATAATTTCATCTGCGTATGGGGTCAGTCTTGCTAACAGAATATTTGAAAGGATTTTATAGGATGTTGACAGAAGAGAAATGCCTCGATAGTTATTACAGTCAGTTTTGTCGCCTTTCTTGTGAATTGGAACAATGATTGATTCTTTCCACTCCTGTGGCAATTCTTCCTTGTTCCAGATAAGGAGAATGAGTTTGTGTATCTTGTTCCACAATTTTTCGCCTCCAGCTAAAATTAACTCAGCCGGAATTTCATCTACACCCGGAGATTTGTGTTTCTTTAATTTCTTTATAGCGGTTTCTACTTCTATTCGGTTGGGTTCTGGAATATACGGTTCTGCGGTGTGTATCACCTTTTCTCCACGCACACTAGTTTTTGGTTGCGTGTTAAGCAAATCGTCAAAGAAATCTTTCCATCTATTTAAGATGCTATCCGTGTCAGTGAGAACTGTACCGTCAGATTTCTTTAATATATAAGCACGAGGTTGATAGCCTTTCTTAAATTCGTTGATTCCCTTATACATGTCCCGGATGTTTTTATTTTTACTGTTATCTTCAAGTTCCTTAATTTTAGCTTTCAGAAAATCGCGTTTCTTTGTTCTTAAAGTTTTGGAAGTTTCCTGCCTGATATCTGCGAAATTTTGTGTAGTTATTTCATTAGGATTTTGTAGCCAGCGTAATTTTGCCTGTTTTCTCTTCTCTGCTAGTTTAATACATTCCTGGTCGAACCATGGTTTGTTCCTACGTATTTCCGCGTGTCCCAATTTTTCTTTTGCTGAAATTTTATTGCTATCTCTAATTTCAATCCAGGTATCCTCAACGCTAGTGCACTCCGAATCTTCTAAAGCCGAGAATCTATTCGAAACTTCAATCTGGTATTTCTCTCTTACCTGGCTCTCTTCTAATTTCTTTAAATTGAATCTCTCCGTTTTCGGACAATGAATATTACCTTTATTCAACGATAACCTCTCTCGTATTATCGCTACTACCAGGCAGTGGTCAGTGTCACAATTAGTCCCTCTAAACGACCGGACATCAATTATGCTAGATTGCCTTCTTCTATCTACTAAAACGTGATCAATTTGGTTGTGTGTTTTTCCGTCTGGTGATGTCCAAGTGTATTTATGAACGTCGCGATGTGGGAATTTTGTACTCTTCACGATTAGATCTTTGGATGTTGCAAAGTTCACGAGTCTAACACCATTGTCATTACTTTCTTTATGCAGACTTTCGTTCCCTATAATCGGTTTGAAAATATCCTCTCGTCCTACCTTCGCATTGAAATCCCCTAATAGAATTTTTATATGGTATCGCGGGAGTTGGTCAAATATCCGTTCCACTTCTTCGTAAAAACTGTCTTTTATATCGTCATCCTTGTCTTCAGTTGGGGCATGTACATTTAAAAAAATAATATCACACCACCGTCTCTTAAGAGTAATAAAAGAAAGTCTATCAGTAACAAATTCAACCCGTTTAATTGCTGGTAATATACGTTTATGAACGAAAAACCCTGTTCCTAACTGGTGATTTTTATTTCCTTCCCCGTAAAAGAACGTAAAATTTCCGGAATTCTCAGATCCATTTCCTTCCCACCTAACTTCCTGAACTCCTACTACGTCCATCCTGTATTTCTCTAACTCACTCGTTACGGATTTTAACGCGCCTGCCCTATAAAGACTCCTAATATTCCATGTTCCAAATCTCATGTCCATTTTCTTTTGCTGAGGTAGTGCCAAGTTATCAGTCCTTGTCCGAGGCTTTTGTGAATATTTCTGAACAAGTGCTTTTTTTTACAGGATGAGGTTGTTAGCCCTACCCAAACCTCCAAGCTGGAGGACCACTCCTAGTCGGCTGTCCGCGACTGCTTATTCAGTATATTCGCAGCTAACCTCTATATCTAGAGGCCTTCTCCTCGATCCGCAACCTGAGGACGCGCCATGCCGTGGTGACAGGAACCCACGTTACACGGCTGGATCCGCCACTGTATATATATATATATATATATATATATATATATATATATATATATATATATATATATATATATATATATATATATATATATATGACCTATATTATTGCCGAATCCATAGTTTTCGGGGTCGCTGAGATGAACAATGATACTTCCGATCCCGTTTAAATCTAAAATCTAAATTCAATCCCGGAACTTGGGGAAGGGGGAGATATATAAAAATGATCGAAAAAACATTGTCTATCAGAAAACGCTTTAGTAATAGTATAAGCACTCTTTAGTGATAACAGAATATATCACTAATTTTTCTTATTTTAACCTAGCGAAGTTTGTAATTAACGCTAGTAGTCTATATACTAATAGAGAAGGCATTTGTTTTTTAAATTAAAAATGTGAACACATGTATTACCATTAAAATATAAAGGCTACGATACTGTTTTACAGTCTAAAAGCATTTTATGTCATTTTCTTGATGATATTTCTTAGATAAAACCACTCCCATTTAACATAAATGGGTGTGGGAACGCAGAGGGAACCAACCTACTGCGAGAAGGAACTGAGATAATCGCGTCCGATGTACCTGAAGAAAATTGTGATGCGGACTAGACTGGAAATTGTGGTGAGTGGAATTAAAGGAAATTGTGACGATAAGGAGAGGAGTGAAATTAGCAATATCATAGTTAAACAGATCTTTCGAAGTGATACTGTTCAAAACAATTCGAACTTGGAGAGGCTCAGAGCACAAATAATCTTTCCATTTTCTGGCACCGCATAGCGTAGTCGCTATCGCTCTTGTCTTTGGTACGAGCGTTCCGGGTTCGATTCGCGGTGGGGACAGTTGGTCGAAAAAGTGTAAACACTTTTTCAGGCCAGGTATCCGGAGTGAGGTTTTCCTCATTCACACCAGACAAATGCCGGGATGGTACCTGACATATAGGTCCCAGGTCGCTCCCTTCCTTCCCTTTCCCCGGATAGTGTGGTCAAGGGACATCATCCCTCATTAGTGACGGGCTAACATGGCCATAAAGCCGGAAGCCCAAAAATCTAAATCCTAAATCTTACCATTTTTCTTTCTGTTCTTGTGATCCTCTCTCTTGGCTGTATGGCTAGCGTTTGTCTCTTTAGCGGGAGACCCGATTTCTATTCCCAGCGGGCGTTCATGTGGTTCGGATTTCACGTTGAGCTGTATGTCCCGGTCTCATGTAGCCCCAATGGCGAAAGAAACACTGAACTTTAATCCTATGTACTTAATCTCTTTTTTGTGTGTGATGGCAGAATAGTGAGAGAAAATTGATTTCTGTTCGCATGTATAATTGATATCCTTGAACAGCGGCTAAAAAAAAGAATAGAAAAGAAAGTGACATAACCACATTATTAAGGCAAATGAATAATGATGGAAGAATTGGTGGGGTGAAAATGTGAAAGGAAACGGGTGTACGCCATGAAAACGCCACGGACAATGTTGTCCACCACAAACTTACCTGACGGGATTAAATCTAGGGATGACCAGAACCGGTTTGTGGTGGAACCGGTTTTCGGCTCTGAACGGATCTGGTTCTAGAAGAACCGGTTCCGGAACCGGTTTTTCCGATCCAGGTCTGGAACCGGTTCCCAAGATCCGGTTCTGGAACCAGATTTTCAGATCCAAATCTGGAACCGGTTCCCAAGATCCGGTTCTGTAACTGGGTTTCCAGATTTGGAACCGGTTCCTAAGATCCGGTTCCGGAACCGGGTTTTCGGATCCAGATCTGGAACCGGTTCCTAAGATCCGGTTCTGGAACCGTGTTTTTGGATCCAGGTCTGGAACCGGTTCCGCCGAAACCGAAACTTTGCGGCAATCCCTACGCTAAACCCAAGCTGCTGGCAGGCTGTGAACAGTGTTAGATGAAATGGTGGAAGCGACAGGCAGGCGCCCAGGCGGCGGTCGCTTGTCTCATTTGGCCAAACAAACTGGGTAACTGGCAAACTCATTTGGCTAAACACCCACTGGTGGACCAACATTTTTTTTCTGGGGGGCCAAGCGGGTCTGGGCGGGGAGGGCAGAAGCGCGGGGTCCTGTTTTCAGTGTTTTCAAGGTGAACTTTGTGCGTCCCTTACGGGCCTTTCGGGGTTTTCGGAGCCAGGTCTGGAACCGGTTCCTAAGATCCTGTTCTGAAACCGGGTTTTCGGGTCCAGATCTGGAACCGGTTCCTAAGATCCGGGTCTGGAACTGGGTTTTCGTATTTAGATCTGGAACCGGTTCATAAGATCCGGTTCTGGAACCGGGTTTTCGGATCCAGGTCTGGAACCGGTTTCGGAACCGGTTCTGAAAACCGGATTTCCAAGAACCGGTTCCGCCGGAACCGAAACTTTGTGGCCATCCCTAATTGAATCACGGATCCCATGCTCTACAGATAATCGCTCTACCACAGAGCCACTGTGCCCCTCTAAAGCCTTTTTTGAGTAGGAGAGAGGGAGTATCACACTGTTTTTTGTAATGGCTTTGCAAACCACTCAAAACGCGAATGATTCTTTTAAAAAATCATAAATCCAAACCTCAACGTAGTATAGCCTAGTGTCTCGAAATCAGTATCTTAAGTGTGATCAAATTATCATGTTTAATGTAAGCCTAACAATTTTTGCTTTTTATGAAGTATTTTTTTTTTTAAATATATCTTTAAAGCTCTTTTCATTCTTACTTCTATATATAGACGTTTCCAGCCATAACAAAGCATATTTTTCACAAAACACAAACAATGAATACGGTACACATGTGCTTAGATAAAACACAATATATGACAAAAGAACTGTCGTGCGTGTTAATGCTTGTCAGTGATGTAAAATAAGTAATCTTTATAGTAAACAAATAATGTTGTAAGCTTATCACGGTCTCCTTGAATACTACGATTGACCAGAAATAACCACATCTATTCAGCGTTAAAGAGATTTCGTTATTTTATTATCGCGCCGCACAGACATCGCTCTGCATATCATTTAAAAATTTATTTCACGAGACATGACTGTTTACTTTGCGCACTGTTTACGAGTAGCATGTGCATAAAGACAATTTGTATCAGTCACTTACGAAGAAACAAACAAACAAACAAACAAAAAACAATCGCCTAGTTAACAGTATACATTGCTTCATAATTATACTACACTTCATAAGTTAAATAAATACAAATTTCTTCCTGAAATTACGAGGGTAACCGAAAAAGTTCTTGCTGTTCTAGAGCAGTGATAAACAAAGGGCAATAGGATGGTAGGTAAATTTAGGTTTCGAGGTAATATCCATCCAGCATCTTTTGCCTATGTTCCTGCAGCTGCACAATTCCCTGGTCGTGGATGTAAAGAAGCCCATGAGTGCGTTACGCAAGTCTCCCTCATTTGCGAAAGATCTTCCACGGAAGTTGTCGAGGAAATGAAATAGGTGGTAATCTGCTAGCACAAGGTCCGGTGAGTATGAAGTATGGCACGAAGTGTCCCAACCAAGTTGCTGAAGGGTCCTTACGGGTCTTCTTTGCCACATGTGGCTTGGCATTGTCATGCAGGAACAGGTCACCCTTGCGATTCGCCAATGTCGGCTCTTTCTGCCGCAACTCACGATGCACCATTTGCAACTGTTGAGAGTAGAGATCAGCAGTAATACACAGTTTGCCGACAATTCCAAAAAATAACCTTCTGTGGGTGGAGAGGTGATCTTGAGGTGTGAGGAACAGAGACACGTAGCGAAAACCAATGTCTAGCACGCTTGAGAGTCATAGAGGACCCACTTTTCGTCACCAATGAGCAAGCGATCAAAGATGGATGTGTTCAGGTGCCGAGTAAAGAGGACAAAACAGTCTGTCACCCATTGTTTCTTGTTGGCTTCCGACAATGTGTGGGGTACTCACTGGCTTAACTTGTATGATTTCCTTATTCCATGCAAGTGCAGTCTGACTGTTGCAGCGGAAACCTGGAACCTTTCTGCAAGTTCATCATACGTTAGACTACTGTCCTCCTCAATGGCTGCTTTGAAGGCCTTGTTATCCATCATATTTGGTTGTCCACTGCGAGGTTCATCCGAAAGGCTCGCATCTCCCGAACGGAATTTCTGGAACCAATGTGTGGCAGTGCGTTCGTTCAGGGCATTCTCTCCAAATGCCATCTGGTATATGCGGCGATTTCATGCTTTAAAGTTATACAACAAACACACGTGATCAATGTGCTTCGATACATCCATTTCTCTTCGACACTGGACGAGCTATGACTGTTGTGTGTGCGTAACGTGCCTGTAGTTACTGAGGTGAAGGTTGATGGTCAGATTAACTTCCGGTCGCTTGGCAGACACGTGCATAATTTAGTTTGCTCTTTGCGAGCGCATAATTAATGGAACGTTAAACACGCAAGAACTTTGAAATGAAATGAAATGAAATCTTTAAGTTTTACGTCCCTCGGTTATGCCGGTTAGGCTAAAGGAGACGGTGATTATGAGAAAGAAGTGAAATGGTGGAATGAAGAAGGTGGGAGGAAACGGATAACCCCGAGAAAACCCACGAGCACGGTGTTTGTCCACCACAAAGTCCACACGGCGCGAGCTGGAATCGAACCAGGGACCCCAAGCACCGGAGGTGAACGCTCTACCACTGAGCCACCGCGCCCCCACGCAAGTACTTATTTGGTTAAATTTACCTTAAATAAAATGTCAATTATTATTGAGAACGAACGACATAGACTACTTTTGTGCGCCACAAAACTTTGTTTTCTTCGATTTCTCGAAAACTACACATGAGAATTTATCCTCAAGTATGTTATCTTGTTCAGTCGACTGATCCGTCTTATATTTATTTTCTGAATTACTTTTAATACTTTTATTATCTGGATCTTTCTTCACAACATAGACAAATTCAGCAAACCAGAACACTTCCTTACCGGTGCCTGCTCCTAAAGTTACCATCTTGTTATTGACTGGTATGAATTAACGACAGTGATGTCTCAATGTTGCCAATTCCAAAATGTTAAAATAACTTTCACTTTGTAAGTTATTTCAAGTTGGTGCAACTCTCCGGAGGAATCCACGATTCTTCAAAACCGACAGACTTTGGAAACACTACTTAGAGTATCTCGAAAGAGTATTTACAGAAGTAACATTCTATAATTCGTAATTTTTCTTTTCTTTTTGATAGCGAAAGTGATATTGCCCGCAAACAGCGTTACTGTTATTTCCTTGGTGTGGCTTATGCCTCGAATATTGGTGGAACGGGCACTTTGACTGGATCTGGGACAAACCTTATCCTTAAAGGAACATTCAAACAGTGAGTACCTTGACTAAGATAGTAGAAATAAGGCAATGTAATGTTTACTCTACGTATAAACGTATAACATATATGGACTTTAATGATTGACCTACTTTTTTTTAATTGAGAGTTTTGTGATGTAATGTCACAATATTCAAGATTATTGAAACCGTGTTAAATACGGGTGTCTAGAAAATAACTTAACATTTCTCATTTGTACTAACTTTATTGAAGTAAGGACAAGCATTCGCTATGAACATGAACCACTAACAAAATTGCCTGATAATTGTAACTTAATTCTCACATACAGATATACATACTTTAAGAAATCAGTAAATTTCAACGTGTTGGCCTTGTAGCTCTGTACATGTTTCCCATATCTGTTCTGTGGCTCGAAACTTTAATTCAAGCATAGTTGCCGTGTTTCGAGCCACAGAACATCGCTGGGAGACATGTGTAGAGGTACGCTGAAATTTATTGATTTCTTGAAAGTACTCATGTTTGTTGTATTTCTTCATATTTACCAAGTCGCCCAATGCTTTTAGACTTAGTTCCATTTCTTAATTTCTACCCCGATGCCTTTAGTCTTAGTTCATTTGTTTCAATTTTACCTGACACACAATGCTTTCATTTCTAGTTCAGTTGTTTCACTTTTACCCGAAGTCCAATGCTTTTAGTTCTAATTGAATTTCTTCATTTTTGCACAACGACCAATGCTTTTAGTCTTAGTTCCATCTCTTTATTTTTACACAACACCCAATGCTTTACATCTTAGTTCCATTTCTTCATTTTTACCCTGACGCCTAATGATTTTAGTCTTAGTTCCATTTCTTCATTTTTACTCCGAACCGAATACTTTTAGTTCCATTTCTCCATTTTTACCCTACACCCAATGCTTTTAGTCATAGTTCCGTTTCTTCATTTTTACCCCAACCCCAATGCTTTGAGTCTTAGTTCAATTTGTTCATTTTTACCCTACACTCAATGCTTTTAATTTTAGTTCGATTTCTTGATTTTGCAGGGCCTTTAGTCTTAGTTCCATTGTTACAATTTTACCCGACGCCCAATGCTTTTAATCTCAATTTCACTTCATTTTACACCGACGTCCAATGGTTTAAGTCTTAGTTCCATTTCTTCATTTTTACCCTACGCCCAATGCTTTTAGTCTTAGCTCCATTTCTTCATTTTTACCCCAATCCCAATGCTTTGAGACTTAGTTCCATTTCTTCATTTTTACCTTACGCCCAATGCTTTTAGTCTTAGCTCCATTTCTTCATTTTTACCCTATGACCAATGCTTTCAGTTTTAGTTCCATTTGTTCATTTTTACCCTACGCCCAATGCTTTTATTCTTAGTTCCATTTCTTCATTTTTACACCGACGTCCAATGCTTTTAGTTGTAGTTCCATCTTTTCATTTTATCCCACCAAAAATAAATCTCTCGTTAGTGCATTTTACAAAAGCATTATGTAATAAAATGTTTTTCTCTACTGTTATTATTTACTTTTCCTTATTTAATATCCTACAATGAATTCTTTACTCCAAATTTTCTTCACTTGAAAATATTACATAATTCCAATGTGTGAGTTTACATATTTTATTTTCTGCGAAGAATTTACAAGATTTAAAAATAACGGTTCATTCTAAATTTTTACGAAGTGGTAGGCAGTAGTTTCTAACTTTTTCATTAAATACGCCACAGAAGGTGTCGAAGCAGCACTGAACCACTCTGCCATGTAATTGAAGTAATACTTTATGAACTGACAATGGCTACCATGTACGCAACCAGAATATATTTGTAAAAAAATAATTTTATAGTAAAAAAAAAGATAAGCTAGGGAGAAAATTAAGTGGAAGTATTGTATTGTCATTGAGTTCTATTTACGGGGAGTGATCGAAAAGTAAGGTTACAAAGCCTGCGGTAACACGTGTATAGCCGATCTTATTTCATACAACTAGTACGACCAACAGATAGTACACATATTAGGTTATTTTGGACATAGTCTTCATACAGTTGAAGCACTTGTCGCATCGTGGGATGAGTTTGAGGATTTCTTTTTGGTAAAAATCCTATCCTTGAGTATTCAGCCACGTTGTCACGAAGTATTGCACCTCCTCGTTTTGAAGGGAAGCGAGGTCTCCGAAGTACTTCTTCAAGTACGACATTCCCCATTCTGCCACCAAATGCCGTAACGTAATCCTTCTGTTATCCTCAATCAGCTCCTCCACGCGATCTGTGTTCACATTTATTGATGCCGTGCTGGGTTGGCCACTGCACTCCTCTCGGTATTGTTTTCTCTACCAGCCGCAAACTTTCGACATCATTCTGTGACATGCTGACGAGACATTTACAATTTCTCCGTAAATCTAAACCAGCTGTCGGCGAATTTCAGCCGTGGTTACATGTTTCGTCCACATAAATCGAGTAACTGAGCGGACTTCTTCGCGAGACCAGTTTTCCAAACGAGTATCCATTTTGTTTTAGTGGTGGGCACAAAAACTCGGATTTTGAAAATGTTCAAAAAACCGGTTCGGTTTTCACCAAAACCGGTTCAGTTTTCTTCGGATCTGGTTTCATTTTTTTTCCAAAATTTGTTCTATTTCTGACCAGAATAGTGTTTCGTTCTCCGGAAATCGAATCTATTTCCAGAGAAATATATTTATGTGTCTTCCAAAAGTTTTCACCGAAACCAGTTTCGGTGAAAACCAAACCGTTTTTTGGAGAAAACCGAAACCGGTTTCGGCGAAAAACCGAACCGGTTTTAGAGAAAACCGAAACCGGGTTCGGTGAAACATCGAACCGGTTTTGGAGAAAACCGAGATGATGTTTTTCGATTTTCTAGAAACCGGTTTCCGGTTTTTATAAAAAACCGGTTTTGCCCATCCCTAGTTTGTTTAGCTACAGCTAACGCCGTAGGTGGCTGAAACTCTGCACAGTTGCCAACTCCATGTATTAAAATTACCGCACACTCCTCATTCCCCTATAACAGACGAAACTTCAGAAATGTCGGCGTTGTAACCTTAGTTTCTGAGCCTCCCTCGTATTTGTACAACATTTCAGAGTTGTAATTAGTGTGTGAAAGTACATGAAATTGAAATCTTAAAATTTGTCTTTAAAATTAAACTGATAGAAAGAGAGGAAAGTAATGTATTGAACTCTTAATAACAAACAAGGAAAAGTGCTGGGTCTATTAGTTTCTAAATGATTTTAAGAAATTTGTTTGATTTCTTTTTAGTTTAACGTCCCTTTCAGCAGCGAGGTTGTACGAGACATGAACCTAGGGCTTAATGTGGGATCTGAACTGCATGAGCTCCCGCTGGGAATCGAACCTGATTCTCCCACGCCGAAGGCGCATACGCTAACAGCTTAGCCACCAGTGAGTCTTTAAGAAATTGAGTGCCACTGATTGCACTTAAAAGATGAGTTAAGCTGAAGTTTAGATAAATATGGAAAACATATATATTGACATCTTTCATATTTTATTTTTAAAGGTTATTTCCTGACTCTGATAGCTTAAACTTCGCAATGTGGATGGCCTTCAACATTCCAGGAACTTTACTCAATTTATTTCTCGCTTGGATTTGGCTGCAGTTTCTGTATATTGGTCTCAGGTAAAATCAAAAACTACTTTAACATTTTTATAAAAAGTCGTTGAATTATTATTAAAATTACGTTGTAAATTTATTCTCGCTTCTCTGCGTTAACAACTTAAATGTAAACATAAGACACTAAATGTATAATTAGTCTATTTGAATTGAAAACGGACATGCTGATTAAACGTATTTCATAATTTTCATTTATGTAAGTTTTTCTATTTTTCCCTCCGAAATCTTTATTTTTTAACTTTAAGTTTGAATGTTCTATCATATGAAAGCTTTAATTAATTTTTTCTTCTTTTAAATTCATTGAATCTACACCCAAAGACAGAACTATATTCATGGACAGCATGTTTTTGTTAGTAGTATTTTACTGTTGTACAATCGAGAAACGCCAATTTCAAAAATATGCTTATATTAACAATAGTGTAGGGAAGGATGGGTCACAATGAGGAATTGCTTATTTGTGCTGCAGCCTAGCAGTTCAATGCAAAATCAACGCTTTATGCAGAATGGTTTTGTATTGGATTGTATTCAGCTCATAAGTAGTAGTAGCACAAATATATGTTCATTATATGTACAGTGCAAGGGAATGACTTACTGTACTTCGCCTCCTATACATAGTTTTTTTTTTTACATGTATACATATAAATAGGCCATAGGAAGAATCATTTCACATCATAATAAACTACTACTGGGCAAGGGCACCGATCTTGGGGGGCCAAGGGGGCCCCCAAAGCTCATGTGGGCCCCCTATTGTATTTATGAATACACAATATTTTGCATAATTTGAGTGCAATTTGTCTTAAAATGTTAATATATATATCTTCTGCATCTGAATGGGGCCCCCCAAATTTACAGAGAAATCGGCGCCCTTGCTACTGGGCTAGCATAAATGTAGACTGCATATAAAATCCGTGCTAAGTGTCAAAACGAAAATATTGAATAAACAGCCCAGATGTTACTTCAGAACTGATGAAACATACAGGCACGCGCGTTCTTCTGAGGCTTATTTGAACCACTTCCATAGTAAATACTACATAGTCAATTTTTTACTGAGTAGTGTTAGGCACATAGGCCACATTTTAAAATTAAACCGAACTTTTTCCATTTTTGGCACTTAGCATGGATTTTATATTCAGTCTACAAATGATTAATTCATTTTGAAAAGGCTATATTTTAAAAATTATTACACGTACACACATGAAAGATATATGAAAAGAATCACAAACTCGGCAAGTTTATACACCTTCTACAAATGTTCAATATGTGCCCCTTTGGTGACACGACACACGTCCAGAGACGATACTCCAGCTCATTCCATACATTTTGTAGCACAGTCCTGTAAATGGTCTGCACTGCAGCACTGATGCGTTCTTTGAACTCCATTAAGGATTGTGGTAGTGGGGGTACATAAATAAGATCCTTAACGTACTCCCACAGTAAGAAATCGCAGGGCGTTAAATCAGGAGAACTGGGAGGCCAGGTGCTTTTCCCTTTACACAAGCAACCAGTGTCCTTGAATTGCCGATACCACCACAAAATGCTTTCTTTACATGGCGGTTATTTTCCATACTCTCTTTTGAAAGCGTGTTGCGCAGCTATCACAGACGAACATATGGCATATTCAAGGAGACAAAATATTTTTTTTTCTTGTTTTCCCTGCATTTTCGACAGGTACTAACCTCGTACTGCCACAGCCGATCGGAAAAATAATGGACTCGTGCTACCAGGCAGTACAAATTTGGTGAGCCTTTTCAAAACGAATGAGTTCTTTATGCTAAACCTGTATTATAGATGCAGATGTTGAGAGAATATGTTTCTATAAGCACACAAAATGATACGCCAACTCTCCAGCAAGAAACGAGGAACATTCACTTCACTTTCGTGAGATAAAAAAAAATATTTTTGTTAAGAAAATATGACAAATAGTGAAGCGGTATAGTTTTAAAAAAAATCTTGTTGTTGTTGTATCTTGCCAGATGGTTTTATGCAAAAGCTCATTGATAGATTGGTGCATTATTTCATTCATGTGGGAACAATTGAATGGATTTTTGTTGAATAAACAAGCGATGTAATCTTTATGTTTTATGCTTATTGTACAGCAATGAATTAATAATAGAAAATACAATGACAGCCATCTACTCGTAACTGTGTAGTTACCATAAAAGATTTGGTATGCGACTTTCAAAGTGATAGAGAAAATGCATTTAGTAACAGACTCACAGTTTCTATTTTTGTCTCGTGTATCGAAATGCTAATGTCACACTTTGATAATTGTTTTGTTTGCTTTCCACAGGCGTAAGAAAGGAGAGACACAGACTGATGAATTGAGTGCAAAGGCTGTGAGAGAACTAATTACCAAACAATACAAAGAATTAGGTGATATGACACATCATGAAGGCTCTGTACTCACCCTTTTCATTATATTGGTGATTCTCTGGTTCTTCAGGGACCCACAATTTATTCCTGGATGGGCCCATCTTATACGTGGAGCGTAAGTAAACATATAGATATTTGTATAATTACTTTGAGAGTGACAAAGGAGCAAAAGATGTTTTGTAACCCTGGAAAGAATTGAGTTTAGGTTTCAATGCATTTACCCAATTCATGGCCTCTTCAGTTTTCAAGTGTGAGTGTTCTCTCCCACCACGCTCTAATTCCTTGCCCAACGTAGGCCCATTAAATCAGTAGAAAAGGAAGAGGGCAACCAGATCATATTCTCTATTTTAAAGAAGTTTACGGAACTGAATACTTCACGTCCAACCTTCTACCCTTTGCTGTGAAAACATTCTGATTCCTTATAACACCATGGGAGGCGTTAGGAATTGTCTTCTGAGGAGGCAGATCTTTTGGTCGGTCTCGGATCTGTATTTTGACAAGTCATTTTTTTGGCGTGTTCTGTTTCTCAGAACCGAAATTCCTGTCACAACAACCGTAGAGTCTCGCAAATTTTGACAGGTAGATGGCTATCTTATAGGTGGCATTTTTATTTTTTGTCAAAAAGTTGAGGGGCAATTCCCCCCCATAGCTCCGACCATTTATAATACCAAGAAGTCAATCCTTCATAAAACCCTCTACATCGCAAAAGTGGTTTTGAAAGTCCATTTGTCCCATCGTCCTTCTGTTCATTGACCTAAAGGCGAGAAAAATGAAACAACATAACAATTCCTTAAAAACAAAGTTTATTTTTGACGATTTCCTTCTTTAAGTTAAAAAAAAAAAAACTATGAGCATGCCAAGTTTTGAGTTTCTATTCTGATTACAAATACCTAAACATGTAATTCTTTTATTGGAAGATAAAAATATTCACTTCTGGCAATTTTTCTGTAGGTTAGTCCTGAGAGGCTACAATCATGCCAAATTTAATCAGTGTAGTTCTACCGAAAGTGCCTAATAATTATTATGGGTATGGAAAGTGTACCATTTAAATAACATAGGGAAATTTTTCAGTTCCCTATAAAACTCCACTCAAGTTGATTTTTTAAAACGTTTTTGGTGATTTACTTAGATAACGCTTTCAAAAACCTTCAAGCATACCGAATTTGAAGTTTTTATTCCAATTACGTAGAATATGAGATTTTATGTCCAAAACAAGCGTCCATTTAAATAATATGAGAGACTTTTTCATCCCTCTCTTTACCTTCTGAAAATGTAAAAAATACAATCTTGACAATTTACCTGTTGGTTTCTCTCCTAAAACTATAAGAATGTCAAATTTTAACTTTCCACGTCAACCGGAAATACTCGTGAATTTGTGTCAGTGAGTCAGTCACTTTATATAGCTTTATACAAAGTGGGCAAAATGTCACGAAGGGGTTATAACTGTGAATAACTTTTATTTATTTATTTATTATTAGTTTCCATTGATATTTCACAGACTTAAAGACTAAAGAAGGCAGATTGTTTACAGTTATGTGTAGAATATAATCTAAGGTAAGTGTCCATCATTATAGGCCTTACAGATACAGGCCCTATTTAGCACATGATTCATGATAAGTGTAAACACTTTTGGTCCGAGTGTCCGTATTTCTACACTAATATTTTTGGAAAGTGTATGTGAACCACAAACAATATAACAGCTCAATTACTATATTCGTACAGAAATACAGGCATTCAAACCAAAAGTGTTGACACCTGTCATGAATAATGTGCTACACAGGGCCCGTATCTGTGAGGACCATAATGGCGGACCTAGCTGAGATCATATTCCATACCTTAGTGTAAACAATCTTCCATCCTTGACCTTTAAGTCTGTAAAATATCAATGGAAACTAATGATAAATAAATTTAAAAAAAAAAGTTATTCATAGTTATAACTCCTTCGTGACTTTCGGTCCACCCCATATATCATAGCGTCGAAATAAAATATTTTGAAGCAACAATTGTCAGTATCATCTTTAGCTATTAGAATATGTGTTGATCCTCCATATCATACATATTTGTAGAGTTATTAGTCGTAAAGTATGAAATTTAAAAATCTTCCTAAATACTGCTCCAAAGAATTTGATACTAACAAATGCATTTTAAGTAATTTATTTATTTTTTGTACTTGTTTACTTAGAGAAGTGGAAGACGCCACTGCCGCGTTGGCCGTAGTTCTTCTTTTGTTTGTTCTTCCTGCTGATCTCAACTTCTTGAAGTTTAATGCCGGTACGTAAAATTAGGCCTATCATTTCAAGATGTTTTATTGTTTATCACATTCTGAAAATTTCTTTTAGGTTAATAACCATGATATTGTAAAAATATTAGTAAATGCAGTACAATTTATGAAATAATGTATAGTTGTCGACAATCAAAATGATCTAGCAATTTCTTTTCATCATTTATGATGACACAAAATGAAAGAGCTTTCAGTGTTCTTTCTGAAAATTTGTACTTTAAAAATACACTTTGTTTTATTGAAAAACAGTTATACTGTGAAGAATAACATTTATTTTCTTTGACGAAGAAATACTTGATAAAAGGCAATTAATCGATTTTTGTTCCCAAATTTTGTAAGATCTGCAAAATCATCAGCAACAACCCTTGCGCTTCGCTCTCCTGACATCAAAATAATGTTAATGTGTTCTGCCTGCGTCACAGCCATGTTATTACCTGAAATGATAAAAAAAAGTCATAACTTCGTTATGGTAGGTCATAAGCAAAAATAAACCCAGCATTATATTCTTGAGAAAATTTCAGATGAGAACAACGTATATAACATATGGTTTCCATTTAAGAAAATGAAATTCGATTCAAAATGGCGGCCATCGACATCACATGTAATAAAAGTTTTTCCCTCACCTGTACTACTAATCTACAGTGTTACTTTTGCAATTCTTTTAAAATCCTTCCTTTTATTTATGTGTTTCTACATTTTTAGACCACTCTACAGATGTTCCTAGTTGATAAGTAATTTTCAAGTAACCTGTTCTAACATGCATATACAAATCTCTAAATTTAAAGAAAATCAATAATTTGCCTTTAATATATCATACAGTAGTGGCGGCAATTGGACGTTAAAAGTGTGGGGGAGCAAGACATGATCTGAATATTTGTATATCAATGCTAGTTTTCCTGGTTCATGCTAACACTTTGTTTGACGGGGGATTGTGTAACTAATAAGATACTATATTTTTTCAGGTTAAAATACCTTATACCGTATTTCATGTTTTATTAAGTAAATTGATAAGAGCAACGCAAATAGGTACTATCTCTTTGTACTCTTAAATAAAGAAGGTGTAAAAAGAGATTTGGTTCCTTGCTCATGAACATCTTAAAATTCTGTCTGGAAAGCTGTGTGATCAGATTATTTAATAACAAATATACAAAACAAATAAATAGAAAGGATAATATTAATCATAGTAATGAATAATGAGGCTTGTTTTGCAAAAGTTGAATTGAAACTGGATTAATGAACAACTTATATTTTTAATTCCACACATGCTAATAAATGTATGTTATTACTCTTAGAAAATGAAAGGCAGTAAATATTACAAGCATATGCTACGACATTTAAAGAAATATTTACATTTGCAGCTTCCCAAAACATGTTTGTTGCTATTAGATGCAGCTTCACTTTCTTGGAATACATCAAAAGTTAACAATACTTAGAAAATAAATGAAATGAAATCTTTGAGTTTTACGTCCCACGGTTATGCCGGTTAGGCTAAAGGAGACGGCGACAATGAGTAATGAATGAAATGGTGGAATGAAAGTGGGAGAAAACGGGAGAACCCCAATGAAACCCACGCACACGGTGTTTGTCCACCACAAAGTTCACTTGGCGGGGGCTGGCATCGAACCCGGGACCCCAAGCACCTGAGGTGAATGCTCTACCACTGAGTAACAATACTTAGAATCACTCCACACTCCAGTTATACAAAATAATCCTAAAACCTAGAATTATGTTGAATTCACTAAATTTGATTGTATATACACTCGTACACCCCTAAACACACCACTCTACTCGTATATTACACTGTAACACAATGGAAAATGTAGAAGTTGTTTCTTATTATTCTTTTTAATCAATATTTCTTACTATTAGAAAGAAGAAAAGACATTTTAGGAACTGTCAATTTTTGTGCAATTAAAGAATAACTTCTGAAATACTTTTCTTTTCTTGCGAAATATTATCTCAATTAGTTTCAAAGCGGCTGATTAACATATCGAACCCTTGTAAGAAGAAGTAAAAGTACACTGGAATTATTGCGCTCCGATAGGTTAATTTTTGAGACATTTTCTGTGGCAATTAAAATGTAATTCCTGCAGCCTTAACTCCACAGGAAGACAACCAATACGTACTCACGCACCGGCAAATATTATATGACATCATTTTTTCTATGAATCAATAATACATACAATAACTTTACATTTCGAAATTAATCTATATACATTAATGTGTCACTTCAAAAAGTGGGGGAGGACAACTGCCTCCATTTACCCCCCTAATCGCCACCCATGCCATACAGTATAATAATAATTTTAAAAAAATGGATATTTAAGTTTTGAGTTGACATTTGCGGAAAATTTTAGTCAAACATAGTTAATTTTATTTAGCTTAACATCCCACGGTTATGCAGCAAGGCTAAGGTATTAAAAATACAGTAAATAAATTATATTCTCTATAATTAATCACAACTTTTGGATGCAACATTGATTTGGAAATAATGGCTGTTTTAAGTTACAGTGAGAAACATAACTAAAAATTACTTTCATGTTAAATTCACTGCTAATCAAACAAAATCCAAACATTACACACTAAAACAGATAACACATTGAATTAGTAGGGACAATAAAACCATTTAAAATATATATATATATATATATCTTTGAATCTTAGCATATTATGGTTTAGAAAGTAGATCATCGTGAAAGGATTACAAGTGATTTGTAATTTAATAGTGCAACACGGTATTAAAATAACAAAATAATCAACAATTTCTTCGCAACCAAGATATTAAATAAAAGATTTAATACTTATAATTGACTTATTATATTTCAAGGATTATAATATTATATTTCAAGGAACATAAATTAGAAGTTCTGGATTATATCCTTTGACGTCAATACTCATTTGAATAAAAATTATGATTTCATACAGTTAGGACATAAATATCCAAACTAAAATAGTGTGCAAGGAATTGCAAGAACACATCCATAAATATAGTATACACATATTAAACATTGAGAAACAAAATAAAACAAGCATTTATACAAATGTGCATGAAAAATAAATAAAGACAACATTTATACAAATATTTTGAATTGCAGTAATATTTTGTTAGTATGTATTAACTCGTTTCAATGTTGACACACACACAGTGGTGGATCTAGTCCGGGGCTGTGGGGAGCTAGGACCCACACTTTTTTGAATAACAAAATAATTTATATATTTTTGAAAGTTTATAGTAAACTCATGATATACCTCATAGTCTGGATTCTGGCTGCCCCGCCCCCAGTTTTTCCCTTCTTGATCCGCCACTGGACACAGCTTCTGTTCAACTTGAAACCTGCGAGAAATCATTGGGAATTATCAAAATTATAACTCTAAAAATTCTGAAGAAAAAAAAAATCTCTACTTTACAGCTTGGCAAAATTGTAAGACTTAAAGATAAGACCAGATAAATATTGTACTAATAATCTTCAAACAAGTGTAACATAGGTCAAGGGTTGAGAAAGTTTTTTAGTTGTATATTGAATTACATTTTGTATATATAAAAAATAAAACTTTAGCTGTAATGTATTTCTTCCTTGTCTTTTAATAGGTAAAAGTTCCTTCCAATCCAGTCCTGCATTGATCACGTGGAAAGTGATTCACCAGAAAGTTCCCTGGGGACTGGTTCTTCTTCTGGGTAAGATTTACCAACAAATTCACACTTTTGTAATCTAAATTATAATGTACAGGGTGTCCCAATAAAATGTGTACATTGTTTAACATTTTTTACATTTTACATTTAATGTTACACTTTTTAATAGCTCATAACTGTTAAAAATAGTATTTCCAGCACCTCCCCATTACCATCGCGACGCAACGTTAAGAGCCTATCTTAACGAACGCCTACCGAATAAATGGATTGGATTAAGAAGCAATATCGAGTACCCCCACGCTCACCGGATTTGACTTCTGTGGATATTTTTCTGGGAGGCCATGTCAAGCACAATGTTTATAGCACGAGACCAGCTACAGTCAATGAGTTGAAAGCAGCCATTGAACATGAATGCACCTAAATAATAATTGCAACGATTAGGAACGTTTGGATTCCATCCGTGAGCGTTATCAGCTGTGTTCGGACTACAATGGCCAACAAATTTAACACTTTCAATAAATGACTTGTTTCTACATTTGTTCACATTACATTTGAATTTTGAAACTTTTTTCGTATCATAATAATTAATAGTGTTACAGTCATTCAAAAAGTGTATATATTTTATTGGAACACTCTGTTGTTAATAATAAACATAGACACAAAATTTGAAATTAATTACACAAGATATGGGGATGTTGCCTCCTTGAGTTTTGAAAGGTTTTTGGAAGTGCATGTCAAGACATACTAATTTGCTTACTTAAATGTTATAACACTTCATATGTTCATATTAAATACTATATTATCTGGTATTATAGATTATTTACTGTAGTTTATAAGGATACGCGCGTGAATAACTGTTGTTTTACATGATATATTATGTGCCCTCGTGTATCAAAATATTGCGTATTCGCTACTGAATTTGTGTGTCGGTCTTTTGTCCCCCTTGGAATCAGTATTTTACCCCCTTGAAAAAGTCCTGCGGACGTCCATGCCTGGAAGCCGGGCTGAACAATCTCTTAAAATTTCCCTGTAACTGCAAATCATGGCTAATCGTGGTTGACCATAAATCTTCGTCCTCTGTATATCAGGGAGTTCGCATTAATGGCTCAAAATATTCAATCTATCAGTACTAAATTTTATTTAGCCTGCCCATAGCGTCAAGGGATAACATGGGAAATTATAATCAGAGCTATTGGATCTTACTATGTTCTCTAGTCTCTGTTGTCTTACTATGTTTATTAGCTTGACTAACAGATCTACTAAAACATATGCTCTTTTACTCCCGTCCATTTCGAGAAACAAAGCATATCGAGAAACAAAGCTTCAGGAAAGAAAGAAAAAATGTTTAACCTGTATTCGTGCATTTATTTAATGGTTTAAGTAATAGATAAAAAAAAAATAGATTTTTAATGTGAGTAAATATTAGATTTTTAATGGGAGTAAATATACTTGCTGTTACATACAGCCTATCGTTTAATCTTGAAGTTGATAATATTGACGTAGTGTATACGTGTAATTTCATCTATAATTATAGTATAACAATATTAAAAATCTGTGCTCGATCATCTTTGGAAGAGAGCGGAAGTATTATCGGCTATTTTGCCTAATGTGAGAGTGTTGTTGTGTGTTTCAGTTTAAAAAAAAAAAAAAAAAAAAAAAAAATCATCGTTTTAACAGTGAAGGATTACATGCAGAAGCAGAAATATTGCGGGAAACATACGAAGCATTTTCTCCTGCACCAATCATTGAATACTCGTGCGCGGAGTGATACAACTCGAGTTACGCGGTTTGTTTTTGAAGGGAGCAAAGGTATGTGAAAAAGCGAATAGTGGCTTTCACGTCTTCATTAACGTGACGTCAGTTTGTCTCACGACTGTGGGTAGATGCGGATTATTGGGGCACCGGCCTGGAGTTGAGTCCGGGAGTGGATATGAGTTCAACGCTCTAACCATAAGACTATGGATCCCCTTCCGATACGTATTACATTATCTTGATATCAGTTATATATTTCATAATGAACAAAATTCTTGTATTTTCACCATAACCCGTAAGTGAAAGGAAGACAATATACGTATTAGAGATGTGAGTAGCAATTTGGACAAAGATTAAACAACTGAGAAGGACGACAGTATTCACCGAAACTATTTAGGCTCTTAATAAGCATCCTTGTTCTTAATTAATTCAATATCATGCGACAAACAAGTACTCTGACTTATTATTTCTCCAAATTATTGCTAGCTCTTAACTACCTAATGAATCAAGTTATAAATGTAGACTTATTTGCTTGCAGGAGGTGGATTTGCCCTAGCAGAAGGCTGTAAACAATCAGGATTGTCCACCTGGCTTGGGACTCGCTTAGAGGCCCTCAATGTTCTTCCAGCGCCTGTGATAGTCATCATCATCTGTCTGATGGCCACCATGATAACTGAAGTCGTATCCAATGCAGCTGTTGCCAATATTTTGCTTCCAGTATTAGCGGAGTTGGTAAGATAACCGTTACAGATTGCATCATAAAGTAATAACACAGTATTATGATAAGCATATACATTTGTTTGGCCAAAACTAAGAATTGGGGTTGTTCATTGAAAAACTTTAAAATATTTATGTAGAAGTCTAATATATAAATGCGCTTCACTAACGACAAATTAAAGTATTACAATTGGTTATCCCAAATGAACAAACATATTAGGACGTTACGGATAGCTTTATTATTGTAGAGAATAATCTACAATATGTCTTAAAAAGACCTAAGAAACGTTACTATGTTATCAATTAATTAATTATCAAGTGAGAAATTCATATCTTGAAAGCTGCTCAAACTACTTTCATAAATTTTAAATTACGTTTTCAGGTGCTAGATTTATCTGGTCTCGACTTTAGGGAAAGTTATGTATGGGCCACTTTGGGAAAGCTAACATTAATCTACTTTGAATAGGGAAAGCCAACATTAATCCACGTACTTTGAAGAGGGAAAACTAACATTAATCTACTTTGAATAGGGAAAGCCAACATTAATCCACGTACTTTGAAGAGGGAAAGCTAACATTAATCTACTTTGAATAGGGAAAGCCAACATTAATCCACGTACTTTGAAGAGGGAAAACTAACATTAATCTACTTTGAATAGGGAAAGCCAACATTAATCCACGTACTTTGAAGAGGGAAAGCTAACATTAATCTACTTTGAATAGGGAAAGCCAACATTAATCCACGTACTTTGAAGAGGGAAAACTAACATTAATCTACTTTGAATAGGGAAAGCCAACATTAATCCACGTACTTTGAAGAGGGAAAACTAACATTAATCTACTTTGAATAGGGAAAGCCAACATTAATCCACGTACTTTGAAGAGGGAAAGCTAACATTAATCTACTTTGAATAGGGAAAGCCAACATTAATCCACGTACTTTGAAGAGGGAAAACTAACATTAATCTACTTTGAATAGGGAAAGCCAACATTAATCCACGTACTTTGAAGAGGGAAAGCTAACATTAATCTACTTTGAATAGGGAAAGCCAACATTAATCCACGTACTTTGAAGAGGGAAAACTAACATTAATCTACTTTGAATAGGGAAAGCCAACATTAATCCACGTACTTTGAAGAGGGAAAGCTAACATTAATCTACTTTGAATAGGGAAAGCCAACATTAATCCACGTACTTTGAAGAGGGAAAACTAACATTAATCTACTTTGAATAGGGAAAGCCAACATTAATCCACGTACTTTGAAGAGGGAAAGCTAACATTAATCTACTTTGAATAGGGAAAGCCAACATTAATCCACGTACTTTGAAGAGGGAAAACTAACATTAATCTATTTTGAAGAAAGAAAACGAACATTAATCAACTTTAAAGAGGAGAAACCAACATTAGTGACCCCGCCTAGCGCTAACGCTCTCGCCTTTGGTGTGAGCGGTCCCGGATTCGATTTCCGGTGGGGGCACTCGGTTGAAAAAGTGTAAACGCTTTTTCAGACCAGCCATCCTGAATGAGGTTTTTCCTGGGTTTTCCTAATTCACACCAGCCAATTGCCGGGGTGGTACCTAACTTATAGGTCCCAGGCTGATTTCTTCCTCCCCCTTCCCCGGATTGTGTGCTCACCGAGGGACGTCATCCCTCAAAACGTGACGGGCTAAATGGCCATAGATGCTGACAGCCCAGAAATCTCAATCCTAATTCCTAAACCAACATTAATCTACGTTGAAGAGGGAAAATCAACATTAATCTATTTTGAAGAAAGGAAACCAACATTTATCCTCTTTAAAGAGGGTAAATTAACATTAATCTACTTTAAAGAGGGAAAACTAACATTAAACTACTTTGAAAAATATTTATAAATCTACTTCTTCCGAATCTTAGAAAGCGATTTCACTAGGTCTTGACTTCCGAAAAACTCAATCAATTATGATTTTAGCCAACCTCATCAGGGAAGTTATCTTTGGAAAAACTCATTTAGAGGATAAAATTATTTACTGCAACTTCTGCAACACTGGACAAAGATCACGGCCTTCCAGGCACTAATATATACATATAGTATTTTTGAGTTCAGTCGTTCCATAATGAAGTTTGAAAATGACTTACAATGGAAATTTAAACATATTTGATTTTATATCAATTATGATTAATTAACAAAGAAAATGAAGCACACTGCCCATTATTTGCTCATATTTGGATGATCCGGACGAACTCTAAACTGTAGTCACCTTCGTTTTCACAAACGTAAATTCATTTAATTCCTTCAAAATTATTAAATAAGATTTTTACATATAATATTCCATTCTCAAGATGACGTCAAAAGGCGGTTAGTTTTATTTCATGCATCCAAAGATTTTTTTTTTTAAATCGTAGGAGATCTTGGGAACGAGGTTGGCGATTAAATTGATTATTTATAAAATATGGGTAGCGAAAAGTAATAAATTTAATCACCAACCTTGTTCCAACGACCTCCTACGTTTTAAAAAAATCTTTGGAGGCAAGAAATAAAACTAACCGCCTTTGGACGTCATCTTGAGAATGGAATATTTTATGTCTCATGTTGTGTTATAAGGATCTAAATAAATGACAGTCAGGTATGGCAACATCCAGCAAATATGGAGGATATGGTAGAACTTCTCATTGTAACTGCCTAACTATTTCTTGAGTCAGTCTTGCAGAATGTGTTTTTGCACTATCGTGCAGCACAACTGTTTTTTTCCAGGCCATTTGCGTAACAATCTTAGTATACTCGCTTTAACTATTGACAAGAGATGGCTGCTGTGATAGTATGGCCTTGTTCCGTGAATTCGTAATAAATAATTCCATGCTATATCCCATTCAACCCACAACAAAATCTTTTGTGTATGAAGTCCATCTTTAATCGTTAGAATTTGATATTGATTTGGTGAAAGCTACTGTTGCTTGCGTTTGATATTCTTATACACCACCCTTTTTTTTTTTTTTGGTCAGAAATAACGACTCGTTCTAAAACGGGATAATATTATTGTCTAGTCAACAATGAATTGCAAATTTCCTGCTTCTGTGCTCTTCATGGTTTTCTGATAGTTCCTGCGGCACCCATACATTTTATTCATAAGCCTGGGTAAGATTCTATAATGCGTCACCATGTTGCATAGACCTATACGTGACGTCTCTTCTATAATACGTCGCCAGGAAAGCTTGAACAGATATTTTCTATAATGCTGTTGGACAGTTGACCATGATGAATTTAGTTTCTCTGCTAATTTTTGTATTGTTTGTTTTGAATCTGATTCAACGAGTCTTCAGATCATCCTGTCTAACATTTGAGGCCTTCCAAATTGAGGACAGTTTGAGAGATTAAGATTTTTATTCGGAAATCTAAATCATTGCTGACATTTGTTGATCTTCAATACGTTTCATGCGTTCAACAAATGATTAGCATAGGTTCGGTAGTAGATGCAATGACAAATATTGTTATTCAGCTTTAAAGACTGCCATCTTGAAACAAATAATCTGAAATTCAAACCAAAGCAATTTTTAAAGTACAACAGGATGTCTTTATTTTTTAAAGATCAATCGTATGTACTCATCTCTCTTTTATTTACATGACAACAATGGGCTACAATGAACTTCTCGTGTTACAGTTGTTACTTATCTGTACTTACGTATATTGATACATTAAAAATAATTCGTTAATGAGAATTTGCTCTAAGTATAAAATTCTATTTAATTGCAATTGGTAATTTTCTTTAATAAATTGACCAACTAGTAAATATATTATTTTTTATTTTCCAGTCTTTAGCAATAAAACAGCATCCTTTGTACCTGATGATTCCAGCAACAGTGTGTTGTTCTTATGCATTTATGTTACCTGTGGCAACACCACCAAACGCTATTGTTTCGGAAGCCTCAAGAATGAAGAGCAAAGAAATGGTAAGTTCTTACTAAGTAACTTAGCTTAGTTAGTCGAGCAGATTTGCGAGAGAGGAGAACCGTAACAAGTGGTATAAGTTTTCTTTCTTTGATTTTTATTATGGAATGGAATGTCCTCTTTCAGATTTCGAGTAATGTCTTTTTGACATCCTTGGGCGATTTTTAGTATGACGTCACAGTCACACCCAGGGCCAGCCCTAGGCAATTTGCACTAACCTTTTCTCTAGAAAGAACAAATCTTAAAATCCACGATTATAAAATTAACAATGAAGGGGATGGAAAGTGCACTCGCACTCAGAAAGGCCTAAACACTACAAATACAATCTAATTGTGTCTTTTTTCTCTTTAAATAACCTATTATATTAGTGAAAACTAAAGCAAACACACTTGGAGAGGATAGATAATCATGTTTTTTTATAGAATTCAATATCGAGCTTCAATCTCAATATATCTGTTTGCAATTCCAGTGTAACTCTTTTATCTTTGTTTCTTGATTTTCCTTCTACTTCTGCTAAAAAAATCTAAAAAAGAACTTATTTCCAGCTTCAAGAAACAAAGATAAGTAGAAGACAAAACTAGTTTTAATATCAAAACTGTGATAACTAACTAAATGGAACACAGGTTTCCTAGTGTTCGAGTATTGAGTTCTTGTATTTGATAACAATCAAGCAGTTCATGCTGAGATTTGTTTTAGCACTGTACATGTGACTTTGAACTAGTACAACCTAAACATGATTTATGAATAATATTCAAATAGAAAATTTAAGTATCATCATCATGAAATCTGTTTCCAACAAGAAATATTTATTTTAAATAATATAGTTATGACAGTTTTTTTTTTTTTTTTTGCCGCCCTGCACGTGTTGTACATATGGTAGAGTCGTCCTTGGTCTCACCTATCTATCTACGTACTAAATGATGATGGGTAACTTTAAATATCTATAACTCAGCAATTATACACAGTGGAAAGACCAATTTTTGCCAAGCTACATATAGTCGGAACTTTCCACAATTTAGAACATTTTCGTGCTCATTACAGTGGTCTGCGCGTTACAAAATTATGTATGATTACATAGGCGCCGACTTAGGGGGAAGGGGCAGGACACTTTTGGCCCCTCCAGTATTTAAAGGTGGGGTCCTAGCCCCCTCAATATAATCCAGTCGAGGAAGAATTAGCAAAGAGAAGCAATAATTTCTGTCGTAAACTTCGTCGTGCCTTTAATTCAATATTAGGAACAGCCTTCTTATTCGGTAGAAAATGCCGTTTTCAATACAGTGTTTTTAAATAGAGCACGAAAGCTTCAACCAACACTCTGGCAGCACTGATATGAAAAGTAAAGATGAATGTGGTGCCCAAAGTTGCAGTGAAGTTCTCAAATTTTGATCTTGAATTTGTTTTAATGCCTTTATGCGAATTTGACTTCGGTCGTGAATTTCGCAGCGGTGTAGCGGACCGAAATCTGGGGCAGGAAAAGGGGCCTTCATCAAGCTCGCAGTTGATAGAAAACAGTTGAATATGATGATTTATTTATTCATTGTATGGGGACCCCCCAATATTTTCTTCAAGTCGGCGCCTATGTTTGATTATACACACGATATTAACACTATCAACAATTGAGGAGTTATATGGTCTAGCTACAAAGACTCTTATCGTATCCTGATAAAATTTATACGAATCCTCCGACAAAGTATACTCCTTGAAACTAAAATGAGTAATGAAAATCGATATATCTGTGACGGTTATGCATGAATATGCACTTAATATCTGAATTTTTATATAAACGTTAACGGTTTTTTAAAAATAATTTTGATGCGTCATTTATTTATTGAGATTTTAAATATAAAATATGACATATTCTTATTTCCATCTTTCCAGATGAGAGCAGGTTTCATCATGAACCTGATCTGCGTATTCGTTTTGATTGTATTGGCTAACACATATGGTGTTTATGTCTTTGGATTTGGTGAATTCCCTGAGTGGGCGGAAAAGTACATCCGAAATAATAGCACAGGCAGGTGATCAGCTGCGGATATGAACGGTGTGATATTTCTATCAAAGGCCGAATCGCATTTCAGCTTGACCGGTATTTTATTTTAACAAGACGATTGCTGACGATGAAGAAATAGAATCTTCAAAGTTAATGTTCTTTTTATCCTAGATCAACACATAAAATAAAGTATCATTAATTTTAAAAAATTAACATTGTATGTAATTGTAAAATAAGCTATGGAATTCATATGAATACTTCATATCAACACAGACGTATATTAATCGTTAAATATTCCACCAGTTATTAAAATATATTTACAATTTTATTATTCATTTCGTCAATTTCATACAGTAAAAGATTTTATTATTGTTGGTATGATACATTATTTATGTTTAATTTACATGCAGAGAACGCCACTGTGTTATTTTAACTTACTTTACGGTCAAACACAGAAGAAATAAATGTGTACTCTACGAAAATTTTAGTGTGAGATGAAAATTTTATTTATTATTTAGAAGTACAAAATGTAAGATGAAATTTTGTTTCAAATCTGAAGTTCATAATTTTACTAGCTTTAATATATACTTCAATAGCTATAGTTCATGACATTTGTCACCATTTTTATAACAGTTGACAGTAATTTGATCTAAAATCATATTCCTTTTGTGAATATAAGGTGTTCTTTACTATGTTCTATAATTTGTTCAGATATTGTTTGAACTAAAAAAAAACTCACCTCTGTTACATTACAGTCAATCAACATTTTAAGCCTGTAAGGGTGTAAACAATTCGAAATTATAAAACTGCCAAGTTGGCGAGTTTCCGAGATCGAACATTATGACAAATTATATTTTAGACGACAACAAAATATTTACATATTACTTTTACTCTCTGACATTTTACTTAAGAACGTATGCAAGCATGGAAATTTTAGTGCAAGACATTCCTTTTGACTTTGAAAGGCATTACTTATAAGTTTTTTTTTACCAAATGGATAATTGCGATTTCGTTTCCTATTTTAGATATCATGCAACAATTATCATTACCGTATTTTTGATAAAATATTTTAAATTAGTGTTGTTGCCTTAAGGTGAAGAATGGAACTTCCTTGAGGTGTTAAGAAAATGAAACTTAAGTGTGTTGCTAAAGTCTTCCACGGTGTGTAACATCTAACATGAAAAGAGGAAGTAATTAGGATATTTTAAATTAATTGAAACGTCTAATTTTGTAAGTGATTGTATCACAAAAGTTGGTTCGAAACAAATCCACTTTTTGTTTGATAATATTTTTATCGTGCAATACTGTCAACGATAATTAATTGTGTCTCTTCCACATATGATAGGAAATATCTGCAAGCTTTCAAATAAAAGGATCAAATATTGAAATACTTATTTAAATATTGCACAAAAAATATACATCTGTGATACTTAAAAAATAATAGAATAATGTTTTTTGGAAGCTTCTTGTGGACGTAATGTTACTTGATTGCAACATATACCATTCTGCACTGTAGTGTAACAATGGAGATCTAAGAATCTGTACATATTCTGAGTACGTTCAAGTCTTAACATGTTGGCAAACTGATTTTAGTTATCTATTGTCAAGCGTTCTTCACATAATTACCACGATTCTTCCCATAATTCTTCACATAATTACCATAATTACCACATAATTCACATTATTACCACGATTATAGCTAGTATTCGTATGTTTCTTTGTCAACTTGCAGTACTACCAAAGGATTATCCATTTTTTTCCCCATTAGCATCATTATTGTTACCATCACTATTCATCACTGTTTTTTGCAAACGTATTAAATTCATCGATCATAATCTTAATGCAACTGTGAGCATTGTTAGACTGAAATATTTATGCTCATTTATTTATTATTATATTTTTACAATCAAATCTTCTCTTCAATAGAGTATATTCTACAACTGTAATCAAGATGGATTTCACTTATACAGTAACAATACATTTTTGGTTGTTTCCTTATCCCGAATTGCGTTTTTGTACACGCAAAAGCATAATCTAATTGAAAAAGATACGGTATCCTTGTATTTAATCATGTGTTCCCATTATTTAGACGTAAGTTACTTATTCCTCTGAAACATTTATTTCAGGAATATTTTAAATGTCTACATTATGTATTAAATTGAATATAAATGTTTGTAAACAGAAAAAAGTACAATATCTATATTTTGTGTAGAAATAGCATTTACTTGTCAAAATAGTGTTCGTACCAAATAATATTTTGTAAAGTTAATATCATATGTAAAAATGTACATTTTGAAAAATAATAAAATTTTATATTGAAGAGTTATCTTGTTTTTACTTTTTCTTTATCTCCTAAAAGCAAGAAGCAAGTTTTTTGTAAGGATGAACCAGACAGTTGCTCGACCTCTCGCAGAATAGGTACTTCTCGCATGAATTATAGTATATACATTACATTGCAGATTTAAGTGGAAATGAAGCGTGTTGAAGATAGATACTCGCAGTGTGAAAATTGTACATTATTTTATAATGGTCATAATCATAATTTTGTTGCTACACTGTCTCTACATATAAAAATACTCTCAGTTCCAAAATATATAGATATTTCAATATAGTTTTTCATATATAATTAACCCACATAACTCAGTTGCTCAGCAAAGCAGCCCGTAGGGCCAACTATGGCAGTTGGCTAGCCCAGCGTTCCTCAACTGCTGTGTCGCGACACATTAGTTTGTCGCGAATAAATGCCAGTTGTGTCGCGAGATTTTTAATGTCTTCTAAGATCTTCAGCAAAGAAACTATCTTTAAAAGAAACTTTAAAAAATCGCCAATCGACTTGATTTCACACTTGTCTTCCAAGTTTAAAACTGGAAAGTTTAGTTTTAACTCTGTTCATTTTTCTTTGGAAAGAAACGTTGGATATGAGTGTGTTTGTCAAGAGTTCATCTACGCATAGATATGCTTTGCAAAAATCACCAAGGAGAAATATCTCACTAGTTTTAAGTTTGATATCTTCTTATATTTCTTTCTCATGTTCCTGCTTAAGAGTCATAAGTTTCTTTTATGTTAATATTTTTTTAAGAGTCTTACATAATTGCTTGTGAGATTTGTATCTCATATTCCTTCCATAATAAAAAAATATATATATTGTATGTATTTTTGTTTGCTTTTTCACAGTTAGGAAATAAATCACATGCAGGGGTGTTGCGAAAGTTTGAAATGTACTTTGGTGTGCCCCAAAGGAAAAAATGTTGAGGACCTCTGGATTAGCCTACCGTTTCTCATTATTAAGCGCACTGTCTGTGTTGCTAAGATAAATTGTCCAAATATTTAAAAACTGAAAATCCTATTCGAGAGAAGGAATAGATTTTAGTGTGTTAATTCGAGGCTAACTTCAAATGTGAGCATACGTCAGAAGTTAAAGTATATCCAACATTAAAGTTGAGTATTCAGTCTAGTCACCGCCCGTCATTATCGGCAACTTCATATTAATCAGCAAATGAGAGAATGTTTATGGCTTCACAAAATCAGTAACATGGGGCTATACTAATATGAAGCAAAGAGTCTTCTTTAAGCCAAAGTAGAAGTGTTCTCTGCAACAGAAAATTGACTTCATTTTAGTAAATTTTACTTAACTGGAATCAAGGGCCCGAATCCTGGGGGCGGACCACCCAAATCTCATGTGGGAACTTGTGTTGTATTTATAAATATGCAATATTTTGCATAATTTGAATGCAGTTTGTCTTAAAATCCTCATATATATATATAACTTCTGTATCTGAATGTGTCCCCCCAAATTTACAAAGAAATCGGCGCCCTTGACTGGAACTGTAAGTGATGGTGAGGAACAAGGTAGGTGGTGGATTATTTCTTTTAAATTAAAGGCTGCATTATGCTCTTTTGCATATCACGTATTTTTTTTTCGGAAGTAAAAGTTTCGTTAATAACATCTTGATGCTTACACGTACTTGAAATCTCGCGAAATGAATGAGATCTGCAAAGAATAGCTATGACTGAAATGATTGGAATTCGAATGAGGATATAAAGTTGTAACAACCATTTCAGGTTGATGTTAAAGCACAAAAGTAACGCTAAAAAGACATTTTGATGAGATTACTCACAACTGTTCAATATTCAGCATTCCATAACTTTCCTTTCAGGAGGGACGAAGAAAAATTGTTTGGAGATTGAATAGCAAGAATGGACATAGGCAAGTCAGTAGTTTGATATTATCGAAATCTGCAAAATAATTTTCTGCAAACGACAAATAAGGAAGTTACGAAATGTTACTTTAAAAAAAATATATATTCAAATTAAACTTATATTTGCATACAACGCAAAGGCTAAAATTGTGAAGAAAATACCGTACAATAAGTACTTATCATTGTATTGTTTTTTTTACTAACAAAACATCATCAGAATTAAGGAACACTTTGCGGATTTTAAGTTGTCGAGGATACTACAGCTGAAAGTCTAGTGTGTTACATTTTCACACCTCATTCTGTAACGGTCTTCGAAAAATTTGCGAATCGCAATGCAACGCAAATATTGAAATAAGTTATTGCAACTCTAATAGCGACTATTGCAAACTAAAATGCAAATTTTGCTTTGCGTTGACGCTAACCGGTACAGAATGAGAACCATTAGCATTTAGTTTCCATATGGAGAGAATGGGGGGGGGTATTTTTACAGAAAATTTTGTCCGACTGGGATAAATCAAAATGTTAGTGGACTGCACTGGATCACTAATTGGGTATTTGCCAATAGCAGTTAAATTTTTCTTATCTACGAAGAACGGGAAAGAAATTATTCCTGGAAGAAATACTGGTGGGAAGATAGTTCAATTTTTTACTTATATATATATATATATATATATATATATATATATATATATATATATATATATATATATATATATATATATATATATATATATATTACACTTTTTCGCCAGTGTTTGTAGTTTCCAAGATATTATATGAACGTTTGGAAAAGTTAATAATGAAACTATCAATACACTTGTGCAGAACATAAACATCTTTGTTAGGAATTTTAACTTTTTAACGGAATATTGTGAGACAATTAAGTAATAAAAAATTATATATCTCCACCTAGCAATGTCATAAGGTCAACAATATACAGACAAAATAACGGTGGACCTAAAATAGATCTCTGAGGTACTCCATTCTCTATGCTTAGAGGTTCCGATACAGGGTATTGTGCTGTTCAAAGTTGTTTGATCGATAAATAAGATTGAAATCGTTTAATAATACTATCAGACAGAGTATTATTACAGACAGAGTAAGTCCAGTTCAGCCATCAACAGCTTAACATTCACTACATCAAATTATTTAACTATGCATATGAAGGATATACTTGCTGGCAGTGATTTGTCAGAAGTGTGTAATATCTCAAATCATTACACTAACATTATTATGGGTTTACAGAATTCAGGTTGGACAAAATGTATTGTATAAAGTTCAGTCAAATGAAAAGGTCCAATTGCAAATATCCGGATATCGTATTGAAATAGATGTTAGTCCTGTTTGCTGTTTATATCCGCATATGTGTAGGCCATGATAAATGTTATATTTGTTGCGGACGGGCGTAGTTTTACTCATTAGCAGATACTGGTTACTTATCAATGTTCCTTTCTCTCCCCCAGGTAAGACGTGCGCCATGTGATCAACGTTACCAACGAAGAACAACGAGGTGTGATACGCTTTCTTTGTGTGGAAGGTGTCCATCAAGCGGACATTCAGGAGATTGCAGAGTGGGTGCAAAGTGTGTTTCAGACAAAAGAGTGCGAAAGTGATGTTGGCGTTTTTGTGGTGGCAGGGAGATACTGACTGATGATGCGCGACCCGGGCAGGTGACGAATCGCATTCCTGATTAGACAGTTGCTGCTGTTGACAATTATATTCAAACTGATAGTCGGGTCTCGTTGAATGCCATTACTGCTCAAGTAAAGGTGTCCCATGGCATTGTGCATTGGTTACCGAAAGGTTTATGCTCGACGGGTCCCCAAGTGTTTGCCCGAGGAACAGCGACACAACAGAATGGGAATATCACTAAACCATTTGACTCGATATCAGAACGAGTGCGACGATTTCCTGGGAAAGATCACTGCTGAAGATGAATCCATATGCCGACTTTTTCAACCGAAATCCAAACGTGAGGGTATGCAGTGGAAGCATGCAGGGTCGCCTAAACCAAAGAAAATCCATTCCAAATCATCAGCTGCTAAGATCGCGGTGACTGTGTTCTTCGACGAGCAGGAGCCTCTGCTAGTGGAGTTCCTACCCAAAGGAGAAACAATAAACGCCAACAAATACTGCGAAATTCTCCGTCGGCTGCAGCTTCCAATCAAGAATAAACGCCGGGGTAACCTCACAGAAGGACATCATTTTATTCCCCGACAATGCCCGGCCTCATGTTGCCAAAAAAAAAAAAAAGATCTTTTGGTGTCGTGGAAGTTGAAAGTGCTAGACCAACCCGCGTATAGTCTTCACTTGAGTGCCTATGACCAAGTTCTTGGGCCACTCAAGAAACACCTCCGGCAGCACCAAAGTGGATCGGATGAAGAAGTGCAGCAAGCTGTGACAGAATGGTTCCATACTCAATCCAAGGGGTTCTTCTTCCAGGACATTCATAATCTCGTGTCAAGGTGGGATAAGTAGCTCAATAGCAATGGTCATCATATACACGTATAACTCTATCCAGTAATGAAGTCTGTACTTGAAAATTGACCTTTTCATTTGACCGCACCTTATATATTGTTAAGAATATTCAGACAGTTGCTGTTAAACAGAAATAATTTATAGATTTTATTTTAGATTTCTTCGACAACGACAGGCCCTTTTTCGCCTTCCAAATTGATTGGGGAGGAATTTGGAATTTGATAATTTGATAAAATAAACATCAATAAAACGACAGGCACATTTGAACCCGTTTGCAGTTACTTAGTCAAAACTAGTTGAGTTGGACTACGTGCATGTTAATAGTGGAAGAATAAATATTTATCTTAACATTCTTTGTCAATTCACTGATAGTTAAATAAACTCTAATGAACGACACGATACGTAAATATCAAAATCGAAATCTACCTCACGTACTCGTAGCTTATACCGACATAATTGATGTAATTTCAAATCTAAAATGGCGCGGATATGTTTCTAATTAGCATGGGTTTAAAGGGTTTTGAAAGTATTTGTGCATATACAGAATAGGACATTATGTATGGAGTTTTAAAAAAGAAATCTTTCAGTTTTATATCCCACGGTTATGCTCTGTAGCCTAAAGGAAACGTTGATGATGAGAATGAGTGAAGTGATGGGATGAAAAAGTGGGAGAAAATGGTAGAACGCCGAGAAAACCCCCACACACAATGCTTGTCCATCACAAAGTTCAATTGGCGCGAGCTAGAATCGAACCAGGAACCCTACTTGCCAGAGGTGAACGCTCTACCACGGAGCCCATTGCTATAGTATTTCAAATTAATACAAATCAAAAATGAAATCCCTATTTTAGAAGTAATCATACGAGTACATTTTAAATGTTACTAATTGTCAAGAGTTTTTCCCCTTAATCTGGGCGAAAAAAGTTACTATAATTTATACTTATTTACTGAACTCAGAAAATTTAAAATGAGACTTTTAACTGATCGATATAATAACATGAAATAATGAATTTAGTATGACGATATATATCAAAATAATAGAATACATATATCAAATTAAAAAGTATATATAGAGATTATAAAACAACTAAAATAGTAATAGGTAGATATAACGAATAAGATTTTAAAAAAAGAAACTACGATTTTAATTTTTTAGAAATAAACAAATGAATAAACAAATACGCAAGTAATTTCAACCGAATACTCGAATTCAACTTGGTTCTATTTTGATTTGCTTCGTATTAATTCTCATAGTTTGCACTTAAACAAAAACAGTTTTAAAAACAGATATTTCTTATAAGTATTTTACATATACATCATATCTTAGTTTTGGAAATATTCTTTCATTGCGGCAAGTATATACCTACATCCAATGTATTGTAAATATAAGAAGATAATATCAATAGTTAGTTCAAAATGTAAACTACTTCTGTATGATGTTTGTTAGTATGTAAACTTACAGTATATAGGCCTACCTAAAACGATATCTACCCAAAATAAAATAACCAAAGCTTGTTCAATAATAAGATTTAGATTCATCTATGAGAAACTACTTACACATACTTGTAGATATGTAGTAGTAGATATGTGTTATTTTTGTGGTGCTGATAAATAATACAGGCCCGAGTTTTTCCAAACTTACAGGTGAAATATACTATATTACAGCAAAAGTGTATTGCATAAGTAGTGAATTTACGCAGATGGCATACCTGTACCGTAAGCAATTGTAAGGAAAACACATTTCAAAAATCAACATCGTCTATGATACAATCTACGGCCTATGTTTAGCAGAGGGGTCCAGCTCTTTTCTCTAAAAAAGTTACAATTTTGATAATTTCTGTTCAGATTAGGTTAGTTTAAGGTAGCTTAGGTTCGGTTCGGTTAGTTTATGTTAGGTTAGTCTATGTTAGTGTATGGGTCCAGCATAATTTTCCAAAAAATGGTAGAATTTCGCTTATTTCTACTAGAAAAATAATATTAGGTTAGGTTAATTCAGGTTAGTTTAGGTTAGGTTAGGTTAGATTTGGTTACGTTCTGTTACGTCTACGTACTTGCATCATTTATTTCTCCTGTAATTTTTGTGTTTTTTACGTGATTCTGGACCCCTTGTATTAAATATACTACCAATCTACATTAAAAATGTAATGAATATTTTAGTTTAACGTCCCACAATTACGCCCTTTAGGCTAAAGGAGGCGGATGACTAACGAAAGTGAATGATGCTGAAATAAATGTTTATGCTCTCCCATCGGGGTTCGAACTCGATACCACATGATTTCTTAATTTCTTAATTTGATTTATTGACATATAACACAACAGGCACAGGCCTAATTACAGTGTTACATAGTATATACGTTATACAGATTATATAGGTTAATAAAGCTATTGGTAATAGTTACATTTGTCTTACAAAATTAATAGACTTCTTAAAACTACTTACATCCATTGCCAGTACATCCAGGTTGAAATTTTCTTTAACTAACCTGTTGTAGGTTGCACTAACTCTCCATATAGGAGATCTGCTTAAAACGTTTGTTTTCGCTGTCATATAAAAAATGTATTCTTCGAAGCAGTTCGCAATTTAATGGATGGTACTTGGATACATATTTTTCCGTTAAGATCAGGACAGTCTATTTTGCCATGAAAGAGTTTGTGTAAAAATAATAAATCAATATTTCTTCTCCTGAGTTCTAATGTTTCAAAATTAAAATTTTCAACAAGTTTAATGTAGCTTTCAAATTTTGGATAGAATTTTGTTTTCTTAAGGGTAAGAAGCCTTAAAAACTTATTTTGAGTACACTCAATCAAGAATGAGTATTTCTGTATATTAGGGTTCCATATATTACTACAATATTCTAATTTCGACCTGACGTACGCATAATACAGCACAATTAAAGTTTGGTCACTTTGGAAATCTTTACTGACTCGATAAATATATCCAAGATTTTTGTAGGCTTCTTTGAAAATAGTTTCAATATGTTGAATAAAGGATAATTTTGAATCAAAAATAACCCCCAAATCCCTTATAAAATCAAACTTTTTCAGTTTTTCCCCTAATATTGAATAATTATATTGAATATATCTGTCTTTTCTAGTGAATGTTAAATAACTGCATTTACGAACATTTAACTTAAATTAATTATTTTTACACCAAATTTCAAGATTTTGTAAGTCACTCTGAAGTTCTAAACAGTCCTGAATTGTTTCAATTCTGTTGAATATTTTAAGGTCATCAGCAAAGAGTAGATTTTTAGAAAATTGAAAGCACTCAGGAAAATCATTTGCCGCCAAAATGAAAAGTAGAAGTCCCAGATTCGAGCCTTGAGGGACTCCAGATGTTGCATGAAAGATTTGAGATTTATGGTTACGATACAGCACAGTTTGTTTACGATTTTGAAGGTAGGGAGCAAAATATTGCAGAGTTGAGTTCGAGAAGTTAAAGGATGCCAGTTTGTTTAAGAGAATGTCATGGTCAATGACGTCAAATGCTTTAGAAAAATCAGTATATATGACATCTACTTGTCCTTGCTTATCAAGTTCCTTCGAAATGTAGTCTGTTATTAGTGCTAGATTTGATATAGTAGATCTGCCGTTCAGAAATCCATGTTGACTGACAGATAATGCAGGTTTAACATGATCCATTATTCGCTTATGCAGTATATCGTCGGCGGCAATTCAAAACCTGCTATGTGCATTTTGCAGGAGAAGCGAAAAACAGTATCCTGGTTAGCTTTTTGGCTTTATAAAAGTGATGTTATAAGTAATATTTGATGCTGCACGTAACTGGTACCTTCTCAAGTTACTTGAAAAGGTATCAAGTTACGTGCAGCATCAAATATTACTTATAACATCACTTTTATAAAGCCAAAAAGCTAACCAGGATACTGTTTTTCGCTTCTCCTGTAAAATGCACATAGCAGGTTTTGAATTGCCGCCGACGATATATTCATACACCTTGGCAAACGCAGATAAGATAGAAATTGGTCGGAACTGTTCAATGTTACTAAATGAGTTTGTTTTGGGTATTGGACACACAACTGACTCCTTCCATTTTTCAGGAAAGGTACATGTTTTTATAGATAAATTAAATATAATATTCAGAGGTTGAAAGAATATATCTGAACAGCCTTTCACAATGTACGTTGGGATCATATCTGGGCCACTTGCTGTTTTCGATTTCAACTTCCTTACTGCTTCTTTTATTTCTTTTTCGGATATGAGAGGTAGTGAAAATATATCAAGAAGAGCACTGGAACGATCATTTAGAGACATGCTCGAGACGTCATAGTCCGCTCTTAAGGAGCCATAGACTGAACTAAAATGTTGCCCGAATGCTTTAGCTATGTCCCTATCATCAGTAAGGTCGTGACCATTGTACTGTATGCGATCAGAAGACAAATGACGCAATTTATTTTTAATGAAGGACCATAATAATTTCGGATCATTCTTTAATTTATCTTCTGTGCTGCTTAAAAACTCTTTATAAGCAGCAGTTATTTCTGCTTTAATTTCCCTACGCAGTTGACGGAATTGCTCTTCATGGTATCTAGTTTTGCCTACACTGAGGCGACTTTTTTTTTACGATGATACGTTTTACGTTTAATTTTATTAATAATATTCGGGGTAAACCATGTAGGGTAGATTTTATTAGTTACTCTTTTACGAGGAATGCAATCATCAAATATTTGATACAATACTTCATAAAATAAATCCACAGCTTGATTGACATCCTTAATATTCTGCAGCATCCCCCAATCCACAGCTAATAGGTTTCGGTAAAGTTTTTCAAAATCTGCTTTCCTAAAATTATAACCTACTGTGTTAGGCACTGTTTTAAGTTTGGTTGAATACAATGCTGTAAACTGAATAAGAAGGGGAGGATGATGTTTATCTTCTATTACTAGTGGATCGCATTCTCTTTGAACTGTTACTTTTGAGAGATTTGTGAAAACAAGATCTAAGGTTCGGCCATTGCTATTAGGAATATTATTAATTGAAATCAAATTAAAGAGGGACATAAAATTGTCAAGACTTTTACATTTAGCTGATGACGTCATTAAATCGAAATTGGAACTAGTTATTTGTCGTAGATTCAGATCCCCTACACAAAGAATTGTGCAATCTACAGGACAATTTGATTCTACAAATTCAAAAAACTGTTCATATATATGAAGTGGTGAATCAGGCTCTATGTAAACAGTACAAATATACACGGTAATTGAGTTCAAAACCAGTTTGACAATTACACTTTCAAAGTTAGTTTCCCAGATATTTACTTTTTGAATATTATATTTTTTAAGCGCAGCAAACAATACTCCCCCACCCTTAGCCTTTTTTTTGTAGTTCAATATTTCTGTCTTGCCTCCAGACCACATACCTATCATCAAAGAATTCTGAGTCAGAATAATTTGTCGTTAAAGAAGTTTCTGCCAAGCTGATAAAGTCATAAGAGTTAGATAAAACAGCATTATGAAAACAACTGGCTTTAGTACGCAGGCCATTGACATTTTGAAAGCGCAAAGAAAATTTTTGGTTTTGATGCTTTGATTTTGATGGGTCACTGATTCTACCAAATGAATAGTTACTTACTGGAAATGTTGGCTTCTGTTGTCTCTGATGGCAGTTTTCCCGGCCATTTATTTTGGCGCTTGAGCTGCACACCTAGTGCGAGGGTCCTGTTGTTTCCCTGCCCCGCCTAACACTGCCTTCCTTTTGTACCCGAGGGGTCATCCACCTTCCGTGTTTTCCGCCTTTGGATTTCTCTTGAAAGCTGCTTTCAGTGTTGCTAACCACACGCACTTTTTCTCTATCCACACTCTCGCCTTTATCTGGTACACATCACAGAATTATTAAAAACACTAGCACTAGCACTAAATTCACTTCTCTTGTTATTTTCATCACTGCTACGACTTTCGCGGAAAATTTTAAACACTGTGTTACTTGTTGTGTCAGCACGATAGATATCACCTTCAATCTTCAGTTTATTAAACACTACACTGCGTACCTTCCTTCCTTCCTTGCCTCTTGTAGTTTTTCAGACAATAATCGTCTTTCAGCAAGCACTTTTTCTGAAAACTGCTCATGAATATACACATGGGAACCCTGCAACTTGGATTTCGCCTCCAAAATTTCTGCTTTCTTTTTGTACCGCAGAAATTTCACAACTATATCCGACTGGTTACGCCTCCTACCTAAGAGATGTGCACGTTCTATGTCATCATGTTCTATGTTAATCCCCAACTTTTTTTCTATAATATCTTTCACAGCCGCCTCACAGTCTTTCCATGATGGTCGCACGCCTTCACTTTTGACCTGCACATTTCGGAAGATAAGATTGTTTCTCTTGCTCTGATTTTCGTTATAGTCACACTTCATTTCAAGTTCATCAATTTTATGTCGCAAATCACTGTTCTCGTCCTGCAAGTGAGCCACTTTTGCTTCTAGATCTTTCACGTCCTTTGAAAGGTCATCAAACTTCGACTGTAATTTGTCTATTTTTGCATCAATTAATCCAATCTTGTTAACGTTCGGTTCCATGCTGTTTAACTTTTGAAGGATGTCTTCTATTTTTTGTTCAAGAGCTTTGCTCACTGGCCCTGGATTTGTTTCAATGTTACCTATCAACAGCGCTATCAGCACAATTGCTAAGCAGATCGCCTTCCCACTTCTATATTTCTCCGTTGTTACAAGTTCTTCCTTCGAAACTTTCATTTCGAATGCTGCACTGAACCTGCCTATAGCAGCGCGCCACTGCTGAATTGTAATGCCCATTGGGATGGAAACACTGATCACTCAGTGCTAATCCAAGACACGTCTCTTCTCTTCGACGACTCAACGACTATTATACACGTCCCAGCAACTAGACCAGCGAAAAAAGGTACACTCTACAATAAGGAAACCATAGTAAAGTGTTTAAGTTTTTCCTCCTCGCGAGGGGGGTTATCGGAAGTCAGATTTTCAAAATTTACAGGTCGTTCATTAGATAAGAACTAAATAGCAAGGATGTTATAAAATAGAGGATCTGCCCGCTGATAAGCCCTTCGACCTCCTTACCGTACAGTAATGCTAATTTTGATAACAGAATCTTGAAGAGCACACTTTTTCGGTTATAGGCGTACTTCCCAATTCTTATGGTGATGTAACATTGTTTTGTTTCTTTTCGCTCATGTTACTGACTAATGTAGAATTTTGATATGTTGAATTAAGGGCGATCCTCAAGTACAGTATATTGCTTAATGCAAAAGGAAACTTCAAACTCATGTGACCATAGTGCAAACATTAGGAAATAAGGCCCCTCCCTATGGGATTATCAAGAACTTGTGTTTCAATGTTAGACCTGGAGATTTTGGTGTCAAGGAGTGAAAGACTGTGTCAAATGACAACCCTGGACAAAATTGATCTAGTCCATGATATGATTTTAGCCGATCGGCGTATTTCGACTGATAAAATTTGCCGAGACAATGCAGACATCCAGGAAATATGGGGAATATGTAGGAGTCAGTATTTCCCATCATTTGAACATGCAGAAGCTTTCAGCCAAATGGGTATCCAAATGTTTGTTTAACACTCGCCCATCGAAGATGCTAGAGATAACGCTTCCGACGAAGATAGGATCATTTTTGACCCATCAATATTTTAATTGTTTTTTTAAAGAAAACAATAGTATTATTACTAATTTCCAATTAATGCAGGGGTGCCCACAAAGGGGGGCTATGACGCAAACTGCGTCATTGAGATATTTTGGGGGGGTTAAAAATCTATATGAATATGTTTGAGGGGGTGTAAAAATTAATCGAAAAAAAATTTTTTTCATGGAAGAACACCTACGAATAGACAATTGAGGAGGGTTCGTCATGGACATGAGGGGGGTGGGCACCACTGATTAATGTAAAGCTTGATACTAGTGATGAGCAGATTGGGCTTCACTGGCGGATCTAGAAGCTAAAAAGGGGGGGCAGTCAGAACCAAAACTATGATAGGTTACTATAAACTTTCAAAAATATTAGTATCTTCAATTACTTTTTGTCACTCAAAAAACTGGGGGCCTAGGCTCCCCGGCCCAGGCTAGACCCGCCAGTGTTGGTCTTAGTCTATTTATCAAAATATATACTATCACCCCCAATTTGATATTTACTCTGACAGGCAGTATTACCAGTTCGTGAAGGGAAATTTCCCGTCCGTAGACATGAAATTTTCCGATATGATTCAATATTTCCCGCCAATAAATAATGCACACAAACACACCCAGATATGCATATATATAAAGTTGTACCGTGCGTTTCCATTAGTACATATTTGGAAGGAAATATCCCGCATTCCCGCCACTAATATGAATTTCCCATTTTGTGGGAATTTTTTGGACACCTAACAAGAGTGTTGACATATTGGAGCATAGTCTACTAAGGGAATGAGTAAAAAGTAGAAATAATGATGCAAAATGAGAAAAATGCAACAAATCGGAGGATGTGAAGTAAACAAGAAATAAAATATCCTTCACGTAAACAGCTAAGACCGGGTCATTCAAGACCCAGATAAGGAATTGTTTATTTGTAGTTGACAAATAAAGAATGCTAAGGTAATAGAAATGCTGTTGCATGATACGCAGGTTAAAAGAAGACCCATGACCGGAAAAACGAAGAAGAAATAGGCAAAATTTAAAATAAAACATTTATGGGTCAAAAATGACCCGATCTTCGTTGGGCGAGTGTTAAGAGCGATATTGTATCATTTGGAGCGATCGGCAAGTGATTTTTGGCCGCCTGTAACTATGCGCTAGTCCCAAATCTTTTAAATAACCTAATAGGGAGATCTTTTACAAGTGACGGATAAGTGATAATAGGAGCATAATAGCTTCTTAGACTAATCTTCAGAGTTTATTTGTAACTGGTAATGAAGTTATAGAAACGTCAGAAGTGCATTTACCTTTGTGCAGAATATGTGGAATAAACCTGTAAGTTTTATTGCTGTCGGCCATTTCCTTCCTGGTCGGGTTTGGGATTTATCCCCACCCCCTCATAAGATGTACATCCAAGAGAACTTTTATTTGGTACTCAATAGCTAAATACTTTCTTCTAGTGCATTAAGCACAGTTTAAGGTTGATAACCTGATGTATTATGTACATTTGTTATGAATTTTGGTTATTTAAAGCAATGTTAATCTATTTGAGATTGTATCTTCCCCTATCAAGAATGCCTAGCAAAGATTAATTTAGTTTGGTAAGACTTTACTACTACTTTAGTAATTATGTTACGTTTATGGACCTGAGCTACTGTGCAGCCCAAGGATGTTATAAAATAGAGGATCTGCCCGTATGTATCTTCATCCTATCAACTCAATGAAGCCAACAAACAATGGAGCATCGGCACGTCTGATTGGCTACTCTCGTTTCCGCCATCGTCTGACTAACTACTTTCGTTTCCACCATGAATATTGGCTCAAAAGATTGCAATCTTATTGGGTGGAGTGGGCAGAGAAGGGGTGGAGAAACTGTGACGTATGGGTTCAAGATTATGTTGTATAAGCAGATTCTCTATTTTATAACATCCTTGGTGCAGCCGCCACTTTTCAGCTCAAATAGCTCAGACAACAGGAATGAATCGAAACATTGGGAATATCTGAACTGAACAAGACGCGCCCAGGATTTTCTAGAAAACTTAAATTTGGTAGAGCGAGATATAATGAGATCGGACCTGGGTTGCTTTTAAATGAAACTGAACTCATACAAAATAGAAATAGATTGTGATGTTAAATGGAGATAGAGAAGTAAGATGGGAAATAGCTTTCGGGACAGGTCAATCTATTTGCACTTACTTGCAAACTTCGTGATTCCTTTTAACGAGATATCGTCCTTCCATTTGTGGGTTTTCTCTATCCTTCGTACACAGGTAGTGAATAAAGTACCAGTTGTAATCCAGCGTGGTTCGAACAGTGTAATTAACGGTTCTGCGGCGATGAACAGCTGAGATAAAGATACTTTTCAAAACGATGAAACATATCGTAAAAATGTTTAAGGAAATAAAAAAAGATAGACAATACTCTTTATGAACTAGAGCAACGAGTGAATTTCTAGGACTCAAATTTGTGGTTCCGTGCAACTACATGTTTGCCGTTCTGATCTTCAGCTTCGACCGCCTTTTCCGAAACTCTTCCGACGGTTTTGTTTCAAGTCCATCAGGTCATATCCTGTTTGATCTGATCTCTTGCGTTGACGTTCAAAAGTGCAGGTAACAGATTGACCACAGGTGAGGTGATGATAGGGATACGTATGAAGGAAGTAATCTGTTATTTTATTGATTAAGAAATACACATGTAAGAATAAGACGACAGAAAGCAGGAATGTTTCCTTGTCTGTAAAATAAATGAAATGAAAAAATTTAAATGTGACTTGAACATAATAAACTTGACGTAGATAATTTAGAGTTCATGATTTCAAAAAAGTAACGATAATAAATTTCACTAAGTCCAATTTAATATGAAATGTCCCAGAATTTGAAACAAAAATGATGCAGAAAATATCGTAAATATGTGACATCTTTACATGTCTTCACAATACTTCAATTAAATCGCTGATTTGAGAAACGTAGGAAGTCAATAGTGTCAATAATGCCGTACGCCAATAATTTGTGACGTTTCTTAACTCAGGGACACTTGTTGCAGCTCGATATTGCACGAACTAGTCTACGTTGTAGCGTGACTTCTGACATTTTACAACCGAAGGGTGTAGCTACCCTTCAAGAATCAAAGCTGTATGTAATCTCATCTTCGGCAAATGGCTAACTTCTCACGTTTCTCAAATCAGCGATTCAATTAAAATCTAGATCTTTCCTAAATCCTGATTTACTATTTCTTTCATTGTGTACTTTATTGAACTAAAAATAAATGTTTTGATCCTTACAGGAATTAACGAGTGCAGACAAAAAGTGAAGCACTATGTTTAGCGTATATTGATGGTAATTGTAGGATAAATGAAATGCCAACCTGTTGGAAAGTGATAGAGGGATATTAAATGGTAGAATAATAACAATACAGATAAACAAAAAAATGGCGAAGTGCATCCAAGTTTTACAAGAGTTCCGGAACATTATTCTTCTTATAGTTTTTCCACTGGTATTCTTACCGATTCCAGTAATTTATATGGGCAGGGTAAGTGTTCTGCAAAGTTGAAATGTTTCGTTTATGTATCTATGTATAGTTATCGAATTTTTTACACATATGATACGTACGAGGCCGATTTGAAAAGTCCGTGCAAAAATGAAAACTATTGCATTCTTCGGGAGAACCATGTTTTATTTTTTTTTAACGCAGTCTCCTTTGATGCGTATACACTTCGTCGAATACTGCTCCAGTTTGTTGATCCCTTCTAAATAATAAGATTTGTCCAACTCAGCAAAACAGGCATTCTTTGCTACAATCACCTCCTCGCGTGAAGAAAATCTGCGTCCCGCCAACCATTTCTTCAGATTGGAGAACAAGTAGTAGTCGGAGAATAGGGGATGTGGAACGAGTTGGAGTTTTAATTCCATCAATTTTGCCGTTACAATGACATATGTGTGCACGGGGGAGTTGTAATGGAAAAGGACTTTTTTGTGGACTAATCGTGGACGTTTTTATTGTTTTTTTTTTCAAATTGTCCAATAACGATGCATAATATGCACCTATAATAGTTTTACCCTTTGTTAAATAGTCGATGAGGATTATTCCTTGAGAATCCTAAAAGAGAGTCACCAAAACTTTCCCGGCCGAAGGAACGGTCTTCGCCTTCGTTGGTGCAGACTCTCCACTGGCAATCCATTGTTTGTACTGTTCCTTGGTTTCAGGTGTGTGGTGGTGTATCCATGTTTCGTCCACACCCATCGTTTGGATAGTTTTTCCATCCCCAAGTATTGATGCAAAATATTATGTACCTGTTCACTAGAGATGTCCATAGCACTAGCAATCTCGCGCACCTTCACTTGTCTATCATCCATTATCATGTCATGGATTTTATCCATGATTTTTGGTGTAGTGACCTCGATAGTGTCCACAATGTTCACGGTCACTTCTGCTCATGAGTCAATCCATTCTAAGTGATCAAACATGTGCCGTTCGACCATCTTCAAAAAATCTAATTTTTTCATGAATGTTTATCCTATATCAGGGTACTTCAAAACCACGATCATTGGATTTTTAAAACATCTCAGCTACGCAACCGCTGCCGCCATTTTGCGTTTTCTCTATTTCAGACGTTTACATTGTTTTGAATATCTCAGCATGTATTTGTCCTACCAAGTTGAAAATTGGTGGACGCCACCAACTTGTGCAGAGCTAAAACTTTGATCTCTTAACATTGTTGCCTAAAACCACTTGAAAGGGGTGAAATTAGGGTCTACAGTAGCAACATTTCCGGGCATTAAAGACAGGTTTGGGACAGGAAGCAATTGACGTAGAGGTCTGAAATTGTATGTGCATGTCGTCCGAAGTCATAAGTTTGTACTGAAAAATTTGCAGACCTGTAGCTGCTCCCAAACGACTGAAAAAATCGTAAAGTTTGGGACAGGATGCAATTGACGTAGATGTCTGAAATGTGTGCATGTCGTCCGAAGTCATATGTTTGTACTGAAAAATTTGCAGACCTGTAGCTGCTCCCAATTGGGAAATTACGCCAATTTGGCATATTTCACTGTTCAATATCTCCAATGGGCCTGGTTAAAAAGTCTGAAATTTTGGGAATAGTTAGTCCTTTAGTATACCATAACACACAGCAAAGCGCGCTTTGTGTTTTGGGGCAGAAGAGGGTCAAAGTATTAAGGAATGACGTCATACTCTAGGAGATGTTTTGTTCACAAATTCAGCTGGAAATTTGTTGTTGTGAGGTAAAATAAAGTAGGATGAATGGTTAGTCCAGTCAAGGCTCTCAAGCTCTTTTGTTTCCCCTAGTTGTGGCTCACTGTCTTATGAACCCACAGGAGCACTAGTGAAGAATACCGTTATCAGCAAAAGGCGAGAAAAGTCAAAATGCGCACATGACAAAAAGTCTGTAAGTACTCATTGCTCTTGCTGCTTGCAATATCAATTATATTCAATCATTTTATTCTTGATTTTACTATCAACTCACGCAGGAAACTTGTTCTTTCGTTTGATCTACATTCCCCAGTCAGTGAACGCTCACTCGCTATAAACACTGATAGAGGAATTTACATCAAACGAAAGAACAAGTTTCCTGCGTGAGTTGATAGTAAAATCAAGAATAAAATGATTGAATATAATTGATATTGCAAGCAGCAAGAGCAATGAGTACTTACAGACTTTTTGTCATGTGCGCATTTTGACTTTTCTCGCCTTCTGCTGATAACGGTATTCTTCACTAGTGCTCCTGTGGGTTCATAAGACAGTGAGCCACAACTAGGGGAAACAAAAGAGCTTGAGAGCCTTGACTGGACTAACCATTCATCCTACTTTATTTTACCTCACAACAACAAATTTCCAGCTGAATTTGTGAACAAAACATCTCCTAGAGTATGACGTCATTCCTTAATACTTTGACCCTCTTCTGCCCCAAAACACAAAGCGCGCTTTGCTGTGTGTTATGGTATACTAAAGGACTAAATATTCCCAAAATTTCAGACTTTTTAACCAGGCCCATTGGAGATATTGAACAGTGAAATATGCCAAATTGGCGTAATTTCCCAATTGGGAGCAGCTACAGGTCTGCAAATTTTTCAGTACAAACATATGACTTCGGACTACATGCACACACAATTTCAGATCTCTACGTCAATTGCTTCCTGTCCCAAACCTGTCTTTAATGCCTGAAAATGTTGCTACTGTAGGCCCTAATTTCACCCCTTTTAAGTGCTTTAAGGAAAAAAATATTAAGAGCTCCAAGTTTTAGCTCTGCACAAGTTGAAGAGGTCCACCAATTTTCAACTTGGTGGGATAAATACATGCTGAGATATTCAAAACAACATAAACGCCTGAAATCTAGAAAACGCAAAATGGCTGCATCCGCTGCGTCGCCATGCGATGTTGCAAAAAGTAATTAATTATAGTTTTGAAATACTCTTATATCGAAGCAACATTTCTGGACAAATTTGATTTAAAAAAAAAAGATCGAACGGCAATTTTCCTTTTTACTCGATCACTTAGCGTGGATTGACCGTCATATGATCACTCTGAAAAATTTTGAAACCTCTTATACACTGTTCGCATCAAAGGTGCAAATTCGCCATAATATTTACCAAGCTTCTCCTTAGTCTTCTGAGGCGAATTGCCTTTCAGAAAATAATGTTTCATCACCACACGAAATTCTGTTTCATCCATGTTTGGGAAACTCACTCGACTTGCTCAATTTAATCGCACGCCAAGCACAGAGCAGTAGACCGATCTGGCTGCCACTTGGTGTGTGTTCTTCCAAGAGATGTTACTAACTGACAATAATCAGGACTAGCTCGGGAGAGTAATACTCCCGGAAGTAGGAACTAAATACACGGTTCCGATTGGTTGGCACTATCAGTTCTTGCCACATAGCATACATATAGCAGAAATCAAACACTTGTTGTTGTCAGTTCTTATGGCCGAGCGTGCTAGCGCTACAGAATTAAACAAAAATGGCTTTTGGCGTGAGTTCAAACCCAGCCTAAGGAAAGTATTTTTATTTTTTTAAATTTTCATAACACTTTTTTCATTAAAATAAGATGAAAATAATACACAAAAAGTTATTTACTTAGTTTTATGCAGATAAGTAGTAGTAGTAGTAGTAGGAACGGGTTAGAAGCCCCGCAGGGTTCGTTTTGTTCCACCTTAACCCCCATGATATAAATTTTGTGACCAACTTATAACAGCTGACTAGAGTAGCGCGCGAAAAAAAAAAAACGTACTTCTGAGAGTATTACTCTCCTGAGCAGGTCGCGAATAATCTCGATACGCACCAGTGTTGCCCTCTCTCGAACTTTACACGGACTTTTCAAATCGACCACGTAGTACGATTCCTGGTGGGAATGCATAGTTTTTTTTTCTTTTTCGTTTGGACTCAACGTCATGAGGAGACAATTGAGATCTATACTACAAGAAGAATTTACACTATTTCCGTAAAAATTGAGAATTCTTGGTTTTACGCTCATTTACACGAAAACTTAATTGCAACAAGAGACATAACGAAGTAGATCGATTCTATTAAACCACTGAATTGATTGCAGCCTTTGCCGGTTTGCATCACTATCTAAATGTACACATAAAGATAAGCGTCTGGTGGCTGATGGCACACTATCTGTAGTAACCGCAATAACTCGTGAATCCTGAGCATTATATTAATCATAGAACTGTTTTGCTTCATGTGTGATACACCAGAAGATTTCAACACAATTCATGGAGCTGTGCGCACACCTTCCGAGCGCACACTTAAGAAAATGTCAAACATTTAATGTGCATAAATAACTTTGAAGACATGGTGAATGAGCACAATAACTTTGAAGACATGGTGAATGAGGACAATAACTTTGAAGACATGGTGAATGAGCACAATAACTTTGAAGACATGGTGAATGAGCAACAAAAAGAGCACTTAAAGATCTATAACACGAATTGTAACGCTTATTCCAATTAAACAGTAACAATAATAACAACAACTAAAGCAAACAAAACAAAACTTAGCATGAATCTGACACCACCGTACCCTCAGGAGATGTTCTCCGTAAAGCGAGAAAGAGGATACTGGCAAAATTTTATGGGTAAGGGTTGACGACTGGAACATCTCGCGTACTTTTCTTTTAGTTTAACGTTCCATGATTATGTGTTTTAAGATCAATTAGACGATGATTAAGGTAAATTTATCATGATGATGGAAAGATTAGTGGAATAAGAATGTGGGAGGAAACGGGAGTACCCAGAGCAAACCCACGGACGCGATGTTGTCCACCATAAACTTACTTGGGTGGACCAGGAACTTCATACCGCGTCCCCTTTCCCTTGCGTTCTATTGGGCGATGAAATTGGTAGATCTAGGTCAAGCTTCACGACTCCTTATGAGCACTTTAGTTCTAGATCAGTGAATATAATTTATCAATTTAATTGAGATCTCTGGGAAATTGTAATTTATCAGATTAATATAGCGTTGGACCATATTTCTCCTCAGAACAGCTCTGATGCGACAGGGAATGGAGTCACAGAGGTCGTGAATGGTAGCAAGTGGAATTTTACACTAGTCGGTGTCCAGTGAATCACTTAGTTCTATGAGAGAAAATAGAAGCTGAAATCTGTGCCGGGTTCGTGACTCCAAAACGGACCACAGATGTTCAATTATGGTCCGATTTGCGTATTGGGGGCAAGGGAGAGTGCTCAACATCATCCCTGATGTTCCTCACACCATGCCGCAACAGTTCCAGCTGTGTGAATTAGTGCACTATCATCATGAAATATGACGTCATTATCCGGCACATGATTCACATGGTCCCTTCACATGGTCCGGCACATAATCACGGACAGTGACTGCCACGACCGGTAAGTGTCAGCACAGGACCCACTGAAAACCAGCATATTGAGCCCATAGCATTACAGAGCTGCCACCATGTTACACGGTTGGGCGGAGACACTGCGAGTCATACGCTTCTGTGGACATTCGCCGCACATAAACACGGCCCACATGTTACATGGTCCCTTATTAGAGGTTTCAGCCGTGGAATCCGACCCATGTCCATGTCATGTAAATCGGAGCGGACTGTGATTGTCGACAGAGGCTGTAGGAGGTACTGTTTGAGTTCTTCCGCCACTTGCACCTGAATCGTACGACGGTAGTTAGTGATAATCAAATTTAATTCTACGCGGGATCTGTCATTGAGGATTTTCTTCCGACCACGTTCCTCTTCCCCACTTTGGTTTTGCCCTGAATTTTGTCAACCGATAACGCTGTGGACATAATCCATGGCGATCTATCCAATTCACTTGTCAGTTTCGTCACGCTCGCATGTCATAATAGAATTCATCAATTTAGCATCTTTGGAAACCAGGGAGGTTGCCCAGTTTACACTCTCAGCGTCTGCTCAGTTCACTGCATACTTCCGTTCTACTGCTCCTCACGTAGTACAGTTTGCCGTAACACATCATCACTAACAGCCTACTAAAAGTATGGTTATTATACGTTATTTTATACGTTATTCGCCTTATAACCATTGCCAACCCAAAACATCTAACCTGTTTCCAACTCCAAGTGACGCATTAAATTGATAAGTAACTGTATATTTTTGTACTGAATTGAAGGTTCTAAATTTGGTGATAACGAATGGAACCTTCTAAAACTAAAAGTAATGATTTGAAGGTTCCAAATTTGATGGTAAAGAATGAAAGCTTCAAAATTGCAGCTAACGAATGGAAGTTTCTAAACAGGTGAGTAAGTAGCCTGCTAATAGTATAACCTAACACTTACAAGGAAAGATGTTTAATTTGTCAAGCGAGATACGAGATTTACTCGTTCCACACTTATGTGCTCTACGTAAGTACTCTGAGTAAAATAAGAAACAAATGGACATGCACGCACGCAGGAATTACATCGTGGGAGGGGGGAGGAGTTCAAATTCAATATGAAGATACATTATATTAAAACTTGTAAATTCACCCCTAAAATTGGTCTAAAAACTGAAAAACGAAAACTTTGTTTTTGTACCCATTAGTAGTACAAATAAAAGAAGGTTTTAATTTTTAAGCTGAGAAGTGGGTAGGCCTTATAAATTCACAATAATATCTGTTCTATTCTTTACTTTTATTTTTTATTTATTTTTCGAAGGAAGCGTCCTGTGGTTACGTCATCCTGCTGATGGCTTGCTATTGGATGATGGATGTGCTACCAATGGGAGTAACAGCATTACTACCAATCATCTTGATGCCGCCTCTGGGAGTGATGGGCACACAAGATGTTTGTAAGGCTTACATGAATGATACCACCGTGTTCTTCATCGTTACTTTGGTTCTTGCTATTTCTGTGGAGGACTGCTACTTGCATAAAAGAATTGCTCTCAATGTCATTAAGTGTGTGGGAACAGGGATAAGAAGGTAAGTCGAACTTGATTTTTTAAAAAGAAAAGTATGGTTATTATGCGTTATTTTACAGAGCATAATTTGTTAGGAAATACTCAACATTCATCTATTTGACTATTTTTTTCTTAATTAATGTAAGAAAATGTAAATACATAGAATTTTCGTAAACTTGGAGTTTGGATATGTAACTTGGCCGACTTTCTGCGAAACATTTGATTGGTGTACTATGCACCCCCAGAATCTTGGTCACCCGCTAATATTGTCTGAGCGAATTTGCTCAGGTAACATGCCAAACGTTGTCATGAGTAAAGAAAGATCGTCAGGGGTTTCAGTATTTCCATTCGATACTTGTGTCACCATATCGAGTACTTGGAATGAAGCGAACTGCTTAAACAGGTAAACAGCAAATAATTCGGGTTGGACGAATAACGCAAAGTAAAACAGTTATACTACAATTAATAAGCGCATGTAACAAGCGGCAAAATGCAAGTCTCAAATCCCAAGTTCTCGCAATCTCTCTTGGGAGGGTTTGTATTTTTTCGTAGAAAGCTGTTATAGCAGTAAATATAGAATATGTTAAAAAACAGTAATACAAGCCCAAAGAACAACAAGCTGAAACACCATCTTACTTCCTGCCCAAAGAACATCAAGCTGAAACACCATCTTACTTCTGACATGGCTATGGTGCTTTTAACAGCGCCTCCTGCTTCAGGATGTTCTTTGACACGAGTTTTCACAGGGAATGTAAATTGTTACTGGCGACGCCGAACTATCGCGATGTAGAACATCAACCTAGGAGATTACATTTCTCATGACGCAGGTATATATACTAGTGAGCGGAATTGCACAACTCAAGGAGGCATTATACACCACAAGAATGCCAAATAAATTTATCGAGCAAAATAACTTGCAAAGCCAAGCCTAAAGAAAGCAAAATTCAATAGATCTTCTGTGACTGCTAATACAAGACCATAAACTTTGTGACTACTCTGGCAACAGATTACTTCACATAAGCCACACATGTGATTAAATAGACGACTATATTAAATGTTATTACGAAACATGAGTAGAAGTGTGCGAATTATCAGGCTATCTGCTTCACCAGACCATAGGAACTACTAAATACGAGTATATTGTAATGTTTATTCGGTAGAGACAATAATACTCGTAGTCCGCGATTTAATCCTTCATCAAATTTATTTTATAAAATATTACAAAGAGAAGAAATCAGAGCTTTTCCTTATCACAAGTAAAGGTGAAGGAAGGAAATGCTTTTGCACGGAAATCCATTAGCTCATGGCATCCTCCAGAACGTCTGTAACGACTATACGTTATGGCATATTGGTAATATCCGTAGCTCGTGGCAGCCTCCAGAGGTTGGGATTGTAGTTAGAAATCCCATTAGTTCATGGCAGCCTCCAGGGATTTGGATAGGGTAATACTCCTTCGTTCAGGACGGCCTCAAGGTAGGTTATGCGATCAGTGGTCAATTGATCATTTGCACACTGAAAGACGGCGATCCTTAGGCTAGTTTTAGACTGAAGCACTTATCGTAGCATTTCTCGTAGCAAAAATCTTATCATCGATATACTACCGTGTAAAGTAGCATATGCTATAGCATTTCCCATGCCATGGCATATCTAATGGCATTTCTTGTCGATAGAACCTGCTTTATTTCGTGGTATTTTCCCCAGCATTTCTGGTCCGATTACAATGCCGTGGTGTGTTAAAAGGAAGCGAAAGATTTTGTGTCAAATATCCATGCCAGTGGTCGAAGAGAGACGGTATGTCGAGTCAAAATCGTAATAAAACATACCGCCTCTTTTTTTTTCACTTCGAACATTGGTCCATGCTCTTTGTTTTGTTTGAGAAATTGAATTGTAGTAAAGAAAAATGAGTTGGAGTAGGAATGCTATTATTGTGCTGGTTGAAAAATATGAGGAGCATCCTTGTTTGTACAAATTTAAAAGTCCTTTGTATCATAATAAGCATATGCGACAACGGGCTTTAGAAGAAATAGCGACTGAAATCTCTGTTTTTAGTTTCGCCATAATTGCGCCCTTCTCCAGTGATTTGTTTGCTACGTCACGACAAGATGCTTATCAAAATGCTACCGTCTAATAGCACCATATACTTTTGATGCCATAGAATATGATACGAGATTTTTGGTAGCACATCTGCTACGATAATGCTTCCGTCTAAAACTAGCCTTACAATATTCAACAAAGACCACACAACTAACTAACCACAATATCTTCAAATTAAACTACAGGATACATCAATGTTAGTATAACCATAACCATAATACCAACTAAGAATATAGTCGTATCATTCTTGTTTAGGTAAGTATAATTATCTGCTGTACGTATGATTTTTGCATTAATCCATTTAAGCTCAACTTATTTTTGTTTCATAATTTCGTAATTCTTTCTAAACTTATCGATTCTGGCTACATTTTGAGGAGTTTAGTGGTAGCAGATGGACTGGTAACAGGTTCTAATTGTAAAAGACGAAAGAAATCCATAAAAAACAAGCTAACAAAATTAGTAAAAATAAATTGTTCCCATTTGGGAACAGTATGCTTAATTGGGTTAATACCTTGGTATCATGGTATAATTTCAGCGTTAGAATGGAAATCTTTTAGAGTTAGTTTATTCCTTAAATTTCAATATTTAATTTAACGAGATACGATAATAGTAGGAAGGGAATGAGGAGTTGGAGTCAAAGCTCTAATATATCATCATATTAGCTATACATATCATACATTAACTGAAATAATAAGCATTAATTACTTTGAAACCAAAGTCAATTGAATGACAAACAATCTCCTTTAATTTATCGCTGAACAGCACAATTACACATAAAATCCGTCCAGTGTCTAAAATCAAAACTACGGTTTTACATCAACATTCTTGAAGCGTTGTTTTTCTCGTTTGAAAGAAGAAACATATCTTTAAACATATGCCGACATGCTCCGTAACATTTTGCATCAACGCAACGCAAACTTTGCGATATAGTTTTCGTTTATAGGGATAACAGTTATAATGATTTTTGCGTTGCGTTGCGTTGCTGGACGCAAAATTTTGCCGTGAGTGATACGGAATGACCTTCATGATTTTTGATCCTCCATATTAAACAATTATCTTAATTTCAATTAGACAATAATCATAATATCTGAGAAATAGTGTAGAATAAATAATAACTTTATCTATTATTTAAAAAAGCAAAGGAGTAAACATTGAAAACAAAATATTGGCAGATATCATACAACATAAATGAAATAGTCAAAGTAATTTCTTAAAGTTTAATAACCCTCTGCTGTCCCCTCGATGTGTACTTTTGGCTTCTTTCTGGCGGTCACTTTGAGCCCTTCTTTTTAAAAATATCTGTTAATTACTATAGTTCTCATATCTCTTTTCATTTATTTCCTCGGCTTAAGATGGGGCCCTTTCTTATAGTCTGGTTCGTAATTATTTATACCAGACTGTTTTTATATTGTATTATAGATATATAGAACTATTACAATATACACATGCATACATGCACACAAGTACACACAGTACATCTATATATATAAAAGAGAACGTACAAAATCCTTTGTCCGCTCATCACGCTAATACGGCTGAACCAATTTCTTTCATTTTTGGGGGGTTATTAGGATTTGGACCCTAGATGGTTTTTATCATATCACTTTAATTTTTAATTACCAGTGTCTTGAGATAATTGACCATTCAAGTGTCCATAACGTACAAATCCTTTGTTATTAGTTCATCATAGGTAAAAATAAACGTATTTATATGCAACCCGCATGACCGTGTCACTCGGCGGGTTAACATAAATGACAGGCGATATACAGCGGAAAATAGCTTGAATCTTCTGTTTAAAATTTTTTAATTGATTTGCTTATTTTTACAGACACTTTTACAATATGCCAGCACCGGGATGACCGCAGCGAAGCGGGGCGGGTTAACATAAATGACAGGCGATATAATGTTAAGATTTACTGCAATCTTCTATGGTTTTTATCATATCACTTGAAAGCGAAAAAGTAAAAATTATCTAAGTAACAAAGTTTATTGCGTTCCGGGGTGACCGCAGCGAAGCGGGGTGAACGCTGCTAGTATGGATATATATTCTTGAAAACTTTACTAAGTACGTCTACTTGTTCTTCTTTTTTAATTTTTACTTGAGGTTTTACTATTCATTTATCATTCTTTTCATTTACATATACAATACACTTATGTATAAAATACATATCCTTTTACGACATATGAATTAAAAACTACATTTCATTTGATAGTATCTTCACATTCCTGAAAGGGTCAATCTCCCGATTCTCTCCGGTTTCTGTTCCATAGCACAGTCTCCTAATCTTCTGCAGAACGTGTTAATCCTGTGCACTCGCACTGTTTGAATCAATAAATAGTTTTTTTTCCTGTTAGGATTAATTGTTCCAAACGTCTTCTCATGTGCTCTTACGTATTTCTTGCTATTGTATTTTTATATTGTTCCTTGTAATAGTTGGACATTTTCTTGTATAATTCCTCACATCCTTTGTAAAGGTCAATGAAACGCAAAATTTCAATTTTCAATAAATGATGTAATCTGGTTAAAGCAACTACGGTTTGATTAAACCTTTTCCTTCCTATTATTTAAAGTATGAATTTCACCAAATTTTAATATGTATTTAAGTTATAACTTACCACATGCAACATGCTCGAATTGAAATCTGAAATGCATTCAAACCACAAATATTTCACCTTAAATCAAATACTCATTTGCTTATTTAATCTTCATATAAGCTATTTCTTTTATAATTACACAACTTTGTATTGAATGAATTCTAACGGAGGGACGCTGGATTTTAATTATAAATCACAATTATAATAGAACTTAACAGCTCTCGCCACTAGTCTACTGGTTAGTAGTGTGGTTTCGTGCACATGTTCACAGGTTCGATTCCCGGTCATTCATATTTGTTGTGTCTATATTTTCCAACCAGACCGTGTTTAAAGTGAGGTTTCTATAACCTTATACGGACCTTCAAACTGATACATTATTTCTAGATTGATCAGAATCTCTACAGATGCTTTTTGGAACTTCCTTCTAATTGTAACATCTCTAATTCCTAATGTTACAGATAAAAGTTTATCGAAATACCTTATTTCACAACTTTTTTAGAAGTATAATTCAATTTAACAGCCCTCCCCACTAGTCTAGTGGCTAGTGCACGTAGTTATCGGTTCAATTCACGGTGTTTTTTATATATGAGATTATCTATATTTTTCATCATCCTTTTGTGTTTAAGCTGGGCTTCCTTATTACCTTATATGGACCTTTCAACTAAGGTGCTAGTTCGGGATTGAAGTGTTTCACTAATATTCTGTTTGACACTTCTTGGTAAGAATAAAAATACCTGCTCACGAAGTGAATAATTAAACCTAGCCAAGTGTCATGAACAAGAGTCCACTTGAAGGTTTTCTTTGAAAGTAATTCCTGCAATGAACCTATGAATTCAGCATAATGGTATATAAAATTTTTGTTGAAGTGAAAGAATGAACTTATTATTTAACTCCTTTTCGGTCTTTTAATTTACGAGTATTCTTAATTGCCTGGATACCTTCACTTTCAATTGACATGTTACGTCTTTCAAATTGAGAATCTAAAGGTTGATCTTAGTTTGAAACAAAAGTCTTTTACGGAAGACGGTTAAATCCCATTTCCTTAGCTGTTAAAATACATCTGTTCATAAGTTCTTCCGTTATTCAATATCATTTGAAAATATATCATCATACAAAACTCAACGTTATTTCGAAACATGCCGGTAAATACTGTAGACATTAAATTACCCAAAACGAAAGGTGAATTCATCATTTCTATTGAAAGGTGTAATAACCTATACATTTTGTTTTTAGTAATAAATGCAGTAATATTTGTACTGTCTTTAGACACTACTAACTGATGAAAGCTAGATTTTAAACCTATTTTTGAGCAGGGTTGAAAAAAAAACATGTTTTTTTTAAAAAAAATCAAAAAGAACGTTTTTTATGTTTAAAACATGATTTTTTTGTTTAAAACGTTTTAAACGTTTAAAACAAAGTACTTTGTTTTAAACAAAAAAATCATGTTTAAAATGTTTATTTTGTTTAAAACAATAATGTAAATACGCATATATATTACATTTTTACACTCTTAGGTATTGCTTGCAATCTATATTCAACCGCTAGATCAAATTTCGGGAACTTCCCTAATCTCGATCCGCCAAATGTTCAATTCCGGAGAAAGAAATCGGGATTTTCCCGATCTCCGTTCACGGAATATGTAGTTTAGTTTCTTTGTGTTACGTTCTACTGGTCGTCTGCAGTCTTAATCTTTAGACGCCCATTGACGCAACTGCTGTGTCAGGGCTTTAAACCTCAATGACAGTCTTAAACCTCAAATTAAGGCTGGAAGATGGTTTTGGTACCAATTTATTCCTGAAAGATGCAGCTTTGCTGGTGTGCATTTTATGTGTGTGGGAGGAGAGTAAATATCGTGTTTTTTTAAACAGTTTTTTGGGGGCCATTCCCCTTCTTGGGGGATAGATTCATAAAAATTGTTACGTGAAGCAATGAAGTAGGCCACTACATGGTAATATCGTGTATTTGTACTTCTTGCTTATATGGGGTAGCAGGGAGGGAGGAAAGTTGTCCAATTTTTGGACTTTAAGTTTTTTGACGTAAATTACATTTATTTTTACAACAAACATCAATAGCTCAGCCTCTAATTAAGCTAGAAAGATGTTTTGGTACCAAAGTATTTTTGAGGGATGAAGCTTTCCGCCAGTTGCATTTTATGTATATAGAAGGTACGTATGCACGGCGGAGAAAGGGAGGATGAAGTTCGTTTTTTTTAATTTTTCATCATTTTTTTCATCAGGTTTTGGCGGGTATTCCTCCCCCCTTTGTGGTACATCCATAAAAATCGGTATGTGAAGCAATGAGGTAGTCCCCTACATGATAGTAACCTGTATGTGTACTTGTTGTTTATAGAGGAAGAGGGGGTCTTTGGTTAATTTACATTTATTTTCGGGACGATCCCATATAACACAAGATATATTTCACTGAAGTGGTCTAGAAGCATAATTCTTGTTCGTACCGGTATATATGATGTGTACAGCAAAAATGATTTGCATATGGACGTGGTACTATAGTGGGGGAGGGGAGAGAATGTCTAATTCAATGAATGTTTTCTGCGCATATTTTTTTTTTTTTTTTGAAAATATTTCCTACATTAAACGAATTCATTACGCAATGGCAGCAATGGCTACCATATCTTATATTATTGTCACAAGTATCTGGCCTACACATTCATCATTTTGTCACCGTAGGGTGACTGCAAGGGTTGCCAGGGCCCTGCAAAGTCAATATTTTCAATTTTTAATGATTTTTTATCTGTTCTTTTTCTACGAATACGGCGGGAATTCCACGAATGTTACCTCATTGGAATTGTGGTCTATAAGCTTTCCAATGGTGTATAACTCATGACTCTGTGATAATTAGGGGGGTCACCAGAGCCCCGAACGTGAGAGTCTACCATTTTGTTAAAATCCCTGGCGGGCGTCTAGAGTTAGTTGTGTTGTTATGCCGTAGACATTAATCATTATTAGCTACCCATGTTGCAGATAGAGATGTATCTTGAAAACTGTTTAGTTAAAATATGTCATTTGCTCCTTGTAGGTTGGTCACTGCTCTTTTCTATGAGTTGTATTGTATTTGACAGAGCATTTTTCTTAGCTTATGATGTGAGAACTTCATTATTATGGAAATAATAGTGATCAAAAAATACCCAAGTTTTGAATTTGTGAATTTGCATCTTAGAATAGTGTATAGTGTGTTTAACCTCCGTTATTCTTGGAAATTAAGAAATGTTGAAATACTTCATTTGTATTTCTGTTGGTTTAGTTATACGCACATTGATGTGCAGAATTTCGTTCAGTAATTGCTGTTATAATAAGAATATAACTCTGCTTGTAATTTACTCCATGCACAAATCCTACGAAGGATGGGTTGTTTGTTAGAAAATTAAATTAACTTACTCAATCTGATATTTTAGTTGTTTTAAACATGTTCAACCACCATCGAAAAAAACACGTTTAAAACAATTTGTTTAAAACGTTTAAAACAAACTGAATAAAACAACAGCCCTCGTTTTAAACATGTTTTAAACACTTGTTTTAAACATTTTGTTTTAAACATATCAACCCTGTTTTTGAGTAAACCTAACCTAACTAACACTGTTCGCAATGCTACAAATAGCGTTATTCATGCTGGGAAAACGAAAATTATGAATTAATTCTTTTTATAATATTTCCATATGTGACGACAAGCATTTTACTTTTGCCTACAAAAAATACGTTATGGTCAGGGCCGGATCCAGGATATTCTGAGGGGAGTGCACCAAATAACAGCCGGTACATTTGAATTAAATTTGAGTTTTTAAATACCTTTAGGCATATGTGGTGTGAATGAGAAGTTGCCCTGGAAATGCTAAGTATCTGCTCTCGACGAATCCTTTTCCTTCAATCTTCAGAAAAGTGACTGAAACTGTTGATTTTGCAAAAAACTCACTGCCAGCTTCTCACTTTAGCTAGTGTAAATTTACAACGAAGGGGATGCACGTGCACCTTTGCACCTCCCTAAATCCGGCCCTGGGTGTGGTATATGGCACGTAATCTATTTTTTCAACTATTTCGTGTTTTACGAGCTCTTAAAATATTATTATTTAATTTTTCTTGTTTGTAAATCAGGAGATGATGTGGTTATAAGCAAACAAGAGTATTATCCATCAATTCATTTTTCTATCCGAAATTCGTATTTTGACGTAATTTAGAAATAGGCACGTCTCGATAACTGATAACAAGTTGATCCACATAGGTTTGGGATTGGTTATCTTGTTCTAGTAAGTTTCCTGTCACTATGTAATTACCTGTTTTATCTTGTTCCTTTGAAGACGACATTGATGTTTACAAGTAAACTCCATTTGAAATAACTTGCCCTTTCTGACAGTTGCTTTTATCTGTTTTTTTCTTCCAGCACGTGGTCATAACAATCAGGTTAGAAGAACTGTTTCCATTGCAACAGCACATTCAGTCACTTATAGTGCTCGCTCTGCAATGACAACATTCCACCCTTTCCACACGTTGCCAATTTGAATATAAACAAATGCATATTTAGTCGAATGTCAACTTGAGTAGTGGACCTGCTGGTTATTGAGAGCATTCTTTTTAGTTCTCTTTTCTATCATTTAATTTTACAAAACCGAGATTTGCTTGCAATGAATAATTGGGTGTTTCAATATCCTACTCAAAAGATGACAACACAACATTGAGCATCACGCGCGCGCAGCGAACTGTAAGAAAGGACAAGTAGTATCAATTACAGTATAATTATTAACAATAATGATTTCCACCTCGGGATCAGCATCTGTCTCATCCCAGCAGCACGAGAGATTTAAGTTTCTCCAAATAAACAAATTTCGCAACTGTCTAGGAATTGTTGTAAGGACCTAGCAACCCTGAGAGCGTGGTGATGGCAGCCCACATGCACAGGCTGTATAAGAAAAGAACGTAGCTCGGGGGAAAATATTTTTCCATGACATACAAGATCGCCGATCCTGGGGGGCGGGGGCCCCCACAGCTCATGTGGGCCCTATTGTATTTATGAATATACAATATTTGGCAAAATTTGAATGCAATTTGTCTTAAAATCCTCATATATATATATATATATATATATATATATATATATATATATATATATATATATATATATATATATATATATATATATATATATATATATATATATATATACCTTCTGCATCTGAATGAGCTCCCCATATTTACAGAGAAATCGGCGCCCTTGATGACATATGTGGGGTCAAGAACACCAGTACTGTAACTTGTAAGCTCCCTTGGCCAACCAATCATGGATAAATATTTCTTTTATTTTTCATTATTTGTTTAAGGTGTTAAGATAGTATCAACTTATGACAAAGTTTAGTCCCTGTTTTCCATGTCTATTAGACAACAGATTGGGTGTTATATTATGTAAACTGGAAGAGATAAATTACACGCAGAATATTGCAGTACAGAGGGTGCCTTTGAAAATCCCGAAATATTGTTATTCTCTATGTAATTAGTACAGCAAGAGACCACTCGTTGATTAGATATTTCTTCTTTACTTCTTGTTCATAATGACAAAACTGTATCGGCTTTTTGTTGTTAATAACAACCTGTTATTAGTAGGTTGCTGCAAACATATTGGGATTCTTATGAGATGATACCATTGTTTCACCGCATCTACCCAGCCCATCTACTACAGTACGCTACCACAATAATCTACTGTATAACTAAACAAGGCATCAAAGTGTAATGCAGCAGTCATCAACTGCTCAAACGTAATAGTCATTCGCTGATTACACAAAAATTTATGCGCCGAATGAGTCATCATATTTGTTATCAAACGATAAATATTGTTTTCTTTAACATTCATACCTAAGAAATGGATGATATTAATATATGAATATATTAACTCAAACAGCCTCTGATCATGACGCATAAACTTGTAGAAGTGCAATCTCACAAATAGTGTACGAGCAGCTTAAAAATGAAACGGTTTTATACTACGTCAAACAGTATACCAGGTAATTGATGACCCGATGGCCTTTTGTACAGCAAATTTACATTCAGTTCGTGTGCTAACAAGCAATTAATATCAAATCTAATGACAATTTTTTACGTTTCACAATATTGCTTAGTCGAAACAAATAAAATAAAATGTAACTTATGTGTTTTTGTCGTCTATATACGATAGATTACACTGGTCGGCATGAAAATCCTCTCACGAGGGTGAAAGGGTGTACCGGATAGATTTCGAGACGCTGATTACGAATATCTCATCGAGAAAGTCCCAGCACGTAAGTTTTTTTTTTTTTTTTTTTTTTTTTTTTTTTGCGGGGTGCTGTTTCCATAATTGACATAAAAATAGTATTTTTCGTATTTAATACTTATGTGTTTTCCGTGTTTGGAGTGCATAATTCTGAATTTTTATCTTAATCCAAGAACTGTTACTAGGCTACATCCCAAGAACATTCTTTTCTGTCGCTCACGACCCTCCGAAAACGTACCCCCTCCCCTTGGATTGCAAAGATTTATTGTCGTTCCACACTGCATACACTAAAAGCTAGGCGTTATTGACGGAGAAAGGTTTCGTAATCAACTTGCGATCATTCGTCGGCTCCCTTTTGTCTAGACGACAGACAGATTGTTGAAACAAAGGCGCCAAGACATACACCACGTTGTCTCTTGAAACAAATATTTCAGTTTCGAGTTGATCTTCGTGTTAGAAGGTGGTGTTACGCTGTGTCTGTGTATGCCGTAGGTGAAAAATGAAAAATATTTCTGCGTGAAATATTGACGTTTGTGTTGCCGAGAACTTGCAACAATTCGACAGATTCATTCTGCTATATATGTGGGGAAGTGATTTTCAAGGGACAAAGAAGGCCATTGTCGCCGTTCCTGAAGACAGCCTACCATCTGTACTTCGGGTGTAAAATCGGCGACCAGGATCGGGTTTGGACTCCGAAACAAAGTTGTAACTTGTGTGCGCGTACTCTCACAGGATGGTTGAAAGGTACACATAAATCGATGCCGTTCGCCGTACCTATGGTTTGGCGCGAGCCCCGTGATCATGTTTCAGACTGTTACTTCTGCCTGACTAATATAAAAGGTTTCTCAAAAAACGTGAAGCATAAAATACAGTGTCCTAACTTGGATTCTGCGAGGAGACCTGTGAAACATGATGTTTGTCTGCCTGTACCCGTACCACCAGACTCATACACCCTGTGCAGTGTTTCATCCGCTGAAGAACCTGCTGCTTGTGAGGATGTTGCACAATCTTCGAGTACACAGTCAGATCCCAATTACGCTCCAGTGCCTGACACTAATGAACCACATGTGATAAGTCAGGAAGAGCTGAATGATCTGATCAGAGACTTAAACCTTCCCAAGTCTAAGGCCCTGTTGCTTGCATCACGACTTCAACAATGGAATCTACTAAACCAAGATGTGAATATATCGATATATAGGAAAAGAGATGAGTCTAGTTCCTAATTTTACAAAGGATGGTGATTTGGTATATTGCAGTGACATTCCATCGCTTATGGGACAACTGAACTTGAACTACAACACTGAAGATTGGAGGCTATTCGTAGATTCCTCTAGGATAAGTCTCAAGGCAGTGTTACTACACAATGACAATGAAAAGCCAGCCATCCCTATTGTTCATGCTGTACATATGAAAGAAACGTACGAGAACATGCGAAATCTATTGCAGAAAATAAAGTACGAACAGTTCCAGTGGTCTGTATGCGCTGACCTTAAGGTTATTGCAATTCTCACCGGTTTACAAGGAGGTTACACAAAGCACTGCTGCTTCTTGGTCATTGGGATAGTCGAGCCAAAGATCACTACACCATTACAAAATGGCCGCCAAGGAAGCAACTGGTCCCAGGGGAGATGAACGTGGCTAATGAACGTCTTGTGGATCCGGAGAAAATATTCCTACCACCCCTTCATATCAAACTAGGGCTCATGAAGGTCTTCGTCAAGGCCCTGAACCGGGATGGTGAAGCATTTAATCATCTCAGAAAACTATTCCCAAGACTCAGCGAGGCCAAGGTGAAAGAAGGTGTTTTTATGGGACCTCAAATCAGAGACGTTTTAAAGGATACTACATCTTTTTCTAAGCTTAATGAAGTGGAAAGTGAGGCTTGGGAGGCTTTTCGAGAAGTGTGCAGTAACTTTCTAGGAAATCATAAGCCACCTGATTACAAAGACATTGTGGGTAGGTTAATTACTTCATTTCGTAACATGGGATGTAATATGTCCCTAAAATTACACTTCCTGCATTGCCACCTGGACTTCTTCATAGAAATGTACAGCTTGGAGGAAGTCTCTGACGAACACGGGGAAAGGTTTCACCAGCAAATAGCTACCATGGAGAGGCGCTACAGTGGTAAATGGAGTGTGAATATGTTGGCAGACTTCTGTTGGAATGTGACACGCGAGACACCCTGTAGTAATTACAAGAGGAGTAGGAAAACCAAGTGACACATAAGTATTTAACTTTTTATGCAATTTTATCTGCTTAATTTATATTGATATTTAAATTACAACGTGCAAATTATTATGGGTGGAGAATAGCATCTTTGGGCGGATATTGAAACACCCCCTCCTCCCTGAAAACTGGTACGTCCTGGAGAAAAATGGGTTACGGATTCGAACTCAGGAGCTCGAAACCTATAGGAATCACCTATTTTGGGTCGGCAAAATGAAACTTATTCCCTCCCACGAATGGTGTTCAGCATACACTCACTCTAACAATTTTATTAAGCTCGATTATTACTGGTTTATTTCTCATACTAAACATTGTTTTCGTTGAATACTAATAATATTGTACATTTTTATTATTATTATTTCAGAATTCTCGTAGGCTTTATGGCGACTACCATGTTTCTTTCCATGTGGTTATCAAACACAGCAACTACAGCATTGATGCTACCAATTGCAAGATCGGTTGTAATGTTTGTAGAAGAGGTGAGTATGCTCTTATATTACGTACTACAACAATACAAGTACCGTAAAATATGAGTAATATTGAAAGTACAGGAAGTGCTTACAGTTAGAGTGGCCACGTGTCCGGTGGTTTTTGAGCTGTCCCTTGTTTCGGAATATCTTCCGGTGTCCAGTGAAAAATGCAAATGGAACACAAAGTATCCTTTTAATTAAAAAAGCGTCCTTTTTTCATTCGATGTACGTAGTATCATTTATACTTGTTCCTTAAACCCCATAGTCAAGTCTTCATTTAGAAACGTTTTGAAATTTTCCGTCTGAATCGATGCCTGTAATTCAGATTACTGTTAAATGGTGAAAGGTAACGTAAAAATTGAAATTGGAATGCGGTTAAATAAACAAAAGTCAGAATATTTTAAAGTTCTGCTTCTGCAGGTATATGTAGAGCATAGGTAGACCAAATTACAGTCCGGAATCGTTTTCCCCTACTACCAGATTTTATTACAGAATTCCACTATAATACAAATAGATACAAATTAGTGGTAGGTACAAAAACTGGTTTTCCGGTTTCCGGTTTTTAGAAAAACTGAAACTGGTTTCTGAAAATTTTTTAAAAACCGGTTTTTCTCCGAAACAGTTTTGTTTTCTCCAAAACCGGTTAGGTTTTCACCGAAACTAGTTTTCGGTTTTTTCTAAAACTTGTTCTATTTCTGAACAGCATAGTGTTTCGTTGTCCTTCGAAAACCGATTCCGTGTCCACAGAAATAGTTTTGTGTTCGGCAAAAAACGAACCGTTTTTTTGATAGAACCGAACCAGTTTTGGCGAAAACCGAAACCGGTTCCGGTGAGTAGAATAAGGAAACCGGTTTCGGTGGGAAAACCGAACCGGTTTTGGAGAAAACTGAAATGTCTGTTTTCGGATTTCGGTTTTTTCTAGAAAGCGGTTTTCGTTTTTATAAAAACCTGTTTTGCCCACTCTACTACAAATTCTCTAACGTTTGGGTAAAATAGGTGTCCTTCCGACCTGACCGTCTCCGGAAGGATTCCTCACGAAGCAAGCTACGTGAGGAAGGGTAGGACATTTAATGTTTCACTGTAAGCAGGAGGGTTAAGAGTCCCGACAAAACTCCACTACAAGCTAGACAGGTGTTATGATAAGGCTTCTCCCTATACTGCACTGCTAGCAGAGAGAGAGGTAAAGGTCGCCGGTCCCCACAAGGCTTCGCTACAAGCCAGGAGTAAAAGGAGGCCTAAAGCTCTATTGTAAGTTGAGGAAGGGGATTCGACAAGCCAAAGACTGATGCTTGTCTCTGAAATCCTGTCGGTTATATAGATGTTCCAGATGAGGCGGTGGCTCGGTGATGCTTCTTCGTCACATGACCAGCAGTGACGTTGTGGTCCCTATCGTCCACAACTATAGTAATCCGTAGTAAGGCGCACATGATTGATGTTCGATAAACATATGTCAGTTGTTTGCTAACACAACCATGCGGGATATGATAATATTGTAAGGACCCCCACATCACGACAAAAGCACATGTCAACACAGCACGTGTTATTGATTGTAAACAGCGTAGCAGACGAGAAGCCGACACGAAAGACACCAAGGAACGCCGAAAGAAGACGGACCTCACGAAAGGACCCGAAGAGGACAGATAAAAGCCCAACCACCGAGGGACCTGGCATCAGTCGACCAACTGATCAACTAACCAACACCTGCCCTGAGGTCGCACTGGACTAGGGGTACACCTACCCTTACCCGAGGTCGCATTGAACTAGGGATCCTTATTACAACCTAGCCTCGCGAAGCTGTTTTGGGCTGAGGGGGCTATCCTTCAAGACTCACTAGAAGCAGCAGGTGCCTTGGAGACTGCCTTTGAGAGAAGGGGCATCATGCAAAACTCCTATTTTCTCTCATCTCGTCAATAACAAGATAGACACTATTTTACTCTTTGTAATCAAAGACATTTGTATTTAACAAATTTTATAATAAATTGGTGAAAGGGAAAAGACTAGCCCGGACCGTTATTTAGCCTCTACCTATAAAATCATTACAATATCTTGAAAAGCTAGAGGCTTTTTTCCCACGAGCATGAATAACAAGTAACAACGACAATGTCTAGATGGATTCTCAAATTATGCCAGTCTGCCGAATGTTCCGTTTTTTTTTTTTTTTTTTTTTTTAACTTTTCTTAATCTGGTCATCTTATTACAGATCATAATATGGGACTGTTATGCCTGTTGAAAACTGATAACAGTTCTATTATTTTTGTTTAATTGATTGCAGGAAGTTCAGGAGCTTCACACTTGTAGTCCGAGTAGGTTTAGTGCGTATTCAGTGATATGTTGACAATTGAAACGAAAGAAAAAAACAATTAAAACCTTACAATTCAGTGAATCCACGTTCTTCATTAGGAACCTGTATTACTTCCGAAGGAATGTTAGTAGAAAAGGAACTTGTGGAGCTATTTTTTTTATCATGAAAACAATAATCAAAGAATATTTTGCACTGAATTTAAAAAAAAAAACAAACATAAATATACAATTCAACAATCTTGTCAGATGGTGATGTAGTTCGTTTTCATATATAGACTATTTCCTTGTAATTTTACGTGACTAACAAAAATTTTATCAAGTAATAGATTACGCTATGATCTCGTTAATCCGGCCTCTCAACAGCCTGGTCATCAAATAAAAACGGCTTTCTCTTACCTTTTCTTTTACATTGCCGTTAAGACATTGTTGTGATTCAACACGAACAATGTGGACTTTTTTAAATTAGTATTTGAGATTTTGAATTGCTCAAAATTGTCACAAAAATGCTATTTCAGTCATGGCATCCAGAAGGAAACATGCTACGCCAAATTTGTCCAAGAACAGACAAACGAACCAACGATGATTTATTGATGTGAAAAATTTCTAACGTTGTTTAAAGTCTTTTGTATATATTATTGATTTTAGGTTTTCGTTGGTTGCTGTGTGTGTGTACGTATTTCTCGATGAACAAGTATTGCTAATTACTTGTTAATCGTGGGATTGAATGATCTTTTTAGGATCATGTATGTTGATACTGGATTGGAAAGTGCTTGTAATTGTGGGGAGTCGACTTCCTCACCGTCACTTGAAAAATGAGTAAACATTTCATTAAAATCATTCAGGAAATTGTGGTTATGCTCACGTTTTGTATTCGTTACAATGTAGCCTATTTCCTTTGATGGTAGCACTATCATTTTTTATTCATTACCACTGGGAAGGAAGTTACGGTGGTGATGTTACGTAAAGCTCAGTTCATTTGTAGTATTATGCTGGTTTGAGGCATCGCATGAATGTTGTGAGTGGTACAGACCACGGGTTCCAGTAGTAGAGTTGGTGGAGATTCAAGCCCGACGTCGGAAGACTGGCGTAAAAGGTTCTGCATACTCATATAAGAAAGAGAGGTCTATCTATTCGTGCAGGTGGGTGATTCTGGTGTCACGCGAGTGACCGAAAGTAACTCTTGCGGTACAGTTTTGTATTATTTGAGTGGATGGAGGGTAGTGTGAAGCGCATGGCGCCATAGTGGGTTTGCATATAGAAGGATGGGGTGCTCTATGGCAGCACAGAGCTGCAACTTATTGATTTCAGTGGTGAGAACGGGCGTGAGGAAGAATGGCACCAATAATATAGGCATGATTAGCTTTGAGGACATTGAATTGAATATTATCATGAAGTAAGAGAAATCGGTACTATTTTACCCAGAGATATTATGGACCGGTCTCTGTCGTAATGTCTTCATCTTGAAAGTGGAATATGGCACCTAAATGTCGGCGTTGCTTTGTATAGTGCACAATGCCTTTTGATTTGCTTTGTTTTATATTCGCCATTTTGAAACGATCAAGCAGAGTGTGAAGGTGAGCCAATTTGTAGTAGGCCATTTCTCCATGTATGAAGTGAGTACGCGAGGCAGCAGCTGGGACAGATGCGTCAGCTGAGTTTACTGTATACAGTGTTGGGCAAAATCAATTGAAATCAATTGCAATTGATCAATCAATTGAAAGTAATTGCTCTGAAAATCAATTGCAATTGATTTCAATTTGTAATTGACAATTAATTCAATTGCAATTGAATTCAATCATAAAATTTGCAATTAAATTTTCGTCAATTGTTAATTGTTAATTGGTCACCAGACAATTGAAACTTTTAATTGTTAATTGTCAATTGCAAGGGGTGCAATTGAAACATTTAATTGTTAATTGCAATTGACAATTGAAACTTGTAATTGTTAATTGTAATTGTTAATTGCAATTGAAATCAGCAATTAAAACTGAAGATAAGAAGATGTGTGTGTATTGTGTTGTCCACTTGTTACTGTTTTACATATTTCAAATAAGGTACTTATAAGAAATGCTGGATACCTACCATCCTTCCCCCCCCCCCATGGGAAGAAAGCCGGGAAACTAAGTATTTTTTTAAATATATTATGTTTATGGTTCTATCCCCCTCGAAAGAACTCTATATGCCCGTCATGCATACAATAGGAATGGGCACCAACGAGTTCGAGCGAGTTTTCTTTAAAACTCGACTCGACTCGAAGCAGACATCTTTGAGCTCGACTTGAGATATCGGCTCGAAAAATTTCCCCCAACTCGACTCGAATTCGGATCGAGTTTCCAGTCGAGTCGAGCCAATTCGAGTTAAATTCTTTGTGTTACTATCTTCAAGTATCATACATAGACAATATAATTATCAATGATACTACTACTACTACTATAATTAATTATCATTATAACACCGTGTACCTGTATAAACATGGAATATAGGCGGTTTGTATCGGAATACTAAAAATTAGTTGACTGTCGATCTCGGTCGTCAAGAAATCTTCAGGAGGCAAGGACATCGGTCACGAGGTTCTTGGTTTGAGTTCAGGAGGAGCAAGTATTCGGGCTCGAGCCAAAAATTATTAAAAGTTATGGGACTCCAGCCAAATATGTTCAAAACTGCTCGACCCGGGTTTAGGGTTGTCAACAGCTCAAGCGGCTCGCTCACAGCTTATTCACTTATCGAGCCGAACCGAGAAGTGAGCCGAGCCAACAGCTCATCCAACCGAGCCAGCTCGAGCCGATGCTCACACGAGCCGAGCCGAACCGAGCTGATTGCTTACCCCAACCGAGCCGGTTCGAGCCATCGGCTCAGTTAAGCTGACTCGAACCCAGCCTATGGACTCGTTTCAACGGAGCCGGTTCAAGTCATTGGCTCAATTGAGCCCAGTCGATGGGTAATCCCAACCAAGCCAGTTCAAGCTGTACGCTCAGTTGAACCGATCCGAGTCGGAATGACATCACTATTCCGGTTGGGCTTCTACTTTGGCTAAAAAATTGGACCGTGCAGTTCTCAGCCTTGATGGTAAGAATTACAAAAAATGATATGAAATCTTTAGTTTTACGTCCCACGATTATGCCGGTTAGGCTAAAGGAGACGGTAATGATAGGAAATGAATGAAATGAAGAAAGTGGGAGGAAACGGGAGAACCCCGAGAAAATCCACGAGCACGGTGTTTGTCCACCACAAAGTACAAACTGCGCGAGCTGGGATCGAACCAGGGACCTCAAGCACCGGAGGTGAACGCTCTACCACTGATCCACCGCGCCAACTGGTAAGAACTACAGTATATACTTATATTGGTGCTCACGGCGTCATTAACTTGTTCCGCCACCAACGAATTTCAAGGTACTTTGTTTTTCATCTTTTGTGCGTGTTTTGTGTCGCTTTATGCGCCTATTCCCACATTTTGTGCATCACCGGAAGTGGGTCAAAATGGGCCTACAAATATGGCGGAACAAGTTATTGCTCTTCCGCCACCAATGAATTTCGAGATCGTTTCCTTCACATCGTTTTGTGCCGTTTTGTGCGTCTACTTCCGTTTTGTACGTCGTGGGATGTGGGTTAAAATGAGTCCCCAAGGTGGGACGAAAACGATCAAGAGTTCCGCCACTATTAAATCTCGAGGTCGTTAATTTCACATCGCGTACCCTTTTGTACGTCTATTTCGACGTTTTGTGCGTCACTGGAAGATGGTCAAAATGGGCCTCGAAGGTGGGACGAAAATGACCCACTGCTCCGCCACTACCGAATTTCGAGGTCCTTCCTATCGTATCGACTACTGAATTTTCGTGTTGTTTCGTGCCCCCATTTCCACGTTTCGTGCGTCACCAGAAGTGGGTCAAAATGGGCTTCCAAGATAGGACGAAAATGACCCACTGTTCCGCCACTATCGAATTTCGAGTTCGTTAATTTCACATCGCGTACCCTTTTGTGCGCCTATTTCGACGTTTTGTGCGTCACTGGAAGACGGTCAAAATGGGTCTCGAAGATGGGATGAAAATGACCAAGAGTTCCGCCACTACTGAATTTCGATATCCTTCCTTTTGCATCGACTAGTGGATTTTCGTGCCGTTTCGTGCCCTTATTTCCACGTTTTATGCGTCACCTGAAGTGGGTCAAAATGGGCTTCCAAGATGGGACGAAAATGACCAAGAGTTCCGCTACTATCGAATTTCGAGGTCGTTAATTTCACATCGCATACCCTTTTGTGCGCGTATTTCGACGTTTTGTGCGTCACTGGAAGACGGTCAAAATGGGCCTCGAAGGTGGGACGAAAATGACCCATTGCTCCGCCACTATACGTACCGAATTTCGTGGTCCTTCCTTTCGCGTCGACTAGTGAATGTTTCGTGCCCTTTTTTTCACGTTTTGCGCGTTACCAGAAGTGTGTGAAAATGGACCTCCAAAGTGTGACCAAAATGACCCATTGTTCCGACACTGTCGAATTTCTAGGTCGTTTCCTTCGCATCGTTTTGTGATTATTTTTTAAAAAGTTTTCTGTGCCTACTTCCTAGTCTTGTGCGTCACCGGAAGTGAGTTAAACGGGCCTTTAAAGTGGGAGTTAAATGGCTTACTATTCCGCCACTATCGAATTTCGGGGTTGGTTCTTTCGCATCATTTAGTGTGTATTTTGTACCGTTCTGTTCACCTACTTCCACGTTTTGAGCATCACCAGAAATGCGTCAAAATGGTCCATCAATGTGTGAGAAAATAGAGCCATTGTTCCGCCACTATCGAATTTGGGGGGTCGTTTCTTTCGCATCGTACAGTGCCTGCTTTGTACCGTTTTGTGCTCCTATTTCCACTTTAGTGCTTCTATTTCCACTTTAGTGCGACAACAAAAATGGGTCAAAATGGCCTACAAGTATAGCGGAATAACTTAATGCTGTTCCGTCACCATCAAATGAGGTCGTTTCCTTCACATTTTTTATACATGATTTGTGTCGCTTTGTGCATCAGTGGGAGAGGGTCAAAATGGACCTTGAAAGTGGAATGAATATGTCTTTCTCTGCCATATTTGTAGGTCGCCTTTGACCGACTTTCGTTGGCCTACAAAACGTGAAAGTATGCGCAGAAACGGTATAAATATGCACTAAACAATGCGAAAAAAGCGACCTTGAAATTCGATACTGGTGGGAGAGTGGATCAGTTTTCTTCCCACATTGAATACCCATTTTGACCCACTACCATTGAATCACAAAATGTGGAAATAGGCTTACAAAACGGTAGAAAACACGCACAAGACGATGTGAAGGAAATGACCTCGAAATCGTTCCTAACGGAACAGCATTAACTTGTTCCGCCATATTTGTGTTTTCATTGGGAAGGCCGATGGGGGTTGAATTTGAACGTAAACACTATCGGGGGTGTCACTATAGGTCTCATCAACCCCGATAAATATGGATTCGACACAAATTCTAGTACTTTTATATGTCCCGGTGAACGCACCCTCAGACCCCCTTGGTTCGTATTGTGAAAAAATCTCCTCTGGCCCCCACCAACCCCCAACTAATGCCGCGAAAACTATGAATGTGACACTAACATCTGCCATTTTCTACTACTTTTTACATATGCCGGTAAAAGTCCCTATAATCCTCTGGTTCCAATTTTGAAAAAAAAAACAATGCCTCTGGCCCGCAGCCGATGGGGGCTGTATTTGGAAGTCAACGCCTGTGGAAGTATCACCATTCATCTCAGCGACAGCGAAAACTATGAATTTGACACTAATATCGGTCACTTTCCATTATTTTTACATGTCTCGCAATTCCCCACCCCCGGTGACTCCCGGCCCGCATACAATGGTGGCTAAATTTGAAAATCATCGCTAATGAAAGTATCACCATTGATCTCAGCCACCGCGAAAACTACGGATTTGACATCGGTCATTATGGATATTTTTACATGTCTCGTGATTCCCGTTATAATGCCCCCGTTTCTTATCTGATGGGGGCTAAATGTGAAAGTAAACGCGGTCTTGAGTTTCACCAATGAGCTCAGCTACCCCGAAAACTATGAATTTGACATTAATATCGGTCATTTTCGATTATTTTTTTACATGTCTCGGAATTTCCCCCTCTGGTGACCCAAGGCCCGCATACAACGGTGGATGAATTTGAAAGTCATCGCTAGTGGTAGTGTCACCATTGATATCAGCAACCGCGAAAACTATGGATTTGACAGTAATATCGGCATTTTGGATTACTTGTACGTTTCGGCATCCCCCCCCCCGTTGACCCACGGCCCGTAGCCGGATACGGTGAATTTGGAAGTTAATGCGATCGGAGTTTCACCATTGATCTCAGCGACCGCGAAAACTATGAAATCGACACTGATATCGGTCATTTTCTACTACTTTTACATGTCCCGGTAAACGCCCCCCTGAGACCCCCTGGTTCGAAGTTTTTCGAAAAAGCTTTGCCTTGGTGTGGGACCTGGACCAAGGTATCTTTGACCAAAATTTGGTAACTCTCGGTCGACTTGTCTGGTCCCCAGGACGGTACCGGTAAACGTCCCCTGGAGACCCCCTAGTAAGGAATTTTTAAAAAAGCTCTTCGTCTTGGTCTGGGGCCTAGACCAAGCTACCCGTGACCAAATTTTGAAAAGTTTCGGTCCACTCGTCTCGTCCACAGGTCGCACAAAGATAGACAGATAGACACACGAACAAACTCTATTTTATTTATATTAGAAAGGTAAGATCCGCCGTTATTGTATTAGTGCGGTGCTTGAGCTATTGATCGTAAAAATTCAAACTCCGATGAGTGATAATTTTATAGGCTTGTTTTATTACAAGTTTAAACTCTTTAGTCAGTAGAGAAAAGGGCGTGAATCATAGGTCAGAGTTGATGACAATGGGTTTTGGTGGGTCTGTGGGTCGCAGTGGGTAAGAGTGGTTTATGGTGGGTGGTGGGTCAGAGTGGGTCACGGTGGGTCGTAGGTCACGACGGGTGGTGAGTCAATTGGTCGTGGCTAAAGTTTTCATTGCCCCACGCACTCTCTGAACTACAGTGTTGAAAATTAATCAGTGAAAATCAATTGCAATTGATCAATCAATTGAAAGTAATTGATGTGGAAATCAATTGCAATTGAATCAATTGCCAATTAATTTCAATTGCAATTGAATTACAGAATTCAATTGCAATTACTTTCCACTGCAATTACTTTCAATCAATTGATCAATTGCAATTGATTCTCCTTTTTTAATGGCCAACTGCAATTAACAATTAACCATTACTTATTTCAATTGTTAATTGCAATTAACAATTAAATTTACAGATTAATTGTTAATTGTTAATTCAATTGAAATTTGCCCAACACTGACTGTATAGTGGGAGAGGCAGGAGCTCTTGGGGACACCGGCAGAAATAGGTTTTGTTGAGGAAAATACTGAATGAAAGCGAACGGAAAATGTAAGTAGAACAGGATCTCCGAAAGCCATTGCTGCTGAGTACAACATACAACATACTACTGTTTGACATAAAAGTGAAAGAAAATCAATTTCGACGCCTACACTGGATTATAAAATAAACCAAAATTATGTTTGCTGTATCTTGTACTGAACTTGTGCGCAATCTGTATTATTATATACGAAGTTTGTGACAAAATCCGTACTGTATCCCATGGCGTACGTAACAGAGGGATTTCAGGATGTTGATCATCTTAAACAAAATACAGAGCGTTCAAAAAGTCTCTATACACCTGAATCGTGGCAAGTCACAGTCGCTTTCAAAGTTACATGAAATAAAATTTTATGCGAAGGTTTGCAACACTGCTATATTATCGCCTTGCGTGAAGTTCCTTTCTTAGATTCCAGTCGGCAAAGTGACGTTGAAGTGATTGTTGCATCTAGTTAGCGGTCTCTGAAACAATGGTGTTAACTTTGGAACAACGAATATTCCTGGTTGAACATGTGTTCCGTGAACAAGGTGAGTACAAACAGACAGTCAAAGATAAGTTTGCAGCTAGGTTTCCGGATACACCTGTTCCGAATCGTCACACTGTAAGGGCACTGATCGATACATTTAGAGACATTGGAACGGTAATGGACTACGATCAAAGTGGTAGACCGTCAGTGCTCGATGAAGAAAAAGTGCTACTCATATCGGATGCAATGCAACGTAGCCCCCCATAAACCACTTCGAAAACTTGCCCAGGAAGAAGCAATAAGTGTTGGTACGGCACAAAAGACGGTTCGTAAGAAACTGCGTCTTATCCCGTATAAGGTGGGAGCGGTGCAGCAGTTACTTCCTCCCGACAGTGTAAAACGAGTGCAGTATTGTGAATGGTTTACACGGTTTGTTATGGACAAGTCTGACGATGTTTTGGATAATGGTTTTCTTACTGATGAGGCCTGGTTCCATTTATCAGGTTACGTCAATGCCCAGAACTCACGTTTGTGGTGTGCAGAAAACCCACATGTCATACATGAAGTTCCTCTGCATGACCAGGTAGGGGTGTTGATTGCAATATCCAGAAGAAGAATAGTCGGCCCCATATTTTTCAGACAAACAATAGATTCAACTCGTTATTGTGAAATTATTCACCAGTTCATGAGAGAACTAACGGAAGACGAAATTTGTAATGCTTGGATACAACAAGATTGCGCTACAGCACATACAGCTCGCCAATCCATGAGATTACTGCAAGAGGTTTTTGGAGATCGAATAATTTAAAAGGGATTGTGGCCACCTCGGTCTCCTGACTTGTCTCCTCCGGATTTTTACTTCTGGGGTTATGCAAAGAATTCTGTTTATAAAGGGAACCCACACACGCTACAAGAACTCGAAACAGCTATTCGAGATTTTGCTCAAAGCATTTCACATGAACAACTTGTGAGAGTATTTGAGAACAAGAAGAAACGTGTGCAAGCATGTTTGGGGGCTCATGGGGGACATTTCCAACATTTGCTGTGAAAATGTGTGTTAAAATGTGTGTGTATATGCTACGCCCTGTACATAGAGCTTTTATGCCATAAAATTAATAAATTTTGAGTAAAATAATTTTTTCGTTGCTTTGAATATGTGACAATTCAGGTGTATAGAGACTTTTTGAACGCTCTGTATTATCAAACATTTCCCATATTTAGTTATTTATACAAATATTGCGTGTTTCCCGAAGCGGTACGAGCTTGAGAAGCTAGCCCACATCTTGACGAAATTCTGTGTACGCCACTCGCTGTGCCAGTTTGTATTAAATTGTATTTGCAGTATCATGTAAATACAGACATGTAAGATAATGTAAATTCAAAAATTTTAAACGCTCCCTGATGTGGCACTGCTTCGTGCAGTGAATGGTCGGATTAACGAGAATGTAATGTAATAGAGTAATGAAAAGACATCCTTCATATATACAGGGTAGGTGCGTTAAAAATACAAAATTATTATTTTTCTTTTTAGATTGACGCATTGAAAAAAGAAATAATAGAGAACAAAGATAAAGAAGAAGATGAAATGAAAGAGTCAGATGAAACAAATGAAAATAAAGACACAGACGAACTACAAATAGATGTGGAAGAATCCAAAGAACCCAAAGAAGAAGAAAGTAAATCGAATGCTGAAGTTGCTGAAGCCAAGGAGCAGACTACGAAGGAACAAAGTAAATCTACGAAACAAGGAGAAAGCAAGTGAGTTTTGTTTCATAGTTTAAAACTATTTTAGGCTCCTAAACTATGTGAATTCAATAGTCAAACTTCAATACAACTACTGGTTATAATAGAATAATAAGATTAAAGATAGAACCTATTCCTCGTACACGGAATCCATATAAAAAAAAGTCATTTCCTCCTATGTCCTACTGTTTCAACTCTGTGACAGTCAAGTTTGAAACCAAAAATATTTAATTTCAACCATTTGCGGTTTAAATAGAGGGTGAAGGGAGGTGATAGAATATATTCTTAGGACGCTGAATCGACTGCAAAAATTCATTTCTCGATATCTCGCACAGATTTTGCTCTATGAAAATCAATATTGAAACAAGAAATACTTGAAAATTCAGCCACTTCCGGTTGTAGGTTGTAGTGACATATATACAGGGGTGCCCACAAGGGGGGGCTATGACGCAAACTGCGTCATTGAAATATTGTGGGGGGGTTAAAAATCCATATAAATATGTTTGATGGGGGGGGGGTAAAATTAATCGAAAAGAAGATTTTTTTCATGGAAAAACACCTACGGATAGACAATTGGGGGGGGGGTGCGTCATGGACATAAGGGGGGGTGGGCACCACTGATATATATATATATATATATATATATATATATATATATATATATATATATATATATATATATATATATATATATTACAAAAACAGTTTGTCCTATCTATTATTGCTTTTAATCCATACATAAATGTTGAAACAGAAAATAGTTAAGTTTAACCATTTCTGCCTTGTATAGAGGATTAATGGAAAACATGAAACCTTCTCTCGGCAGGGGCGGATCCAGGACGGACTTCTGGGGGGGGCGGTGGATTGTAATACTGCTATTTACAGCACTTTCAGGAACTCCAAACAATAGGATGGGTTTCATTTATATATAAAATAAGAAAGATTCCTCTTCTGGGGGGGCTATCGCCCCGATTGCCCCTCCCTGGATCCGCCCCTGCTCTCGGGAAGCTGAATTGATTGCAAAAAACGCAACTCAATATCTCGTACCGTTTTTTACTCTATAAAAAATAGTATTGAAACCGGACCTAATAGTAAATTTCAACCGATTCCGGTTTCGGTAAAATGTTTTAGGTTGTAGATATGTTTTCTTCACACCCTGAATCAATTGCAGGAAACTTTTTTTTTTTTTTTTTTGGTAATTTTTGTTATATGATGATAAATGTTGAAACCGGAAATGGATAATTTGAACTACTTACGGGTTGAATATAGAGAATTAACGGAAAACATGGAACCTATTCTCGGTAAGCTAAATAGATTGCAAAACATGGCATCTCCATATTTCTTACCCTTTTTGCTCTATAGAAATCAGCATAATAATCGGATGTATTATAATATATGATCCCAATGATAGTAAAATATTGTGCTATAGCTATTAGGATAGTTTTGTTATATAATTTTAAAACAATTTAAGTCAATTTTAAAGTCTCCTATAGCGACCTCTTAAAAGTTTTCTTTTTCCATCTTCTCCAATGTTCCAGTTTTGTTTTCCGAAATTTAGTTGTTTGCCGAACCATACACTTAGATATTTTGAATTAATTTTACACATTCTGTTTTATTATTCCTAATTTTGATCACTGGCGCAAATCCCGGTGGGGATGAGGGGGACATGTCCCCCCAATAATCTCACTTAAAAAGTGCTTTTTGGGATAAGTGTGATGATTTGTGTCCGACTGCCACAAAGGAATGTAAGATGAAATTGTTTCTCTTGGCTTTTCCATTTTTAATGAAAATGAAGGCATGCGACTGTGCGTGACGTAACCTGATATGAAATCTTATATCCTCCTCTCCCTAGACCCTAGCACACGAAGAGTATATAGACTATCCAATGTCAGTAAAACCCATCTTTTCAGTAAATGTGCATTTAATTTATTTGTAGTATCAGCCTAGGCATCTACTCATGTTTCGTAAGCTAACTAACACTATAGCCTATGGAACCCGGAGGTTCAATGCCGCGTTCACAAAAGCTGTCCACTGACTTCTATCCTTAGCCAACTGGATCCAGTTTCTACTTTGTATTCCTATTTTTGCGAGATCCGTCTTAATATTGTCTTCCCATCTGCGCCTATGTCTTCCTAATGCTCGTTTTCCGATTGGTCTTACCGCTAACACTTTGAAAGCGTTCCTAGTTTCTTCTATCCTGGCTATATGTCCTGCCCACCTAAGCCTCCTAGACTTGATGATCCTAACAATGTTTGGTAAGCCGTATAATTTACGTAGTTCCTAGTTATGAAGTTTCCGCCATTCCCCATTCCCGTTCCTCTTGGGTCAGAATATTTGTCTGAGCATCTTGTTCTCAAATACTTTCAGCCTATGTTCTTCCCTCAGAGTAAGCGACCATGTTTCGAAACCATACAGATCAACAGGTATGATTATCGTTTTATAGAGTCTATTTTAAGCTTCAAATTTCTCTACAGAATTCGTGACGACAAGAGATTTTGAACTGAATAATAACACACGAATTCCCTGTTTTCAATCGACATTTAATTTATTCGTAAATATGATTTTCGTCTGTTAATATTGATCCTAGATATTTGAATTTATCCACTTCATCAAAAGTATTATTTAATATTTTACGCATTCATAATTTGCCGTATTACAGTCCCGACGCACTTCCATGTATTTAGTTTTCTATGCATTTACTTCTAAACCCTTGTCACTGCAAGCGTTTAATAAGACCTCTGTATTTCTTTCTATTGTTCTCTTATCATCCCCTATTAAATTTACATCATCAGCGTACGCGTAACCTGGTGAACACCGTTCAACTCTAGATCCTGGTTGCTATCTTTGATTTTCCTTATAGCGTATTCCAGGACAAAGTTGAATAATAATGGCGACAATGCATCTCCTTGTTTCAGGCCATTCTCGGCGTGAAAGCTCGTGGACAAAAATTTTCTTACCCGGACTTTACTTTGGGATTCATTTAAACATACCTTAATTGATCTAATTAGCTTTTTCGGTATTCCAAATTCTGTAAGAACGTTGTACAGCGGGGGACACTTCTAAATGGTACAGCCATATGGAGATTTACGGCTAAGGTGTACCATTTAGAAGTGTCTCCCGCTGTACAATGTTTCTCTCCTAACCGAGTCGTAAGCCTTTCTAAAATCAATAAATGGTTGATGTACCGGGATACTGAATTCCCACTTCTTTTCGAGTATTTGGCGAATGATAAATATTTGGCCGATGAAATAGTTGATTGATTTCGTCTAAATCCACACTGATAATCTCCAATAATTTCATCTGCGTATGGAGTCAATCTTGCTAATAGAATATTTGAAAGGATTTTATAGGATGTTGACAGAAGAGAGATGCCTCGATAATTATTACAGTCAGTTTTGTCGCCTTTCTTGTGGATTGGAGCAATCATTGATTCTTTCCACTCTTGTGGCAATTCTTCCTTATTGTAGATAAGGAGAATCAGTTTGTGTATCTTGTTCCACAATTTTTCGCCTGCAGCTAAAATTAACTCAGCCGCAATTTTGTTTACATCCGGAGATTCGTGTTTCTTTAATTTCTTTATAGCGATTTCTACTTCTATTCGGTTGGGTTCTGGAATATACGGTTCTGTGGTGTGTATCTCCCTTTCTCCACGCACATTAGTTTTTGGCTGCGTGTTAAGCAAATCGTCAAAGAAATCTTTCCATCTATTTAAAATGCTATCTGTATGAGTGAGAACTGTTCCATGAGCTTTCTTTAATATAAGCACGAGGTTCATAGCCTTTCTTAAATTCGTTGAGAAAGCCCCTTATACATGTCCCGGATGTTTTTTATTTTTACTATTATCCTGAAGTTCCTGAATTTTAGCTTTCAAAAAATCGCGTTTCTTTGTTCTAAAAGTTTTGGAAGTTTCCCACCTGATGTCTACGAAATTTTGTGTAGTTATTTCATTTGGATTTTGTAGCCAACGTAATTTTGCCTGTTTTCTCTTTGATAGTTCGAACCATGGTTTGTTCCTACGTATTTCCTCGTGTCCCAATTTTTCTTTTGAGAGAGGATGCTTCGTAAGCAAAGAAAAGAATTCAATTGCTGAAATATTTTTCTCCATAATCTTAAGGTTATAATCTGTTAATTAAAGAGTATGTGACATGCATCAGATTTCTGTAACGATCCTGTAATGTTATTGAGATTATCATCATTTTGCTCAGAGTATTGTTGCGTCATACATAATTGATATTCTTTCTTCATAGTTTTGGGGAAGTCATTATTTATATTATTATAAAACAATTTTAACGTGGATGCCTAATTAGAAACATAGCAATTATAAATATGCATGTATTCAGATTTCAAAATGTGTTCACGGCAGTGATTTGTAATACTGATATATACTACTACTTCATCTACATCGCCTAATATATAATATACTCTACAACAGTTGATCAGATTCATCTACCGTAATAGGAGTTTCATCTCCCTTCTCTAGAATAAGCCTCAAATCTGCCCACCCCCCAATGTTGAAGACAATTAATGGCGTATTTAGGATTTTGTTTCGAGGGGCTATGCCCAACACAAGGAAGGAAGTAGGCAATTGCCCACCTGAGTTTGAGAATTAAATATATTTTAATTTATGCATAAATTGAAGTTATAATGACAAGAATTGCAGACCGATAAATTCTATATGATATGATACAAAAATTTAGGAGTGAATCGAACCCTTTATTCTATTCATACAAAAAAAGGAACCATCCACTTGGCCTTCCTAATTTCCCGGGCTAATTATTCCCCCGTTTTGATTTTCTTTAATTCAAACATTTCCTTCTTTTAAAAATAATTAAACGATATAATTTCTCCTTTGTTATAATAACTAAGGTCCTGTCATGTTGATATCCGCGCAAGTTGGTGTGGAACACCAGTTTCGCTTATCAACTCCTCTTAGTGTTGGTGTTACTGATGACGGTCGATAAAGTATGATAGGCGAAATGAAAGAAAGTAACGTCAAGAAAAAGAAACAGAAAAGTAGAAAGGACGAAAGAAAGAACAAAAAGGACACAGTTCTTACATGGAATGAAATTTGACAAATACAGTAGCTATTATTTCTGAACAAAAAGCATAAGAAACTGGAAAGTCAATTACATTCTTAGAAATGGTAAGAAGAATTATTGTTGTAACTTACGTGGAATGCGAAAAACTTACAAATTTATTTCGGGGGGAGTTTGAGCCCCATAGCCTCCTAAATATACGCCACTGAAGACAATTCTGCCCTCCTGATCCTTCACAGCATTCTTTTTCAACTTCATAAATATTTTGAACATCGCTTATATATATATATATATATACAGTGGCAGATCCAGGATATGATAAAGGGAGGGGCTAACCATATTTTGCCGCTTTATCCAGTGTAAAACAGGATTGAAGTCTATTTTGTCCAGTGAATACATGAGGGTCAAGAAGGCTATAGCCCCTATAGCTCCCCTTGGATCCGCCCTTGTATATATATGGGAACGGTCTTACCCGTCCCCCCCAATTTTGAATACAGATTTGCGCCGATGATTTTGATTATGGGTTCTGTCTGTAGTGTTTGACCGAATATTGTAACTATCGTTTTGTTAATTGATGAGGTTAATTTATTTTCTATACACCAACTTCTAGCTTTCCTAAGAATGTTTCCTTTTTGTTATAAGAGGCCCCATCACGGCGAAATTAAAATACCGCTAATTTTACAGTAATTATATGATATCTTCAAAAAGATTAAAGATAATGGAAAAGTGAAACAAGAACTCGCTAGACAATATTATTTTACATGAGATACCGTTATCACGACTCACTCATCTGCTTTCGATGTCCAGCCATATACAGGGTGATTTTTTTAAAACTCTCGGATTTCATTTGGGTCTGGAATTTCTAACTTTCATTTGGGTTTAGAACTTCTGAGGTCCAATTTTCATGTGGTTTGTGGCAAATGATCAAGGAAGGATGGGAGATTTATGGGACCATGATTACTGGTTTAAATTCCGGTCACAGCTTAAGAAAAATCTAAAATATTCGCCAGTGTAACTTACAATTGGAATGAGGTGTCGTACGGTGTGGAGATTTGAGTTTTCTTCGTTAGATGGCAACTTCTCCAAGGTCGATAAGAAACAGGACACTGCGCCATTGTATTGGAAATTGTGATCTACAGTTCTGTACTACTGGTGAGTATGGTCAGGACACAATGAGAATAGTGTACTCTTTGGAGCAACATGAGTTGGTCGTTAAAAGTTTTTGGAGAACGGAATCTGTTGTTGATATGCAAAGGGCATTTAGAAACTAATTTACTTCACATTCTGCCCCCAGGAACATAATATGTCGCTAGTGAATAAATTGGAAGAAACAGGATCGCCTCTGAGTGAGACAGGGAAGCATCAGCCCCTGCAAGCGGGAGTTGTGGAAGATGTCAGTTATCGACTCCTTAGGTCACCCAAGAAACATCTCCGTCGTTTGTCGCAAGCAACCGGCTGTAGCTATTCAACATGTGACTTATGAATGGTATCGCTTACACTTAATTTGTATTCTGCAATTTCCCTTCAAAAATCCAAAACATCATTCCAATTGTAAGGTACACTGGCAAATATTTGCAGTTTTTCTTGAGGCGTGATCGTTATTACCTCGGATGAATTTAAACCAGTAAACATAGTCCCATAAATCTTCCATCCTTCTTTGATCATTTGCCACAAACCGCATGAAAATTGGACTTCAGATAGAAATTCTAGACCCAAATGAAATCCGTGAGTTTTAAAAGAATCACACTTTTGAAAATCGGCATTTATTTTCACCTTTATAAATAGCTGCAAACGGAAAACTATTAGGTGACTCGTGATAACGGTACCTCATCAAAATAATATCGTCTAGCGCACTCTTGTTCCACATTTCGATTATCTTTAATCTATTTGAAGATATCATATAATTACTATAAAATTAGCGGTATTTTAATTTCGCACTGATTAGGCCTCTTAAGGAAGCTGTCATCACAAATGCTAAATCGTCCCCATACCCCACTATCCCTAATATTTCTTTAAGGTTGTTGGTTTCTTTAAGCATGGTTGGAATATAATCTCCTACATTGTAGAACCATAATTGAACCTTTGGGTGGGTAATCTTTAGTACATATTGTTGTTATATCCGTTCCTGTTCATTTTAGAGTAATTTTGCTGTCGATATAGTACTTTTGTGGTTAATGGAACTTGTGTCTCTCCTACAGGTATATCACTTGCTTTTTTCTAGCAGTGGCTTACTCCGCTGGTATTGGAGGAACAGCTACCATCATTGGAACTGGTACTAACTTAGTGTTCATGGGGCAGTTTTCAAAGTGAGTATTTCATTACAGGATTTCTTTGCTGATTTTCGCCTATAAATAGCATTACACTGTTTACATATATATATATATATATATATATATATATATGGGGTGAGGCAAAAAGATGTTAGCATTAAATGCGTGTTCTATATACCATGGCCTGCAAATATTCCACTGAGGAACGAAGGAAATAGCGGCCTGGATGGAGGGTTTTCAGTCTCCAAGTGTCGTACAAGAATAATTCACGGCCTGGACCGGACGGGACGCACTTTGCGCCTGTCAATTGGTAGGAGCTACGAGAAGTTTGTAAGGACGGCGTCCGTTCAAGATGATTGCAAGAAAAACAATGGTAGAAAGAGTTCCGTCCGAACTGAAGAGAATATCATTCTCGTCCAGGGAGCGGTAGTAGCCAGCCAGCTCAACGAAATCCTCGCGCAGACTTTCTCTAGAGACTAACATTTCTCTAAGGTCAGTGGTTAGAATGTTACACCGTGATTTAGGAATGAAGCCATACCACTTGCAGATTGTGTAGCATTTCACAAACGCGGACAAGGAAGCACGTGTGAATGCTGCAGAAATTATATTAAAAATGGTGTGCATCGAGCCGGACGAGCATGCCTTCTGATGAAGCAACATTCCACATCAGCGGTAAACACAACTGTGTCATCTGGGCGACTGAGCAGTGAGCACCCGCAGGAATTTCGCGATCACATGCGGGATTCCTCACAAGGTGAACATTTGGTGTGCAGTGAGAAAATTTGGAGTGATTGGATCCTTCTTTTTTTAAGAAGAGACCGTCAGGGGAGAGAATTACCTTGTCATGCTAAGCACGTTCATGGAGGAGAACGCGCCACTTGCCATTCTGCAGCGAGGGTACTTTTAGCAAGACGGCACCCTTGCCCATTACAGGCAGATGGTTCGGGATTACCTGAACTACACGGGGGTAAACGTTGGATTGGAAGAGGTAGTCTCCTCCCATTCCAGCACGTTCTCCGACATGACGCCATGTGATTTTTGGTTGTGAGACATGGTCAAGGATCGTACGTATGCCAGCAAACCTAGCAACTTGGACGACCTGAAGCACCGCATCACTCAGGTCATCGCTGCTATCCCTGCCCAAATTGCTCAGAGGGCTATACAATCAACAATGGACAGATTCCGTAAGTGCATTGAGCGGAATGGGTGCCAAATTGAAGCCCTGTAACCAAATCCTTGCCTTATAATTTAACGTAAGTAAACTCTCATTTAATGTTACCATCTTTTTACCTCACCCTGTATATACTGCTTGACAATGTCAAAGAAACGAACATGCACCAGTAGAGACAAAGATGTTCCGTAAGCGTTGTTAATACGAACAGACTGCTGCGCTGAGTGAAAATGATGTGCTCACGAGATGCAATCAAACACACTAAAGGCCGTTGTCAGTTCAATATCTTCATGCAAAGTGAATAGTATGTTAGAAGGTGGCAGGAAAGGTAATATAAGTGATTATGTTCGTGGCTTGAAGCAGGTCAAAATGCCACAGAGGTTCCTAAGTGTAGGACCTTTTTCCGACTTGAAGAAGTGAGTGTTACAAGAGAAAGAGCCACGCATGTGGACGATGGACGTTGTGAAAGATGTACAACAATTGGACAGGATCGGTAGCTAGACCAGTTGACAAAAAGGAACTGATCTGCCATTCCAGTCCAGGATGAGTGTTGAATTTTCGCTGTCAGCATTTTCAAGACCAGGGTTAGGAGAGATATTTGTGTAGGGATAGGTGTATGGAAATTAAATGTTTACACTAGAAACTAAAAACATATAGTTTCTCTATATAATACACATCTTAAATGTTTCTTCTTGAGAGGTTAATATCGACGGTGAAGGTTTCAATAATGTTATTCCAACTTCTATCCAAAGTGCCCATGTCTAAATTTAATTTTGGATCCCCCGTTTGAATGAAAAAAAGACTCGTATACCTGCTTTTCTACGAATGATGAAGATTTCTTGATTAATTTTAATTTATTGATATTGTACTTTGAGTTTACACATAAGATTGCTCTTTAAGTTCTGCACATTTCAATGAATGATTTTATATTAACGAATATTTACACAGTTACTGGATGGTGTGTTGAATAAAACAGAATATTGCCTTCCAGTTTTAAAACTATCAGTAAAACTCAGACTATAAGGCTGAAATTTCATTGACTTGTAAGAATAGTCATAGAAAATTACTCCATCCATTAAATATTGAAATAACACACCTATCTTCAAACCGAGGTGTCATTTATTGATTGTGATATTTAGTATAGAAGCTGTAACATTCAAAACAAAAACTAAACCCCTTGCAATTTATGGAAAAATGTATTGTCTGAAATGGTTCAGAGGACTCATCAAAGTCCTATTTTCTAACATTTTGCAAAACATAAATCAAAGAATAATGTTAATTACATATGCTTACCGTGTAATAATGTATGTTGTCGATATGTACCCCATTGTCAAAAAATACACATTTAAGTAAATTATAATCTCGTAGATTTAAAGCACAACTGAACAGTTTTTTTTTTTTTTTTTTTTTTTTAAATCTAAGATATATGTTTTAAGAAATGAGAAAGAGGTAGCGTTAATGGTGATCTTTGTAAAAGTTGTAAATAAGGTTTAGTAATCATAATCATAATAGTACAGTTTACAATCATAATAAATACAAATATAACATCTCTATTGTAAGGTTTCACGTGTTTTCACACCACGTTAGATACAACCATGTGTTTCTGCACCACGTGCTAGACGTAAACACTCCACAGATGACTTCCACAAAGAGGGCATTGTCCACCATCGCAAACGGTCGGTAAGGGACGAAGATCATCGAAGGTAGCCGAAATTTTAGGATAAAAAAGGAGAGCACACCACAGAAGACATCAATCTCGCCCCGTTGATCAAACCATGAACTCTCTAAGACACCCGGTCATTGAGAATTCCAACTCCCCTCTCTAAGACGTTCGGTCATTGAGAGGCCCCTATCTAATAGTCCTAAGACGCATGGTCATTGCGCTCTTATAAACTTCAACAAGCCTCCAAAGTAATTAGAGGCATTTCTACTTATTTGTAATATCTTTTATTCAAGAGGAAAACTTTTATAATACAAAGTGATAGGAAAGTCCAAACTCCCGTGTACTATTTTTTGCTCTATTCTATAGACAGAAAACTTTTCAATATATAGAGATATTTTTTGATATTTGTGAAGAGAGTAGCTTAATTGTTGGGTTGAGTGGGTACAAATAGTTGACCCTGCTTACTATATGCCTCTCACAGCATTTTTTTACACATAAACGAAGAATTGAAGGGGTAAGGGGAAAAAAAAAGAAGGAATATCACAAAACTGTATTTTCGAGAAAACTGTATTTTAATATTGAAAATCGCTTACAAAATGAACAGGATTAGTCAATTCTTTTGCCTCTTTCCTTGGACATTTCTACATCTGCGTATGCAAGGCATATACAGTCAAATAGTACCAAGAGTCATCAACAGATAGGGCAAAGCAGCCGTTAAAGCACACACGTGGACATTCCTTCCTCTTACCCTTCAATTGGAAGATTAAGTACTTATAATAAAATACATATTGAAGATCAAGGTCCGTCAGAAAGAACCAAGTGGTGAAAGTTTTCTCTGGTTTGCTTTATCCACCTCTATAACAAACTTAAAACTTTGTTCTAGTATGCTTGTATCGAAACGGAAATAATTTCTGAGGTAATAAAGATGTAAAGAACGTCAAGTATTTGACGAAAGTTCTTATCTCAAAATCTCACTTTTGCAGATATAAAGAAAGAAATAATAATTACGTAGACACAGTGTTCGAAGTGGGGGGAAAAAAAGCAGAGGCGGTATGTTTTATTATGATTTTCACTCAGCATACCGGCTATTTAAATATTGTCTTGATCACTGAAAAACCAGAGACTGTGGGCCTTATGCAGAGTCATTCTGAAGCGTGATTAGTGCCATACTAAGGAGTTCGACTAACATATGTTTCCTGCAGTACTCAGGGTTTTAGTATGTCGCTAATCAAAATTCAAAACGACTCTGCATAAGGCGGTGTATGTCCTCATTACAGAAAAACCAGAGGCGGTGTGGCATACCACCGCATACCGTCTCACTTCGACCACTGCGTAGACAGGAAAACAGTTGAATGTGTAATATCTCGTCACCTATTCCAGATAATAATTATGTGGAATTATTGATCATTTATTACATATTTAACTTTCCCCCCCCCCCTACGCAATTATATATCTTTCTTTATGTTTGAAAAAGTCAGATTTTCAGATACGACCAGGCCCGTATCGAGGACGTCTAGGGGGGGCCGGTCCCCCTAAATTTTTGCTGCCCCCTAAAATTTGCACGGCAGTCTTGCAAATGAACTATAATATGGTGATGAACTATAATATGGTTAGATCGGCCCACCCCTAAATTCAGCCGGGCTTCCCTACATTTTTGGGCTGTCTACCGGGCTGGACACGATCGTTCGTCAAATAGTTGACGTGTTGCACCGATAAGCCACACGAATACGATGTTATTCCACTATCTGCAATGAAAAACAAAATATTATATTTTTATAACTCATTACATGTTTCAGGTTTTATCCAGCTTCAGATGATCTAAATTTCGGTAGTTGGATAGCCCTCGCTATGCCTGGAATGTTGATCAACATGGTGCTTACTTTCTTATTTCTTCAGCTACGATATTTCGGATTTTCTGGGTATGTTACTAAATATTAATGTCATGGTTACTCAAACAGAAAGAAAAAAAATTTACTATATTGAAGCTAATCTCCATAAAAATGAAATAAGTGGAAATATTAAACGATAGAAAAGCAGCAAATAAATAATAATATATCATTGTGTAAACTAAATTTCACCATTCTCTTTGTGTTAAGGATGTACAAACCAGTGGCGGGTCTAGCCTGGGGCCAGGGGGTCTGGGCACCTATTTTTTGAGTGGCAAAAATTAATTTAACTATTATTTATATAGTTTTCAAAGTTTAAAATAAACTTATGATATACCTATCATAGTCTGACTTCTGGCTGGTCCCCCAGTTTTTATCTTCTAAATCCGTCTCTGGCACAAACGAATTCAGCTCCTCTTTGTTATTGAACTTTCCTTGTGCCCCAGTGAATTGTTTGTTTGAAGAAAATTACTGGTATTTTAGTTTCAGTATGGACTTACTTAATAAAGGTAGGATAATATAATTATAGCAGACATTAAATAAAGCTATTCCAAATAGACATTTTTAATGGTCTAGCACAGGATTTCTCAATCTGGGAGCCGCAACAAAACATAGGTCTACTAAACATTTTCAACACGTGCAGAGTTGTTTAAAAATCAATTTAAATGAAAGAGGTACGATATGAATCTAATGAGAACTGCATATTGAAATACCAGAAAAATACAAATGCAACAAAACCTGCATTTTGAAATACAATTAAAATTGAAAGCTAATGAGGTACCTGAGCATGGTTTGATTTTACTAGTGCGGCAACGTCCGGTTCAATCTTCGTGACGCACATTATCAAGTTATTTAAAATACTCAATTACTTTTTCAACAATTGTCCAAGTTTTTTTTAAGCAGAATTACAAATCACTTTGTTTTTTATCATATGACCCAAAATTAAGGGAGTTATGAAGTTTTAAAATTTTCAAATGGCCTCCATTTTGAAACAGTATCAATATTTGTTCTGAATGAACTGACTGAGCCTTATGCAGAGTCGTTCTGATGCGAGATTAATGACATACTAAAGATTTCGACTAACATATGTTTCCTGCAGTAGTCAGGCCTTTAGTATGATGCATACGACTCTGCATAAGGCCCACTAAATTTGGTTTTAATCCATTCGCTTTTAGGGAATAAATGGATATCGTGAGATCTCCACAATAGGTAGGGTCCGCGGTGGCTCAGTGGTAGAGCGTTCACCTCTGGTGAGCGTGTTCGTGGGTTTCCTCGGAGTTCTCCCTTTCCTCCCACTTTCTTCAATCCACCATTTCATTCATTACTCATCTTCACCGTCTCCTTTAGCCTAACTGGCATAAACGTGGGACGTAAAACTCAAAGATTTCATTTCATTTTCTCCACAATAGGTATATTAAAAATCTCATATAAGCTTGTTACAAACCAGAAATTATAAGGGGGTCCCTGGCAAGAGGATGTGATAAAATGGGGGCCGTGATAGAAATTAGGTTGAGAACCAATGATCTAGCATCAACGTTCTACACTGACTTTACACCATTAGCTATTCAAACGCTGTACCAGTCCAAGTGCTGTACAATGCACTAACAATAAATAAATAAATAAGTTCATAATGAGGGAGAGACAGAGAAACAGGAAAAAGCTTTGAAACCAGCACAATGCCATCTCTGTTCGCATATTGATGAATAGATGACGCTGTCACTTCAAGTAGTGATGAATTAATTGGAATTACAATCAATTAATTGCAATTAACTCATTAATTGCAAACAATTGATTGCAATAAAAAATTATTAATCAATTGGAATGTAACTTATTCCAATTGACTAATCGTGAATAACTAATTGTAATCAATGAATTGCAATCAATTAATTGTGATTAACTATTTGTAAACAATTAATTGCAATTAACTCAATCGGCAGTATTAACTTTAATCAGGGTACACTATGGGAAGGTAGTACCTTCTAGCCCAAAATGTTGTGTGTCTGAACTGGTTAGTTCTGCTGTAGATGTTACTAACTAGGTAAGTCTGCGCGCGCTTATTAATAGCTTTTCCTCATTCACTTTCAATACTAAACTTCAAAATCCTGTAACGTCTTCCCCGTGTGCACTTCCACCTGAAATTTTGTATTTAGGCATAATTGACCAGTCTAAACCAGTGGTTCCCAACAAGTGTGTCGCGCATCCCCGAGGGCTTGTCGCGAAACTTTAGAATTTAATTTATCAATTAATTAAAAACAATTTTGAGACAGACTGTACCAGTCAAGGCCTCCAACGGCAGCAGCAACGCCCAGTACTATCTATCACCAGTTACAAAACCAACGAGGAGCAACGAGGATTTACGAAGATATTATATAAAAGACACCGCACAGTCTGTGGGCTGCGTCTGAACACCGATATTGCCTCCTTCTCTTGGCTGCGTCTGGGTCCAGAGCTTCCTTCCACGACCCCTGGACTGCGTCTAGACTTTCAGATTTCCTACTTTCTCTTAGCTGCATCTGGATCCTGAGAGCTTCCTACCACAACTTCTGAGCTGTGTCTGGACCCTGAGATTTCCTACCTTCTCTTGGCTGTGTCTGGATCCTGAAAGCTTCATATCCTAATCTCTTGTCTGCGTCTGAGTCCTGATACCTTCCTATCATAACCTCTTGTCTGCGTTTGGGTCCTGATACCTTCCCATCATAGTCTCTGGGCTGCGTCTGGACACTGGAATTGTCTAACTTCTCTTGGCTACGTCTGGGTCCAGAGCTTCCTACCACAACCCTTGGGCTGCGTCTAGACCTTGAGATTTCCTACTTTCTCTTGGCTGCATCTGAGCCCTGAGAAGAACCTAATCCTTTTCTTTTGGTTCATTCTAGACCCCGAGAATTTCTACCACTTTTTTCGCTGCTCTGACCCCTGACATGAGAGACCATACATCGACCTCTTGGTAGCGACTAGCACCTGAAGTTCTCCCAAATATGTCTCTTAGCTGTGACTGGGCCCTGAGGCAATCCTAATCACCTATCATCAAATAAGGAACATTATTGATCTTCGAACAGTCTTCTGTTAAAGTATTATACGATGCTGTATTATAGCGAAATTTTATTATAAACGGTTGTGGTAAAAGTCTAAATCCCGTATATCATTATTTGTCTCTACTAACGTGCTTTCCGCAGAATTTCACAATATATAAAGACGTTTTGGAAAACCAAATTTCTTTAAAATATGACTTTTTCAGAAAATTTTCTGCATAAAAGTTGATCCTTAAGTGGTAAATCAAATGTTTATTTTTATTTTCTTACATTCTGCTAAATTCTAATGTGATTTTTTTAATACATATACGGAAAGAGTTGAAATTTAACAATAATATTTTTTTTCTTGAATCTGAACAGAAAACACAAAGTGGCATTGACTGAGGAACAGAAGAAGCTAAAGAAGGCGAAAATCAATGAAATTTTGATCGCAGATTTACAGAAGTTAGGACCAATGAAATTTTCCGAGGTTATGGTAGCTCTAGACTTGGCGTTACTTGTTATTTTGTGTTTCTTCATGAAACCGAAATTTATTACTGGCTGGGCTGAGCTGGTCCAGCCGGACAACGCTAAGCTCGTTACGCTTCCAAATGGTGTAACAACGGAGGTGGATATGTAAGTATAATTTATACGTAATGTGTAAAAATTTAGTCCTTTGAGGGAAGTCCCATCGAAAAAAAAATGTATGTATTGTTACAAACTAAGGGCACAAAAGTTACGTAATGTTCTAATTGTTGTATATAGAATTAGAATAATACTAGATAAGTATTCTTCCCACAGGTTGTAGCTACAAAAGTTTAATTTTTACTTTATGAGACATCCTTCTTCTTGGTTTCTCTAAGTCAGGATTCTATCCTTCCTTACAAACGTTGGTAAATTTATTATTAATTCCTTGATATTAATTCCTTGATATTAAGAGAGTAAATAGGAAAACTTTTTTCTATAGTTAGTGTAATTGTGATGAAAATTTCCTCAGGACAAATTCCTTCATGATTTTCCTGTTTCGTGTCCACTTCGCTGCAAATTTTGGTCGGTACTTGGTACAAATTACCTTGATTTTCTTGTTCTTAATCTTTCTTATAATATTTCTTTAACCGCTGTATTGCAATGGAGTCAATCTTCTATTATCCTAGAGCCGCCTTATACTTCACGTAATACTAATTTGAATTTTCCACTCCGGACCTACGAATTTTCCCCCAGAATGCCCGCGTGCCTCCTTCCTTCGTTGTAGTGTAAAATCTACACTTTTTCACTATCTTTGAACATGGGTCTTATGTGTCGTTTGTCGAAAAATTTTATAGCTATTTTATGTGTTGCAAACCATTTTTCTTGCGCTTTTTCTGAGATTTCTTCGAATTCACTTGGATTAGTTGCATTGTCTTTGTACTGGGAAGGAGTGTTCAAAATAGCTGGATGTAGTACTCTTGGCCTGTAAGTTCAAATGGAAAAAATTGAGAGAATACATTTTTAGTAACGTTGTGTGCAAATGTTATCGTTGGTAGAAGTTTTACCGACTGACCTAAATCCTTGTTACACAAAACAGATTTCTACCTTTCTTCAATATTTCAGATGGTCATTTCCGAAATTCCATTTGAGTACTGGCCTTGAATGCTAACAAAATGCATTAGACTGTGCTCCTATCATAGCACATAATTCACTAAACAACCCACCAGTGAAAGCACTAGATTTATTAAGCACAATCTAATTTTTAAAATGTAGTTTAGAATAATCTGATCTTAGAGGAATGATGATAAAAGAAAGACAGTTACATCTGCAACTGATCTTTTTATCATGAGTGTTTTAGATTGTTTTTATAGAGGGAGTTTAAATACGGGCATAAAATTTGAAGTACTCACAAACTACCTGTATAAAAATTGTTGGAGAAATGCCACAGAATCCTGAAACTTAGACATTTGGATAGGGAACATATTTGTTCCTAAGCGAAGTCTTGACCGACTACGGTAGGTCCCATAGTATTGCAGCTATGGACCTTTAAAGTTCATCCTGTCATGTTTTCGACAGCCTATAACTTCGGAAGGAAGCATTTGTACACCTAGGTTGGTCTATACTTTTTGTCTTGTCTTGGTGTCAGGAATCACCTCCCAAACGTTGTTGGTGTTGTTTTGAAACACCCTGTACATATGAAGGAGTTTTGGAAAACCACAGTTCTTAAAGCAAAAAAAAAAAAAAAAGAAAAAGAAAGAAAGAAACAAGAGTGGCAGTCCTACTTATTTTTGTATATTGTTTATTCACTTCTAACATTTTCTGGAACTCAGCGGAATTCTCATATTGTAATTACCTAATTTGAATAGAGCCTTAGGATTATTTAGACTTAAAAATATTGGTTTCAATAAACGATCACTTTTAGCAAATTGAGGTCCCGTCTCTTTTCATAAAATATGAAATTTCTAATTTTGTTTTTTTCAGGAGGATCAAGGACAGCATTGTAGGAACCTTAACATGTCTCTTGCTGTTTATCTTACCATCCAGTTTGCATTTCTTAAACAGAAACGAAGGTATGGGTTTTGAGAGAGTCAGCAATTAAATAACGAAGTAATAGTTTAATTTTAAGATTGAGAAAACAGAAGCAAAATCCATTTCAACAACCTTTTTCAAAATTTTTTAAAAATATAAGCACAGTTGATTTCTATACATTTACAGGGTGGCTAGAAAGTCCGATTACCGCTGATAATAAGTAACATAAACCACTAAGTAGTACAGTCTACGTCTGTATACACAAATCACGCCGACATAACTGTAAATTAAGTAGTTCGTAATGATTATGATGTTTAACGTGATATTGGAACGGTCTCAGTGCTTCCTGGAAGATTGGAGTGAGGTTGACGACCTCTTTGCTTCCTGTGGCTCCCATGAGCATGATCCATGGCTTCAGAGGACTGCACCTGTCTTTAGAAGGGTCCTATGACCATGAATCATGGTCCCTGGCTCCTCAGAAACATTTTTGTTCGTGTACCTGCTATACTTGTTCCCTGGTTTTGCGGGTTCGACTCTAGTATGAAAACCTAGTTGTTAAAATATATTCATGGCCGTAGAAGCTCCCAAACCGTCCAGGCTCCCGTGAAACATGGCCCCTATGTCTTTTAAAAGCTCTCAGAAGCTTTTCTTTTTAGTATGTCCAGCATAGTTATTGTTCCCTGATTTTCTGGGTTCGATTCTAGTTATGAAAAGCTTGTGTTACGACTTGATCCCTATGGTCCCTATAGCCCCTGGCATCTGTAAAGAATTGTACCTGTTAAAATATTGCCCCTGTAAAGAATGGTCCTTGTAGAAAAAGAAATTTTTCTTATGGTCCCTGTAGCCCCTTTTCCTTGTAAAGAATGGTTCCTGTAGCCCTTGGCCCCAGAAGCTTTTTTCCTATGGTACCTGAACAAGAAGAAGTGAATGGTCCCTGTTAAAATATTACCGCTATAAAGACTGGTACCTGTAAAAAAACTTATTTTTTCCTTATCATTTATTTTTTTGTATTATTATTTTTTAATATCTCATAATATTTAACGATCGCTTCCATAGGGAGCTCAGTTTATTCTATTAACAGAACACTCAATGAGTGTGAACGGATAAATTGTTCAGAAAATACTAGAAAGTATAAACATTCTTTCTTCGCTTCGATACGAAAGTCATTTACATAATGCAGAACAGCTATGCTGTGATCATACTGTTTTAGGGATCATTTCATTTATGAAAACTCTGATCAATCTTTGATTGTAATCGAATAAAATTAAAGATGGGGGAAATAAACTTTATTTATGCGGGACTTGCTTTTTGCATATGTTCGCTTCTTGTGGAAGCTTTTGATGCTTGTACTTATACCAGGATGCGGAGCAGTCTTCAGATATGTCTTTCTCTGCTGAATTCAAGAGACTAACTGAGCTTTTCGCGGGCTTTTGGAACGCGGGTGGGTGGAAGTGAAACTTGATGCTCTAGGGTAATGACAATTGGTACATGTTGATGCCGACAGCCAATAGAAAAGAAGACCTGCACCGTGGTGCTTAGGCATCACAGAATGCCGTCGGAGAATAGAAAAGAAGTTTAGCGCCGCTAAGGGTGAACACGTGATTACTTTGTGACTATGAAAATACTTTAAATACGGGTTATAGGGGAATATATATATATATATATATATATATATATATATATAGATAGATAGATAGATAGATAGATAGATACATCATGCAGTCCTTTGAGAAAAAGGAACCTTGCGATGTTAACACTGAAGCATCATCATCTGATGCTGAAACAGAAATATACGAATCATCGTCAGATGAAGAATTTGATATTGACGCAATAGAATCACCAGTGCTAACAGATTCAGAAATCCCAACAACATCTCCACCTGTATTATCAAGAACAACGAGATTTTTGAGTTTAGACTGTTGTTGTGATTGTGTGTTGAAAAGTGGACCAAGAATGTATAAAGAAGGCTATGAAAAAATGGAATTTTAATGATACATTAATATGCGATGGTTGTAGAGAAGGATCTTATCATGATTATGCTCATAATTCTACGAATGTACCCCCAAAGCCATTGGATACCACTGCCTGGAGTATTGTAGTAAGCCTTAGTGTTGTGTTTTACCTGTATGCAAAGATACATATTATCGGAATATTAACAAGAGAAAAATTCTATGAAACATATGTGGAATTATTAAATGATATACGACTATTTCCCGGAATTACTGGATGTTTTAATAAGAAAAGAGAGACGGAAATCTGGCATTCCAGATTGAAAAAAATGTATTCGAATAGTGCTATTGTTTCATGTGTGTTATGTACTGCTCAAAATATTAATGTAAATTATGTATTAAAAACTATAAAAGTAGACTTATGTAATAATAATCCAATTGAATGCGTGAATTGCCAATTAAATATTCATGATTGTGCTCGTCTTCACAATACTGGAACATTTGCAACGAAGTATTTATCTCTTCATAAAACTCTTAGTGAACTCTTTGAAGTGTTTGAACAAGAACATAATGAAATCTCATTTATATGCTTTATGCGTAAAACTTTGATCTTTGGTCTTTTATGATCTTTTAAAAATACAGAATTTGTTGCAAAAATTATACCTTTTTCATTCAGCGCAGAAATGAAATTTCACCATGCGTAAATCATTATATTATTGATATTAAAGGTTTTAAAATGTCTGATAATGAATTTATTATTCTTGAGTTTTGTCTAATCGCATGCGATGATAGAGTAAATTTTCATTGCTTGGTAAAATCACCACTAGAATATAATTTATTAACCTTATATTGGCAAAAGTAAATTGGTTAACATTAAATTTACACGGTTTGCAGTGGAATAGCAAGACTTAGATATACTATATCATTCATACGGAACATTGTATATCAATTATATGCAAAGAATTCAACATTTTATTGTAAAGGTTTAGAGAAATCTCTTTGGATTAAGAGAATATTTGCATTAGATAATGTTATTAAATTAGAAACAAAACATTGTCCTTCATTAAATGAGTTATGTGGAAGCACATTTACTGAATATTGTTCTTTTCACACAAATATTGTAAAGAAATCAGGATGTGCATATCGTAATGCACAACAGTTGAATTATTGGTGGAAATATGAAAGATCAACAGCATTAACTAATGCATTATCAAGATTGCAATGGTTATCTTTGAAATTGTAAATAAAATGCAGGAATGTAATTTTTTAAAATAGTAAAATGAGAAATTGTACATATAATAAAAATTGTATATATAATAAAAATAAAAAATATTTGTTTTCTTTTAAAAAATTTGTTTACATGTGTATAAACTATATTATTATTCTTTTTTCAATTTTTCTTGTTAAACATTTTTAAACACTTTGAAATGATTGAGTGCGAATAATATGATGTAAAAAGAATAAAACAAAAGATCCGCACAACACAGAATCATCGTGCTGATATAGTTGATTATTTGTAAAATATAATTTAGTATTTTTTGATGAAAATTTATTTCCTAGGGAATAGCCATAGCAAGACTATCAATGTAATATCCTTGTTTTTTCTCACCGATGTACACTGGAACCCAATGTGAACCACTTGAATCAGAGGTATCGAGATTAATCACATGTGCAGCAGAAGGTTCTACCATTACAGGAAATCTGTCAATAGGGTAAATTCCAGTAACACTTGCACAAGTCACTTTATCAGTTAGTAACACTTAACAATCCGTCACTATGCATGATTATTTTTAATCGTAGTAGGTATGTAATTATGACTGTTATTCACATGTAAAACATAGTCATACACTTTTACATATTTATTATACAGTAATGCTTCATGAACACTGCACCTATATTGTCCGAAACGATGTTTATTATGCGCACACTTGTGAACGTGAAAGGTTAATGAAGTATACTTTGGACAGTCCATTTGTTCTAAATTTATAACATTTCTTTGAACAATCTCTTGAAGAAAACGCTTTCTGGTTATTCCGTAAGTGCATATGCAGGGGCGTAAATAAGGGCCCCGCAGACCCCGCATTGCAGGGGGGCCTGAAGCCATCAGGGACGCCCCAAAACGTGAAGTGGAACGTAGAGAAGGGGCCCCGCTTCACGATGTCTGCAGGTAGGTCCCCAAGCCTTTAGTTAAGCCATTGTGTATATGCTTCTAGTATTTGAACAATATGTTTGAAGTATTTCCTTAAGATGTGAATACTCTACATTGCCTTCGTGCCACGTAATGTCATATACATTTTCACTTAGGTATTTGTTTATACTTATGATCGGCTCAGATAACTTATTTTAAGAATATGGCGGTTTAGAAATCCAATTTTGGAAAAAGGGAACGTCAGGATACGATGGCTAACTTCTTTAAAATAAACTCATCATCATTATCGTGAAAAGCAGAGAAGTGTACAACCACGCTCGTCATACTCAATTGAATAAATTAGAAGGTGTTATCAGTATAAATATTTCTATTTTGTCTACTTGTGCTAAGGAATACATAATCCATATAACAGGTTCAGTTAAACTTTCTGGAAAAGATACTTTTTTTAATTTACAGAGGAATCACGTAATACATACCAAGTATTATCTTCTAAAGTTTCTGTTGGAGACAGAATAAATGCACACAGAGCACATCCATTTGGATATTCATCAAGAGTAACAGTATGCGACTAATTTTGATAATATATACCAGTACCTGAAATCAAAGTATAGTTACTTAGAAGATATAAATCATTAGTAAAATCAGGGGTGAGGGGGTTGGGAGGAAATGAGTTTGAGCCGACTTGTAATTGCAGTTTGTTAACGTTAAAGTTTCGAAATTCATAGGGATTAAGATGTGATTTCCCATTGAAAGCTGTGTTGGAGATGAAAACAATAAACATGCCTTTAGGAACATAACCCAAGGAGAGATTATCAAAGTTCTAAGACTTGACTTGTGCAGGTATAGTATAAGATCTTGTCTCTACTCTTGTCAGAGGTAACTTGACCGTTTCCGAAACAATTCGCGTATTTAATTGCATAGCTAAATCTGCAGCTACATCAATGCGTACATGAGAATAACTTCCTCTAGTGCAACTTTATAACTAGTATTTTCAGGAGACATTAAACAAAAGTTATCTTTACTTCGGCGTAATTTTACACGTAAACTTACTTTATTGGGAAGCATATGATCTAAACTTACAATATCAGTATGAAGACGTCCGTACATTTCAAAAGATTTATTATTCTTCACCTTAGTAGCACGTTTTTGAAAACCACCATTATATTACACAATTTGTTAAACTGTTTTGCTGCATCTTTATGTCACATGGCACATATTAAATGTGTTTGAGAAGCATCATATGAATAATTTAATAATGTTTCAATGTTAGCACTATAATGGTGAGATCCTGATGAAGAATTAATTAATTTATCATTTAACGAAATATCAATTTGACTAAACATGAATGTAAGAAATTATTTACTGGTGCAACAGTATCATCTTCAGTTAAATTTGTACCATCAGCTTTTGTAATTTTAGAACGTACAAAAGGATATAGATATGCGAGATGAATAAATTCCCCTGTTTCTCCAGGAATAACAAATTCAATAGCTCCTTCAGAGGTTAATGTAGAAATAGGCCGATATTCAGCATTTGTAGTTGTTTCAATAGCTGTTTGTTTATTGGTATAGAAAAGAAATAAAATTCATTGGTACAACATTCAGAACTATCTGAATTTAGGAGTGGCATTATTAAAAGATACCGTTTATATGTTTACGTTTTGTTTGGTGGTTCAAACTTTACAATTGCAGGAGCCTTCCTTTTGCGTGACGTCTCTTACCGCTTCCAGTTAGCAACTGTCCGATTTTATTAATCGCTTTTGTCTTCAAACTATCACCAGCTTCTTCTACAGAGCGCGAACAGATTCTTTAAATGGACGATTTTCTAATACATCACCCGCAACTTGTATTCCCGTTTCTGACGCCTGACGCCCTACTGTTTTTGCAATTTGTTTAAGAAATGGTAAAGCAAAACGAAACAATCCTTTAAAGACTCTACCTATAGCTTGTCCCGTTTGATATACCGGTACAGATCCTGAAAAATATGGTATTCCATGTCCACGGTGATAAACACTTGATCTTATCTTTAATATTATTATTATTATTTAGCAGATGCAGCAGAGCGTTTAAAATGTAGTATTAGGGTCAGTGTCCCAGAACAAAATGGCAAATATCGCCCTGCGTGATCTTTTAATAGTATTTCAATTGCTAAAACAAAATTTTGCAAGTGGCATATAATGAATATCTTCAAAGGTAATTGTTAGAACTTTTCCATATTTAATATCAAAGATTGTTATACGTAATAATGGCCTTTTGTAACACGTAAAAATTGATATTGTATATATGTATATATAAAAATTTATCGTGGATATCCGATATCTACGTAGGGTTGTTTAAATCCACAACGTTCTTTAACAAGGTCCGATTTTCCAGAAAAACCTAATTGTAAATCTAGTGTAGGTGATAGTGTAACTGATTCTACACGTTTATAACATTCAACATGTTTAATATTTGAAAAACTAAATCTTATAAATCTTGAGACTGCGTTTAATTCATCTAGTAAATGATGAATGGTTAGATAATATGCAATAACAACTTTACTTTTCATAGTCTCTGCATTTTTAAATTTGTACCATATAACATTTTCACCTTCGGTAACATTATAACATGTTAATTGTGTTAATGGAATATGTACTTCACTTAATCCTGCGTACCAATCGGATTCTGATAATCGTATATTATTTTTCATTGATTAATAAAATGTTTTGGACTATTTGTAGGATATACCGTACATTTGTACTAGTCTTTGAAACTAATGTAATGTAAAAACTATGATCAATACTTTCAGAAATCGTTTACATTTAAAGTGAAGTGTTAGCTTTGAAGTTCTAAAACGAAATGGCAATTTCAACTCATGTTTATCTTTTAAGTTTTTTCTATTGTATCAAAATGTTTCTTTTCAACTTTACCATAATGCGGTGTGTGAAACACAAAAGATTTTACACGTCCGTGTTGTACATTATATACACTAAGTTTTCGAACTATCCGTTCTATATTTTGTTGTTGTTTTACAATAGCGACGCATATATTAATTGTATTGGGAATATTATAATCTAAATTACATGGAAATTTTGTACGTGTTAATGTTAAATCAACATTTCTAACTTTTGTGTATACAACATTTTTAATATCCAAAAATATGTTGTATTCCTGCTGTAATATTAATCATACATTGATCTTCTAATTTTAAATAATGTTTAATAACAATTTGTTTTTTATTTAGTAAATAATGTAACACGAACATTTTCAGGAATCAACTGTAGAATAGATTCAATCGATGAATAATATCCTGGTGTTATTTGAACCTGGTGACGTTCAACTTTATCATCGATAACAGTAGTGATTATAATTTCTTTATTTTCACCAACATTATAAAAACTCCATGGAATATTAATTTGTATTAATGCAACACCCCATTCCCCATCACTTTAATCAATAGATTGTGCTAATTTCACTCGAAATTTAGCTGTAATATTATAAAAAATATTACTTAAATTTGAAGGAAGAGTAACATAAAAGCTGTGTGTAAATTTCGAATTCATTTTGCAGACTGAATAGAACATGATATAATCCACGAATTCATTTTTGAGGGATATCCCAACCATTTTACATACATCCACCCATTTTTACTATTCAATACTTTTTCAATTAGATAAGTTTTCTTTGAATTTATAATTACTTTTGTAATTTTTGTGCATAAAATATTCCTATAATTTCGTCACCATTCCAATCTTTTAATTTATAAGTGGCAGGATTTGATTTAATACATTTATCAAGAATAAATATTTCTTGTGACCATTTAGGTACATATCCTTTTTTAAATAAATATTTATACTTACTAACACGAACATAATCACTCGGACTAAATTTACAAATTATATTCTTTTTATTTATGTTATTTCCGTATAATGTTTCCCGCGCTTGATTCACATTGGAATCATTTACCTCTGCACGTGCCATTTTAATACTTGAAATGATATGAATGATTATAATTATTTACAATTTGATCTAATACATTAATGTAATGATAAGTATTTTTTACAGTACAATAACAATACAATCTTCCTTTTAATGTGCGTATAGGTCGTTCTGCTAAAGCACGTTTAATTTCGGAAAGAATACTATAATGATTAATTTCATATTCTTTAAACAATTGATTTGCATGACGATTATAAAATTCATCGCAAAAATCCGTTTGTACAGTCACTCGTATAAATACCTGGACCCATGACTGTTATAATTCCATTACTTGGTGTCCAGGTTATTTGCAGTTCTGAGAACGCCTAGACAGATGCAACCCCACTTATCTACCGCATCACTTCATCTTTCATCTAAACTATTAGCTAGTTAAAATCGTTGCATGTAAGACTATAAAAATACTAATGCTCGTATAATGAGTCGTTTCTTGTGTCACAATCACTTAGTCGAGATTTCCTTCTTTAACCCAAACACAAGTTATATAGATGTACCTCAATCAGGAACATATCACGAAATGTTCTTCACGTTGAGGCTACGTCATTGTTTTCAGCGATGGTCCCGATTTACAGTACAATTCTTCTTCACCTTCTAGTTTCCAAAGAAGAAAAGAGGGTAGATATCAATTTCACGTTCTTTGAATTATATAAACACGTGTAGAAATAGTGTGTGCTATGTTTATCTAATTTAACTACTAGTTTATTTTTGTACCTCTGTATGAGGAATCGATTGCAAAGTGTGAAAGTAGAGAACTGGTATTACAGTGACCGTCGTGGCATTAATTCTTTTTGGAAGGTGTTGTTTACGTAATTGATATTGTAATTTTGTTATTATTATTATTATTATTATTATTAATACAAAGATGAGATTTGCCTACATATTTTATATTTTACAAATTTTCTGATTGGACTTCAAGTCTTTTTGTTGAATAATCAACACACTCCATTGTAGGGGTTTGGGCGAGGGAAATATCATCCTGTTGCTTTTTATATCTACTTGCACGCTACACCAAGCTTGGATACTACATTTCACCTTTCTATATCTATGGGAAGTACCCTAAAGGTTTTGATGAACATAAGAGAGTAAGTGTATAAGTGATGAGATCAATGAACTTTGCGTATTAACATTTAAAGTATCAGGTTGTCGAAAAAGCCATGTTGTATTTCGTTAAAATATGACACATCATGATTTGTGGATATACTAGAGTTATTCAGATCATGCAATAGTTATGTCATGAATAGCTAAGATGTTGAGCGTTTTGTGTATTAATATTGCTCTTTGTTTGGTTTTGTTTTACAGTTTTGACCAGATAGCGTTGGTCAATGAAAACTTGACACACGATCCCACTGACCCATCAGCCACAGTTACTTACTCTAACCTACGATCCACCATGGTCCACGACCCACCGTGACCTACTCTAACCCACCACCCACCATGAACAAGTGACCCACGAAATCACATCGTCATCAGCTCTGACACATGATCCACGGCTTCTTTACCGACTAAACAGTAACTAAACCAGGTTGTGAAATTCTTACTAATCGTAGTTCGAATTTCTACGGTCAATCGCTCAAACATTACTCTGTTACAATAACGGTGGATCTGACCTTTACGATATAAAATGGTAATGGCAAGATTACGATGAATTTCCATTAAATTATCATGGTCTAATTATTTCAGTGTTGAATTATCAATACTTTTCAGTGGAAAAACGGATCAAATTTGAAAGTCCCAAATCAAGGTTAGTAGACCAACGTACAGAAGCTTACATTATAAATTTTATGTCCATTTTTCTCACAACTTTATGGGTTAATTTCCCTGTGCTCTAAGCGCCCCATTAATAAACAAGCTTCAGCAATTATTATAGTAGAAAGTGCATGGTAAGCATATATGTGATGCGAAGCACTGTATTCTTTGTTTCTCAAATAATATCGATCGTTTTGGATTATTTTTACAAACTAGCCCACTATCAATTTATGATATATAGAAAGCACCGCCCCTCCGCATAAAGAATTTTAAAAAAAAATGCAGGAGACGTTCTGTTCATTTTGAATAATGACTTAATATACTGAATTTCACCTCCGTAAGTTTAACGGCTTGTGAGATATTCAATTTTTTCCCAAAAATTCGGATCCCCACTATGCCTTAGGATATTATTATAATGGAAGCAATATGATAACATCCCAGTTTGGATTAACGCCTAGCTATATACCAAAAGTAATTTCTTTTGACTGCAATTTGGCTGTAATGATTAGGAACATATAGTAAAATTCATTTTTTCATATAATAATTTATATATTACAGTGATTCAAAAATGTACCTGTATTTTTTCCAGTAGTTATCTCCTCTAAAACTCAAAAGCTGTCTGTCCCGAAATCCAAGTAGTAGTATAGTTCTATTGCTATAATTAAAATTTCAATATCAATATCCCAAAATGCCTCAAGTTCTTTTTTCACTTAGTGATACTCATCTCAGGTAAACAGAAACAAATGAAAAAGGGAAATGGAGACCTTGAAAGTAAAACGTACACAGATTGACCAGTGTTCAGAAGCATATTTTTAAATCACGGTCGACCCTACTCATAGGAGCTAAATACGCGGTTCTGGTTAGCTGGAATTATCCGTTTATAACCATGTAACATAAATTAAGCAAAAATTAAGTCCCTGGTACTGGCAGTCTTCGTGGCCAAGTGTACTTGCGCAATGGGCTAGTAATTATAATCGATTTTGGTGTGGGTTCAAACCCGGGCCAAGGAAATTTTTTTATTTTTATATTTTATTTTTTAAATTTTCAAAAAACTTTTTTCATTAAGATAAAATAAAAATAATACTAAAAGATGTCATTGCGTTACGTGTGCAGTATAAGTAGTATTTCTTCTATTACTACTATTATACACAACACATACCGCAGAAGGTTTGGACAATCTCAAGCTGCAACCAATCAGTAACGTGTTTTAGTATCTATGGCTAGGGTCAAGGGTGAAAATATGCTGTTAAGATGCTGTCTATAATACAGTGAGCAGAGTGAGTCTGTTTGTTAGAGTGTGTGGTGGGTCACGGTGGGTGGTGAGTCGCAGTGGGTCATGGTGGGTGATGGATCGCAGTGGGTCACATGCTGTTGACTACGTCACACTGACCCACTTAGAAAACTCGATCCATTTGACCCACTGACCCACTCCAACTGGATTTGACAACACATAGAAGATGGAAGATCAAAAATTCCATGTTCACTATATTTTATTGTTTTACTTCAGGCAGAACGCGTGAATAGTTTTTGTGATATTTACTCTCATCAATGTTTCTGTGCTTTTTTTCCTGTTCTTCAAGAGCTACTAGAAAAAACTTTAAAAGTGAGTAAAAACGTAAAAATAGGAAACAAGATACTGAGAAAGGTTCGTTAAATTAGTTAACTTTAAAAAAAATATTCAGTGCCTTGAAACACCAGATTCCAATCAATATGAGTATCTATCCAATGAAGTGCCGTGAAAAATCAAGGCCAGAGGCGAGAGCATACGGCAGCGCCTCTGTACATATGAGTTGTCAATTTAAAGTTTTCAGTCTTCAGAAAACCGGTTTTCTAAAAAAAAACGAAAACCGCAAATGTCACAAAAATTCAACAGCACTACTGCATACTATATATAGAACTATCCAGAAAGAACAAGTTTTTACATGTTTGGCCTCAAAGAAGGAATGATACCATACGATAGACCAAGGTTTGTGCAACTTGGAACAGTAGGCGGGCCAATCACAGAGCACTAAATGGCGTCGCGGGCCTCACTGTAGGTATATAATTTTTACGACAATTGAATAGTATAGTATTAAATGATGGAACATGTTCATCGTAATTTACATCACAATAACACAAAACAACTGTTATACTGGTAACCAAAATACTGTATTTACTCACTAAAGAGGAGCAGAATAATGTATTTAGAACTTTGTCGGTACAGCTAGCAATCCTTATATCGAGGGAAATTTCCCCACACCACGTTTCGCACTGTGTGATCGATGGAAATTTTCCAGTTCACTCTTAATAGGTTTTATAAAAAAGAAAAAATTATAATAATTATTGTTTTCAATAACTGACCAGCGGACCGGAAGACATGGTTAGGCGGGCCGCGTTATCCTTAATAACATATACATATTTCTACAAGTTATCGTTACAAGCTGTGGTGTCCAGGGATTTTCCTAGGATTTTGATTTCAGGGGTGTGCCGACTTCTGTATGTTAGGCTTCTACTATATATTATTTACCATGTACACATTTAATGTTTATACGTATTTAATGTTAATATGTATTAACGAGCTAATATACCAAGTTAAATGGATGTAATAAAAAAACTGCTTGCTACTTGCGTAGCCTACTTCTCCAGTCATGTTAATAATATGTTTACTCACCGTTAAACTATTGCAAAGGAAAACCTGTTGAGAAAAAACTAACACTCACGACTTCTGAAAACAGAATTAGATTTTGAACCACCCCTCACATGCACACATAAATCCATAAAACCCATATTAATATCAATATACAGGAACTTCACTTTATTTGCAAAAGGCAGCTAGCAATCCAAAAATTAATCACTCTGTTCGCTTGCAGTTTAATCATAATTCGTTCAACGCTTGCAGTAGATAAGTCCGCTGTCTCAGCAATCTGCCTGATGGCCATTCACCGAGCATTCATGATGATTTCATGCACTTTGACAATGTTCTCCTGAGTTAGTGCTTCCACAGGACTTCCTGATCGAGTGTTATCTTCAATGGAGGTTCTCCCTCTCTTAAATTCGATTGCTCATTTCTTCACTGTGGCTTATTATGTACATATATATATTGAAATAGTTGCTTGATTGATCGCAACAGAAACCAATATATTATTAATATAATATAGAAACATTCTGTGTGACAATTGATGGTTAAACCTTGTCAGAGAATTTTCGTCTGTTCCAGCTTATGCCTAGGAACAATTGAGGAGTTTGATACAATAAGGGCGTAAGTCTGAAACATGCAGTGGGAGAAAAAGGATGTTGAAAATTTAAGTAGTATTCTTTTCTTACATAAAACAATGTAATATGCAGCATCTTATTCCGATGTTGAATTGAAATGTTACCAGGAGGCTAAACAAGCATGGTAAAAGCCAAAAATGCATCTGATGCAAAAAGGGCGTAAACTTGCTTACGCCCTTGTTATATCAAACTCCTCAATTTACATAGTTCGATTTTGCAGACCAAATACATTTAATATAACTTTTAAAACGATGGAGAGAAATAAAAAAGGCTTATCTCTGAAGTGGCAGGTAATCGTTTGTTCTTTCTTCCGTAATGATCTAATGCTTCTATGTTATTTTTGCAGATGGCGTGTTCAAATCAGTTCCTTCTATAATCTCGTGGGATACTGTACAGCGTAAGTTGCCCTGGGGAGTCATTATATTGCTCGGTACGTATTATCGTTATCTGTAAGAATTAGATTATATATACTCCACGGACCGCCTAATATATCGGACCATCGTTGGCTCACGATTGGCCCATAACCATAAGGGGCATGCTCATGGGGGTTTTACTTGACTAAACACAACTTTAACTTCACCTTGTGTATGTACAAATTATACATATTGTACATGTATTTAATGCTAGCTATATATATAGACCCTATATTTTCATATGGGTTGAACAGAGACGAATGCATGGGGTGGTCCTATGGCTTCGCCCCCCCCCCCCGAATTCACGACTTTAGTGTAAATCTAGAGTAATTTTAGAGGTAATTCTACAAATTTTAATATAATTCATTCATTCTCATATTGAATTCCGACCTCCTGAAAAGCTTCGGACCCACCGGAATACATTCCTGCATACGTCTCTGGGGTTGGATATGACAAATAAAAATTCCTACAACCAGCAATGATTTTGGAAAATTTTCTGGTGGGAATTTTCAATAAGCTAGGATGAAGTAGTAGTACTGCGAAAATATTGGTAGTGGTAACCCAGGTTGATCACAATCGAAGAAAAGCACGGGAGAGAATTTTGTAACTCTGAGGAATATTTCCCTCGGGTTATCTCCTGAAATTACGACTAGCTACAATCTGAGACCGTTAACTCATACCAAGGTGAAGAGTCTTAAAACGAAAACTCGACATATCAAGGTCTAATTGCCAAATTTGAAATTTATTTTACCAACTTCTCCGAAAGTTTACTGCATAAACTGGAAATCGTTTTCAGAATGGAAAATTGTAATTGTTTGTACAAAAGAAGATGGGCATGTAAAGAAGTAATTTTTTTGCTTCAAGTTTTAATGTCTTTTTTGCTATAAAAACATCGAAAATGTAATGTAAGACAAGCTTATACCAGTTGATACCACTTCTAAAGTACAAGAACGTATATTTAGTTAAAATATTAAATTCTGTGATAATTAAAGCCTTAATGGGATATTAAATACTGGAACTTACAAACTCCTGCAACAGAGAAGATGCGTTGTAAACTTTTGTCTACGTAAAATTTATAATTGCAAGACAAATATATATTTTTTAGAAGACTTGTGATGCTGTGTGTATGACAAAAGTTGCAGAGGACGGATGATTGCAATCAATTTGCTATTATCGTACATTCAAACGCAAATTTTGTTCCTCTTACACAAACCAATGTAATGGTTCCAACAAGTTTCCTATTTAGAACGAAAGTTTTTTTTTTAGATAATCGTTTTTTAAATTTAGATTCGTAACGGGTGCAACTAAACAAGAAACTTTTATAATTAGATAATTTTTTGTTTTGTTTTGTTTTGTTGTTTGAAAGAGTAAGCAGTATGTCATACCACTTGAGCGGTAGAGCCGCCATCCCAATGCTGCCTTAGGCAAGTGAAGGATGATGGAAAAACTGGTGGAATGAGAAAGTAGGTGGAAACGGGAGTACCACGACGAGAAAACCCATTGACACGATATTGTCTACCATAAACTTACTTCAAAGTGGATCGATCCAGGGACCCTGACTATTATGATATTGTTTGTGCCTTTTATCCCATATTGCTGGAACATTCCTCACTAGTTCTATTAATATGTCTTTCATAATCAAATTTAACAGTGAAGCGAAACCTCTCGAGCATGACACATACAATCCTCTGCAGACGAAATTCTGAACAAATGAAGATTTTGTTCCATTAAGCGCTTCAGGGAGAACCAATGAGAGCACGAGCTACAGCGATGCTTCCACTGAACATCGATGTAAAAACAAACTCGGTTGTTTATCATCGCGACGACCAATTCACCATTCCCGGCGATGTAACGTATATCTCCGGCATGCGCTTACCCATATGAATCCATGTGTTTGTGCCATCATCGAGGCTGTGACTGCGACCTAACCTCGACCGCGAGGCATCTTCGGCATGTCTTTACCCTCACATGTTCTCCCAGAATCCTGTGGACACAGACATTATACGTATACAGAGGGTTATGGAAGGGTAATACAAAAAATGTAATATACAAATAGATTGACAGGAGGAAAGAAGCGTCATTGGACAGGAATTAAGGAAATACGCGCACTAAACGTAATTGATAGCTGCAATCTCTGTGAAGTCCGTAGCCAGTGTTGGGAAGTAACGTAACGCAAGTAACGCGTTACTTGTAACGCGTTACTTTTTAAGTAACGTTTCCTAGTAACGCGTTACATTTTTTCCAAAGTAACTGTAACGGTAACGCGTTACAAATTTTTAAGTAACGTATCTAGTTTGCGTTACTTTTCTCGCGTTACATTTCGGATGAGTAACTACAATATATGTATATCTTTTTTCGGAAACAAATTTTTCTTTCCTGTAAGTGAATTTCTCAGAATGAAACAATCGAGCATGAACTACGTATGTCAGTGACAGACAGTCACAGACACACAGAGAAACAGATAAATTTGTAGTGCCACTTGCTGTTTTTTGAAGATGAGGACAGCCTTTGGGAAATCACGTGTAATGATTGCAAGCACCTGGAAGATTTTGTCGTAGATTTTAACAGCTCCAAATCAATGCATTCAGTGAGTGAACTAGGAGTGCAATGATACCGGTAGTCTATTTTACTTTAATTGGTGTTGTTTTTATAAAGATGGAGAACGAAAATATTTTACTGTTCGAACATTTGAAAGAATACTTTTTGTTAAGAGCTGAGAATGATGGGGGGCAGAATTTAAAAGTAAAGTGTCTGAAGTCTCCCGGCGGAAAATATTTATCAACAACTAGGGTGCCATAATTAACGATTTACAGTAAGAGGTTAATATGAATAAACTGTTTTGATGAGCAGACCTACTTTATTACTAGGCAATAGTTTGCTGATGATATGTAATTTTGGAGTTCTTTCAGATCAGTTTGCTTATCCTAGAGTCCCGTTGATTATAGAGTAGTGTAATGTTTCTCTATATTCTTTATTTTTAATTTTACATAACAACATTGTTATTATTATATAAATAGTTTAGCAGAATAATTATAAGCAACCATTTTTTCTAACGCATAGGGATGAGCACGAGTCAAGCTAAAATTCGACTCGACTCGAATTCAAGTCGAGTTTCGAGTCAAGTCATATCCTCGAGTCGAATTCCGAGCCGATTCAGTTTTTTTGCGTCGAGTTTTGAGTCCAGTCGAGTTTGATGAATGGCTCGTTCGTTTTAAGTCGTCTTGAAATCATGGCCTGATTACACTGGAAAACGAAAACCATGAGAAGTGTAAGCTAAACAGTAATATGGAATACTTTTAGTGTTGCTCACGAGATGGGACACTACTTGCATCTCGTCTCGTCTCGATAACGAGACCACAAGAGATTTTTTTATAACAAGCTCAGCTCGGCTCGGCTCAACTGAGAAGATGGCTCGAGCTGGCTCGGCTTGGTAGGGATGAGCCATTTGCTCGGTTCGGCTCAATGAGCCGAGGGCTCTAGCCGAGTCGGTTGGGTGAGCTGTTGGCTCGGCTTACTTCTCGGTTCTGGTCGATAGTGAATGAGCTTGTGAGCCGAGCTGCTCGAGTCGTTGACAATTCTGAAGCCGGGCCGAGCAGTTTTGAAGATATTTGGCCAGTGCCCTATAACTTTTAACAGTATTCGGCTCGAGCCCGAATACTCAACCTAGACCCTCAACCCAAATTCAGAAGCTCGTGAACAATGTCCTTGACTCCTAGACTTCACGACTACCGAGGTTGGGAATCAACTATCTTTTTAGTATTCAAATACAAACCGCCTACCTTGCTTTTTATATACAGTGTTATTATAATTATTATTAATATAATAATAATAATAATAATAATAATAATAATAATAATAATAATAATAATAATAATAATAATAATAATAATAATAATAATAGCGGTAGTAATAGTAGTACGGTAAATTGAAGTCATAATTTGTTTCACATTTTTAAAGTTTCGGACCTAAAAGTAACGCGTTAGTAACGCGTTACTTTCGAAGTAAAGTAACAGTTACTTTTTTGGAGCAAGTAACGCGTTACTAACGCGTTACATTTTAAGAGAAAGTAAAGTAACTTGTAACGCGTTACATTTTTACAAGTAACTTACCCAACACCGTAGCCTACAGACAGTTGTTTCCTCCACAACACCTTTCCTCTGTTACCGGCACGGAAGGTGATTAGTGACATTTTGTAGTCTGTATCACTTACTGCCGACGTCTTAAACATAATAAAACACACTCTAAAGCACAGAGTTACCCTAGAAACGTGTCTTTATTCTCTCTCTCGACGATACAACGTTAGTCTATACAGTGGTGTCCACCCCCCTCATGTCCATGACGCACCCCCCTCAATTGTCTATCTGTAGGTGTTCTTCCATGAAAAAAATCTTTTCGAATAATTTTTACACTCCCTCAAACATATTTATATAGATTTTTACCCCCCCAATATTTCAATGACGCAGTTTGCGTCATAGCCTCCCTTTGTGGGCACCCCTGGTTTATAAGTACCCACGTCTTTATTCTCTTCATTGTAAACCACCGTGGGTAAGTGGTACAGAGCGCGCCTCTCGCGCGTGGAGCCTTTTGTTTGATCTCAGCTCCCACTAACAACTTTTCTTAAATACGTAACGCCCTGCTTTCCGTACATTTCATACGTCGTGCAGTACGCAATATATTTCCTACAGCCTTGGCCAAGGCCCCTGGGTGCATATATTTCCTATCAACAACTCTCTACCTTCTCTACATGGTGTTTTCTACGGTTAGCCGCTTGGTTCAGTTGTTACCAATATGTATAACGCACTTCCCGCTTCCCTGTCAATCTATCTGTATATTACATTTTTGTATTTTCCTTCCATACTACCTCTGTATACGTACAACGCAGGCCCCGAATCCAGGGGGTCTAGGGGGGCCAGGCCTCCTGTAAATTTTGGCTGCCCCCTAAAAGTTTCACGATAGGCTGGCAAATGAACTATAATATGGTGATAAACTATAATATGGCTGGATCGGGGCCCCCTTAACTTCAGCCGCCCCCCTACATTTTTGGGCTAGCTACAGGCCTGGTACAACGTCTGTATCCAGATCCACAGGATTATGGGAGAAGAACATATATAAGACAGCATCAGGATGACCACTCCAGATTGCAGGGCATTTTTTTTTCCTCTGCATGTATGTGAAACCATATACGAGGGGCTACTGTAAAGTTCGTAGCCCAATCCGAAGATGAAAGATGATGAAATTGTACAGTTTTAAGGAACATATCTCTATATATGTACAAATACAAAGTTTCATATGAATACAATTCTTATGGTGGTTTTCAGGTCTCTGAAGTGATTGTGTATGCCAAATCAAGGAATTTCACGAACTGCGAGATCAGCTGTCATCAAATTTTTTGTTTCACCAAGGAAAGACACCGAAGAAAATTCACTCAGTGAAATACTACGGGACTCTACTCTGTCATATGCAGTGGTGAAGAAGTTGGTGGCCCAATTTAAACATGGCAATTTCTCAGCAGTTAATGCTTCACACGCAGGAAGACGAAAAACAGTGACTATCCCCCGAAATCGTAGCTGAAATTCATGATATTATTCTTCAAAATCTCAGAATTTCAGCAAAAGTGTGGCAGAGATTGTAGGCATTTCTCGGGAACGCGTCGGTACCATAATTCATAATGATTTTAGCATGCGCAAGCTATCGGCAAAACGATTGTAAAAATCTGTCAGTAGATCAAAAGCGTGAAACAATAAGAGCATCAAGGGAATCCATCTCCCATTTCGACCGACCAATTTCTGTCACGCAAAATAACCATGGACGAAACATGATTGCACCACTATTATCCTCAAATGAAACAAAAGTCAATGAAGTGGCGCCACTCAAGTTGCCCTCGCCCCAAGAAGCTCAAAAGACAGATGACGGTTGGGAAAGTGCTTGCAACATTATTTTGGGATAAAGGTGGAGTTATGTTCATTGGCTATCTGCCTAAAAGTCTGCATTACTCACAAAACTGAAAGGTAAATTGAAAGCACAAGCAAAAGATAAATTGAATTCTGTTCTGTACTGTTCATGGAGTACTGCAAACACCAATGGCATTGCATGATCTAGGCTTTCAGTGTCAAAATCATCCTCGTTATTCTTCAGATTTAGCTCCGTCAGACTATTTCTTATTTCCCAAAATCAAACAACTCTTCAAAGGACGCCATTTTGGATCTGATAAAAAGTTGATTAATGCTACAAAATAGTGGTGAAGAGAATAGTGTTCCTTTTTTCCTCTGAGAAACTTGACAACCCTACTGTCATACTTTTAGTTTAGGTACCTATCTAAACCAGTGTAGTCTCTTTCTGTACTAATCTTCGCAAAATTTTCGGATCGCAACGCAAGTAAAAAAATAATTATAAATGCCAATTCTACTATTGCAAACTAAAACGCAAATTTACGTTTCTTTGACGCAGACAGAATAAGGTCCCTAAGATGAAGAAAACACGGAAAAATTGTAAAATTTTACTTCCTTACAGATATTTTCGTATTAAATTTAGACTAATTATTTCCCGTTTTATTTAATGATGGGACGTTTGAAAAAGCCATCAGCAAACCATAATAAATTTAGACCTCACACCTCACTAGACAGAAGATGTTTAACTGTATATTTGTTGTATATACAGCTAATTGTAAGCGGAAAACGACCATTAGGAAGACCTAGGCGCAGATAGGAGGACAATATTAAGATGGATCTCGCTGAAATAGGAATACAAAGTAGAAGCTGGATCCAATTGGCTAAGGATAGAAGTCAGTGGAGGGGTTTTATGAACGCGGCATTGAACCTCCGGGATCCATAGGCCATAGAGTTAGTTAGTTAGCTAAGTGTAACGTGTTCCATCATCTGGGAATTCAATTACTAATGCTTGTCTCAGACGGGCCTGCAGTAAGGATGCGATTCAAGATCTAAAACTCATGACTTACTTAACGATCATGTGAGAACTAACTTGTCCTTAGTCCAGGTTGAAATTTACTGCTGTCCTTGTTTGGATCCTGACTTGGAAGAAATAGAAGCAGTTTCTATTTCCTCCTAGACTTGCATACAACTACCAATCAGAAAGGAATAGCGCCTGACGACATTCAACTTTATTTCTCGCTGTCATTTCAAAACATGGCTACCTGGACAAGTGAAATATCAATCATATGAATAGTCATACAAAAAGTATTTTTTTTTTTTTTTTTTGTATAATCTGAAGCATTAAATTATATATATAACTGCAAGAATAGAGGCCTCTGAGAAAGTATGCAGTGAAGTAAGGAGTGTCAGTCTGAACACTACAGATATGAACACATGTAGGCCGAATTACTCTTTTAAGAGATTAAAAATAGGTTATTTAAGTATATTGTGTAATTTGGATACCAAGTGATTAAAAAAAGAAACAATGAGAGTTAATTGTCACCATTATTGAGTGGCCTTCGTGTAATTTTAGGGAACGGTTCTAGAATGCTGGTGCAATACGAAAAGTCCGGGTGCAGTGCATGAGAGGGTCTCTCCGGCGCGGTATGAATTTACTTTATGGGGTATGTACCTAAACTAGAAAATTGCTTTTCCTTCTTTATTTTAGCTTTCCGCGCGTGATGACTGCTCTTATTTACATATTTGGCCAAGTCATATTGTGGATGAACTCACATTCCGAAATAGAAAAACAATAATAGTTACGATTACGACAGCTGATTACCCTGTACGTAACACATTCTTCAAGTATTTTTCGCCTGTTTAATACAGCTGCCACGAGAGGCTCTGCTGGTAAAACCTGTCTAGTTTTATGGATCGTCTGAGTCCTATACATCACCTCAGGATAAAAGACATTGCATGGAAGTTTGAGTTAAGCAACACTGTCAAGTTGTAACCTGAGTTGAGGTCTCAGTTTAAGTCCATGTGAGGAGAGCTTAAAGAAATAGTAGGTCTAAAGTCAACTATGAGTATTAGTTATAATCAGGGGCGGATCCAAAACGGACTTCTGGGGGGGGGGGGTTGTAATACTGCTACTTAGAACTACTTTTAAGAGCTCCAAACTCTGGGATGGGTTGAATTTATGTATAAATTAAAAAAAAAAATACCTTCCAGCGATCGCCCCTCTGGATCCGCCACTGGTCAAAATAAAAGTTAGATATTAAGGAAAATTAGATAATTATGACTACATGTATAATGACACACTTCCATTCCGGAACCAACAACTTACCTACATTATGCATTTAAGATATTTATTTTCATTGTTTCTTTTCATAGGTGGTGGATTCGCAATAGCTGAGTCAATAAAAGTGTCAGGTCTTTCGAATGCAATGAGAGATGCCTTAAAAGAATTTAAAAACTTACATAATAATTTAGTGGTTGTTTTGGTGTCTTTGTTTTGCGCCATTTGCACTCAAGTAACAAGCAATTTGACTGTTGCTGCGATTGTCCTGCCAGTACTCAAAGAATTGGTAAGCGCTCTGTTTCGATCTAGGAAATAAGTAATTACTTGCATAATGTACCTTAACGTGTATAAACTTCGTACGATTCCTCTCTCTGGATATATGTAAGAATCATCCCAAAAACTCATGTCGGAATCTTCCTTCCCAATTGACTCTTAAACTGCAAAATTGTTGAGGATTATGATGCACTATTTTCGCCATATCTTATTTAACAAGACTTACAAGCAACAAGGGGTTACTTTGCACAGTGCCGTGCCGTGAAAAATCAGCGCCCGGGGCGAAGAATACGGCGGCGCCCCAGAACATAATTTTCCCTCTCTTTTCTTTCCTTCATTTCTTTTTTTCCTGAATCTTGCGTCCTCTTACTTCGGCGCCCGGGGCTTCCGCCCCCTCTCGGCATTGTATCGACTTTGCACCAGATTTAAAAAATATTAAAGAAAATTGCATGTAACTTACAAATGTAATGTCTTAGAATACTGTATATTAAATATATAAGGCCTTATGCAGAGTTGTTTTGACATGCGATCAGTGCCATATTAAAGAGTTCGACTAACTTGTTTCCTGCAGTAGTCAGGCTAATCATGCGTCAAAACGACTCTGCATAAGGCCCACAATAGCTAGATATATAAGGAAAACATTCGTGCAAGTGCATTAGCAAACATTCAGTATGGCCATAGTAATTGAAATATAAACTTGGTGCAAAAGTAACCCCATAGCTGAGGGTACTTTGCACAACATACAAAAAAGTACGTTCATCATACGAACATAATGTTTCTGTTCAATGTTTTCCCTTTAGTGTTTATTCATTTTAGTTCCTACACAAAATTGTATACAATCTACAAATGTTGATATTAGAATGATGGTACCGGTATCAGTACTTAGTATGAATTATCGACATTTGTAAAGAAAATGATGTATTTTCTTATAACGGCACAGGAACCACATTCTGATAGTTTAGCATATATTCCACAAAAATGCCAACTCAGGGAGGGAAAAAAATTTCTATGAACTGATTTGCCTTGGATGCTCTTTACGTCCAAGAATATCATCCCAACCGTAACTAGTGGAAGATTTACGGGGTTTGAGCTTGCAGGCTCAAGCCTACCCAAATTGCATGATTTCTTTTTGAAAAAATCTAATTTAGTCATTCCCATGCGTCCAAGCTTCAAGCTCCCCCCCCCCCACACACACACGCATAAAAGTCGAGCGATTTCTAAAAAATGCGAAGCGTTTCTGAGTGAAGCCCCTCTCAAACTAATTCTGGATCCGCCGCTATTCGTAATTTATTTTTAAACAAGAAATCCGTTCCGGCATCTATCCAAATAGGAAATTTACCTACAATTAGAAGGCAGGAGGTACCGGTAGGAATAATTTTCTATCTAAGGGGTTACTTTGGAACGGTGGAAAGTAACCCCGATTAGAGGCTGAAACCGCCTTCTCCCCGTTTATTTATTTATTTATTTATTTACTTTAAAACGTTTCACACTTCAATTTCAACTATTGCTTCAAAGCCCCATTATACACAGCAGTATTTTACAATACTGATTTAACTTTGACGGAGATCCTTGTACGTGATATCTTTCAAATTTTGTCGGTCTTTACAATGACTGCTTTCAATACCTCTACAACACCAGGAGTGCCCACAAAGGGGGGCTATGACGCAAACTGCGTCATTGAAATATTTGGGGGGGTTAAAAATCTATATAAGTATGTTTGAGGGGGTGTAAAAATTAATCGAAAAGATTTATTTTTTCATGGAAGGACACCTACGGATAGACAATTGGGGGGCGTCATGGACATAAGGGGGGCACCACTAACAACACCAAATCCTCCGGGTAATTAGAACTGATGTTAACCGTAAACCTTATACCCAAAATACAGTTAGATGTTCTATCTTACGGTGGCAGTTGAAATTTCCTCTTTACAGTTCATGATTTTACCGACAGAGGACTGTTTTGTGCAAAGTTACCCCTGCAGTGCAAAGTAACCCCGTCTTACGATATTTTATTTAGGAACTAATCTTGATAAACTTTACTAAGTTTTTCTTTAAGTAAAAACGTTTAGGATGATACAGTTGATAAATGCAGTGTTTAGTAGCCACGCTTGTCAGTGCAGATCTGAATTGTAAATGAAACACTAGAATTTAGGACGGTAATATAACACGAACATACTGTGACTCAAAATGCTTTGCAGAACATAAATCTAAAGATATGCTATAAACAATTATTCTTAAGCAAGACAGGTTTAATATTTACATACCAATCAGTTCTTGCAATAGCTTTTTTTTTTTTTTTTTTTTTTTTTTTTTTTTTTGCCTGCGCAACTTAACGTAGCATATTCCCTACTTAACAATGCTGCCAACGCAATGAGTAGGATGCTTTCCGATGATGAGCACACGACCAAGATGGGTCACAATATGGCTTCCCAACGAAGTATAGCTTAAACGGATTTATCCTAGCAATGAGCATTAAGCTCAAAAACCCGCGATTATATCTCCTGTATGCAAACAGCGGCCAATATTCCGCGCGTTATGGCTGGTAACACTTATAGTTCACCGTATGAAGACCTACCGAACTATGTACAATTTAGGAAAACAGTCATACTTAATCCGATTTATCCGACATATTTGTTGAGAATATCAAACCGTTTTTGTTTGGTCTTAGGCGATGGTTCCCACTCCTTGCAATTGTTGACAGGCTGAGCTCTAATACACTATTCGTCAGAAGATCCCTTATCATTAACCACCTTTTCTCACAAAGGTCCTTGGTAAATACGCGAAACTTTACTTCTTTTGCGCCAGGTTGATGCCTTGGTAAATACGCGAAACTTTACTTCTTTTGCGCCAGGTTGATGCTTTGGTAAATACGCGAAACTTTACTTCTTTTACGCCAGGTTGATGCCTTGGTAAATACGCGAAACTTTACTTCTTTTACGCCAGGTTGATGCCTTGGTAAATACGCGAAACTTTACTTCTTTTGCGCCAGGTTGATGCCTTGGTAAATACGCGAAACTTTACTTCTTTTGCGCCAGGTTGATGAAGTAACGAGTTCTAAGGAACATCCAAATCTGGCTTAATGTCTTCCCGCTGTGATTGATGTTTGCTGTTTGCTTTATTTCTTCCCTCTCGTTGAGTATGCTTGCTATTGTGCACTTGTAGTGATTTCTTATTCCGTTCGTCCTTAATATTTTCTAGGTCGAGGTTAGACTTGGATGAACATAGAAGTCCTTGGATGTAATGATGAGCTGAATGATTCAATATTAGTCTTCCTGCCGTGATGCTAATGAATAATTCCCAGCCACAAACTGAATTATTCATTAGCATCATACACTTTTGTAGATGAGAATTCCATCTCTCATGGCTTTCATGGCAAATGTGCCTAAGCAACCTGATACGTTCCGCGCGGTTACCAGGGGGTTGATATGATGTCGTAAAGCATAATAGGAGACCGTCAAATTCAATGTCAGAAACTTGATTATTCCTGAATAGGCACGTAGCCAGAATTTCGTAAAGGGGGGGAAGGTCCGTGACATGAAATACTCTCGTCACCACACCAGGGCTTGATCATTCTAAACTATTTAGTGGCAATATACGTATATTAGTTCGTTTGGCCAGGATTTCGTAATGCAGGTGGGGGGAGGGGCGTGACATGAAATACTGTGGTTATCACACCAGGAGCTCGATCAATGTAAACTATTTTAGTGGCAACATATGATGGTTTATTAGGATAATAAAATAAGGATATGTTAATATTTTAATAACAAACTATGAAGAAATCTCGAGTAAAAGAATTTAAAAAAAAGTATTGAAAAAGATTTTACAATGTTTACGTTCCTTCCTTTGTTCATTCAAATATAACAATTTTCTTTTCATTATGACCTCAATTATTATAAAAAGTACATATCCACTACTATAAAAAGTACATATTCAATAATGTCTTGTAAAATCCTAAGTAGCGAGAAAGCTTTCGGCAATTGGCGCGTGCTCGGCTTTTGGCTTTCCGCTTGAACTTTCAACACGTGCTTTCATACAATCTGCCTTTTGTTATACTTGTAAGCAATGCTTTAGACTAGGGATGGCCAGAACCGGTTTTCGGGTCTGAACGGACCTGGTTCTAGAAGATCCGGTTCCGGAACCGGTTTTTCGGATCCAGGTCTGGAACCGGTTCCCAAGATCCGGTTCTGGAACCGGGTTTTCAGATCCAGATCTGGAACAGGTTCCTAAGATCCAGTTCTGGAACCGGGTTTTCAGATCCAGATCTGGAACCGGTTCCTAAGATCCGGTTCTGGAACCGGGTTTTCAGATCAGATCTGGAACCGGTTCCTAAGATCCGGTTCTGGAACCAGGTTTTCAGATTCAGATATGGAACCGGTTCCATAGATCCGGTTCTGAAACCGGGTTTTCGGATCCAGGGATGGAACCGGTTCCTAAGATTCGGTTCTGGAACCGGGTTTTCGGATCCAGGTCCGTAACCGGTTCCAGAGCCGGTTCTAAAAACCGGATCTCCGAGAACCGGTTCTTCGTGGAACCGGTTCCGCCGGAACCGGAACTTTGTGGCCATCCCTACTTTAGACCCTTCGTAGAACGTCATAGAATCACTGACCCTCACTGGCTATTGGCTTGCCGCTAGCGTAAAACACTTGCGTCAAGCTTGAATGGAAGGTTGCCCCCCTGTAACTTCGTCACTGGAACACAGCTTGTGGCATGCTTGCACGCTCTCCAATCAAGCTGAATGCAAGCTTGGCCGACTTGCAATGCAAGCTTATAGCAAGCGGCTTGCAAGTTTCCTCTGCTGCTAGAGATATTTTACAATATCTGCGTTCCTTTCTTTGTTGAATCAAATGTTAATAGAAATTTCTTTCCATATAACTTTTTTTTTTTCATTATTCCGTCAACTATTGTCTGTTCCAAATGACAGGTTAAAGGAGCAGTAGAAAACTGTTTTTGAACTAACATGTTTGATACTGCAGAGAAGCGATGACAAAAAAAAAAAAAAAAAAAAAAAAAAAAAGTGATAAAAAGTATCCACACTGCTACAGAACGGCACTATGTTTACGAAAGCTTGAAACTTCCCTGACTAGTAGCAGAAATTTTGAGAATTCCGTAACTTTTCTAGACATTTCAAATTCCCTGAATTTTCCAGGATATCCCGCTCATTCGCCACCATGTATTGCCAACCAAAAGCATGCTGAAGCTTTTTTTAATTTTTATTTTTAACGCTGATTCTTTTTTCGTTTCTTTTTTGCTTAATTCTTCATTCTTCATTTCATTTCTTCATTTTTCATTTCTAGTTTCGAAGGGTGGTCCGGACCCCCCTGGCTACGTGCCTGCACCTGAAGGTCACATAATTGTCGCAAATTATTTCCAAGATATGCGATGTAGGCTGATAACGACTTGATTGCGTGATTAGATTAGGCTACTACCACGTAATTGTTGATTCAGCGCAAGCATGATACGTATTATATTAACCTGATTTTCCCGTAAATGACTACTATTTCTTCCCAAAATATATTAAACATCTCCATGGCTCCAAATTTTATAGTGAAGAAGATGACATTGGTGTTGTTGAAAAATGCAGCGGAAAATATTTTTTTTCTATATGAATTCTGTCCTTATAGAAAAGATTGTAAAAGTGTGTTGACGTTCAGGAAGATTATGTGAAACAGTGATAATGAAAAATGTCGCTTTTCGTCATCTGCAAGGTTAGAACACGAAATTTTGTATGTTCCTCATATGTATCATCATTCATATATATTCTCATTTACTTCTTAAGACTAAACTAAGAATAGATCTAAACTAAGAATAGATCGCTTAAGGAATATTTTACAATAGTTAAATTTATAATTATTATTCATTTCTCGAAAACATATTCCAAGCAATTGCACATCCCTTTGATTCCTAAGAATAAAAATATTTGTCCAATAATGTATTTTTTTGTGTTTTTCTAATTAGTATGATACTTAAAGACTACTCCAATAAAAAATATTTTTTTTTTTTGTAATTTTTCATAAGTAGGTATGGTACGTGGTTTCATCTTGAAACCACTGGGACTCAAAAGTAGTAATGATTTTGAGGAAGAAATTAGGTTTGTTGAGAGGATGGTTATTTTTTTCTGAGATAGACATTATTGTTTTTTTTTTTTCATTACAGTACTTTCTTTTAATGATTTGCAAGTTTATTGTTGTGGTACTGCACTCATTTTATACATCAATTTGCTCCAGAAAGATCAAAGACCTGACCTAAACCTAGTCATAGTAGTTTATTGATTGCTGAATATAGAGAATACATTTGTTACATGTATGGCAACATGTTTATTTAAAAAGAGAAAAATGCTATATATTTTAAAACTTGTATGATTAAAAAGAAATACAATCTAGTTCCTAAAAAAAAAGAACATAATAAACACTAAGCCTTTTGCTACATAATTTTGACAGGCCTACTTATGAAAGGCAAGTTGCTGTCCTAGTAAAAGTCCTTTCTTCGTATGATATTAAAAAAAAAAAAAAAAAAAAAAAAAAAAAAAAAAAAAAAAAAACCATTTTCGAGTCGTCTGTGTAGAAAGCAACTTAACATATTTCACAAGAGAAAACAGACATAAATTTTAAAACTTCGATTAGTGAGAAGAAATACAACATACTTCCTAAGAAATAAAAATAAACACTACACTTTTGTTAGAATGTCAGGCAAGTTGCTGTCTCTCTGAAAGCCATTCTTTTTTGTGATATTTTGAAAAACAATTTTTTGAGTCATTCAAGCACAAAGCAACTTCACATGTATCACATTCCCACTTTGACCGATGAGGTTTAGCTGCTGTGCTGCACAAAGCACATCTACGGGATGTACATCTTCTTGGCATGTGTTCAGCCTTGTCAAATCTCTTTTCGAGGGGAACCTGTGGCTTGAAGAAACTTTGAGTTCTCGCATAGGTTCTCCCTCCTTTCGGCGTTGACTTAGAAGACCCAATGAGACCAGCAATCACAGCTAGACGGAACTGTTTCAGTGACAGTGACTTACTGCCATCACTTCTCTCCTGAAACATTATGAACCCATTTAGAACAGCTACATCCAAGAAATGCCACATTATTCGATGCCACCACTTCTTGCTTTTTCTGTCAATCTCGTACAAAGATTTTAACATGTCTGCTTTATCAACATGCCCCATATTCTCGTTATAATCTTTCACCAATTTCGGGCACGAAATTTCTGTGAGCGACCCATCTTTGTTTCTTCTCTGTACCGTTGTGACATCATCAATATCATGAAAATTAGACAGAAACGCAATCTCCTTCTTGTCCTTCCAAACTAAGGCCACGATTCCTTCTTTAGAGCATCGAAACTGAAACTGTCCTCTGGTCATGGATTTATCATTAACGAAATCCTTCGGGAAGCCTGCACGTCCTTGACAAACTGTCCCACATGCATAAACTTTATGTTCCAGTAAGTGCCTCATAAGAGGCAAAGAAGAGAAATAATTATCGAAGTATACTTGGTGATATTTTCCTTGGATAATATCAGTCATGTCTTTCACTACACGTGCAGCTAAATTCTTTTCAGTCACATCACTAACCTTTCCAGCATAGATTTGGAACTGTGAGACATACCCACTTTGATTCGCACGAACTCAAACCTTGTAACCACGTTTGATGGGCTTTTGGGGCATATATTGCTTCAAAGACGATCTTCCTTTGAATTTTATCATAGACTCATCGATAGATTGTTTGCAAGAAGGCTTGTATGATACGACTGCTGGAACGTATCTGACAAACAGTTCAGTAGCGGACGTACTTTGTACAATTTGTCGTAATTATCTTCACCCTTTTTGGGTTGTTTCTCATTGTCATTCAAGTGAATGTTGCGAAGTAACCATTCAAATCTGTTCCTTGACATCACCGACGAAATATATGAGTCCCTCAGTGCTGGATCCGATGACAGGCCCGTAGCCAGCCTCCAAATTTAGGGGGGGGGGGCTAAATGTAAATTAGGGTGGGCACACACAGAGAGAGACACAGACATTATACAATATATATATATATATATATATATATATATATATATATATATATATATATATATATATATATATAATGTCTGTCTCTGTGTGTGATGATGAATAATTTCTTATGCTCTTAAAACTAAAACTACAGCGTGAAGGAATTATTATTAAAATTTTCCCTTATAGCGTCAGTACAACTGTACCTGAAGCTAGATTCCTTCTATTCTATTCTATTCTATGTGTCTCCTTTTTATTTTATTTGTTATGACAACAAAATATTTCTTCCGTTTTCTCATCTTCAAGGAAATAAAAAAAAAATATTTGTTAAAAAAATAGTTGGCCGAACGAACCAATCATTAAAATTTTCAAAGAATTAGTACAGGAAATACGTTTTTTTTTTTTTTTAATTTTTGATGGCTGAAAAAATATTTGTGAAACTTGAAAACATCTAGAGAGTAATGAGATTTAATACTATCTTCAAAGAGATTCTACAGAGAAGGGTCTCAAAGTCTTAAATCAATATTTTGAAATACATGTGGCCTAAACAAATATATGCATATTGGAAAAGTGAAACCTGTATTATTATTTACATCTCCTTAGATATGTAACTTTATATTTCTTTAAATATCACGCGCTTTATTTTACACTTGTACTTCTAAACATTTTTTTATCTCTTTTTTTTTATGGTGATGTTCGAAAGAAATAATATGTTTATGGGTTTTTGCTATCTACAAATTTATAAATTTCATAAGATTAGGAAACACAAACACAACACGCATATATACACTCCTCATGTTGGCACACTATAATAGAAACAAGTTGTACATTTGAACAATCACTAACAACACTATCACAGTATAAGTCTCCTTGTTTTGGATGGTGCCAATCTTAAAACAATTGTGTCCAGATCGAGGTTTCCGGTGATGTCCTTGTAACTCAGCAAAACAAGATCGGCACAGTGCAGTTAATGTACGTACAACTCCTTTTGAAAAAATGCCCTAACAAAGAAGGAATTCCTCTCACCTGAAGTAGTTCTATATAAAGGTTGACCGGCTTCAGGGCAGAAATTTAGTAAAGAAAATATTCAAATTTACAAACGTATAATTTCTAATTGCTTTCTTTTTAGTGACTGAAAAAATACTTTTTGCATAACAGCTGTGAGTTCCATTTTATCACAACACATTTCAATTTTTAGACGTTGTGGACCCCGTAGCCAGGTCACACGGACCCCTGGGGTCCGCGGACTCCAGTTTGAGAACCACTGTTCTAGACTCTTTGGAACATACTATCAACAATCATTTAGGATGATTGCTACTAAAGTCATGTTTAAGTAAAAATAATCTGTTATGATCTGGTACTCGAGCATTCAAATAAGAAATAACTCCAAAAAAAGTTCCCTGTTCTAGCGCAGTTATCTTCTTTCTCGAAATGAAATTGATAAGAGGAGTAACAGTTCATTAAATTTTCTTTGTATAGTACAATTCATATCAAAGTATACATGAAATTCTTCTTTACATTGTACAAATAAGAATTCGAGATCAGTTGCTTTCGTAGGTACTAAAATGTTTAAGTTAAGAACTAATTATTTAAACAGCTATTTACTTATTTCTATTGAAGATATTTCTTCTTCAAAATGAAACTACATTAACAAATTGTTACTTTTGTGGGGTACCCCGTAGCCTCATGGGTACAGCGCTCGCCTTCGGCGCGTCTGGTTTCGGGTTCAAACCGTACCGGTACTGGGAGTCCTCGGATTCAAACCGATAGTGATTTGGATTTTACTTTAAGCTATAAGTCCCGTTTCTTTATAGCCTCCCTGCTGAAGAAAGACGCTAAACTCCCCAACGCACCCTGTTTTAAGTCAAAGGTGAAATTTCAAATTTATAAAAGCATTATACATATTATCATCTAATAAGGTTCAATTTTTAATTGAACATTCTGTTTTTCCTATAAGTGCAACTACTACCTCCGTTTAGTCCGCTGCATTTTTTGTTTACATACCAGAAGATTGCAAGGTATTCATTTACAAAATAGTAACTTTGCATGATTAGGCTTACGTCTAATGATCTGCTTGAACATTTGATTCTGGCACCAAAAATTGGCAACAATTATTAAATTATTTTAATATAAGTATCTAATTATTTACCCCCGATAAAGATTAAGTGAATCGAACTTATCTTTAGTTTAAAGATATATTATTCTAAGTTATTTAACAAATAGTCAAGTTGCTGCTACACTACAATTCTCATTTTTCAAGTGAACTTCGGTGCATCTTCAGAAACCAGCATCGACCAACTTTCAATTACAACCATGTTCAACTCACAACACAACAAGAGTAAATACAATTCAGAAAAGGAAACTTTTCTTACTCTGTTATCACGTGACATAAAACGTAGTGAAAATCCCCCACTCCTCTCTCTTACCATGTCCAATATACACAAAACAAACCCATACACCTGTGTGATTTAGAGCAAGCAGTTGCGACCCCCTGTTGAGGGATGCTGTCTTTTCAATCTCTCGCATATTAACCGAAAGCCAATGACTCACAGCAAAAGGATGTTTTCAGTTGCAAATTCCAAAAAGAACAGGAAGAAGTAAACTCTTCGTCCCCAGATTAAGGTAAAAGTATGTTGTTTCTGAACACAAATACATGTTTGCCGATAGAATAACCATATATTATTTTTCTCCTGCAGCGAAGGTCGTTTGCACATGGAGCATTATACATATATATATATATATATATATATATATATATATATATATATATATATATATATATATATATATATATATATATATAAACAGACTCACCCTCAAATAAATATTAGCAATTCAAAGAAGCGTAGCGCATAAATAGGCCAATACTTTAAATGAGGATAATAAAAGTAAATTTGAATACATTTGGAAATACAATTTCTTCCAACATTTCAGTCAGTGTTCGAATTAAACTTTCGAACGAGAAGGGGATGCTTATGTATTGTTGCTGTAAATGTAGAAGGCGAAAATTTATGTTACTTCTGTGATACGAGCCGGACATAAATTTTTACCGAAGGGGAATTTCCCCGGCATCCCCCGTTAATTCGAACTATGATTTTAGTTAGGGGGGCTGCAAAAAATTTAGGGGGGGGGCTGAGCCCACCCTAGCCCCCCGTAACTACGGGCCTGTCCGATGACCAATAGTCTCTGTAACTGAGCAGTCTTTTTATCCCCATCAACAAATTTATAGCTAAGAACTGTTTAATTTCTTCTACATTGGTATGTTGAAAATGTGTGGAACCACCAATTCTTTGCATCACATATAAATTTGTCTGATATACTATGTGCTTCAGTAGTTCTAATGGGAATAGCTGTAGAAATATTTCTACTGGATTTTCTACATTATCTGGTATATTAGGCCCTACATCACTAGAAAAAACCACATTTCCTTTGAATATTGAATATTGTTCCCAGATAATTGAGTCACAATCATCCTTTCTCACTGTTATGTCTTCCATTACTTCATATTCTTCATCATTGTTTTCTTCAGTCACATTGTCATCACCCGCAATCATGGGCTGGGATACAGCTTGCTGCATACACTCATTTTCGTCACCTCTTTCACTTTCGCTGTCGTTCCCAGAAACACAGGAGTCACTATCACTCGGTATATCCTCTAAAATATTATATAGCAGGTCCGGGGTTAGTTCCTGTGAACCAAACTTCTATTTCGAAAACATCGTAATTCCGGCAAACTAAGTTCCTCATATATGTAAAGCTACCTGCTGCTACTAGGACCACCAACTGTTATGTCCTAGTGGTTTCACTTTCAAACCACACACATATTCATTCATTGCATTCTCGAATATTATTTTTATTTTGCAAGCTATCTTTCACTATATTCTGTGATAAACAAGTTCAAAATACTAAGTCAATAATCGGCAATCACTTTGAAAAGAACAGCCGTGTCAACAATGATCCGCCACCAATTGTCGCAGCACGCCAAAACTGCGACCAATTCAAGGCACAACTCAGTTATATTTGCTTTGCTTTGTCCTCTGCTAGCGTATCTACGGGTTAATTCCATTTCTGGACAAGAGATGATAGTAGTTATCAGACCTGCGCAATAGTTACACTTTAGTCGCAGAGACAAGAAGTCACGGGGCAGTGATGTATGTGGTTTCATGGCGTCACCAGTAGGATACAAAGGGTTATGCTATCTCTATGAAATGAAACAGTGGCATACGCAAATGGAGGGTTCCCTCCTCTTGAATTAGATACGAATAGTATAAATAAATAAATAAATAAATAAATATTTGCCATATTAAGAGAAGTATACAAAAATTCTGAAACGATGTAAGCTTAGGAGCTTGAATCTCCCTTTGATGAAATACTGGGCTTAACTTCAGAGGTGCTCCTCCAGTTTCAAACCTTAAAAAAAAAATAAATAAATAAAATAAAATAAAATAAATAAAAATAAAAATTGTTAGGCTAGGTTGGGTTAGTTTAGATTAGGTTAGGTTACCCAGTAAGACTTTAGTTAGACTAGAACAGTGACTGCAGCCGTCCTCGTAGAAGCTTCAATTATCACTTACATTCAGTAATCCGTGGTTCTCATAGAAATTTAATAGATTCTCTTCATTATAGATTATGTATTTCTGTAAAACTCAGTGCGGAAATGTTACATTCAACACACCGATTCACCAATCTATACGACTACCATGCTGCTAAATCATCAAAACCTTCCGCGTCTTGCAAATAGTAGAATAGTACCCACTTCTGCATACCTTTTATGGTATTAAATGTAACTTTACTGTCAAACTTACATACCTAAATACCATATAAGAACTCCAAATCATAATTTCTTACCGTACATCATTTCCCTTGTTAGTTTTCTTGATTTTTATAAGAAACGGAGGGGCAACTCTAAACCCAAATTCTGTGTACGCCACTGAATGAAATGACACCTTGTATGTCACATGATAGTATGCTCAGTAGATTAAATGAAAAGGATGCTGTATTCAATTGAACGATGATGAAGGAATTTGTAGAATGAAAACAATGAGAAGAAATGGGAATGTAAAAAAAAAATAAATAAATAAATAAAAAAATTAAAAAAAAAAAACAAGCACTTCAAGCTACATTATTTGGAATGAAACCACGACGATATAAACTACGCCTTACAGTTGACTTCCTTGGAAGAGAAACTGAATTAAAGATTGAAAGATGTTTGTTTAGATGTACGGTACTAAAAACAATACAAAATAGTTTTAACTGTATAAATCAATCTAATGCATTCATATACAGTTTATATGTCAAATCATTAATTTGAGGTTCTTATTTTCTTTTTTCCTTGTTGTTTGACTGTCAAAGGCAAAAATAACGAAGATGCATCCACTGAACCTGATGACTCCAGCGGTTCTCTGTTGCTCATATGCTTTTATGTTGCCTGTGGGAACACCACCAAATGCTTTGGCTGCTGAAGAAGGCCACATTCCCACCTCCGAAATGGTAAGTCATACTCTATTCCATTATATTATTACATTTATAGTTTTAGAATCTGTTCATTTCACTGAACATTACATGTCGAATCTCCGTCTAACGGCTATACAGGGTATATCTTTAATGATTGGTCAAACTTCAAGGAATGATGGAAAATGATAAGAAGTTATCATGGAAAATCATAAGATAAGAAGTTATCCTAAAATGCGTCAGTTCTAAACTATAGCCCGCCGAAAATGTACCAAAATAGAACAGAAATGAATAGAACTAGAGAACGAATTGTTGGAGAGAGGTCGGGTCAAAGGAAATAGTGCATTATTTGGCCTGGAGATTCGATTTATGTACTGGTTCAGATCGGAAACACTAAGTAAAACTTACCGGGAGGATGGAAAAGGACACAGAAAGCAATTCGAGAGACAGATCTCTATTTCGGAAATGCAGCAATCCCGAGCTATAGCCCGTCGAAACTACGATTGACTAATACAAATGAGCGGAAATGAGAGAACGAATTGTCGGAGAAAGGTCAGGTCAAAAGGAATAGTGCATTATTGAACTTGGAGATTCGATTCCTGTACAAATCGATGGGGAACAGTGGCGGTGCAAGAGAAGAATCACAGAAATGTACTGTATTACTATCGAAGCGTTGGGGAAAAGGCCAGGGAGAATTGACAGTAATTCAAGAGGCCATAACAAAACAGGAGGCGATTTGCCGGCGTCACGAAAGCGCTATAAATTGTAGCAGTTGACAGGGGTGTGGCAGAATGTGGGATCTCAAAGCCCGGATATCACCGAAGGTTGAGAGCGATCCTAGGAAGCAGGATCCTTGGAGCAAGAAATACGTACGGCATAAACGACAACGGAGTGACATAGGAGGTCGGGTGCAACAACCGTACGGTGTGTGTATGGTAATGGAGGACGACACATACTAAGGCTAGACAAGACTGAAAATTATACTAATAGGAAGAGCAAATGTACTTACATTCACAGCAGATGCTCAAAATGGTATCCCTTGGTTTCGATGCAGACATAGCATCGCCGCAATATGTTTTATCTCATCCTATCGAAGATGCCTGATTTCGTGCTAATGATATCACAGGCATCGAGGATTCTTGCAAGGAGGGTTTCTTTCGTTCTGTAGAGGTGTGTCGTAGACGAGAGATTTTTACATAACCCCACAAGAAGAAATCAATTAGGTTCAGATCAGGGGATCGTGCCGGCCAAGAAATAGAACTTCCCCTTCCGATCCACCTATGCGGGAAGGAATAGTCAAGGCACTGACAAGCAGCTGCTCCAAAATGTGCTTGGGACCCGTCATACTGAACCCACATACGTTGACGAACATCAAGAGGTACATCTAATAATTCAGGGAGTGTTTCTTGCACGAGCAATGCGTACACTGGTGTATTTAAGCGAGGCGGTAAGAGATATGGTCCTATAAACTTGTCACCGAAGATGCCTGCCCAGATATTTACCCCAAATCTCTGTTGATATCCATGCACAATGGTATTATGAGGATTTTCGTTGGCCCACGCACGACTGTGCCGGCTATTGAATATACCCTCTCTCGTAAAACAGGCTTCATCTGTGAAGAGTATCGCGGCATGAAACTGCGGATCGTGCAAACAGCGCTGTACTAGCTATTCACTAAACATCACACGGGGTGCGAAGTCTGTAGGATGCAGGTCTTGAACTTTCTGTGGATGACAGGGGTGTAGTTGCTATTCACGGAGTACTCTCCAAACAGTACTGTGATCAACCCCCCTCCCCCCCACACACACATGTGCTAATGCTCTAGTGCTTGTCGAACATTGTTCTGTCACACGATCAAGAACCTCTTCTTCAAGGTCTGGAGTCCCGGTTGTTCGTCTCCTTCCGCGGTCATGACGTAATGGGAACAAGTGCCCCATTTCCCGTAAACGCCGAAATAGCCTCAGAAACATGGAGTACTTTGGATGTCGCCTGTCTGCATACCTGTTGTGATACAATCTTGTAGCTGCATGACTGTTTCCATTAGCTAGTCCATATATATATATATATATATATATATAAACATATCTGCAAGTTCTTCAAACGTGAACTCTGTTTCATTCCCGCACTAATCTCGCTACCGACCAAGAGCGACAGACAATGCACAGCTACAGATACTGAGAGGCTACTCACGAAAACAAACACGCCTTCTTTACGGCTAGCCATGTACACAAGTCGTCTTGAATGTAAGCCAGGTATTCCTATAGTATCATCTCATTAATGTAAAGTTTCTTATCTTGCAAATGGAAAACTGACCCTAAGTATTCTGACAAGTACTAGCTTATGCCACTACTAACCATGAAATTTACCAATTCAATGTCACTTTATATTATTCACTCTGAAACATTAGATATTTTTAGGGTTACGGTTATTTATATGCAATTAGGCTTTCCTTTGTTGTTTTAAACACTTTTCACTAATCACTCTATTATAGGTATATTGCTTCTTGCATCTTTTCTTGTTTGTATTTTTCCTTCGAATGTGTGGCTATTCCTTTAATAGTTCATTAATTACGTAATTTTCTCTTGATTTTTCTTCTAACAGTCAGAGCAGAACACATTGAACTGGCTGAGAAAATCAACGTTGCCAGACGCTTTACTAAGAATATGAAGTTCATATAAAAACAAAATCCGCTACGTTTTGGGGGAAAAAATTAAAGTGTGTTGAATTTAATCTGTTTTTAATTTGGTTTAATATTATGCAATCTCATTTGTAACGTAGGTTACCTCTATCTAAATTCAGTTTCGAATTTTTAGTTCTGATGAAAAAGAATTTACGATTTTAGATTTTCTGAGCTTTCGGCATCTATGGCCATGTCAGTCCGTCACGTGTTGAGGGATGACGTCCCTCGGCGATCACATAAGGAACAAAGCGGTCTGGGACCTATAAGTTAGGTACCACCCGGCATTTGCCTAGTGTGAATGAGGAAAACCCAGGAAAACCTCATTCAGGGTGGCTGGCCTCAAAAAGCTTTTACACTTTTTCGACCGAGTGACCCCACGCGGAATCGAACCCGGGACCGCATGCACCAAAGGCGAGAGCGTTAAGACGCGAGGCCACTCTCATGAAAAAGGATTTGAAAACATTCCTTTCCATGTTTTCCGAGCAAGAATATCAAACGTTTATTCGGTTAATTTTGTGCTCTTATTGTGTCTAGAAAGTCCTGATGTGGGCGCTTCTTCCCTTTTATGTTCTTTAAGCGTAAGCAGGACACTAATATTTGTCATTCCAATGTAAAATTCACTACAAGTTCAGTGAGTATAAAATTCCTGCTGAACCGGAACTCAATTTAGATAGAAAGAATTTATATCACAGATGAGATGACCTAATAAGAAACACAATAAAAAGACAGATTAAATTCAGCACATTTTTATTTCCCCCCAGTAACATGTGTACGAGTCTGTATACAGTGGATTTTGTACTGATACAAATTTTATGCTCTTACAAAATGATCTGGAAATATTGAACTCAGCCAGTTCAAGTTAATCTGATCTGAATGCTAGAAATAGAATTCAAGAAATATTAAATAGTTAATTTATAAATAGACTATATATTGTGGCTTCGCACCGCTTGGACCACGCGACCGATCTCGATCTAATTTACCACATAGATGAGGTTTGGGCCTGGGAAGTTTTTTTTTTTTTTTTTTTTTTTTTTTTGTCATTTCACTTTGATGGTACACCATAGGGGAGGGGAAGATGTATAAAAATAAATAAAAGTTAATAACTCTTGAATCACGAGACCGATCTCGACCAAATTTGACATATAACTGAGGTTCAGGCTGGGATGGTTTTTATTACTTCACTTTGACGGTGCAACGTTAGGGAAGCGGGAGGATGGGGATATATATATAAATGAAAGTGGTTTGCGATTTCGACTGTTTGTGATCGATGCTGTTTGTGACTTCGCACTACTTGAACCACAAGACCGAGGTAGATCAAATCTTGAATATAGATGAGGTCAGGGGCCGGGATGTTTTTCATCATTTCACTTTTACGGTGCAACTTAGGGGAAGGGGAAGATATATAAAAATGATCGAAAATGACTAATATTAGTATCGAATCCATAGTTTTCGGGGTCGCTGAAATGAACAATAACATTTCCGATGCTGTTTAAATCGAAATTCAGCCCGACCGAAAATGATCGATAATAGTGTCGAAACCATAGTTTTCGGGGTCCCTGAGATGAACAGTGACACTTCCGATGCCGTTTAAACACAAATTCATCCCCGGAATTTGGGGGAGAGGAAGATATATATATATATATATATATATATATATATATATATATATATATATATATATATATATATATATATATATAAGAATGATCGAAAATGGCCAATATTAGTGTTGAATCTATAGTTTTCGGGGTCGCTGAGATGAACAGTGACACTTCCGATAGCGTTTACATACAAATGCAGCCCCGTAACTTGGGTGAGGGATATATATATATACAAGGGTAAAAGTGGATTTGGACGCATGACGTCACGCCGGCCCCCGTGCCTATCTTTACCCCTTGTATTTTTTTTTTTTTTTTTAGAAAGTGAGGGGACGCCATATATATTTTCTGGAAGTGAGGGGACAACGTTCCCCTGCACTTTTACCCCAGTATATATTATCGAGAAAAAATAACGACTAATTTTCTAATTGTTTTAAAATTTTTAACTATTATCAATTCAATGTTGATTCCTTCAAAATATAATTGATTAAATTAATATATATATATATTGAAATCCTGTTTCTCCCGTTGTTAAAATTTTATAAATCTAAGCATAACTCTCTTTCTGTCATGTAAATTTATTTGCATTCATCCAAGCTTTACTACGACAAATCACAATTCCATCCGTACTTATAAAATTTTAATTTATAAAAAAATGTTCTCGTTAAATAGTCTTAATTCCTAAGAGTGTGATCGGATATCATAAATCTCTATAGACTCCCCCCTTGACGCTCAGGTATACACTGGATAAAATGGGCTTCAATCCTGCTTTACACTGGATAAAGCTGCAAACTATGGTTTAGCCCCTCCCTTGATCATATCCTGGATCCGCCACTATATATATATATATATATATATAACCTTTATTTGAACATTTTAAAAATAAATTTTGATGAATTGAATTGTATAAATTTTCACTTTAAATTTAGTGCAAAGAAATATTTGAATTGTCACAAGTTTGTGTTCTTTTTTATGATGAAATTCCCAGAATAATTAGTTTTATTTCACTAGTGTAATAATAAAAGAAATTCGTTTTGAACTTACGTTCGTCATAGTGTAAATATTCTAACACTAAAAAATGTCACTAAAACGACTAGAATAATTATTTTGATAGTTTAAATTTATGTCTCTGCTACTGCAGTACCAAATGATTATTTTGATTACAAAAAACGAAACCACTATTTTAAAAATGAAATGAAATGAAATCTTTGGGTTTTACGTCCCACAGTTATGCCGGCTAAGCTAAAGGAGACGGTGATGATGAAATAATGAATTAAATGGTGGAATGAAGAAAGTGGGAGGAAACGGGGAAACCCTCAGGAAACCCACGCACAGGGTGTTTGTCCACTACAAAGTTCACTTGGCGCGAGTTGAGATCGAACCAGGGACCCCAAGCACCAGAGGTGAACGCTCTACCACTATTTAAAATATTACTTTTTCAAGTTCGCACTAAAATCATAAAAGTAAATGAAGCGGAAGAAAAGGAAATCCTGAAACAGCATAAGAAAAACAGTTTATTATTTTAATCATGGTTATTATTATTGTTCTTTAAGTTTCGCAACTTTTTCTTTTCATCTTGTTCGTTTAAATTTTCGTCCAATTTGCGGTCTTTAGGCCTGAGTTTACTGGACCTAGAAATAAATAGATACCTATGCTTAACCAACATGAAAAGTAGGAAACAAATAGATAAATGTGACATTTCAGTAATATTAAGAATTACTCTTGACACCTAATGCTGTCTTCGTGCAAGAACGAAACCCCTTTTATTAAAGGCACAATAAATGTTTCCAGACAATTATCTGGCATCACTGGATATCTCTATGCGTCAAGAGGTTAATAGTCTTCATCCCGGCGAAATTAAAATACCGCTAATTTTACAGTAATTATGTGATATCTTCAAATAGATAAAAGATAATCGAAATGTGGAACAAGAGCGCCCTAGATAATATTATTTTACATGAGAAACCGTTATCACGATTCACTTATCTGCTTTCGATTTCGAGCCATTTTGAAAATCGGCATTTATTTTCGCGTTTCTAAACAGCTGAAAACGGAAAGCCGCTAGGTGACTTGTGATAACGGTACCTCACGCAAAATATTGTCTAGGGCGCTCTTGTTCCATATTTCAATTATCTTTTATCTATTTGAAGATATCACATAATTACTGTAAAATAGCGGTATTTTAATTTCGCCGGGATGAAGACTCTTAAGCATTTGAATTGAGAATACTGGCCGACATGTGAAGCAGATTTTGCATTAAGGTGTATATTGTTCATCAGTTCAGCCTTAATATGTATTCTGCAGTCCACCGAATGTGAACAATATTTGAATTATCATTTATCAATTTTTTTCAATATGAGTAAGCATTCTTAGTTTTAAATGTGCGAGGGATGTCCAGAAAGTATAAGACGTTTTGACCTACCGCGGCAGTGGGCGGAGCTAGACTCACCATCTTGGATGTCAGAACGTTGCCACACTTCAGGGGCGGATCCAGGATGGACTTCTAGGGGGGCGGTGGGTTGTAATACTGCTACTTAAAGCTACTTTTAAGAGTTCCAAAGTCTGGGATGGCTTTTATTTATATATATAAAATAGAAAAGTTTCCTCTTCTCGGGGGGCGATTGCCCCGATCGCCCCCATGGATCAGCCACTGCCACACTCAGTACGCATCCAGCTGTGGTAGCGTGAGGACTGTGACACTCTTACTGTGCTTTCTGTGACGTGTTGCAATGTGCGCTGCAATAGAAAATCCCGTTTTTTGTGAGGTAAGTTCTGTGATTAGTTGGCAAAAAAAAAAAAGAAAAATCCAATTGAAATCAATCACCAATTGTGTGAAGTGTATGGACATGGAATAATGAGTGAGGCAATGGTGCATTGATTTTAAAAACTGGCCGCTCCAATGTTCACCATCAGGACCGCAGTGATAGGCCTAGCCTTGTGTCTGATGAACTGGTTGAGGCAAATCGACGACACAATTCGTGCAAGTCATCGTTTCACGATTATGGAACTTGCTGAACATTTTCCCAAAATTTCAAGGAGTTTGGTGCATGAAATTCTGGTGGAAAAGCTTGGTTACCACAAATTTTGTGCTAGGTGGGATCACCCACTATACAGTCCGGATTTGGCGCCAAGCGACTACCACCTCTTACCAGCGATGAGGACATGGTTCACTACACAACGCTTTGATATTGACGCCGAACTGCATGCCGGTGTAAAGCAATGGTTGAAATCGTAAACGGCAGATTTCTACCGCGACGGTATTGAAAAACTTGTGGCACGGTATGATAAGTGCTTTAATTTGCATGGCGATTATCTGGAAAAATAGCTTAAGAGCGTACTTTTCAAATGCATATAATACAATTGGATTTGTTCATTTTACTTTATGTTATTTTTTTAAATTTCAAAACATCTGTTACTTTGTGGACAGCCCTTGGATTATCATTATTAATCTGTAACAAACATTTATACAATGAGGGGGGCGCGGTGGCTCAGTGGTAGAGCGTTCACCTCTGGTGCTTGGGGTCCCGGGTTCGATCCCAGCCCCCGCCAAGTGAACCTTGTGGTGGACAAACACCGTGCTCGTGGGTTTTCTCGGGGTTCTCCCGTTTCCTCCCACTTTATTCATTCCACCATTTCACTCATCTCTCATCATCACCGTCTCCTTTAGCCTAACCGGCATAACCGTGGGACGTAAAACTCAAAGATTTCATTTCATTTTTCTTTATACAATGAATATTAATTTCATTAGAGATTTAAATGTTATGACAATATGGGTCTTAAATGTTGGCTTGCACGTGTTCCATCGATTTCAGTTTGTGTATAGTTCTTGAAACATGAGGTGAACAGGAGTTAGCTAATACATATTTTAAAGCTAATAACCTTTTAAACAACATAGTGGTACTAACATTTTTTTTTTTTTTTTGGTACATTTTGCAGGTAAAAACTGGAGTTGTTGTTACGTTGATCTGCACAACCGTCTCGATTATTTTAACATTCACCTATCAGGAGTATGTCTTTGGTTACAAAGGTCTTCCTGTATGGGCGTAAATTGAATCAATAAAATATTACAATATGTGATAGAATTAAATTGTATTTTCTCATAGTGTTTTTAATTTATCTCCACTTTTTAGCTATTTCGATTTTTTTTTACCTTCCTTCCAGTCTAACCTTAATATGTTACTCATGTTACTCAACAGTTCATTAAACAAAGTACAATTTGTTACAATATGTTAGCTATACGTTCATTTACGAGGGCGATTCAGAAAGTAATGCTTCCAAGCCAATTACGTGGCCAGTAGTACAGCACACATTCTGAACTGTTTATCATTAATGCACTGATGTTTAAAGTATAGAATGTCATTTGTTTCACCTTCCTGTCTCTTCTCGTTCCAGAGTAATAGAGCAATCCATGGTATACAGTGGAGACGTCCAGTTGAAACAGTGGGCTGTCGTTGAATTTCTGACTGTAGAAGGTTGTACGCTTAGGATCATCCATCGCCAGCGACGAGTCATGGATACACCATTACGATCTGGAAACGAAGCGTCAGTCCATGGAGTACTAACACACTTCCTCTTCTGCGTCAAAATATTCAAAGTTGTCTCATCTGCTGGTAAAGTGTAGTTGGCATTCTGCCTCATCCTGCTATAGTTTTGATCTTGCGCCCTGCAACTTCTGACTCTTCTCCAAACTTAAAGGATTACCTTGAGGACCAACACTACAGTTGTGACGCAGAAGTCTAAGCAGCAATTCGCCAGCAGCCAGCACAAAAAAAAAACCTAGTTTCGCGTTGGCGTAAGTGTGTTGCCCGTAATAAAGACTATGTTGAAAAATGATGCGATTGGACGCTTTCCATTGATACGTATATCGGTGCTATTTGTCAAAACACAAATAAAGGTATCGCCTTGAAGGCATTACTTTCTGAATCACCCTCGTAACAACTGGCTCTATGATTAGTATAATAAGTTAACTTAGTATTAATATTATTACAATATGAATATATTTATTATTATTATTATGTATTCCAATGATAGTAATGGTGATTAGAATTAAGTCATATAGCTTCTTTATATTGATATTTTGAATATTGTGTTTCAAAAATGGTACTAGAGCTTCAGTGGTAGAGCGCTTACTTCTGGTGCGCGAGTTTCCTGGTTTGATCCCCGACTAAGTAAGTTTGTGGTGGACAACATCGTGTTCGTGGCTTTTCTCGGGGTACTCCCGTTTTCTCTCACATTTTCATTCCACCAATTCTTCTATCATCATTTACTTGTCTTAATCATCCGTCTCCCTTAGCCTAAAAGGGCATAATCGTAGGACGTTAAACTGAAAAATTTCATTTTAATTGAGTCTAGAGGTGAAGAAACAATTTCAACAAATCAGTTTCGGGAGTCTGAGAAATTTTTAACAACTGGTTCGGGCGATTCGGCTGAATGGCACCACATTGATTATTACGTGCTCACAGGTTTAACTTAACGAGTATCTAAAAAAAAATTTTAATGGGAATTATTTTTCTCAAAAATCGTTAAACGTATTCCACTCAAAATGTGTCGATGAAACGGGCCGTGAATGATAAATAGCCAGAAACTAGATTAAACTCAATTTGCACTATTTGTGTTGTGAAATCAATGTGTCAATTTTTACCTCCCACAGTTATGGTGGTTAGGATAAAGGAGACGGTGGTGATAAGAAATAAAGGAAATTGTAGAATAAAAAAGTGGAAGGAAACGGAAGAATCCTGACAAAACCCACGTACACGGTGTCTGTCCACTATTACGTTCACTTGGCGCAAGCTGGGATCGAAACAAGGACCCCAGGCACCAGAGATGAACGCTGTACCATTGAGCCACCACGGCCCTGTGAAATCAACAAGATACAAAGGTTTCCCAAATCGAAAATGATCAAAACCAATTTATAAAAACTAAAATTACAAGTCCTTAGAAAGCACTAACGTGTTTATTGAAGTTTGACAGTATTTCGGAAACTTTGGTTGCAATAAGTACAGGTGATTAATAGAAAATTATTTTGCTTATAGAATAGTGAAAACAAATTGAGTTCTCACTAAGAAAAGTAAGTCATCAAAGTGTAAAAGACGTTGACCTGATCCTTTTATTATTATTATTATTATTATTATTATTATTATTATTATTATTATTATCATAAACTAATTCCATATCCATAGCTCAACAATCTACATAGAACGATACTCTGATGTCGTTACTGAACCCACCTCAGAGCCGGCCCTAGGCAATTTGCCGCCCTCGTTTTCTCCACAAAGAACAATTCTTAAAACCCACGATTTTAAGTATGCTACTCCATCATGAACAACGAAGGGGAAGAAAACTGCACTCGCACTCAGAAGTGCTTAAACAGTACAAATACAATCTCGTTGTGTCTATTCTTTTCTTTAAATCTATTATGTTAGTGAAAGATAAAACAAACACACCTGCAGAGGAAATATGATAATCCCTTAATCCTTTTTATAGAATTCAATATCGAGCTTCAATATCAATATATCAGTTTGTAATTCCAGTGCAACTAGCTCTTTTATCTTTATTTCTTGATTTTCTTTCTACATCTGTAATTTTATTTTCAAAAAAAAAAAAAAAAAAAAAGTTTCCACTTTTAATGATAAGGAACTTGTTTGTGCCAAAAAGAAAGACTAGTCTTCGTATCAGAACTATGATAAGTAACTAAATGGAACAGCTGTTCGAAAACTGAGTTCTTCTACTCGAAAACAATCAAGTAATTCATGCTGGAATTTGTTTCACCATTTGCTTTAGCACTGTTCATGTGACCTTAAACTAATGCGATCTAAACATGATTTATGAAAGTAGGTCAGCTTAAATTTAACTATCATCATCATGAAGTCTGTTTCCAACAAGAAGTTTTTATTTTAAATAATATAGTTATGACAGATTTTGCCTCCCACTGCAAATGTATGTGTTACACATATGGTAGAGCCGGCCCTGACCCACCTTAGATTGCATCATATATCCAAACTTAACGAACATTTTCAAAATGTTCTTTTTTTTTTTTTTTCATTTTCAGCGGTTATATCGAAACTTCAAACTTCTAATCAACCTTAAATCTTGTGTTATCAAGGAATTACGGTCAGCACTTGGAAGTTTCGATATAACCGTTGAAAATGAACGAACAACTTTTCGAAACCGTTCGGTAATTTAAGATTAAGACATAATTTGTGGTAAGTTCAATATTAATGTTTAATAACGCGTCAAGTGATAGTGCGAAACGTTGACAAAGCTATGCACGACCAGTAAATCGAAAATATCTTGTTAAGTAAAGTTACCATCTATATATTAGAAAAGGTTTATACGTTTGTGGTCAAGGAAAGTTTATATGTTTGTGGCTAATTCTTTTTGACAATGGTATCTCAGAAAAAACAAGCTCTAGAAAGATGCCATTTTTACTGATCGATTGCAAATTTTGTGTGGATTGTTCAGTTCTAATTGAATACTTTAAAAATATGGCCGTTATTTCTTTATTACCTTTTTTTAGGAGTACACTAGAAGTATTAAAATTTTAAAAAGTAAAGCATCAAATCCTACGAATTATACATTCCAACACCACACATTTTTATACGGTATTAGTATATCTCTCCGGCGTTTGTTTCATGGCCAAATGATAATAAAAAACGAAGGATAACAATTTCTCCATTCTAAGATGAATCTTTATTGTTTGCAGTGTTTTGCCCAATGAACACCATATATCATTGACATTATAATTAATTGTGTGTGTAATGTATTTGCTTATTATATACTGCATGCAAGAAGAAAGAAAACGCTGATCATACATGGATTAGAAACTCCAACCGGGGGTAGGCTCAAATCTTGCAAACGGTGCGAGATATTGAAAAAAATAATCGAAAAAATCTCCCCTTTATGATACCCCTTGCCGATTTTTATCAAGACGTCCTTCACTTGTGTAAAGAGACATGTACAGATGTTGTGAGGAATGACGAGGAGATTCATGCTCATATGTGAATGGTGCAGTGTGTAGAGAACGCAGGTTCAGCTAGTTCTACATAATGTTTCACCAACACTGCACCTGCAATCATTGGTACAGTACAAATTTATCGGAAGATAGCTGTTGATAATCCATCTTATGCTTCAACCACTTCATCTTGCAATTCTCTTTTACATGTCGAGCGTCTCGAAAAGAAAATCAGGAACATTCTCTATCAATGGCCTCTACTGTTTTATGCATAGACATTTGATAATCTAATACGGAACAGGACATTCAAAGGTACAACAATAAAGACAACATGATACATAATTTACCATAACATGCTATTTATTTTATTATAAACTTGAATTAAAAATATTTCTTAATCATTTATAGAATAACAGAGATCTAACCTGCATAGCAGATCAAAAGTAAATAAATACTACACTTTACACAGCATAATCATTACAATAGTAATGTTAATATAGGATCACACGGAAGTTTATACATAGTTACATTATTACATAGTTGGAACAAGGGAATCCCAAAACAAATTACTTACCAGAAATCAGATTGAAACACTTATCAAAAACACACGAATTGAGCTATGAGTAGGCACTTTCGCAGATGATTCACCACATGCTGAGTGAAAAATATAAGGAATATACAGGGTGGATACAAAGTTACTTTCTCCAAAACTTTTATTTCTTCATATGTTGATAGGTAGATAAAGATATAGATATACAGGGTGAGGCAAAAAGACGTTAACATTAAATGGCTCTTCTATTTGTTTTTGCTTTGCAGATTAAACCATGGGGTGTCGATATTGCATTGAGGAACAAAAGAAAAAGCTGCCTGGATGGAAGTTTTTTAGTTCCCAAGCATCGTACAAAAAAAAAAAAAAAAAAAAAAAAAATCATAGCCTGGACCAGACGGGATGCACCTTCGCGCCCAACACTTGTAGGATCTACAAGAAGTTTGTAAGGACGGGTTCCGCTCAAGGGAAACAATGGTAAACTGAAGAAAATATCATCCTCCTGCCATGCTCAGAACGTTCATGGACGAGAAAGCGCCACTTGCCATTCTCCAGCGAGGATACTTTCAGCAAGACGGCACCCCTGCCTATTGCAGTCAGATGGTTCGGGATTACCTGAACGACACGTTCGGTAAACGTTGGATTGGTAGAAATAGTATTCTCCCATGGCCAACACGTTCCTCCGACCTGACGCCTTCTGATTTTTGGTTGTGGGGCATGGTCAAGGATCGGATGTATGCCAGCAAACCTCTGCCCAAATGGCCATACAATCAACAATGAACAGACTTCATAAGTGTATTGAGCAGGATAGGTGCCAAATTGAAACCGTGTAACCAAATCCTTGCCTTGTAATTTGACGTGAGTAAACCTCCATTTAATGTTAACATCTTTTTGCCTCCCCTGTAAAATTTACATTAAAGAAAAAGGAAATACCTAAGGAATGTCAGATCCTGTACCGTACTGACTTCCAGAGCCAAATCAAATCTGCGAAAGCCTTTTAAAAAGAAAATAAATAAATAAATAACGAACACTTTCTAACCAGAGCCTAATACTTTATTAAAACTACAATAACGTGCTATAGTTCCAACAACTTAACGTTGTCTTCATCTGATACTTTTTTGTGTGGGAGTATGTATATATATATATATATATATATCAGTGTTTCTATCTGATTTTTGCTTAGGTAAATTGTTACATTACTATATACATACGTATATATCTTATATTCTTTCTTCCTTTAGTTGCTAATTGTTACACTAACGGTTAAAGGTAGGACTTACCAACTACTCACAATCAGTTCTCATTATGTCTTTTACCAACACAAATATTTAACTTGAAATTTCAGAAATTAAGACAATCTAGTTATTAACGTAACGTTTTGGGTTTGCGCCAACGCAGCACCAAATCTGCGATTTAACTTCGTGGTAATCGGTACAACAGTTATAATGACTTTTTGCGTTGCGTTGTTGTAGGCAGAATTTTGCGTAGACTGGTACAAACGAGAGTCTAAGTCTTTAATTGTTAATAATGAAAGGCTGTACCCACAAAAAAGGATCAAAATAAGAGAAGGTATTGTATTAATCAATAAGCAAATAATAAAAATATTAATAAAAGTGAAGGAACACTTGTTAGGTAATAAACGAAAATAACTTCAATTCTGTTCAGCACAACTTTAAAAATTTCAATCAAAAATCGAAATCTATCTCTGGGTACAGGCTATCACATTCCAATCCTGATTGTTTGTCTAAGAGACTGGCAAATATTTCAGTTTTCATGTTACGATTAATTCATTTCCTAAGTTTACTGAATTTCAATTTACGTTACAATTTTACTCGTAAAAGTTATTTCGTTCTACAAGATGAGACTATTTAATTCCTGGAAGGCCTTCATATTACAGATTACTAAAGAACTTATTCGACTGTAAGTAGCAAAGCATGCTGTAGAGAGTAGTTGTAGAAGCATCAAAAGCGCATATCCTTCCCTCTGTTTTTTTTTTTTTTTTTTTTCAATAATTTTGAAGCGAATACGCAAAGTGCACGATCATGCCTCGTAACGTTTATTATTATTATAATTTTACCAAAGGCATAAATAATTAATTGTTGTTAATTTGTAACATAATTAATTTCTTTCTTCTTACTTGGCCAAATTAATCTTATTTTCTTTCGTTATAAAAAGCTTAAAAAATCTGAACTTCCGGCACAATAACTCTGACTGGGATTGGCCCTAAAAGAAAGCTTGTGGCACTCATGTCTTTTATTGAATGAGTGGTCAGCAGATCGGTTCTCCCGTCCTAATGCTGGATTTCTAAACCGGAGTTTGCTACTTCTTTCTTTTAAGTAGCTCCCCAACTGCCCTCACGACGCTAGGTGAACCAGCAATGCCAACACCATCTAATAAATGCGAACGGTCGTCCATCTTTTCTCTTAGTAGGCATTGCACTGCTTCATTTCGGTGATATCATAAGAAGCGGTATTCCGGAGTAACTAGGGCATTGGTCCTCTTTCATTAACTGTAAAGATTACAATTGTCTTATTTTTATAAATTTTATTATTATTTCAGTGTTCTTTTATCTTCCTTTCGCTGGAGCAGCTTCCGATAAAAGTAACCTTCACTTCTTTTCATTGCTTGAGAACTTTCGTAATGAGAGAATTTCAGAAAATACAATGGAAAGCCATTACAGGAAGGTATATAAATAAATAAAATTTACAAAAGCTTATTTCCAGACTTGCTGGTCAAGTCTTCCTTGAAGGACCAATAATCAGATTATCTTAATATTTCCTACGAGAAAACACAATTTTTAAAAAATCATCCCTACGATTCTTCAGTGGGAGTCAGATTAATCCTAAGTTGTATTATTCTTATTATTATTTACTTTATTTCATAACCGGTTTCACAATGAAAGCTGTAATCTTAAGCTGGGATTTTATTTCATCTCCTAATGGAGCACATATGCTTAACAATCACTGACCAGTCAGTGCAGGTTGCCCGGAAGACATATGAGGAAATGATAATATTTACATCACTCAGAACCGAGACCAAATTTCATGAGTAGTTAAATCAAGATTGGTAACGCTAGGATATCGGAAGTTGCTATTCCTTTTATATATTTTACAATTTTAATTAAAATTTTGATAAGGTTTGTTTTTATATTCTATTCGATTTAAGATAATATACTCTGTTAAGATTCAGTTTATTGCTTTAGGAAAAAAAAATCACTGTTTACCTTTTACAAGAATTACTTTGTATTATCTAATCCAGTGGTTCTCAACCGGTGTGTCGCGTAGGCCTCATAGGCTCTCACGAAATTTTGCGAATTTAAATTCGTAAAGCATTTCATGACTAGTTAAAATTAATTCTGGGACAGACTACACCCGTCAGCGCCTCTAGCGGTGATAACAAGAACTATCAGCACTACACGGACTCATTATTTCATAGAAACTTATAGTCTTACCTCTCATAATTAATTAATAAAAAATAAAAAATCTTAGAGTTTAACGTCCCATAATGATGCCTTTTAGGCTAAGAGAGACGATGAATAAACCAAGTAAATAATGGTGGAATGAGAATGTGGGAGAAATGGGAGTAACCGAGTAAAACGTACGGACACAATGTTGTCCAACACAAACTTACTTGGCCGGGAATCGAACCAAGAACCCCAGCCACCAGAGGTATGCGCTATACCAATGAGTCACCGTGCCTCATGGAAGAAATACCCTGCAAATTCGGTAATTAGTATATTACCAGAGATGCAGCCTTTAGACGTACACAGAGGTAAAAATCAAAGAGTGCTATAAATTTGGTACAATAATGAGAACAAAAACTATCTCTAAGGTGTACACATTACAAGATCCAGTATCTAGCAAAATAAAAAGAAAAGAAAAAAAGTTGAGAATGCTCCAAGAGCATTGTCAGAACGAACTTAAAAGGAATGGAGACATGGAGTGGAAAGGAAAACTGTGACTGTTTCTACATGTAAAAGTAAATCTTTTTATCCGCACATTTGTCCGTTCTTCGCAAAAATTCGCAAAATACGATCTCTCTATAACTTACGGTTCCCGAGATATGGCTCCTTAAATCTCCCAAAATTCGAACTTTTTTGGTCAATATCTAGAGAACGTGGCCAGTACTATTTAATAGTTACTATTTAGTACCAAAATGTTCATACCCTCTTAAGTCCAATATGATCTCTCTAAGACTTATGGTTTCCAAAATATGGCTTCTTAAATCTCCCAAAACCATTTTTTTTTTTTTTTTGGCTAATATCTCGGAAACTGTAAATCCTAGAGAGATGATATTGGTATTGATCAATACCTAAGAGAATGGTGAACATTTTGGTACCAATATTAACAGTTGGCCACTCGCCAAACCAGTGGCCAGTTGGACAGTGGCCACTGGTAACTGTTTGGTACTACAATCTTCACCATTCTCTTAGGTATTGATCAACACCAATATCATCTCTTTACTCTTTATGGTTCCCGAGATATGGTTTCTTAAATCTCCGGAAATCGGACATTTTTAGCCAATATCTTGGGAACGGTAAGAGTGACGCGAAAAATTCCATCACTTTCTCAGATAATTTTTGATGCTCTATCGAACGGAGGGCTCAAAATTAAAAAAAAAAATTAAAAAAAAAAAACCGCAAATAATTGACAGACAGACACAGAGAATTCACTAACGAACTTTTTCAGTTCGTTAAAAATTAAATCTTTCAGATTTACAAATTTATGCAATGTACGCTGAAGGGAACCAATGATTAACGGAAGTAAATGCTGAATGTGTATGAAAGAACTACTCGAATGAGAGAGGGAGGAAACGGAAGAGCACCGACATCAACGGATCCAATGTCATTCTCTACTCACATGGGGTAGGATCGAACCAGAGACCCTCTCATAGGATAGGTAAACGTTCTACCATTGAGTCGTCGTACAACAATAGGGAAGAGAAAATTCATCTTCTCAAGGAGTACTAAGACAAGAATAATCACACTAGTTGTCAAAATGTAATTATTTAATGCAATATTCGTGAGATTAGGTGTATAATATTTATCTTAGCCAAAGTAGTTATGTAATTTTGTTTACAAGCTGCACAATTTCACACTTCACGCCAAACCCCCACGCTAGAGGAGAACCCCTTGTCGTCTGTCCACGAGTGCTTATTCAGTATATTCGCAGCTACCTTCTATATCTCGAGACTTTCTCCTCGATCTGCAACCTGAGAACACGCCATGCCCTTCAACCCACAAGGTGGTAACAAGAACCCACAAGATCAGAAAATGCATTATATATTTGAATGTTATTAGATATTCGTTTGAGATTTGCATATAATTTATATTCATCCCTGAATATTCGATATCTATTCATTTGCCTACAGATAATGTTCAGATACCTAGCTAAATATGCATATGTTTAGTTCAACTTTATACATACTGAGAAGCAGTATATACAGTATATAGACGCACACATGGCTATGTTAAGTACTTCTAAACGTACTTACACTGTTTCAGAACTGCTAGGTATCAAAACAAATATTGACCCATTACTCTTGTTCACACGGCTCCGTGTCTATTAACAGTAGAGGGCACTACTGAGCCGTTACGCCATCAGCAGAGGGAGACGTGCTTTGTGAGCGTTGTTCTGCGACACTGAGTGAGGCGGTGGTACCAAATACGGTAGAGGCCGTTGCTAGTGCAATCCTGTCATGTAAAGGGAATGTTGAAAAATGACGGGAAGGGTTCATCTAAGTGGTTATGATCGTGACAGGGCTGTTGGTCGGCTTCAGGCAGGTTAAAGGGTCACAGAGATTGCATGTAATAGGAGTACAAAAGAGTGTTATTTCTGGACTTCAAAAGGCCTATGTTATAAGAGAAACAACTGTATGTGCCTGTGTAACCGTCCTTAGTTCTGGTCGCTGTCCTTGGCTCGTGGTATTACCAATAAGTATACTCCTGATACTTTAACTTACCTGGACAGGACGACGAAGACCTCTCCAAAGAAGATTACAAACTGTTTCCCCAAAAAGCTCGTCGGTCTCAATAATGAGATGAGCATTAGGCGCCGAGAGGTTCGGGTGTCTCGTCTCGAAAACCTCACGGACGATCAGACGGTCATCCAGACCATAACGCACACAAACCCCACTCATACAAACAACGAAAACACACTGGATTAATTGACACTATACTTATTTATTAGAACACTATTTTGAAAAAAAAATAACGAAGAGAAATGAATACAACACTGGACACTAATAAATTTTGCCGTTGAAATTACGTTTTGCCCTATTCGGGAAATATAGCCCTTTCTATGTATATATGATTATAATTCAGGTATCACTAGAAATACTTTGCTCACACCATGAACACACTTGGGGGATTCGCACTGGGGAAAAGTTGTCTGGATCGTCCCACGATGAACCCAGTTGTTACGCTGAACAGTCCTGCAGCGTAAAAGTAAATCTTGAGTAAATAAACGAAAAGAAGGTCTTCACAGTTGAATTCTGATATTGGAGGGCGCGTATATAACTTTTGAAACGCACAAGGTCTGCGGACCTGGGATTTCACTGATTGGGGCTAGCCGTAAGAAATCGTCCTTCATCGGCTAAATAGCTTGTGCCCCTTAACACAACTTATGTTTGAAGTTCAACGCGAGATGCGTGGTTGCATCTTCCAGACCTGTAGTCAAACTCCTCGAGCATCAAAGCTCAAGCTACGGGTTGCAATGGTCAACGGAATAGTGTTGGCAGTTCATTTCAAAAATTACTCAGTTAACTCACCTGTATGCACATACAAACAGAATATAGAAAACAATTTTTGTTAATTTTAGTCAACTGCCCATAATGCACTAGACACGGCGATAACACTGGCGTGAGAAAGTACAGATAACGGGCTACGAAACAACACAGTTGGTGCCACTTTGGTTACTGAAACATCTGGTCAGCCCGTATTTCTCCAATCTATTATAATGTTTCCATAAGTGATTAAGGAAAACACTTAATTCAGTTCCCATTAACTATAGAATATATACTGTGCATATAATGAGTCAGGGAGAAACACTGAAATGGTTAGTCACTAACTGAAATGTTCTCAGCAAAAGCAACGTTTTAAATATATATATGAAAAAATGATGAAAGACTTCTTTGTCCAATTGTGTGGGAAAGAAGCAATTCCCACCAAAGAAAGAACTTATATGCGTTGCAGAATAAAGCACAAATCGAAAATAATAATCACTGTCTTCACGAAATATACAGGGCGTCCACAAAAAAATACTTCTATAACCTGGTGGCGGTTATAGATTGGTGTCCGAAAGTGGAACGACCTGTTAAGTGCACACGTAGACAGGTTGAGAACCCTTGGCCGTATGACGAGGTATGAATAAAATTAGGTTTTTCACCTGAAAATTTAAAATAAGTTAGTTGGCAACACTGTCATATGGTGTGAGACTTACGTGCATAGACGATGAATGGTTTTTCACCTGAAAAAGGGCTATTTAAAATAATTAAGTAACTTGTTCACTCACTACAACATGATGAGGTTCCTGCATGAGCAATGTCCAATCCAAATGTTCCATGAAGTAATAAGATCCTCTTGAACAATTGGTGCAGTTGGGTTTCCTTATCTTCCGTTACTTCACATGTTGAAACCATGCTGTCTTCCTGTGTGAGTATCCTCCATGATTCTCCAACGATGAGTTGATAAGGGGAGAAGGGGAGATTTTTTTTTTTTTTTTAACACTGGTGTGAGAAACGAAGTACGGTTACAACACCTGTATGATAACTTTTTTTTTTTTTTTTTTTTTTTAAGTTCGCAGAAAGCGTTTATAGGGCTATTAAAATTCTTACTTTTTTTTTTTTTAAAACACATAAATACTTTTCATAAAATGTTTAAGTGTTCCGTTTCGATCACTATATTTGATATAATATGAAGTAAATACGTTATAGGGCTATTTAAATGCTTTTTTTTTTTTTAAACACTAATAAATTCTTTTCATAAAATGTTTAAGTGTTCCGTTTCGATCACTTTATTTTGTGTAATATGAAATAAATATACACACACGATAACTATTCATGAAAACATCGACCTTAAGAATTATCAAATATCTCAATAAAATTTAGTAAATATACTGATATCTGTATTTAAAATATCAAAATGTGAATGAATAAGCAAATAGCAAACATGTTAAAGGTACTAAAATATTAAAATTATTATTAAAGTTTCGATATCACTCTAATATATTTGAAAAATATGAAAATCATTGAAAAAGTAAAATGAATGGAAATGTAAACACATGATAAACTGACAATATATAAACAAAATAAGATTTTCACCTGTATGTCCTTTTTTTTTTTTTTTTTTTTTTTAACTATGCCTCGTGTTGTTTGGCAGAAAAGAACGAAAAATCGTTTTTCAAAAATAAAAAAAAATAAACTTAAGTGTCAAAATTGACGTTCATAGTAATTCCAAGAAATAAGCATGATCCTGCATATCAAAGAAAAGATCGTGATTTCGTTGACATGTATGAAGAAAATTCGGCACGCCATAAGATCAAATGCCATCTGCTCGTCGAGACTTTAGTTCGATAATGCTCAATACAACAAATGATTTTATTCTGAAACAAAGTTATTATTAGCGTAGGCCTAGAATAATGATTGTTGTTCACTTCCATAAACGTAAACATTGTAGGGTTACCAAAATAGATGGGTATTATCTGCAAAAAATTTATTAATTAAAATGTTGAAAACTATTCAATATTGATCCAAGTTTTTCAAAGGTCTGAATCAAGGAAGTTGACTCACTAGTCCAAACATTCCTGAAAATAAATGGTCATTACACCATGAATTGACCAAAACCATAGGTGGGAAAAATGTGTAATACTACACGTACTTACACACACAATATGCCATCGACACCTGCGAGGCAAGACTAGAAACGAGGAAAGGCCTGCAACCATAGGCACTTACAAAATGTTTCTATACATAACTGAAATATCAACACTAATATTCAGTAAAATACACGTATGTTCCCTGGAACATAACGTACATCATCCACCTGGAAAAAATGTGTAAACACACAAAATACAAATGCTCTCGTAGCATCGTAAAATATGTCTCTAAAAGACAAAATACATGAGACCGGTGAAAAGAAAAACATGGGATACAAACAAGAATATAGTCAACGACATTACAACTTTCTGGTCAGTCTAAAACATCAAGATTAAATTCCCTACAAAACGGTTATATAATTTCACGACAGTTAAACTTTCTTAGGCATCTTCGCTACAAAATATTCAAAATGTTCTTATTGACACATTAAAATTCAAAGTCATCGAGCATATGAAATAATTAACAAAATAATTTTAAAAAATCGTTATGGCTTCATGCTGTTGGGAAGAAAATAAGTTTATTATTCGGGATTTATATCGAATTCGAATAGTTTCTAGGACATACTGGAACTAAAATATACTTTTCTCAAAATTAATAAAAAAAAAACATTACAACACATTAGCATACCAGTACACAATATAGTTACGATTCATAAACATTAAAATATTCACTGAAATGTTACTAGACAATAACATACACTAAAAAAAAATCTAACCTAAGAATACACATGGTTAGTTACGGGTTACTATAAAAGAAAAAGATAAATGAAAAACTATATTTTGCGATTGATGGCGAAAATACAGTTAGCTATGGAATATCCAATGGATTAGCCACATCCATTTTAGCAACAGATCTGCAATTCCAGGAAAAATTGCCTCCCTGAAAAAAAATATTTATCTTTATCCCCATAAAATATCCTACCCGAAGAAGTTTCCCTACGGTCGTTCAGTGGTCTAGAGAAGACGAAAAAAAATGTTAATTAGAAATTACAAGAAAATATAGAAGTTAAACATATTTCCGCATATATATTAATATGAGGGGGAAAACGACCGTTCACCATCAGAATATCTGTTCATATAGTTCCTTCTACAATAAAAAGATTACTGCTTTCGTTCGGAGAATTACACTATTCACACGACATTCCTGCACACCCTATTAGCTAACAAGGAAATGTCTGTTTCACTCGTTTAAGGCTTAGCCTACTTTCCGTTCTAAACTTTTCTCTTCGAACAAAATATATCATGTCACATCCTGGAAATTCAAATAAGTCAAAATCGGGTAAATGACGTAAATGAGGTTCAATCAAATTACAGTAAACACTTCAAAATGAAAACGAAAATCTAAGATTTACACTGAAAAATAAATTTAACATTGATTATAAGTGAAAAGTTTCATATTCTACGCATGAGATTACATTGTAAGTTTCATTTACAAATACAGAAATATATACATAATTAACAACTAAAAATTTTCTCATTCTAAGCATCTCGATATATATATATATATTTTTTTTTTTTTTTTTAATTCTGAAAAGAAAATCAAACATTAATTGAGAGTCATACGTATGATAACATGTTTAAGAATTTGGAAAGTGGGAAGGGATTCTAAAAAGATTTTTTTTTAATCTTAAAAAACAATAGAAATATATTATAACGCTAAAATATCTTCCCACTAGCTGAGGTACGGATATCTCGCCAAGATATCAAATTGCTTTTAAAATGCAATTCCCCTACGTATGGGATACGTTAATTATTTACTAAAAGATCTAAATTCAAACATCTGAAATGAAAACAAGAAAAAATTAATGACATTAAACTAATAATAAGTCAATGATAAGGTTTGCAACACTCATACACAGCTGACTGAGGTGTGAACTGCTACACGGAGCAAAGACAGAAAAAGAAAAGAATGAATCAGCTGTATACCGTCCGTCATTCATAACCATAAGCACAGGTGGTCGAGAATGCAGCGACTATCTTATCAAAATAAAGAAAGAAAAACGTGTTATCTGCTCTTTGCTGAACAGTTAAAAGCTAGAAGCAAAAATAAGTTTGAGAGAAATGCCTAGTTCTTCTTTTCGTATCCAGGTGTTCTATCAAAAACTAAAAGCAAAAAGGAAGAAAATGAATACATGTTTATCGCTTAGAAATGCGTCGCTCGCCGAGGAGAAAAATTTGTATCGACACACAAAGTCTTGGTTACTTTTTTTTCTTTTTCTATGATTACTGTTTCTGCTTTGATAATTACGGTTTGTTCGTCTATTTCTACGATGGTTACCTCTCCGTACAAATCTATGCTTAATGTCACACAAATTGCGGTTCCTGTCTAGTATGTGATAACTCAGGTTACGTGGTCGTGATTTACGACTCCTTTTGTATCTGTTATTCTTTCGTGTGCGCTCTTGGTTCTGATTCTCTTTAAATTTCATATTGTTTACGCTCTGGTCTGCGTATCTTTGCCTATTGCTATAACTGTAACTTCGTTTGCGCTTTTTCACTCTGTGGTTAGTGGTAGTTATTCTTGTACGCTTACGACCTCTGTCGTGTACAATCATATGTTCGTGGATTTCACTACTTCTACTACAAGCGACGTCACTAGATTCTGAATAGATAAAATCGTTATCAGATTTGTTACGAGGTTGGTTTAGACTACCTGTCTCTGGTTGGAGTTCAGATTCCTGCGTTTCCTTTGCATTAGGAGTGTTAGTTTGTAGCTCAGGTTTCAATTCCAATGTTTTGTTTACACTAGGGATATCAGTCACTAACTGAGGTTCAATTTCCGGTGTTCCGTATTCAGTAGGAACATCTGACTGTACTTGGGGTTCACATTCCGGTATTTTGCTTTCAGCAGTTTCCGTTTGCTGACTATTTTCACGAAACACGTCCCGTAAACCGTCTATCTTTTGACCTAATCCGCACTTTAGCTCTTTTTCTAATCTAGCTAGGTTTTCTTTATTTTCCTTTTTTAAATCTTCAATATTCTCTTTATTTCGATTTATATATCTATCGACATTCTCTTTAAACTCAGCACGGTTCTCTTTCATTTCTTTCTCTAATCTAGCAAGATGCATTTGAAAAACTGAAGCTATCTTAGTAAACAAATCTGCTTCGTTGTATGCCATCTTCAACAAGAATAAAACAAAACGTACAATTAGGATAGAATAAGCAATCACTAAAACATATTATTAAAATCACCTGAAAAAGAATATTTTTTCAAATTCCTGGTACTAAGCTGAAAGAGAAATGATATATTAAAATATTAATCTTATATGTATATTCGAGCACCAACGGTCTCGATTCGGGTCGGTAGTTCGGGCGTCATTTATTTGTAACCGTCCTTAGTTCTGGTCGCTGTCCTTGGCTCGTGGTATTACCAATAAGTATACTCCTGATACTTTAACTTACCTGGACAGGACGACGAAGACCTCTCCAAAGAAGATTACAAACTGTTTCCCCAAAAAGCTCGTCGGTCTCAATAATGAGATGAGCATTAGGCGCCGAGAGGTTCGGGTGTCTCGTCTCGAAAACCTCACGGACGATCAGACGGTCATCCAGACCATAACGCACACAAACCCCACTCATACAAACAACGAAAACACACTGGATTAATTGACACTATACTTATTTATTAGAACACTATTTTGAAAAAAAAATAACGAAGAGAAATGAATACAACACTGGACACTAATAAATTTTGCCGTTGAAATTACGTTTTGCCCTATTCGGGAAATATAGCCCTTTCTATGTATATATGATTATAATTCAGGTATCACTAGAAATACTTTGCTCACACCATGAACACACTTGGGGGATTCGCACTGGGGAAAAGTTGTCTGGATCGTCCCACGATGAACCCAGTTGTTACGCTGAACAGTCCTGCAGCGTAAAAGTAAATCTTGAGTAAATAAACGAAAAGAAGGTCTTCACAGTTGAATTCTGATATTGGAGGGCGCGTATATAACTTTTGAAACGCACAAGGTCTGCGGACCTGGGATTTCACTGATTGGGGCTAGCCGTAAGAAATCGTCCTTCATCGGCTAAATAGCTTGTGCCCCTTAACACAACTTATGTTTGAAGTTCAACGCGAGATGCGTGGTTGCATCTTCCAGACCTGTAGTCAAACTCCTCGAGCATCAAAGCTCAAGCTACGGGTTGCAATGGTCAACGGAATAGTGTTGGCAGTTCATTTCAAAAATTACTCAGTTAACTCACCTGTATGCACATACAAACAGAATATAGAAAACAATTTTTGTTAATTTTAGTCAACTGCCCATAATGCACTAGACACGGCGATAACACTGGCGTGAGAAAGTACAGATAACGGGCTACGAAACAACACAGTTGGTGCCACTTTGGTTACTGAAACATCTGGTCAGCCCGTATTTCTCCAATCTATTATAATGTTTCCATAAGTGATTAAGGAAAACACTTAATTCAGTTCCCATTAACTATAGAATATATACTGTGCATATAATGAGTCAGGGAGAAACACTGAAATGGTTAGTCACTAACTGAAATGTTCTCAGCAAAAGCAACGTTTTAAATATATATATGAAAAAATGATGAAAGACTTCTTTGTCCAATTGTGTGGGAAAGAAGCAATTCCCACCAAAGAAAGAACTTATATGCGTTGCAGAATAAAGCACAAATCGAAAATAATAATCACTGTCTTCACGAAATATACAGGGCGTCCACAAAAAAATACTTCTATAACCTGGTGGCGGTTATACCTGATTGAGATCGTGAAAGGTGTAAAACATGTGGACAACGTCGTAACATACGTCATTTGGCAAAAAGGAATTAATCTGCTATTCCAGCCCGAATTCCTCACTTATTTGTAGGTGCTTCTGATGCCTGAGTGTTACCCAAGACCAGTTCACAACGAGTGAATAGTGTTGGAATGTATGCCCAGAAATTAATGAAATGCACTCCATTACCCCGTGCCCATCATTGTGCCAGATTGTAGTGCTTTGGGAAACATTGTAACTTATACGAAAAGAAATGGTTCAATTTGATGTTTTCAGATGAATCAAGGTTGTCTCCGATATGTGATTCTGGACATTACATGGTATGGAGAGAACGAGGAAGTTGACACAGTACTCTGGAGTTCTAGTATGAATCAGGTGTAATGAAAAATGTAGGACCACCACACATCTTCGGATGAACGGAGGATACGTTACTCCACCATAACGGTATGCTACCGAGATTCAGAGGAAGATCGTCTTTTTCCTGATGCAGTGGGTCTTGATTTTTTTTTTTTTTTTTTTTTTTTTACACGGATGACAACGTACGCGCGACCCATAGAAGTGCCAAAGCTATAGACACACTGGAGAAAGCAGCATCAACCGTATAAATTGGCCGGCATAGTTCCCAGATTTTAATCCTGTCGGAGGATACCTACGATGGTATCGGAAGACGAGTTGCACAGGAGGATACACCAATCCAGACTCTGGAAACTGCTCTTAAGGAAAAATGAGACAACATGCTGTAGACTCTACTGAACATACTCATCGATAGGTTACCAACATACTAACAGCCACATTTAGTGTTTATTAGATTCTAACAATGGCGTAGTTGACTTCAAAGAATTTTATTCTCTCGATTTTGTGGAAACAAATACGCAAAATGGTAGACATAGAAGTTAAAAAGGTGGATGGCACAGGAATTTCAAAAGCGAGATCAGGAGATAACTTCAATAAAAGGGGAAATGTGTATATTAAAACGCCAAAAGTACAAGCAGGCAGATACAACGACTGAACAGGAATATAATGAATGACCGTCTGACTGCATCGTCAAGCACTAGTGAAGTGTTCAAGTCGTGTACAAGATGTAAACGAATTCAGAAAAATAAGGATTGTCCAGTTAAATCCAAATGATGCTTTAGTTGTCTGTTTATTGGTCACTATGCGAGGGCATGTGTGGCTAAGAGATTGAGACCCCAAGTTTCAGTGGAAACATACAATCAAGAACTCAAAAGTTGCCCAGGAGAAACCTAATCAAAATCTAAGCGAGTTGCACGCAAAAATTACAAAAGCAGATCAAGCCAGCAATCAAATTGTGCTTCCAGAAGCCAAAGCACTCTCTAGACAAAAATCTACGAATGTGAGAGACTACGGAGAAGATGGAGGAGGAAACACTGGAAGTTACGCAGAAGTGGGGAAAGGCTAAAGTGGAGATTGGTAGGAGGAAGCTTAGACCTGATGAGACAATTCGAGATAATAATTCTAACTGGACAGGCGTGCAGGAGGAGGAGAATATTGAATGTATAGCTTCCAGGATTGCCAGTTGTAAACCTGCAAAGAATATGATCATATTAATGCGTAGATTTATGAAGCATTTGGGAAAGTGGCACTCAGAAGATAGAGCTAAGAGAAAGGATTTGAATCCAACAATGGGTTCCTTAAAGAATTGTTGTTGAAGTTAAAAAAAAAATAAAAATGTAAAGGGGAGAAAATGTTGACAGGTTGGTAGAAAATGTTACAAAAGAATTCACATGCTGATGTAGCCTAAAGTCAATGATAGATTGTCCTGACAAGATTATAATGAAAATTTGAAATGTTCAGTAGTAAGATTTAAGACTATGTTGGAAGTTTATTATAATTAGTTGGTAGCTTTCGTTATTGAGTTAAAGAAATCTGATTATAGCAAAGGCACAGATTAAGAATAAGTAGATCCAACAACGCAACTGTTTTTGCCTTTTTGAAGGTTACCGGACGAAGCAAGTAATAGCCATATTTAGTGCTTATTAGATTCTAACACAGATATGGCCATACGCCTCATTATTATCGGATTTCTCCACACTCATGCAGCAAGCACAAATGCTTGTCAAAATATTACTGAATTTAAAACAAAATTAGACCAGTACGGTAGACCAGGATATCATTATAATGCCAGAATTTAACTTCATTTCTAAAGGAACATTTCATATAGTTTCAAGAGCTGCTCTTTGGTATTAAATATTTATTATTTAACTTTCGAATGATATCAATACCAAGACATGTCTGTCTTACGGAATCTCAGATAAGAACATTCTAGGACCTTCTTGCGTATCTCAGCAACAGAAAATCACACATCGAATCCCAGTTGTAGACATTGCTGAGCAAACAGGATAGAGGCGCCTGGTTAAACAAGAACATACTACTGTAGTTATTAGTGAATGAGTGAAAGTATGGAAATAAGATCCCACATTCGGACACCCTGAAATATGTAGTATGTCCTAAAATGGAATGATCACTCCCAGACTCTATTGGTCTTTTTACACAAGGTCTTTTTTGATTAAAATAGTTACTATTGTTATTTTCGATCTCGACTTTTTTCACGAACGTTTCACTTACACAAGGACGAACAAATGTAAGAGAAAATGTTGATATGTTCTAGTCAAGAATGTGTCAAAAGAACTGACAAGTGCTCACGAAAAAATATTAATAATAATAATACTGAACTAAACCTACCAGTTCAGTACTTTTGATCGATGTAGGACCCCAATTTGGCCAAATCTAAATACAGTGACATCTTTCTTAACGGACATCACCTACAATAAGGACAAATTTTCTTTTCCTTTTGTTCCGGAAAAAACGTATGGAATATTACGAACAGAACCCTCCGTTTTTCAGCCACTCTCGGATACGAATACAACAGCGTTCTATTCTCCCCCTTCCTAAACATTTTTGTAACTTCTTCATAACTGACAAAAATAGTTCTCAGCTGACATGTATAGTATTACCACAGAAAATACTTTCTCCAAGCAACTAAAAATAAAATCTGCGATACAATAGACGGAAAAAGCTCTTCCCCATTTTCCTCCGGCCCCTTCCCCCCAAAAAAAAAATATCCTTTGTACGACGGAAGATCAGAAACTAAGGTTAGAAGGACGATATTTCTAGAGTTTCGTCTGTTATTGAGGAATGAGGAGTGTGCGGTAATTTTAATACATAGAGTTGGCAACTCTGCAGAGTTTCAGCTACCCGCCACCTACGGCGTTAGTTGTAGGTAAACACAAATGGCGACTCGTTTGGAAAACTCGTGTCGCGAAGAGGTCGGCTCAGTTATTCGATTTCTGTGGGTAAAACACGTAACCGCGGCTAAAATTCATCGGCAGCTGATTCAGATTTACGGAGAGACTGTAATGTCTAGTCAACAGGTCGCAGAAGGTTTTCGAGTTTACGGCTGGTAGCCGCGTGCGCAGTGGCCGATCCAGCATGGCACCAACAGGTTTGAACACAGCTCGCGTGCAGGAGCTGATTGAGGACAACAGGAAGATTATGTTACGGCATCTGACGGCAGAATTGGGAATGGAAGGAGTACCTAGAAGGCCGTTGTTTCGTTTCAGATGAGGAGGTGAAACACTTCGTAACAACATGGCTGAACACGTTAGGACAGGATTTTTTTTTTTTTTTTTTTTACCGGGAGGGAATTTTCAAACTTATCCCACGATGCGACAAGTGCTTCAACTAATATGGAGACTACGTCGAAGAATAACAGAATGAATGTACTATCTGTTGGCTGTATTGGTTGTATGAAATAATATATATACGTTTCACTGCAGGCTTAGTAACCTTACTTTCCGATCAGCCCTCGCAATGAGTCAATAACCTCGTGAATCATCATACACAATTTGCACGCTGAAGTTGAAAACTATATGTTCTATATTGCTTTACTTCAAGTGCAGTCAGTATGCGAATCCAGAGAATTTTAAGGGGGATGATACGTACTTGAGAAAAAAAAATACCGTATTGTATTTTGCAGTACACTCCCATATAAACACATCTTCCAACGATAAGTTAGTTTCTTTACAGGAGGAAACTTTCCCTCACTCAATCCCTTCAGTAATACGAATATTGAGTTCAGTATTCCATATTTAATTTATAACAAATGTATTTACTTTATACTGTGAATACAATTACCGAATGAGCTGTGAATGATCTAAATTTGTATGAGCTCTTTCACCACATAACTCTAGTGATACCGACTTTTAGAGGCATCCTACCTCTACAGATAACATTATATGTAGACTTACTCTGCGCAGAAACGCTGCACACATAATTACTTATTTATGTTTCTCGTGAGCTGCTATTTAAGGTAAAAACAGTTTAGAACACGTATCACCTTTCAACATTTGTTCACGCGAGCCTTTTCAGCAGATCTCTGTTTCTACAGTTATATGATTATGCAATATATTTGAGTTTTCATCGATTTTTAATCTTTCGTTGCTCTGTCTCAATATGTTCCATACTTTACTCGTATTTCATACAGTCTTTCTGTTTTTAAGCATGTTTACTCATTATCTAACCAGAAAGTATAAACACATATATCTACGTGCAAAAGTATATCTACGTGGAAAAGTATGACAAACTAGGAAGAACCAATACTCATTAACATGTGATACGTAACCAAACAACATTTTCTAACTAGCACGCATCAACCATACGAGGGCGATTCAGAAAGTAATGATTCCAAGGCCAGTACTTGGTTGATAGTACTGCACACATTCTGAACTGTTTATCATTAATGCACTGATGTTTACGCTATAGAATGTCACTTGTTTCACCTTCCTATCTCTTCTCGTTCCAGAGTAATGGAGCAGCCCATAGCATCCAGTGGTGACATTCGGTTGAAACAGCGGTCTGTCATTGAATTTCTGACTGGGGTAGAAGGTTGTGTGCCTAGGAACATTCTTCGCCGGCGAAAAGTTGTGGAAACGAAGCGTCAATCGATGGAGTACTGCCACACGCCCTCACCTGCACCAAAAAATTCAAAGTTATCCCATCTGCTAGCAACGTTTTTTTGACATTCTGCCTCATCCTGCTTATAGTCCGGATCTTGCGCCTTTTGGTTCTTCCCTAAGCTTAAGGATCACCTTAAGGGCCAACGCTATAGTTGTGACGCGAAGGTGGAAGCAGCAGTTTCGCAATGGTATCGCCAACAGCCACCCCAATATTTCGCCGACGGCATGAAAAACCTTGTTTAGCGTTGCCGCAAATGTGTTGCCCGTAATGGAGATTATATTGAAAATTGATGCCACCATTTGTAGCTGACATTGCAAGCTTTCCACTGATACATGTATCAGTACTATCTGTCAAACACAAATAAAAGTATCATCTTGGGGGCACTACTTTCTGAATCACCCTCGTATTTTTTCTCGCAAACCAATTACCAAAACGTTTACGAGAAAATATATATAAAGTAACTTTAATTTACATATCAGTTTCGGATTAAAGGCTCCTATTTAATAGCAGTGATGGAAGCTTACTTTGAAACACAGAGCAGGCACTCTGTTCAGTGTTTGGAATGATCTGTAACAGCAAAATTTCACGCACATGTAAATTTAGTGGAACCACGTGACTGTTGACACATGAATACTAATACGAAAAAGAAATCCTTCAGTAAACATGTATGATATTTCATGATTTATCAATACAGTGTACACGACACAATTCAACGCACAGAATCGAATTTTACAATCAGGATAAGTAAAGGTGTAAATCTTCATCACTGATATCTACAAGGTTAGAATAAAATAATTTCAACACGGGCTTATGAAAGTTCAAGATAATAGGTACACTCATGTCCAAAATTATTGTCGCATATCTATAACTTTCTTCTTGTAAGAATAAAATTTGATAACGCTTTTGCAGGGTACTTTTAATACTCATACAATGTGTATAATCGGGAAATGTATATTTGTGGTAAATTTCATAGGAAAAAAATTAGAAATATGAAAATTAGAATGAGTAAAACAAAATGTTGCTAAATGGACAAGAAAGTTTTATTTTCATTATATTGTTCTTATTTACTGCTCTTTTGACATGAAATTTGCCACATACATGTCTTTGCCGATTATACACATACTAACATTATAAGAAATACAGGGCGAATTTGTTATCAAATTAAATTCCTAGAACAACATATTTATAGACATGTGACAATAATTTTGGACATAAGTGTACATGCTTGATTATTTTGAGCACATACTCATTCAGAGTACTAAACAAAAACATTGAGTTTTTGAGTCACAAATGAAAGACTAGTAACAACCAGTAGCGTACACAGAATTTATTAAGGGGGGGGGAGGTTTCAAGCATCTAAGTTCACATTATAGGAGTATCATATTCAAGGGAGAAGAGTTAAAACTCGTAAAACTCCCCTCTTTGTGTACGCCACTGGTATCAACGTTTGGAGATTTTGTACTATCATTTTAGTCTCTTCGTCTTTTTTCCTCCCCACTTTGTCTCCGACGATGAATCATTTGAAACTCAAAAGCTCAGTGTTCAAGTAGTGATTTCAATGTGTACTATACGTTTTAAACAACCATGTGAGGACTTAACATACATATACAGATACTCGAGAATATTTCTTTTTCTAAAAAACCTATTCATATAGAAGAATTGATGTCTGTTCGAGCGCTGCAAACTGTGTCTGTGCTGAGGCTTGAGTTTGTTCCAAGGAATCTACTGTACACAACCTTACAGCGTTTGGCATAAAGGAACGAAGATGACGCTCCCTGTTGGAAGAAAGGAAAAAAAGGAATCATTATTATTATGTCATATAAATGTAAGCACAAGGGTAAGTCACAAGTCTTGCAATATTTCCATAAAGTAAACAGCAGGAACGTGTATGCTCCCTGATCAACCGTTAATACAAGGTCAAACTGGCCCAAGGAGTAGCGTGGCAAGCGAACTATTTAACACGGAAGCCGCCACTCTGTCAGTATCTTCAATCAGGTTTTGGTGCTCAACAACGTCTAATAACCCGGGTATAACGCTGCGGTAACACTCGAAGATCAGCAAAGGTCCAGACGTCACCGGTTAACTGGTTCTGGGGTCATACGACACGTCATTGAGGAAAAATCCATCCAATAACAGACGACGATTCTGTTGTCGGGACTAACTCGGTATGTCCCAGTCTGCTGTAGTACGTCACTTTCACAAGCTCAGGAAAATTATCAGGAACTGCCACATTGTGCCACATGACTTGACCCCAGCTCAAGCCCACAGCAAAGTGGATGTGTGCCGACATCTGCTACAAAATCCACGTGATGTGCGTTTCCTGAAATGAACTATTTCATGCGACAAAAGATGGATGCTTTTCCGAAATACGAATGTGCAAAACAGTGATTGAGCAATGGCAGATGGACATGGAATCGAGGAACTGGCAAGGTGGTGCCTACAGATAGTGCAACACGAGGGGCTATACTTTGAATGTTAACCTCCCGTCTTGGTACTATAATAAATACAGATATGTTGTGCGCTATAATATTGCAATACTTACGACTTATCCCTGTATTATATGACTACAGTTCCAAAAAGACACCCAAAAAATCTTACTGTTGTCACCGAAAAAGCAATCAAAAAATAACCTTAAAAAATCCTCTATGATCAAAATAAAAATAAGTGTATAATTTTGTGGTTCAGGATCTGTACCCAGACAGAAATTACAGGTGGTTTACAGGCGCCTGTGAAACATGCATAAACAGGCATATTTTTACAGGCGCATGTACATGCGCCTGAAAATGGAACACTTTTAAACGCATGAGACAGGTATCGATTTTTTTCACGATCATTGCATGTTAATTTTATGGAAACAGGTAGTTTTCATGTTAATAGGGTTGCAACCTTGCAACGTGAAAAATGCATGTAAACAACAAGTAGACATGTACGTAACCGGCATATTTCATGTTGTTGACATATACGTTACCTCATGAGGATCTGCTTTTCATTTGATAAGAATGTAATTCACATGTTAAATACATGTAAAAACAGGTGTTAACGAATTAGTGGGCGTGTTAGCGGAGTATACATGTAAAGTACATCGCATTAAGTACTATACATGTGTCAGGACCTTGCATATGTCCATGACAAACTGGAGACTTGGTGCCTGAATATTACATGTTTCCTACACCTGTAACATTAATGATTGACTCCAATCAACCTTATTCCTGGCAAGCACCAGTTTAACCCATTTATTGGCAATCATGATCATTGCATTTTCCGTTTACATGCACATTGCCTGTACATTGCATATAGGTAGGTTCACACTTCGCATGTACACGGAGATAATACAGGCAATGTATTCAGTTTTAATCCCATGCATTATACATGTGTCAGGACCTTGCATAGCGAATGTCGAACTGGAGACATGTGCCTGAATATTGCATGTCTCCTATGCCTATAACGTGAATGTTTAGCTCCAATCCACCTTGTTCACTACACGTATCTGTTTAATCCATTTATTGGCAATCATGATTATTGCATGTTCCCGTTCACCTGTACATTGCCTTTACACTGCACGTACGGGAGTTACACACTTCGCATGTACACGAAAATGATAAATGTAAAATAACATATTCTACATAATGCGTTTTCCATGCTATACGCTAATACATGGTATTTACATGTAATGCGAATGTCACACATGTATATTACATGTGTTGATAAACAGGCACCTTCCTTGTACTTTTCATTCTTACTGTATTGCGAATGTTATCAACAAGCCATTCAAGGTACTTTACATGCACATATTCCCTTTATTTACTTGCATGTGAGTGATTACGTGTACATTGCATGTTCTCATTTTAATGTATAGGCTCTGTACAACGCGTGTTTCCGTGCAAAATTTCCAACAGAAGTTCAATACTTTTTCGACATGCATATCACCTGAAGACAATGTGCCTGTAATATTTTCTTTACATGTGTTTTCGCCGAAACAGACGCCTGTATAATGCCTGTCAAAATCTGACAGGCTTTTACAGGCAGTTCCATGTACAAAACATTGCATGTTTCCTCAAAAATTTTCATAATAGTAGCTAAATAATCGACACTTCACTACGGATTCTGCAATATAGGCGAGTACATTCCTAAAAATATGCATTTAATTTCTTCACTTTCTATTTCAGGCATATCCATAACCCAGAGGGTCTTCAATGCATGACCTACGGGCCACTTATCTGCAAAACCCCGTTTCAAACATTAAGTACTTAACTTGAAACCATATTTAAAAAAAAAGAAAAAGAAAAAAGAAAAGAAAAGAAAAAAGAAAAAGAAAGAAAGAAAGAAGAAAAAGACGTTTTTAATTTGTCTCACGATAATGCTTTTTAGGCTAAATAATACGAGCGATTAATTATAACGAATAGTTTTGGAAGAATTGGTGGAATGAGAATAAGGGAGGAAACGGGAGAGCTTCAAGACTAGAACCAATACCCCTCCGTACCACAAGTAAGCGCTCTGCCACTGAGCCACTGTGCCCCCCTTCCCCCTCCTCTTCGCCATGAAACCAGACTACAGCAGTTCTACCGCAGTACAGCTTAGTGGTTCGCGAGTGTCACTGAATTGTAAATGAGGCTCACATTGCCTGACGAACTGAAGATCCCTGCCTTAAGCTTCTTCTCTGAACTTGGCTCCACAGCCGAAATATAGACTTTACGTAAGACACAATTATACTTTGGCACACAAGTACCGCTCTTGTGAGTAATCCAAGTTACAAGAGAATAATATTTGCTAACAGTGTATCACTTTGCGATAGAATAGTAGATTCCTGCGCATTGTATAATTCGTATTAAGAGTGTTTAATTGTATGCACACAAGCCTTTCTCACAACAACCAACTCCAGCTTTTAGACTACATTCTTTATATATATATATATACACGTGGATCAGTCAGAAAGTTAGTCGCGCTCCTTCGTAAATATTTTCGGTCAAAGGCTATTATGATGAAACTGTAACAACACTGCAGACATATAGCTGTATCGTGTGACGTAGCGGCTTTCACAAGGCAAGTGGAGGTGTTCTGATAATCAGTCGTAAACATGTCTCGAAAGCTGCAAGTGGCGTCCAAATTGGAAATGCTTGCAGTGATTCGTTTTTTGTGTGCGAAAAGATGTAACTGTGTTGAAAGTTATCGGCAGTTGCATGACGTGTATAGTGAAAATGCAATGTCACGTCACAATATCGCGAAGTGGTGCAACATGTTTGAGAACGGAATTACAGATATTAACAACAAACGTGCGAACTTCCGACAAAGTTTAGGTGGGAAGTGTGGGATCACCCTCCTTATAGCCCAGACCTTTCACCGTGTGTTTGGTCCCATGAAAAACGAACTTTCAAAGCGACGATAGCACTAGGATGACGAGGTGAAAGCTACAGCTCAAGAATAGTTATTGAGCATTGCAGGGCCCGAAAAGTTGTACCACGCCTCGACAAATGTTTAAATAACGGAGGTAATTACATTTAAAAGTAGATTGTGAATGCAACTTTACGATACAAAGTTATTGTAAAATTTCTATCCTGTTTTATTTTCTTAAGCAGTGCAACTAACTTTCTGACTGACCCTCATATTATTTATATATATACGTGGGACGTTCATTAAATATTTCCTCTGACCTACTTATAGTTAATGTAGGATTCTGAAATTTTACGTGTATATATATATATATATATATATATATATATATATTGATACATAAACACGTGTATTGATACACAACTATATCCATAAAGACGACTGAAAACGGCAGGAGAATGGTAAGCAGAAGCGACGACCCCGACTCCTCTTGCCCCTCCACTGACATTACTACAGGCGATCAAAAATGGGAAGTTTCATTGGTGTTATTGGGATTATTAACATTACGGCGCATTGTTGTAACATTTCAATGCACAACAGAACAGAATCATTCAAATCATCAATAATTACATCAACAGAATCAAATAATTACGAACACTTTTCAATACTATTTTATATTTTGGAATAAAAAAATTCTATTTGCTAAACTTTGTTTAAATTAGCCTTTGAAACTAGGAGGTTTTATTGGACCACCCTGTATAAATCAACAATGACAGTGAACAGGAATTTGAAGAACGTTATTCCTTATATGCTCTTTAATATTCAGCATACCATAAAAGGTTTACCGATTTAGTTGAGCTTTTTATTTCATATTCCAAGCCGTAGGAGATTGTTGTTGTTGCAATGTAAGAACACATCGCAACCCCCAAGATAAGACTATTGTAACTCTAAAATGCAAATTTTACAGATAAACCAAAATAACAACAAAATTTTTTGTATCTAAAGAACTTTGGTTATCTTTTCTGTTTATGTTCTGTAACGTTATTTCAATATGTATAGTATTAATTAATGCAGAGAAAACACTTCTTACAAATCTACAAATTACAATTATTACATATTAAAAATTGGTAACAATTTAAAACCTATTTTTATTATGACACTTTGATTTTCGGTCTGTGATATGCTTGAAATATATTGTATATACAGGTGTTTCAAAACAACACAAACAAAGTTTGGAAGATGATTCCTGACACCAAGATAAGACAAAAAGTATAGACCAACCTGGGTGCAGAAATCCGTCATTACGGAGTTATAGGCTGCCGAAAACAGAAAAAATGAACTTTAAAAGGTCCATAGCTCGAATACTATGGGACCTACCCTAGTCAAGACTTCACTTAGAAACTAATATGTGTCTTATCCAAATATCCATGTTTAAGAATCCTGCGGGAGCTTCTTCATGGCTAAGCGATTAGCGCGCGCGCCTTTGGCATGAGAGACCCGCGTTCGATTCCCGCCGGGTGCTCATCTGGTTCGGATTCCACGTTAATCAGTAGATCCCGTCTTATATGGCCTTACTGCTGGAAGGGACGTTAAACTCTAAATCGACTCAACTCAACTCAGAATTCTGCGGCACTTCGGAACAATTTTTATAGAGGTAGTTGGTGGTGTATGCCCGTAGTAAACCTTCCTCTATAAAAATTGTTGCGGAAGTATCACATGATTCTGAAACATCAATATTTGGATAGGGCACATACTAGTTCCTAAGTGAAGTCTTCATACGACTAGGGTAGGTCCCAGAATATTGGAGAGCTATGGACGTTTAAAGTTAATTTTTTCGGAAGCCTTTAACTCCGAAATGACAGACTTCTGCATTTAGATTGATCTATACTTTTTGTCTTATCTTGGTGTCAGGAATCATCTCCCAAACGTTGTCAGTGTTGTTTTGAAACACCTTGTATATAAAAGGGTTGTGGACCTATAATATTACAGCGACACGACAAACTTCTATGTTACAAACTCCATGTAAAAAAAATAGTGCAACTTTTTTTTTAATGTTGCTAGACTTTAAGTGCAAATATAATGATACAATACCTGTACTAAACACAATTCTTAGGAAGATTCAGGTTCAATTCCCAGCGGAAGCTCATATCGTTCGGATCTCACGTTAAGCTGGAGGTCCACGTCTTATATAGCCTCGCTGCAGAAAAAGAAGCTAAACTCAAATCTAATCAACTAATACTTGTTTCAGTATTATATGTAGTACACAGTCTAAATGATAAGATGTCAATAAAAAAATTAAAAAAGTATTTTACCTGTGCGTTTTAAGCGTGCTGGACTGATTGAACTGACGTCCACAATGTTCACATCCATACGGACGCTCCCCTGTGTGGATTCTTTCATGGCGAATGATGTGAGACAAATGGTAGAATTCTTTTCCACATGTCCCACACATATATGGCTTCTCTTTCGTATGGGTTCTGGAAAGCAAGAAATCTTTATATATATAAATGTTCATCTTAATCATTCGTGTTACAAGGTGCAGCAGATTTTTGTTTTTTCTTAGAAATTTCCCATTGAAATGCTCAGGAGTGTGCCACGCGAAAAGGTTTACAAGATATATGCCCAGTCGTTTGCAAGATGATCTGAGTCATAACAACACGCAAATATTTCAAATTATTTATTTTGTATGAATGAAATTAAAGATAAAAAACAAAAAGTTTAGTTACTAAAAACATAGTGCATATAGGAATTCTGAACGTGAAAAAATTAGTATGCCAATGAAGAGAAAACATTTAACCATCAGAACATTTTTATTATTATTATTATTATTATTATTATTTTAAAGATCCGTATTATGATTACTGCGAATGGATAAAGAAACAAGCGTAATAACCAAGCTAGGGAATCGAACTTGAAATCCGTCCAGCACCCATGCGTTGACAGCTTCACTAATGGCACTGGAATGCATATAAAGCTATCCGCAAACAAACGCTGTTACAATGCAAATTGTGACGAACAAATCGAAGTTTTGTTCCAGCCTCGCCATAAACAACCGCAATAAACCACAATATTAAGAGTTATATTTAAAGCATAACTTCAGCAATTTGATTTCACTGTAAAGAACACAATATAAAACCATTATTGGCGGGTCATACACATAACGAGCACCGAGGAAAATATTACTCGTATGATTTAATTTCTTGTGTATTTTTATATATGTTTCTATACACTTACATAACGGCATATAGAGGATAAATAAATAACTGACTACAGTTCTATACAGGTTTGACTATTTCACGGCCATCTTCTGCAATGACATGTCGTTCTTCTCGCTTCTCAGACGAAGAACCGTCCATGGATCTAGAACCCAGGTGTAAAAAGTAATCTCGAAACACTCATTTCACATTTATTCATTTCGTCTGCACGTGCACTCTCGTTGGCTGGAGCATTACCGTGACGTATAAGCAAAGTCTATGACAGTATGTTACCGGTCTAGTTCCCATGGATAAAGTTCACACGTAAATAAAGAGTCCATTGTAACGTAAAATGAAAGAAAATGCAGAAATGAAAACTAAATGCTCTTCTTTAAGTACATTCCACAAAATAAAGTAAATGCTCTAAAAATTGGTTCATGATAAAGATCATTTCGACGGTCGAGGATAAATTAGTTAACTCGCTAAATGGCAGTTAAAAAAAAAAAAAAAAAAAAAAAAAAAAAAAAAAAAAAAAAAAAAAAAGTTTGAACTTTCCAATATGGTGAACACCAAGTCTATATTGACTGTTTCACAATTTGTAAGTAAAGAAAGGATTTATTTTTCTTTCGATTTTTTTTTTTTTTTTTTTTTTTTTTTTAATAACGACTTAAGAGGTGAATTTTTCTCCCAACTGTTTCAATGCTGTCTGGCATTTTTTCAATGTGTTAGGAAACTACCCAAATGTTACCATTCTACAGAACAGTTGAAGACATTGGAAAACATGGCAGAGAACATCAAAACAGTTTCGAAAAATTTTTTGCCAAGTTCTTATCTCTAAATTATTCAATATGTATCCTATAAGTACAATTAGCAAAAATGTAAGAAACGAAGAGTGATATTTAACAGCTACTTTCTGACAACTTAGAAAATGAAATATTTACTTCAAGGTGTTACTAATATTCTTTCGGTTAAATTAATGGTAATATGATGGTAAAAGAATTACCGTCTTTGCGCGAATATGGGCCGTACTTTTTTCCTACACTTTGGTTTGAAAAATCATGGTGTGGCCTATTATCGATATTTTTCTCCTCAAATCATAAATTGTCAATCTCAAAATGACATGTACACGTATCTTGTAGGCTTAAATTAATATCATTACAAGTTACTTCTATAAACCATCAAAGACTTAAGAAGAAACTAGCAGAAAGATTTAACTTGTTCGCAAAAATTGCCACCTTCATTGGGTACCGGTAACACTTTAAGCTGAAACAAAAAGCACTTGTACACTTAATTCTTTTATTAACAGGAACGTGTATCTTTGTCATACAGTATATATAATATATACGATATATTTATATACAGTACCTATTCTGTAAAAAAAAACCTTTTTAACTGCGTCAGCTTGTTTGTATGCAGCCAAAATCAAGCACAATTACTTCCCACCATCTGATTCTTCACCCTTCCTAGACGATTCAGAATGCTGCTCAGAGTTACTATCACACAGAAGGTCATCTTTGAGTCCCATCAAAATTATTGGAAATTGCAGTTTTTTTTTTTTTTTTTTTCAACTTTTCATGACAAGTTCTTTAGATATTAATCGCCAAGTAGCCAAAATTCAACGGCACACTTCTAACACAGACGCACGTATCAAACAGCTTCCTGGGGTCGAAGTTGCTTTGTTCATGACGTAATTTCTATAGAATTGTCTTGCACTAGCTTTGAATGGATGACTGATACACACACATTCAAAGGCTGCAACACACTTGTCATGCCACTAGGAATAATCACTGGGTCACAATGTCTTTCTTTCAGTTTTGGTTTCAATCGATTGTCAATGTGCTCGCAAAAACTACCCTACAGAAGCATTGATTCTGAGCGAAGAGAAGTATTGGTTACTTACTCCACACTGCTGAAATCCAGTCTAGGATCAGTTCTTCTCTCATCCACCCACCGTCATGAGTTCTTATAATAATACCAGCTGGGAAACTTTCTCCCTTGAGCAGGGTTTTAATATTAAAAACAGACAGTGACAATTTGCGTCCATCATCAGATGTAATGCTCAACATCACTGTGCACCACTGCTTTTCAGCACCACATGTACATATTGGCATGCTATGTTCCTCTGCATTATTTACGTGGTGCTGTTTGGCATATCAAAATAAGACCTGCGTTTGATCTGCATTACCTATCTGGGAATGTAAAAAAAAAAAAAAAAAAAAAAAAAAAAAAAAAAAAATTGCGTCTAAGTTTGATCACGTAACGCTGAAAAGATATCAAAATGTTTTCGTAAGCTTGAGGCAGTGTACCTTTCCCGAATTCTGAACGAAGTGCGTCAATGTACTTACCTAATGAAAGGAAATAGACCCCTATGCTCATCCACAGAACCATGTAAGGTAATAAAGCCTCATCACAGAAGATAAGATAGGTCGAAAACCTCCGAAATTTGAAGTTTTGGCAATTTTTTATTCATAGAGGGAAACAAGATGGACCACCCACACTTACACAGGTACATATCCCGGTCCTATACTACCATACTAAAACTTTTAAATTTGACAATTTCCGAAATTTAAGGGAGATGGTCTTATTTACTCCTCCCGAAATATAGAGTGGGCCAACGTACCCATTGCCAAAATTTAGAAGAGTGGCCCTAGGTCATTGGTCTGGGTCACTGACCCCACATCAGTCATAAATCTTTGCTGACTCGACTAGATATATGTCTGCTCTACTACTATGACTGAGCTACTGTGCCCCTGATAATAGTAATAATACTGATGATTATTATGATGATGGTGATAATAAATCTGAAAATTCAAGTGTTGAAAAACACTTTTGATATATGGATAGAAATTTTGAAGTGTATCTGCAATATGATTTCAATCGTAAGTGCAACATAGGACAAAACCAATAATAAAAACAGTTTCTTTTTCTTTTCCTTACCGGAGATGAATTTTGAGATCATATTTTTTGTAGAAAGTTTTGTTACAGGTAGGACACACATGAGGTCTCTCCTTGTAATGGTCCCGTTTTATATGTTCCTACAAAAAGAAAAATAAAATAGTTAGACACTAAGAAAGAGTATTGCTAACAAGATTTATAAACATTATTTTTCTAATTTAAGAGAAAAACCTGTTCTCTAGAAATTTTATATAAGTAGTCAGGTTTACAAGTATGGATGACTCACAAATGGTTTCTCTTTAAATCAAAGTTATATAAAGGTAACCAAGAAAATTTTGTCGCTTCTTGTGGAGGTCTGTGTTCAATTGGCCCTCACACCGTGAGTTGAATGCGAATGGAGATAAGGCGAATATCAGTTGTTGATGTGGGAACATACTACCTGGTTGTCGCAGTTCAGTTACACCGTGAACGTGCGTAAGGACAGAGTGAACATAGGACCTCCACAGAGCGTCATAAGGGAGTGTATGCTGTACGGGTTTAAGAACGGTGACGAAACACTCGAAGACGCACCACGTACCGAAAGACCAACACATGTACAAAATTAAGATTTTCAGGCAGTAATTGAAGCGAACAGTGGCCAGATATGTGAGGAACTGGGACTACAATTCAGTGTGACTGGAGAAACCACTTGGCAGCACCTCAATCAATTTGGGAAGCACTACAAGTTGGGTCGATGGGTCCCACATGATTTGACTCCGGGTCAGAAAGCACGCGAGCAGACACCTGTGTTTCTTTGCTGTATCGTCTGAGGAAGGAGCTATTTCTGGACGCTGTTGACATGTGATGAGAAGTGGGTCCTGTACGAAGCCCCACGGCGCCGTCATAATTGGTTAGCATCCCATGAACCGGTTCCAAAACAGCCGAAATCAGTACACTAGGTGAAGGTCCTCCTATGTGTTTGGTGAACTACTCGCGGCATTGTGCATCGGGAACTGCTACAAGCTGGTCAGAGCTTCAATGCAACTGTGTACTGTCAGCAGTTGAGGCGTGTTCAAGAAAAACTCAAAACTCTAGAGCTGGCACTTCTGAATCACAAAGGGGTCCTCCTGTTACAGGACAGCGATAAGCTCCACGTGGCTAGGATAACCTGGGACGCCATTCTACGCCTTGGATGGGCAACAGTTGCATCAGGCATACTCTCCAGATATTGCACCGTTCGATTATCATCTGTTCCATTCCTTGGACAATCATCTTAGAGGACACCAGTTCAAATCCTTAGCAGAGGTGCAAAATGCACTTGGTACCTTCTTCGCTTCACGGCCCACCAAGTTGCACCGCAATGGAATCCATGGCCTCCCAGAACGTTGGCAGAAGGTCGTCGAAGCTGATGGGGACTATTTTTGATCTTCCAGGTACGTCTTAGGTGACATATCGATGTTCGAGGGTGGTGGGTGAAAAAACGACAGAACTTTATTGGTTACCTTTATATATTGTAACTACGTAACAAATGCCTCGACGTATTACCGCGAACATTAGTTTGCGTTTTCCTTCTGCATCTTACATACAAAATTCGTCTGTACTCGAAGTCTCTTATCGGGCCCGTGTTCGATTTCCGATGGGGACACCCGGTCGAAAAAATGTAAAAACTTTTCAGGCCAGCTATGCTAAGCGAAGTTTTCCTCATTCAAACCAAGCAAACGCCAGGATGGTACCTTCTATAATGATCACTGGCCGCTTCCTTCCTTAATATCCAATTTCCCACGCAGTGGGATTGCCGAGGGATGTCACTCCTTATACATGTTTCCCTAACGTGACCACAGCTGCCGAAAGCCCAGAAATCTAATTCTTAGTCCTAATCCCTCGAAGTCTCTTATGAAATTCGAATACTTTGTATGGACATCTTAGTGAACCACCCATAATCCTTTTAATTCCCACCTCATTTCTTTTCTAACTAACTAATTAACTTACTCTATGGCCTATGGAACCCGGAGGTTCAATTCCGCGTTCACAAAAGCTTTACATTGACCTCTATCCTTAGCTAATTCGATCCAGTTTCTACTTTGTATTCCTATCTCTGCGAGATCTATCTTAATATTGTTCTCCCATCTGCGCCTAGGTCTTCCTAATGGTCGTTTTCCGTTTGGTCTTCCAGTCAAGACTTTGAAAGCGTTTCTACTTTCTTCCATTCTAGCTACATGACCCGCCCACTTAAGCTCCTAGACTTGACGACCCTAACAATGTTGGGTAAACCGTATAAATTATGTAGTTCCTCGTTATGAAGTTTCCGCCATTCCCCATTTCCGTTCCTCTTGGGTCCGAATATTCTTCTCAGGATCCTGTTCTCAAATACTTTCAGTTTATGTTCTTCCCTCAGATTAAGCGACCACGTTTCGCAACCATACAGAACAACAGGCATTTCTTTTCTTCCATGTCAAATAACAAGAAAAGTTTACCGGTAATTATTTTAAATGAAAAGTCTAAGTTGGCCACCTGCTTATGTTGCATTTTTCCATAAGACATACATTACTTATTACTCCCAAGACTTCTTATTTTATATAGAGAGAGATAATACAGTGAAAGCTGCTAAGTTGGCCACTTCTATAATTTGACCACTTTCCTATGGAACCTATATTTTCTCATAAGACATATATTGCTTAGCAGTTTATAACTTGGCCACTTGCCTTTGTTGCCCTCTTTCCTACGGAACCTGTACTTTCCTATAAGGTATACACTCTATCTATACGTTTATAACTTCGACACCTGCCTTTCTTGGCCTCTCTCCTAAGAAACCTGTATTTTTCTATATGACATACACTATTTATTAGTCTATAACTTGGCCACTTGCCTTTGTTGGCCTCTTTCTTACGGAACATGTATTTTCCCATAAGCATACACTACTTATTAGTCTATACTTGGCCACTTGCCTTTGTTGGCCTGTCCTAAGGAACCTGTATTTTCCCATAAGATATACACTACTTATTAGTTTATAACTTGGCCACTTCTTTTGTTGCTCTCTGTCCTAAGGGAACTGTATTTTCTCGTAGGACATACACTATTTATTAGTCTATAACTTGGTATCTGCCTTTGTTGCCCTCTTTGTTGGTCGGATTGAAGCAGCGTTGCTTCTATCCTGCTAATGTTACATTCACCTCTGTATGTTGGACACCTATGTAATTTTTATTTTTTAGGAACCCTTTCAGACTATATTTTACTCTTGTGTGTTGGAGAGATAGTTAGTGAATCACAGGGAGAAAAGAAGAAAGCTTGTTCATTGAAAGTAACCTGTCCAAAAATAAAGCAAGCAGCATTTCTCTTTATTGCTTTTATGACTATCGTCGCCAAGTGCATCGAGAGATTAGTAACATCAAGGCTTCCTATTCATACAAGATGAATAGAATATATATATACAAGATGAATTATTATTTACCAGAAAGTAGTGTATTAATCACTGTATGTACTTTCGCTAAAATATTTCGTCAGATAAGATGGGTAAGAAGAAGGAAGATAAAACAGTAAAAATTAAGAACAAAAGAGTAACTATCAAGCGTGCAGATAAGCGCCATGTTGGAATACAGGGTCATGCATTTACATGGTTGTGTTACCAGACTGAAAGATGAAGGCGAATGCAGAAAGATGAAGTTAATGGGACAGTGAATTGGTAGAAGTGCAGGAGAACGAAGGAATAGTAACGAAGAACTTGAAGAAAATTTTTTATATGATAGATGGTAAAAGGATTGAAAAATAAAATATATATTAATAACGAAGTTAGTACAATATATACTAATAATTAAAAATAATAAGTCAAATAGGAGATGACGCAGAATGGAAACTATGTAGAAAAAATAATTAGTTAAAAAAGAAAGTAGCAAAGATAACGGGGGAAATGTGTATGGAGTACAGAATAAGTGTGATGAGGTAAGCTATTATAGACTGTTAAAAGCAGAGGGTAGTTCATGGATAGGATAGTAATGTAAATGTCTTCCGACCTGTTTCTGAGGGACATGGAAGAATCTGGGAGAAGAATTTTAAGAATATTTACGCTAAATTTGTGCTCAAATGCACTGTTGTAGAGGTTTTTGCGTTCTGAAACAGGCAGATAAAAAAATATGAGCTTTGTTGAAGTATCGGTAATTAATAATGCGAATCGAAAGAGGAGTTGAATTTTCGCCAATACAAAAAGGCTGGTTAATAAATGCATTTTAGAATGTAAATGAAGTTAGAAGGATTGCAAGGTCAAGATGGTATTGAACATAAGTTTCATATCTGGGTGTCTGGGACTTTTATCGGTGTAGGTGTGCTTTCTTTTAAGGAATCAGTTCCCGTAATGAGGCTGTTAGTATGGTGGTTGAGACGAGGCTTTCAGCAAACGATTTCGGGTGGATATGGAAGCCTTTCTGGTTTCAGGTGAGATAGTAAGTATGGGATATGCATGATTCATTTGATTCTTTAAAGAATGGGCGCTGTCATTACGTAAGGAAGTTCGTAGTAGCGAATTCTACAGTGGCTTGTTTTCAAAGGAACTTTTGGCACGACTGATGAGATGGAGAATACCCCTGCTGCAGAGTCCTGACGACAAGATTTTGAGATAGCTACTTCGATGCGACAGATGCAGGTTCATCTAATAATCAAACCAGTAAGGCAAGGAACGTTTCACATAAAGACAGTAGGAGTTCTCCAAATGGAGACATTGTTTACTGTTGATAGATTTCATGTGCACTTCAGTCTCGAGATATCCATTCTAAGTGTGACATAGAGTTATCATATGTCAGCATGAGATCACGCCTGCATTTCAAGAGTATAAATTTTCGTACGCATACTTTTTTACGAAATTCCCTAATTTGTTGACATGTTCTAAAATCAAATGTAATGCCAATTTAATTTTAGACATTTCACATGCAAAAATATGTTTAGCTATTTGCAATTAAAGAAGAAATTGTTTTAAAAAAATTGATCTACGAGGAGCGGTCAAAAAGTTCCCGCAATTTTGTTGTAGGTCTTTATTACCACAATAGCAGTTAAAAAGTTCCCGGAATTTTGTTGTAGCTCTTTATTACCACAATATGCAGTCAAAAAGTTCCCGAGAATTTTGTTGTAGCTCTTTATTACCACAATATGCAGTCAAAAATTTTCCGGAATTTTGTTGTAGCTCTTTATTACCACAATATGCAGTCAAAAAGTTCCCGGAATTTTGTTGTAGCTTTTGATTACCACAATATCCAGTCAAAAAGTTCCCGGAATTTTGTTGTAGCTCTTTATTACCACAATAGCAGTTAAAAAGTTCCCGGAATTTTGTTGTAGCTCTTTATTACCACAATATGCAGTCAAAAAGTTCCCGAGAATTTTGTTGTAGCTCTTTATTACCACAATATGCAGTCAAAAATTTTCCGGAATTTTGTTGTAGCTCTTTATTACCACAATATGCAGTCAAAAAGTTCCCGGAATTTTGTTGTAGCTTTTGATTACCACAATATCCAGTCAAAAAGTTCCCGGAATTTTGTTGTAGCTCTTTATTACCACAATAGCAGTTAAAAAGTTCCCGGAATTTTGTTGTAGCTCTTTATTACCACAATATGCAGTCAAAAAGTTCCCGGAATTTTGTTGTAGCTCTTTATTAACACAATATGCAATCAAACAGTTCCCGGAATTTTGTTGTAGCTCTTTATTACCACAATATGCAATCAAAGAGTTCCCGGAATTTTGTTGTAGCTCTTTATTACCACAATATGCAGTCAAAAAGTTCCCGGAATTTTGTTGTAGCTCTTTATTACCACAATATAAGTACACAATTACTTAATCGCGTTCGAAACACACACACACACACATATATACATACATACATACACTTGTTTCGGCGATCCTGCGATTGCTGGAAAGACCGGAGAAAGTCTTCGCATCTTCGAAGTTCAGCTGTCGCGTTAGTTTTTCTCTCTTCTTTGTAGGGTAAATTTGAGGCCAACTTTTAGCGTTGGGAAGAGCCAAACATCTCTTGGTGTTAAACTATTTTTAAGGCTATCAGAGTCTCTGATAAACCCGATTTTTCCCCATTTGAACATGAACTTGATGGTTGAGCGTTGTTCGATCTGTGAAATTCCGCCAACTGGTCACTATACACTCCCCCGCGTTCAGCTATACTATTTGTACACTGCCTATTAAGACGTGTTGACACTTGTTAGATTCATAATTAGACAACCTAAGGACTGTACTATACAAGATTCATTGTGATTGCATCAGAAATGCCAAAACTACAACAATATTTCAGGAACTTTTCGACTGTCCCTCGTACTGAAAAATATAAATATCCAAAGTCAAATCATGCTATATAAGTACTCTTGTTCGATTACTTTTCATACATTTAAATATTTTTCACAATATTTTAAGAACAAACTTTAAGGTATAAATAAAACTTATCATTCTTGAGTCAAACATTAACGCTTATATAGCGAGTTAGCCAGACTGAAGTGTGTCCGCATTTTGGCATTTTCAGAACGTGTAACCTTAACGTAACACATCAAGGTAGGTAACTGGGTAGCTGGAGAAGGAAATTAGGAAGGAAAGTGTCTATGAATCGAAAACAGAGAAAAAGTTGAAGTATAGTGATGAGTGGAATATTTGTTTCAAGCGCCCGATGAAGAACTTAGCGTCAGGAGGCCAAGCGAGTGTCCTTGATTTGAAGATAGTGATTGCTTTCAAATGTGAAATTGTTTCAGGATTAGGACAAATGCGCCAAATTAAACTAGGGATTGTATGTTATGTTTTAGAGTTCATGGCGTATGTTTAGGAATTATTTACGAGCGCTGAGATTTTCGTAAGTAGATAATAGAGTTACATCTACGAAGGTTTGGGTGGTACTCGGATGCAAAGCTACGGTGATGGAGCAAACAGATGGATAGAAGTGATTTGATCTTTGAGTTATCATGTGAGAACCTGAACGTGGGCTTCGGAATGGTAGCAAAGAAAAGAAGAGGTGTGTTGTATTCGGTGGGAGTCCCAATATCCTGGATTGCGAATTTGTCGAGATTTCTTAGTTACAACCACATATACGAGGGCTATCCAGAAAGTACCAGACGTTTTGGCCTATCGCGGTAGGCGGGGCTAGAGTCGCCATCTTGGTGTCAGACCGTTGCTACACTCAGTATGCATTCAACTGTAGTAGCGTGAGGATTGTGACCCTTTTACTGTTCTTTCTGAGGCGTGTTACAATGTGCGCTGCAATGGAAAATCCACCTCTTGTTAGGTGCGTTCTGTGATTAGGTTTTTGTTGAAAAAAAAAAAAAAACTAATTGAAATACATCGCGAACTGTTTGAAGTATACAGATATAGAATGAATGAAGGCTGAGTTTTTCACGACAACGCACGTCCACACACGGCCAAGCGTACTCGAGAGCTCTTGGATGGTTTTGGAAGAGAGGTGTTCGATCACCCATCATACAGCCCGGATCTGGTGCCAAGCGACTACCACCTCTTCCCAGTGATGAAGACACGGCTCGCTACACAACGCTTTGATATTGACGCCGAACTGCATGCCGGTGTAAACCAGTGGTTGAAATCGCAAGCGGCAGATTTCTATCACAACGGTATTGAAAAACTTGTGCCACGGTAGGATAAGTGCTTTGATTTGCATGGCGATTATGTGGAAAAGCGTGTATCTTTCAAAAGTGTATAATACAATTTGGTTTGTTCATTCTGTTACTTTTTTTTTTTTATTTCAAAACGTCTCCTACTCTCTAGACAGCCCTCGTACATACATATTTAGATGTCTATATACACAAGAAACTGAAAATACCTGCACTTGTGACATAGTTGAGTACTCCTTCGTACACAATTCACAACGAAATTTTGGAAGCGGATTAGGCGAGTGCAAGAGCATATGTTTGTTGAGCGTTGATTTCCATGCAAAAGTCTGTCCACACGCTTTACACTCATAGCTTTGAAGTTCAACGAAATGGATACCTGAAAATATTTTTTTAAAAAGGTTATTTTCTCAAGTTACTAATAAAGTGGATCGATCAAGAATATAACAAGCAATATTTAAAAATACTAACTACTCTTAAGTACTAGTCAAAACATTCAATATCAACTTTAAATCACTTTTTTAAAATTTCCCTCGACTTGAAAACCCTGTCCCAATTTTCTAGGTTGTTAATTTTTCTTATTTAAAATGAGAAATGTAACAAACAAGGACTTAACTGTGATTCATACACAAGACAAAAGAATTAATACTTGAAACAAAACTACTGTATAAGACATAAACCAATGCTACAGGGCATTTTAAAACTACAAGTACCAAAAACTACTACTGCTGTAATGTTCTACAAGTAAAGGAAAGCAACAATTTAAAAATACGATGCCAGATGTGTATCGTTTAAGCAATACAACAATTTTTACCAGTGGTTTTTATATTTGCGGAACGGTTTGATATATAAAATTATTGTATATGCCATTGTGTTCTTCTGTCTATTGAGAACCATGTACGTAGCTGGCCCTGATCTTATGAATTATGAGAACTTACAGAAAATGTCAAATTTTCAGTCTCTTGTAACTTTGCTCCTATTCATTCCAAATATGTTATATCATGATCATAATATTCGACACTTAAGATGCTTTGGATGTTCACTGCTCCACCCGTTTCACTTGCATTATTTCTGCTGTAGATGACTTCAAATTTTGGATTTACATTGTTCAACCCGTTTCACTTCTGTTAATTATGTTGTAAATGACTCAAAACTTTGAATGTTTGTGATACTATAGTTGCGGATCTACAAGGTAAAAACTGGGGGGAGCAGCCAGAACTCAGACTATGTTAGGTATATCATGAGTTTCCAATGAATTTTTTAAAATATATGAAATATGATTATCAATTTAGTGGTCAGAGTGAGTAGTTTGTTCACAATTTCGAGTTTTTGGTTGGAAACTGGTAAATTTAAAACACCAAATCTGAAAATAGTCCGAAACCACTGATTTCCGACCCCAGGTTCATATGGAGAAATTTGTTCCAAATGAGTTGTAGAATAACCTTTTTCAAGGAACAGGTCGAATTACCAGCCACCCTGTATATATATAATAAATCTAACAGCTAAGTGCCCAATAATGTACAACACTAACTGAATATATATATATATCTCCAAATGTCAACCTACTACACCAGTTATATAACATCACAAACCTATCAGCATAGAATATAAATACAAAAGTTAGCTTGCATATTGCTTCTGAAAAGCATTTACTGCCCAGTTGAACTTCGACAAATGAAATGAAATAAAATCTTTAAGTTTTACGTCCCACGCTTATGCAGGCTAGGCTACAGGAAATGGTAATGATGAGAAATAAAGGAAATGGTGGAATGAAGAGTGGGAGGAAACAGAATCCCGATAAAACCCATGCATACGATGTTTGTCCACCAAAAAGCTCATTTGGCGTGGGGTGGAATCGAACCAAGGACCCATGCACCAGAGGTGAACGCTCTACCACTGAGCCACCGTGGCCCCTATCTCCAAGAACTTGCTATCCACCAAAAACAAAGGGTTCTGTCTAAAAGAGTCACATCATTCAGAGGGAAGTGCCGGCATGGTGCCTTTGAACATATGAACTTTCTAAAAATTATTTTTCTCTCATGGTTAATGGTGACAGTATGGTTTCATACTGACTGTATCTCAAATGTTGTTACTAAATAAATTAACCAGTTAAGAGGCCTAACTACTGCGAAATTAAAATACCGCTAATTTTACAATAATTACGTGATATTTTCAAATAGATAAAAGATAATCAAAATGTGGAACAAGAGCGCATTAGAAAATATTATTTTGCATAAAGTGCCGTTATCACGAGTCATCTAGTAGTTTAACGTTTGCAGCCATTTATAAATGCGAAAATAAATGCCGATTTTCTTAATGGCTCGAAATCGAAAGCAGACAAGTGAGTCACGATAACGGTATCTCATGTAAAATAATATTATCTAGCGAGCTCTTGTTCCATTTTTCGGTTATCTTTTATCTATATGAAGATATCACATAATTGCTGTAAAATTAGCGATATTTTAATTTCGTCGTAATAGGGCCTCTTAAAATGAATTGAAATTTGTTGAGTTTACACCGAGGTTATGAAGGAAAGGACCTACTATTAATGTGGGTTCGAACCCGATGGAATTGGCGATAGCAAGACGAACCCTCATAGCTATTTCGCCTCCGCACTATCTTATCTCCAAGCAAGATGTTTATGTTTATAGGACCATGCCATTGATAATGGGTATCCAATTACAATAAAATATAAAACAAATACAAGTAAAACAGCTACCTATGTAAATAGGATACAACTTTTCTGAAGCGGCCGCAGTATCTCAGCGGTACAGTGCTCATACCTGGCGCATGGAGTTTTATGTTCGATCCCAGCTCCCGCCAAGTGAGCTTTGTGATAGACAAACACCGTGTGTGAAGGGGTTTTCTCGGGGTTCTCGCGTTTCCTTCCACTTTCATCATTATATCATTATCATCTATTCCATCATCACCGTCTTTCTTCGCCTCGGTCCATAAACGTGGTACGATAAATTTCACACAAAAAATAAATTAAACTAGCTGAACATGAGCTCCCTACACAGCGCATTATTCACGTATGAGCATGAATCTCATAGTCATTCCTCACAACATCTGTACATGTCCCTTTACAGACACAAGTAAAGGACGTCTTGACAAAAATCGGCAAGTGGTATAATAAAGGGAAGATTTTTTCGATTATTTTTTCAATATCTCGCACCGTTTGCAAGATCTGAGCCTACCTCCGGTTGGAGTTTCTAATTCATGTACGATCAATGTTTCCTTTCTTCTTGCATGCAGTATGTAATAAGCAAATACAGTACATTACACACACAATTAATTATAATGTCAGTGATATCTGGTGTTCCATGGGCAAAACACTCCAAACAATAAAGATTCATCTTAGACTGGAGAAATGGTTATCCTTCGTTTTTCATTATCATTTGGCCATAAAATAAACACCTGAGAGATATATAACCCCTGTATACAAACATGTTGTGTTGGAATGTGTAATTCGTAGGATATGATGCTTTACTTTTTTTAAACTTAAACACTTCCAGTGTACTCCTAAAAAATGTAATAAAGAAATAATGGACAGTTTTTTTTTTTAAATATTCAATTAAGAACTGGGCAATCTACACAAAATTTAGAATCGACCAACGAAAACGGCACGTTTCTAGCACTTGTGGTTTTCGAGATCTCATTGTCGAAAGGATTGGCACAAACATATAAACGTCTACAAATGCATAAACTTTTCTAGCATTTTAATATATAGATAACACTGTTCCGTGGAACCAACGGTAGTTTATATAGGCAGATTTCACTGTAACCTTAAGAATTACAAGTATACTTAAAAGAAGATAAGCTTACCTAAATGCTGTCTATAATTACTACTCTTGGAAAACGTTTTACAACATTCTGGACAACGAAAGATGCGGCTTTTCTTTTTCACTGGTGAGTCCGCCGGCTGGTTGCTTTGATATTCTTGTTTAACTACTGGCGCTGTGACTTGATATTCTTCTTTAATTACTGGCGCTGCAACATTTTCATTTTCATCGCTACTTAACGAAGTCTTAATTAACAAAGGGTTCACCGTGATCTTCACTTCGTCGGGAAGTGCTAACGGATCGACATCTTGTAAATTCTGGAGCACAAAATCACTGTTCGCTTCACTGCCTTCACTTAAAACAGCGAAGGCATCTTGTACTTTTAGTGTGTCTTTAGAAGAAGGTATATCAGTAACTTTAGTTGCTGTGGTATCCACAGCGCTTGTTGGAAACTCTATTTGATCATTTTCTGATCCATTAGTACTAGTATTAAATACACAATTATCCGTATTTAATACGTTATTGTTATTATTATTATTATTACTATTACTATTATTATTATTATTATTAACATTACTTTGGTCTTTATTACAAACTTCATCGAATGAATTCCGGAAAAACGTCGTATCCGAGTTAACAAAATCATCCGCTATATTTGTTATATCGTCCGCAGCGTCTATATCATCGTTGTCCATCGCAGACGTATCCGAATTTTGAACGTCCTGACTTCTTTCACCAGTTTCTTCGCTGTTATTATCATTACTCGCAGTTTTATTACCACTATGCCCGCTAAATAACGAAACGGGTTTAATATGAACTTCCGTTGGCTGACCAACACCCTCTTGCGTTACGTAAATAATAATTTCACCCGATGCTTGTTCCGAATCTGCTTCACTTCCTCCCGTGGTTTCATCGGTTCCTGTTTTGCCGTTGTTAAGAAGCTGGTTGGCGCCGTAACACTCCCGTAGACTTTGTTGGATCAGGGATTCCAGCTGGGTACTCATGTCCAGTTGTACTTGGTCATCGTTTTGCTGCTCCAAGATTATGTTCTTCCCTTGTTTGAGAAGACGCTCTTCTTCCGATTCGCAAGGATGGACTTTAAATTGTTCTACTGTATCATAGTCCTGCAAATAAAAGACATAATTAAAAATAATTAAGACAGTGTACAAAATGATTTTTATTAAGAGTTTCTACTCCTTATATAAAATTATTCAATTGATGACGGAAAAAATGATTACGAAATAGCTAATACAGTAGAGTTCCGAAAACTCGGCCTAATGTTGATCGAAGTGTGGCCGAGTTTGTGAAAATGTCGGATTATCGGGAATGGGGTTAAAAAATAATAAGTACGAGCAGTGGCGTATTTACGATTTTGTTTCGGGGGGGCTTTGCTAACTTTCGGGGGGGGGCGACTTTGCCTGAAAAATGTGAAAATTCTGCAAGATATTTCATATAATTTACTATAGTAAGTGGCAGTGTTGTTGGTCATGTCGAACATGAACTACCTGATGTAGTTCCTTCCGTGTGCTTCTTTTTACTCGTTAAACAGCAGTGTTTAATATACATTTCAAGATACATTAAACTATAATATTCATGCTAATACGCCAGTGTTGTGGTATATCTATTGTGTGACTCTTTCAAAGGTAGAAGTGTCTTATGTGTATTTGTAGAAGTGGTGAAGATACTTGTAGTTTAGTGCAGTTCAAATACAAATTACAACACAGTTCGATTCACTTATTATCAATCAGCGTCTATGGTAAACAAAACAATATTTTCTGTACAAGCAGCAGATGATCCTCCAACATATTGGTCCACCAGGCCGGGATAATTTAGTGAAAGAAAAACTGTGTTTTAGGCTCAATTTAAGTCTCAAGTCAGACATGTTGGTGTCAGCTCTTACCCATAGTGCAACTTAATAGTGGAAGTGTATTGTGTCCCCATCAAGGTTTCAAAGTAAAATTGTTATTTTCTTGCACAGCATTCTAAAAAGAAAGAAAAAAGGTTATTCTTACTACATTTACGTAGCAATAGGCAATAGCTACAAACATTCCTATTCTGTGAGTGAAGCAAGCAATGGAACCAGGAACATTTTCCCCTCCCCCTTCATTCGACCTGTGCAGCAGTTGTGTTGTGTGAGTGAGAAAGCAGCTATTGTTCACCCTCCTGCTCTACATTTCAACAATCGTGCCACTCAGCAGTACGTGCATCAGCTGATTTGTTTTATACGTATTTTTTTTTTCTTTTTTAAAGTGCTTTGGGTGCAATGTACAATGTTTATGCGTTTCAAGTCCAGCTAGACGACGTGTTGAAGTTAATGCATTTGGGCCTAGCAAGAAGCTCAAAATTTATACTTTGATATCAATGCATGAATGTCATGCTTGCATTCGTCATCGCAAAGTAACAGGGTTGCCAACTCCAAGTTAAAATTTACTGTGTGTGTAACTTTATTTTGTTTTATTTGCTTCTATTATTTTGTGTATTTTAATTGTAAGTAGTTAACATCATGGCTGAATTATCTCAGCTTGTAAAACAAAGAGCAGTTTACAAAGGTCAATTAACACGAATATGCTCGTTTGTCAATCAATTTGACAGTCAGAAACATAGTATTGAAACAATTAACACTCGCCTAGAACAGCTGCAAACTGTGTGGTCTAAATTAGAAATTATTTTAAATGACATTGAGTTACTATCAGGTGATAGTGAACAGGAAGATGCGCGTGCAGCTATTGAAGAAACTTATTTCGATGTAAAATCTCGCATGCAAGCTATCATTAATGCACATAATACTACCGAACCCAAAGATCCGAAATGTAATTCACGTATCACATTCAGTGTAAAGTTACCGACTATTGATTTACCAGTATTTCACGGTGATTATACAAAGTGGATATCATTTAGGGACACCTTTCTTTCATTGATTCACAATAATTCTGATATATCAGCTATTCAAAAATATCAATACTTACGTGCTTCACTTCGTAATGAAGCATTAAACCTTATCCAAAGCTTACCAATTACTGAAGCTAATTACTCTATAGCTTGGGAACAATTAAATGAAAGGTATGATAATAAAAGGTTATTAGCTGCATCTCATGTTAATGAAATTCTTCACATTCGTTCAGTGACGAAAGAAAATGCTCACGAGTTGCGTAATTTCTTGAATACAGCTATGACGTCAGTGTCAGCGCTTAATGCACTTGTTGAAAATGTTAATCTGAGTGACGTAATATTAGTATAACATTTCTTAGGTAATCTTGATCAGGAAACTAGGAGAGCATTTGAGTTACAGTGCAAGGGTTCAGATTTTAGTACTGTTAGTGAGTTATTTAATTTTCTAGAACATAGGCTTCAAGCGCTAGAGAAGGCTAAACCGTTACCAAGTGAAAGTAATAAACAGACCAAATTATCTGTTAGTGTTAAAAAGCATAGTGACAAGCATTCACCTGTGTTCAAATCTTATTTAGCCACCGTTAAGACTGATTGTAAATTTTGTAAAGCTGGAAAACATCCTCTGTTTACTTGTGAGTTATTCAAAAGTGCTCCAATCAATCAGAAGTATAAATATTTGCGTAAAGAAAACATTTGTTTTAACTGTTTGCGTAGTGAAAATCATAATTCATCTCAGTGCAAGTCTGGAACATGTAGACACTGCAATGCTAAACATAATACTTTGCTTCATACAGACAGAACTGTATCGAAAGGTGACGAAGCGTCAGTACATACTCAGCATTCAAATAGTACCAGCAGTGGTATGGTGTCTCCAGATACCGGAATTTCATCCCCTAGCAATAGTTACGGTACACCTCAAGCGTCGTATTGTTCGGTCAAGCAACAGAGTTCGTCACAGACTTTACTTGCTACGGCAATTGTGAAGGTCAAGGACAGTGCGGGAAATTGGGTCAACTGTCGGGCACTTTTAGATGCAGCTTCCCAAACGAGTTTTATTACTGAAGATTTTGTTCAGCGTCATCGTTTGAAGAAAATCAAACATCACGTGCCAATTCAAGGAGTAAATAACTCAACATCAGCAGCAAACTTTTGTGTTAACATTCAAATGAAGTCAACAATAAATGACTTCAGCACTCAAGTTACGTGTTCGGTTCTTCCAAACATAACTAATTTGATGCCAACGGAGAAGATTGATTGCAAGACATGGGGCATCCCTACAGACATCAATCTAGCAGACCCAAGTTTTAATACACCTTCAAAAATAGATATTTTGTTAGGGTGTGATGTGTTTTTTAACATTCTAAAACCAGAAAGAAGGACTAGACCTGGCTCTTATCCAGTACTTCAAAACACTGAACTAGGATGGGTGATAGCAGGCAAAATTCCCAGTACACAAGCCAGTAACTCAGCGTTAACATTCTTCATCAGATCCGAAGACAATCTCAGCCAACAACTTCAGCGTTTTTGGGAATTGGAGGAATTCCATACGAAGTTATTGTCCCCTGAAGAAGTAGCTTGTGAACAGCATTTTAAGAATAACACTACTCGTGACTCAAGCGGACGTTATGTGGTTCGTCTCCCGTTAAAGAAGGACAAGGCCACGCTTGGTGATTCATTACAGACAGCTCTCACACGATTTCGTCAACTTGAACGCAAATTGAATCGTGAACCTCAACTGAAACAGGACTACATAGCCTTTATGGATGAGTATGAACAATTAGGACATATGCATCTTATTGGTACGTTAAGTGAAGTGGCTAAGGACAGTATAGTTAGAAACTTCATACCTCATCATTGTGTATTTAAGGATTCAAGCACAACTAAATTGCGTGTTGTATTTGATGGATCTTGCCCCTCTACAAGTGGAGAATCACTAAATAGCATACAAATGGTAGGTCCTACAGTACAAGAAGATTTGGTTTCCATTGTACTTCGATTTCGTACTCATCAAGTGGCTCTTGTTGCTGATATTGCTAAAATGTACCGGGCAATAGCTATGCATCCAAATGATCAACCTCTTCAATCCATTTTATGGAGGAAATCTAATCATGATCCCATATTCGTTTACAGTCTTGATACAGTAACGTATGGATTATCTTCAAGTTCGTTTCTTGCTACAAGGTGCTTGCGGCAGTTAGCACAAGATGAAGCAGTTAACTTTCCCAGTGCTTGTGAAGCACTAGAACGTGATTTCTACATTGACGATTATGTAGGGGGATCTGATAGTGTTCAAGATGCACTTCAGATGTACAGTGACTTGACAAGGTTACTACAAAGGGGAGGATTCGTTTTGAGGAAATGGTGCTCCAATGACGTCACAGTGTTAAACTCCATTCCTGAAACGTTAAAGGAAACTCAAAGACTTATTAACTTTCACACGGAAGGTATCAAGACGTTAGGAATTTCATGGAATCCCACCTTTGACACATTTTTTATTAATGTTAACTTAGTTAATGTAAATAAGAATTCATCCCAACAAACTACGAAACGCAGTGTTGCCAGTATCATTGCAAAAATATTTGACCCTGCTGGTTGGTTGTCTCCGGTAGTGATTAAGTATAAATTATTTCTTCAGCAGTTATGGTTAGTAAACATAGCATGGGACGACCTTCTTCCCATGGAATTAACTTATCAGTGGAACAAACTTTATTTGCAACTGCCAGTGCTCAGTGATGTGCAAATTCCAAGATTTGTATTAGTGCCAGGAAACGTTAAAGAAATTCAAATCCATGGTTTTGCAGATTCCTCAGAAAAGGCTTATGGTTGTTGTGTGTATGTTAGATCTACTAATACCAACGGATCCACTGCCAGTCATTTGTTATGTTCAAAGTCAAAGGTTGCACCTATTAAAAGGACTACTTTGCCAAGATTAGAGTTATGTGCTGCAGTTCTTCTTGCGAAACTTATAAACAAAACTTTAGCAACATTGAGACTAACAGTATCTAGCATACATCTGTGGACAGATTCTTAAATAGTTTTAGCTTGGTTAGCATCGCCAGCCCATCGTTGGAAACCGTTTGTAGCAAACCGTGTATCACAGATTCAGGAATTAACACATGTAAGCGATTGGAAACATGTTCTATCGCGAGATAATCCCGCAGATCTCATTTCAAGAGGAATTGACTCTAAAGCCATTCAGCAGAGTCAACTTTGGTGGCATGGACCAGTTTGGTTGCAGCAAGAAACTACTCATTGGCCTTCTTCGTTGCCAGACGACACTCAGGATTTTGAAGATATTCCAGAAGAATGTCCAAAATCATTTACCAACACATTACTCTCTCAAGTTAAAACTGAAGAAATTCTCTTAAGATTTTCGAAACTCACTCGACTGTTAAGAGTCATAGCATTATGTAAAAGATTTATTCACAACGCAAGAAATCCCAAAAACAAACATTGTGGACCACTCTTGGCATCTGATATTCAGGACGTTACACAGACATGTGTTAGGATGACACAGCAGTCATACTTTTCACAAGATATCAAGGATCTTCAACGTGAGAAGCAAGTTTCTAAGCAGAGTTCGTTGCGAACATTGCATCCTTTTGTAGATAAGGAAAATATTGTTCGAGTAAGTGGTAGATTAGAAAATAGTGATCTTGAATTCAATAATAAACATCAAATAATTTTACATCCTAAAAGCCATTTCACTCGTCTTTTAATTGAACACGAGCACAGAAGATTAATGCACGCAGGTCCTCAATTGCTTATGTCTTCAATTCGAGAAAGATATTGGATACCTAAAATCCGACAAACTATAAAGCATGTAATACATCATTGCAATACATGCTACCGTTTTAAGGTCTCAGTAGCACAACAATTAATGGGACAATTACCATCCACAAGAGTGCGTCCAAGTAAGGCATTTACTCATATTGGCGTTGACTATGCCGGACCTTTCCACATTAAATTGGGCTCTTCAAGAAGCAAGAACACAAGAAAATGCTACGTCGCAGTTTTCACATGTTTGTCTACAAGAGCCATTCATTTGGAATTAGTTACTGATCTCACATCAGAGGCTTTCATAGCAGCTCTTCGTCGATTCACATCCAGAAGAGGAAAATGCGTGACAATCACCAGTGACAATGCCACTACATTTCAGGGAGCGAAAAATGAGCTCAGAGAATTATATCTTCTTTTCCAAGGAAAGGAATTCAGCGACAGGATTCAGGCTTTTGCAGCAGAGGAAAATTTCGAATGGAAGTTTTCACCTCCGTGCAGTCCTTCATTTGGTGGAGTATGGGAGAGTGCTGTCAAGTCTATGAAGTACCATCTTCGAAGAGTAGCTGGCAATGCTGTTTTAACATACGAAGAATTCTTAACGCTTCTCTGTCAGATAGAAGCTTGTCTTAATTCTCGCCCTCTCATAGCTTTACCAGATTCGTACGAGACTTTCAGTTATCTTACTCCAGGCCATTTTTTAGTTGGTGGCCCTATTACATCTTTTCCTGAACCAGATTTAACTAGTACTGTTGAAAATCGCTTGAGTCATTGGCAACGAATCCAGAGGTACCAACAGCATATTTGGAAGAAATGGTCACAAGATTATCTTCATAGTTTACAGCAGCGTCAAAAATGGACATCAGTTCAACCCAATATTAAACCTGGAACGCTCGTCCTGTTGAAAGAAGACAACTTACCCCCACTTTCTTGGAAGTTAGGAATGGTTGAACAAGCATTTCCAGGCAAGGATGGATTAGTGCGTGTAGTATTAGTTCGTACCAAGACTGGGACTTATAAGAGGTCATTATCAAGGTTAGTTCCTCTTCCGAATGAAGACACTGTGAACAGTTAATTTTCTTTTATAATTCATGTTTGGTTGGATACTTTGTAGGGTTGGAGTATGTTTGGTTGGAGTATGTTTGATAATTATTTAATGTTTGTATATTTCATTTTTATTGCATTATTATCTTCTTTTGTTTTTGCTTACGTCATAGCAGAATTTATGTTTGTCAGATAGATGGCAGTGTTGTTGGTCATGTCGAACATGAACTACCTGATGTAGTTCCTTCCGTGTGCTTCTTTTTACTCATTAAACAGCAGTGTTTAATATACATTTCAAGATACATTAAACTATAATATTCATGCTAATACGCCAGTGTTGTGGTATATCTATTGTGTGACTCTTTCAAAGGTAGAAGTGTCTTATGTGTATTTGTAGAAGTGGTGAAGATACTTGTAGTTTAGTGCAGTTCAAATACAAATTACAACACAGTTCGATTCACTTATTATCAATCAGCGTCTATGGTAAACAAAACAATATTTTCTGTACAAGCAGCAGATGGTCCTCCAACAGTAAGAAAGATTTCGGTGGGGAGGGCTTAAGCTCGGAAGCCCCCCTTCCCTACATACGCCACTGAGAACGAGTATTTCCTCAGAAAATACAGTACTGTACTGGTATGTATAGGGTTGCTTGAGAATACAACAGAGAATAAACTGCCCAATTGCCCTTAAACAAAGGAAAAATAAGTACTTTACGAAGGCATAGAGTCTTTACTATACATCAAATTTACCTGATAAGACAGACCTCAGAAAAATACTTTATAAAGACATAATGCTATCTGTAATGAAAATTAACTAGACGACTTTGCTAGAACTAGTGCAATGATCTTGAACGGGTCTGCATTCGTTTTTTTTTTTTTTTTTTTTTTTTTTTTTTTTTTTTTTTTTTTTTTTTAAATAGCCTGCCAGGGTGTAGTCAAGTCTAGAACTGCTGGATTATCAAGTGTCAAGTTTTAGGGACTCTACTGTGCTCTATTATATGCTAGGAATTTCAGAAATACTATTAGTACCATTTACGGAATTTGTATTTTAAAAAAAATATTTGTTTCTTTAGAAATTAACGTCTCTTTTCGGCATGGGGCCTACAGTTTGATGTGAGTTCCATCCTTCGGTCTCTTACACCACGAGTGCCCTACCGGAGAAATAAAACTAAACTATAATAATAATAATAATAATAATAATAATAATAATAATAATAATAATAATAATAATAATAATAATAATAATAATAATAATAATAATAATAATAATAATAAGAAGAAGAAGAAGAAGAAGAAGAAGAAGAATAGCAGCTAAGTGAAGTCGATAACAGTGTTACTCTCCACAATGGAACAAGTAATTTTTAAAGATTAATATACATAAACTAACAGCCTTAACGGAAGCGGTATATAAAAGTGAGAATGTTATTCGACTGGAGAACACTAACGCAATTCAGAACATTGCGAACGATGGGGAAAGAGTTCCCCACAAGAAACAGTCAATCTCAAAACTACACTTACCAAAGTTATTCCAGTATGCTTCAAGTTTTCGATTTTCTTTTCTTTATGAAATAATTTTTCTCGATGTTTCAACCCTCTCGGGGGACTTAAATACGAGCACTTTAACAGCTGGCCGGACAGCACTAATTTGGAATCTTGAAATACTTTCTTGTTTTGTAAACATATTTATAAATATTCCCGAAAAAAACTACTTACACATTCACTCCTTTTGGCTGGCATTATCATTCCACTATCTGAGGAAACTGTGGTGGTTCCAAGATTCCAAATTAGTATTATCCGGCCAGCTGTTAAAGTGCTCGCATTTAAGTCCCCCGAGAGGTTTGAAATATCGAGGAAAGTGACATTATAAAGAAACGAGGAAGTATTGGGCAGAAGGTAGATTTAGAGTTCTAATTCAAATGTACCCTATAGCAACTATTAGTAATTATTTGAGACTTTGTGCTTGGATTGTTAAGCATCAGGGTTCTGAAGGACGGAAACTACTATTAATATGAGCATCGAATCATGACGTCAACCATGACACTACAGGCCGTTCCTCACCATTCTATTCAGCTTCCAAGAGAGCTGAATTGAAGAATTAGGATTAGGAATTAGATTTCTAAGCTTTCCGCATCTATGGCCATGTTAGCCCATCATGTATGAGGGATGACGTCTTTTGGCGATCACACTGCCCGGAAACGGCCTGGAATCATTATATCAGGTACCATCCCGACATTTGCCTGGTGTGAATGAGGAAAGACCCAGGAAAACCCTACTCAGGATGACTGGAACCGCTCGCACCAAAGGCGAGAGCACTAGCAACTACACTACGCAGGGCCACGAGCTAAATTGAAGGATCACGTCACATAGTACGGCTATATTAACATACAAAAAAATATATTTGAATAGTTATAGAACTATTTTTATTAAAGAAGGGAAAGAAACTAATTACCTCTATGCCGTATTCTTTCGTTGTTGCCAATTTGTCATTCAGTCGTTTGGTCTACACTGGCTAACAAGACAGAGCACAACGAAGTCCGTTAAATAATTCATTGTGGTCACGCTTCCGCATACAATAATTGAAAGATCTCGGACGCACCAACTTGTCCCTCTTCTTTCGAGGGAGATACGGGAAAACACACATAGACAGCAGCGCCAGAAGGGGTACACTTGAAATAGAACGGCTCTAGTACTTGGAATACCAATTAGATAAAAATAATGTCACTACTTTAGTATTAACACTTTTATATTAAGACCTATTGAGGAGGCGCACAATAACACAGTATCACGAAGCAATTGGGATACTTATGTTAAGAGGTATTAGAATACAAAAAGCCATAAGAAAAAGGGAAATATTATGATCGGATGTCCTTGATTGTTCATGTGGGTACATACAGTACAACCTCTGGCTATTGCTTTTCGTGGGCTATAAAGCACATCCAATCATAATATTCTAAAAATTTCTCCACTGCGAAAGAACTGTAACTAAGTTAAACGAACGAAAAGAAGAAACAACCATTTTTTTGTTTTATACACCAAATATCTACAGGTGCAAATTGTAACGCAAAGAGTGGAAAAGTGATTGACTGGATCGGGAGTCGAATCCGGGACCTTCAGTATACTGTGCCGATGCGTTGACCACTACGCAACCTAGTTGTCTGTTCTCTCCTTTCATTAGTATATATGAAATCACAACCGTCAGAAGGTGTTCGGTATTAGGACACAGGATTGTCCAATCACAGCAGGGGGCTATGGTACAATCCACGTGGTGTGAAATGAGAGCACCGACCTCGAGACTGAGAGAGTAAGTGGCTGTTCTGGGATGCGGACTGGGTGGCGTAGTGGTTAACGCATCGTCACGGTATATCGGAGGTCCCGAGTTCGAGTTCCGGTCCAGTTAGCCGTTTTTTTTTTCACTCTTTGCGTTAACTAAAACAAAATCTGTACTCATATATCATAGATACTTACTTGTCCACACGAATTACAGTGCAACAATAATTCCTTTTCGTGTTGAATCTCGTGGTCTTTAAGCTCGGCAGAAAACGGGAAGTCTTCTCCACATACTTTGCAGTAGTATCTTCTGCTCTGCATTGTGGAATTAAACAGCTGAAAGTAAAAGTTACAAATAGAAATCATTTCAAACTATATTAGCAAACTGAAAAATTACTCAATAATGCTGTATCATATTGCACTACCAAGTTCCTGGTTTCTCAACGTTACTACAACGAAATTAACGGTAATGGGTCTCAACGGGAGTTCCGCGAGATAAGTCGCGAAACCTGGAGACTGTGAAATTCCGAGTAATCATAAGCATCATCATAAGTATTCTGCCAATATTGGCAGGTCACTTGCCGCAACTGAGAAGCTTCCATGCTCCATGGTCTTCCGCTAACCTCTTACTTTTCGCGTATGACTTTTCTGTTTTGATATTGTTCATTAATTGTAGTTTTCTTCGCCCCCTCCGTCTCTATCCTGCCACCATACCCTCTAGCATGTCCCTCATGATACATTTCCTTCTTAGTCAATGTCCCAACCAGTTTTTCTTCCTCTTCTTAATAATATCTAAAATTGTTCCTTTCTCCCCGTCATTTCTAACAACCTCTCATTCGTTTTCTGCTCGACCCAACTAATTCTTTCCATTCTTCTCCACACCCACATTTTGAAAGCTTCCAGTCCTTTTTCATCATTTTTGCGCAATGTCCACGTTTCTGACCCATACAGAGCAATACTACACAAAAAGCATTTTATGAGTCTTTTTTGCAAACTCTTTACTCAAGGTCCCACAAAATAATGTTTTGTCCCTCCTAAAGGCTTCTTTCGCCATTCCTATCTTTGCTTTTATTTCACGTTTATACTTCATATCATCACTAATAACACTACCCAAGTATTGAAAACTAGTCACTTGTTCTGTTTATTCTCCCTCTTCTTTTTCTATATTTGATCTCTCATACACACATACATACATAAAACGCATCTCTTAGCGCATCTAAAGGACTTGTCGATACATAAAGGGCGTGATGTAGGGACAAATTTTCTTCAGATGCGCTGATGAAGAGGTGAGAAGTGCCTTGAAATCGTTGGATGATTTTGTGCCGTTTTGAATGTTAACTATTAATACATGCATATCCCCTTGTACTAATTACTACTTACTTACTGTTTCTTTCTTTAAATACAATGAAAATAATAATTAAGTCCTTGACAAGAGGATTTAAATGCAACAGATGATCAATAATTTATTAACATTTAAAATAAGATATTTATTTATCACAGTACTGCAAGCGGTGATAATATTTAGCAAGAAATGTAAACAAAAGACTAGTACTCATCGCAAAAAGCAGAAGTATTATTCTACGAAGCTCTTTCGGAGAACTCTATTCCATCTTCAGCATAGACGCAATTCGAGGAGGATTTTAAAACATGGAGGAGACATGTGGATAGGTAAAAAATAATGGTTAAAAGGATTTTTAAAATGGAAAGCACTCGGACTATATGAGTACTAGCCTTTTGCTTACATTTCTTGCTGAGATATTTATTATATAGTTAAGAGCCAATCCCTCAGAGAACTAGCCCAGAAGTTAACTAAATCCTAATCTATTCCTCGCCACTAAGCTCAGAGGAAGGTGGGAAGATAGTTACTGGAAATTTAGCAGATAATTCAAAATATAACGCACTCGAAGAGGCAAATAGTAAATAATTAGTTACTGATATCTGTCTCGTTACAGGGAAATGTAATCAATTTTGCAGTGATTAATATACAGGTGATGGACAAAAATATGGAAACATCTGAAAAATTACACATTACCTTTATTAATAGCGAGTAGGACCATCTTTGGTACGCAGAACGGCATGCAGTCGACGTGGAATGGAGAAATACAGGTCGCGTATAGTTGTCAAAAGGATGTTGTACTATTCGTCAGCTAAATCAGCTTCAAGTTGTTGTAGAGACGACGGTGGTGGGTAGTAGGCTCGCACCTTGGTCTCCAAAACTGACCATAAGGGCTTAATAATAATGAAGTCTGGCGATTGTGGAGACCCTGGCAGATGTGACATTTCATCTTTGTGCTCACCCAACCAGTCCTGGACGATGTGAGCTGTATGAACAGGGGATCCGTCATTTTGAAATACGGCATCTCCATCTGGGAACAAAGTTTGCACCATTAGATGATGCTGATTACTCAAAATGGTTAGTCCTTGCAGAGTGATTATGGGTCCGGCAGAATACCAGGATATGGCTACCCAAATAATCAATGAACCACCGCCATGCTTTACTCTTGATAACAGATAGTCTGTATGTACGCTTGTGTGCTGGCGTTCTCCATACTTGAAACTCGGCCAGCAGTTGGAAACAATGTAAAGGAAGACCAATCCGACCAAATGATAGTCTTCCACTGTCCCATTGTCCAATTTTTATGGGCGTTGCACCACTGTCTCCGTATAGCAGCATAGTCAACAGTCACGAGTTGTCTGGGAATTGCAGATCTGCCATAAATAGCCTGCTTGTGGAGTTCTCTTCTGACTGTTTTGACGTTAACAGGGTTTGTAAGCACTGTATTCAGCTCAGGTGTGATTTTCAGCGCTGTGGTGATTTTCCGTTTGGTCACAATCCTACACGATGTGCGTCTGTCTGTCACACAACACATATTTGCGTGCACGCTGGTGCTTCTGTGATGCGGTTTTTCTCGAATACTCGTAGGCATTTATGATTTTCGAGACTGTGCCTCTTGATACAGAAAACATTTCCGCTACTTTCGTCACGGAAACTCCCACCATACGTACACCCACAATTTGCCCTCTTTGTCACTCTTTCAGGTCAGATGATTCACGATAATCTGCACGGACCGGTCGCTGAACTGTAACTGGCACATTTGTTCGATTGGACAGGTTCTATACCTCATAGGTGTCAGTGATCCCAGTGACACCTACCATTCAGACGCAAATCGTGTTTAAAATGGCTACCTCTTTTATAACATGTGTTTCCATATTTTTGCCCATCCCCTGTAAATTTCTTATATTCTGTATCACCGTAAAATTATCTATTTGCAATTTGATTTATGAAATAACTACCACAATAGACAAGACGTTATCAAATATATTTACCTCTTCGGCTTCCTTGGACATCACTTTATCATTGTGCATATGTTTGACGTGTTTCTTGAGAAGCAATGAAGACTTAAAAAATTTGCAACAGAAGCGACATCGAAAGTCTTTTGAGGAAGTGTGGGAGTTCTTGTGATGTTGCAGAGCATTTACTTGGCTAAATCTCTTCCCACATTGATTGCACGGATATGGTTTTATACCTACAAAAATAGCACATTAAATAACGTTAACATGCAACGGAATTATACTATAGATATAGAAAAAGTGTCCTTACATGGATTTATATACGTAAACATCAAAGTCCCACAAGTAGCTTGGTAACTTGGACATGTCTTTTCTGTGCATTGATCTTCGGTTCGATCCACAGCGATGGAATTCTGAAGCATGTGATTCTGATCCCGCGTTAAACTTGAGATATCAGTCTTATGTTGCCTCAGCGTTGAAAAGTAATGTTAAATTCCAATAAACCAATAAATGAAACGAGGAAGATTTTAATTGTTACGATTGTTCTCAGTCGATAAAGGAAAAAATCCTACTGTACGTACAGTATTGCCCTTCATTTTGCAGAAAATATGTAATATCCTGGGTTAGTCAGGTCTACATTAACTCGAATAATCTTGATTCTACTGTATTGATTAAATACTCTCAAGAATGCTTTATAATACATTAATATAAGCTATTAGAATGTGTATACTTTTCACCTTATTACGTTGTATAATTTATTATTTATATAAGTTATATCTGTTTAAGTGGCTCAGCTATAATGTGATAGATAACTCAGTTTACTTATTTTTAAGTAATATTCAACCTACGAGAATCACAGGAACAGACCTCCAGGATCACTGAGAAACGCTGAGTTAAGAAAAATGCTTCTAAATGATTCATTCATTTAGAAGTTATTGAGAAATGACTCTGGATGGCAGATGTGCGCCTTTGCTAGCAACTGTACAAAGGAAGTTCTAGGTAAACCGTGAGTTCTAAAAATGATTCGCGAAAGCGCTAAAAGTAAAAGGAATTCTACTGATGAAGAAGCGTCAAAACAGAGAATTAATTTTATCTATTAAGACAAAATATGTTTTCAATTGGCATTTCACCCAAGTAACACCCCAAACATCACTAATGCTTGATGCAGAAGATAATATATTCCATCTCATTTTATCTTCTTCTCAAAGGCACTCACAACATATATTCATAGAAATTTTACGGTGTAATTTACCTGTAGCCATTTTCGACCTAAACACATTGTAATTTCTTTTACTATACAATTTACAAGTTAGTTTTTAATTTTATATGTAGTATCTATTCCTCGTTACACTTTACCATTATTTATTATCATCAATACAGGCAGTCATCGAATTACAACTACCCGCACCCACGAGAGAGAATCACAAACCAAGGTTACATGGCCCATATTTCTGGAGTTTCTTCTGTTATAGAGGAATGAGGAGTGTGCGGTAATTTTAATACATGGAGTTGGCAAGTGTGCAGTTTCAATCAACCGTCACCTACGGTTGTAGATAAACACAAATGGCGACTCGTTTGGAAAACTCGTCTCGCGAGGAAATCCGCTTAGTTATTCGATTTCTGTGGGCGAAACATGTAACCGCGGCTGAAATTCACTGCCAGCTGGTAGAGGTTTACGCTTACAGAGAGACTGAAATGTTTCGTCAGCATGCCGCAGAATGCTGTCCAAAGTTTGTGGCTGGTAGAGAAAACGTCACCGACAAGTAGCGCAGTGGCCGACTCAACACGATATCAATAGATTCGCTGGGACATCATCGAACACCCTCCCTACAACCCAGATTTCGCTCCAAGCGACTTTTACCTGTTCCCGCACTTGAAGGAGCACCTACGAGGCCGTCGCTTCGCTTCAGACGAGGAGGTGAAACACTTTGTGACAACATGCCTAAGCACGTAAGGACAGGATTTTTACCAGGAGGGAATTTTCAAACTCATCCCACGGTGCGATAAGTAACTCAACTGATATGGAGACCATGTCGAAAAATAACCTAATGTATGTACTATCTGTTGGCTGTATTGATTGTATGAAATAATATATATATATACTCGTTTCACTGCAGGCTTTGTAACTTTACTTCCTGATCACCCCTCGTATAACTGTAAGTTACCACAGGTGGTTATCATTGTCAATGACCCATAATAAAAACAGAATTAATAATCAATATGTCTAATATAGAAACACTACTGTTACTAAGATTATATATATATATATATATATATATATAAACAATTTTGTATATGGAAATAAAATTACTATGTATAACTTCTGAGTTCGTAAGAGAAAGGACGTGAGTAAAAATCAGTCTTTTTCGCCTATGATAGTCATTAAGAAAAATATACAAGTATTCATCAAAGCCAGCATATCGCATGAATATGAAGTTGAGGCGTTAAACGTTACATTTCTATAAAATGCATATGAAAAATATTGTAAAGAGGTACAGAAAGAACTCTTCAAACAAAGTATGGTTGTTGATATTCTACCAATTTAGACGTTTCTTTGGAACTTGCAACAACAATTTTAGTACAAGACGATTCGTGAATCATAGTTCTTGTTTTCGTGAAGACTACAGTTAATAAGCTTAGCAACAAGCATTCGTTTAATGTGGTTCATGAAGCACCTTATACTAAAATTGTTGCTGCAAGTTCAAACAAGCGTCTAAAGTGGCAGAATATCAACAACCATGCTTCTTTCCCGGGGTTCTTTATGTGACTTTACTACAATAATTTTCATATGCATTTTACAGAGATGTAACGTTTAATGCTTGAGCTTCATATGAACACGCTCTACTGGCTTTTATGAACTTATATTTTTTATGACTATCATAGGCGAAAAAAAAGGTCCATCTTTACTGACCTTCTTTTGTACGAATTCTGATCAGTGATGCTAACCTGAAACGTTATAAAATCCCAATCTTGAAAAGCAGAAATTCCCATTTTGCTCTTGAATTTCCTACGCTATACTAATAACAAAATTCACTACAATTAGAAAACATGAGGAGTGAAATTAGTGTATATCAGTCATTTTTTTCAATATATGAGTGAATTATTCAAAAAATCACATCGTCCACCTTTATCCGACAGTTTATGAACAACGAAAGGAAATGAAATAGAAGTCTTTGAAAAAATGAAATCTTTAAGTTTTACGTCCCACAGTTATGCCAGTTAGGCTAAAGGAGACGGTGATGATGAGAGATGAGTGAAATGGTGGAATGGAGAAAGTGGGAGGAAACGGGAGAACCCCGAGAAAACCCACGAGCACGGTGTTTGTCCACCACAAAGTCCACACGGCGCGAGCTGGGATCGAACTAGGGACCCCAAGCACCGGTGGTGAACGCTCTACCACTGAGCCACCGAGCCCCCCAGAAGTCTTTGAGTTTTACGTCCCACGGTTATGTCGGCTAGGCTAAAGGAGACGGTGATGATGAGAAATTAAGAAAGTGGGAGAACCCCGAAGAAACCCACGCACACGTTGTTTATCCACCACAAAGTTCACTTGACGGGAGCAGGGTTTGAACCAAGGACCCCATCCACCAGAGATGAACAATTTACCACTGAGCCACCGCGGCTCCAGTTTATGAACAAGTATTTTCTTTAATTGAAAGAGAAAATTGAAAATGATGATGAAAATAGGCACATTTTGTTGTGAGTTTACTATTTCCATCACGTTTTGGTGCCATAATCTTCTAATGAACGTAATAAAACTAAATAAAATTCATTCTTCAGTCATTTCGTATGGAACGTTTTGGAAGTTGGACGTTTCTCGTTTTATTTTCTTCCGTTAATTGTGTTATTTCTTTCATTTCTCTCTTTTTCTAATAAAAGGGTGCAGTTAACGTTTCTTAGCTCTTGTTTGAAATTCACAAGTCACTGCATAAATCATTTTAACACTAACATATATTTTATAGGCCTAGTAAGAAAATTTTACGATTAGCATTAATTTCAAGTTTGTTAAAGACTCATTTGTCTACTTCTCGTCATAGACAATTTTGTTGACGTCAATGGAATAGAAATATGGAAAATCTCATAAATCCTGACAATTTTCACGAAAACTCCCTTTATGCCATTTTTGAAAGCGAAATGATTGAATTCTTTGAGTTTTACGTCCCACGTTTTTGCCGGTTAGGCTAAAGGAGACGATGATGATGAGTAGTGCATGAAATGGTGGAATGAATAAAGTAGTATGAAACGGGAGAACCACCAGAAAAACCTACGTACACGGTGTCTGTCCATCATAAAGTACACTTGGCGTGAGCTGGGATCGAACCAGGGACCCAGAGGTGAACGCTTTACTACTGAGCCACCGCGGTTATCCCATTTCCAGAAATCATTGTTAAAAAATCCTACAATATGGGATTTTCCCCACGGGTTAGCATCAATGATTCTGATTCAATGCAGTCGCAGCCTAAATCATCAGCCGACCATTGATTAAAATAGTATTTTATACTGTAGTATATAATAGGCTACCCCCTGGACTACATATGACCGTGTAATCATAACCGTAGTCAGTTGTAGATCAACGATTAACTGTATACACAATTATCGTTAAAATTAATAATAAAATAAATAAATAAATAACGTAAAAACATTATTATATACCAACCTGTATGGACACGCCTATGTCGAATCAAATTTGAAACATGATTGAATTGCTTTCCGCATGTTTCACAAATACATTTTTTAATTCCTAAATGAATATTGAGGTGAGTTCGTAAGTCACTTCGCTTGAAGAATCCTTTATTGCATATTTGACAGCGATGGTCTTTCTCGCCTTTGTGTATCCGACGCTCGTGATACATCAACTGCGACGCACGATCAAACCGTTTTTTACATATATTACAAACAAAAGGGCGGAAGTTGGAGTGAATTTTTTCATGCACACGCAACAAAGAATGCGACATGAACTCCTTATGACACGTCTGACAATCCCACTTCCGTTCCCCCGTGTGAGCATGAAGGTGGCCATAGTACTGCTGCGCTTTCGAGAATGCCACGCCACACAAATCACAAATATACAGTTTCGGTTCGTTGTCCTTCTCGTCGTCTTTCTTTCTATGTTTTCTACGCGTGAAATTCCGAGGCTTTCTTCGCGGAACTGGCGGCACTAACGCATCCAAAACTTCTAATTTCGCTTCAATATTTGCTTCATTAGCGATCACCTTGGTTTTCTCGGCACTATTATAGTTCTTGTCTAGCGTATTCGATTTGGATTTGGAGGGTGCCGAAAGAAAGGGAGCACCTTCGTCAGATCCAGCAGTTTGAAGGCCGCCATCACTATCACTAATTGCTACAAGAGAATTTATTAACGAGTCCGTTTTGTCTTTCGGATCAGAAACTCCAAAAGTAGCAGCGTCTGCGAGGAGTTTTGTAAAATCCGCCGCTGCCACTGTGCTGCCATCTTCACTCACATGCAAAATTATTTGTTGCTGTTGTTGCAAATCGTCTTTACTTAAGTCGTCCACTGAGTTCACAGGGTATGTTAAGTATAGCACTTCCCCATCTTCCGTTTGTATCGTACTACCAATGGCTGTTTTACTCAAATCAAAACTATTGTTATTTTCTGCATCTGTTGGCGGCTCCAGAAGTGTTATGGGAATCACATGAGATTCGCCCAACGAACCCGCAAAATCTTGGATAAATGTAATTACTTGATTGTTGGGAATATCGCTGTTGTCACTGCTCCCTAACGGAAGCTGATCATTGCTGGTTTCAGGTTGATTGGAGGGCGCATCGGACTGAACGTAGATTACCATCTGCTGTTGATTCACCGTCTCATTTTCGCCATCAAATTTGTCCGAGGCCCCTGTCTCACTCGTGTCATCTACGTTGTCAAGATTATCTTGATTCATTGTCTGTTATGTCATGCGTACATAACCTAGAAAAGCAAAAAAGAAATTTCACTGTGGTATTACTTACAGAGCACTAGAAATCGCTACAAAGAAATTACAGAAACACAAATCTCCAAGTATAGATTTAACTGGAGAAGAAAAATTGTGGAACAAGATACACAAATTTAATCAATATTACCCGCAACAAGGAGGAATTTCCACAAGAGTAGACAGAATCAATCACTGTTTCAATTCACAAGAAAGGTCACAAAAGTGGTTGTAATAATTATTGAGACATTTTTCGTCTGTCAACATCCTATAAAATCCTCTTAGACATTCTATTAGCAAGATTGACCCCATACGCAGATGAAATTATGGGAGATTATCTGTATGGATTTAAAAGAAATCAATCAACTATCGATCAGATATTTACCACTCGACAAATACTCGAAAAGAAGTGGGAATGCAAAACCTCGTCACATCAATTATTTATTGATTTTAGAAAGGCCGATGACTCGGTTACGAGGGAAACGTTGTATAACATTCTTACAGAATTTGGAATACCGAAAAAGCTAATTAGATTAATTAACATGTCTTTAAATTAATCCCAAGTTGAAGTCCGAGATCAAAATTCTCTACCACGAGCTTTCATGTCGAGAAAGGCCTGAAACAAGGAGATGCGTTGTCGCCATTACAATTCAACTTTGTTCTTGAAATGAAATGAATTTTTTTAAGTTTTACGTCCCACGATTATGCTGGTTAGGCTAAAGGAGACGCTGATGATGAGAAATGAATAAAATAGTGGAGTAAAGAAAGTAGGAGGAAACGGAAGAACCTCGAGAAAACCCACGCACACGGTGTTTATCCACCACGAAGTTCACTTGGCGCGAACTGGGAACTTCGTTCTTGAGTACGCTATAAAGGAAAATCCAAGACAGCAACCACAGCCTAGAACTAAAAAAAATGTCTTCCAGGTTATGGCATATGCTGATGTAAATCTAACAGGGGATGGTGGGAGGGCAACAGAAAGAAATGAAGAGGTTCTATCAAACGCTTGCAGGGACATGGTTTTAGAAGTAAATGCAGATAGAAATACATGCAAGTGTGCCGGGATTGTAAATTATGGATGCGTCAAAATATCAAATAGCACTTTCGATAAAATGGATACTTTCAGATATCTAGGATCAACATTAACAGACGAAAACCATATTCACGAAGAAATTAAACGTTGACTAAAAAGCAGGGAATTCGTGTTATTATTCAGTTCAAAATCTTTTGTCATCTTTGCGAATTCTGTTGAAGAATTTGAAGCTTAAAATATACAAAACGATAATCATGCCTGTTGTTCTGTATGGTTGCGAAATATGGTCGCTTTCTCTGGGGGAAGAACACAGAGTGAAAGTATTTGAGAGTAAGATCCTGAGACGAATATTCAGATGCAAGAGGAACCTGAATGGGGAATGGCTGAATCTTCATAACGAGGAAATACATAATTTATACTGTTTACCAAACATTGCTAAGGCAATCAAGTCTAGGAGACTCAGGTAGGCAGGTCATGTAGTATGTAGGCTTTATTTTTTTTTTTTTGTGTGTGTGTGTGTGTGTGTGTGTGTGTGTGTGTGTATTGAAACTGGCCATGTGGAGACATTTTACCCAGGAAGGATCACAGAAGAAGAACTTGTGAAACACAGAAATCTAGCAATAGACAATGCAAACCTTTCCAGAGAGAAACTCTTGATGTTAGGTAGTGATAAACCAAATACGAATAAAAAGGTATACAGAATGATAAATGAGGACACATGAAAATATTTAGGAAAAGGGTTTGCTTGATATAGGAACGTGTAATATACATAAAGTTCATAATGCGTTCCAAAAAGGACTCCAAGAATTTGGAATTGAAATGAGTGATTTTGTTATCGATGTGTACTTTTTTTTTTTAAGGCTTAGGGACGATTTCATTAAGATTGCCAGTAAGTTAGGACTGCCTAAACATAGATTTATCAAACACGTGAATTCAATGTGGCTTACACTTGAAAAATTATATGAAAGAGTTCTTGAATTCCTCAGTGCTCCGCAGGAGTATTTCCTCAACTTTCTTCCTCTAAAGAAATCAAACCTCATGGCTACTGGAAAACACAAATCAGTTTCTAACATTTTGAAAGATCCATCAACGAAAGCGCAGTTAAATTTTGTCATCTTAAGTGCAAAACTTTTCACGGATATCACAGAACTGCTTCAGAAGGAGGAGCCCCTTGTACATGTTATGTACTCTAAATTTCAAACTCTTACCAAGGTTTTGTTGTTACGATTTGTGAAGAAAGATGTTGTTACGTCTTTGACTGAACTTAATGAAAGAGCTGTGAGGAAAATCTGTTCCTCTTAAAGTGGCGTGTGGAGATGAAGCAAGATTAACATTCAGCAACTGGAAGGAGAAGGATGTGCTTAGTTTTAGGAAGAATGTAGTCTCACTACGTGGTACTATATAAATACATAGTAAAAACCGTTGAAGTTTCCCTAGAACTTAAATACTTGTCTTCATCCGGAAAATGTGAGTCATTTGAAGAGGGTCACGTATGTTACAAATTTGGCAATAGTTCTTCCTTTCAGCATTGACTTGGATTTACTGAGTGATGAGTGGCGGTTACTTCAACTTGAGAATTTCTCAGAAAGTCTTTGCAGTGGCCGAACAGGTGTTTACCAATCATGTGGTACCAAGACAAAATTTGTAACAAACCAATTGTACAAGAAAAAAAATTATTACTACTTAATGGTAATCTAGATGTTATGTATTAATTACATTAATTTTCTATTATTGAACATAATAAAAATATAGAAATTTGACCTTACCCCATCCAGATCTTAAGTTGAAATACAAAACCATGCAAAGTACGTAATTAATAATGAACATCTAAACACAAGTAATCCAATTTTGTTAACAGCTGACAAACTTAAGTAAAATAATTTTTAATCCTAACATATTAAAACATTACATATCTCAGATGTGATCCAGCCGGCCCTGTTTTGGTTGGAAAAAATTGTAAACTTCAATTTATGCCCAAGTTTGGGATGAAGGTTTAAAGTTACTTTTTAATAAGATTTTGGTCACTTTTCAACTATTCAGAAGAGACCAGACCACTATGAGCCCTGCAAAATTAAGATGGATCTCGCATAAATAGGAATACAAAATAGAAACTAGATCCAGTTGGCTAAGGACAGAAGTTAATGAAGAGCGTTTCTGAACGTGGCATTGAAACTCTGGGTTCCATTGGCTATAATATGCACATTTTATTTGCAGCAGTTAATCCCCTCTTTGCTTCTCAATATGATGTGGACTTTTAACAATAACATTTTAAGTATTCTACATATTATTAATATTAAAAAGTTGTGCTTTACACATATAAGTAGTAAATCCCATTTCCAAAAAAAGAATTCTTGTTCCACTAAATGGTATATCACAACCTCTAAGGCAGACTATAGAAACTCTATTCTAGATTTAAATTTTTCTTTTCTTTTTTTAAATTTTCTTTTCTTTTTCACGATTTTCTTATTTAATATAGTATTAAGTGAAACACGGCAGACAACTGGCGCACTTCCCCAGCTATAAACATTGTGGTCCAGCCTGTTTTGACTTTAACTCACAGGACAGGAAAAATTTATGGAGAAAGTCTAGCCCCAGGTCACCAACCTGTTTCTCTAGGGTTGCAAACATAACATCCGGAAACACTTTTTCTCTCGATTTAAGTCCAAAATAAGCTATATAACACTAAATCAAGGCGAAAAGTCTAACGAAAGGTCATCTATACTTTCCAGCAGAAGTGTTTTGTTGTCCCAAAACGGAAAAGGTGTCCTAGCTACTACGCTATTTATTCACTGAATTCGCATTTATGTCATACAGCGAGAGTGTGAGAAAAATTCGGTTTCATCTATTTATTATAGTATTCGCGCCGAGTCGTGAAGCTTGACCTAGATCTACCGATTTCACCACCCAATAGAACGCAAGGGTATGTTCCGGTCGTCAACACCCACCCATCAAATTTTGTCAGTGTCGTCCCTCGCACTACACTGAAGACATCTCCCGAGAGTACAGTGTTGTCGGATTGGCGCCAAGTTTCGTTTTGTTAATTTTTTCTTTGTTGCGTTATATTTTCGTTGTTACTATTCGTGTTATTGTTACCTTTATAGAATAACTGTTAGTGGTTATTGTTGTGCAGTGTTACTATTGATAATTTTTAAATACTGATTTACTATGTCTTCATAGTTCGGCAAACATTTCCCGAAGTGTGCGCTCGAGAAGCGGCTCCAGAAATTGTACCGAAGTTTTCTGATGTATCGAAGCTCAAGCAAAATATTTCTATGATTGGTTTAGAGCCCAAGCTTTACGACTTGGTGTGAGTACTATAGATATCTGGTTTCAACGGCTATAACTGAGTTTCCAACCACGATAGGAGTTACAATACTGTACAACCCATGTGGCTTGAAAGGCTACACGCCGCGGCAACTGTGACTGGACCTTATTTTCTTATTTTTTTCTTTAAACATTAGACTCAGCCTCGTTTTCAGAACCTGTATCTGAAAAATTAAAACTGGAACAGGTTTTCATTCTGGCCTTCTCTTTTTTCTTTCACTTTATTTTTTAATCCATTTAGGTTGGATAATAGGAAAGGGAACAAAGGGAAGAAAACGAAACCACAGAGAATACAAACATGAAACATATACGAAAAACGATTTTAAAATAAACTATACAAAACAAAATAACAAAATGTATACTTGTCGAGTGTTATTAAATTTCCTTATACTCTGTCGGGTCTTGACTCTACACTGACAATGTAAAATATCAAAATGATGGTAACCTATTTCTCCCTAAACCTACAAAGTTTTTGATTTTATACGATAATTTATGATTTATATATTTAACTTACATTTATTTATTTCGTTTTGTTTATTATTCTACTTACAGATTTCTGTAATTCCTGAATTTCCTTTATATTTCCACGCTTTCGACTCTCCCGTGGAGTCTTAGTCACGGAGGTTAAAAACACGAAGAAAAAGAGTAGAAACATCAAGGAATAAAAAAGGAACGGACTTACCAAGGGAAGAGCTGAGTTGTACAAAAGTAAGTCCGTTCCTTTTCATTCCTTGATGTTTCTATTCTTTTTCTTCGTTTTTAAACTCCGTGACCAAGACTCCAGAGGAGAGTCGAAAGCTTGGAACTATAAAAATTCAGGAATTACAGAAATCTGCAAGTAGAATGATAGAATTTCTGAGCATGGTTTCGCAATGTCTACCTTTATTTATTTATTTATTGGCTTATTTAACTGCTTTCTTCATCATAGTTCTTACTGTTATTGTTTTTATTTAATGTTCGCAGCTTTTTCGCGACGGCAAAAGATTTTGAACCGAGTAGTAACACGAATCCCCTGCTTTTAGTCGACATTTAATTTCTTCGTGAATATGGTTTTAGTTTGTTAATATTGATCCTAGATATTTGAAAGTATCCACTTTACTAAAAATATCGAAGAATACTTTTGATAAAGTCAATAATTTCTGATCAATATTAACAGACCAAAACCATATTCACGGAGAAATTAAATGTCGACTAAAAGCAGGGGATTCGTGTTATTATTCAGTTCAAAATCTCTCGTCGTCGCGAATTTTGTCGAGGAATTTGAAGCTTGATATATATAAAAGGATAATCATGTCTGTTGTTCTGTATGGTTGCGAAACATGGTCGCTTACTCTAAGAGAAGAACATAGACTGAAAGTATTTGAGAACAAGATCCTGAGACGAATATTTGGACCCAAGAGGAACGGGAATGGGGAATGGCTGAAACTTCATAACGAGGAACTACATAATTTATACCGTTTACCAAACATTGTTAAGGTAATCAAGTCTAGGAGACTCAGATTGGTAGGACATGTAGCCAGAATGGAAGAAAATAGGAACGCTTTCAAAATCTTAACTGGCAGACCAGCTGGATAACGACCATTAAGAAGGCCTAGGCGCAGAGATAGGAATACAAAGTAGAAACTGGATCCAATTACCTAAAGATAGAAGTCAGTGGAGAGCTTTTGTGAACGCGGCATTGAACCTCCGAGTTCCATAGGCCATAGAGCTAGTTAGTTAGTTTGCAGCTTTTTATTTACTTATTTATTTACTTGTTTCCCCATCTCTGGACAGGAAGCATACTAGATAGCGTACAGCAGAAATCTTCTATTCGCCAGGCAGTGTGGACTACATTAACAACTCCAATGATATGCACGGGGCAATAAGCTATATCGGTATTAAAGTTAAATTAAAGTATTAAGGGTTGCCTATAACCGCTACCAGGTTATAGAAGGATTTTTTGTGGACATTCTGTATATTTCGTAAAGACTGTGATTATTATTTTCGATTTATACTTTATTCTGCAACGCACATAAGTTCTTTCTTGGTGGGAATTGCTTCTTTCCCACACAATTGGACAAAGAAGTCTTTCATCGTTTTTTCATATATATATTTAAAACGTTGCTTTTGCTGAGAACATTTCAGTTAGTGACTAACCATTTCAGTGTTTCTCCCTGACTCATTATATACACCGTATATATTCTATAGTTATTGGGAACTGAATTAAGTGCTTTCGTTAATCGTTTATGGAAACATTACAATAGATTAGAGAAATACGGGCTGACCAGATGTCCCAGTAGCCAAAGTGGCACCAGCCTCACAGTTTTCGTAGTTCGTTATCTGTACTTTCTCACGCCAATGTTATCGCCGCGTCTAGTGCATTATAGGCAGTTGACTAAAATTAACATAAATTGTTTTCCATATTCTGTTTGTATGTGCATACAGGTGAGTTAACCGAGTGATTTTTGAAATGAACTGCCAACACTTTTCCGTTGACCATTGCAACCCGTAGCTTGAGCTTGGATGCTCGAGGAGTTTGATTCCAGGTCTGGAAGATGCAACCACGCATCTCGCGTTGAACTTCAAACATAAGTTGTGTTAAGGGGCATAAGCTATTTAGCCGGTGAAGGACGATTTCTTACGGCTAGCCCCAATCAGTGAAATCCCAGGTCCTCAGACCTTGTGCGTTTAAAATGTTACATACGCGCCCTCCAATATCTGTATTCCATTGTGGAGATCTTCTTTTGTGTGTTTGCTGAAGATTCACCTTTACGCTGCAGGACTGTTCAGCGTAACAACTGGATTCATCGTGGGACGATCCAGACAACTTTTCCCCAGTGCGAATCCCCCAAGTGTGTTAATGGTGTGAGCAAAGTATTTATAGTGATACCTGAATTATAATCATATATATAGAAAGGGCTATATTTCCCGTAAAGGGCAAAACGTAATTTCAGCGGCAAAATTTATTAGTGTCCAGTGTTGTGTTCATTTCTCTTCGTTATTTTTTTTTCAGAATAGTGTTCTAATAAATAAGTATAGTGTCAATTAATCCAGTGTGTTTTCGTTGTTTGTATGAGTGATGTTTGTGTGCGTTATGGTCTGGATGACCGTCTGATCGTCCGTGAGGTTTTCGAGACGAGACACCCGAACCTCTCGGCGCCTAATGCTCATCTCATTATTGAGACCGACGAGCTTTTTGGGAAACAGTTTGTAACCTTTCTTGGAGAGGTCTTCGTCGTCCTGTCCAGGTAAGTTAAAGTATCAGGAGTATACTTATTGGTAATACCACGAGCCGAGGACAGCGAACAGAACTACAGGCGGTTACAAATAAATAGCTGCCCGAACATGGACCCAGAACTTGAGATTGGTTACAACTAAATGACAGCCCGAACAGCGACTTTAACTTCGGTTGATTACAAATAAATGGAAGCCCGAACAGAGACCACGCACTCCTGTTGGTTACATGCCCACAAAACGAGACAGTTTTCGTGATGAGATAGAACTCTTCAAATAGAAACACTTTCCGAGAAGAAGACAGTACTTTAATTCTTATCTTGTTGGTGACCCTAAGGATATTTAGAAATCCTTCAAGATAGTGCCATCTACTTTTTATGTAATCGAGTTTTCATATGTACTAAGCTTCTTTTTTTTATTTTTTAAAGACGTAGATCACAGCAAAGGTCTCTGTGAGCCATATATTGAATACCCTTGGCATACAGGCTTATCGCACCAGTACCGTACAGTGAGGCGCAATCCAGGGTTTCATACGCGGTCTCGATTAACTTTACATCCTCCAGTTTAAACTCATGTACATTAAAAAGTAGGACTGTTTTTCGAAATACTTAAAGATAAACGACGTTGTTGTTTCTTTACAAACAAGACAAACTCGGTGTAATTATGCGGAAAACGCCCATTACAACGTACTAGGTGAACGCTACAATCTAGTATTACATTTAATCCGTGTCAGAGCAGCACTCAAAACGTGGGTCCGAAAGGCAACAGCTATGCGCAAGTAGAAATGTGCATAAAGTTGTTTGGGTTCACTCGAGCAGATGGTTCTACCAAATAGAAAATGTTTAGGCCTAGAGCAAATATGATGTAACATTCTTCGTGAACGAATGAGAATGAGAATATAAGTAATGACAGTTAGTGCAGAGCATATTGAAATACATTTTGAGTGATAGTATGCTCTTTGAGTATCTTCGTTCATGCCTATACCCTCCGTCGCTGACGCGCCTGCTTCCTATGAACGCACACCCTCGCTATCGCTTAGGCACCCTTGCTACGCTTTTGTCCTGACGGTTTAATAGCATTCGTGGTTTTTAGTGGCCACCTAGCACAATTTGGTTCATGTTTTATGCATTGTAGTCTTCATGCCACACGTCCACATTGCATTTATAGTAAGCCCCCCTAGTCTGCAAGTACTAATGGAGCTCCTCATTTAAATGTAAGAAATGTGTCAAAATTTGGAAGAACCGTCTGCTCAAGTAATGATGTTAGTTTTAACATTTTTAATACGGCTGTTTGTTCCCAAGATTGAAGATACTGTCATTGTTCGTACCTGTGTAACGATACCAACTAGTGGGAAATGCACAGTTAACATCGCGGCCCACTCGTTCACCAGTACAGAAATAATTGGGTGAATCAGGTGGAAGTTCCCATCCGATAATAACATGCTCCTTAATAATGAACTAAAATTACTGCAGAATAATAATTTCTATATACATATGTATAATACGAGGTGCAAGGCAATTATTAAACCCCGTCCCCTCCCTTGTGAATGCCATTTAATTCATACATTGGTTTTTTCACCTTATTTACAGTCAGCACAGCTCAAAATTTAGAAAATCTCCAGTTAAAAAATTAGAAATTACAGTAGGGAAAGTTCTGGAGGAAAAAAAAAAAAGAGTATCAACTAAGGGGGCTTCACTATGCGATCTATCAATACTCCTACGCGAAGAAACTTACATGAAACCCTAATGCCACAAAAATTAAAGGTCTCCTTGTTTTGATTCCTGACGAAAACTAGGATTAACGAATGAAAACGTACTTTTAATTTGATCATAACAACCCGATAAGTCAGTAGTATTTAATGAATGCGAGCAATTCAACTTAATTCTGAGAAGTAATACATTCCTTAAAAATTCCTTTAACATTAATCACTGGATACTGAATTTTGAAATTTGGTCACCCTTGCACTAATAGACCGAGTTCTTAACAATGTATTACTTGGTATTAATGTGATCAAAGAACATTATGCACTTCAGATTTCTCAATACTTTTTCTGACAGTATTACATATAATCCCGATTTGTTTTCATTATTATACTTGCACTTGATTTAAGGGTCTAGTACATTTAGGAAACAATAATTATTTAAAATGTTGTATCATCTACGGATATTTATGGCCCCATTTCAACCAAAAGTAACAGATGTGGAAATTCTTATATACTTTATTACTACACTTGTTTTTAGAAGGCAGATCCTTCTGCAACTCCCACCCAGCCCTTTCTTGCGCTAGTCTATGAAGAGAGTCTATGCTGCAAGAACGAATCTCTAGCCAACTGAAAAGGAAATATGTCCCTTAGAAAGCTCATTACCTGTGGTTTTATGCGAAATCTTTTTAAAATCATTCACGTATTAAGCATAAAAAGGTTACCTGAATTTCTAAGATGCGAAGATAAGACCATTTTTGCTAAACGTCCTATCATTATCCGCCATTTGCTTTAACACAACAAGGAAAAACGCATCCGTTTCACTGCCAATGTAAGCGCATACTCAAAAGTTGATAAAGTTCACGAACAGGATTTTAATTAATACTTTAGTAATAGGACTTAATTGATAATTTGTTTACGGTTTTGGAATATTGTAGAGCCAGAAACTGTATTTAACGCCTATAAAAAAATAACTTAAAGGAGTCGTTCCTTACATTGTAATAGTAGGAATATGTGGTGGGTATAGCCGAATTTGAAAGTAAATATCATTCCCCCTGTAGAACTCTTCATATTTGTCGTATAGTAAATTCGGACCTATATAAAAATTAGTGTGATGAAATTTAGATAAAAATAAGCCATTTATGTGATTTATTATTTCACGTACTATTCGTAGATAATGGATATTTGTGTACGGATGACTAGCAATGGACATGCTAGATAAGATTTTGTCACCCTACGGTTCTATCTGCAAATTCACACATAATATATATATTCTTTGTGCTGAAATTTCCATAATACATAAGCAGTGTCGCATTTAGGAGCTTGGTGCTCCAAGTCTCTTTTGCTGTTAGCACTCCCAATAATTACATGGTTCACTAGTTCTTCATACTTAACTTAAAAATAAAATGTATATAACTAAATTATGCTTAATTACTGAATTAACAATTTATTACAGTTTGTGATTCTAAGTTACCGGTAATGTACATGAGGGTTTCTTATTTTCGTAGTCCTATTTATTACTGCATAGATTCAAAGTGCGCAGCGCTTCTATCAAATGTAAAAGTCCGTTATTTGTTCTTGATTTTTAAAACTTTTTCGCATGAAAAATAATTAAAATATTATTTAATTTTTAAATTTTGCGCCCTTCAAAAGTGTTGCGCTCTAGGCACAGGCCTAGTTGGCCTAATAGGAAATGCGGGAATGTACATAAAAGATTCAACCTAACTGAATTGACATTGTAATATGTATATTATCCAACAGAACTATGCAAATTTTAGCAAAACTGTATATATGAATTGTATAAAACTATATAACAAATTACCAACAAAGTATAAGGACATTAACGAAAAACGGATATTCAGAAATACTCTGTTAGAATTATTGTTAGAAAAAAGCTATTACTCTGTGGAAACTTATCTTACTGATAATATATAGAGAATGTAAACCATATCTGACAACTGTAATGCTTAATTGAGGATTATCCTCATTTGTAAGCTATGAACAGGCAAATAAATATGAATATGAATATGAATATATTAAAGCAAAGAGTGGTGCACGGTGTGGTTCACATACATTAAGTTAAGTGGCTCAGTGGTAGAGCGCTTGCCTCTGTGCGTGAGGTCCCTGACTAAGTAAGTTTGCGGTGGACAACATTGTGTCTGTGGGTTTTCTCGGGGTATTTACATTTTCTCATTAAACTAATTCTTCCATCATCATTCATTTAATTTAACCACTGTCTCCCTTAGCGTAAAAGGCATAAACATTGGGCGTTAAACAGAAAGATGTCGTTTCATTAAGGCAAATGCATTAACTACAGCAGACTACTTACGTTACAAATACACTTCCATGCTAAATCTAATTTACCTTCCAACTCTTCAAACTATTTCAATGAAGGCTCCATACGTGCATTGGAAGAATAAATTTGGTCACACTGCTTACTATGACCAGAAGTTCTTTCAGTTGTAGCTTAAAGAAATTAAAACAAGTGAAGTGCGTAATCTACATCGAACAGATGATTGACGAGTCGCGTTCTCGCGTTTGAGTGAGTGTTCTTGAAAATTATTGGTTATTTATTTGTTTTAACGTACTGACAGTGCAAATTATTACTATCTAGCCAATTCGATGGTTCAATTTTATATATGCAAATGTATATATAATTCCAGTATTTTTATTAGTCGAGTGGGTGTACATATAAATTATTACAGTAAGGAACATTTTCTACAGAATTACAAGCAGGTATCCAATATACTTTCTTTAATACTATAGTGTTATTGCAACCACAAAGAAAACAGCTAGGAGCCTATGTTTAGCAGAGGGGGCCCAGCAACTTTTTTCTTTAAAAAAAAGTTACAATTTCGGTGATTTCACTTTAGGTTAGGTTAGGCTAAGGTTGTTTGTTAGGAGTCCAGCATAATTTTCGAAAAAAAAAAAAAAAAAGAATTTCGCGTATTTCTACTAATATTAGGTTAGTTAAGGTTAATTTAGGTTAGGTTACATTTAATTACGTTAGGTCTAAGTACTTGCATTATCCATTTCTCTTGTAAATGTTGTAGTTTTTATGTGCTTCTGGACCCCTTCTGCTAAACATAACCCGAGCTAGGATTTATAGTTCTATTCCATGTGCCACAAACGTTCAAGTTAAACTCCATTTTGTAATTTTGTTACAGTTTAAGGTACTGATAAAGAATAGTCCGTCACCAATAACGTACAGGTCATGTTTAGCAACACCCCTCAAAATAATTGTTGAAAAATTAGCCTAAACTGCTGCAGATGGCGGTCCCGGATAAGACCCACTTGAACCTGTTTTCAGCTTTGTATTACTACTTCTCTGTTGTGTTTTTCCATATACCTTACCAACAATTACCCCTGTTCATTTTAGACCTTCACTATTCACAAAGGCATGGTTGGTAAATTTCAGTCGTATCCCCTAGTCTGTAACACAGTTAAATTCTCCGGAAATTATAAGGTCTTGGCCTATTGTCCTAAATCTTCGTTTCCCCATTATGAAAACCAAACAAATAGGAGATTAACTAGAAATTAGAATAGGTTAGTTAAGGATAAAGGTGTTGCTCCAATCGCTTATCAAGCTTCTGTGTATAATTCAAGACAGTAAGATTTATAGGTAAAAAGCAGCCTTCATCCGCTTTATAATAGGGGCCAAACAGCAAAATCTCTAAGGGAATGCCGGCTTGAATTCCTGATCCATCCAAAAAATCAAGGAATTGAACCCACTCTTGAATTCGTCTATCTCAATCAGCGGAAAATCATCAAAACCTAGTTCCCTGGCCTCCACTAGGAAGTCCAAAGGATAAAACAAGAGACAATCTCATTAAACTAATGTAAAAAATAGCCATTACTTAAGCCATTGGAACAAAGCTAGTACAAATCTTCCTTCTAAACCTAAATTTGAGTCGACTTATTCTATTGGGAATTAGAGCCGTAAACGGACTCTGAAAATTCGCCATTAAAACTCCAGTGTTAACTTCAGAGAGGTTCACTAGAGGCCACTTGGAGAACCTATGGTAACTGTCCGATAGCCGAGCATCAACCTAAAATCAGATCTAACAAATCCAGTCATTCGCTTATATAGGCACCAGAGACCTCACCATTTTTTTTTTTTTTTTAAGGGAACTTAAAAGTCGATTTTAAAAAAATGGAAGCTCTCTTCAACAAGAATTCTAGAGAAATAAAAGCAAAGTAAACGGGGAGAACTATTCCTCACAAGATCTCTCAGTGCCGGTTGAATATTTTTTTATTATTATTATTATTATTATTATTATTATTATTATTATTATTTAGAAACTAAAATTCGTCAAGCTGAAAGTTAAAATAGTTTACACAAATTTCAAATTCGATTATTTACCAGGAATTCAGAGTTTCTAATTAGTTTCATGAAAATACACATCTCACATTCGATTGTTTACCAGGAATTCAGAAAATTACGAATTGCACTTTTTATTACACGCTCCAGTGTGTCCTTAGGCAAACTGAAGATTAAGATTGTCTTAGAAGTGTTTTACGACAAATAGTGTTGTTGTATCTTTATAGGAAAGAGATACACGGTGTAATTGTGCAAGAAAAAGAAAAGCTGTGCTTGTCGGTCACTACTGCTACTGCATCAAACCCACGTCGGGGCAGGGTGAAGTAGGAGGGCTATACGGGGGAGCGCCCGTAGATAGTAGATGGTGATGAGTATGCGCATAGAAGAAGATTTCTTTGTTTCAACATGTACTAATACGACTGCTTGTTCTCATGATTGAAAGTATTGTTATTGTTCATGTCTACTAAAGGATACCATCTGAAGCGGACCGTGTAAAGTTTATCCATATTTAAAATTTCCTGTGGTAATTATTTGGATCAAAATATCCAATATATTTCAGGCAAAAATTTTCTTTTAGGTAGAGAAAAAAAAACAGGCTTTTTGGTAAAAAACTCGGTTTTTCTGCTTCGCTTTTTTGCTTGTGAAATTTTGGACTTTTTCAAACTTCTGCTTTAAATTGATAAAGTAGACTTTGTTTCACTTCTCTATAACACAAAAACTCATTTAGTTAGTGGTTGATGCAGATAATAACATAAAATCTCCAAAATAAACCATGAAATTCGAATACGAATTCCAAAGGATTAATCAATGTATATAATAAGAATTTTTTAACCTCTTATATGTAAAAGAAGGGTTTTGCAAAAACCATGGTTATTTTTTTTTAAAAAAACGGGTTTTTTGGTTTAAATAATTTGCTCTATGTATTGACAGAAGTAAGTTTGTTTCGCCTTGGTATTATTATGCAAGAACGGGGTTATGCTGGAAGGGGTCACATAAGCTTAAAGAAGTCCGGTCAGTAAATTTCTTAAATTGGAAAACTCCCACCTTAGCCATCGGGAAAATTCCGTCATTACTTTAAATGTAAAACAATGACGGAAAAATCCTGTTGTTGCTTTGCATGTAAAATTTTAAGGTCAACGTATCATAAACAGCACGCTGAGGTATTAAATTAATGAGGTATTAAATTACAAATTGAGGTATTAAATTACAAATTTAGTATGTAGATATCATTGAAAGTCCCATTCAAACTGATGTTAGAAGCTACGTAGGTAGTCGATGAATTTTGCCAATTTCTATCAATATATTTAAGCAACGTTGGCTTCTTTAGAAAACAACAGGCATTCAGGCAAGCAGAAATATACAATTTGGTTTCGTTCCGTATAATTAGGCTTAACATCCTTACGTAATACGAAGGTTATCAAGAAGACGACTTTCGCTTAAAGTGACATCCGAACTGCTACTTGGTTTACACATAAAAGAAGGGTTGTGGTTCTACCGAGAACTGAACATGGGACACCTTGATTAAAAGGTGAAAAGGAGATAAAACTAATGCAGATAATTTGATATGTGAAAACGTCACCATGAAGTTCACACGATTCGCATTTTTCGTTCTTTTTATTTTTTTGGTTTAAAGCAGTTCTTCTTCTTCTTTTTTTAACAGCTGGTTTAAACCGTCCAACCCTGAAAGTAAGAACTTCTTTAACAAAAAATACATAAATAACTAGCAAAATTGTATGAAGTATTTTTACCTCAAAATATTCCACACTTTTTTGAAACAAAATAAAATTAAAATAAAACAAGAAAAATACTTACATTTATATGATACACTTAAAGGTTGCACATCTAGAGCCTTGTTTTAGGTGCTTCTGTATATTTTTAAAATTTTATAGTTAAGTTTTATATAACCAACATCACGGTTTACCCTGTCTTCAAGGTTTCTAAATTTTTAACAAGAGGAATTCAACATATCGTTACGGAGCTCTCCCCTTCCTCCCCTAAAAAAAGAAAAAAAACTACGAAACATATTTAAGTTAAGCCAAACATAACTGTACAACAAATATGACTGAGTGGTTAGCGTTCGCGCTTCTATCGATAAGTCCGGGATTCAATCCAGCATTCGACCATTCTGACAAAAAAATTTCTTCATTCCATCTGTGAATGTAAAAACTGCGTGTACTGTAAGTCTTGGCCGACTTCTTTTCTTATTTTTTTTTTTTTTAAATTGTTGTTATTACTAATTACAAGCAGTGACGGATTGGCGAAGGGGGTTAGGATGGGGATGTCTTTCAGATTGAAGACTGTACCCCGAAATTACGGAATGTCTAAAACAAACGAAATATTAGTTATGCCTTTACTCATAAACTTTAAGCTCCCCTCAAATAAAATTTAGGAATTTTTAGGAAAACTAAACATTAGTAAGAAAAACCCCACCCAAAATTCTTTTCTAAATCCGCCTCTGATTCCCAGTATAAAATGATCTTCAAGGTTGTATCCGAAAGATTATCGCTGATTATATAAACGAAACGGAATATTAGTTTGCCTGTACTCATAAACTTCAAGCTCCTCCCAAATAAAAATTACGGATTTTTAGAAAAACTAAACAATCAGAGAAACCCCTCCCAAAGTACCTTTCTAAATCCTCTACTCATTATTTGTATAAAATGGTATTCAAGGTTGTACCCGGAAAATTATTGCGAAATCATTGCACAGCTACAGTATAACAGAAATGTGGAAGTACGCTTTGACGTATATATAGAAAAATGTAACTTTTGCGCAAGAAGCTAAAGTACTAAGCTCTTAGAAATGAAACACGGATGACAAATTGAAATGATCCAGAGAAGAAAAAAATGATGATAACTCAAAAGTTAAAATAAAGTTAAATAGCCTCTAAAATTGCTCTCAAATACTACATTCTTTATGTTTGTTTTAATTCATAAAACATGTGCTCCATCCATCTTGATGGTGAATTCCGGAGCGAAATATGGCATGTAGGTCATGAAAATCTTATCTAACTATAGAGTATACTATAAGAAAGCTATTTAAATAGAAAGATCATGAAAATGAAAAAAGCCAAAATTCCCAAAATTGTCGTCCCCCCCAAAAAAAAGCTGGATTTTTATGTAAAAAAAATCATCGATTCAAAAAAGCCGGCTTTTTTGCATCTCTACTTGTAGGCCTTATGTCTGGAGAATTACATATAGTGTAGCCAAATCCAAACTATCACTTAACTCAGTATGATGTGCTTATTCCGTAAAAAATATGAAAACTTGATATAGGAGCGTTCAAAATTTTGTGGCTTCTGATCCAAAAATGCATTAAAAGATCCAATATATTTCAACCAAGAATTTTCTTTTACGCCGTATGTCTGGAGAACTACATATAGTGTGACCAAACCCAAACTATCACTTAACTCAGTATTATGTGCTTATTCCGTAAAAAATACGCAAACTTGATTTAGGAGCCGTTCAAAAAATTTGTGGCACCTGATCCAGAAACTAATTATTGACCAAACTCGCAATCCTTTAATCCATTTTTTTTGATCATTCCTAAAATTTTTGTTAAAATTATTATAATGTGTGATAATTGACCACCAGAGTTCATTGAATTCCAGTGGAAAGTGGTGCGGGCTCTTCAACCTGATCTTGCTATAGAAGTGTTCATTATTCTGTCGCGTTCTTTCTTTTATATACAGTACAGTGAAACCTGTCAACTTGGCCACCTCTCAAAGTTGGCCACCTGCTTATCTTGGCCTAGTTCGTCTTGAACCTGCATTTTCCCATAAAACATTCGTTACTTACTACTCTATAAGTTGGCCACCTGTCTACCTCGGAAGTTGGGCACATTGAAGCAATGTTTATCCTATGATGATAATGATAAATTTACGTGCGTATCTTGGCCAAGCAAAATACCGTTTTGTTATTTAAAAACTTAACTCTTTCGTATTCCCATATGAGAGGCAGATGTTCTGTACTTGTGACTGGAGAAAACAAGCAAGGATTCGCGCGATTTGCTCTTGGATATCAATGGCCAGAAGACTACCTTGATAAAGGGGTAGGTGAAGGAAGATGTGAATAAGAAAAAGCACGTACAGGAATTCAGGAAATGGTTGTACGTATTTGTTTACCCTGTCTGTTTTGGTAAAACCAGTAGCTATATCAGCTCCTCTCATCAGTGGAGGGCTTTAGTAATGCCGGAAATTTCTCAAGGTTAAAACTAACCATCTCAATTGTCAACTATTGGCACCTGTCGGCTTGTCAAAAGATAGCGGAGTTTTTGAGATATGAATTCCCTCAAGATTTTCTCAAAACATCTTTTGCTCCGAGGGAAACACTTCTAGCTCATTAACAAGAGGTAGTTAACTACAATATTAGAATATGCATATCTGCCAAAAAGAATAAAAAAAATACGTCCAGAATGAACCTCCATTCAGTAACAACTGAAAAGAAGCCATATAAATTGCATATGAATTTCTCAATTTATAACTTAGCTTTTCTTGTTTTCAATCTGAATAACTCAGTGTGCTATAATATCAATTTCAATAAACTGCGTACACACGCTTCTATTTCATGGTTGTTTGTGTTATTGTGTTTTCAATCCGAATAATGCAATGTACCAGACTAGTTTTCAGGAAGAGAAAAGTATGCACATATATTAAACATACTATAGTAATATTTTCTAGTACTGTATATTTTTATGATTATTCTATATGCATTATTTATAAGTAGCTGTCGTGCCACTGCTTATTAAAATTTTACAATCAAGTAATACTAGAAATCCTATTCAAAAAATACACCAATCATACTTGTTTTCTGTAAGTTGGCCCACCTGTCTAAGTTGGCCACTTTTCGATGGAACCGATGGTGGCCAACATAGACAGGTTTCACTGTATATACCTGCCCAACGTCATTGAAGCAAGTATTACGTAAATTTTAGGGCAAAGGAGTCTTAATACAACACAAGAATACAACTTCTTTTACCAGACTTCCACCAAAACCGTTTCAACCGAAGACCTCTTCCTGTTAGGTTTTCAATTCAAACAATAATAAATTAATAAGGCATAAACACAAACATTAAAAATTACAGAATGAAGAGAGTAAGTAACAGAGAGAGAGAGAGAGTATATATTTATATAAAATTTAACAACACCTTTTCTCCAGCGGAGCGGGCAGGTGCAGCTACTGTCAGTTGTGACTCCAGTGAATTACAAATCAGTGAGTATAAATTGTGATGAGAAGTTTGTCACGTCTTGAGAGTGACCAAAATCTTTTATTTACAGATTTTGAAAGGCAAGGGCTGCGATGATCCGGAGGAACTTATTGCAGATGTAAGTTTTGAGTATATTTATTTGACTATATATTTTAATACTTGTGCGGAGCAGTATTACTTATCTATTTGTGAGAGAATTAAGAAAGTGCTGAGTGTGCTATGCGCGGAAACTCATATAAAAACTGAGTCTATTTTACTTTGTAACTAAGAGAAAGAAATTTTGTTACTGACTGTAAGATTGCCTGCAAATCGTGATATCCATTCTTCATAGAGTGGAATTTGTTTTCGAGAATAAACAAATTAGAAATCCACCAGAAATTACAAATAAATTTAATAATTATTTTATAACTTCTCCCAGGTTGTTCTTGGTACTCCATCCTTTCCTGTTGGTATAAGCTCATTAAATATATCTTCTCATCCGAAATGTTATTTATTAGCCCAGTAACTATTGAGGAAATATTAGCAGTCATAAGAAACAGGTCAATAACTACTCTGCTGGTCTTTACGAAGTACCAACCACTACTATAAAGAAATCTGTTTCAATAATTGTTCCCCACTTGACTCATATAATATATTTCTCACTCGACTCAGGCTTTTTCGCACATCGTTTAAAAGTGAGGAAAGTGATTGCTTTGCTGAAAAAAAATTATCTTCTATCTCGTGTTTTGTCATTTTTTTCAAGACTATAATGTCAAGTAGACTAAGGAAATACTTACTTGTCAGTAGTTTAGTATCACTGTCACAACAGGGTTTTTAAAAAAAAAAATCTAACGATCTTGCAATTTTTTGTGTCCTTAGTACGGTCATGCACACGATAAATAACAAGAATGGACCGTTGGACTCTTTATTGATCGTACTAAGGCATTTAACGCCATTAACTATGATCTCGTGCTTAGAAAATTATGTTCTTATGGTAACTATAAGAGGAACTGCTAATAAATCGATTGAATCTTACTTGAAAAATAGATATCAAGTTGTTAAAATTAAGAAAGAAATTAATGGGAAAATTCGAAATTTTATTTCATCTAAAGGTAAAAATCCTAACTGGTGTACCACAGGGATTAATGCTTAGTCCACTACTTTATATATATATATATAAATGGTTTAATATAAGCTATACTATTTAAGACTATACCTATACTATTATACCATACTATTATGTGTTTTATTTACTGATGTCAAAACATTATTACTTCAGGAAAATCACAAGAAGATACTTTAATTAATTAATTGGTTGAATACTAACAGACCTGTTCTAAATAATGGTAAAAAATACTTTGCTAAATTTTTATTCTCCTTTTGCTAAATTTTTATTCTTCTGTTCAAAATAAACATATTTGTCACATAATGGTAAATAAGAAAACTTGCATTTTCTGGTTCAAATTAAATGTCTCGATGTAAACATTGGTTCCAAATTAAAATGAAATGAACCTATTTTTCAATTTAACAAAAGAATTAAGTAGTATTTGTCTTAAACTTCATATACTAAGAGATAATATTACAATGCAAGCCTTATCTTCAGTCTAATGTACAAAGTTTCAATCATTAATAAGTTATGGTGTTATTTTCTTTTATCAGACCAATGAATGTATCAAAACTATTCGATTACAAAAAGAAGCACTAGGGTTTATGTTTGGATCGTCCTCAAAGATTGATTTCTTGCAATCCTATGTTTTGAAGAGAAAAAAAAAACTCTCTTCCTTGTGTGTATTTATATGAAATTATCTTGTTTAAGTAGTGAACCTTATTTATAGAAAACAGTAATAAGTACAACACTCGATATGTTAATAATTTACATATTGCATAAAATTACTTGCCTTTTTCAGAAAAGCATAAACTGTACGAGAGTTTTCAATAAGTTGCCTGAGTTTCTGAAGGAAAATAAAACATATTCATGCGTTCAAATTGCAACTTTCAACTTTTTTTCTCAAATAAATGTTATTACTTTGTAAATAGGTTTTGAGAAGACAATTTATATATATATATATATATTTAATGTGCAATTTCATTCCCATCCGAAGATGGGCAAGCCGTAGAAGTTAACGCCTTCTCTGGGATCATGAGCATTCATTTATTGGTAGTATCATTTTGAGATGGGTATCAGGATTATATTTATTTATTGGTATATTTATCTGGTTAGGTACACAGAGGAAAGTGATCTGAATGTGGTACGTAATTTACATGATGAAATGAAGTAGAGTAATAGAACACAGGGATATATATGATGTTAATTGCAATGAGGGTGTTAAGGTTAGTTTGAAGGGACAAGTTTTGCCGATAGATGTCACTACAGTCTTCGTATCTCTCTAGTGTATTTTTCATCTTTCTCGAAAATTCACAATTTTCCTTACAAATTTCAACCTACGAACTTCATATTTTTAGAGAAAAAACTTCATAACCTACCAAAGGCAACAATCCGTGCCGATTTTTTATTTAGAATTTTCTTGATTGTTGAAATGACTTGATTGTTGGAATGGATATCCAAACCTTTAACAATGGAACTGTTTCAACAATGAAGAAAATTCTAAATAAAATATCGATACGGATTGTTGCCTTTGATAGGTTATGAAGTTCCTCCTCTAAAAATTTGAAGTCTCTAGGTTGAAATTTGTAAGAGAGATTGTAAATTTTCGTGAAAGGTAAAAAATACATTAGAGAGATATGAAGACGGTAGTGACATCTATCGCCAAAACTTGTCCCTTTAAATCATCCTTAATCTACTGCTCTGGGGGCTACTCGGAGCGGGTTCAAAAACTTGAAGCCCTGTTAGAAAGCAACGGAGTTCATTGATGATGATGATGATGCAATGACTGAATGGATGGTAGTAATATATATACAACGGGGTTATAGTGAGCGGTGGTCTGGTCATACTCATGGATAGCAAGAAGGTAAATCTAACGGTGAATATGGGTGACGTAATAGAGCTAGAGTCTAGTCTACGAGTTTACGGAAAATCGGATGAGCGTCTGTTATACGGCATTGAATGTTACAAGAGCAAAGACTGTCTCTGTTAATTATTTTATGGATGTATTTGTGTCTGTTTGTTTGTTTGTATTTTAAATGTATATTATGATTATTAACAACGGTATGCGTACTCGAGAAGAACCTCAGTTGTATGCAAAACAGGCTAATAAATAAATAAATACAGTTTCGATGAAACTTGTATTTAAAGGCATGGCTCAGTGGTAGGGCACTGATGTCTATTGCTAGGGATTCCTGATTCGATCCCAAGCCAAGTGAATTTGTGGTGCATAGCATCGTATTGATGGATCTTCCCCGAGTTCTCCCTTTTCCTCCAACATTTTTATTCCACTAATTATTTCGTAATCATTATGTTTCATTAATCACCCGTCTCCTTTAGCCTATAGGGCATATCACCGTAAGTAAAACCGGGTCGTTGTTCATTTAAATCAAAGGAACAATCTTTCTTTTCTAAGTGTTACTTTTACCTTATAAATAATCGCAATAGAAAAGAGCCAATTTTAAATTGAATAAAGCATACGAGTTTCTCTGGGATTTTTTTTTTTTTTTTTTTTTTTTTTTTTTTTTACCATTTATTTGATTGTTGTAGGAGACTCAAGTCAAGTTTCAAAATCCTGTCAAGGACTGCAATGTAATTAGAGGGTCCTTAAGTCATTTGAATTATCTGCCTCATGTTAACCAAAGCCAATTCGAATTTCCCCACAAAACTCAATCACATCAACAATGCGTGACAGTATATCGAGTCTTGAGAGTACAAATGTCATATGTCCAATTTTTTCTCAATATTGACTTTGTCAGTTATTTCGATAGTTTGATACTTCTACGTCTGGTGCACAAATATCAAATGTCCATTGTAAATAGCTCTTGGTAATACACAATGAACAGTTGTCGCAAAACTCAAACTCTCTGCTTTGCTGGGGTACACTTGTCGCTTCGAAACAGTCTTCTAAAAAATTTAGAAAACTGGACATACGACATTTGTGCTCTGAAAACTCGATTTTCTTGAACAAAATTTTCATGTCTTCGTACAGACATCCTATAACCTTCATAAAGTTTTAATCCAATGTCAGGTTTCCTAATGTAGTCAATTCATGTCATTATCTCAATGGTTTCCTGACAGCCTATGCATTTCTTCCGTACCAAAGTGTTTCAAGACCTTTATACCAGTTTTATTTCACGTGTCTTCTCCATCGAATAAATACACTAAAAGCAAAAAAGTGCATTTGCTGCAGCCTACAGGAAAGATGCACATTCATTCTTACTTTTCGCACATGCTTTTATTATTTATTATGCCACGCGGATTGTATTCTCGTTGGGAAAATAGTTCACGTGGCATTAATGCCATCTATTGTGAGAGAGCAAAAGACACTATATGGAAGCTATTTCTGTCCGTAGTTCTTCGCTCTATGCATGGTTTAAGTCTGTTTCGTCAGACAGCTCACAGCGCCGTCTCAACATTACTGCGTCCATTCTCAATAGGATTAGTCATGGCCAGTCGTTCTTTCAGAAAAAGTGTTCCGGGCGGCACTGCTGGTACTATTTTATTTATTATTATATTATAGACGTATTATTTTAGTCTCGTCCGGGGGGGCACTCTCAGAGCTCCTGGGGGCAGTGCCCCCAAAAAACATATTTGGAAGAAACACTGGTCATGGCACCTCCTCACCTCCTACAGCTTTAAAGGGAGGAATCATGTGAAAGCAATGAGACTGAAAGTCCGTACCCAGATGCATCCATCGCTGTGTTGCCAAATTTCGTCTAACCCATGAGCGTTCGTAACCATGAGGCCTAACCACCAATCACTGTTCGGCTTCGCTGAGGCGTTTTAAATGCAAGCATTTTTCTAAAAAAAAAATGTGTCAGTTATTATATTTGTACCTTATTGTTATAATTCAACATCTTTTTAGATAACGGGTGGGCACGTAACCGTGTGACCTGTGTTAAAATCCGCGCCTGAATACAAGATCGCTGAGTTAATTTTATTTAAAGATCCACTTTCGGCACACGAAACAAAAAGATATGAAGACATATTAAGATTTTTTTTCTAAATATGAAAATTTCTTCAAAATACTATAAAATATGAAAATTTTAAACATGCTATTTCAATTCAATATCCCATGAAATATTAAGATCCTTGTTCCCATTGCCCTACGAGGCTAACTCACCGCAAAATTAGCCTTTTTGGTGATTTCTTACTAAATATCAACACTGCTCCCAATATTGTGATATGAATTTTCATATTTTACCTCTAGTGATTACATACAGGTGAGACACACACTTCTCAAGAGTGTGGAATAATGTATAGTTAAAACCTAATTTAAGTATGCACATGTTTACTAGTGCAGGTAAGAAACGCCTTATTTGCGAGTAGAAATGCAAAAGCTCAGTAAAAGCCTGCTTTTTAAAAAAGAAGAAGAAGAAACGAAGTTTCTTCCATGGGTTTGTCACCCAGGAAATTTTGGGCTTTTTTGAACATTACAATTTTAATGACGAAATAACAGTTCTATCTTCCTTTTTCCATTATAACAAGAAAACTAATTACTTTATTCTGAACAAAGAAAAAGAAAATTTCAAGAACCAAACAAAATCAGTCACTTGGTTTTATTATTTTCAGCTTTATTAGTTTTAAAATTATTTAAAAATAATGCTATCAGTATAGTTAAGTTTATAGTTGTCATTTGAATTTGATAGTTCGGCATTTATTCCGAAGTTGGGCGTCCGCTTTCGCCACGTTTTTTTCGCTGTTATCTCCTTTGCACACTTCCTGCAATGTGTTACTGGGTTCATTAGTTCGTACTCTTCACAAACTTTTAAAATATTTTGTTAGTTATCAACGTATTGCTTCACAAATGTTGAAACTGTTAGTTCATTGCCCTTGTACATTCGCCATGTTGATAACATAAATGCTCGTTTCTTTCCCACAATGCAACTGTTTGGTTACCTTGCGCCAAGTAGTTCCCTCCGCTCGCCGTATAGTCCCATGTTTATAACCTCTTATATATAACAAATAAACAAATTTTTCGAGACTCTTATATATTATCAAGTACACAAACGATCAAATTATCCATATCTTTCCTGTAAATTTTAAAAATTTTGCTGGAAACGGACGCCCAACTTTGGAATTTAACCCGATAGTTCGCTGCCATTGCTAATAGTATTTTCTTTTTCTAGATCGAAGAAGAAGTTGAAAGAAGGAAATGCATCCAGCAAAAGACGTACGAGCGGAAGCTACAGATAAAACAAGAGTACAAACCGTTACACCCTCATATTTACACATTACAGGTGAGTTAACTATTAATGGTATAAGGCAAACAACAAAACAAAATTCATTGTAAGCTATCTGTAAAATAGCTCAGAAACAAAAATATGTGTTGACCTATCATGTCACCTCAATCTGAAAGCTGGCATTGTTGCAAATCTCAGTGAAAATTATTATCTTGATGTTGAAATTAAAAAAAAAAAAAATTGAAGTTAGGTTTGGTATAGTCGCCAGAATTTTCAATGGTAACTTTTTCTCCTTCAGCGGTGGCGATCATTAAAACACCTTTTTTTCTTCGTCGTAGTCGCGCGTCAATTTAGTTTCTTAAGTGATTAAAACTTAAATAATTTCTTTTGTTTCACTTAGAAGGAGATTACAGTTTAATTTCGTAGCTTTTTTTCTTGGGAATAGTGTAACCACAGATTTTTTTCTTTCTTGGTTTGTTTAGTACCATATTTGAACATTTAGCGTATAAATTTGTATTTAATTAACACATAGTAAGTCTAGTAAGGTTTTCTGCTAGCAGTATTTCACATGCAGGACTTTCCCGGAACATAAAAGATCCGAAGGGCCGCGGTGGTTCAGTGGTAGAGCGTTCACGTGCGATCCCAGTGAGTTTTGTGTTGGACAGACACTGTGCGCGTGGGCTTTCTCTGGGTTCTCCCGTTTCCTCCCACTTTCTTCATTCCGCAATTTCAGTCATTTCTCAGCATTACCGTCTCTTTAGCCTAGTTGGCATAAGAGTGGAACGTAAAACTTATAGATCCAAAGAAATACGAGACAACTTCGAAATATATATCGTCCAGGATTTTGTTTTTTCCTCACACTGTAGAAGTACTAGGTAACTTTCAAATTTTAAATTAATCCTTAAGGATAATGTGCTACCGTGCAATGCTTGTTTATTCTGTATCTCTGCAGTCAAGGAAGGTTATTAAAAAATTATCCCGAGACTGGGAAAGATCGGGTACTTATTAATTGTGGTCAACCTAACATTGAATTAACCAGATAAAATCCTGTGTTTGTTTATAATGGTCTTCAAGAACTATATCAATTCTTACCATTTTGTATTACTATATTTCAGGATGCATTTCTCGACCCGAAATTCCTTCGCCTTTCAGAATTGTGTCAACAGCCTTCTGTTAAAAAGCCGGAAGTGCTTAAAATGATTCAAGTACTAGACAGCGATATCTATCGATTTCCAGTATTTACGCCTGAATTTTGTCAACAGCTGAGGGAAGAAGTGCTACACTTTGAGAACTCTTCAATACCAAAGGGACGACCAAATAGTATGAGTAAACATGGGGTAAGCAAGAATTTAGGAAGGCTTTTTCTCAAAATAACATTGGCTAGTATTTTAACACGTGTTTTGTCTGTAATTTATATGAGCACCAGTAGAATAAGAAATTACTTATCTAGTATGGTATAGAGGTATTTTGTCACTCAAAACAGCTTGAACCATGTTGGCAATGGTCACATGCAGTATAGCTAATATACATTTTTGTGGTATTTTATCGATATATTAAAATGTTACGTTTATATGTTTGTGGTCAGTTATTTTGACAATGATATATCGGAAACGACAAGCTCCAGAAAGATGCCACTTTCACTGATTGATTGCAAATTTTGTGTAGATTGTTCAGCTCTTAATTGAATATTTAAAATACACATGGCTGTTATTTCTTTATTACATTTTTTAGGGGTATACTGGAAGTATTGAAATTTTAAAAGTAAAGCATCATATCCTACGAATTATATATTCCAACACCACACATTTGTATATGGGGTTAGTATATCTCTCAGGTGTTTGTTTCATGGTCAATGATAATGAAAAACGAAGGATAATCATTTCTCCAGTCTAAGATGAAACTTTATTGTTTGGAGTGTTTTGCCCAATGAACACCGTATATCACTGACATAATTAAGAAAGAAGAAACAAAATACTGATCATACTTGAATTAGAAACTCCAGCCGGAAGTAGGCTCAAATGTTGGAAAGGGTGCGAAATATTGAAAAAAATCTTTCCATTATGATACCCCTTGCCGATTTTTATCAAGACGTTCTTCACTTGTGTCTGTAAAGGGACATGTACAGATGTTGTGAGGAATGACAAGGAGATTCATGCTCATATGTGAATGATGTGCTGTGTAGAGAGCGCGGATTCAGCTAGTGCTTTTAAAAAAATATGAATATTGCAAGATCTAGTGTATTCTGTAATCCTAATAGATTTGTTAATACAGGAGATATAACCATTAGTATACAGCATATTTAAGTACATATTTATAGTGTCACAGTGTTTGTATCTTTTAGTATATTAAAATTAATATCTCCGAGTAGTAAAGGAAAATTTAAGGTGTTTTTAAGCTCATTATACAAATGCATCTTCACCACCATTAGGAAACCGGTAGGGAGCTATTATGTTACAGTTTTCAACGCCATTAGATATGCACAAGTTCATTCCACTTGCGCCAGCAAGTTCAAATTCTGTAACCTTATCTACGTTTACGTGTTCGTTTAGAAAGACCATTACACCGTCTGCTCGAGTTAAAGACCTTTGTGTAAAATAACAATGATAGCCAGCTATGTTAATATTACAAGTAAAATCACTTTTCCAAGTTTCCGTCACAATGATTTTTCGACACATTGTTCTATTTAGCAGTATTGTAAGAAATTCATTAAAATTTTTGCTTATACATCTAATCTGATATTTAAATGTATAACTGTTAAGTCTGATTTATTTCTAAAAAAAAGGATAAGGTTATGTTAAATCTATCTATATCGTCACAGATATTTGTTTCTAAATCTTGGTAAACATGAATATCACTAGTAATCTATTCCATAAAATATGCATGCTTCTTACTTGTTGGTCTGAAACCTTAAATTTGAAGAGTTTGCAGGTGCAGGTCTTGTGCTCGTTTCACATGTATCACTCTAGTTGACTCGCTTTTCTTCAGTAATACCCTACCATCACGCACCCACACAAAACAAAAATTATTATTTCTTACATATTGTTTTGTTTTAAAAAAGTAGTTTCTTGTTTTACCAATTAGGTGTTCGGTTATGTACACGCGGCCATCTAAAAAGTTTCTGGGGAAAATGACTCTTTGTTCTCACGGAGGTTCTATAGCCAAGTATCTCTAATTGTCTTCGATGTTAATGTCCCAATAATCGGTCTTGTTTTCTCTTTTCTTGAAGTGGAAACCCTAAATGATATCTGCAACTCTCCAGATTTTTTTCCCCTCCACTTGCTTTTGCTACTACCACCATGATCTCCATGTTGTTTTCTTTCGTCTCAGGGATTCCCATAATTTCTAAATTTTCCTGTAACTCCATCTGATCTAGATCGCCTAATTTTCCTTCTAGGTTTGCGACAGTTTGTTTTAGGTTACAATTTTCGATTTCAAGTTTTTTGTTAGTCTACTAACAGTATTTTCCAAACTTGTGATTTCTTTCTGAAATTCACCAAATTTGGTAGTCATAAAAGTTCCACTTCAGTAATAATGCTCCTAAATTTTTCAGTTTTCAGGAGTTTTGCATGTATTTCACTTATTCGCTGAACTAATTTTCTCAAGTCTATTTCTTGGTTTAGTATCGTGTCACTATTTCCTACTTTGCAAATATGGCACTTTCACTGTTCTCTTCTAGCTCCCAATTGACGAATGTTTTCTGCTAATTTTAATGTAGTATACTTCGCGCGAAAATAATTTTGACAACCACTAGTACAATGAATCACTTCCTTTAGATTATTAGATGATATTTCTTTCTTGGAAGCACTGCACAAGTCAGACATGATTAATACGCGTAACTATTACCCCAGCGTTTTCAACGAACGTCTTAACTTCCACAACAGCTGACGACAGAATGAACTTCAGTTTTCGTAAGTAATATTGTTTATAATTTTTTCTTTTCAGGTAATTCTTGGTGAATTAGGGTTTGATGAAAATGTATTCAATCCGTTGCGACAGTATTACCTACAACCGATTTGTCGAGTTTTATATCCCGATTGGACAGGAGAAGGACTTGATTCCCATCATGCTTTTGTCGTTAGATATGGAGAGGATAGAGATCATGAGATGGCACTTCATTATGATAATGCCGAAGTAAGTTCTTTTTAATCCATAGCATTTTTATAATGAAAGCAGAGTTAGAATATTACCGTTTAGGTACAGTAATTTTCTGTGCGTAATTAGGTTAATAGTCTACAGAAGCTGGTCCGTTTCCATCCGAAGTTGCAAGCAGCGACACCTATCAACCCAGGTTTTAGAGATAAACAAAACTTTACACACGTGTATATTAGTTTCTCAGCTGCTATGTAAGAGAAGCAAAGTGTTATAGGGAGCAAAATGTTATAGAAAGAATATATAGCTGTTGAGAAAGAATGTCATGTTTTTCCCCCATGCAATCTTTAGTATTTCCCGCATAGTAGAATAGTTTCGGAACAATGGATTTATGGTAGGATGGGTTACTTTTAACGTAATGCAAGGTCCATTCAATAAATAACCGAAAAATTGTATAAAAAATGTAAACATTCGACAAAGTTTGTGCTTCTTTGTTATTTTTTTAGTGGTGTCCTAGAAGTATGGTCAGATGGGCCTGCCCTGGGAATCAGTGAAACAGGTTCGCGGCGGCGTATTTGCAGGTTTGCGTGGAGTGTCATTAGATTTCTGAAGCTGTTAGATTTCTGTTAGACGAAAGGTTGAAACCAATCGAAATTCATCGTCGGATGGCAGTGCAATATGGTGAAAGTTGTTTGAGTCGAACCAAGTGTACGAGTGAATAGTTAAGTTGAAACGGGATGTAACAAGTGTTGAAGATTCGCCACGACCAAGACGCTCTCTGTCTGTGCGATTAAGGAGAACAACATTACGAGAGTTGATGAGTTGATATGGGGGAAAATAGGTGTATTACATTTGTGTTTGACTCAACTTCCACCATTATGCATTGTCATCCGACGGTGAATTTCGATGGGTTTCAACCCTTCGGCTAACAGAAATCTAATAATACTCCACTGTTCCACGTTGGTGCAAACTTCTAAGTGTGCCGCCATCTGTTTCACCGATTCCCAGCATCCCGTTCGTGAGGCAGGCGTTGCAGGCCATATAATAATAGTTATAGAACACCACCAAAAAAATAACAAAGAAGCAACAACTTGGTCGAAGGTTTGTATTTTTTTAATACAATTTTTGCGGTTGTTTATTGAATGGACCTTGTAGTTAAACGTTATGCACAACAGCCTCCTCTACTACCCACATTACGAACGAAACAGCATCCAAAGAAAGCGTCAGTAAAACTCCTGTGCTAAAGAAGATCCGATATATGGCGATTTGAGAGAATTTATCACCATAGCGTGTTATGGCCAAAGATTACTTGTACCCTAATCAAAGTGAAACCTTCAATCCATTACAATTTGAGGCTGCAAACTGTCCGCATGGCCAATGTGCATGCGTTAACCTCACAGCACAACGCGGAACCAAATAAGAGAAAAAAAGGCTCTACAGTGTCAGTGAGCTTAAAGTTACACGGCCGACCGAAATATCGCTGGTCTCTACTGACGTATGGTAGCTGCACCTAATATAAATGTTATTCCGTTCGAGAATATTCCCGTTAAAAATCCAGATGCTAGTCCCATGGATTACTAGTGGTTTGAACTTCTCAAACGGCGCCTGGGGGAAACGGTGGCTCAGTAGTAGAGCACTTGCTTCTAGTGCATGGGGTCCCTGGTTCGATCCCCGGACAAGTAAGTTTGTGGTGGACAACATGGTGCTCGTGGGTTTTCTCGGGGTACTCCCGTTTCATCATCATTCACTTGCCTTAAAATCATCGTCTCCCTATTGTAGTTTACTTGTCAACAATAGGAAGCAACAATCATTAATATTTTGAAGCCAAAGTATCAAAGTATGTTTAGCTAAAATATCATAATGGTATTGCAACTAATAAAAGTACTATACTAGGGTGCAGCGTTTTACCACTTTTTCTTCGGAACGAAATGTAATACCTGGCAAAAGTGGCCCACCCACATGGACATTACAGATATAGATTTTTTTTTTCAAATCAGATAATATCTTCTGTGAGAACTATTGCCTCAAAGTTTCAAAATTTCACTGAAAATTACAAAAAAATACCAAAATTGTTCATGAATTTTAGTTATGTTAAAGTAAATATTTTTTAGTTAAATACATGTCAGTTACTTAGAAAACTGACATTCAAGTATAAAAATGCCAGTTATGTGCCCTTGGGGGATAGGGATGCCTCCTCTGGGGCCAGAAAAGGGGGCAAATTCAGTACATTTAAGCGGTTGTGCAGGTCCTCGCTCACCTGGTCATATAGCCTGTCCAAGCGTCCCAGAGTCTACCCCGTGGAGGTGGCTGCACCTAGGGCTCCTGCGCCAGCCCTATCAAACCAACCAACCATACATAGGGACGGATGAACTAATCCAATTCGTCACTGTCAGGAAAAATTGTCACAAATTGGGACTTTGATTGAAATTTAGACACAGCTTGTCTAGAAAGTAAGGTTAACCTGATCATCCCGTCCCTAGCATCACTGCCACATACTCGAGAGGCTGCTTCAGTGACTAATTTCACTATCCATTCTACTACCATCGTGTGGCATGGATAGAGGGTGGAGGACTATTCTCGCACTGTTGTCAGAAAGTGAAAGTTTGTCCATGAGCTATTTATTTGATACCGTCCTTAGAACTGGTTGTACAGTTATTGAAACATCAGTGCTTTCCCAAAAGATCATTTCAGTGTAATCTTTCGCCTCAAAATTCAGTCTGGGAATGATGTTATATCTAATAGTGTTATGAAGATTCTCTGCTTCGTGTTTTCGAGCACTAAGAATCTTATGTAATGCATCTTGTCGGACAGCAAGTAGACATCATGGCAAAAAGAACATTCTCTGGGAGTGCGAGAAATGCATTCGTCTGAATGGATGAACGGATTACAGCCTGGTATTCATTTGGTAAGTATCCAGACCTGTGAATGTTCTCAAAGACGTGACAAGGACCATTAGCAATGGAAGACTTGAGATAAGTATCTCAGGTCTTTACTGAGTTTTCTGAGCTCTTCTGACTATGTTGAGGTAAGTCACATTCTATTGGTTTGAATGACACCATTGGAAGCTTTTCACAGTCAGATAGTTTTGAACCTATGGGACCTGTGTAAGAGTAGGGGCTTGAATTAGTGCCATTATTCGTGAAGAGAGCTCGGAAAGGCAGTTCATTAAAATGCAAGAGACAAATAGCCTGTTAGTTCCTTTAATTTTCGACGAATACCTCCCTTCCAACCAGTGTTAGTGTTTGTTCCATCACATCCAAGAACCTCAACTTCATCAAAGCCACCTTCGATTTGGTTCATGATGTACTCGAAAATAGCCGTGGTCTCCTCATGGCCAGAGCCAGAGGATGTTGTCACGTCACCAACGTATTGAGAGTTAGGTTCAGCCACAAGTGATAAGTGCTCTTCTCTAACGATGCCTGCGTGTGTTTTAGTGTCTTCCTTTTGACCATCAAAGTATAGGCTTTTAATGGGATCATCATTTCTAGAACTTTCTTTTAAATTCCGAGCAACTTTAAGTTTCGCATGCCTTATTTTGCTCCTGTCCACAATAAAAGCAGAGTTATGCTGCTAGATTGTTGAGAAGTTATAATTCCAGCCTTTAAAGCTGCCTGAAGCACAGTTGATATTATATGTGCCGCAGCCTTTTCGCTTACGTTGTATCTCTGAGCAATCATAGCAGTTTCAGTCAAATCTAGCTTCGGTTTAGATGTTCTATCTCCGGGTTTGGTCTCTTCCTCAGAAGAGCTTTCCTCTGCTTTCTCTTCAAGGTCTGTTTCATTATCACTGAAGTCATTTTTGTGATATAATAAATAAGATTGACTGTTTTAAAAAAGAAATACAGAATTTTCTGTGAAAATAGTGTTTAGCAAACTATTATCTGTAACGGCCAATTCATATAAGCTGAAAGCAACAGCAACCAAATATAGCGCTTGAGAAATGGCGCGCAATTTGAAGCGTATCTGGCTCGTTCCTGATAGTGACGCTGAGTTACGCAGATCGGGACAGAAGGGCGTTGCAGTATTGTGAGGTGGAGGGGTGGGAGTACCATGGTGAAAAATCCCAATGCACTTTTACCACTATGAACTACCAGTAGAAGGAAAAGGCAAGGACGAAAATAGCTGTAGAACCGCTTGATTGTACTGAATTTGCCCCCTTTGCGGGCCCCAGAGGAGGCACCCTTATCCCACCTCACGGGCATATAACTGGCATTTTGAGACTTGAATGTTAGTTTTCATAGCATCTGGCATATATAAATCCAAAAATATGTTTACTTTAACGTAACTAAAAGTAATGAAAAATTTTGGTATTTTTTTGTAATTTTCAGTGAAATTTTGAAACTTTGAGGCAATAGTTCTCACAGAAGATATTATCTGATTTGAAAAAAAAAAATCTATATCTGTAATGTCCATGTGGGAGGGCCACTTTTGGCAGGTATTACATTTCGTTCCGAAAAAAAAGTGGCAAAACGACCCACCCTAGTATTATACCCAACTGTGCAAAACTTATTGAACACCTTTTGTAATTAACTGGAAATGCATTTTTGTATATTAATAATAATAATAATAATAATCAGGGCCCGGGTCTTGTTGACCTAAAATTTTCTAGAAAGTGACCTATAAAATGACACTAAAGTTCCTGTAAAATGCCCCTAAAATTCACAAAAATTGACCTAAAACTTGCGTTTTCTTAAATGTTTATTTCGTAAAACATTGACACTTTTTAAATATCCATTGGATTTTAATTAACGTTTGTCACTCATATTCAAAAAGTTTTGTTTCAGTTAGTTGCAGTCTATTGATCATTTATGTCCGTTGATCAGTCCATTGTACGACATTGTAAGTATTGAAAGCGTCAATTCACTCCCGAGTTGAAACTAGGAAGCACTCTTAAACAATAAAAGTTCGCAAGTGTAGACTACATGAGAATAATAGATAAAAACCCTGTTTAAAATCTTTGTACGCCTTCTAATTCATTTTTAGTTATTCACGTGATCACATTCTTTGTGGTCAATAACCCAAAACTATCTGTTTGGCCACCTACCAACCCCCATCTTTCGTTAACCAGGTACAGTTTAGTTTTCATTAGCTTGTTAAGAATGCAGTTTTTCCACCCCCAATAGTCAGGAAGCAAGAAAAGAGATTATTCAACTTCGTCTTTTCCACAACTGTAAACCGTGTTCATTTAAAGATTTCCTTATGTAGAAGAAAAAAATAAAAAGACCATAAGTGACCTAAAAGTTACCTTAAAATATTAAAAAATGACCTGAAATTTCAAAACGGCAAAAAGTGACCAAAAGTTGACCCTAAAAATATATATTTTTAGAACCTAGAGTTGATGGATAACGTTTTTATTAGAATTTGCCTGTCTTATGCGTAACAGAAAAAAGTTGACTTGTCAACAAAATCCGGGCCCTGATGATGATAATAAAATTATAGTACTTTATTACGGTTTCAATCATGGGTCCCCTGCACCGGATAAGAGCACCATCACTGATTAACTTGCTCTTCCAAGTTTTTTTTCGTAATCTTTATGTAACACAAGGACAGCAGATTGCTAACAGATTAATGATTTACCTTCTAAGGATGCTTCATGTAGTGGCTGGTTACGGAACTGCGCTTCAATCATGTAAGATAATTTAATTTCTCGATCTCATAGAACTCTTTCAATTAATAATAATTAAATTAAATAACCACTGTTAGAGCAGTAACTTCCAGGAAAAAGAGTAGTAATTTTTTTTTTTTTTTATCTGTCAGCGTTATTTGTTTTCAGTTGGAACTGAATTGTAACATATGTGAATAAAATTAATTTTTGTGGTACAGAAATATATATAAACCGTAAGCGTTAGTACTGAAATAAAATGTACTAATTTAGATTACTCATTTTTGCCACAAAATATATTTATAACTAATACTGGCAGTTATTCACACCGTTATCAGTCTCATGTGGTATCTCATATCTTAATCTTCTAGGCGCCGTAACGTCTAAATACTATAAAGGAACATGTTTTCAGAAAATTCGAAAAGCAAGATTAAGTCCAGATCGTGTGAACGCTGGCGTCAAACATGCGTTATAAAGCAACGAATAGCAACATTGTAAATTCTGTCATTGGTTCAAGTACAGTAAAAATTACATTTTCTTAGTTAAATTTCAACAATATTGGTATTACTAATTCTAGTAAGACAATTTTTAATCCATTATTGAACACCTACTAAATTAGTATAGTTCCCACCATTTATACGAGGGTCATTGCAAAAGCCATTCTCGAAAATGGTAACGAATAAAAGAATTCTGAAATATGCAAATGGAAGGTTAGCTCATATGTAAACATTACATGTAAGGAAATGGATGATATAGCACGAGAAAAAAGGCGAAAAAAAAAAAATTGTAGTGTCAAACGTGTTTTATAATTGCAACAGTTAATGGTCATCATAGCCTATGACATTAAAGAAGTGATTTTGTGCCATTTTGTCCCACATGGACAAACTGTTAATGCATTGTACTACTGTCGCACTTTCCTGCAACGACACCTACGGCGGGCTATTCAGGTGAAACATCCTGAACGTGTACACGATGCATTACTTCTTCATGACAACACGACAGCCCATACGGCAGCGTGTGTGCGAAATCTGCTCGTACGATCGGGATGAGAAGTACTGGAGAATCCACCAAATTCGCCAGACTTATCACCTTGCGATTATGACCTCATACCAAAACTGAAAAAGCCATTGCGTGGAACACGCTTTCGAACACGTGAAGACGTTGCCACAGCAGTGACGCGTGAGATCCAAAGATTCGCTCATGGTGAGGCTACGGATATTCGGCATCTTCTACAACGTTGGCGGTGTATGATGAATTCCTTGGAAGACTATTTCGAGGGACTCTGTGTTACAGGTACGTGTTCCTGCGCCCTATACTATTGTGTACTGTTGCAATTGACAGTAGATGTTTGAAACGACAGTTTTTTTCTCGTGCTATATCTTTATGATGGTGTGTGTGTTCATCTATCTCCCTACATGTAATGTTTACATATGAACTAACCTTACATTTGCATATTTCAGGTTCCTTTTTTTTTTTTTTTTTTTTTTTCATTACCATTTTCGGGAGAAAAATAGTTGCTATGACTTTTGCAATGATCCTGGTATATAGCTGATAACAATCTTAGTGCAAATGGAATAATAGATTAATGTTGTAGTACTGTATTATGGTTACGCACAGTCGTGTTCAAAATACCTGGGCATCCACCTCTCTTTTAAAAGCCATATTCTTGCAACCCAATGCAAGAAATGTTAATATTTCAGGTTGAAATAAGTAAGTTCAACAAGTAAAAATTCCATTCGTTTCATTTGAGTCTATCTATTGATAAGGATCCATTTAAGTAAGACTGTACTTTAGGGGACTTTTAAAAAATTTCAAAGGCAGCTTATTTGAATTTAAAGGGTCCAAATATTCTAGATAATTGTTTCCAGTATTAATACTTTTTTTTTTTTCTCAAACTCATGGTGATTCTTTGCTTCTGTGTACATGAGAGACAGAGAGAGTGAGTGTACGGATGTTCGAAATACTATAGACAAACTGCTGAAAATATGACTTGAACTTAATATTTTGTTCATTAATGATTTATGATAACAAACCGTCGTCGTAGGTGACCCTAAATGTTGCCATATCAGAAGACTTCGAAGGGGGTGAACTATACTTTGGTGGAATGGCTGGAGAACTTTCGGAAGAAAGACGTGGCTTTGAGCATCGTTATTGTTGGGGAGTTCTTCATCGAGGCAGACAGCGGCATGGTGCATTACCAATTGAAGAAGGAGAAAGGTAAGAATTCCTTGCTTCCTGTAGTTTAACTTTTTACCTTTTTAGGACCGACAGGGTTTTCAGGAAAATCGTAGACCTTTACTTGGCAGCCCTAGTACCCCTTCTAATTGTCACAGGAACATGAACTATACCTCGTTGTAAAGGTTATGGAACACAGATTCTAACTAACTTTTGTGCTTCCGTGTCAAACCCGTAGATGATTTTTTTAAATGAGATTTTTTGTTTTTGGAAATTTGTGAGAGGTTAGCAACACTGTTACTTTTCGTACGCAGGAAAGCAATATTTTTCACGTGTACTCCAGACGTTGAACACCAAGGGCGAAACTTCAATATGTGACGGTTCCTCGTGTGTGCGGATAGCACGAGAGATAAAAATGGTTAGACAGGGTATGTGAGTAGAATCGTATTGTACGAACAAGGAAATGGACGGAAAGTTACCTTTAGATTGGATAACAATTTATTATAACAAAATAAGAAAATGCAACAGCTACATATATTTAACATTAAACTCAACAACCGAAAGGTTATATAACGAAAATCCTTACTGTTGTATAATTCCCGTTTTTACTTCGCAAATAATGGAAATTACGTTTAAATCTGACCAAATAAAAGTTACTAATTTCGGAAATGTTTGTCCAAAATATAAATTTAATCCCTTCTAAAGAGTACATGGAAAATATGGGCAATAAGGATACGACCTTATGCCGAAAGCAACTGAAATCCAATATAAAGAATAAAATTAACTACAAACAAAAATACAAATAAAGATACTACTTAAATCTATAATAACTACATACGGTCATGTCTTAAACCCTTGTATTACACTTCGTTAAACTTTCACTTAGATCACATAATATCGAAACCACTACGAACAAAGTAACAGTAAGAATTTAGAAAAAATGAAATGAAATCTTTGAGTTTTACGTCCCATGCTTATGCCGGTGAGGCTAAAGGAGACGGTGATGATGAGTAATGAACGAAATAGTGGAATGAAGAAAGTGGGAGGAAACGGGAGAACTCCGAGAAAACCCACGCAAAAGGTGTTTGTCCACCACAAAGTTCACTTGGCGGGGGCTGGGATCGAACCCAGACCCCAAGCACCAGAGGTGAAGTAAGAATTTAGAGATGTTAACGGTTCCCTTACCGAAATTACAATACGACAAGTAATCAGGAGCAATAACTTACAATATTTCTGATAGATGGCAGCACAATACAATGTTCGCTGTCACACAACTAGCTGCTCTGACCTCTACCGGAAATAATTTAAAGTCCAATGTCCCTACTTGTTAACTTGTCGAATACAATTATTATTTTTTTGAACTTCACCGTTTCAAATACCAAGTGAGGGAAAAAAAACCGAACGTGTTTCCTACGAGAATCATCCTGTACATAGTTTTCAAAGTATTTTGGTCTACCCAGACGTTGGCAGCTCTAGCAACGTCCCTAATTGTCACAGAGATACTGGTATAAGCCATACCTCATTGGAAAGCTTATGGGACGCAGATTCCAACGAAGTAACTTTTGTGCCCTCCATGCTCAACCCGTAAAAGAAGAAAATAAAAAAAAAAAATTGGAAAAAAACATTTTGTGGGACTATGGCAACACTGTTATTTCTCGTACGCAAGGAGAAAAGTTCTCACATATACGCCAGAGATGACTAATTATTGTTCATTAATCTTTATTGATATCACTTTGTATGCTTGTAGCTTCTTTGGGGGGAGAATTCACCCCGAAATGCTGAGGCGAAGGGGAACTAAAAACATCCAACTTTTCCCCTACCCTTCCGTTGCGGTACCTCCCATATGGATGAAATGCACACCGTTGGAAAATTTGATCTTTTCCTGAGGAGACAGACACTCAAATCATCTCTCTAGGTTAATTAGGAGACGAGCTACGGAGATTAAAAATGCTGGCTCAGCCCCGAGCCGTTGATCCTAAAAAGGTTAATGAAACTAAATTTTTACGCATTGTTCTCTTAAGTTCAATTAACGTAATATTACACAATTTGACGAGAAGGTATGACGAATATTGAATGAAAATAAATACTGAAAACGCATAGGTAACTAGGAATATTTGTTATTGAATCTAAATTTGTCCTTATCAATGCTCAGAGTGTTTATTATACTGTACTGAAAACATTGAATTGAAGACAGGAATGGATGCATGTTTAATCAAATTATTATAAGGATAAGCAAAGCTATTATTTCGCTGATCGCATCTGTAAGAATTTTCCTGTACTATTCAACTATTTATTCTGTGGCCTCGATCACGAGCTTTGATCGCTTGCATAAAGATGAAATTACTTCATAAACATATTTTGCAGGTTTGCATTGGAGTCTTCTTTCTCTTCTAAACCATAGGTTGGTGGGCAACATGCAAATTTTAACTTTTTCTCTCCTTTGGGAGGGCTGTTTTATACTTTGATAAGGTCTCTTCTTCGTAACTGCATCTAGATATTCTATCCTTGGTCTTTCTCTTCCTGCTTTTCCTTCTGCCTTTCTATCAGCACGGTGATCCAATCGGAGTGCCGAATAAAAATGGCCAAGCATGCTGTTTCTTCTTTTTCCTATTACCTTCATGATCTGTCGTCCTTCATTAGCTTCTTTTAGTACGTCTTCATACCTTTTCCTTTTGGTCCATGATATGCCCAGCATTCTGCGCCAACACCACATTTCAAATGCATCCAGCTTGGTTATTTCAGCTTTTCTCAATGTCCACGTTTCTGATCCGTAAGGGTCTTTAAATCGTTTTCGAACGTCCAGTGACACATTTCTTGATGTTAGCAGTCCTCTTTTCCTATTGAATGCTTGTTTAGCCCGTGCTATTCTGGAACTTACTTCTTCCGTCCGAGAGGTTTGGAGTAAGGCTGCTTGTGTAGAAAAATTTTTTTCTGGTTTCTTTATAAAAGAAATGATGATTCAACACTACTTATGTATAAACTGAACAGTGCGATTCTCTCATGCGTGGCTTCAGTTTTTCTTATATCCAATTAATAATTTAATTTTTGCACAAGTTTAAAGTGTAAAATCACAAGAAAAGAGGCATCAGCTCGTAAAAGACTCTCTCACGTTGTTAGTATATTCAGAATTGTCAAATGTTCAGTTTTTTTTTATAAAGAAATCGTCATAAAAACATTTTCTACATAAACAATTAGTTTGCCGAGGGGTCTTATTTCAATTTTAGAACCCTTGCACCTAAAGTGCAAATTGTGTTCTTAAAGAGATTCGATTATTATATGGAGCTCTTTCGTGGCAAAGCGGTCAGCGTATGCGCCTTTGGTGTGGGAGACCCGCGTTCGATTCCCGGAGGGGAGCTCATGTGGTTCGGATTTCACATTGATCAGTAGGTCCACGTCTCATGTAGCCTCGCTGCTGAAAGGAACGTTAAACTCAACTCGATCATTATATGAGTGACTTAACCTGGTGAACAAGGCCACAGATTTAGGTTGTCGAAATAGTGAATGAAAACTCTTACAATGAATGACGTATGTTTTTCACGTATATTTTTTAATATATTAGAAAGTTTCGAAATTCACTTACATCTGCTTCAGTTACGTGCATGTCTCATCATAGTAACGTTATGTTAACTGTCGAAATTGGTAGTATTCTATATATACGAGGTGCTACCCAAAATATCCGAGAATGTCATAAAAATCAGAAACCTATACTATACCACTATACTTACGTCGTAATATCCTCCGGCACCTTCAAAGCAGTCCCCTCTTGCATGTATGCAACGATCCTAGCGCTGTTGCCACTTTTGGAAGCACTCGTGAAAGTCCGTAGGGTGTTCAGGACCTGCTGCGATTCCACTTAGATGTCTTCAATGAAATCAAAACGTCGCCCTTTCAACGCGAGTTTCATCTTCTGGAACAGGTAGAAGTCGCACGGAGCTAGATCAGGGGAATAGGAAGGGTGGGAACCGTTGCCATGTTTTTGGCCAGGAATTCCCTCACAACAAGCGAGGAGTGCGCGGGCGAGTTGTCATGGTGCAGCAAACCAGTCTTCGTTTGCCACAGCTCTGGCCGTTTCCGCGGAACATTTTTCTCTCAATCTCTTCAAAACCTCACAGTCTTCAAAATCATCTTCAAATCCTTCCCGTTGACATTCTGACCAGGTGGAACAAACCCTTATGCACAGTTCGTCAAATGTCGAAAAATATGATCAGCATCGACTTGATGTTGCTGCGAACTTGTCGAGCTATTTACGGCCTTTGAGAGGATGGTGTCTTCCATTGTGACGATTGCTGCTTCGTTCCCGGGTCATAACCTGTGATAACTCTGGATAAGAAGTTTGGACACACTCGAACTCTTTGTTGCAGCTCAGTGCACATTTGAATCCTGAGATTTTATTGGTCGATGCTGAGAAGGCGAGGGACAAACTTCGCTGCAATTCGTCTAATGTTCAGTTCATCGGATAGAATTCGTTGACAGTACCGCACGACAGTCGAAGTCTGTTACAAATATTGTGAATTGTCTGGCTTCTGTCTTCGCGAATCACATCACACAATTTCATGATCATTTCCGGTGTTGTGCATGTTGACGATCGACCAGAATATTTGTCATCTTCCACAGATTCGCAGCCTTCTTTGAAACGCTTGAACCACTCAAATGTTCTTGCTTGACTCAGTGCACGTCTTTCAGCATGCGGTGGGTTTCGGCTGCAGTTTTCTTCAACTTGACACAGAACTTGATGCAACGTTGCTCTTTAACGTCAACCATTTGACAAATCTAGAAGCACTGAAACACACAGAACTTACAACTGAATGCGGTGGGCCGCGGTGGCTCAGTGGTAGAGCGTTCACCTCTGGTACTTGGGGTCACGGGTTCGATCCCAGCCCCCGCCAAGTCAACTTTGTGGTGGACAAACACCGTGTGCGTGGGTTTTCTCGGGGTTCTCCCGTTTCCTCCCACTTTCTTCATTCCACCATTTCATTCATTACTTATCACCGTCTCCTTTAGCCTAACCGTGGGACGTAAAACTCGAAGATTTAATTTCATTTTACAACTGAATGCGCCAAAGATGACGCAACCTTGTGATGCAGTAGCTAATACATGTACCTCGAGACATCTGGCGGCGGAATGTACTGGTACTGGTTTGCCCGGTAAAAAAAAAAAAAAAAAAACTCGGATATTTTGGTAGCACCTCGTACACACACGTCTTGCACTGGTATCATCATCACTACAATAATTAAGTTGTTTGACATTGTTTCAATGAAAGTTTCAGTGCTAATAGTGTGTGTAATGATTTTAATAAGTTGTTTGAAATTGAACCTTAATTCTGTTCATTTTCGTACACTTAATGTTGTACTTCCCTTCCGAGGTAAAAGTAAGAACTAGAACAGATTGGGAGCTCAAGGCAATATCAATGCTAAAATAAATAAATAAAAACTGATGTAAGAAAGAACGGTGCAGAAAAACAATCATCATTGGTAGGTTCTAATAAACATTGTATTTGTTATAGGTATAACGTAATTATGTGGTTACGCTCTTCATCTATACGCAATAAACAATGTCCCATGTGTATGAAGGAACCACAATTGGAGCCAGCATCCAGTGGAACAGGCCATGGCTTCACATTACAGGATGTTCCTATTTAAACCTGGAGACTGCAGTAGATGCTACCTAATGCAATTTTCCATTGGACTTATAAATAAAAGATAAAGCTTCAGCGTTTAAATATTTCTTTAAGAGATTGTTTTTAAATTTAAGATTTTATATACGTTGCGATTGATAAGATCTCTATTTTTGTATCGTATAATTCAATTATTGTGTTAATTTGATTTTAATAAAAGTTAATTGAACCATATTGCTTGATATTTATTGATACTAGTTTCAAACCTATCAATTCCAATGAGAGCATGTTGTGTGTTTACTTTTAGGGTGATTTTACCATTGAAGATATACGAGGGATGTTCAGAAAGTAAGGTTACAAAGCCTGCAGTGAAACCTGTATATATTATTTTATACAACCAATACAGCCAACAGATAGTACATACATTGGGTTATTTTTCAACATAGTCTCCATGTCGGTTGAGGCACATGTCGCATCGTGGGATGAGTTTGAAGATTCCCTCCTCGTAAAAATCATGTCCTTGCGCGGGAACAGACTCTCCGATACTGGAGGATATCGTGCACAATGTGACGAACGCTTCCGAACGATATTCCCAATTCTGCCATCAGATGCCGTATCGTGATCCTCCTGCTGTCTTGAATCAGCTCCTCCACGCGAGCTATGTTTAAATCTCTTGATGCCATGCTGTGTCGACAACTGCGCTCCTCGTCGGTGACGTTTTCTTTACCAGCCGCAAACTTCTGACACCATTCTGCGACATGCTGACGAAACATTGCAGTCTCTCCGTAAACCTAAACAAGCTGTCGGTGAATTTCAGTCCCGGTTACATGTTTCGCCCACAACTGAGCCGACTTCTTCGCGAGACGAGTTTTCCAAATGAGTCGCCATTTGCGTTTACCTGCAACTAGCGCCGTAATTGGCTGGTGACTGAAACTCTGCACAGTTGCCAACTCCATGTATTAAAATTACCACATACTCCTCATTCCTCTATGACAGACGAAACTCCAGAAATATCGGCCTTGTAACCTTTGTTTCTGATCATCCCTTATTATGGTGTACTTTTCCTTAACCCTTTAATGTCCACACCGTATGGAAACACCGACTTCACATACTGGTGAGAGTCATTCAACAGAAAATTTTGGAAAGAAAAACCGCTAATTGAAGTTCAAAATATTAATATAGATTTATTGCATTTGTGAGTAACTCGCATTATCAGAGAACGAGTATACAATTCGGAGAGTTAACAGATACCTAACAAGCAGAGATGTCTAAAGTAGCGAACCCGATTCTTGAGGTGAATCGCCCTCGAGGTCATATGAACACGGAATCCCTATAATAAGGGGATAAAGAAACCGAAGCCGTGAGCACGGGCACTATTGAATGCAGGTAATCTAAGTCGTTCGAAAATGAAAGAAATATTTTCTTTAACGTCCCACGATTATGCCTTTTAGGCTAAGGAAGACTATGATTAAAGCAAGTGAATGATGTCGGAAGCATGGTGAAATGGGAAAGTGGGAGGAAATGGGAGTCTCCGAGAAAACCCACGGACACGATGTTGTCTACCACAAGTCTTTCGAGCAGAGATTCCTAAATTGCTCTCTCTGTACAAGAGGTATCATCGAGCAAAATTTAAGCAAACACAACAGACGAACCGTTCATTTACTTTCTGAGACTTGCAATGGCTAATTTTCCCAACATTTTGTTTTTCCTTGGATGTAGATGGAATTGAGTAGGAGGAACGTTAGTAGTAAAACGTTCTCCGTTCCACGACTATGCCCTGTTGGTGAGATGATACTGTGGGAAGAAACGGGAGAACTCAAAGCAAACCGACATATATATATATATATATATATATATATATATATATATATATATATATATATATATATATATATGATGTTCAGAACCACGGTATGAATCAGGGACCCGTCGCAGCAGAGGTGAACGCTTTACCACTGAGCCGAGAGGCACGGTAGCTCAGTAGTAGAACGCTCATCTCTGGTGCGACGGGTCCCTAGTTCGATCCCCGGCCAAGTAACCTTATGGTGGACAACATCGTGCTCGTGGGTTTTCGCGGGGTACTTCCGTTTCCTCCCACTTTCTCATTCTACAAATTCTTCCATCATGATTCACTTGCCTTAATTATCTATCTCCCTTAGCCTCGACGTAGGAGTCGTAGGACGTTGAACTTGAAGGATTTCTACCACGAAAATTTGTAGTAAACAGTGTATTCGTGGACTTTCCTGGTGGTTCTTCTGTTTGTTCCCACTATCTTCATGAATTGGTCCAACATTATTCACTGGCATTTCTCACCCATTTCTCTGAACTTAAAGGGCAGCGCACAGGCATGTTCAAGAAATAATTTCATTTTAGTTCGGTTTGTTCTTTTTTAATATATTTAGTCATTTTGTTTCTTACTTTAGGAATTTTTTATTATTATCCATTTCCTGACCGCATCTGTCTTAATGCTGTTCAGGTTTTACACACTCCAATTTTCTTCAACTGACAACTTATTCATCTATTAAAGGCCAACAATGAGTAAACACACATTATTTTCTAACATTTTTTTTTTCTAAAACAGAATCTTCAAATTACTGGCAAACAAGTTCTTTCACCAACAGCAGTCTGATGGAGTAGGGTGCTTTGTCCAGTATCAGTTCTCTCAAGTATGTAAATTCTTGTAGGGTTTTGAATGCTTATTAAATATACTTACAACGGTCTTTAAATGTACGAAACATCAATTCTTCCTTATGATTTTTAATGCACTATTTATAGAAATAGGAAGTCTTGATGCACTATACGAATGTTTTGTTTTGAATGCTGCGTTTATGCGAAGTTGGGCTTTTGTGTTGTCTTTTCACAATTTGTCCTGACCAGCTACTAGCCTGAGATTCACTGAACACAGTCGTACTTTGGATCCTTCTATGTGCAGGTCATACGTTCACTTAAAAATTTAATGGAAATGCATATAACAAACACTTAGTATATTAGATGATGAAAATCAGAGAAAGGTTCTGTGAAGGTCTAGAGACAGGCATTCTTGACAAAGAATCTATTTCAAGACGTTTACTAATATTGTACCTTCTTGGAATATGAAATTTAAAATGCAATAATTTAGGTCTACATTTTTACCTAGGTATATGAAAAAATGCGAAGATAAATTCCAACCACCATGATGTACTGATGTGATTTTGCAGGAGTGTTCAATTGAAAAAGTACGAAACGTCGTACAAACCAAATCGGTTAAAATAGGAATATGCCGCTTTGGGATAAGGTAGTGGGACATCTAGGGACGAGAATGTAGTGTCCGGCGTGATTGTGCGCATGCGCGGGCGCCTTTCACATAACGCAGGAATCAGGCAGTTATGTGTTCCGTCCAATTGACGCGGCAGTGCGTGTGAGGAAATCATGCCGTTCACATTGAAACATTCGACGATTGAGGAACAGCATTGTATAAGATTTCTGACTGCGGAAAGAGTTAAACCGGCCGAAGGTCCCGCATTCCTGGAGCGGATTGTCGCCGGTCACGAGAGCTGGTGACACAACTTCGAGCTAGAGACAAAGCGAGACAGCATGGAATGGAAGCATGCGTCGTCACCTTCCCTTAAAAAGTTCAAAGCTGTGCCTTCAGCAGGCAAGGTGATGCTCACCGTCTTTTCCGAGGTTCGATACTCATCGAATCTTTGAGCACGAGAAAAAGAAACATTAATAGTGACGTGTACTGAGAGACACTCGGTAGTCTACGCAAGTCCATCAAAGCAAACGGCCTGGGCTGCTCAAGGAGGGAGTAATTTTGTTCCACGATAACGCTCGTCCGCACGTCTCCCAGGTCACACAAAGTGTACTGGACAAGTACAACTGGGAACACCCTGAGCATCCACCTTACTGACCGGACATCTGTTTGGTCCACTAAAAACATCTCAAAGGGAAGCGCTTCAATTCGGATGACGAACTGAAGGACACAGTGGAGGACTGGCTGCTGTCACAACCACAGGATTTCTGGGAATAGAAATCCTTCGTCTCGTGAAACAGTGGGATAATCTGCTCACGCCTCTGGTAATTACTTTTGAATGTAGACTTCGATTATACCCACTGTGGTTTCGTGCATTTTCATTTGAATACACCTCGTATATATCGGCCATAATATGTCCTTGAATCCAACAAAAAATCCTGTGAAAGTCACATAGATAATCGTCAATCATGCGATATTGAAGATTACTCTTTCTTGTACGGTTCAGCGCTTCATTATTAATAAAAAATATGCAAGTTTTTCTTAAATATCAAAGCATTTTATTGTATTACGAAAACATACAAAAAACTTTTCCTTGCTTAAGAATAGAAATGTTTTCATGCCAGTGATGTCTCAGGAAAATCTCAAAAGCCTTCTTCCTATGTAAATATATAACCTAGCGTCAAGTGCTCAACTTTCAGCCTAATGTTCTAATAAAATATTATCAGCAATTTTATTTCTTAACCGAATACACAGTGAAAATACTCATCTCGGAATTCACTGTAAAATAGAATCCAATATTTCAAAGCAGTAAACAATATAGCACATATCTTGTACAATTATCACAAATATGGTTTCAGCTGAATATACATGAAAACATTTCTTAAACGATAACAATTTACCTAATTACAACTTCATTAGCGTGTTGTTTTAATTATATTGCGGAATATTTGAGTGAACATTTTTCTTTTCAAAGGAATGGATAAGATAATAAGTTAAAAGTTATAAAGGAAAATTAACAATTTGCCAATTTTGTTAATCATTAAAGCTTGTGTCTTTTTCTTTGATCGTTTTCTCTCTCGTGTTATCTGCTTTCTTTGCACCCCCTGTAGAATTTCCAAACCTTGAAAGATGATCTGAGACCTGAGAATCAAGAGACGTGTTAATACTAAGTGAAGATTTAGTCTCAGCCCTTTAAAGAGGACATTCCAGCTCGCATGATTTCGTCAACCAGTAACAAGTTGCTTGCTATCACCGTACTGAAAAAGAAAGGAAACACACGAATGTATTAATTGTATTCTACAAAGTAAAAATTATCAATACAGAAATAATGACAAAGAATAGCTGAATGTTCAATGTTCTTGCGTGGCAACTGGGAGATAGACTGGAGTCATGTGGTAGCAAATACCTTGACTAAAGTTTGACTTTCTCCTCAATCACTTTCATTAGATGAATGCTGGGTTGGTATCTTTAAATTTAGCTGATTTCTCACTCCATATATTTTATGTTTTCAGTGAGACATGGCCTTACAGTTACATAGAAAATAGATGTGTTTTGACAAATTATACTATATATTTCTCTCCTGGCGCAACTCCTTCGGGGACCAGAGCCAACCAACTGGCTTTGCCACTCATGTATTTAGAGTGATGTGTGGGCCGCTCATCGGCTCTCTTCGTCGTTAATGCTAGCTTTCTAGACCGGAGTTCGCTACTTCTTTATTGCAAGTAGCTTCTCAATTGTCCTCACGGCGCTGGGTGGACGCCGCAATGCCAACACCATCTCGAACGCAAACGGTTACCCATCTTTCCCAGCCTCCTTTGCTTCTAATATTAGCTTTCTAGACCACAGTTCACTGCTTCTTTATTGCAAATAGCTCCTCAATTCTCCTCACGACGTTGGATGGACGCTGTAATATCATTACCATCTGGTGAGTACGAAGGTCATGCATCTTTGCCAGTCCCCCTTTGCTTTTAATGTTAGGTTTCTAGAACAGAGTTCGTTACTTCCTTCTTTCAAGTAGCTCTCCAATTGTCGTCGCAACGCTACGGTCACCCATCTTTTCTGACCACAACCGGCAGTTTGGCTTCGCTGATTTCACGAGAAGCTGTATTCCAGTGCGGCCAGAGCGTTAGCATATATTTCTACTTATCTAGGTATTATTCTGTATCTTAATAATAAAGTAAATGTGAAAACTACGATTGTAATAGAAAAATAGTACATTAGTACCTGAATTTGCTGCAAGAACACTCAGAAATTCAACAGGGCAATTATCACTACAGAGATATGGCACATTCCTTCTCTTATCCCTTGTAAAAGGCCAATAGGTACACACTTTGCAACATGAGTACTCATCACTTATCTGTTGCTAATGCTCCTTAATAATAATAATAATAATAATAATAATAATAATAATAATAATAATAATAATAATAATAATAATAATAATAAAAGCCTTACCTTTTTTGTTCACTATAAGTGAATTTGCAATGAGTTATCACTCCTCGGTAATTCATTTTTAATATTCCATTTTGTTTCTATTCTGGTGGCATTTTTTAAAAATACCTTTAATATTCGTTCCTTGAACTTTCTCTAATGTATGAAACAATTAATTTCAAGAACACAGTTACATTTGAGCATTAAAATATAAAATCTGGACTGACTTTGGTCTAGCTAGCACTAACACCCTATTTCAGCTCCACTTGAAGGATTTAACCTGCGTTAAGTTGAATTCTGTGAAATTGACCTGAAGCGTAAGAGCTAGTTACTCCTAAGTACATCGTCTTGGGTAGAAAAACAGTGAATATGAAATGTTTTGTAAACTTTGTACATATGTTGTGAATATTTCAAACAAAGGATTTCTTGCAGTTTTACATCACAGTGAAGGCAGAAAATACAGGGTGGCCCAAAAGTAGGTATACACCCCTGTATTGATCAGGTATAACATTCTAGTTTATGGGTTTATTTGCTTCGGCTGTTCCGAGCTTAAGATGTAAATAAGAGCACCTTAAGAACAAATAATAAAGAAACTAAGCTTAGCTGATGGATAACAATAAGAAATGATATAAAATGCAATGAGCTGATCCGTACGGTATTGTATACCTACTTTTGGGCTACCCTGTATACAGAACAGTGTAGTGGTATTCTGAGTGGAAACCAGTTACTCTAACATATACATCTGTTCCATCAGGTTCTGACGGTCTTCTGTCACTTCAAACTTCCAGCAAGCTTCGATGTCTGCAACGAAGCACAGCAAGTGTACATCAACTGTGCGTATTTACATCGCCAGGGAAAGTGCTACGGTGGTGAAAATTGATATGGACAGTGAAAAGCATTTGTAGCAACTACTCAGTTAACTCATAAGCAGATGTCAAAGCTACATTTAAAAGAATGTTGCCAGGAGGATTTCCTGATGGCTTTTCCATCAGCCTCCAACAATGCACTCTCTTGACCACTGATGCTTGTGGTGTGTAATTCTATGAAGAAATGTAGGCTCATCGGCATACACCATCTTTTATAATAAAACTTCAAATGTTGAAGACAAGAAGCTGCTACAAGTTGCCATTACATATTGGTCAGATCTCAGGAACCAGATTGTTAGAAGACATCTTGAAACTTTCTTCACTGGAAAAGCTGATGCATTTACTCTGCATAGTTTGATAAGCAAGACTATCAGCAATGTCAGTTTGTCCTTGGCCAATATACAGATAATTAGCTCTGATGGCCTTAACAAAAAAGGTTTTCACCTTGCTTAATGACGGACTGATAAAGACTCCGTCAAAAAGGTTTGGTAGGTATTGGCACATGTCTTATTCACAGTTCACAATGCTTTCCTAAAATCAATTCAGACATTTGGGAAACATGTAATGACACTAGTGATTGGTGTTTATCATTATTTCCATGGATGGTCATCTCGTTGCGAAGAATTGGAGATTATTCAATAGGAGTTCGATCTACCGTCGCACAGGTTTCTGAAACTCATCACAACCAGGTGGTTATCATACATAGCTGTATGTGAAAGATTGTTTGAACAGTGGACTGGTGTACGACTATACTTCTTGGAAGTATATCCCATTTACAAAGAAAGTGATGTTTTGGACAAGCAATCTCTGAGGAAAATTGTAGATGTACTGAAGAAGCCAGAGATGGTAGTTCAACTGCATTTCACCTTGTCTTCTGCCAAATTATTTGAGAAATTCACAAACTGTTCGCGAGTGAAATTACATTGATTCATCTTTTATATTCAGAGTTATTAGAAGTCATTGGAACTACCGCAGGCAATGTCTAAAAATACTGCTGTTAATAAACTAAAGTCATTTTTATATGATTGGATAAACAACAGGTTCTCTGAATCTGATAACTGATTGTATTTACAACAAGTTGTCATTTCACAGGAAACATGAACTGTCGAAGTTGCCACAAATGGATGTTCTACAATTCTTAATGAATGTACATTATATTTCAAGGCTAAACATTTGGTGAAAACCTTCTGTTAACATTAAATGAGCACTTGCATTTTTCAATCCTTAGGCAAGAAAATCATAATATATCTGCAGATGCATCACAACTAGCAAAAGCGCTATCTGTGGCCATTCCAGATGATCAACTTGTTGATGAGTGGACATTTCTGCAGCTTGAGGATGAATCTGCTGAAAGCAAAATCACTTCACGTATTGACAGTTGTTAGAAGTCTTTCATGGGATTGAAGAGGAAGGATGGATGCTTCACCAAAGTTTTCCGTGACGAGTAAAGTCATATTCTTATAGCAATGCTGACATTGAAAGAAGATTCTCTACATCAAAAAATACTCTTACAAAGAAGAGACAGATGTGTTATAGACCCTTAAATAGTATTCTGACAGTGAAAGATGCTTTAAAGTTTTATAACATGCCTCATTTTGTTTCAATTTCTAGCAAAATGATTACCTTGGGTCATAATGCTTACAAGCATAACTAACAGTTTCTGGAGGACCAGCGACTATTGTGTGCACAAGGAAAGGGGTTTCTGACAGTTGGGTAGAGCACGTGGAGTATTGGAGGCGCTGTTGCCAGAGACAGCAGCTCTGGCGACAAACTTAAGACGTTTAACAAGTCATCTCAACTACCGGCAACAGCGCAGTCAGTGACCTTAGTTACCTAGAAACAGTGTGGAAGAATAGTGCTGTGATTGGCGAACAATCCTTCCTTTCGTTTTGTTTGCAACATGTGCAGCTATCTGTCAAGAGGCCACCTTACAGTAACTCGATAATCGTGTAGGAAAGAAAGAAGTGCCACGCTTAAGAAAGACGAAATGAAGTTGAGAAAAGCACAAGAAGAGAGTTGGAAAACGCTAAAAGTGTTAAGAACAACATACACAAAATAGAAAGCAAACTTATAAAGAAGTACAGTAACACAAAAGAACCTGCGAATTTGCTTGGTGAAGCTACAAATCGACTTCGAAAGGATCTTAAAAAGGAGAATTCGAAGGAGGCACAAATTGCTCAAGGAATGTTGGAAGATTCCATGTCTATGAAAGAAAAGGAATGTAAAGAGCACAAAGGCATTCACGCTCTTCAGAAAAGTATTGAAATAAAAAATAAAATTTGCTGAAGTGAAACTGCTTTATTTTATTATTTTATGTTTCTGAGATGTATGTCCAATTACAGATAATGGAAATATATATATATAAAGCCAATCCCCATCCAAGACCAGAAATAAAAGTTTTATACAGCTGAAGACTTCATTCAGCTTTGTTTACAGATATGTTTACATTTTTAACCTCTAAATGACAGAAAATGAAATGAAATTTTTGAGTTTTACGTCCCACGGTTATGCCGGTTAGGCTAAAGGAGACGGTGATGATGAGTAATGAATGAAATGGTGGAATGAAGAAAGTGGGAGGAAACGGGAGAACCCCGAGGAAACCCACGCACACGGTGTTTGTCCACCACAAAGTTCACATGGCGAGGGTTGGGATCGAACCCGGGACCCCAAGCACCAGAGGTGAACGCTCTACCACTGAGCCACCGCGGCCCCAGTCTCTAAATGACAGAGTTAACTTGTGATGCATCTTATCAGGGACTGGTTACTGTACAAAGTAGCTTTTCTCAATGCCATTAGGCGCTCTGTTCCCTGCAGTATCGACTGCATCTGTGTATATTACGAATAACGGAAACTTTCTGATACCAATTTTTGGGACACACTGTACTTATATTAAAATCTGTAAACTTACCACGAATCTATGATCTGTTTCTTGACTACATAATTGTCATAGATGCCAGCATCTGATGGAACAATTGCTTCTCCTGACTGAATATCGATGCCCACCGGTTGTCCAACCGACCGGGATTCTTCTTGCAGTTTCACTATTGTGTCTTGGCAATCAAAACCAGCATTTTGCGCTGAAAGATAAATTGATCACATAAGTTGTTACAGTCTATTACACTGCAATTACAATAAAGACAATATTAATACGTTTCTATTTGATATTTACAGTCTGTTTACTGGCAGCCACCATTATTTTGTAACATACCAAAATTAAACCCCAAAATCTGTGATTAGTAAATATTTAAATTTTGTATTTCGTACATGTAAAGGTTTTAAGAGTCTTCATCCCGGCGAAATTAAAATACCGCTAATTTTAAAGTAATTATGTGATATCTTCAAATAGATAAAAGATAATTGAAATATGGAACAAGAGCGCGCTAGACAATATTATTATGGGTGAGATACCGTTATCACAAGTCACCTAGTGGCTTTCCGTTTTCAGCTGTTTAGAAACGCGAAAATAAATGCCGATTTTCAAAATGCCTCCAAATCGAAAGCAGATAAGTGAGTCGTGATAACGGTTTCTCATGTAAAATAATATTGTCTAGGGCGCTCTTGTTCCACATTTCGATTATCTTTTATCTATTTGAGGATATCACATAATTACTGTAAAATTAGCGGTAATTTAATTTCGCCGGGATGAAAACTCTTAAGGCGGTTTAAATACAAAAACACCAACTGTCTGAAACGAATGGATTAAATCAGGTTGTTTCCAAGATGTAATTTCGATTACCGAGACACGGCAAAACCTTATTTATTCTACCAGACAACGAAATATGAAAGGTATGCGGATTGCATTCTGACGCGTCATTTAAAAAGGACCCTCTGGATTCAGTCACTCATTCAGTCGACAGCTACCATTCTGTTTCGTTTTTATTTCTTCACTTCTTCTTCCCTCCCTACCTGTTGAGGCGTTTACCAAAACACTTATAATGTACCTTTTAAAGCGTTGTATATAATTTACAACAAAACCAACCTCTTTCCCTTTAAAGTCAATATTTACGAGTGTGTTTTCAGAGAAAGAGCAAGCCAATATTTTGTGCCTCCTGATGGTAATGCTAACCCTTTGTCCGCACAAGATCCTTGTGTCACTTTTAACACGTTTACTGCAAAAATAAAATTTGGTTTATTTTGTATTTCCACTAGAAAATAATGTTTTTCCTATTCTCTGGTAATTTACTTTTCATGTCCGCTTCCGGATTCCTTTGTTTCGACATTACATGAACCAGTACCAAACAAAAATAAAGCCAAGAATGCACAACATACGAGGGTACTTACCTAAAACTTTGGGTATAATCAATAAAGCTTCTGCAAACGCCTGGATACCTAAGCGAGCTCTACCTTTCACTTCATCTTTAAATTTCTGAAGGGCTAAGTGGGCAGATACCTCGAACGCACCAGCGCCGGGGATCAAACATTCTGTAATATAGGGGAAAAAATCATTTGCAGCTGAAATGAGAACCTCAATGTTCAGTTACGGAGAAACTGGTTATTACGAGGGCCATTTCATAAATAATGCACACTATAGCAACACTGCGGAGTGGACGATGAAATTGAGGTCAACATTTCGTCAGGTGAAGCTGAGATCTAGAGGCAGCATTACGTGTGTTTGTGCGCTCCCTAGCGAACACAATGTGGCTGTGACAAGTATTAGAATGAAGGCGGCAGGTGTCTCAGGTAACGTGTCGTTGGGAATCAGTCGTACATAAATATTGAAACTTTACGTGGCAAAAAACCCACGGAAATTCACAGTGCCTCATGTGAAGTTTGTGGTGAGACAACAGTGGACCGTAGTAGTTTCTCGTTGGGCTACTGGTTTCCGTAGTGGTCGTGTGGGCACAAAATATGCTGCACGACCAGGAAGGCCGAAATCATCAACCGATGAAAGAAGTATGTAGCTTGGGGCAGATGCACTTGAAGATCGTCACGTGACATGTGAGGAACTTTGATATCACAGGGATTCATCTGCGTCAGTATACCGAATTCAGACAAATGTTTTACAGAAAAGAAAAATTTCTGCCCGATAGGTCCCCTATTTCTTGACTGCTGAACAGAAGCAGATACGTCTGGACAAGCAACGATGCTGGAAGGTGAAGACTTTCTGCGTCGCATTAATGCTATTGATGAAATGTGGATCAGAGACTTTGAGCCGGAGTTGAAATCACAACCCAACGAGTAGAGAGTTTCATCTTCTCCAAGACCAAAAAAGTGTCGCTGATCTCAATCAAAGGTTAAGCAAGTGATTTTTGCTTACGATCACCAAGGCATTATTATAACGGACATAGTTCCATGTGGAAAGAGTGTCACAACAGCGCATTATTGTGAATTCCTGCTGAAACTGTGCAGAAGAATGCACAAAACCAGACCGCAGTTGTTCAGGGCGGGTCCACTGATTCTTCACAACACTCGCATGCATACCATAAATACGGTTGAGGAATGTTAACCTCATGCTCCCTACAATCCGGACATGAGTCCACCAGACTACGACCTGTTCCCAAAATTGAAACAACGTACGCGTGGACGTCGGTTTCCATGTCTGGAAGAGTTTTCTGCAGCCGTTACTCGAACCATTCGACAGCTTCACAAAGATGGCGTCCTTGATGGAATACAGAAGTTACCCGGACCCAGGGATTCCGTCATTGCCAAACAGGGAGATTATATTGAAGGCCTGTAAAGAGATCCTGTCCAAACAATAAACGTTTAAGTCACAAAAAAATCAGTGTGCACTAGATATAAAATTACTCTCGTATTACTAGTAGTATTAGTATTTTAAACATACTGAATATTATTTACGTAGATTCACGTATTTCGCGCTTCCAACGCGGGCGACTGGTAAACATTAATATTTTTCAACTTCTTCTTTTTTTCTGCAGACTATATACAGGGTGTATCGAAAGAGCATCTCATAGACGAATGCCGTTACGAGTAAAGATATGAAAAAATTGAAAGAAATGAAGTTGTTAGGAATAAGTGGTATTCAATCTAAAATAGTGGAATTTTTCCAATCGCACCAGCCGCTTGGACTCCACATTGATTTTATTTCAAATGAAAAAAGGCAACGTTTTCAGTTCAGCAAATTGTTCGAACGGAACGTTAACGCAGGGAACATGCACATTTATTTATTTATTTATTTATTTTTATTTTTATGAGGGAACTTAGAACACATTGAATCCACATTCCACCATAGTTGTACTGTTTATATAGGGAGGACCCCACGAAAACAATTTACTGAACTGACAATCTTACCTTTTCATTGAACGTAAGGCGCCTTACTAGTGTGAAACCCAAACGGCTAGTGTGATTGTAAAAAATTCTATTATTTTAGACTAAAAATCACCTATTTCCAAACAAATTTTCTCTTTTTTTCCATTTTTCATTCTTTTTACTCAACGATGTTGACCTATGTCCCCGGACAATAAAATAAAATTATAAATCGCCCCCAGAAAGCAGAAAGATGCTAAGCGTCACTTTCCTTTATTTTCAACTAAGTGCATATCTTGGCTATCCATTCCATGTTTAATGTTGTGCACAAAAAAGACAAGTGGCAGGAGATAATATGAGAGGTCTGCAGCGAAAACTGAATTCTAGAAGAAAGAAAGAATCGGAATTAATTAGTGTTTCATTCGTTTTTTACGCTCTCTTGAGAAATTTGCATTTTGGCGCATAGCACCTTTCTGCTTTCTGGGGGCGAAATTTGTTTCTATACAAATGGTATACAAATTGTCCACCATATAATTTTCGGAAATTCGCATTTTTCTAAGGGAAAAAAAAAATTACAACCACAAAGAAGTCCTAAAATAATAGTGTGCAGCAACGAAGTAAATGATTTGCAGAACTGATCAATACTTTCCCTGGGTTTTACATAAATAAAGAAAAGGAAAAAAAAGTGGTCCACTCACAATGCAGTTGATAATACAGGGTGTTTCAAAATGAATATCGGGGTTTTAAGGCTTTGTTGTATTTATTACATTTAACGTACAATTATCAGTAATTCATTAAATGAAAGAGCAACTCAAAACATTTTTTGCAATATGTGTTCAATGTGAGCACCGTTTGTCACACGGCCCACATCGAGTCGATAGGCAAGGAAGACCCATAAACTTTTCCCCAAGATACGGTACAAAACACATTCAATTTAGAGGTGTCTCGTGGCAACTCCTGGGGCCAGATGCGAATATTATGAGTGTTCACATGGCCACTTTTAGCTGAAATATCGATTCATCACTGAAGACGACATGATCTTTAGAAAATGTTCACCGTCTTGCAGCAACATTTTATTTGCAAAGTTGGCATCGTCTGTAGGCTTTAGAGTTTGTAGCAACTGCAAACGATAAGGACGTCGTTGTAAGTGTCTCCTTAAAATTCTCCATACAGACGGTTGCACTGTAACTATACAGATACAGTCTTTGCAAAATGTAAAACACAACAATCTTCCTGCTCACTAGTCCTTTCTACTAGTGAGCTACTAGCGCTTTCTAACGGCAGACAAAAATGAAATGAAATCTTTAGTTTTACGTCCCACGATTATGCCGGTTAGGCTAAAGGAGACGATGATGAGAGAGGAATGAAATGATGTAATGAAGAAAGTGGGAGGAAACGGGAGAACCCCGAGAAAATCCACGAGCATGATCTTTGTCCACCACAAAGTCCACACGGCGAGAGCTGGGATCGAACCAGGGACCCCAAGCACCGGAGGTGAACGCTCTACCACTGAGCCACCGCGCCCCCAAACGGCAGACAGAGGAAACAGTGCATGCGTATGGGTGCGTACGAAACTGCTTGAGTTGCTCTTTCATTTCATGTATTATTTACAATTGTAATAAATACTACAAAAGCCGTAAAACCCCGATATTTATTTTGAAACACCCTGTAGTTATTCTCTACCTTATTTGATACTCAACAGCTAAACAGAAAAAAAAAAAAAAAAAAAAAAGCTTTACGGAAGTTCTACTTTGAATAATAAGAAAAAAAATTAGGAGGATTATGATGATGAAGAAGAATGAAATTTCTAGCAGAACCCGAAACACTAGGAAAAAAATCTTAAAAACCTTCCATGTTTTCCGGATACATACGAATCCAGTACTATTTTGTTTCACCACTACAAGCATTAATCTCACTCCTCCTTGTTATACTAAGACATACACTATAACTATTTATTTTCCTTACTGTCATCAATAGCATTTTTAACAGCTCGCAATCCATCCCTGATGGCATCCTTAGTTTGAATCAGAGTGTGTTTGTTGGGTCCTTTGATAAGAATAGTTACACTCTGCGGGTTCTTGCAGTCCTCTACGAAGGTAAACTTGTTCTCACCCTGTTAACAAGAAAACAATAACCAAGATCTCAATTAAATTATACAGAAATGCTGTTGTAACAGGTATATTATCAATAAACGCATAAAACTTAAGTATGTGGCATATCAATTTTATCCCCCTACTAACTTTCAAGAACACGCTGTCTTCTTGAACACAACGAAATAGCGAAGATGAGTTGTCAATTTTAAAACGTTAAGGACGCACGATTTATTAGCGCACAGTGTACTACGCAGGATTTATTAGTGCACAATTATCTTTCATGGAGAGGATGTATTTGAACCATTTTATATTAGAAACAAAATCCCTCCTTAAATTGGGCATAGGTTGAGATTTTATTACTACAAACATTGCTAGTTTTACGGTACGAAATTCAACATACTTTATCACGAAAATTGCACTTTTAAATTAACTGCATATGCTCACATGACTTCATACGTTCACAAATAACGTTTCCTTAGCTGAGAATCTCGATAATATTTGCCTGAATTCGTCGCTGAACTACACTTGTGATGTGCAGAATGATTAACAGCTTGGGAGAGACTATCTTGAGAATTTCTCTCAGTTGACAACAACAGAAGGATCACACATCATATGCACATAAATAGTGTTGCTTGATAGAGGAGTTGAGCTGATTTTGAGTTTAACGTCGCGTTTAGCAGCGAGGCTATATGAGACGTGGACCTACTGATTAAAATGGACTCCGAACACTTGAGCTCCAGCCGGGAATTGAACCCGGGTTTCCCGCGCCAAAGGCGCGTACATGCTTGATAGAGCAATCTAGATAATCTGACCCAAATAATACAGTAGATGTGTTTATGGAGGAGAATCAGTGAACAGTGTATTTAGTTTTTATTATTATTATTTTAATATTAGTTATTCTAGGATACCACTATAAAATGGGCACTTCATTTTAGAAGAATTTTCACGAAATAATATAAAGGGTGTCATAAAGAACGCAACCTTTGAAATACCCGCCATTTTTGTTCTAGTAAGTTGGCAGCACTGAACGTTACATGATTTTCATCTGTTGACTGTGATTATAGCAGTCACGGAGTGCTGAATAACGAATGATCATCATCTGTTTTCTATACTGGTAGGAGTGGAGCGCGTTTGCGACGGCGCAGCGTGTTGTCATGGTGAAAAATTATTACGAATGTGGTGCAGAAACTGTTCGCAAACTCTGTAGAATGTTCGGCCAACACCTTCTCAATCGACTTATTCGGTACATTATGCTGACCAAACATTCCATGGAGTTTTGCGAGTAGTCCCTGCACAACATTCATATCTGTAAAGAGTTTTCACTATGACAACACGCTGTGGCGTCGCAAAGCGCTCCATTCCTACCCGTACACAAAACAGACAACGATCATACGCTATTCGGCGCTCTGTGATTAACCACAAAGACAAACAGATGAAAATCGTGTAACGTTCAGGGGTGCCAACTTACTAGAGCAGAAATGGCGGGCATTTCAAAAGTTGTGTTCTTTATTTACGGACATCCCATACATTCAGAATCTCAATATTAGATTGAATCTCCACTTGAGTACTAACCACAAAGACAAACAGATGAAAATCGTGTAGCGTTCAGTGCTGCCAACTTACTAAAGCAGAAATGGCGGGCATTTCAAAAGTTGTGTTCTTTACTTACGGACATCCTTTACATTTAGAATCTCAATATTAGATTGAATCTCCACTTGACTACTAACCACAAAGACAAACAGATGAAAATCGTGTAGCGTTCAGTGCTGCCAACTTACTAAAGCAGAAATGGCGGGCATTTCAAAAGTTGTGTTCTTTATTTACGGACATCCTTTACATTCAGAATCTCAATATTAGTTTGAATCTCCACTTGACTACTAACCACAAAGACAAACAGATGAAAATCGTGTAGCGTTCAGTGCTGCCAACTTACTAAAGCAGAAATGACGGGCATTTCAAAAGTTGTGTTCTTTATGGAACACCCCTTATAACACTCACTGATTCTCTTCTAATGCGACAAACATGTTTACTCTACTTCTTAACTAGGTACTTGGGGGAAACTGGAGGATTACGACTATCACACAGTGGCACTGACTACATCAGAGAGCAAGGGCTAGATTTCTGGATAAATTCTGAAACAAAAGACTCACCAGTACATGTTCATACACTAATCCCGCATAGCCAAGAGCATCCTCTGTGAGTTCATCAACGCTGTTCATAGCCATGCCACCACACGCTAAAGCCAGTCGTTCCATATTACGTCGCTTAGCACGTCGAAGCGCGATGATACCTTCCTTGGCAAGCTTGTCTAAAGAAAATGGATCGATTCCCTGCAAAACAAAAACAAGTATCATAATTAAGAACTAAGCATTAGAAGTTACCATAATACAGTTTTAGTATTTTCCTGTTTAATTTCAAATCTCAAGAAGGTATGTTTTATACAACGTAATGAACCAAACTTTGGCCTGATTCATATACATATCTACGTTGTTTGACATAAAATGTATGAAACTCATGTTTACTAAGTAAATCTCATCTTAATATTCCATCGATGCACAAATAAATGAATCATTGGCTAGTGACCCTGCAAAGCGTAGTCGCTAACCTTTTCACCTTTGGTGCGAGCAGTTCGGGTTCGATTCCCAGTGGGGTCCACTCGTCGAAAGTGGTTTTCTTTTATTTAACCTCGTAAAACCCAATACGTTTCTCAGGGTGTAATGATCCATTCACGGTACACGAGGAAAACAATTTCAAAACTGAGGACTTTGAATGCCGCTTATGTCAATAGTAAATGTGCCCCGCTTCTATACATATCTAACTGCACTTTTTATACTAATTTTTTATACTTTTTATTAGGAAAAAGTGTCTTCATATCACTCCGTAGATATGATATGAATATTAATCCTGGGTATCACTTGTAGTAACAGTCAATTAATTTCTTCATGATCTACAAAGCAACCATGTACATCCCAACTTTGAATTTTTTGCGTGCATAAGTTATAATACTTTCATTAGAATCAGCAGCCTCAATTTAGTATTTAAAAAAAACTGCAATTAGGAATGTATCCAAGCGTGGGACTTTTACTACTGACTAAAGCGCTACTTCAGACTCCAACTTTGAAGTCACTTATCTCATGACGTCCCGAACAGATAAATTTAAATATGAGTTCTGGTCCTGAAACTGATACATGAATAATAATAATAATAACATAGGAGGAGGAGGAGTCTAAGAAGAAATACCAATATTTTAAGTGCTCCATTATGGAACTATGCTAAAGCACACAATAACTTAAGCTCATACTAAACGAAATATTCTGAAAAAACTTTTTCATATATGATTTTGTAAGTATTAAATGCTCTTCTTTCCCAAATTATTAATTTTTTTTTATTGTGATTCAATTACTCGTACCACAAATAAAGAAAGGTTAACAAACAGAATGAATTCAATTCGTAAAAAAGGACTAAAATATCTATATTTTATTTATTTTTAATCTTACCTTTTGGTTAATCACTACAAACGTCTTATCTGTTCCATCACAGAGCTTTTTCTTTAGCTCAATCACTTTGTCGACTCGCTTCTCTATGAAATCTCTTTCAGCTTTCACCAGCTTCTCACGCTCTTCAGCTGATTTGTAGAAGAAACCAGAGTTCACTTCACTGGAATGACAACAAAAGGAAATTTGGGTAGATGTTGCATAATATATGGCAAATTAGAGAAAAAGCTCTTTTGTTTCACTCAACTTTTGTCTAATGTTTTTGTAGAACTTAGATTTTTATTTTAATTATATTTAGCGCCCAGAGCACATTATGAGAACAAAATGAATATAGCACGCATCTGTACTGCAAAGAGAACTCATTTCCGAATACATTCGGTGAGATTCTTATCTTTCTCTTTCTGAATTTGAAAGATAAGGGTATCTCTACTTTACAAATTACTTTCGCCGTTCTCGTACTTTGATCTTCTTCCCGCCAAGGAGAAAACAATGTTGCCAGAAACAATTGGTTCGAAGTAAGAAAAAATAGATAGTGACGGTTCCGGTTATCTTCACATTTTCGATGTAAACCCAAGTAAGTTTGTGGCAGACAATATCGTGTTCGTGGGTTTACTCGGGGTACCTCTCCTGTTTCCTCGCACATTCTCATTCTACCAATTCTTCCACCATCACTCACTAGCCTTAATCATGCATCTCCCTTAGCCTAACAGGCATAATCGTGGGACGTTAAACTGAAATATTTAACCATCAAATTCACCAATGGCGCACCAAACTGTCATACAAGGGCTGTGAAGTGGTCGTTGGTGAAGTTCTCAAGAGTTTTCTGCTGCCCAGCAGCGGAAATTTTGATTATTTACAGTACCTGAAATGAAAACAGCCCCAGTACCTGAAATGAAATGTTCTGAAGAATGTCCTCACACACAGCTCTGCGAGTTTCAAAATCTCTCTCACTTAATTCCTGGATAAGCATCGTTTTGTATGGATGCATGTTTTTGTATGCGTGCATGTGAAGATCTCTGTGCAAGATTCTTCTTACATTCCTTATCAGGCAATCTCAGAGCAGCTGCATGTTTTAAATGCTGAACGTTTTGGAGATTGCTACATCATGAACGCTTTCACACGCGCCTTATATTCCAGCGTTGTTACGGTCCGAGGTCGGCCAGGCAATTTTCTTCTCAGTACAGAGCCTGTTGTTCTAAAGTTTGAATTTCAACAGTTTTTCTATCTGGAATAGAATCATGTCGGGCAAGTCCGCACCGAATGCAAAATGCCTGCTGAGTAATAATCACAGATCCTTCATTACAGGGCTCACCGCGCCACGCCATTGTGATTACTGAAAATAGCACGTATATCGCTATCATCGATGCCCCCTCCGCCGTCGTATCCCCACCACATAGCGCCCTCTCTCAATACGGGAGGTCTTGTTGCCGGATTCTGTATATGTCTATATCTATCTATCTATCTATATTACACTGAAGATGTGCAACTAGATGTAACTTTTTCTGGCTTTACGTTTGTCTCACAGTGGAGTGCACATTAGAACCAACAAGAAACTGAATTAGAACAATTATAGTATACTAATAAAACAATGAACCTTTCAGCCTTTAGATCAATATTGGACCACAAATTCAGATGGAGACATAAGTATTTGATTCAAAGAGGCAAATTCTCATTTATTTCAGGGATAATACAGGTCTTTTCTTTTCGTAATATTAAACTAAACATTGTTCAGCGTAAGCTCTAAACTCCGATAAACAAAATATTTGTATCCTTCCGCTTGTCACAAATATGATTGGCTAGTGATGTATCACTCCCACTCCCTACGGGGAGGAGCAAATTATACACTTGCCTTTTGACAATACTGTCTCGTGTTGTCCAGATACTTACAGCAACAGCAGAAAATAAAAAAAAAAAATAAAAAAAAAAAAAAAAAAACGAAAGATTAAAAAAATATATTTGAATTTCGCTCGTAAACAATTGTTGCTTAGTGAGTAAATGTTTGCCTTCTTGGTGTTTCACCACAACACTCGCGGAACCGGAATTCATGCCAGTCATCTTTCAGACTTGAAAAGCAGAACACCCGTCCACAGTTGAGTTGGCGCCATAATTACTGCGCATGCTTAGTGTTTATTTCTATTGTTTCATTAGCCACACTCGATTGCAGTATTACTAGATAATCCGTATTATATTTTTGCCATTTATAATAATATAGCAGTTTTATATGAAGCTTCATAGTAAAAGTAATAATCAAATCACATGAACTATATTGCGGAGGACTACAAGCGTCGGTAGGACAACAGCAAATTAGCGAGATTTAGTTTCACGTAGCTTTGTTTATCGCAGTTTAGAGCTTACGCCGAACAATGTTTAAGATCTTTAATACTACTGTCCGTATGTTAACTGGATAAAGGTGGTAGGTGGATACCTTCCTAATGCTCTCTTTACTATCCTCTAGTTCAGTTAGTTTTCTACTTGCCCAAGTTATACCAACAAGAAATCGAACTTGAAACCACGCGTACCAAATACTTGCGCAGTCGGACCCCTAACATTATCACCAACTTTTTATTCTTTCACTCATTCTCTGCGTTTCTTCTTTAGAAGTTAACAGTATAGTATGAGTTAATGAAAAGTATTTTAAAGAAAACTACCTTTTTTCATATTCCATACTGACATTGCAGGTCAAAATGTAGGCGTTCTCTACTCGCTTGGGCATGTCAGGATGTCTGGCGCCGTGATCAAGAACCAACCCACGAACAAGTTTTGTGTCGATCTCTGTCTTATGTTGCATCTCCATGATCTCAATCATATAAAGATCAATGGGTTTCCCTTCTTGATAAATAGCCAATATAGCATCCACACATACCTTTACAGAGAAAGAAACAAAATTACTTTACAAAAGATGATCCTCTTTAATATTCACTCTTTTCAATGGAAACAAACAAGGCTTCTGGCATACTTTGTGCGTCAGAACGAATGTTATTAATAAATTACCAACCTTGATATCGATTTTATATGAGCATATTTATCTAAATGATTTGAAGCTGTACTGGTGCTTAGAAATCACTTCAGAAAAAAATTCACAATGTTATCTGGTCTGTAACTAATTAATCGTCTTCTTGCAGTTCAACTTACTCAAAGCGGATGTCCACGATTGTACACTGAGAGCTGAAGAAACCACATATTAAATGGAAGTGAACGATATATGAATATTGTAATGGGTTAGGGAGGGCGCGCTGGCTCAGTAGTACAGCGTCCACCTCTGGTGCATGAGGTCCTCGGTTCGATCTCAGCTCGCACCAAGTGAGCCTTGTGGTGGACAAACACCATATGCGTGGGTTTTCTCGGGGCTCTCCCGTTTCCTCTCACTTTTTTCATTCCACTATTTCATTCATTTATCATCATCACCGTCTCCTTTAGCCTACCCGGCATAATCGTGGGACGTAAAACTAAAAGATTTCATTTTTGTAATGGATTAGGACCGGGAGCACCAGTATCGGGCCTATTTGTTCCTTTTAGAATTGAGGTCAATGGCCTGCATTTTCATAAATTTTTACCCACAAGTATTAAATAATGAAAAAAGCTATTTTTTTTATCAACTACTAAAGAAAAGAAGGTGGATGGGAATCTATTCAAAATTTTGGCATTAATACATATTTAGGCGTATTCTTGAGTTGAAGTCTATATGGTTTGATTCTCTTCTCTACATTTCAGTTCTACATCATGTCTATCTGATGACTGTTTCAAAGAAAATATTTTTGTGAGAAGAAAGAAAAAAAAAAAAAAAGGCTTCAAACTAAAGCTGGTTTTACATTTCTTCTCGTTATTAGCAGAGATGAATAAGAAAACAATATTTTATCCTAAACATATCAGTACAAGGATACCATTACGCAATAGTAGTACTGGTTTCTCTCTATACTTAATGAAGATTCTACCTTGGTACTTAATCCAAAGACTGGTTGGCAGCAGTCGTCTACTCTTCGATTTTCACCACTTTCCTCTTTATTTATATGCACTTTTTAAATCTAACGTCTTTGGTTACTTGGTCCATGCATCGTCATTCGAGTCTGCTTTTGGTTCTTTTCCCATATTATATAGGGTATTAATGAACTATACCAACAAACTGTAAGAAGTGATTCCTCACATCAAAATAAGAGAAAAACTTCACACGGACCTATGGCGAAAAGTGCATATTTCCACATCTAGGGCTGTCCAAAATTGCGAAAAAACTAAATTTCAATAGGTCCTATTTCGAATTCAAGAAACTGTGGATGGTGGTACTTATCAGCGTAAAGGAAGCCAAGCATACACAATCCAAAAGTTCATTTCATCAACAGGGTTGTTCATTTTCCAAGATCAAATTCCCTGACTTTTCCAGATTTTCCAGGAAACTTTTCAGAAATTTCCAGGTACACCATTTTGTAGCACATATTTGTACAGGTGCATAAAAAAATAGAATTTGCACATGAAGGAAAAGAAACCATTTTTTTAAAAAAATTATGAAATGTCCCCTACCAAATAGCCGGATAACGCAAAAAGTGAAATCTGGTAACTTAAAAAAAATAAATAAATAAAAATAAATAACCTGTACGCTATTTATGTACATTTTCTGGTCAATAATGTTGCCAATGAATTTACGAAAGTGCTCAACATTTTCAATCTGAGCCTGACTTCACTTTTCACCTGGATGGGGTATGGCTGTTTATTTTTATTTATCGCTACAAGTGTTTTATTACTTTTCCTTTTCACAGAAGTAATTATAGTAAACATTTACAATCGTTAAAGTTGTTGATGGACGGATTCAGAAGTTAAAGCATTTTATCATCAGTTTGACTATTTGTGAGATTTACTACAGATATATATTTTCTGTCTGTCAAGAGAGCTTTCTGCATTGATGATACATAATTACAAAAGTTTTCGCAAGTCTGGTAATTTCTTACTAATGTCTGCTTCCTCGCGAGATAAAGTTGTAATTACCTTGGGCTTCTTAGCTTCAAGTTCTCTTATTTGAGACTGAATGCGTCTCTTCTGCAGTCTCTTTCTATGTTCATCTGATTGTTCACTTTTCTTTCTCTGTAATGCATCTGTATATCTTGAGTGGGAGCAACGTACAGATTGAAGCATCTTGTTGGTCACGTTCACTTTTAATGGACCACCCTCTACATAAACTGAGTTATACACCATTCTTTGAGCCACAACTGTCTCTTCATGCAAATTTTTCACTAGTAAGTCTTTGCTTATAGAAAATCCACCTTCAACATTCGCGTTGCCATGCCTTAGCGTACGTGTTAATTTCACGACAGACCCCAATTCCTTATATTCTTTGTTGTCTGTTAATATGTTTGCGTACATTTGACAAAGATTATCATTTTGAAGAGAAAATTCCTTGAGCTGCTGATGAACTTCAGTATCTGAAAGAAATCGGGTATACTGCTGTTTTGCCACATCTGCTTGGCATTGAAGATATGTGGTTATTATCATGTAGGTATGTGAGTAATGTATTCATTCGATTTTCAGCCTTACCAGTATCTTGAAGGATAACTATGGGGTTCAAACAAGAAACTGCACGTACAACACCATACTTCATAGGACTTCTTTCGATCATTTTCAATATAGTTTCTACAAGAAACTTCTGACATTGATTTAACAATTCTAGCTTTGTTAGCTGTTTTCTAGTAGAAAATCCTACATCAATAGATTGTACAGGAAGAAAATTAACTTCGGAGTTCATGTAAATTTTCAACAAGTTGGATAATTATTTAGCAGGATCTGTTTCTTTATATAACGACTCATTAAATTGAACAATACGTCACGAAATGAATCATACAAGTAAGATATCATTGAATCAGAGTTTGAAATTTCTTCAAGAACGGTTTAAGTACTAATGCAATTGTATTGAAGAAAGCAATTTTCGATAATGTCAAAGGAACTACACAGGCTTCACGCAAACAGTTTACAGACACAGTGGACGGTAATTTACTTGTTGAATTCAAATATTTCTTTACACTGGGAAAGATTTCCATGGCTCTTCTTGAAACGTCTGCATTTTCCACAAAACGGATTTGACAGAACTTCAGTGGAAAGTCCGAATGGCCAGTTATGGCAATGAAGTCTGCACGACGAGCAGGGCTATCTTTGAAAACTGAGTACATTGCTTTGAGAATATTATTAACCTTCCACTCACTTGCTGTGTGACAAGCCTGAAAAGAACCATTTACCATATGCAAGCCACATGATCCAAGTTCCAATGGCATAGGGTTACCAGGCTCTTTACTTAGATCGTCTTTAAGTTCCCTAAAAAAACTTCCAGTTTACATTTGGTCCATCCATTGATACTTGAAGTAATTTTGTAAAAGGGATATCTTTGAGAGCTGCTGTGTACTTCTCTATTAAGTCTGATGCCCTTGTATGCCCAAGAAAGGTGAAGTCAAATATCTAGATGAAATCTTTCGGAAATCATCGTCCCAGAAACGAAGTATTATATCCATTTGTTCTCTCTGAACTACAGAATTGAGCGACTCATTAAAACAAACCCCAATCTTTTCAGACTTCTGAACTTGACTCATCAGCTTTTCCTTTATATATATATAAAAGCTAGTCCGTATGAAACTATATACGCTGCTTTTGTTGCAACAAGTGAAAACTGATTAGCTATTTTACTGTTAGGGAACATGGATTTGAAAAGATTTGATATATCAACACTTGAATTGTAGGAAAAATGATTTGCTATCATTTTTAAAACCCACAATACTTCGGCTCGAGTAACTTCACTTAGTATAATTCATCATAGTATTTTCATTACTTTTAGATCCCTCTTCCTTTAGAAGAGGCATGGTTTGTTTCGCATTTTTCATTGAAGGACTTTCCTTCAGGTTTGAAGAATCACTGGTAACGGACACAAACGCATTTTTAGTTCAAGGACTTTCCTTCAGGTTTGAAGAATCACTGGAAACGGACACAGCATCACATTTTCGTTCAAATATATCACTTATTTTTGGAATTTTATCTCTTGTTGCACTCGTGAGTGATTTACTTTTCATATGACTGACTACAGCCTGACGACCCACATTACTCAGCTCGAAGATCTTTTTGCAGCTGGAACAAAACGCTTGAAACTGATTGTGTTCAACTGGCTTCAGAAACCTGACCCATTCAGGATTTAACTTCTCACCCATCCAATCAGAAAAGTATTAGAGATTTATTTTTCTTCACTTTTGTAGCAAGAAAAAAGTTCAAAACTTATAAAAAAAAATGTAAAAGTACAGAAAACTCTTTGACTTTCAACATTAGATATGCAGAAATCAAACACATTCATGCATTAACCCAGGAAATGCCCTGTTATATTTTTTTTAAAAGTGGAAATATTAAACCACTGACTCCAGTAGCAAGAGTTGCCACCTCTTTCAAGCATTTGTCATTACTAGAGCAACCCACATTATGGTTTTTGTTTAATTATGCTTTATTTTTTTCAAATTATGCTTTATTGTAATTTCAATCATTGTTTTTACATTAATCGTGTATAACGTATAATATTTACTATACATTAAATATTCTAATTATCTTTATCTATTTATTATTTTATGCAACCTGTTTCTTTCATACAGTATTTAATGAATTTCGCACTGAATGCACTGTAAAGAGATATGCTTTACTCGAGTCAAGTTTCTTTTTATCACTTGTGTGCGCCTTAAAGGTGCATATATACAGAAACGGAAAGTAAAAGATGCCACCAAAAAGTACAGAAAGTGCTTAAGTTCAAGAGGTACACATAATATAGTGTGGAGTTCTTGTGTACTATTCATTGTTGGCGGAAAGTTTTCTTCTTCTTTCCTTTTTCTTTTCTCCACATGAAAGCATTAATCCGAAAAGTTTACAGAAATAAAAATAACATTTTCATTGTTGCATTGTTATATTCTCATTGCATTATAAATATTGGTTTTAAAAAATATTAACAGAGTATGTTAAACTTGCAGTTAACCAGAATTTTCCAAGAATTGTGCTATATATTTTAAATTATGCTTTGTTTTCTAAAATTATGCTTTATTATGTTTTTAAAATTAGTTTCTTCTTGACCCTTAGACAACTACAACCATATTTAAGGTACCAACCATACGTGTAAATTGCTGTTATGCTTTTTGTGCTTTTGGGTTCCCCTAGTCATTACATAAGAAATGCCTGTTGTAGCTAAATAAAATTTAAACAATAAGTTATGAAATTCCCTGACTTTTCCAGGTTTTCAGATATTTTAGTGAAATTCTCTCACTTTTCCAGGACTTTTTAGTGCTAAGCTGGATTCCCTGACTATTCCAAGATTTCCAGGTGAATGGGAACCCTGCTTGAATCTGATACACTTGGCGAGTACAAAGGCTATCTATTACAATATTATCTCACAGAGAACAGATCCTTTCTTATCATATCATATACCATCTAACCTTGAGGAGAGATGAATTACAGATATTTTCACAAGTCTCTACGTACCTAATAGGGAATAAAAGTTTTAAAACAGAACATTTATAAGCGTGACTAAGTCAAACTGTGGTCGAACCCCAATAATCTGTTTAGAATAAATTACGCACCTTAGGACATCTTGTACATATTGTATATAACTCTCTTCCAAACCAATCCTTACCTCGGTCAAAAGGTCCGCCAACTTATGATGAACTTTAGTTCGCAGAGAAGTCCTGGCAACATTGATGAGGTTCTCTCTATTGATAGCAATTGGGATTTTAATATTATCTAAAACTTCAAGGCATTTAGTCTTGGCTTGGACAAATCCTTCCGTGATAATACGTGGATGAAGACCCTGTAACAATACAGTGAAAATCAAAATACCTTTACTTGTTCACAAACTAAAATTAAAATAGTTATATACTAAGGAAAGAAGGAAACAGCCGACTTTGTTTTACACACCAGACCCTCTATAGGTGCGAATTCTATACAGTGAAAAAGTGACTGACTGGATCGGGACTTGAACTCTGGACCTCCGGCATACCGTGCCGATGCGTTAACAACTACGCCAGCCAATCCGCTTCCCAGAACAGCCATTCACTCTCCCATTTTGAGGTCGGTGTTCTCATCTTGGACCACGTGTTTTGTACCACAGATCTCTGCTGTGATTGGACAATCCTGTGTCCATATAGCCTACCGAGCACCTTATAGCGGTCGTGATTTCATATTTACTACTGTACAGAAAAAAAAAAAAAAAAAAAAAAAAAAAACCGAATTTTTTATACACCAGATCCTCTATAGGTGCGAGTTCTGTAACACATAAAGAGTGAAAATGTGACTCGCTAGACTGCAACTCGAATGCCGGATGTCCCTGGTTCAAGTTCCGGTCTAGTCAGTCACTTTTTTTTCACCTTTTGTGTGTTATAAAATAATTATATTTGAGGTTAATCGCAAGAATCAAACTACTCACCTAAAAATGTTCCTTCAAGTTTTCTCTACAATACTTCAAATGAATGTTAGAAATAAATAAAACTTACTGGTCATGGAAATTAAACAAGGTATTTAAGCAACATTTCGAAGCACTCTTCGCAACTTAAGCAACATTTCAATGGAGTTAGTGACAAAAAAGGGAGGGAGCTCCTGGTAACCTTGCGTAAGGACAATAGTCAGTTGCACAATAGGGAAACTGATAATTTTGATGTGCAAAAAGAGAATAAACAACTTAAATTTACAGGCCTAAGCACTGTTCCTCACGTCTTTTATCTGTTGATTTCATGTTTTCCTTTTTACACGCCACATCATCTGAACTTTTTTTTTTTTTTTAACAAGACGTAGTAGTAGTAGTAGAAGAAGAGGAAAGGTAATGATCCCATGAATTTTACGGATGTTACCATAGAACAACGACAGATAAATATTGAGTTTAATAGTAGAAGCTCGTTTACGATCGTTTCGATTATGCTAACACAACACAGGCAACAATGATACATTAATTAAATGTCTTAATACTATTTAAGATTTAAGAGTAACTGAAAATACAAACCTCTGATATATATAAATCTGCCTGCTTCAACAACTCCCCAATTATAAGAACAGTTGAGGTGGTTCCATCACCGGTCATATCGTCCTGCGCCGTTGCCGCTCTTGCTATCATGGAAGCAGTCGGATGCTGAATTTGCTAGAAGCAAAATAATAGTAATAAATAAATAAATACATAATAGTATTTAACGGATAAACGCTATAGGACTCACATTTTTAAAAATGGAGAAAAATAAAGTTAAACTTAAACACACGTTTCTTTTGTAATATATATATACATGTACACTCTTGCCCAAAATTATTGTCGCAGGTCTATAAATATGTTGTAGGAATAAAATTTGATAACGAATTCGTCCGGCATTTCTTATTATGTTAGTATGTGTATAATCTACAAAGACATGTATTACCCGTCTGACTTTTCTCTACATGCAGCGAAGTTGGGAACTATCTTCGTTGTTTACAAGTTGTAGGAGCAACATGGCAGGGTCGCCAGAGGTACTAGTTTCTTGAGATTTCTTTTATGGTCAGGTTTCCGAGAAAATCAAAAGGATATGAACAGAATCAAATTTGCATGAGAGTAGTGTGTACATCTTTCACGTCGTTTTGCGAGAAATTTATAAAACTATTTAACATGGAATCAAACATTAAAATATCTAGATGGTTGCCTGACATGAAGACGTCCTGGCAACCCTGTAAAGGAATACAGAAAACCATTCCTGCCTTCCCTCCCACCACCCCTTCGCCCAGTGCCAAAACATAAACACAACAGCAGCGCCACTACAAAACAAATGCACGAACTCGTGCGACGGGTAATATGTGGCAAATTTCATGTCAAAAGAGCAGTAAACAGGAACAATAATAATAAAACGAAAATAAAACTTTCTTGTCCATTTAGCAACAGTTTGTTTTACTCATTCTAATTTTCGTATTTATAATTCTTTTCCTATGAAATTTACCACAAACATACATTTCCCGATTATACACATAGTATCAGTATTAAAGAGCTCCTCCGTGGCTAAGCGGTTAGCATACGCGCCTATGGCGTGGGAGACCCGGGTTCGATTCCCGGCGGGAGCTCATGTGGTTCGAATTCCACGTTAATCAATAGGTCCACGTCTTATATAGCCTCGCTGCTGAACGGGACGTTAAACTCAAAATCAACTCAACTCAGTATCAGTATTAAAAGTACCCTGCAAAATCATTATCAAATTATATTCTTACAAGAAAACAGTTCTAGATATGCGACAATCATTTTGGACATGAGTGTACAATGTATGACACATTCAACCACTTGTGGTTGCTTTTGGTATATTGTACAAAAACCATATGTGTTTAACTTGATTTTCCTCCATTTTTTTTTAAAAAAAATATGGGTTAGACCACTGTTGCGCTCATCCCCCTCAATTCAAAAAGTATCTTTCATATATCCTTGTAATCTTCTTCTAATACAATTTCACGGCTTTTCTCGTCTTTTGCTCAATGTGACTTCTTTGGTATGCTGCTAAACGTGATATGTTGATGGGAATTTTTCTACTGTAAAATCTCGTAACTCGAATAAAATACTTACTAACGGGCTTAAAATAGTAATTAGTAAAGTACTTATAGCATACGTGACACTACCCAGGGATTGAACACAGGAAGTCAATGCTATAAATTTGTATATAATTCAACATTATTAGTTTATATCAACTGAGAGATAGAATATATATAAACGGAAGTTGAGTAAACTTACAGGTGATCGAGTTAAACAAGAAAAGGTTACAGTGCTTTTAATTTCGATAGTAAAATTCAAGATACGTCCTTAAGATAAGAGGAACGTTCATAATTTATCTTTATAAGTGAATAAGTGCGTGGAACAACAACATATACTACTCAAATTGTCTTTTGGATGATCCTCTTACTTCAAAAATCTACTAGTGATATACCTATCGACGGTGACTACATTAAGAAGAAAAAAAGTCACCTAAAGAAGTGCTACTAAAGCAGATTCAGAGGCAATTGAAATTATATATTTTTCTCTAAATACAGAGGTGAGTGATCCAACACCTTTTAAAATGAAAATCAATTTAAGTTCTTTCCATACTGCCCAAGCTATGAGGGACAAAGTTGCTAAAAGATGTTCCTTTTCAAAAATCGTTAGTTATAAAACGTTTCACATATGCTTGATGTACTGAACATATGTTAATATTAAACTGGTAAATATAGTAAGTTTTTTTCTCTTTTTCTTCTTAGTTCTTCCAGGTAGCAAATGTAAAATATATTGACTATTTGAAAAGATTGATGTAAAAATTATAGCAGTAACACTCACTTCCTATTTCCAATAAATATTTTTCATCTTGAATACGCAAGAATGTGTCTTTTGCCCTTTCAATTAAAACCATACCATTACTTGATATGATACTAACGATTACATTATCACAAAGAAACACAAAAACACCAGTAAAGATATACCAATACATCGGAATAATGAGCTTCGATATATCGAAAGGAAATACGGCTTTGTCCGTCCGTCCTTCTCTCAACAGGTATCAGAGCAAAAAGGTAAGAGATGTCAAAAAGCGTTTTTTTTGCGACCGACTCAGCGTCCCAATAGGTTCCATATCCTCTGTTAAATCTCTATTCAAACCCGAAGTGGTTCAAATTAGTCATTTCCGCTTTCAACGCTTATCGCTACAGAACGAAAAAGGTAAGATATATATATATATTTTTTGCAAACAATTCAGCGCTTCAAGGCAACGTATCATGACTCCTCAAAACTCTATCAAAAGGGGAAGTGGTATGTAATACTTCCGGTTTCAATAGCAATTTCCGCAGAACAAAAACGGTCAGGTATTGAGGTGTGGTTTTTTGCAATCCACTCATTGTTCCAAAAATACTTTCCATCTTCAATAGCCCTGTATTCACACCGGAAGTGGTTCAAAAGAATCATTTGCACTTTAAACGCTTATTGCCATACAACAAAAATGGAAAAAAAAAAAAATAGGGGCAAACTGTTTTGTGCAATCGATTCACAGTCTCAAGAAAGAATATCGTCACAATCCGCAACCCTTTACCAAAACCAGAAGTAGTCTCTACTACTTCCGGTTTCAACACTGATTTTTATACAGCAAACACAGTATGCGTTTCTTGCAATTGATTCCGTGCCCCAATATTAAGTTCTATTTAATCCGTTAACCCTCTATTCAAACCGGAAGTGGTTCAAATTAACCATTTCCGGTTTCAATGTTAATTGCCATATAACAATGGTATCAGCGTCAAACGGTTTTCTGCAAACTATTCAGGGTGTGAAGAAAATATACCACCACAATTCGCAACACTCGACCAAAACTGGAAATGGTTGAAATTTACTATTCCTTCCGGTTTGAATACTGATTTCGGTAGAGGAAAAACGGTACAAAATATCGAGATGTAGTTTTCTGCAGTGGATTCAGCTTCTCAAGAGTAGTTTCTATCTCCTCTCTTAACCTTCTATTCCAGAATTTGTTCAAAGTAACGGCTGCCAGCTTTATTGCCACAGGACAAAAACAATGAGGCACAGCGATTAATGTATTTCTGATATGGATTTTGCGTCTTAGGAACAGGTTCTATCTTTCATTTTATAAATCTATTGCAGCCAGTAGTTACAGATGTAGTACTGTTTTACAGTTTCATATTGCGAGAAGAAATTTACTTGTTTGTTTAGTACTATCATCATTTTTATAAATTATAAAATATGAAAACATCAAAAGTGAATGAGACATGAACTTCGGGTAGAAAAGTTCTTACCTCAAATATTCTATAAGTGAAAAGGTACTTAATATTTTGCAGTTGATATTCAGTTATCATCAGAGCTTACAAAGGAAAAGGCATAAACTGTATAAACTTTTGGTTAAATTAAGGGTCTTCACTACAGCGAAATTAAACTACCGCTAATTTTAGAGTTTTTCTGTAATATCTTCAAAACAAATAAAAATATTCGAAAAGCAGAAACGTAGTGAACTAGACAATACGATTTTACATGTGATACCGTTATCACAACTCATCTATCTTCTTACGATTTGCAACTGTAGCTAGATTTAGTATTTTTTGCGGGTTCTGTACACAGCGGCATACCAAAAGCAGATAGGTGAAAGTATCACATGCAAAATCGTATTGTCTAGTTCACTACGTTTCTGCTTTTTGAATATTTATATTTGTTTTGAAGATATTACAGAAAAACTCTAAAATCAGAGGTAGTTTAATTTCGCTGTAGTGAAGACCCTTAATGTATAAGAAGCTGAACTTTACATATTTTTAGAAGAAACACATAAACCTTTAACATTTTGTGTTTAACTTCGTGTAAGTATAATAATATACAATTTGAAACTCCAAATACTAGCATCCTTTGCAATCTGCTCGACCTTTCTAACGCATTTTTTCTATTTCTTTTTAGTTTAACATCCCACGATTGTAAACTTTATGCTAAGGGAGACACGATTAATAAAAGTGAATTACTTGTGAACTTCCATTTTTTGAGCTCTCACTGGGAATCGAAACCGGGTCCACGTGCACCAAAGGCACACGCGCCACTGATTATACCAATAGGGAAGGCTTCTTACGTCTGTATTTTTTCATTCTAGTGAACTTACCATTTCATGCAACAAGACGTTTCCATCTTTAGTTATCTTGATATCCCCTGCACCAGACACAAGCCTGAAATCAGACAATAGTATGCGTTAACTTTTTGGACTATATAAAAGCACTAAACCTACAACTACCTGATGTAGATGTATATTTAAGTTGAGAAAACACACTATATCATTATTCAATATTTCTCATTAAGATTTTATACCGATAAAGATAACATGTGTTTCGAGTACTATTGTGTAAAATTCCCCTAACTTGTTTAGAAATGAGATCTTTCACTTTTACGTCACACGAATATGCCGGGTAAGCTAAACGATTTAAATTTTTGGGCTTTCGGCAGCTATAATAATTTACCCCGTTATGTTTGAAGGCTGACGTCCCTTGACAATCACACTATCAGAGAAAAGGGAAGGAAGGAAACGGTCTGGAACCTATAAGTTAAGTACCACCCCGGCATTTGCTAGGTGTTTGTGTCAAAACCTGCATGTTGTTGGTACTATTGTAAGTAAAGGCATGCAGACATTATGGTGTAATGAGGAAATTTAATTTCCAGTATTCAAAGATGGTAGGCTTACTTGTGTGATTGATGTGACATTTCGATTGTGTTTTGTAACAACCTATGTTAGTGAGGAAAGAGGTAATTACGTTTTGTGGAAAGGCATGGCTTATTGAAATTAAGCAGGAAGTGTGGCAAATGTAGGAACGCATTGAAAAGAAAGAAATAGAACATTGTGTTGATGATTGAAAGTGTCATTGGCAAAAGTCGGCAGTGAAAGGTACTTTTTTGCTTTCGAGGACACGAAGTTGTTGAAAGAAAAGATGTGGGAAGGTTCTAAAACGCGGGTTTCCCATATAGGTTAGCACCTTTCTTTACCACATCTCAATACTCAATAGTATTATCAAGCGAGCGACTGCAAGTGAAACTGGGTTAGAAGCCCCGCAGGGCACGTTGTTCGTGCAGACATCTAGTGTGTTACCTAATATTATATCGTTAACTATCTCAATATAACGCTAAAACTAAAATCTCTCTGGTCTTCAAATTCCAAACATCGTTATCAAAATCTATTAAATTAAAAAAAAATACAATTGTATTAAATAACAAACTTCTCTATAAGTACTGCTGCTGAAATTACCCCTCACGCAACTGTATGGTGAAACAAGAACTTCAATAAATAAAACGCAAGTATATACTTAAAAACTCTATCAATTACAAAAGCATTTCTCAACACATAAACAATTCACAAACAGCACATAACATCTAATCACAAACATTAAATCAATCATACATTAAAGCTTGTATCTTTTTACTCATGCCTAAATCTAATTAATATTATATAACTCTTCTATCAAAAGTATATGAGAAAATAATTAAATTTAAATTACAAAAACCTCTCGCAATATACCCCAATTAAAATTTCAAATATATATAACACTTAAACATAACCACAATACTTTTGGATGTTACATTCTCTCCAGGAATTTTCCTTGGAAGTACCGTTTTTTTCTCCAGGATTCTCTGAGATATTTCAATATCTCCAATAATTGTCGTAGGATATTTCAAGTTTTACGCAAGGTTTCTCGATTCATTCCAATTCCCCCCCCCCCTTTTTTTTTCATAGGATATACCATTATTGTTACCAAGAATTTCCTTTAATACGCCACTTTCTCAGAAATTTTCTCGAGATATCAAATTTTGATCAGGGTTTTCCTGAATCATTCTAACTACTTCAGGAATTTATGTAAGAGAGGTTAATTTTACCTGGATTTTTTTAAATATTTTATTTTTTGAACTGTTTTGTACAACTTTTTTTAAACTAATGATTTCCTTATATATGGCTGGTTAAAGTGAATAACCGGCTAAGTTAGGAAAAGTAAATTTTAGTGTGGAACAGTTTAAAGGTAAATTTTACAGCAGTTAATTGACTAATTTTGACATAACCAAATGCTGTAACTTTCTCAATTTTATGAATTCGCGTTAGCCGCTTCTACATAATGTAGAACTCACCAAAAGAGGCCTATACCTGTAAAATCTCATTTAAAAAAAAAAAAAAGTCGACTTAGCAGGTTATTCACTGAAACCAGCCATATTTCAGTTTCTCCAATAATTTTCCTAGGATATTTCATTTGCTCGAGGAATTTCCTGAGTCTCCAGGAATTTTCCTACATCATTTATGACAGACTTCTGTGAAGATTCCAATTTTTCCGATGTTTTCCCCGTGAACATTCTATTTCGTCAGAAATTTATACTGATACATACATGTGACATATGAATACGAAGTTATGTCTTAATATTCTTTAGCTTTCAAAATGTCTCTTTGCGATCTAGAAATATTTTCTAAGGCTTTCTACCTCTTAAAAGATGTAGTTTTCGACTATAGATTATTATTATTATTACTATTATTATTATTATTATGTACTGCAAGCTCTTATGAGAGTATAAAAGTTACAGTAATTTTCTCTTCTTTATTTTTCAGAATCCTGTGGCCCACTGCTGGTCTGAACCAACACACCATAAGCGCAAGTTCTGTAATGTGTGCCGTAAAAGGTTGGAGGACAGTACATCTGTCCATTGTGAAAGTAAGTATTACTTTGTTACCATAAGCATAGGCTTCAAGTATAACGGGCTTGTGTTTTTTAAAAACTGCTATTTCCAAATAAAGAAATAATATTTTCCTGCTTTATGCTTAGTAACTTCGAGGTTCGAGATATTGTTTCCAGTATTATAATGATAATGTTGATGCTTCGAAATGTTGTGTCAAGGGACATAATGGAGTCTGACAAGGGAACATCTCATATTGATAGTAGCATTGCCCAATCAAACAATGCGCAATCGATAGAGGAGTCAAGAAAAGTGATAAATCCAAAATTTTACGGGCCGACACCCGGAAGCACTGGAGATACACAGGAAAGAAGGATCTAGAATTATGTGAAGATAGCACTGCAAAAGATACACTGACACAGAAAGAACTTCAAAATAACTAAAGCAATCACAATGACATTTACACAAGAGCAAACATTGTACCCACAGACATGCTTAATAACATCATATGTAATGCAATGTTGCCAACGGAGCACAAAATGAAGTTTTGTTAAATGGCACGGAACAAAAATTATAACATGTAGAAAATCAAATTATGAGTAAAACCATATCTGTGAACACGTGATGTACAGTGTTGCCAACGTTTGAGGGTAGTCCTATATGAATTCCTATATGAATCTCGGATGTGGAAGAGTACATTCCGTACAAGATTCGAACTAGTTGAAACCCAAATATGAGATCACAAACAAGAATATAATCACTGAAATACAAAAATAACGGACGAAGCACAGTATCGAAGCATTTTTGCCAAAGTAAAATGTCAGAATAGTACCAAAACACAGCACATAAGCTAAAATGATCCAAGATTCATATAGGAATTCATATAGGCCTATTCTCAAATGTTGGCAACACTGTACATCAAGACTTAATAGGTAAGGTTCTACTTATAACTAGATTTGGTAGATGTTATAAATTTGTATTTCGTGCCATTTAACAAAACTTCGTTTTGTGCTCCGTTGGCAACACTGCATTACATATGATGATGTTGAGCATGTCTGTGGGTACAATATTTGCTAACTATACTGTTGTGTAAATGTCATTTGTATTACTTTAGTTATTCTGAAGTTCTTTCTGTGTCAGTGTATCTTTTGCATTGCTATCTTCACATGATTCTAGATCCTTCTTTCCTGTGTATCTCCCGTGTTTCCGGGTTTCGGCCCGTAAAATTTTGGATTTGTCATTTTTCTCGACTCCTCTATCAATTCCGCATTGTTTGATTGAGCAATGCTATTATCAATATAAGATATTCCATTGTGAGGCTCTGATTTTGAAGGTAGAGCACACCCCAACCAAAATTATTGCCATAATATATTCTACGAGTCTATTGCCCAAAGAATTAAGTCTATAAGCTTAAATATTTTATTATCTATAATTCATTATATATTACATACGAGAGCTGTTCGGAAAGTAACCTCCGATTGGTTTAATCAGTGACCACTGATGGCCTACCACTCCTGTTTGTCATGAATGTTCGTCCACTTTTAAATGAATGAACTCATTCATGGATAACTTCTTCACTCATCACATTTGATCCATACACGGCACAAAGTTCCCGATGAATAGCTGCTTCCGAATATTGTTTTGCCGTAAGAAAACGTACAACAGTTTGCACACCGCACTGGTGAGGTTTTCTATTGCAGCACACATTTTGAGACGTTACAAAAGTAGAACTAGTGATCAGATAATCTTTACTTTACCACGGCTGAACGCAGACCGATCTACCGCGCACGTCTGTGCAAAAATGGTAGCGCCGCCCCCACTACTTTCCCCAGTACTTTCCGAACGCGCCTCGTATATACCTTATAACATGTTGTACTTAAACCCTGTTCGGCGTAAGCTCTAAACTGCGATAAACAAAGCCACGTGAAACTAAATCTCGCTGATTTGCTGTTGGTCTACCGACGCTTGTACTCCTCCGCAAAATAGTTCATACCATTTGATTATTACTTTCACTATGAACCTCCATATAAAACTACTACATTATTATAAATGACAAAAATATAATACGGATTATCTAATAATACGACAATCAAGTGTGGTTAATGAAACAATACAAATAAACATTAAGCATGCGCAGTAATTATGGCGCCATTCAACTTGAAGGCATGTTCTGCTTTTAAGTCTAAAAGATGACGGACATGAATCTCGGTTCAGCGAGTGTTGTGTTGAGACATCAGCAAGGTAAACCTTTACTCACTAAGCAATAATTGTTTAATAGCGAAATCCAAACATATTTCTTTTAACCTTTCGAGGTTTTTCTTTCTTTTCTGCTGCTGCTGTAAGTATCTGCATAACACGAGACAGTATTTTCAAAATGCACGTGTATAATTTGCTCCTTCCCGTGGGGAGTGGAAGTGATACATCACTAGCAAATCGTATTTGTGACAAGTGGAAGGATACAAATATTTTGTTTATCGGAGTTTAGAGCTTACGCTGAACAGGGAATAGTTGGTTTCATATTTTTATAGTAGCAAAACACTATATTAACTTGTTTCCATTATTGAATCAGTATTATTGTTCAGCACCAACATTTAATGATTTGACAAAGGTGAAAATAAAACTTAAAACTAGTTTCTATGGGAAAGGACTGTGGAATGTTTTCTGTCTTGAAATCTATAATCCCAACACTTGGAGGTCTAATGAAGATGGCGCTTGAATGATCAATTCAGAACCAGCTCCGTTTTTAAGATATTTTTATACCTGGAAACATATTAACATTTTGACAATTATTTTTGAAGTGGTTTTATTTTATATATGGTTTTATATCATTGCATACAATGTCAGTGCATTAATGTTTGAATCAATATTTATTGATGGTAAAAAATTAGTGTTTTCAGCGACATTCAAGTTTGAGCGCAAACGATCATCACTGACGCACTTACTCGCTATGGACGGATCCTCTACCGGTAATAGTATACATGAGACCGCCCTTCTTTCCGGTGCTCCAGGATACTTCTTACTCTTGCATTACGTAGGGAAATGATGTTATTTCATGTGCAAGTGGTAACAGAACACATAGGAAACCCAGATCATCTTGTATTCACACTCCAATATAAAGTGTGAATACACCCTGATCTGCGTTCCTTCTGTGTTCTATTACCACTTCCACATGAAATACCATTTCCCTACGTAATGCAAGAGTAAGAAGTATCCTGCAGCACAAGACATGCGATATGCGTTAAATCCCCCCCACCCCCACACAGTCACATATAAAGTACAAGGGCAAATGTGAGGAATAAAAGTAAAAAGACAATAAGGAGCAGAAGGAGCGCGAGACATGCGATATGCGTTAAATCCCCCTTCTCCCCCCCCCGCACACACGCTCATAGATAAAGTACAAGGGCACTACACATGCAGATATAGAGTACAAGGGCATAATGTGTTAAAGTAAAAAGAGAATAAAGAACGGAAAGCATTAAAAAATCGAGTTTAACATTACAACAGAACGTTCCATTGAAAAGCGAGGAGGAAAAACTGCACCTCGTTTTCCTCCTCGAATTTCCAATGAAACGTGTTTTCCAACAGCGAAACATGTTCCTTTCCCTAAAATAGAACCGCATCCCTACCAATCCATAAGACAACTTACCGATGAGGAGCAGCACGTGCTCCTACATCACACCAACAGCACAGCACTTTTTTATTTTATACTTATTTCGACGATTCCACGTTTATACAAGAAGCAGTTCACGTAAAACGAAATAACCATTACAATCCTCCTTCCATCTTGTTAATGACTTCTTTTTCATACCATGCTGCCACCTACCACTGCTTATGTCAGTGTGTGCAAACCCATCACTAAAAATGGCATCTGTGCTTAGAGTTCCAAAATGTAATACGATCAGCGAGGAATTTTCCTCAATTTATACACGTAATTCTAAGCATCATAATTCGCATTGAAATGACCAGAAACTAAAAGTAAACATAAAAAAAGCAAACTTCGCGTTACGTTCTTTTCACGAAAACCTGTACGCAATGACTCCCAAACTTCCTTTCTGACTGCAAACACCGCTAAGCAATCATGCATGACTTGGTACTACTAGATACACCTCAGACATTTGCACATCAGCAGTCGTGAAGGTAAACACGACTCAGGAAGAACAACAAAGCGTCAAACAACTACTTTATTTTTTATTTTCGTATCAGTCGGTAAGTAAATGAAAGTGGGTTTGTTACCCCCTATTTAAGTTCGTAGATACTCAATGAATAATTCGTAAAAGTATGAGCGTCCAGCTCCTTCTGCAACTGCTCCTGTCTTACGTATACTATATCCCCTCTACCTACTGATCGGACCCCCTTGCTGCGCTCCGGGCCTGACTCGGTTAGACAGCACCCGTGCTTTTTAGTAGCCACCTAGCACAGGTTGAGTTGTTTTGTACACTAGTTTCTATGTCTAGTCCAGACGCAACGTTTACAAGGAAAACGGTAAAATCCTTATAAAGTAAATGTAAACCGAGGAATTCTTAAGAAATACTTTGTAAGGTAATGAAAATGAATTTTATAAATGACAAAAAAATTTACATCTTTCAGCTTGAAAATATTGGACTAGGGTTTGCAGGACAAATGTATTACATTTCTTTCCTTTGTGAATCAACAGACGTGCAGTTTTACTATACAGATCCATAATATAAGTAAGCATAGTAATAGGAGTAGGGGTGGCAGTGGGAGTACGAACGGGTTAGAAGCCCCACCGGGGTTCGTTGGGTTCTGTTCTCCACATAAAATGGGCAAATCAAAGACTTCCCCAAATTTTTCCGTACATTTTGCAATCCATTGATCCGCATAGTAAAACTGAACCTTAACACATTTACCTGTAAAAGTTTTGAAAGTGGCTCCAATATTCTTAATCTACACAGAGGTTTTCTCCATTACAACTATATAACACCCACACAACATACGTAACCACCGGCATCTGCTAATATCATGGTCCCTCCTCAAAAGCAGAAAGAAATCCCATCCAAACAGTATTACTTTTTCGCTAGCGTGAAATGCAAATGTGCTTTCATTACAGTTATAAAACATCAGGAAGCTTTTATTGTATTACCTAGTGATATTTTAGCACCACATGCCGCAGCGAACGTGAGGTAATGCAACTTACATTTTCATTGTTCCTTTGGGTCCTAAATTAGTCCTCATTACATCCTGAATACCCTTTGCTGCAGATATGTTCACAGCCAAAGCTTGTGCTGCTCTCGCAAATTCTGCTTTAGGATTCAATAAAGTTATAGCAGCCATTCTTTCGTATTATTAAAATTAATTACTACTGTATACACGAGCCCTTATGATCACAGTCACAGCACAGACTATAACTAAACACAGAATACAAATTTTTCAGGTGAGGAAACGTTATATCGTACCAGAATTATCGTGTTTCTTGAAAATTAATAATAAAATAATTTTTCCTCCAATGTTCTTCAACCGTTTGTACATATTTCTATAAATGAAATTAATCTTAAGAATAATGGTTATCACAAAAAATAATATTTTATTTATTTCAAATACAGATGTTGCCAGGAACTTTTTACGCCATACTTAGAGCAACCATAAAACATTATTAAGTGTTTCCCACCCTTCCAATCGAAGAACTATCTGGAAGTAGCGTGCTCAATAATTTAGGACTGGTCTAAGCGGAGCGACTAGGGTGCCAGTACTAGTGATGGGTAAATTCCCGGGAAGATATTTTTCAGGAATATTCCCGGGAAGATTCCCAAAATGGGAATTTATCCCTGAATTTATGTTTAATCAGAAAGAAAATTACATTCTATTACTATATTATGATTTCAAAGTTGAATTAATTTTTATATCACAGCATATTATTACTGTTGTCCACAGAGGACTCTTTAAAAAGTATATTCTGAACGGTACTATGTTACTTTATTAACACTTTATTATATTTAGAGAGTACGCATAAATGTATATTTATTTACAATATGTTCTATCAATTAACTATGTGTGAAAAATTATATAATAAGACCTAATCCGCCTTATGCAGAGTCGTTTTGATATATGATTAGCGTCATACTAAAGGCCTGACTACTGCAGGGAATATATGTTAGGCCGCGCCTCCATTGCATCCGAATGCGACTGCGAACGCGAATGCGAATGCGAACTGCGAATTCATGTGCCTCTACTACATGAATGCGAATCAAGTTGTAATATCTCTTTCAAACCTTCAATGTGAAATATTTATGCTTGAAAATTCATATCTTAAAGTTTTCAGAGCAATAATAATAATAATAATAATAATATTGTATTAATTTCCTTTGTGTGTAAAATAGAGTGAATGTCGCAAATGTCGCTCCTGTTATTATTATGCTTCTGTGGTAACCGCTATGTTCACTTTAAAATAAATAAACTAAATAAAATTAGAGATTGCAAAATCAACCAACTTTCTAAGAAAATTTTCTCCATGAGTAAAAAACCCGTTTTTGCTATTTCAAACATATTAGTCAATAATTATATGTCTTCGTAAAATCATTATTTGAGGAACAAAGAGGAAATATAAATTGAATAAAAAGTTGCGGTTCGTGTATTAATTAGATCTTCATATTTTAAAGAGAAAACAAATAAAATTATAAATATCTTCCACTCCAAGTTCTTTACTTACATCTGCCCATAATTTGTTCACGACGTGTCGTTTGTGGTAATCTGGATGACCTTGGATCCACAATGGAACTTTATAAAAAACACAATTTATTAAAACATCAACATCTATTTCCATTATTATTTTCATTTTTATCTCCGCACCTCGCACCGTCGACTAGTTTCACGCAAAAAGAACTTTCTTCTCTCACGTAGCGCTCAATTTCTCTGCAGATGACGCTCCATTCGCATCAATTCGGACGAACAATCCCAGCATGTTGGGATCGTTCGCATTCGCATCTTTTCGTCGGTTTTCGCAATTCGCAGGTCGGAACTAGTCGAGGCATTCCAATTCATTTACACGTGCTGGGAAATTCGCATTCGCATTTGCAATCGCATTCGGATGCAATGGAGGCGCGGCCTTAGTCGAACTCTTTAGTATGGCACTAATCAAGCATCAGAACGACTCTGCATAAGACCAAACACTTTTAAACCACTAAACAGTTTAAATTTATATGTAAGTGGATTTGCTCAACTTGACTCTATTACTGCAGGGGTGCCCACAAGTGGGGCTATGACGCAATCTGCGTCGTTGAAATATTTGGGGGGTTAAAAATCTATATAAATATGTTTGAGGGTGTGTAAAAATTAATCGAAAAGATTTTTTTCATGGAAGAACACCTACGGATAGACAATTGAGGGGGGTTGCGTCATGACATGAGGGGGGTGGGCACCACTGATTACGGATATTATAAACTCATTAAATTTATAAATGTTATAAACAAATTAGATTGGGTAAATGCTAGAAGATACATGTGTCACCAATTTATCAACATTTGCGCATACAGACGTTAATTCACATGTAAAAGAAGTCCGAGTACCTCTTCAGAAATTCGAGTCAGAAAGTGGAGACAGACCGACGTCTATTACTAATGGTGGTTCAGGGTTTATTAATAGTACTTCATCTCTATTTCTACATAATTCTAAATTACAAAATGGTTCCTTTTCATTATTTGTAAATTAGTATTTTACTTTGCTAATTTTGGCTGTTCTTTAGCATTGGGGGCAAGCTTTTGAACCTACTTTTTTGCGATATTCTATTCCGATGCTATTGTTTTATAGTTTCATACGTTAAATTACGTTACCAAAATTAAATTCAGACAGCATTGCAGAGCGAGCGTTAATGAATGAAGGCGGGTTAGAGCCCCGCATGGCACCTTGTTTTTTATCTTCGTTACCAACAATTCACTTTCTTTTCTCACATAAATCATTTTCACTTACCTTTCCGTTTTGTATAAATCCCCTACTGCCCTAAAAAAATGTGTTCGATACTTTTTTGACTACTTTAACATCACTATCAACTCATTTCTTCCTTAAATCATCCTACTTTTCGCTAGTTTTGGCTCCTCAATACTAAACAATTACCTTACTTTTTAGTTCAAATGGAAATGGAACTTAAAAAAACTCATATTATTAATTATATAAAGTACCGTCAAATAATATTAAATTTTTTAACCTCCAAATTCTTTAAAACTCAGAAGTAAATCATAATATATTAAAATAAAGTAATTAGTTATATGGTTCTTATAATTTGGAAGATAAAGTAGAGAAATGGAAATAAATTCTTTCCTGGGAATTTATAGGCCAGGGAAAAAACCCGGGAATATTCCCATTTTTAAATTCCTTCCCACCGGGAATATTCCCACTGCCCGTCACTAGCCAGTACCCTTTGAAGTGGACCAATGATGGTCATTTAGAGGCCTACGATTAAAGAAGGAAAATGTATGATTTGATATTTTTACCCCAAAGCATAACAGAAAAAGTGTAGCCATAGTAGTACTGGGGACACTCCATCTCACTTTTGATTATCCAATTTGGGACCCCAATGGACCATAGCGAATGAATCAGGGATGCTTTGGCCCGGGATTGCGTCACCTATTGAAATTTTGCTTATGCTTATTCAGGGGCCATGCATGCTGGTGCGAATGAGTCAGAGGTACGTTGGCCCGGCTATGACGTCATTGAATTGGGAGTTTTGGATTAGGGGTCATGATGATTCTTTAAAATTATTAAAAACATATTCTTGATGATTTATTACGTTATGAATTAGCACAGGTTTATGAATGCTTGTTTTATTTTTCGTTCCCTTTTATGGCATAAAATTTGGAGATTGTTATCCCTTTGATGAGATGGACTAACACTGATGCAAATGAAATCTTTAGTTTTACGTCCCACAGTTATGCCTGCTAGGCTAAAGGAGATGGTGACAATGAGAAATGAATGAAAAGTGTGGGAGAAAATTGGAGTATTTCGAGCATAATGTTGCCCAACACAAAACTACTTTCGCGGGGTTTGAACCAGGGACCCAATACACCAGAGGTGAACGCTCTACCACTGAGTCACTTCTTTCCTTACTGGTGCAAATGAAGTAGAGGTATTTGGTTCGAACTAATGTGTTTGTTTGACGTTTGGGAGACCCTATTTCACTTTTGATTATACAATTTGGGCTCCCACATGGACCATAACGTTAATGTGAATGAGTTAGAGATGCTTTGGTCCGGGACTGCATTACCTATTGAAGTTTTGCTTATGTTTACTTAGGGGCCAGGGATCACTCAGGACACATATGATCACCTTGATTCACGTGACGAGAGGGACCTCGTTCCCTTTGATGAGTATAAAAATATTAAAACTTGGAAGTTTTTTTTAACTTATCCTATTATCTTTCACGAGACATTTTCGTTATATAATAGAGTACAATGGTTTACTTTTTAAATTTGGGAGTCATCGTTTCCTTTGATGAGTATTGATTTTGGAGCCTTATTACGTTATATGGAGCCGTATTTAAAATTATTCCCTTAAATTTGATAAGTACTTTGTGATCCATTTTGTTCCGCTTCAGGTGTGAACATGGATACCTTACATGTGTTGCAATCGTCCCGAGTTCGATTCTTGGTGCTAGGTTCAGGAAATTTTGAATTTAACGTCCCCGCAAAAACGATGGTGATGAGAAATGATAGGACAAAACAGGGGAAAACATGAACTTACTTGACTGAGGATTGAAGCAGGGACCTCATACATTAGAGACAAGCCCAAAGCGACCGTACTCCATTGAGAAATTTTAATTTGTTGATTACTACGTTATAGACAATGTAATGGTCCGAGTTCGATTCTTGGTGTTAGTGTCAGGAAATGTTGAGTTGAACGCCCCCTCGCGGCTAAGCGGAACGATGATGAGAAATGATAGGACGAAACAGGGGAAACATGAACTTACTTGACTGAGGATTGAAGGAGAGACCTTACACATCAGAAATAAGCGCTGAGCCACCGTGCCCCATTGAGACGTTTTTAATTTTCTGTGCGAGCAGTTTCGCGTATGAAAAGAACATGGACAGATTATGTTCCATTACACATTTCTGCTCGTCGTTACGCATAGAAGTATGTTATTGTGAAAATGCAGAATGTGCTTTTACGAAGAGTACTATATCAGCATTTTTTCTCAGCTGACGGACTTTTAAAGTTCGACTTTACATTTTTGTCAAAGACAGTGTCGTAACATATCGAAGAGTGTTACATTTTTCAATCAAGTTTAAGGAAAATGAATCACATTTTAGATGTGTTAATTTGAATGTTGTAAGAAACTAACGAGTCAACGGTATGATGTCATGACCAGACTCACGATATTAGATGTCGTAACGATTGATGTGTAAGGAGAAAAACGTGAATAATGTCACAACCGATCAGATTGTTTCTTACATCACGTTTCGGCTCATGATACGTGATGAAAGCTGTGTTTTCATTGGTTCTCCGTGATTTCATTTATTCATTTCCTCGTTTCTGATTGGCTGGTAGTGATGTCACTTTATACTTGAACATGTTTCAGACCTAAATAAAATTCTTAATTTCATTTTCAAGTCCTATTTCCAAAGATCTTGAAGTTGAGCAGGTGTACCTCTTGTGTCAGCGTGACTTTACTCCGTTCCTTGAATTTGAGGTAAGTTTATTAAGAGTTTTATTAACTGCGTTTCTTAATATCAATGGAGTGCTTTTGAAATATATTACGTATGAGGATAACATTGTTATCACTGTTTTTATTTAGCATGAAATATTTAGTCTATGGGAGAGCAAATGGAAGAATAAGTGGAGGTACCCTCAATTACTTGACCGGGGATCGAATCAGGAATCCCACACATTAGGAATAAACACGAAAAATTTGATGATTTTGGTTTAGCGTTCCTTCAGTAGTGGGGCTAGGAATACAGCTTAATGTTGAATCTGAGCGCATACTGGGTGTTGAACCCGGGCCAGAGGTGAGTAACGATAACCACTTAGCTATGAGGAAGCTCAGTTTCTGAAAGTTACCATTAACGTATACAAAATTTTAATTTTTCAAAAAACTACGCACGAATTTGTTCCCCGAAAAAAAAAGTTTAACAGTGAGACGTGGACCTTCAGTTTAATGGGGGATCTGATCTCCCGCCGAGAATCGAATTCGAGTCTTTTTTCTTTAACCGCTTAGTTCGAGAGAAGCAAGCGCATGAGATTTTGTTTTCGTTTCATGTTCGTCACACGTTTAAAGTTCAGAGTGAGGGTAAAATATGCTTACTACAATGATTCTCTCAGCACGGAAAACAATTTCGTCCTTTCTTTTTATCACTACAGAAACTTAGATCAATTACATGTTGATGTTGGTCCCGGGTTTGATTCCCAGTATGACGACAATAAAACTTTTCAGCAGTAAGCCTATTTGAGATATGTTTTTTTTAAGGATTGATCGTGTAGTCATTTTGATACAGTTAAACGTGTTAGCGATCTCTGAATTCAATTTTAATTCGTGCTTTTTTTCTCGTTTTAGATATTTGTTTTATTTGCCTATTCCTTTTTTGTTTTACCTTACCGTTTCCTATTTGAATATGGCTACCTCTGGCTTTATTGTCTTGCGAGAAATCAATAGACATTATCGGCGTTTTAATCTTGAAGGACGAATGGTGGAAATTCAAATCAATGCTTCGACCAGTGTGTGACCGTCAGCCCGGCCACAAAACTACGTCTTTGGATGAACAGTGTATTTCCTTTTTTAATTTTTATTCATGCAACGAAATCATCATTTTACCCATAGAAAAGAAAAGCTATTTTTCTTTTGGTGAGAACTTCAACTCTGTCTGCAGGTGTTCTTTAGTCGCTCTTATCGTTTCTCACGATGGAACAAAGAACTTGTTGTTTTTCAATACAACGCTTATTGTCTGGACAAAGTGCTTCGTAGCATCAGACTCATTTTTTCTTTCCCTAAAGATAGTTACCAACTTATAGTTTTCGTTACCATGACTGTTCCATATATATTTTCTCCAGAACAACATTTATTAAGATTGGGAATACTTTGGACCTAAAGTTGATATTGTGTGTGAACGAATTTTCGTCGATTGTCATGTTCGCATGTACTCATATTACGTCATCCTTCCTACCGTGAGAACAGTGTTCATGGCTTGTAGGAGTCGTAGGTGAAATGACTCATTCACACAATTACCAACGTTCGCTCCTTTCCACTGAACTGTTTTACGTATAACAGTAGTGTATAAAAACCTAATAGTCATGGAAAGAATCTACTAGTTCAGACTGCAACACTTTTTTTTAACTATTACTTCCAAATTTCGTTCCCACGGGACCGAAACAAATGTTGCCAGTGTCCTCCATTATACCGTCGTCATATTGGTATTGTGTATGAATGCAGAAAACTTTAACCTTTCTTTATTATTTTGTATAATGCACTACCAACCCTAAGCATTGCGAACGGGTTGTTCCCAAGCGTTAGTGGAAGTGAGGAGTGAGACCGAGTCATCGTAGGAAGACGGAACGAATAATCAGGAAGAACGTTTTGTTACTATATTAATATAAAGGAATACTTAAATATGTAAGAAGATACTTAAATATGTAAGAAGAATCTTACCTGAGTGTGAAGCTAAAAAGTGAACGATTATCTTATGAGAACGTGGCATTTCTCTGGAGTCAAGGAATTTCATCGTCAACTAGTGCTTCCTGTATTTCCCCATTTCCCTTGTCATAATTACGCAGTGAAAGTCTCATCTCAGTGCAAATCATAAGTTTATAGTGCAAGTGATATCCAATGTAAGGGCTATGTTTCTAGTGTTCCTAGACCGTATATGTATATCTACGTTTACTATGTAATGTTAAGTGTTTTAATTTTCATCATTTCGATTATTTGATTACGTTAGTGCTACTTCTTCTGTTCGAGCGTTTAAGCTCTGTAAAGCGAAAATTTTGTGTGTTGTTAATATATTTTCTCATCGTGCTCTGTATCCACATATACGCATGCTCAATAAATATGAATTCATCTAAGGAAATATTATCGTCTTCATTCATGTGTGTATGCATCCCTGCGAGCAGTCGGCTTGCCAGTTACGTATATGTATAGGAACGCATACACAAAAGTAAGTATAATACAACCTGAGTCTCAAAAGCACCAACGTTGCTCATGTCAAATCACTTGTTATATTTTAATATTATCAATCTGCGCCTGAACAGAGTATGAGCCTGGACCAGAATTTTTATCAGCTGTTTTCTTAGGGAGTTCTTCGGAAGCCAGCACCCAAGGGAAACGATAGGTAGCAATTTTAATGACGCCCGAACTAGCGACACGAGCCAAGACCGTCAGTGATTTGTGCATGGAGACAGCAGTTATATATGAATAAGTACTAATAATATTGGAATAGGAAATTTTATTAATCATATTTTTCTTTTTACAGGTTGTCCCAATACAAACAATAATAGTAAATTTAGTATTTTCGTACTCATATAGTGTTTTGTAGTATATGTATTTTATTTGAATTTTATTTACATTTATTATTTGCGATTAGTAATTGTATTTTCATTATGGCTCACCAACAAGTTGACTTAGTTAAGATACTTGAACAAATGCAAGCAGAAAATAGAGAACATTTTCAGAAAACCGAAGAAAAATTAGATAGTCAGGAAGAGAATCTTGCCAAATTACGGGCACAAATAGAAACAGTTGAAATCAAATGCGATGAAGGAACCACAAAAATAGCCGATAGAATACAAATGTTAGAGAACAAAGTAGACCAAAATATTGAAAGGGTTCAGAGGGGAATCGAACATAATACAGTAGCCATTCAGCAAAATAGAGATAACATAGAACTTATAGTCCGCGACGTACGTTCAATGGGAATGAAAGTAACTAAAAACACAAATCATTTAATGGGCATATCTGAAAGATTAGAATTAACACAAGGACAGGTAGAGGCTAATCACACCATCTGTAACACTAATAGAGAACGTTGTCTTGCAACGCACAGAGAAACTGAAAGTCACTTAGACGAAATACACGATGAAGTTGTAGATTTAAAAGAGCAGGTTCCAAAGAACGAAGGGTCACTTCAGATGTGCTATGAAGAGATTAGGCAATTAGATTATCATGTTAAAGTCAAAAACGAACAGGCTTTCGAGGACAACGCGGAAATTAAAGTAGCATAGCGAGAAATAGGAGAAATCAGACACGATTTGGCGTTAGTATACCAAAAAGTGCAAAGAATCGAAAACAAATCACGGGAATCGGAACCCAATACTCATAGTGACATTCACGTCAGGACTGGATACAAATCCAACAGTGACTCAGCTTATACTGACCATAGTGAAGTTAGTAGTAGTGACGAAACTCATGTTAAGACCATTAACAACAGAAATTTTAGACGTAATAATCGAGAAATTAGACATAGGAAAGTAGGAACAACTAACTTAGAAGACTACCTTACACCGAAAATTATCGTGTATTTACTCAAGTTTAAAGGTGATCCTGCTACTGAGTCAGTACATTCATATCTGCGCAAGTTAGCATTAGCTGCGGAAGTTGCTAAATTGTCAGAAAAAGCCTTAGTACAAGCCATACCTCATGTATTGTAGGGTGTAGCCTTAAGCTGGTACTACACACGTAATGAGGAATTTAAGACTTTAGAAGAGGTTTAAAAAGCGCTAGTTGAATCTTTCGCTGGAGACGCGACGATACAGCACAGGCTGTCAGCTTGTAAAGCAACCCGATTCAATCCCAAGACTCATGATTCAGTACATGCTTTTGCTTTAGACCAGTTTAATAAACTTAGAGAATTGACACCGCAATTACCCGAGAACTTGATATTAACAGACATCATACATATGTTACCTCAGATATTTCGTACGGAACTTTATTTACATTCTTGTACTAATATTCGAGAATTTTTGGCGTCTATTCAGAAATTAGAAACATTGTATTTTCAACAAACTAGAGAGGAAAAACATACGCAGGGTAACAATTCTAATAATAGACAGAATCAAGCTCCTCAGAATTATCAGAGATCTTTCGGTTATGGTAATGATAATCAGAATAGGTATTACAATCAGAAAGTTAATAACACCAAGGCTTAACGGGGTGGTAATTGGAACAGGAGAAATGCAAATGATCGTGACAACAACGATCGACAACCACGTTCTCGTAATTAGAACACTAACCATGAGTAAGATCAGAATCGTAACCCTCACAATCATGATAAACGTCGGAAACAATATAATGGTAATTCTAAGGATAAAAGGAATGATCACCGAAAAAATAAAAACAATAGACAATTTTGTGATCGTGATAACGACGAAAATCACCGGAACGACGAACGAACTTATGAAAGGTCAAATTATTGTCGCGAACAAGACTCTGACTTTCAGGAAAACTAGATTTAATGTTAACTTTTCGTTTTTAGGTTACTTAGGTATGGTCCAGTGTATTTGTAGATTTTTTAGACTTTATATTAATACTTATCTTACCCACAGGTCTATTTTGATGAAAAAGCCAGATCTAGCAGACTTATTACTAAAGTTCTGACTTTTGATACGATCGAGTGTGTTTGCAGAATATGGCACAAATGTATTTAATATTTTACATTGATATTTTATATCGAGATCTGTCAATGTAGACTGTTAAGTCTCAAGATGTTTTACATTAAGATTTTATGTAGTTTTTCCCTTGTCATAGGAAACACAAGAAGACATGTATTCAAGACATGCGGTCGTATCCTTCGGTTGCGGTAATTACCGTAGCTAAACATTTCTTTTGGAATCTATCCAAACTATTTGGGCTTCTCATTAACATTTCTTTTTGCTTCTTTAGCATCTTGATGCGACCGATTCTTCGGGAAGGAATTTTAGGGCATATTAATAAGGGATGATTAAATTTATTTTCCAAGCTACATTCTAGGTAGATATAGTGTGGCGAACCATGAAATACTTGGACACCCCAGTAATTAACGCATCATTCGGTAATTATTGGAAATCTTCTCCTTCTTTATGCACACATTGAAATTTCGTTGTAACCTGTGTATTCATATCCTGTATTTTAGACATACGGTTCTGTGTATATTGAATATTAAAATTTAATGATACTTCATTGTATTACTATTATAATGTATTTTATGCTTGATGAATATTTCGATATTTGTGAATTTGTAATACGTATTAATGCTATTTTCATATTTCAACAGATTTCCACGAAGAATCTGAAGTATTTCCGTATAACTGATATTTTGATCTTGTGAAATATTTGTGTATTGATATTTTGTCTCATGTATTTTAAGACTATGTTAGTATGTATTGTGACATATTCCAAATATTTCTTTTATTGTATTTCAGTAATTATAACCTTTGTCTATTTAGTGAAACAGGAACGCATATAATTTTAAGAACTAATTATTCATACCATGCCAACTAATTTCCATTAATTTTTGTCGATGCCAAATTTTAAAATCTGTCAAGGTGAAATAATATTCACGTTAATATTCTTGTTGTTAACCATCTGTTTAAATTTACAGCTGAAGAGTTAAAAGGTTTTACTCAGTTAAAATTTACAGCTGAAGAGACATTTGTTTTCATTTCCACGACATATTTTTTTACCAGGTGATAGGTTAACACCCACTAAACCAACTGAGCATATTATACAGCTACTTCTAGAGCATACCCACACTGTAATAACCCCAAAGAACTATAGAATTCCAGAAATACATAAAGAAGAAATAAAAAATCAAATACAGCAAATGCTAGACGATGATATCATACGCCCAAGTAGGAGTCCCTAGAATTTTCCTATTTTAATGGTTCCTTGAAACCGGATGCTATTGGTAATCCCCGTTGGAGGCTTGAGGCAGATTTGCGAAAATTGAACCAGATAACGGTAGGTGACAGTTATCCGCTTCCAAACATCACAGACATATTGGACCAGTTAGATAAGGCCAAATATTTCACAACTTTAGATGTGGCGAATGGATATTTGCAATGTGAATTTCCTCGTCTTCACAAAAGGTGGTTATTCCAAACTCTGCGTCTGGATCGTCAAGGCAGAGATTGTCTGGGTGGAAGTCTACGAAGTTTTCGTCGTCTATGTAAATCGTTTCTTCCTCCTGACAGAGTGGTTCCAGTAGGGATCTCATCCGAATGATAAGGTGCCTATGATCCTGAATGGGTAACCGTCAGTATCCTGGTTTAGACTACTACCTCTGTTGTAGTCGTACAGTTAGCGTGTGCTGGGAACACTGTACACAGTTATGCACTTCACTGCTAGTCACTGCACTTCACTTTGAGACACTAGGAAGTGGAGAGTCGTGAGAACAATTAGTCGATACTATATTGATGACCACTAAGCACTTCGAAACCTACCCCACACCTGACACCAAAATTCTCTGTCGTGCCGGGCCGGTGATAGTTTGTTAAGGTTGAAATTTAGGTACACATTTATTAGTTGGCTTCACTAATGTCTCAAGGGCACATGCATTAGAGTAACGCACTGTTTGAGGGTAACATGTTCAATTGCATTCTGTTGTAGAACATTATCCAGCATTCCCCCTTATGTTGTCAGCTTCTGGGCACTCAGTGCACTGTTGGAAGAAGCACTGCTTTTAAGGTGGGTTGCACATCATAATTGACAGGCAGTAGCGGTACGTTGATAAGCAGACCTCCGCATTTTCCAACAAGCTTATATCCATCAAGTGCGGTAACAGTTTCATGTTCTAATGTACTGCACACACACACACATATGTATACATACACGTGCTGTGCGTAGCATTTGCTCCCGCCAGAACACTGTTTGGAGCGAAGAGAAGGAAACTTACCTGGTTCCTGTCTCTTCCACCTCTGGTCTCGATCACTGTTCTCAGTTGGTGCTGCTAGTACACATCGTTTTCTTAATTTTAACCAAACCTCAAACAGTTTCTTGGCACTTTCATCCTCATCCCACTCATCGCGAGATTCCGCGGCTCGGAATTTGGCCGCTTTATCATCCTTCATCATGGATTCCAGGTACAAAAGATGTTCAATTCTAAACTCGGTTGGTTTTGTACCTGCTCCGGGCGTGGTCTCGCTAGAACGAGAAGGATGATTCATACAACGTGTAAAATCTACTGACCGATGATCAAATGAATACAGTCCTCATTTGTTAAACCTATTTGTGACGATTTCGGGAGTTGCTTTTTCTTGTAACCCTTGTTCTTGGAGAGGTGCAAACAGCACTCCTCTCATACTCCTGTTGTTTATCTTCCTTTTCCACTCATCTGCGAGATCCAGATTTAATGGCTTTAAATACAGACACGTCCGCTGGTTGTAGTAGATGCGTCGTGTTTGGTAATAGGGCAAACAGGTGGACATCATTCTCAGAGCTAAAATATTTCTATGGTGAATGAAGTTTTTAGTATGATGATTTGATTACTGGCGTGGTAGTACAGTGGATACTGTCTGACTAAGAATTCGATTCCCCTGTAAGGTATGTTATCTGCAATACAATAAGCAGTAATCTGCTTCTTCTTCCAGTGAGGCGCGCTAAGCCAATGCAGTTCTACCATTAATAAGGAAATTATTTTACAAATTACTCGGTAAACTTTCTTTAGATATAATACTACTAGTTCTTTTGACATTTCATAAACCTTATTTAAGAATTGCTGTAAGGAATAAGAAACAAAACATATAATGAAGACGAATTTTTATTTACAAAAGCTACAGACATAACAAAGGGGGACTTATAGGTCACTACTACTTAATCTCATATATAGTGGGTATGCTAGATCAGGGTCAGACATCTAATATGTTAAATGAAAGTCAATATCAGCGAACCTTGATCTACTCTGAATGTCATAAAGGTTTTAAAAAAACGGGAGGCATACGATAAGCCTTCGGCTAATTCAGTTTAGAACTATCTTAAGAGTGAACCTGACATATTACACACTAAATTCCATTTACTGGCTACTTACGTATTTCGGGCTCTTCTGAGAAAACAGCGTCTCACTTCATTTCCCTGACACACGATAACGAACTTAATGTGCACTAATTCAATGCACTGTAATCACTGGAGACATAACTCGTTCCTCTTCCGAACATTGGCTTCTCTGACAGGGAGAGTTGTGATTAGCTTTCGGCCCATAGCAAACCTCTCTGCGTGGCTATGGAAACTGCATTGAACTCAGGATCTCTAAGGATGGCATCAGTTGCGACTCACAGCAAACCTCTTTGCGTGGTTATGGAAGCTGAATTGAACTCAGAACCTTTGAGGTGTGGGGACTATGACCGTCGTAGCTACTACCTATTACTGGCGTCTCTTCATATTGGATTCTTAAGTCCAGACCTCGCTTTGGTAGTTGAATCCTACCTCTTCTGAAGTCTCGAAATATTGAATGCAGTGAAGAAAAGGTTAAGTCCTCTCAAAGAATCGATTTTCAATGCCTGATAGCCAAGAACTCGTCGGAGAACCAGGCATCTTCACCCGTCCATCCAAGACGACCCTCGTGACCTCAAAAGCCGAAGCTTAAATACTATTTTCTGTCCTCGATTTTCAAATCACAAGCTGCTTTTTGACGAAATTATACTTGGAGAGTTTGTTTTCAGCTTATGTTCCGTGTCTTAATACAGCTACGGAAAGTTTCCCAATGCTGTATTGTTTTCTTATAGGAAATTACAGGTTTATTTTGATAAATTTTGGAATTAAATGTTTCTTATATTTTTTTTAATTCTCCCAATGATTTGTCGTACTGATCCTAAGTGATAATTTCACCGAATGAGCGCATCAAAGACATAATCTGCATTAAAAAAATGGTGCAAGTGGATCATCAGTCTGAAACTCGTGAAGAAAAGGTTCGATGACTAAAGCAAAGGATTGGGAGAAAGCTAGATTCACACTAAATAACCTGTCATTTACATACCTCCTTTTTCACATCACGGCGCCACTAACGTTCACACAATAAAGAAATAGAACGTTTCAAAACTTGCCATTGAGATTCAATCTTTTCGCACACCCACCAGTTTCAGGGTCAACAAAATAATAAGTACTAGAGTAAGGCCGCGCTAAGAAGAGCTCTGACAACTCTCACGTGCGATGAAGCGCGGTTGCCACATTTATCTTCTGTAAGAATATAAATATAACAAGGGGCACATTTTGTGGAAATGAATCATACATGTATTACAACAAAAATATTACTTAACATTATGCCTGACGAAAGTATTAGACAAAAGAAACAAACAAATTAGTATTGCGTTAAGATAGTTTACAAAATCGTAAAGAAAACAACCGTTACTTCTAAACACATAGGGCCTTATGCAGAGTCGTTTTGACATATTATTAGCGTCATACTAAATGCCTGACTACTGCATGGAAACATATGTTAGTCGAACTCTTTAGTATGAGATCGGGCTTCTTCGTAGCTAAGCGGTTAGCGTACGCCTTGGGCATGGAAGACCCCGGTTCTATTCCCGGCGGGAGCTCATGTGGTTCAGATTCCACGTTAATCAGTAGGCCCACGTCTCATATAGCCTCGCTGTTGAAAGAGACGTTAAACTCAAAATCAGTTCAACTCTTTAGTATGACACTAAACACGCGTCAGAACGACTCTGCTAAGACCCATAATGTTATATCTTTTTTTCTTAATGAAAACTACTTACGTTAGAGAATGGCTTTCAATTGTAGATAATTTAATTTCATTTACTGTAGAAATCTTACGCTTTTTTCCTAAGATGGATAAAATTTCCGTCGGTTCAGCGAGGTCTTTCAGGCACTTCTCTTTTGTGATTCTTTTCACAGTTGTAGGGCTAATGTATAAAGCTGAATCTACTGTTTCAATCACTTTATTCAATGGCAATAAAGGACCGTCGTTACGTTCTATCTCCAAATATTCCCTAAGATTAAACACAAATTCCCGTTCTCCTTTAGCCTAACCGGCATAACCGTGGGACGTAAAACTCAAACAAATTCCCGTGCCTGACTTGTCAAGGGCATCCCCTTTCCGCACTTCTTACGCACTTCAGGGATTGTGTTCATAAGCACAAACACAAACACACACACATACACATACTAAATTTATATTTTAGGTCTATGTGAATAATACGAATACAAACTATGTTCCACTGACGAATGAAAATAACAACACAATATTCACACCAATGCACTGAGATGATAGCACAAAAAATCAAAACAACCTGACAACACAAAAACTTTCACAGTAATGAGTAGGTATAAATGCGACAACACTGTTCGGTTACCATGGAAACAACCTAGTGTTTCCAAATGTATTTTTGTGGGTCTAAACCTATCCTCCCCTTCACATATTGGTGAAAAAATGTCTTCTACGAAAAGACAAACATAGCTGGATCACGTTTGTTACTTTCCAACCACTCAATTTCTAAATCAGTCCTTATGAAAAGCTCATTATAACAATCTCTGTAATATATAGAGTATGTAGGTACAGTTTTTCCTTATGTCAACAAATTTCCTACAAAGATCATTAGAAATTGTACTCATTTCAGCCTGACATTCCAAATAATGGTTCATTGACCTTGAACTTTAGAAGAGCCGTACAGACTCACTACGTTCTTCGCTTTCAATTCCACGAAAACCTACTCCCTGCGGCGATAGGGAGGTGGACCGGTTGTTGTTCCATGTAACCCCACTTCTATTTACGTAGCAAATTTGTCAAAAGGACAGAGTTGTGTCAATAAGTGGAAAAAGAAAAAAAGTATTCATTATTGTGGCAATAACTTTAGGCCTAGTGGAACTACGTTGTGCTGGAATGTTGAGGAGTAAAGTGAAGTACGATTATTTTTTTAAATATCTAGTTTGTAAATATTTCAACTTATAATCTGATTCAATCAGTGATAAAGTAATTCGATTCCTTTATCGTTCTGTCATGTGGTCGCTTTGATTCTTCTTGCTATGACGGTTCGCAACACTGTCGTCAACTTACACGATGTTAGATCTGTCAGAGCTCAGGTTACGATGGCTCTAGTTTAGCTGAACCTGCGCTCTCTACACAGTGCATCATTCGCATATGAGCATAAATCTCCTTATCATTCCTTACAACATCTGTACATGTCCCTTTACACACACCAGTGAAAGACGTATTGATTAAAAAAAAATCAAGGGGTATCATAAAGAGGAGACTTTTTTCGATTATTTTATCTCAATATCTCGCACCGTTTGCAAGATTTGAGCCTGCTTCCGGTAGGAGTTTCTAATTCATGTATGACCAGTGTTTTCTTTCTTCTGGCATGCAGTATGTAATAAGCAAATACATTACACACACAATTAATTATAATGTCAGTTATATATGGTGTTTATTCGGCAAAATACTCCCCCCCAAAAAAAAGGTTCATCTTAGACTGGAGAAATGGTTATCCTTCCTTTTCCATTATTATTTGGCCATGAAACAAACGCCTGAGACATATACGACCCCTATATACAACAGTGTGGTGTTGGAATGTATAATTTTTAGGATGTGATGCTTTACTTTTTTTTTAAATTTCAACACTTCCAATGTATCCGTAAAAATGTAATAAAGAAATAGTGCCCATGGTTTTAAATATTCAATTAGAACTGGATAATCTACATAAAATTTGCAATCGATCAGTGAAAACGTCACCTTTTTAGAGCTTGTAGTTTCTGAGATCTCATTGTCGAAAGGATTGGCCATAATATCGTCTGTATGTAGAGATAGACATCCTTCAAGTGATTCTACACAGTCAGCGAAACGCATACGGTCACGGTCCCCAACGGTATCAATGGATGTAGAACTCAATCCGCAACATACTAATATTGCTACTGGGATTCAAGGTACATCCTCAATACAGTCAAATGTCGATCCTCTTTACCATTTCATTCTCACTGATTACGATACGAAGCACCAATCCCAAAATGATTTTTCTTCAAATCATGAAATGTTCCACGTGTACGTGATACTCTGGTTCAGATTGTTCAAACTAAAAACGGTTACATCCTAAAATCTAAAGATCCAAATTTTGGAGTTACTATTCGCAACAAAGCCTCCTACGAAATCTTTGGTAAGAGCGCTAAACTAACAAAATTAACCGATAAGCGGCAGAAACAACCTCCACCACCTCGAAAACCACCATTGCTATCGGTCGTTATTAGAGGTGTCTCCCCAGAGCTCACCGATGCAGAAATCCAAGAGGAACTGAAACAAGAAGGAATTTCAGTGGATAAATGCATTCGAATTAGAAACAATAATGGTCTGACGTACATGGTTCGTGTACTTTCTAAACAACAAGATACTATTGATTACCTGTTACGTTTTGGTGCACCTACTTACAAGAAAATGCATCGTGTAGAACCATCTAAAACACAAGGACCATTACCTATCCGCTGCGAAAAATGTCAGCTATACAATGACCATACTACAGCAGCTTGTTCCAATCCATCTAAGTGCGGATATTGTTCGGGGCTACATGACACCAAAGCATGTCCCAACTTACGAGGACCCCCTAAATGTAACACCTGTGGCAGTGGGGATCATCCTACGTATAGCTATCGTTGCAACGCGAAACCAGTACCAAAACCAGAACACCCGGAGCTAACAGTTCCCCTAAAAACGACCGACACGACAACTCAACTCAACCAATCCATCTTACCACCGTTAAAAGTCGAAGATCTTCTCCGCTACATTAGTTTGGTGCTCCAAAATATATTTCCCTTTCAGCGAGCCAATATCCTTCACCACATTATCTCAGCCGCAAAATCCATTTTTCACATCAATCTACATGCAACATATTCTAACAATTATGTTCATTTTCACATTGGATCTCTGGAAACTGCTGTTTAATATAATCTGCATAGTATTATTCATCATGGGTATTACTTTCTTATTTGTTAACATACGGTCCTTTTCGCAGCACAAACTATTATTAGAAACACTGTTATTGGAGGAACGTATCAATATCTTTGCACTTAACGAAACCGCTTTAAAACCGAACGTGCCAGCCTGCATTCCCGGCTATCAACTACAACGTCATGACTATCATGATCACCTGGCTCGTGCGCAGGGTGGGGGTTGCAATAGGCTTTTCTCCAAAATATCCAGTTAGGTCATATAATCCGCCAGCTTTTAGTACTTTCCCGGAATATCTCCTTTACTCCATATACTTTCCTTCTATAATCATCAATTTTAGTACGACTCATATTCGACCACGTCAACCTATCCCGCTAGAATATTTCCAATACATCGCCCATAACTATCGAAATATTATCATCATGGCAGACATTAATATACATAGTCGCAGTGATCGTGAAAAAACAGACTTTCAACAGTATTTAACTAATAATCTCCATCTTCATCTTCATGTCCTTCCTTCGCACACTAGACCTATCAGTCAGACCACGCCTGACGTTGTCATTACTTCTCTGAATCTTCTTTCAGACTGTCAACTAGAAGTTTTGGACTCGATTGGGAGCGATCACCATCCAGTAAAACTCACACTAACTCGAGGACAACGTCCACGCCAAGAAATCGCCCCTCGTCATGTTTCGAGATATGATAAGGCTAACTGGTCTCTTTTCCGGCAGGATCTTGAACGCATTCTTCATTGTGAAACGCCTCCAACTAATGAAACTGAGTTGCTTTCATGTGTTTCCACTATCACTAAAGCTATACAAATTAGTGCTCAGGAATATATTCCGACAGAACAAGTGCATCCGCACAGGCCGAAATTACCGCCAACCTACATTCCACTTATACAGCAAGCTCGAAAACATCTTCGAGAATATTATAGAAGCGGTAATGATGCATATTTACGCCTACATCATCAATGGCAAAGAGCGGTTCGTAACTATCTTGTTGCTTATAAACGTAGAAACTGGATAAGAACTTGTAACAACCTATCCGAGGAAGCTCATCCTTCTCGCTATTGAAAACGGTTTCATCAGCTTGTTGGCAAAAGCACTACAATAACCTATCCTCTCATAGCTGACGGTACTTTTCTCTATTCTGACGCAGAAAAAGCAAATGCATTTGCTGCTCAGTTACAGGACGTTTTTACACCATCAGCTGCTTCCAAACGTTGTGAACGGACAGCTATATCTTGTCTTCCTGCCTTACAACCTTCCACGGAGCATGTCATTGACCCAAATCATCCTCTTACTTCACCCATCACAGTCAATGAACTCCATACGGCACTAGCACGGAAAAGAAATACTGCACCTGGGATCGATTCGATATCTTACAGACATATCAAAGAAGCTCCGCCATCAGTCCTGCTACTCCTAGTAACAATATACAATTTCATCCTTAAATCTGGTTTCTACCCTTCAGATTGGAAAGTCTCCAAAGTGTGCATGTTTCACAAACCTAATAAACCTATACATTCAGTAACGTCTTACAGACCCATTCAGCTCACTTCAGTATTCAGTAAGTTACTGGAAAAAATTCTCGTTTGCCGACTCCATAAGTACCTTGACACAACTTGTCTGTTACCTATCCATCAGGCGGGCTTTCGTCTTGGATTTTCCATAAATGACCAGCTACTTCCTCTCTGCACAATAATTACTAACCAATATAACAAAGCTTTACCATCATGTCTTATTCTCATGGACCTAGAGAAGGCGTTCGATAAGGTTTGGCATTATGGCCTCATTAAAAAACTGCAGTCGTTCAAACTTCCCGTGTGCTATCTCAGGTTAATATATTCTTTCATTTCAAATCTTATAGCTTATGTTACAGTTGGTACAGCACTCTCCTGGCCGATTTTTCCTCTAACTGGTGTGCCACAAGGATCAGCTCTCAGTCCTTTATTATATATCCTTTATGCGTCCGATATTCCTTCTGTACCCCGCAACGTCTTTATTTTTCAATATGCTGATGACAGCTTTTCTTGCACTCGGCAAAACTGTACATCAGCTTAACATTGCTTTACAAGCAACACTCGATAATTTCGTCAAGTGGTGTAAGAAATGGCACTTAATAATAAGCTCCGAGGAAACACAAGCTCTAGTATTTCTACCGCCTAAATGTCGTTCCAAAGTCCATAGAAACCCAACTCTCTTACTCATAACTGTTGATGGTTACCCTGTACGCCCTTCCACCACTGCTACCTATCTAGGCGTGGTTTTCGATTCAAAGCTTAGCTGGAATGCTCACTTGAAAAAACTAGCGGACAAGGCCAATCTTAGATTAAATCTTTTGCGACGCCTCACAGAAACAACTTGGGGACTTAAAGCCGATATTTTGCTTCACACTTACAAAGCATTCCTCCGTCCGATCCTTACTTTTGGGCATACCGCTTGGTGCAATGCTTCTGTTTCCTTTTATGAAAAGCTCAGCATACTGGAACGACATGCTATTCGACTGGCGTATCGAATTAAACTTCCATATCCGACGTGGCTCACGTATGAATATATAGACTTTCCTAAGATCACAGAGCATCTCGCACAACTTCGCCTTAGGTACATAACCTCTCGCATCCAAACAGGCCATCCGCTATTCTTGGATATACTTCACACCGACTCACTTACCAACGCAGCATATCGATACAAACACTCACCTTTAAATATCTTCATATCTATGTATGTGAAACACGAACATCTCCCTGCGGCTGAAAGGGAAATATATGAAGTATATGTCATTGATCATCATCTTCCTCATCTCTTTCCATCTTAGCACAGAGATCCTCATCACTAACAAGGGCTTCCCAATGTGTTCATTAGTCCCGAGCCGCCCCGGGACAGAAGATTTAACCCTGCATCTGTCTTGCTAATATAAATCTGTTTGTGACGTGTAAGCACCTCACCTCATTTTTCATAATCATCATTATTCTTTATTCTATTATATTTATGTATTGTGATTTCTAATCGTATCTTAGCACCTCAATAATATATCTGCACTTTTCTGTTATATATTATTTCAGAAACAATTTATGAATTTATTATGCATTTAATAATATTTGTGTGTATGATTACTGCACTTTGCCCATATATAATTACCTTGAACTCAATAGTGATACTCTAAACTCCATGCCAAAGAGAGGGCGTAACCCTCTAATGGCTGGGAGTGGGAACTTATTTTCTACATGATGAAACTTAATTGATGAATAAAGATTTCACTATGTTACCCTATTCCCGTACCCCTTAAAAAATCCTCTTAATTCATACTCACCTGGCGACTATAGCCATCTATTGGCCTATTTATCGTGCTATTATCTCGTTATTCGCTTAGTTAGATCTTATCTTGCGGAGGATTCTCTTCAAGAATCGACATCGGCCTCACGGTCCGAGCCGCCCATTTATAGACAGGGCTTTTGTTGTTACTAACTTGGTTGTACAGTCCACTTATAACCTGCACGAGTCGCTGCACTTTTGTGTCCGCGAAAAGTCAGGCTCTTACTAACATACAGTAGCTGGTTACGTAACACTTCGGTGTTAGCGATACGCCGAGTTCTATATAACATCCATTTTACGTCTTCAGTGGTCTCTTTCATCCTTCCGGGTAGCGCTCGACTGACGAAAGGCTCTGCCTTTCCGACGTCACTCTAACGACGACCAAATGCCTAAGACCCCGGATTTTTCCTCATCTAAAGGCAAACATCAAGGCCTTCCGTCAACTGTCATGGGACCTCCACGTGAAGCACGCCGTGACGCTCCTAGGTCTCAAAAGCGTACCAAACCCCTCAGCACATCTCAATCTTCCGAGGGCTCACCCCCTCGAGACAGAGATCGATCTCGCTCACCACCTAAGCTCTCCTATACGGAGGCCCTCAAGAGTCCACCGAAACAATCACAGCGTCCATCCATCTTCAATTCCAATCAAGTGACCCCGGCCTCATCTGTTGAGAATCTTATGGACGAAGGCGCCGACACCACCACCGTCTACAATATCCTCTTTACGAACCTCAATCCAACCTATAGTACTATCAAAGCCTTCTACCAACACCTAATGCGCTATTGCACCCGACTGGATTTGAAGCAGCTTGTTAAAACAAAGAATGGTATCATCCTGAAGTCCACAAACGCCCAACTGTATTCCCATCTCGTCAACAAGATGGGTCCTGCTATGTTTGGCCCTACTGCTAAAATCCAACTCTTGTCGTCCTCTCATCAGAAAACACTACCGCCTCCACGCCGCACCTCTCTTCTTTCGGCGGTGATTCGCGGTGTCGAGCCTACACTAACGGAACAGGAAATCCTAGAAGAGCTGAAAGAGGAGGGACTTCATCCAAAACGAGCTATACGCATCAAAAACACCAACGGACCTACGTACATGGTGCGTGTCCTTACCGACGACCAGCAACTGATAGACAATCTTCTTCGCAACGGAGTGTATATCTATCGATGTCAGCATCGCGTGGAACCTTCCCGCACTCCACCACCAGTTCCGTTGCGATGCGAAAACTGCTTGTCCTATAATACGCACCCCGCAAATAAGTGCACCCTGCCCACTATCTGTCCTCACTGCAAAGGGTCACATAAGGTCAAAAACTCCCGAACCTTCAACAGCCAGCCACTTGTAACACCTGTGATGGCCCCATCCTACCTACTCATACCGCTGCACAAAGAAACCAGCACCTCTACCAGATAAGCCGGAAACAGTTGTCCCACTCTGTCTTCACCCTGCAACACAAGTGTCGACGGGCACACAGACCTCTCTCCTCCCGCCCCCGACGGTTGAACAGGTCTTACAATTTGTCACCCTTGTGCTGCAGAATACGTTTCCGTATCAGCGGGAGGCCATTCTCGCCCATGCAGGCCGCCATAGATATATTCCACCTTCACATGGCTGCTACCTACTCCGGATTATCTACTTACTTCCATTTTCACTGTGATCCGAATTCATGAATCCAAGACCGCAGGGAAGGAAACCGCTACATATCCTCTTTTCTAATGTCCGTTCCTTACCCAGGAACCGCATACTTCTAGAAACGCTAGCTATGGCTCATCATGTGGACTGCATCCTCCTCAACGAAACTTTCTTGAAACAATCTGAGCCCTACTATTTTCCAAATTTTCACCTCCTGCGCTCAGATCACCCTCACAACGTTGCTCGGGGGGGGGGGGGGTGACGCGGTGGCTGTCCGGTCGTTGCTGCCCTTTAGACCAATTACACCTGTTTACGCTGCTGCATATCCGGAGAGCGTTATTGCCACAATCTATTTCGCAGATAAAATCATTACCGTGGCTACCATCTACGTGCGCAATACTCAGCCGCTGCCCTACCGCTTTCTAACCTATCTAGACACACATTTCAAAACCTATGTGCTCCTGGCAGACCTGAATTATACATCTCGCACCGCAGAGCAACAGCAGCGCTTTCAGGATTTCCTCCTGACCACCAAAGCCTCCTTCATGACGCTTCCACAGCCAACTCACCCAGCCAGTGACACCACACCGGATGTTGTCCTCATTTCTAGCAACCTAGTGGCATCTTCAACTCTTGACGTCCTAGGGACTATCGGCAGTGACCATCTACCGGTCCTCCTTACTATTACCAGCCCTGGACGAGACACCGCCATCGTACCAGCACCTGTTACTTATAATTTTTGTCGGGCAGATTGGCATAAATATAAAACATATCTGACAGAAACGCTTGACGGTACCCCTACCGACCTTACTAGTGCTGATTCCGTACACTCGTTATCCACCACACTAACTGATGCTATCCATCGAGCCACCGAACATGCCGTTCCAAAGCAGCCAGCTCATCCATCTCGGCCTCCTCTTCCGCCCAGAGCCCTCACTCTTCTGGCACGTTCTCGACACTACCTTGCCGAATACAACCGCTCTAAGGATCCGCATTTCTTACATTTGCACCAGCAGTTCCAACGCATGGTTAAGTCCTACATAATAGCACGAAAACGACTAACATGGCGCAACTCCTGTAATCAACTTCGTACCGCACGCAATCCAACTAAATTTTGGACCCTCTTTCACCGACTTACATATCAAACCAACACCCCACAATATCCGCTTCTGATTCAGGATGCAGCTCCACCGACAGACACCGCCAAAGCCCAAGCTTTCGCTACTCACTTCGAGCAGGTTTTCACTCCGCATATGGCTCCAATCTTTAGTCATCCTACCCATCAACATATCGCTGAACCCGGTGATCCGCACCACCAACTTTATCAACCACTATTCCCTCCTCAGCCTACAGTTTCTACCGGCCTTCTTGCACCGATTACTACAGACGATATCCGCTCCGCTCTCTACAATAGACGCAACACTTCCCCGGGCTGGACGCAATTAGTTACCGTCAGTTATATCAGGCACCACCTTTGTTTTATACATTGCTCGCTGTCCTATATACAGCTATCCTCACCACAGGCTTTTTTCCACCTACATGGAAACTAGCCAAAATCATAGTCTTCCTCAAGCCAGGAAAAGATCCGACTCAAGTCACTTCATATCGGCCGATCAGTCTCACCACAGTCTTCAGCAAAACTTTGGAACGTATCCTAGTCAAACTAGTACATGTATATCTGCAACAGCGCCATATCCTTCCGCTCAGTCAAGCAGGCTTTCGCCCATTCTACGCCACAACCGACCAACTCTTGAAACTGTCATCACTAATAGTCAACCACTACAACAAGAACCTTCCCTCGGTCTTAATTTCCTTTGACATAAAACGTGCCTTTGACACTGTATGGCACGAAGGCCTGCTTTACAAACTCAAACAACTTCTACCTCTTCCCTACGTCCGCCTCATTGCCAATTTTCTAACCCATAGGCGAGCCTTTATCCATCTGAATGGAGCACGGTCTCACGAATTCACATTGCGAGCTGGCGTACCTCAGGGGTCCGTTCTATCTTCTCTTTTATATATTCTGTACGTCGCGGACATGCCCCTACCACCACCACCAGTCCACGCCCTGCAATACACCGATGATACAGCCTACCTTGCCTTGGGGTCCTCTGTTGACCGAATTTCTATCCAGCTCCAATCTGCCATTGATACTCTGCTTGCCTGGTGCCTTCGGTGGAAATTGAAAATCAACCCGCTCAAAACTAAAATGACGCTCTTTGGGCCTAAGAAAAATAAGTACTGTCACTCACGAAATCCGGACCGTCTCTGCATCACTGATATGGGTTCCACCATCCCTCTCCGCAACAGTACTACCTACCTCGGCGTTCAATTCGATAGCCACCTTACTTGGAGACCTCACCTCAAAACTCTCGAGGCAAACATACCCCGGCGTCTTTATTTGCTGAGTCGACTTAAAGGGATTACATGGGGCCTCAACTCTACATTACTATTATACACGTACAGGGTCTTCGTCCGTCCTGCCCTCACCTACGGACATCTTGCTTGGCTCTCAGCAAATAATTACTTCTATGACCGCCTCCAAGTCCTTGAACGCCGAGCTATCCGCATAGCCTACTCACTTCCAACCAGAACATCCACCGCCATAGTCTACAACCATACATCTATGCCTCTTCTTCTGGCCCATATCTACCGCCTCCGCACCCGTTATATTGTGCAACACATCATCGGCCAACATCCCATCATAGCCGAATTATTGGAGCAAACCCCGGCAATACTACGCAGAGCTTACCCACTCCTGGACCACCTACTTGCAATATACGAAAGAGAAACAAATACCGCCGATTACAACCCCGCTCGGCGCATATATCGCAGCCATCCATCCATCTATCCCTCATAACTGCACTCACTTCAATGCTTACTCGTCTACCGTAGCATACTTCATTACATATTTCATTCTAGCTTGGCACAAAGGCTGAATAACATACTTCACTAACTTTCATTATATCCTTTTGCCCATCTATCTTTTCTTGTCTCTAGATTCATACTTACTCTGGCCAAAGAGGAGGCGTCACCTTCTGTGGCCCGCCCATTTTCAGATGGGAATGAAACTGCTTTTGATGATGATGATGATGATGATTCCTCTTAATTGGTACTGTAGCATTTTAATAGATAGATGATTAACGGTGAAATATTCACGAAAACTAGCTTCAGTGAATCTATCATAGCCTTTCAATAGTCAGCAACTACACAAAATTCAGGGCGAACATGTTTCAAAATAATACCACACAATACTGGAAAATTCCACTTGTTATCAGGACAAATTTCTAGACCTAATCCATTCGTGTCTACATATATCATCCCAACAATCCAACTCCTCTCCACAACTCTTTCACGTTGATACTTTCCCCGACCAATTTTAACTTAATTGATCTGCACACAATGTCCCACGCCACCAATAACACCACCAGAATCACAATAACGCGGGTCAAATGCAACCATACAAACTTGACGGTAGTAATGATACCAATCTACAAGCGTAGCAGAACTAAATCTCAGTAATGACTTCACCAGCCCTAATCTTACAATTCTCGAACCAAGTGTTCTTCGACAAAGAAGTCTCCACTGACTTTCTATCAAGGTGAATTCTTTTCTATGTTTAGATATACATTCTAGAGCAGTGCTATTCAACCTTTTTTCTCGCATACCCCTAAACACAATTTGTCACCCAATTGTGTACCCCTGAAGCTGTTTAAAAGAAATTAAATCGAAATGAACTTATTAAACTTACTACACATGTTTTGTTGATTAAAAAGGGTATAGATAGACCCAACAAAAGGACAATCAGCGTGCGAATCAAAAGACTATTTACAGTACATATCCGAAAAAATTAACATGGAAAATTTCAAAACGTATGGGAGATATCCAGTTCTGCTGAAGGGATTTTCCCCTCATCCCCGCTGATAATTCAGACACTGAGGACAAAGTTAAAAATTAAAAAAAAAAACTAAAAGTAAGTTTAGAATTGACGTGTTAATGAGATGGCTGAGCTTGTTTCTGGAAAGCCAACACCTCGATTCGTGGTCGAATCTTCGAAAGTGTGAGAATCAGAGCTGCTCCTGGATTCAAGCAATTTCTGTGCTTCGTTTTTATTGATGTTAATGCAGAGAAACCCTGATCTCACAAATATGTTGATGGAAATGGAAGATGATGTGAAATAGCACTGATGATTCAATAAATTCTGCAACTATGATCATTCAATAAATGTTGGAAATCTGCTTATTTTAGGATTATGTACCCTCAGAAAACTTCGCGTACCCCCGGTTGAATAGAGCATTTTCAAGTAGTTAGCGTGCTTTTTACAAGCGAGGACTTTGTTCTTTTTCCACATCCACATACTTCTTATTTTACGTGAAACTACAACATCTCTGCGTAAAGCCATCTCTTACATCGCTTCTTTTTGTTAGTCATCGGCTCGTTACATTGGGATGACATGTAAAAATAATTGACAATCTATATTAGTGTCTAATCAATATTATTTGAAATCTCCGACGTCATTAATAACACTCCTAACGCTATTTAAGTCCAATTTTGTTCCCTATCGAAGTGGGAATGGAACAGGAAGAAGATGGCATATAAAAAAAATAATCGAAAGGGAATATTGGTGCTTAATTTAATTTTCGGGTAGCTGAAAGGAATAGTGACACTATCGATACTGTTGAAGTGTAAATTTATCTCTCATCGGTACCCGCTGAGGGTTGAGGTGCATAAAGGTGACATGTAAAAATAATCGAAACGACTTATATTAGGCCACGCTTCCATTGCTTCCGAATGCGATTGCGAATGCGAATGCGAATGCGAATTTCCCAGCACGTGTAAATAAATTTCAGTGCCTCGACTAGTTCCGACCTGCGAATTGCGAAAACAGACGGAAATATGCAAATGCGAACGATCCCAACATGCTGGGATTGTTCGTCCGAATTCGTGCGAATGGAGAGTCGTCTGCTGACAAATTGAGCGCTACGTGAGAGAAGAAAGTTCGTTTTGCGTGAAAGTAGACGACGTTGCGAGGTGCCGAGATAAAAGTAAAAATGGAAATAGATGTTGATGCTTTAATAAATTGTGTTTTTGATAAAGTTCCTTTGTGGATCCAAGCTCATCTAGATTACCACAAACGACACGTCGTGAACAAGTTATGGGCAGATGTAAGTAAAGAAGTTGGAGTGGAAGATATGTATAATTTTCTTTGTTTTCTGTTTAAAATATGAAGAACTAGCAGCGTTCACCCCGCTTCGCTGCGGTCACCCCGGAACGCAATAAACTTTGTTACTTAGATAATTTTTACTTTTTCGCTTTCAAGTGATATGATAAAAACCATAGAAGATTGCAGTAAATCTTAACATTATATCGCCTGTCATTTATGTTAACCCGCCCCGCTTCGCTGCGGTCATCCCGGTGCTGGCATATTGTAAAAGTGTCTGTAAAAATAAGCAAATCAATTAAAAAATTTTAAACAGAAGATTCAAGCTATTTTCCGCTGTATATCGCCTGTCATTTATGTTAACCCGCCGAGTGACACGGTCATGCGGGTTGCATATAAATACGTTTATTTTTACCTATGATGAACTAATAACAAAGGATTTGTACGTTATGGACACTTGAATGGTCAATTATCTCAAGACACTGGTAATTAAAAATTAAAGTGATATGATAAAAAACCATCTAGGGTTCAAATCCTAATAACCCCCCAAAAATGAAAGAAATTGGTTCAGCCGTATTAGCGTGATGAGCGGACAAAGGATTTTGTACGTTCTCTTTTATATATATAGATTAATTAATACACGAACCACAACTTTTTATTCAATTTATATTTCCTCTTTGTTTTTCAAATAATGATTTTACGAATAAATGTAATTATTGACTAATATGTTTGAAATGGCGAAATGGGTTTTTTACTCATGGAGAAAATTTTCTTAGAAAGTTTATTAGAAAGTTCTTAGAAAACTTTAAGATATGAATTATCAAGCAAAAATATTTAACATTGAAGGTTTGAAAGAGACATTGAAACTTGATTCGTATACACAAAGCTTCGGATGTAATAGAGGCACATGAATTCGCAGTTCGTATTCACATTCGCGTTCGCAGTCGCATTCGGATGCAATGGAGGCGCGGCCTTAGTGTCTAATCCATAATTTTCTGAGTTTATAAGATGAATAATGACACTCCAAATGCCTTTTAAGATCAAATTCATCTCCTTTCGATATAAGCTTGGTGTGAGATTGGGTGACATGTGGAAATAATCGAAAATAACCAATATTACTGTCCAGTGCATAATTTTCAAGGTCGCTGAGCTGAATAGTGGCACTCCAAATGTCGCTTAAGTTCAAATTCAATCCTGGCATGTCGAATGAAAGGTAAAATTTGAACAACTATTATTATTATTTTAAACTTCCTATATTTTATATTTCCGTTTGATTTTCTCGTATTTTTCCTAAATACTGTTTCTAGTTACTTCCTGCACTGAAATCTGCTTCGCTTTTTCTGCATATGAGACTCTATTCACACGAGTTCGGACAAAAGCTTAGCCACTCTCCCTGTAGCCAGGGTAAACAATGAAGTCTCGAACTATTCTTTCTGAGTGTTGCAAACCAATAAGCAGATACATAAAACCAGAATAACCATTTAAAATAGGGATAAAATACGTACAGGTAATTCAAAAAGTAATTTTGTCTCCTATTAATATAATAATAATAATAATAATAATAATAATAATAATACCTCATTTCCTAATACCTAATAATAATACCTCATAATAATACCCACTACTGTGCATTTGTGGTAATGCTCGGAAAACAGAATAGAAACTGGACCGCACGTTGGACCGATATTGTATTTTTACCCTTATGAATCGGGTTTGCCCGATTGAACCGTATGAATAGGGATGACCTGATAATCCCGTTTTTATGAAAACGAGCTTAGTCTGTCATTATTGTAAATGATGTGTTGTTTCACTTTATTATCATAACACAAATTGTTCTAATTATCATGTACGAACTCATAACGAGTCAGTAGTAAGTGCGTCACCCTGTCTCACTTTGGACTTTGACCTCGACCTTTGTGACATCATAGGCCAAAGGCCAATGACCTTGGCCCGGGTTCAATGACCTTGGCCCGGGGTCAATGACCTAGGGGTACATATGACCACCCCCTCTAAAATATGGCAGGGTACCATGGCCCACCCCTAAATTTTGGCAGGGGTACCTAGGACCACTCCCCTTAAATTTTGGAAATTGCCAAATCTAAAAATTTGGTATGGTAGCCTAGGACCATAGTATGTACCTCTATCAGTATTGGGGGTCTATGTCGTTCCCTTTCATGGGTAAAAGATAGTGATCAGCCAATCAGATTGCACAAAAGATAGTGATCAACCAATCAAATTGCATCAACAATAACTTTGCCAGTGTCAGATTACATCACCTTGTGACTAAATTTCAGTGTTGTAGCATGTATTCCCTTAAGACTATGAGTCATAAAATTTAATAAGGTTAGCTATCAGATTTCTAAAGTTCAAGGTCAAATCAATCACCACAAATGATCTTAGACTATGAGCTGTGACTAAAGTTCAAAGTATTGTTTCAAATTTCGCACTTTATGTTAAAGTTCTATTTATCACAATTCCCAAATTTAAAGAATACTTCTCTCGATATACCTAAGTCTTAGAATTAATCATATCATTATATGTTCAATAAGGTCAACAATGTCCGTCAATTGTTTACCTGAGTAGAACCAACTATTTTCTACAAGTGTGCACTCAAACTTAAGAAGTACCACAACAAAGGAAATGAATCCTTGTACACTACCTCATGAAGGTCAATCACGTGGTACATCGTATTGCTTACGTTTATATTTGGTCCATAGGCTTGAATAATCAAAACCAATGATGCAATTTCATTTGACAATTTTCAAATTATCCTACAAAGTTTAAATGTACCAATGTTCTGGACTCCTAATCCCATCATAGGTCAATAACTGATCACGTGATGATACTAATATTTGACAATGATTTACCCAATGAATGAGATAGTATCCAATTTTAAGAACAATTACCAATTATTGATATGACAGTAAGAAATGTACCCCTCCCAAAATTTAAGATTGGTACACAAATACACCTGTGTCTTATGAAAAAGTAATAAATCCTGTACTTATTCAATAATAAAGCCGGTCAATAACATTTAAATTTTGAATATTTGGCCATAAGAGGAACATCAACATCTACAATGGGTCCTAGAAAACGTTTACCGAATTTTGTTATTAGATAATTCCCAAATTTAAAAGGGAACATAAACATATAAAGGTAATAAACCTCTGTACATACCCATATAACGTGCTAAATACTTATCAAAGGGGTCAATAACCTCCGAAATTTGATTTTTGGTAGTTCTTTACAATTGAAAGGGAACGATGTGGACCATCCAAATTTATAGTGGCACCTATTGAAGACCTGTACTATGATACCAAATGCTTATATTAAACAATTTCTAAAACTGAGTGGATGAGCCAAGATACCTCCTCCCAATTTTTAAAGGGTGCATCAATGTACCCACGTCTTATAATAGGAAATGAACCTATATACATGACCATATAACCATATATGGTAATAAGACCGCGTCAAAGGGAATAAATTGGGCCAAAAACCAAACACGTGGTACAACATATTGCTTATGTCTATATTTTGGCAATTTTTTACCCATGAAAGGAAACAAGGTGGACCATCCAAATTTATCATGATACATGTCGAGGTCATGTACTATGATAGCGAATGCTTAAATTGGAAAATTTCTAAAATTTAAGGGGTTGGCCATGGTACCCCTCCAGGGTGCATCAATGTACCTATGGTTTATGATATGGAATGGAACCCTATACATGATCATATAACCATATAAGATAATAGGACCTCATCCAAGGGGATAAATTGGGCCAAAACCAGACACGTGGTTGTACTAAAATTTGGCAATTTTGTACCCATGAAAGGAAACGAGGTGGACCACCCAAATTTATAGTGATCTATATTAGGGTTCTCTACTATAATACCAAATGTTTAAATTGATCAATTTCCAAAATTTAAGGGGGCGGGCCAAAGTACCCCTCCAGGGTGCATCCAGGGTGCAATATACCCATGTCTTATAATAGGAAATGGACCAATATACATGACCATATAACCATATAAGGTAATAGGACCTCATCCAAGGGGATAAATTGAGCCAAAACCAAACACGTGGTTGTACTAAAATTTGGCAATTTCGTACCCATGAAAGGGAACGAGGTGAACCACCCAAATTTATAGTAATCTGTATTAGGGTCCTATACTATAATACCAAATATATAAAATGGGCAATTTCCAAAATTAAAGGGATGGGCCAAGTTACCCCTCCCAAAAATTTAAAGGGGTGCACAAATGTACCTACATGTCATGATAGGAAATGGACCCCTATGCACGACCATATAACCATATAAGGTAATAGGACCTCATCCAAGAGAATAAATTAGGTCAAAAACCAAACACGTGGTTGTACTAAATTTTGGCAATTTCCTACCCATGAAAGGGAACGAGGTGGACAACCCAAATTTATAGTAATATATATTAGGGTCCTATACTATTATACCAAATGTGTAAAATGGGCAATTTCTAAAATTTAAGGGGTGGGCTAAGGTACCCCTCCCAAATTTTTAAAGTTGTGCACAAATGCAACTATGTCTTATGATAGGGAATAGGCCCTATACATAACCATATAAGGTAATAGGACCTCATCGCAGAGGATAAATTGGGTTAAAACACCGAACACGTGGTACAACGTATTGCTTACGTTTATATTTTGGCAATTTTGTACCCCTAAAAGGGAACGAGGTGGACCAACCAAATTTATCATAATACATGTTAGGGTCCAGTACTATAATACCAAATGTTTAAATTGGGCAATTTCCAAAATTTAAGAGGTGGGCCAAAGTACCCTCCCAAATTTTTCAAGGGGTGCACAAATATACCCATATCTTATGAAAGGGAATGGAGCCTTTTATACGCCCATATAACCATATAGGGTAATAACACCTCATCAAAGGGGATAAATTAGGTCAAAAGCCCCCGAAATTTGAATTTTTGGCAATTTTTTACCCATGAAAGGGAACGACATAGACCCCCAATACTGACAGAGGTATATACTATGGTCCTAGGCTACCATACCAAATTTCTAGATTTGGCAATTTCCAAAATTTAAGGGGGTGGTCCTAGGTACCCCTGCCAAAATTTAGGGGGTGGGCCATGGAACCCTGAAAAAATTTTAGAGGGGGTGATCATATGTACCCCTAGGTCATTGACCCCGGGCCAAGATCATTGACCTTTGATCTATGACGTTACAAAGGTCGAGGTCAAAGTCCAAAGTGAGACAGGGTGACGCACTTACTACTGAGTCTATCGGTACAAACAGTACAATCAGGCCAAACTTGGGTCAAACGGGTTTATCAGGTCTAAGGATCGAGTAAACCAAACGTAATGGGTATCGGGCGGGTACAGTTTACCCGAAAAGTTCAAGCACTAATTATAGGTTAAAGTCAATACTTAAGATCTCTAATTGTTTGCATTCACTTTTTTCTTTTTTCTTTCTTTTTTTAGGTAGCCGACCAACGAACTTGCGGATACATAAATATAAATGCTCAAATCTAAATTATTGCATTATATTATTGCAATGAGCATCAACGTGATTTACTATTAGGAGTTAGCATTATTATTATTATTATTATTATTTGTTTATGTCCTTCATGCAACTTAGAATCAATCTCACATAAAGCACTATATCAGACCTGATTGAACATTATTTTGAAAATTCTCACATAAATAGATAAAATAAACAATTGGAACTTAACACTTCAAGAGTTCAAAACATGTCCTCGTTTTGGTTTTCCTCAGTTTCTGAGGACGATTGATCTATCTCGATGACAACATGATCTTTGTCTCCATCAAAAATATTTTGCAAGACATGATAACTTTGTTCAATGTCCTGGGAAAACTTTATTATTATTATTATTATTATTATTATTATTATTATTATTATTATTATTATTATTATTATTATTATTATTATTCGACAGGCCATCTGTCTATAATGACAATTTAAAACTTTATTTTTTTTTAAAAAAAAGGAATGATTAAAAAGCATTCTATTAAGTACCTAAATCCTCATATGTATTAATGTATGCAGGTTATTATCTGAGTAATAAAGCTATCATTATTAATTTCCTGTGTATAGTATCCTAATTTGTAATTTGTCCAGTTTTTATATACGTGACGAATCACATTAGGAAAAACTGATCAATTATATATTGACCTGTCTAACTATATCTTAAAGTTAGAAATAATATACTTACAAGCAGAGCAGATAAACAGGCAGAATCTTTATTAAGCCTATTACTAATATTACATGTTATTATTAGCAATAATAATAATGATAACTAAATTCCTAGCGAAACAGCCTTTAGAAGGCCTGGACTTATGACATTCATTTCTGTGGGGTAATGTGTTTAGAGGTCTGCATGGGCTCGGGTTACTATGATAACCGTAATGGGGTTAGCCATACTGAGAGCTTTATACAGTTCTACCTGAGTTGGAGCGGCAAAGCCGAAATCTATTTACAATGAAGGATTTATGGTGAGGACAAGTAAACCGTTAGATCTTGACCTTCGAGGAAAAAATTGGTTATGTTTTGTCGCGAGCTATATTGACTAATATGTTTGAAAAAGCATAAACTGGTTTTTTACTAATGGGGAAAATTTTCTTAGAAAGTTGGTTGATTTTGCAATCTCTAATTTTATTTAGTTAACTTATTTTAAAGTGAAAATAGCGGTTACCACAGAAGCATAATAATAACAGGAGCGACATTCGCTCTATTTTGCACCCAAAGGAAATTAATAGATATTATTATTATTATTATTATTGTTATTATTATTATTATTATTATTATTATTATTATTATTATTATTATTATTATTATTATTATTATTATTATTATTATTATTATTATTATTATTGCTCTGAAAACTTTAAGATATGAATTTTCAAGCAAAAATATTTCACATTGAAGGTTTGAAAGGGATATTACAACTTGATTCGCATTCACAAAACTTCGGATGTAGTAGAGGCACATGAATTCGCAGTTCGCATTCGCGTTCGCAGTCGCAGTCGGCCTAAATCTCATTCTGTAAGAGTTTGCGCCAATGCAACGAAACAAAAGACATTCATTTCCTTTTGTGATAATCGATATAGTTTTTACAATTGCGGTGTTCCCCTTTGCGTTGCCTTTTATCCTCAAAATTTGTGAATAATGATGCGGAATGGAACTCTTTGTTGAAATCATTCGAATTCGGAACTCTTCATAGGTGCTTGCAATTCACAGATGGTGGATGAAAGCTATTAGTTGCAGTGCAAATAATTTATTTGTGTGTGGATTTTTACATATTCGCAATCTTATTCTATTCCAGTGAATTCGTCTCTTTTAATTCATCATAGAGGTTTCTTCTTGGGCATTGGTGGTATTTGACATTCATTGTAGGCTTTTTGTTTGAGAGAACTGGCAACATCGTTCCAGGCGCAGAAACAAGTCTGGTCTTGTACGTTATTCTAATTACGTTTGGAGCAGCGTTGCTAATATGTGTGTAATTGCACAAAATGTGTGCAATTTTGGCCTCTTTGTGCATTTTGTGTGTAATGCCAATCTGTGTGCATTTTGTGTGTAATTTGGGCACAATTAAAACTTATGATCATTGATGACTTTTACGAAGTTCCTTTCATTCAAATATTCATTATTTCCACCTTTTCTCTGAAAATTGCCTTGTAAAAACTACGAGCTCCAACGCCTGACTTCAGGCCAGCGCAATAAAACCACATAGACCATAACAAGTTATTTACTATTATTTTTAATCTCTTGTTATTTTCTCTACAGTATGATAAAACGTATCTTGCTTCCTTGATACCTCACTTCTTGTTTTTCAGAGGCGGGTGTCATGAAATCCCCAAGCAAAGATGCTTTGTTCAAGCAAGCAATGTGAATGAATGTTGACCATCAATGTTGGCCAAAACATGAGGCGGAGGTGGTAAGAAGTCTTGTCTTCTCATCACTTGTGAAGAAAATGCCATTTTGCAAACAGATGAGCGACAGAGTAGAAGATGTCCAATTAAAAACATTAAGTAGGTTGAAAGACTTTCCAAGATATACGTGGGTGCACATCAATGGCGGGCCATATTAGCCTATATGTTTTCAGGGAAGTCTCGATATACTTTAAGTTAAAATATTTTATGAACATTGTCATACAGGCCTGTGCTGGGAGAAAGTAAAATATAAAATATAACGGTACTATACTGAACTATACTATACTGTACTATACTATACTGTACTATACTATACTGTACTATACTATACGGTACTATACTATACTGAAAGTAAAATATATCGGTACTATACTAACACGACTGTTTTAACGCAAGAGAAACTCGTTCAAACCCGGGTTCAAGCTAAAAATCTTGTGAGTGCGCCGCACCCACAAGATTATGCGGGTGCCGGAGCGCTGGAGCACCCACGTAGTCGGCGCGCGTGGTTGAAAGGAAAATAAAAGTGACAATGAGCGGGAAGGTTACGGTTTTACAATAATAATAATAATAATAATAATAACAGTAAAACAAGCGCTGAATCCCTTAACAATGGCTGGTCAATGTACACTCATATCCAAAATGATTGTCGCATATCTATAACGGTCGTGTTGTGCGAATATAATTGGATAATGAACTCGCAAGGTACTTCTAATACTGTTAGTATGTGTATAATCGGGAAATGTATATTTGTGCTATATTTCATAGAAAAAAAATATAAATACGAAAATTAGAATGAGTACATCAAAATGTTGCTAAATGAAGAAGAAAATTTTTTTTCGTTATATTGTTCTTATTTACAGATCTTTTGACATGATATTTTCCACATACATTTCTCTGCCGATTATACACAAGGTAAGAGTGTTAAATGTACCCTGCGATATCATTATCCAAATATCGCACAACAAGCCTGTTATAGATATGCGACAATCATTTTGGACTAGACATAATATACATATAGATAGGTAGTTATGCATTGTGTAATGTTGTGTGCACTGTCTTCCAGCTTGTGTGTAAAATTGTGCAATTTGGACGGAAGGTGTGTGTAATTTTGCTTGTCGTGTCTGGCAACACTGGTTTGGAGTTCGGCAGTGGCTATGCTAGTGGGTGCCTCGTGTCTGGTTGTGCTCCGTGAGGAAGATAGTTAAATGGGCCTTGCTATACACCTACACTACACTTACACTTTCTGTTACATTTACACGTACATACATCCCCTTCTTTTTTATACGCTTTCCTTTTTCATTTTATACTTCCCACTTACCCTTATTTTTTGCCCTGTTCATCTTGGTTTTCGCCCTCTTTTCCTGTCTGAACTTCTTTCCCGATTTTGACCTTTCCCTGACTTTGATTATTTTCCTGATTTGTTTCCATTTTTCCCGATTATGTCCTGTATTTTATTCTATTTTGCTTTTGCATCCTAAATCATCTGGTTGAGGTAATCGTTTGACTATTTAGCACTTGTAGCACATATGACTGGTGAGCTGGTGCACCTACGTATTTGACTGATAATAGTCATTAGACAAGACAAGACAATTACGTTTTTTGTAAACGTTACTGAAGTGGCTAAAACCTAAGTGGAGGTTCGATAGTGGCTGTGCTAGTGAGTGCTTCGTTGTGGTAGTGCTCCGTGATGAAGGAGGTTAAGTGGGCCCTGTGATACACTTACACTTTCTGTTTCATTTACACGTACATTCATTCCCTTCTTTTTTACACTCTTTCTAATTTTCTTTTCTTTTCATTTTATACTTTCCACTTTCTTCTACTTTTTTGCCCTGTTCATTTGGCTTTTTGCCCTGTTTTCCTGTCTGAATTCCTTTCCCGATTTTGACCTTTTTCCTGATTTTGGCTTTTTCCCGATTGTGTCCTGTATTTTAGGCTAGTTTTAGACGGAAGCATTTATCGTAACATTTCTCGTAGCAAAAATCGTATCATCGATATCCTACCGTGTAAAGTAGCAAATGCTATAGCATTTCCCATGCCATGGCATATCCTATGGCATTTCTTGTCGATAGAACCTGCTCTATTTCGTAAGCATTTTCCCCAGCATTTCTGCTCCGATTGCAGCTCCGTGGTGTGTTAAGAGCCAGCGGGAGTCAAGTGACCTTGACAAATCGAAGATATCGCAGTGCAAAGTGTTTCCTTATTTTGGCAACAGATGGGGTTGTTGCTGAAATGCCGTCAAAGCAAATGGCACCCCTCCTTTTCCTTCGTTTTCCCCTGCATGTGGTCAAAGTTGGACAGCGCAGGAGGGGGATGGTTACGGATGTAAATGGGACAGAGGAGTGAAATTCCTTTCTTTTGGCTAAAAGAGAAACAGAACTGAAGAAAAAATAAATACAGAGATATTCTAAGGCCGAGCCTCCATTGCATCCGAATGCGATTGCGAATGCGAATGCGAATTTCCCAGCACGTGTAAATGAATTGGAGTGCCTCGACTAGTTCCGACCTGCGAATTGCGAAAACCGACGAAAAGATGCGAATGCGAACGATCCCAACATGCTGGGATTGTTCGTCCGAATTGATGCGAATGGAGCGTCGTCTGCAGAGAAATTGAGCGCTACGTGAGAGAAGAAAGTTATTTTTGCGTGAAAGTAGTCGACGGTGCGAGGTGCGGAGATAAAAATGAAAATAATAATGGAAATATATGTTGATGTTTTAATAAATTGTGTTTTTTATAAAGTTCCATTGTGGATCCAAGGTCATCAAGATTACCACAAACGACACGTCGTGAACAAATTATGGGCAGATGTAAGTAAAGAACTTGGAGTGGAAGATATTTATAATTTTATTTGTTTTCTCTTTAAAATATGAAGATCTAATTAATACACGAACCGCAACTTTTTATTCAATTTATATTTCCTCTTTGTTCCTCAAATAATGATTTTACGAATACATATAATTATTGACTAATACGTTTGAAATAGCAAAAACGGGTTTTTTACTCATGGAGAAAATTTTCTTAGAAAGTTGGTTAATTTTGCAATCTCAAGTTTTATTTAGTTTATTTATTTAAAGTGAACATAGCGGTTACCACAGAAGCATAATAATAACAGGAGCGGCATTTGCGACATTCACTCTATTTTGCACACAAAGGAAATTAATACATTATTATTATTATTATTATTATTATTATTATTATTATTATTATTATTATTATTATTATTATTATTATTATTATTGCTCTGAAAACTTTAAGATATGAATTTTCAAGCAAAAATATTTCACATTGAAGGTTTGAAAGAGATATTACAACTTGATTCGCATTCACAAAACTTCGGATGTAGTAGAGGCACATGAATTCGCAGTTCGCATTCGCATTCGCGTTCGCAGTCGCATTCGGATGCAATGGAGGCGCGGCCTAAGAGGGACCAACATGATATCAGCCGTCAGTCACTCAAATATCTACAACGGTCACAAACATACTGGGCTCACTTAACCTCCTTCCTCACGGAGCACCACCAGCCACCGACTAAAATATCTGTTTTTTAGTTTTGGAGCCATAGTTGCGCTCTTCTCAAGTGATTTGTTTGCTACGTCACGACAAAATGCTTCTCAAAATGCTACCGTGTAAAAGCATAATATACTTTTGATGCCATAGAATATTATACGAGATTTTTGGCAGCACATCTGCTACGAGAGGTGCTACAATAAATTCTTTCGTCTAAAACTAGCCTTATTCTATTTTGCTTTTGAATCATAAATCCTCTGTTTGACCATTTTGCACTAGTAGCACATTTGAATAGTGAGCCGGTGCACCTACCTATTTGACTGATAATAGTTTACGACAAGACGAGACAAGACAAAACCTAAGCGATCAGGAACATCAAAGTTAACTTATTGTCAGTTGTTTTACTATAATTTTCTTCAAGGTTCCTGCATCATGGAAGTTTCGTGGCATTTTGAAATACCAAAAGCACCGTCACCAAAGAGTGATATTGATGATATAAGTATATATAGCAGCATCCATGAACATGACACCGAATATGTTAAGGATACATCTGATACGACATGGTCATCAGACACTGAAGATTATAACTCGACCATTGAATATGAAGTACAAAGTGTGTCGGAAGAAAATGTGTTTGACGATGATGATGATTCGTCATCGGGGATTTCCGAGGTTATCATTAGTACTGGCATAGTAGGTCAAAAAGACGATAGTAACAGTGACTGGGCAGACAATTCGGAATCCTCGTCCGAGGATCCTGATTTGTTACCGGGAGATATATGGACCTGTGTTAGGTGTAAAACTTTAAACACACCGATACCACGGTACTGTAGTAAGTGTTTCGCAGTGAGGAGGAACATGTTTCCTCCACGCCCTAAAAAGTTCAAGCGAAACAACACAGGGGAGAATTATTCATCAGTGAATGTTCCGCATAGTGAAATTAGTTCTCAAGATACAAGTGTACATACTGAAATACCTAGTTCCCAAGATGTAAGTTCACGTAGTGAAATATCTAGTTCTCAAGAAACTAATATGTCTATAGTCGAGATGGGCAAATGTTTAATTTGCAAACAAAACCAAGTCGATAGTATTGTTGTGCATGGAAAAAGTGCTCACAAAGCTGTATGTTATAGCTGTGGAAGAATGCTGCGCTGCACCAAGGCGAGGTGTCCTGTAAGCAGTTGCTTAAGAAGGATAGACCGAGTGGCTAGGAATTATGTGGTGTGATATTGTTACGACAATAACAAAATAATTGCTATTTCCAGTGGCTAGTAATTGGATAACAAGGATTTATTTTGACCAGGCGTGAAAAAATTGGCACATTATGAAAAGTGTTGCATGTCATGTTGGCTTAATCGATTAAGTATTTTGCCCCGAATATTGTAAAATTACTGCTGGTAAATAATATGGTCTGGAGTGGTTGCAGGTGAGGTATGTTTTATCACAGCGATGGAGTATTACATTAAGTAATTAATTAGTGAAGGTGGCATACTTGTAAGTAAGAATGGACAAATCAAACAACAGAAATTTACGCCGTCTACGGTGCATTTTTCCATAGAAAACCATTGCGGGCTGTTTTTATTCTTCTTGTGAAGAGTGTTTCCAAAATTTACAGGTGAAATTCGTTAGTCCTATTAGAAATCGAATAAGTATGTGATTCATGTAGGAGGCCTATATATTATGTAAATAATAGTGAGCGAATTAGATAAAATAACCATGCAGTTTTACTATACGGATCCATAGTGTAAGTAGAAGTAGTAGATACGGGTTGGAAGCACCACAGGGGTTTGTGGGGTTCTGTTCTCGGCATGAAATGGGTAAATTAAAGACTTCTCAAATTTTTTTTCGTACCTTTTACAAAAATCTGTGGGTCTGTATAGTAAAACTGCACCGAAATAACTGTATACGATGCAGTCGTCAATAATAAGTTTCCTTGCGGCTATATTGTTGGCATACATGTTATCTGCGCAAGACACGAGTTCGATTTTCGGTAGGAGCTTACATAGTGCTTATCTCAGGTTAACCTATAGCTAGATTCAAGCCTCATGTAGCCGTGGTGCTGAAACGGGTGCAAAACTACTAACCAGCTAAGCAGTGTATAAGCAGCAAATAAGGAAAGTATTGTGCAGTTCTCTCAGCATTTTTGGTGTAGTTTGAAAATGCGGATCCACACATGAATTCATTGAGTACCTACTTTTTCACTGATTCCACCTTACATATTTGTTTTTGGATTGTGTACTTGCATTCCTCGGTGCAGATTTCTGTTACGAGGGCTTGTATAAAAACACTAATCGACTTGTGCTAGGTTGCCACTTAGAGCACCGTAGGTATGCTTTCTAAGCGAGTTGGGGTTGAAGCGCAGTGGAAAGCCCGCACGGGTGTGCATCCCATAGGGAGCAGGCGCGTCAGCGACGATGCGTATGCACGTAAAAGACTATAATGGAAAACCACGTATGTTCGGTGCTTCATTTATACTCACTCACAAATTAGAAGAAAAACACCTTTTGCTGTTTTACTATAAACGAAATGCTATATTTGCAAGGTAAATTGCGTTCCACTGCCTTCCTGCTTAATTAAGTCTCATACGGGGGGTTTCATGGCGCAAGTTTTTACAATGGTACGTACACTGAATAGGCAAAGCAGCTTCACGGAATTTTTTCGTTACAGACGACCATTAAGATCAGGTTAGATAGATTCCATATGCTTATGAACTATGGACACTTATCTTAATATTCCAATTTATAAAACATTCCTACTACAGTAAAAAAAAAATGCAACCGTTTTGTCTGATTTTCTGGCTGTGAAGAAATATTTTGATAAATTCACCTCGAAATGATCAACTTTCCGCATATGTCTCCCTGATGGGGGCCAACAGTTCTTAATAAAAAAAAAAAAAAAAAAAAAAAGCAATTTTCCTTTTAAATATTGCTTACTTTTAGTTAGGTTAGGTTTGTCATTTCAATGTCTTTCCTTAGGTTCACGGTTTGTATATGTTGTCCGCAGCTTCCAAAAATCTGTGCACTCGGTCTAAACACAGCCATTTTTTTTTTTTTTTTTTTAAAGAAATAATTGTTTTTTTTCTAAGTATTGCCTAATTTTGGTTAGGTATGGTAAGGTAGGTTAGCTTTGTTGTTTTAACATAGGGTGAATGCACCAGTAATGAGCCTTTTTAAACCACATAAGCAGTTTTAATAAAATGTAGCTTATTAAGAGTTACTCAAGAAAACGAATTTAGGTATATTATAATTTTCCAGCACTCCGATTTATGCGAAACAAAACAACAGCCATTTTAGATAAGTGTTTCATATATGAGTAACAAAAATATGTTTTAGCATAGACTGATATATACACTCATGTCCAAAATTATTGTCGTATGTCTATAAATATGTTGTTTGTAGGAATATAATTTGATAACGGATTTGCCCGGTATTTTTTACAAGGTGGTTAGTATGTGTATAATCGGCAAAGACATGTTTATGGCAAATCTCACGTCAAAAGAGCAGTAAATAAAAATAATAAAACGAAAATAAAACGTTATTGTCCGTTTAGCAACATTTTGTTTTACTCGTTCTAATTTTCGTATTTATAATTCTTCCCCTATGAAATTTACCACAAATATAAATTTCCCGATTGTACACATAGTATCAGTATTAATATACCCTGCAAAATCATTATGAAATTATATTCTTACAAGAAGACACTTACAGATATGCTACAATCATTTTGGACATGAGTGTACCAGTAATGATTTTAATATTCTTAAAAATCCAATAGTGGACTGTTTATGAAATTATGATTGCTTTAATTTGAAGGGAGAAATACGCGTAAATTACGTTATTTACATATCAGAACTCCCAAGTTTATATATTCAGTAAGCCTATTTCTCTTGACAATTTTGGGTTAACCCCCCCCCCCAAAAAAAAAAAAAGTAGGGAAAGTTCTAAAACACAGGTGTCTCTATATAGATTGGTAGCTAGGTTGGTTCCGTTCTGTACCAAAATTTAATATCTAATTTACATAATATTGCCGATCAAGCCTTAGAGTGTGAAGGCGGTTTAGAGCCCCGCAGAGCACGTTGCTTTCTGTCTTTATTACAGCTAAAGAGGGGGGACTTGTGTTCTAGAACCTTACCAAAGTGTAGGGCAACAAGAAACATTAAAAGCATCTTTCCACTAAAGCTTGTAAGATTTTAAAATTCATAGCTCTTCAAAGAAGCATGCTTTTTACACTGTGAACCTGCTTCGGAATCCTTTCACAAATGTTTGAAAAATAAAAGGAAACAGAAGATAATTATAAGCCTTAAGTTTTCACCAGTAAAGCTATATTAAAATGTTAAAAATCACTTTCATCGGAAGTGTCCAAAGAAGCACATAAAAAGTCAACCCCTGATTCATCACTATCATAAATGCTTTGCAGATCAAATTTGTTTACGTGTTTGCTGCTAACACGTTTCACAAGGACTTGTAAGTGACATTGTCACAAGAAACCCACTTTCTTTGTTGTTCTGCATCCACTTCTTTGTAGTATGAAGAACGACATTTCACGCTGTGATCGAGTTTTTTTTTTGTTGTGTCTTGGTGTTTTTTTTTTTTTTTTTTTTTACCTAACGTGAATATGCTACTCACTTTTCTTTTATCCATCTATCTCTGTCTCTCTCTCTTTTCTCAGCTATGCCACGACAAAAATTGATTTCATCATACCTACACTCACTTTCGACCGAAGCTGGGAACGGTAGATGGAAGTATAAGTACCGTTGAATGTGTATACGTATATAGGGATTTAACCCGATGTATACAACAAGCTATAAATGCTTTTTTAGCAAATAAATGAAATTTTACCACATAGCATTTAACACCGAATTACATGCAAAACACACTAATTGCACGAACGTAAAACTTGCTATTTTTGATTTTACATAGAGTAATATTGTCCCTTTCTCATGAACTTTATTTTTGATATATTATTGACAATATATGTTTTTTGCAATATTGTTTTATAATACTCACAACAATCTTCGACCGGTCAATCCACTCTGATGCCGTTGTTGTTTTGGCGTTGATTTCACGCAGTTAGAGGAAGGTCCGCAGTTGGTTATGAATAATGGTCCACAAAGGTCCGCATCACGTGATATGGGTCCTCTTGTTGGATCCTTGAATTTCCTTTCAATATCTCACACAGTTCTCCGATATATAAAGATGCGCGAGCACGTAATGTTCGACCCACTAATACTTTAGCAACAAGGTGGGGAGCGCACTTCAACACACACGTACTAATCAGTTCGTGCTCGCACAGCCAGATTATGCTTATGGGTGACTCGGAGCGAAGACCGGGCGGGTTCTTGCTTCCTTGTAACTAGACGTGCGAATGGATCTTCCTTCGTCCAACTTTTGTATGTATAAGCCTGAAAGGGGAAATCCCGATTTTTACTCGTAACATCGGGACTAGAATCATGGTTAAATTAGCACTGAGCTGTTCTTGTAGAATACAGGCCGAGCGATTTTTCTTTCTTTTTCTACTATACAAGGAGTCCTTTAGGCGTTTCGAAGTCACACACACACACAGGCAAGTGTACACATTCATGTTTGTGAGAGAGCAATTCCTTGAATTTTTCTTTTATATACGAGGCTTGTGAAATAAGTTCGAAAGTTGGCACTGTCTTTCCTATTTTAATTGATTGAAAGCAATAAATGAGCCTCAGAAAGCAGTGACAACGTATGTCCAGTCATCATCTCTCTTATTTCTTTCGCATGAACTTGACGTTTTGCTTACAGTCTTCTTTCCTTCTGATTTGGAGCGCACAGATTTTTTTTGTTTGGATGTTGCTTTTTGTTCAATGTACTTTTTTAAACTTCTTCCTGGTCTCTGCGTAGTTTAAGGGGACTTGGTTCAGGCCAAAACAACGCTTTTTTAAATGGGGATGGTACACTTCAATTGGAGTCCTCATTTACCATTTGGAATTTGTCGGCCTAACAGGAAATGAAGAAGCATGCTGACTATTAACATTTGGTGTCAAGGTTGAAGTTGATCCTATAGGCCTGGTCTAAGTAGTAAATAAATACACACACACATATACTAAGAAAATACTTATGTAGTCTTTAGTGCTCCGAAGCAATTATTTTAGAACTTCGTAGAAGTTGAAGTTCTTCGCGAGACTGTTTAATTATCTGACATTTCATCAGAGCTTTCTGTAACCCCATATAAATAAAATATCTTCGTCACACACAAATAGAATATCTTCGTCATCCGAAACCTCGTCTAACGCAAACTATTCACAAATTTTTTGGGGGAACACAAGCAACATGGAATTGTCTAGCACACTGATCACAAGACAACCAAGTTTTCTTCATGTCTTGCTTATCTTCTCTGTACCAGCTTCTTTTACATGATAAACAGGTTCAGTCGCCATCATCTGTTGTTTTCCTTTTCTATTTTCCCGTGTTTTTTTTTTCTTTCTTTTCTCAATGCTCTACCTTCCTGTTGCTGCATGTGGAAAATGTTTCCTTTGTCCTGCATCTTTTTCTCTTTATCGGTGATTTGGTTAGCCAAACTGTTGAACTGACAAAAGCAAGACTAATTGAACGGTCACCGATTTTTGTTCGACAGGTGCCATGGTTGCTACTGCCAGATTCAGGTAAAGATAATGCTGATTCTTAACGTTAGTTTATTCTGCAGAAGTACTTGGCTTGTTCACACAAGGTACATTTGTTGATTTACTTCCTCTCTCTTCCAAATCATTCACACTGTGTGCATTCCCGTGTAGTAGATCCTCCTGGTCGTCCACATTGGACTGGTCTGGATCAATGTTCTCAGTTGGTGCTGCTAGTACACATTTTTTTTTTTTTTTTTCATTTTAATTTTAACCAAACCTCAAACAATTTCTTGGCACTTTCACCCCCCTCCCACTCATTGCGAGATTCCGCAGCTCGGAATTCGGCCGCTCTATCACCCTTCATCACGGATTCCAGGTACAAAAGATGTTCAGTTCTAAACTCGGTTGGTTTTGTAGCTGCTTCCGGTGTAGTCTCGCTATAACGAGAAGGATGTTTCATACAGGGTGTAAAATCTACTGCCCGAGGATCAAAAGGATACAGTCCTCATTTTCTAAACCCATTTCTGACGATTTCGGGAGTTGCTTTTTCTTGTAGCGCTTGTTCGAGAAGAGGTGCAAACAGCACTTTTTGTCACACTCCTGTTATTTGTCGTCCTTATCCACTCATCTACGAGATCCACATTTGGATTGGCGCGCGAATGGTGGTGATGGCCTAAAAGGAAAACATCATGAATAGGATTCTTTTTTTTCTTTTTTCTTCAAAATTTATTTAAAATTTTATGATTCGTACTAGATATAAATATAAAATAAAACATCTACATTAAATTAACATTATGGAAAATTTAAGCGTTACACGAGTCGGTAATACGTTAGTATTAAAAATCAAACTATCAAAGCCAATATATTCCACAAAGCGGCATCTATTTTTCCCAAATTCTAAATGTTTCGATTGTAAGAGATTATTTTGAGATTTTGTGGTTCTAATGCGTGAAACATATGAAGAATACAGTACCTGCATTAATAGGGCTATATTCGAAAATTAAGTTAGCTTTATATTTTTCTGAAAGTAGCGTACAGCCTTCTAAGGTGTCATTGAAAGCAATGTTATTTAAACATTCTGCCTGTGATGTTGTAGAAATCGTAGTTGTGTGACAAATATACAAAAATGATTTCCATCTAAATTATGAAATTTGCCATCTGTCATGTAAATTGTTGTCTGTAAATCATAGTGATATTTCTTTTCCCTAATTTTACTTCATACATTTTAGATACACTATGAAAATGATCGGCGTTCGCAATAATAAGTCCACATTATTGGATTCTAAATCAAACCTTATTAGATAAATATTTGATAACTTATAGAAATGTCCCAAATCATCAACTTAAAGTGTTATTTTCAAGATATCATATTCTTTGTTGGATTTTCTTGCCTGATCATTATTCAATATATGAAAAGTGAATTCGTTTGCCATAATGAAATATGTTGTTGCGCTGAATGCAATAACAAGTTAGACAATACCGGTACCCCTGTTTCTTATTACCCCAACTTCCCTAGTTCATAAACTTCACTCACTGTCATGTACAGATATTTCTTCTGTCGCTTTCCCTTTTATCCATAGTTTCTGCTCACAATTGTATCTTTCCTACCTAGGTATGATATATCATTCCGTTCATAAAACTTAATGACCAATGTTTTTATGTCATCACTAAAAGCATTTCCATGAGTATATCTTTTTCCTGTTTGAATGTCAATGATTTGGAGAGCTTTTCTATAACAACGTTTTGTTTAGTAGGATTTCTTGATAGGGAGAGTTTCACTTTAGTCAATGCTGTACCAAGGGACTGTGGACTCTTACGGTATATCTAATTCTATACCCAGAATAGTTGACCAACAGTATTTTTCTCTTTCTTCTTTAAAACATATTGCTGTCTTTTTTTTAATAGTATAACGTTTATTTCTATCAGTACATAGTATGATGTTACACACTCACTAACCTGACAAAATACCACTATCAGAACCAGTTACAACACAATATTTCGAAGAATCACGGTAACTTTCAGTTTTCATTCTCTGGTCTCATTTTTTGGACGTTGAAATGGAACCTTAGAAAACCTCGAACATAGTCATGTCGCATATCGTATTGTTCAGTATTACCCAGAGCTTCATATTTGTTCAACATTACCCCAAAGCGGGGTAATGCTGAACAAAACGATTCTTATTTATTTTTTTTTTAAATATGTAAGATGGCCATATATTGCATCAGTCAATAACATAGCTCGGTACATCCCAAAAGTGCACACAAATCTTGATTTTAAAAATTCGGAAAAAATTCAAATACAAGTTGCAAGCGGTTCAAGTTGAAATTAGAGTCTACGACTTGGATTACCTCTCTTACAAAATGTTGGATGCTTTTCTTGGTTGCATATTTGACTAGTAGCCATTGCCGTACTTTCGGATGCTGAATTTCAATGTTCTCACTTTCCGTGTCAGACAATGCATTAGCTTCAGTGGTATTTACTGGTTCTTCATCAGAACACAATGAATTGCCCATTTCGACGTCCATGTGTGAGGGCCCTGCTGTAGGTAAATCACTATCACTGTGATCCCTAGCGTTAAATCCACTGACACTGGCTCCTGGTTCTAGTTGTACTTTGCGTTTGCCTTTTCCTCGAGTACCGGGACGTTTACCATAACGTAACTCGCTTAACATTGACATAACGGCAGCTGATACACTTTCATTTGGTGTGATTTCTGCAGCAGCTGACACTTGACTTAACAGTCTTTGCGCACCAATTGGAATTATACCACATACTTCAAAACGTGATTTAACATTGACAGACATTGCTGGGACCGCAGTTCCCATAAGAGTTTTGAGTAGGGAAGGGAACTGCGTTTTTGGAATTGATGTGCAGTGTCGTCCACGTCCCTCTCTCCATTTCAGCAGAATTTTTCTCCAATTTTTTTTTTTTTTTTTCTTTTTAAGGTCCATAGACGGCAACATCCAATGGCTGAATCAGATGAGTACTGTTAGGAGGGAGACAAATGAATCGTATATTTAACTTTCTGCACTGCGCTGTCGTTTCACCCACGGAACTATTATTGTCAGAAATCAGTCCGTAAACACAGTTTCGTCAAACCAGCCTGATTTACTTCGGTTAAATCTGCAACCTTTCGGACCTCCTTGACACCACGCATCCCACATATCTGTCGCTTTTATACCCAACATACAGTGGCAGCATGTTTCCCTCACCAGATACACAAAACATAACTGATGTTACAGCTTTCGTGGTATTCATAATACGTTCTGTGTGTTTGATTTTCCTTCTGAAGAATGTTCTTTTGATTTCGGATCATCATTAAGACCGGTTTCATCATAATTGAATATATTGCTTCTCTCTCTACATCTTGGGGGGCGCGGTGGCTCAGTGGTAGAGCGTTTACCTCCGGTGCTTGGGGTCCCTGGTTTGATCCCAGCTTGCGCCGTGTGGACTTTGTGGTGGACAAACACCGTGCTCGTGGGTTTTCTCGGGGTTCTCCCGTTTCCTCCCACTTTCTTCATTCCACCATTTCATTCATCTCTCATTATCACCGTCTCCTTTAGCCTAACCGGCATAACCGTGGGACGTTAAACTTAAAGATTTCATTTTTCCCCTCTACATCTTGCAGGCTTTCGTTTGAGATTCGCAATATAACATTCTATATGTTCTCGGCTAACCTGTGCTCTAGAACTTTTAATATTAGTAGCATATCGCATCGTCAGTCTCGCCTTGTGTCGAGTATAAAAGTTCTTAGCCCAATCTGCCCTTGGCACATAATTTTGGAACCGTGTTTCATTAACCCCTTTTGCATCTAAGTAGGCTTTGACAAGAAACCGTAAGTCCATGAAGTCGAATGGAAAGCCCCAATCGCGTAAGAGAATCAGATGATCAACTATTGCAGTTTCTTCCTCGCTTTTCAGAACTGGTTTTCGCACAACACCAATACACAGGTTTGGGTCCTTGATATGGTTTGCAATTGTGCCTATTGAGACATTAAACTTAAGCGACGCGTCTCTGTATGATTTGCCGTGTATCTTCACATAGTCTATTGCCTTCTGAAGATCTTCGGGCTTATATTTTTGAGCCCCACGACCACCTTTCTTTTTGTATGTTCTGGACATAACTGCTAGTATTTTTGTATCAACGCCGGTTATAAATCACCAGTCACCTGCAAAAAGATAATATACAAAAATATACTCATATGAAGCAATGTACTGTCCACTTTCACAATGTAACATTCAATAAAGACGCTATATTCAGGATTACCCTTCAATTTTTTCTTTGTTCAGCATTACTCCAAATTTCGTTATTTAGCGATTTGTTTTCCAAACAAATATTAAAATACCATTGGAATATAATTTACTCAAAACGCCACATTGCATATGCTTAAATACGCCATAACCCATGATATAACTTGACCGGATTGCTGCATGCGTTTTCCTTCATGTTCAGGCAAGCAACTTTTTCCGAGCTTCCTGAATAGCGCCGAAAGTGGCACTTGCTCTTTTATTATTTTTTTTTTTTTCTGCCATATACATGACGATCTGGCAGTATACACAGACTAAAAGTTACGAGGACATGTGGTCAATCGTATTCCTATTTTTTTATTTTCACTTCAAGCAGTCAGTTTTCTTACAATGCGTTAAAAACTCATTTTACCCATTTCTGTTCAGGTTTACTGCAGTTCAGGATTATCACATCTGCGGAATGATTAACGGTGAAATATTCACGAAAACGCTTCAGTGAACCTCTCATAGCCTTCCAACAATCAGCACCTACACAAGATTCAGGACGAACATGTTTCAAAATAATAATACACAATACTGGAAAATTCCACTTGTTATCAGGGCAAATTTCTAGACCTAATTCATTTGTGTCTACATCTATCATCCCAACAGTCCAACTCTTCTCCACAACTCTTTCACGTTGATACTTTCGCCGACCAATTTTAACTTAATTGATTTACACACAATGTCCCACGCCACCGATAACACCACCAGAATTACAATAACGCTGGTCAGATGAAACCATACAAACTTCACGATAGTACTGATACCAATCGACAAGCGTAGCAGAGCTAAAACAACTATCATGATAAGAACATTTGATCACAGCTTGCCAATTACAGCCAAAAGCATAAATCACATTAATGACTTCATCAACCCCAATCTTACAATTCTCGAACCAAGTGCTCTTCGACAAAGAAATCTCAACTGACTTTCTATCAAGGTGAATCCTTTTCTATGTTTAGATATACATTCTAGAGCATTTTCAAGTAGTTAGCGTGCTTTTTACAAGCCAGGACTTTGTTCTTATGGTTGTTGTTTTTCCACATCCACAGACTTCTTATTTTACGTGAAACTCTACAACATCTCTGTGTAAAACCATCTCTTACATAGCTCCTTTTTGTTAGTCATCGGCTCGTTACGTTCGTCGCATATTTTCCTTTAGTAATCTAGTCAGTAGCGTAGCTAGAAATTTTTTCAGGAGGGACCAATGAAGGGCCGAAGAAAATTTTGAGGGGGCCATCTCCAATGAATGAAAATTTTTATTCACACACACACATTATATATATATATATATAATTGTGTGTGTGTGCGTGTGTTCAAGGTGAATGTTTTCATCTTTGTTGTTCATGATTTTACTCTTTTACAGTGAAAATGCAAGAATTTACTACCTCAAACAACTAGGGTACATTAATACTATTGATTTCCAATATAAGTAAGTAGTTATTTAATCACGGCGTTTAAAATAGGTGTAACTGATGGATTTCAGTGGAAGCAGAGAAATACACTTTTACGGATAAAGAAAATAACTTATAGGTGAATGCCTCTACTTAAAAGAGGATCTTTCTATTCTTGCGGGCAGCAGCAAACTCATCAAATCAACAACTTCTTCAAGATCTAACGATTTAGCAATTTTCTTCAATATAAAGCAATCCTAAACTTTTTACCTATCATCAGTCATTAAATTGCTTATATGTCTTTAATCTTTTCAAACATGAGAATGAACTTTCACATGTAGCAATAGAAACTGGTATAGTAACAGAGATAATACCTACCTTGTAGGTTTCTAGAAATGCATTTTTGTAGACAAAAAAGATCAACGAAATTCATCGGGAAATCAATTTTGGTTTTCTCTCGTCTTCATACAACTTAATGTGATTGAGAGGATTTTGAGTTTACATTTGGATGTTTCCAGATTACTTCCATAATGCTGGGCCATAAGCTCTACAATGTTGTAATTTACAAAAGTTTTCACTTTTGAATGTAGAGCGGTGATTGATCTAATTATGATAGTCCGGCGACTTCACGTTATACAAACAATCTTCACTTTCGTATAATGTTATTAATTGTAGCACAGCAGCTCTTTCCCAGACAGCCATATTACCCGCCTTCTTTTTCTTCCTTGATCTTAAATCTGATTGGTCCTAGACGGATTGAACACAGACTACCTACAAAAATATTGTCTTGAACAAGAATATTTAGAACGTGATCAAAATAAGAATTCTCGAATGGAACTCTTCCATTCAAGAGCATTCGAGAGAAAAGTGACGTCATTTCCATTCGAGACTCTCGTTCTAGACAGTTGTTCAAGATCTCTCGAATCGTGTAGGGACGCCTTTAATCTTATCCACCCTCCTTTGCTCATAACAAAAACAATACTTCATAATGCTATAGGATGGGGTGGCCAGTTATCGACTTCTGTATGGCCCGCTACCCACTTATCCACTGTCTTGCCCACAAAAATTAATTTTAATCATTATGTCCCTTGTACAGTCACGAACATAAATAAATGGAGATTAGGGGCATAAAAAATAATGGCACCAACCTCTATCTGTTTGTGACTGTAGGTCTGAAACAGCTAGTTTCCGTTGATTATTAAGCTGCAAGAAGCAAGCTATAGACAAACAAGGATGTATAAAATCACGTATTTATACCGTACCTTCAAATAATCTTCTTTCAATGATTCGTAGATGACCCAGCAAACCTCTGGTACGAATCTAGATATCGTTGTGTCTGGTATTCTTGTTGAAAACTTCAAACTAGTGTAGGACTCGCCCGTTGCTAGGAAACGAAGTGTAACTGCCAGTTTATGTTCGCTTGGGATAGCTTGTCTCATAACAGTATCCTGCTTCGTTATTTTGGTAGATACTAATTCGAGCAAAGTATCGAAGCTCGAACGGTCCATTCTGAGATAATTCTCGTAGGATGAAATATCTTCATGAAGTAGCTCGTTGTTCAGCATGAGAACACCCTTCGAACTTCTTCTTAGTATCCAGGGCCTTGTCCAACAAGAACGTTTTTTCTTTTTCCTTTTTAATCTTCGTAAACACACTGTCATAATTCCCGCTGCAACTATTCCCATAGATATTTCTTTCCCGCTTTCAGAATCCATATTTTCCTCTCAGCATGTACCAGAATTTTCACTTTTACATCTTCTGCTGTTTATTATTCTTCATTTGCTGACATCTAGCGGTAAAAATCAGAAACGAATTATATTCTTGAATCGTGTACGAGGGCTGTATTATCCACTCAAGAGTTCTGTTGAATGCTCTTGTTCAATATTTCTCGAATCACGTATACGCAACGCATATAACGATCTTGTTCAAATTTCCTATAATCGTGTACGGAAGCCTTAAGTATATTATCTTTAAAAAAATTCGTTTCTGCCTCCAATGAAGGAAGAGATTTATCCAAAATGAATTTGTGATATTTCGATGGCGAATATCTAGTTCGTTTCCACGAGGAACCCCTACAGTCTATCTGTTTGCGGCTCTGGAATTTCAAGACTATTTTCTTTGCATATCTCAAAACATTCTTGATAAATTTGTTCGAATGTTGTTCGTTAAGAGTCATATTCTCCAGATCTCATTTTTGACATCGTTTGAACCAATGATTCCACAAGAATCAAACCTTCCGATATGTCTGCATCTACTTGAGATAAGGCGAAGCTCAAAGTTATAGCGTGCCAGCAGTCATCTTAAAATTTATATTTCCTCTTGTACAAATTACACTAACTCTGCCGGATGGAATGATGGAAGTAAATAAATATCACATGTTCCAGATTTGGTTTCATACCACATAATATAAATAGTTGTTTGGTATATAAACTATATTAATAGTAATAATAATAAAGTAGGGATGGCTTTTTTCGAAAAATCTGTTTTTCGATTTTCGGAAATTTCATTTTTCGATGTTCGCTTTTTCAAAAAAATAAATTCGTTTTTCGTTTTCGAAAAAGTATTTTTCGAAGAAATGTGGCCATCCCTAATCTCAAGATTAAAGAGAATCGCAGTCACGTCCGGATGTGTGCAACACTGGCACTAGTACCCGTATAGTATATTTCTGATGGTTTGTTGATCAACATGGAGGCTGTCCGATTAGACGAAGAGTCGAAGTCTTCAGTGATTACTTTACGGAGCAATGGCCGGAAAATCCAAATTTTTCTCCGCAAAGTTGGAATTGTAGCATTCACAGGAATCGAACAAATAAAGCAGTAGAGGACTGACACAAACGCTTAAACAAAATATTATCCAGAACCCCTGCACATTTCGAGTCTTGTGAAGACTATTAAAGGAAGACTCTATATGTAATCATGTTTTCAGAAAAATGGAAATGCTGAGCATTACTGAAAAGAACAGAAAAGCCATGTATATGAAAGTTGACGATAGGATACAGTCAATACTTCATAATTTGTAAGAACATGTTGACCTGAGAAAATGTCTCAGTCGCTTGAGCTTTGTATGTACATAGCCTTGATCAATTTCCTATGGGGGCTCGGTGGCTCAGTGGTAGAGCGTTCACCTCTGGTGCTTGGGGTCCCTAGTTCGATCCCAGCTCGCACCGTGTGGACCTTATGGTGGACAAACACCGTGCTCGTGGGTTTTCTCGGGGTTCTCCCGTTTCCTCATTTCGTAGCGTTGCACCATTTCATCCATTATTTTGCTCATTAGCATTTCCCTTAGTTACGCAGCCCCATTCGAGGTCCCTCGTGACTATATGTTTAGCGTATGCGTTTTCGGCTCGGGAGACCGGGTTCGATTCCAGCCTGGAGCTCAAGTGGTTTGTATCTCATGTTACGCTGAGTTCACGTATCTATAGCTGGGTTCACGTCTCTCGGAACACATTTGCAAGGTGTTAAGCTTAAAATAAAAACTAGATTGCGATTCACCTATTTATATGTTTTCTTTTCACTTGAAAAATATTTTGAGTCTCTTTAAAAGGAAAAGCAACAATCATTTGAGATTTTACATTTAAAGAAAGAAAAAAAAATGATTAGTTAGGCTTATATTATATGGAACTTCTCCACTTTATAGTATAAAAATTTGAGATGGATCTTGATACACCCATGTAATTTTGAAACTAATTGATAAAAATGGCTGGAATTTTGTAAGATGCAAATAACGACAAGGGAACTCTGTCTAATAAACTCTGCAGTACCAACAAATTAATAGTGTTGCCAACATAATATAAAGCTATATTTTTAACGCCACTATGCCATGTTATTACATATCTCAAATCTAAATATTAAACGAAAACTTACAACACAAATTTGTTATTCAGTGTTGCAAATTAAGGACGCTGCAATATGACAAGCATCTAAACTTCAGAAACCTGATAATAGTATTAATAAAAGCAGAGGCGGATTCAGGACGAACTCAACAGTGAGGAAAGAAGGTAGTGAAAGATTCTGTTTTCTCTCTCACCGACTTTTGCAGCACTGGTGATTGTGAAACTCAGAGAGGTGAATAACCTTTCCCCCCTGGATCTGTCTATGAATAGAAGTGAGACGGACAGTGAAATGTAAACCCGAAGTACCTTAGTGTCGAATACTATGACCATGGCTTATTTCGAATGAATACAAGAAATTGAAAATTACTTTTTTCGAAAAATTTCTTACATAAACAGAACGTCTAATTACGTAGGTGATTCTCAAAAGACGTAAACTTCTCGGAGCCGTTACAGCAATTTGATATCTCAAATCGTTCGGGAGTTATGAAAAACGTGAATACTGGTACTGATACTCCTAAAAATGACGTATTTGGGGATTGTTCGTAATGTATCTTGATTCTCTTTGCTTTTATAACATTGCAGAAACAGATTTTGGTACTTGTAATTACAATAAATTCTTGCAATTACATAATTTTAACCAGTGTTGCAAACTTTACCAATGTGTATCATATCTCCAGATCAGTTTGAGATATCAAATTGCTGTAAACTGCATTATGATCTTTACGTCCGTTGAAATCCTTCTATGTTGTTGGATATGATACTCATCCAAGCAGTTATCGAAACAAAATCTTTCTGGAAAAAAAGTCAAATTTTCAATCCCTTACGTGAAGACTATGGAGCATGGAAGCTTCTCAGTTGCGGCAAGTGATTTGCCAATAATGGCAGAATACCTATGATGACAACTTTGTACCTATTTATTTGAAATAAATCATATCATGATCATAGTATGTAACACTAATGTACTGTGGATGTGCATGCCCCGTCCAACTTATTATTTATTACTATTATAGAAGCCTAAAACATTTGAATCTTTGTGGATGTTCGTGATACTGTAGCATCCTTAGTTTGTAACAAAATTTCAGCCTTTTTCATATTATTCTAAAAGTTACAAGAGTGTAAAGATAAATAGTCCACTAAATGTGTTCGTGTCACGTTATTTTTAATTTTTACCCTAAGAGTATCAAACACGAGTGTCCTCTAAATAAATCTTATCTACCCCACTCGGGGAGGGGGCTAGAAGATTCAAATGACACCAAAGTACAATCACTTACCTCTGTTTCTTTTGTGGCTCCATCTCTGGATCACCCTCGGCCTCAATAATCTCTTCCAGTGACTGCTATCTTGATGTTTCCTGTATAACACCAACGTGTCGTGATCTTAAATGGTACCACAAGCCAGTAGTTGAATTTCGATTGTGGATAATACTTCGACAGTAATTGCATTTTGAAGAAACACCATCACTTTCACGAGTAAAATGTTCCCATATATTCGACTTTCCCATTGTAAATACTTCCCGAAAATATATCTTCTTGCAGTTCTCTTATATAGTTCGAAACAAGCTCTGCGTTGGTAACTGATATAATGAACGTCGGTTGGGTATTCCTCATAACGAACTAATGCTTCTCCCACTAGGCCAATAAACATATCAGAAGTGTTGATATCGTAGGACACGTGTCCTTTCTCTAAACAACAATCTTTTATTGTTACCAAAATATTCAGTCACAGCGAATACGAAACCACGTACCGTATCAGCAAAGGCGAGTACGAGATAGCTAGCTAAAAGCAGTCTCAAATAGCTATTACGATTAGAACACGCCGCATCAGCGAAATAAGATACTATTCAGTTTCAGTCAGGGAGTAAAGCTTATCTGTATGTAATGATGCGTTTCTTTTCTTTTGTTTATAACTTCAATCAAACCAGGCAGGGAAGGAAATGTTGCTCTTTCGCAACTTCAAATTTCTCTTCAGTTTCGTTTTTCAGTTTCATTTCGTCCCTTCGTGTTCCATCTCCAAACTTTGTCCTGTTTCGATTTTTTTCGTTTTTCGAAAAATTTTTCGTTTTACCTTTTTCGAAAAAAACTTCGTTTTCGAAAAAGCCATTTTTCGAAAAAAAAAATGTGGCCATCCCTATAATAAAGTAAAAAGTAATGGATAAGGACAAATGTTCTTAAGAGACAAACGTCGCACAGAAACAGGAACTGAACTCTTAACAGGACACTGATTTGCCGTCCCAGTCCGCTTTAAATTTTAAACCTTGCTCTTGAAGCTTAAGTTTCACTTTAGCCAATATTTGCCAATAATTATCATGTATTCTTAATATTTCAGAAAAATGTCCCGATTACACACACTGAAAATATGTTAGCCTAATCAGTGACGAAACTAGACATTTGGCACCCAGGGTATCTACACCAATGCACACAAATTAGTTTGCTGGCGCCCGGGGCAACTGCCCCGATTGCAGCCTCGTGTTTTGATCTAGCCGTAGCTCAATTATTTTTGGTTACTTTTACCCTTGAGCTCTAAAACTGAGTAATGAATGTGCCTTTGCTTCATTAAAATGATGAAGTGAATACTCTTTGAAACAAAATGAGGAAATGTTTTTCTTCCCCTAATACCAAACAATATCAAAGCAGACATTTCAATGGGAACTCCTTACAGCAAAAGAAGTATATGGGCCGTTTTCTTCCTTTCGTTTGTGTACCTTCCTATTTTTTTAAAATTATTTTAGAATTTGACGTGAATTAAAATACACAAAGCACTTCATACCCACACCGAATGGCCAAAGCTCAGCGGTGGAACATCAGCTTAAGATTCGGAAGATGGTGTGATCGATTCCTCGTGGGTAAATATTTCGACTGAGGAGTTTACCAAGATTCTTCCTCGGTGTCACTAGGGAAATTTTTATGGTCCTATTGACTCATTTTCCTAATTTTTATCCCCTGATCCTCGGGTGTTTCAAAGCGTTAAAGTAAATGTAGTTGAAGTAACTTAACGCTACTATCCTGTAGTCGATGCTAAATTAATACTGTTAGTTTTGAGATTATATTTGAAAGAGGGGTATTAATTAGTATATCCTATTGAAAATTCATGTCACTATTGATTTGCTGTTCTGCATAATTCCTACAACGTAAATTTCTCAGAAATACTTAATGCTTAATTTTTCTCAGAAATGCACATTTAGACGAAGAACAAAAATATGTGATAAAGTGGGTATTCACTGACTGAACTAACTGAATGGCATATCACCCACAAACTCCTGATATCTCTCTGATTACTAAACATCAGATAACTTGATGATATAACCTGGTCATGGGAGTAGCTACCACTTTTACATTACTGCCGCGACCAAGTGTAATATTTTACTGCAGTGCTTGCTATTTGTAAGTAAGCATATCTTAGTTTAGTATGACTTTCAACATCGAAGTGAATGAGACTGCCAACTGATTTTGCTTTTTTTTCTGGTTCTTTCTCCAAAACAAAGAAGATAACCAGATAAGTGACAGATGTTAAAAGGGACGTTCAGATAGTGAGGTCAATGCATGCACCTTACAGATTTCGATGAATTAGATCTTGCTGTACTACAAACAAAAACGAGCGTGGAGCTTTCTAGTACTGGGAACGCAGACTATTGCAACATATGGTATTCTGCAGTTGGTAACTCTGTTGTCGAGAGATGTTTCGGTAATAGTTTTACTTATGCCCACTATCAAATCACAGGTTTGTCGACCTATAGTGGTATCAGTCTGTGTGTGTGTGTGGGGGGGGGGGGGGGGGGGCAAGAATTTGAGTAAGGGGGCCTGGCCCCTCCAGGCGCTCCCTTAGTTCCGCCACTGAATCTAGTTCAAATTTTCCCTTTGAGAACCTAAAAATAACAATAATTGAAAGTTTGGTGTAGTAAGAAATCTTAAGATTTTATCACTTCCATTCTCAGGCATATCTAATTTACGCTTCAATCTACACTGATGTTTGTTCACAATATCTCACCTCTCCTATTATGCACAATTCCAGCATCAACAAATATAATGTTTTAGTATAGACGTGTTATTTTACCAACACTTCAGTGTTTTCGTTTCTTTAACTTTACATGCCACCTTTACTGTTGTGTGTCGGATAAGAAAAAAAGGAAGTTAAACGTGTTATTCCTTTAAAAAGATGTTAAAAAAATAAGTTCCTAAAGGAGTTGTGGAGTTTCAATTAAGAATGAATCTCTAATTTGACATAAAAGGGTGGTAGTAGTGATAGTATCGTTTCATTATAACTTGTTCCTTCATGAATTATAAATTAAAGTTGATTGTCAAAGAATTAGAATTCAGTTTACATGTGTTTATTACAATATAAAATCTTGCTTGTTGAAACAATTTATTGCAAAATCTCAGCAGACATATTCATAACAAATACCCTTTAGAAGTCAGCTATTTTAAATATTCATTTATTTCAGAATTACTTTTAAAAGAACAATAAGCAAAATAAAGTTATTACAATAGGACTTATCGAGAGACCTCCATGAAAATTCTTTAAAGTGCATTCTCAGTGAAGACAGATTCAATAGTTGAAGAGAGAAAACTTACATGTAGAAAGAAGTGGTAGCATTCTCATATCTCAAAAGTTCAGATTGATTTTCTTCGACTTGAGTTCTCTGTCTAAGATAGATTACATTTCTTTGCCCACTGTCACTATGATTGGAAGTATCTATATATTGAAACCCTAGGTTTATATGTTTGTCCGCAATGCTTTCGCCAACGAGATGTCGAAAACCACAAGTGCTAGACGATTCCAAATTTTGTATAGATTGTCCAGTTCTCATTCAAATTTTCAAAAACTGTGTCGTTATTGTCCTATTCAACATTTTACGAGCCGTTTTGAGCCCATGAGATTAACATTGTTGCAGGCCGAAACCAGTAGAGAAGTTATGTATGGTGGGTTGACGGACATTACAGGCGCTTTGCTTAAATCTGAATGGCAAAACCTATTGCATGCTGGCAACTTCGAAAACCCCAAGAGACGCAATGAGGCGTATTTGGACGGATTGGATTTATTAGAAAAAATATTTCCACTTCATATCGTGTTACTTCTACAGATTTGCTACAAACTCACTCCAACACCTATACATACCAATTCACTTCCTTTGAGTCTCCTATTCTTTACTTGTGTTAGTAACGAGACATGCACAGTGAGGAGATTCATGGTCATAACAGAACGATGCGCTGATTAGACCGCGCAGGTTCAGTTAGTTTATATGGTAGTTCTTTCTAAACACTCACTTTCGTGAAATCCGTAAACAACTGGTGCGTAATCTAGCCTGGTAGATTATTTTAGTTGTTTTTTTATTTGCAATTTTCTATATTTTAAAATAAAATCTGTTTGCTTGATTTTTAACCACCTTGAGCTGAGGTACAGTCATGTATAAAAGTTTTTAATATTTCAGATATGTAATTAACAATTAACATTAGTTAACACAGTTGCAAACCGCGATTTACTTCACTACCGCGATTCACTTGCTACCTTACAGACAATTCCATGCTGCACGGGTTAAACTTCCATTAATCGATCTCTACGTACATACTCGAAGGTAAGAACACAACATACTTCGATTCTATACAGATTCGTTTATTAATATATTAATACAAATTTGTATAGTAATACGTGGATCCGTATTATCAATCGACACCACTTTTTTTCTTAAGCTTGCATGACAGTGTGTTAATTTTAAAAGAAGAGTAATGTTTAAGGGAAGTAAACGTAGAAATGAATCAAAAGTCGAAATTTTACTCCAGAGTTAGCTTGAAATGACTACTTAGGAAAGTTACTTCCCGTTTCTAGCACTTAATCGTACTTTACGCTCATACTTACAGTTACTTCGCACCTGCTACTGACGGACATATTTCTGCTTGGGCACGGCACAAGAGCTTCGTTCAACATCTCAACCGGAATTGGTAGCATTTTTGATTATAGTGACCATCTAACATAGGTTGGTGCGTGAGTCTCCCATTTTACATAAAATATTGTATTTATAACCATAACGGTTATGTTTTCCTAAAGTTAACCTACACAAAGGAATGTAAAATCACGTATTAAATACGATTTTTAGGAATAATAACGTTCTGTTTTATGAAAAGTGCAATGTATATGGAGCAATATTTACTTGGCCTCATATTCTTAATATATGTCGTAAAATGTGCTATTCTGTTTTAGAAATTATAAAATGTACATGTATATTGATCAAATTATAAAATTAACAATATTTACATGCATATGGGTCAAATTTGCATTAGTATCAACATTAGGTGTGCAACTGAAATCAACAGCTGCGAAAACCATTCACCAGCTTGTGTTAGGTGATCATTATATACTGTACTATCAATATATATATATATATATATATATATATATATATATATATATATATACACGCTGTATGTATGAAGACAAAACCTACTTTTAGATACCTTGCCCTTATTTTCAATCTGTGTTTAGTTGAGTAAAAGTGTAAACTCGATAATAGATAACTATTTTTATGTAAGAAGGGAATGATAAAAACGTGTATTTTGTACCTTTTCTTGTGACTTGACAGTTCCTCCTCAATCTGTGCGCTGTTCTTTCACAGAGGAACCTACACACACAAGACAGTTTGTATATGTTGGGTTATTAGTCGTACTCAAGTTTTTATTTATACTCAATGTTTTCTTGTTTAGTTATTGAAGTTTAGCGACCGTTTTCAGCGCCGAGGCTATGAGACGTGAACCTACAGTTTCAGGTAGAATCCAAACGACGTGATGCATTCAAGTTTCGGGGGGCCGCGGTGGCTCAGTGGTAGAGCGTTCACCTCTGGTGCTAGGGGTCTCGGGTTCAAACCCTGCTCCCGCCAAGTGAACTTTGTGGTGGACACACACTGTGTGTGTGTGTTTTCTCGGGGTTCTCCCGTTTCCTCCCACTTTCTTCATTCCACCATTTCATTCATTACTCATTATCACCGTCTCCTTTAGCCTAACCGGCATAACAGTGGGACGTAAAACTCAAAATTCCATTCCATTTCCATTCAAATTTCGTTGATATACTTGGAATTGCACCTGGAATCTTGTAGGAAGACGTGCGCTAGTCACTAGACCACCCGGGATGTCCATGCTCAAATTATAAATAGTAATTCAGTACCGAATATGTAATGATTAGATTTGTAAGCCACTGTAGGAGTTCTATAAAGCATGCGGGATATATTTTTAAATATGTTGTATGCTATATATCAATGGACTTAACATTATTTAAAAATGATTTAGAGCTTTGGTAAAAATCATGTTTATAAAGGAGAATGTTTTTAAGTACACTCTTGTGCGGTGGCAATGTTTCTGACAATGCACATTTTTATCTTTAATTCTGGGAGATCAGCAATTTTATGTCACCGATGTGTTCTTGTAGCAATGTCCACTCATGTTTATGTATGCATAAACGCATGTCGTTGTCTTATAAAAAAAAATGGAATTTTATAAATTCCAATTGATAAAGACACTAATTGTATATGACGCAATTATCTGACAGGATGCATATCTTTGTAATATTTGTACGCACTTAAGGACCCGTTTTTTTTAAAACTTCACCGTAGATGTTTCAGCAACCAGCTTGTTGCTTTCTTCAGTACGGTTATTTTAAGGAATTTTACATTGCTTTAAGGATCACATTACCGGTAATACTAGTGCCGCATGGCCAGTTAGGCCCGTGCCTAGCGCGCAAAAATTTAAAAACTAAATAATATTTTAAAATCTTGTGTGTGAAAAAGTTTTAAAAAATCAAGAGCAAATAGAGGATTTTTATATTTGATAGAAGCGATGTGCACTTTGAATCTATGCAGTAACAAATACGAAAACAAGAAACTCTCATCTACATTAACTTAAAAGTGCTTCGAATCTACGCAGTAATAATACAGCATGCTTACCTTCCTCTGCAGCGTGGTCTCCTCGACCCTTCAGTATACCGATTGGATTGCCCATACTCACGAGCTGGACATGCAATTTTTGGGGTACCGAGCTCCGAAATGCGGCACTGTGTAACACTACAGTGAAATTTAAAGAAACGGGTTCTTAAGTGAGTACCAACATTATTACTCACTTACGTGTTGAACTGATGTCGTACTACTGTGATAAATGTTTTTTCTCAACATATTTTTGTTTTGTCATCTTTCTGAAGTCACGGCATTTACCTTCACTTTCTTAACGTGAGAAGATCAGAACTGTGACGTTGTAGCTACTTTTATTGTTGTGGAGGGAGTTTAAAGTACTTCCTAACAAACTCTGTAATTACTGCTTGTTTTAAACCATCTGACAATTCAGCTTTAAGAGGCCTCATCACAGGGAAATTAAAATACCGCCAATTTTACAGTAATTATGTGATATCTTCAAAAAGATAAACTATAATCGAAAAGTGAAGCAAGAGCTCGCTAGACGATATTATGTTACATGAGATGCCGTTATCACCTTACGTCTCACTTATCTGCTTTCGATTTCCAGTCATTTAGAACATCGATATTATTTTCACAGTTTCTAAATGACTGCAAATGGAAAGCTACTAGGTGACTCGTGATAAAGGCACCTTATACAAAATAACTGATAAAAGCACCTTATACAAAATAATATTGTCTAGCGCGCTCTTGTTCCATATTTTGATTATCTTTTATCTATTTGAAGATATCACATAATTACTGTAAAATTAGCGATATTTTAATTTCGCATTGATTAGGCCTCTTACGACTACCCTTAAATTACTTAATTATCGAGTTTAAAAATGTGTTCTCCGCAATAAGTTTCTAATTAAAATAGCCAGCAGTCGACAAAGGCTGATTATCAACCAGCGTCACAAGATGCCCATATGAGAGTGAGTTTAATGCAACTAAAAGCACCCTAGCAGAATAATCATATGCTTTAGTGGGACATTAGTAAAGGTAAATGTCACGAGGTTCAGAATCTTGTAGTGAGTGTAAGTTAAAAAGCTGAAAATGGTTGTGTGTTAAGTGCTCTTACTTTTTATTTCAAATGAGTGAAAACGATTGCAGAAATCGCCAAGTACTGCCGAAAATGACGAGCATGATTTCACCAAGGTATTCGCCTTGATCTTTGTGATACAAATGGCTGTAAAAGATGTGGGAAAAATAAATATATTTATATTTTTGTTACTCTGATTCTGGTTTTATTTAATAGTGCTTCGAAAGCTACATCAGTAGTTTCTACTAAGTGTTGTGTTCACTGGCTTCACCGTATATACGCCTGTCTCTCTCTCATATATATATAGGGTGTCTCAAAAGTTCCCTGACATAGGGTAAGTTATTATCAGAGATACAAAAAAATGTAAGAGGGGAAACCTACCATTTACGTAGACCCACAAAATAACTGAATGAGGTTACTGTCTTTTACGCTAACGTGTCGATGGCCAGCCTTCATTTCAAACATGCCCTCATTCACCATACTTTTACAAAAGTTATCCACCTCCCAGTAAATATTTTCATTTAACATTGGCGCATAGAGTGTACAGCCCAAACGACTCGTCCGATTTAAAACTCCCTTTAAATTGAAAACATCATATTTGGGAACGGCTTCCCCTCTTACATTTTGTTCTAACTCTGATAATAACAGAGTTACCCTATTTGTGAACCACCGAAAGTACGAAAAATCACTCCTAAGTAAAACGCCGTAGTTTGATAATTATGGGTTGTCACAAATTAAGAAATTACACGCGAACTAGTATTTGCTCTCTCTAAATATCCATGTTTCTGAATCCTCCAGTACTAGCACAACGAATTGTATAGTGGAAATTAGGGTACGGGGATACACTTATAAGTACTAATTAATTGATTGTTTCTCTGGTACCGGAGGGTTGTAAAATATGAATATTTAGATAGAACGCATACTAGTCCCTGTGTAATTTCTTGATCCGCTAGCAATAATAGCCCACATAGTCTAAGTTAGGGTTTTTCAAAGAGTAATTTTTCGCGTTTGGGGTGGTTTTTCAACTGGAAGGAGGCGTTTTTGGTCCAATGTTTACCTAAACTGTTTTTTATATTGTTATTAAGGTGTCAATCCCAGAGCTTAGTGGTATTTTTCCTCAGCCATATACAGGATTTTCCAAAACAATGTTTGGAAGGTGATTTCTAACCCCAAGATAAAACGAAAAGTACAGACCAACCTGGTTACACAAATGTTTCCTTTCGGAGTTATAAGCTGTCGAAGCATGATAAAATGAACTTTAAAGGTTCAAAGCTCCGAAACTATGGGACCTACCGTTGTTGAGTCAAAGACTTCACTTAGGAATTAGTATGTGCCCTATCCAAATATCCATGTTTCTGAATTCTAAGCTACTTCCGTAACAATGTTTTGTAGAGGGAGTTTGACTACGGCATATGATTTGAAGTACTCACTAACTACCTCTATATATAAGAAACTCGGAGGGATACTAATAGAACGGTTCATATTTTTTTCTTTACATAGAGTTCAACGTCCCACGATTATGCTCCTAAACGGTGATGATATGGATGATAATGGTCAAGTGATAAAAGTGGGAGAACCACGTAAAAGCTCACGCGCATGGTCTTTGTCTCTCACAAAGCCCATTTGGCAGGAGATAAATTATTCTTATTGATAATTATGATAAAAATTTCCAGCAGAATAAAAAGTATTAACTAATGACACATTTTAACGCCATAAAAATTTATTTTTTTTTTCGAAAAACTACGCATGATAATTGATCTTTAAGTAGGTCATTTTGTTCATCTCTGTGTGATCTATCGATTAATATTTCTTATTTTTTGGTCAATCGTAAAAATTTAAGAGTAGATCATGATTCTGGGCTCTCTCTCATTAACCATACCACGTACTGTCATCTTGTTAGTGTCATAATTAAGAGCGTCTTGAGGATAACTTCCAATATATCTCGCCTTAATATGTTGCGTAATTCTCGTTCATCAATTTTTAGGTTTACAAAATGCACGAAAGCTTTAACACTTCTCGTATTGTTTGTCAAATTCTCGACAGCCCTTTGTGACTCCATGATCTGACCTTCGTCAAAGATCGATTTTCCATCACGTACTAATTCCTACTATTGATTGACTACACGGGTCTGTATCTGTATTATTACCTCGGCGTACGCTAAATCACAAAACACGTGGCAATATGGTTGAATACACTATTCGTGCAAGTGGTAATCATACAGTGGTTGGTTGCTTTATTTATGTATTCAGGCAGAAAAGCTATTGGAGAGATTTCAATGATTATGAATGTTTACAAGACTTCACGCTTCGACTTACAGGGCTCATAGCGAGTCACTTTTTTTTTTTTTTTAACAAAGTTAATTTTTTTTTCAAATTTGTCACTAAAAGTTATTTTTGGGGAGGTAAAGTGATTTTTTTCGTATGATTTATATTTTGCATTGGCAGTTTTCTAAGAAAAATATAAAAATAAATGGAAAAAGGCAGAAACTTGTTACTCATTACTCTTCTGAAAACTTCAGTACTTGCTGCCACATGTGAAACAGTCAGCTTTATTCTCACTTCAGCTTTTATTCTTTCTAAAGCACAGTGGATGCTAAAGCTCTCAAGGTGTGGTTGAGAACCCTTCTATGTGTATTATTTCTTCTATCATAATAGTCTTTTAGTTTCCTCTCATAATAGTTAACGCTCCGTTCAACGTTGTGAGTGTGTGTGATTCATCATGTTCGCCTTGTAAATGAAATGAAATCTTTGAGTTTTACGTCCCACGGTTATGCTGTTAGACTAGAGACGGTGATGATGAGAAATGAAAAATGGTGGAATGAAGAAAGTGGGAGGAAACGGGAGAACCCCGAGAAAACCCCACGAGCACGGTGCGAGCTGGGATCGAACCAAGGACCCCAAGCGCCGGAGGTGAACGCTCTAGAACTGAGCCACCGCGCCCCCATGTTCGTCTTGTGTTATGCTCCTTGTATGTTATTCTTAAGAGTAGGAGATTAATATTTCATGGCTTTCAGAACTCTCAATGCTAACTTAAATATAATGTCTTGGCTGAAGAAATTCGGAAATAGCCCACAACTGGTTCCACTTACTCAGAAGTTTCTTACATTTGCCAAGTCTGCTTACCGTAACTACAAAGCATACTTAGAAAACCTAAGGAAGCTCAAAAAGAAGAAGTAAAAAGAAAAGATCAAACAAAACAACAAAGAGAGAGAGGATGGAGAAATTGACAAACAAAAAAAAAAAAAAAAAAAAAAAAAAAAAAGGGCATGATGAGATTTTGGTTACTTTTTCGTGTTTTTTTGGTCACTTTTCAACTATTTACAAGAGACTAGACCACTATGAGCCCTGGACTTATGAAAGCTGATCAGAAAGGATACAGCAAAGTGTGTGAAAAACAGTTATAACTTTTTCATTTGCCTCTTGTGGTTGGCGAGATCTGTGTAGAAGGCTAAAGTTTTTTCGAGAATAAAGAAACTATTACTGTGTGGTTAAAGAAAGCGGATGTCTGAGTTTGACAGGACCCGCTGTTACTGGGTGGAAGCGCTTGTTACCAAATGCTCGGCAACAGTTTTAAACAAGTCATTTTATAATCGTAACATAATAGGATGATTTGTAGCGTACGATTTCCAAGTAACCTAAGTTGATAGCACTTGGAATATTTGACAAGATTAAACATTCAATCACTAGAGCCCTTTCTATTTCAAGTGTGCCCTCGGAAAATATGTGAAACTTCGGCCCCATCCCCGCCGCACTCTAATGGAGGAAAGAAGTGAATGATCTCGGCTCTGTTGCCAATTTATTACTCAGTCGTTTGGTCTTAACGAGTGAAGATCGTTGGTTAACAAAGACAGAGGACAGCAGACTGCGTGAAATAATTCATTGTGGCAACGCTTCTGCATCCAACTATTGAAAGAACTCGCCCAAAGCAACTTGTCCCTTCTTTCGAGGGACGGGAAAACACACATCGACAGTAGCTCCAAAAGGGCCACACTTGAAATAGAAGGGTTCCAGCAAGAGAGCTGTCAGTAACCTTAGATGCCTAGAATCTGCAAGAATATTGCATTGATTGGGAAACATCCTCTGTTTCGTTAACAGCACTTGCAGCTATTCGTCAAATACTGTACCAGCTTTCATTAACCGCATAAGGCGTAGGTGTCGAGTTTGATTAAAAAAAGACACGTAGTAACAAACTATCTGCGTTTAGACTATCGGATAAGTCAAATTTGAAGCAAGCTGGAAGATTTTCTAAGAACGAAGGTGAAGGCTGTATATGCCGAAGTTGCCGTATTAGAACAAGCACAGTCCCAACAGATAGCCACGTCTTCTGGACAAATATCAAATACTAATTTAAACGTAAGAAGGTATTTAATAAAAAAGAAATAAAGATAATTTTAAACTTTTTATTTAGTTATACAAAAATATTGCTGTAATTGTACAAAAATTATCCAAGCTACTAAATAGGAAGATTAATGAAATATAACGAACTCTATTACATGTCCACTGAAAAAAAAATCAACTGCAAATACTGGCATTATTTCAGTAATAATCGTAGTTTCACAACTCATTTTAACGAATGAACACATTAGATACAATGTTATTATTTCACACATTTGTGATTTGGTGTAACCCAGTACGGTATACAATTTATTCAGTGTGGACATAATACTGAAAAATAACTTGCGACAACTAAAACGAATAAAAGTTTCAGTCTTTCTTTGACTAGTAGTAAGCTCAATCCTGTCTTTTAGACCAGTGGTTCTCAACCTTTGAATATACACTACTAAACGCCCCTGACTTGGTTTCTTATTAATAATAATAAATGATAGGTAAGACTAAATTTCTATGAAGTAGTGACTGTGTCACAAGATTGACGCGGGATTTTAAAATTGATGTAATGCGGCGCAGGATTTTAAAATCGCACTAGTTACGCAGGATTTTAAAATTGATTTTAATTAATTAATTAATTAGTGTGTACTGATATTTAAATTTTAAAATCCTGCGACACTCTTTATGGGACTGCGAGCACACCAATGTGCCGTGACATACCTGTTGAGAACCACTGTTGTAGACAATGCGTATACTGTACTACATTTGTTCGTATTTTTTTAAAAAACAAACTTTTCATTCAAGTTCTGTATATCCTAAACTTTTTGAATATGTATGTATAACGTTGAACTATTTAGTTTCTAATTTTGACCCTTTACTTAATGCACTAGATACATTTGAAAAAAAAATTTGTTCATCAAGGGAAAAGCTCTTTGAAGTTATACGATCTGATTTTTTTGTTCTCATTTACAAAAAAGATTCATTATTATTTTCAAAATTAAGAAACACTTATCTTCAGTTTTCCTGTATCATTAAAAAAAAACTTCCTCTACATCTTTAAGAAAAAAAAAAAAAACTCATCGAATTAACGCTATCATTTTTGCAAAAAATTTTAGTTGTATTCCCTGTTTCTCTGAATAATCACCTGTATATTAAACAAGTTTATTTATTAACAAGCAACAATTATCACAGTTTTAAAATTTCTTAGAAACTTGCAAGGTTATAGCATCTTATTGAAACTGTTTCATGGCACTTATGCGGAAATTATTTCGTACATTCTACAAACATTTTTTTCTTTTTACTTGACATCATCGTTTGTTTCTCAATGTACAGCGGGGGACACTTCTAAATGGTACACCTTAGCCGTAAATCTCCATATGGCTGTACCATTTAGAAGTGTCCCCCGCTGTACAACAGTACACGACATTCTAAAGTAAAACATTTTATACTCTCAGAAATATTCGAAGAAAATTTTCCGACAGAACATCTGGTATTGTACAATGTCAAGAAGTTTGTCAATGAAGACATTCGATGCTTTTATTTCTGCTATTTAGTCACAACATTTTAAGTATTTATTGTCATTATTACATCCAACTACTTTAAAAATTGATTTATCCTCCTGACACCCCGCGCAGAGACGGCTCTACAAAAAAATGACGACATTTGCCCGTTCATTCCTGCGGATATCTCAAGCTTTGGTGAGTTGAAACCTTCTGTAGGGTAATTTCTACACTTAAAATTTTTGCTTCGGCAGAAAAACAATAGCAGAAGAGCCTTATGTTAGGCAATTAGAAGATTTTTCCTGCTTCATATAGGCGATTTCCTTTGGGCATCAGGAGGGTATATGATCAACAGGTATCTATATTACAGGCTGGTCCAAAAGTCAATGCCATGAGAGAAAACGTCATATTGCTATTTCACGCAAACAAACACAGGTACGTTGTAAAGGTTTGGAGTGATAGAGAAATTAAGCGGATTATTTTAAGATACAACACTCAAAACACCCGAAAACCTAAGGTCTGGAATGATCACTGGGTTCACGGATTAGCTTTAATGTGATTGCACATGTCATTAGCAACACTACATATATTTATCACAACTGTACTTACTTGCTCAGCTGAACATTTCGGAAGGAAACTTTGCCATCCTCGGTAGATATTCTTTCAGAAGACTAACGTTGCTTTATACACTCAGCGACAAAAGTTCCGTTTGATGCAATTACTTTCATATATAACTTCAGAATGGAAGGACAATTTGAGTACAGTTTTCAGTAAAATAAAAGGAACGTAATTTTCTGTACGTTCTAGCCATACCACGTTATTACCAAAATAAATTTTATCAAACGAAAGGAACTTTCTAGGTGGCAGCACGAGTCCATTATCTTTCCGATCGGGTGTGGCAGTACAAGGTTAGTGACTGTCGAAAGTGGAGGAAAAAAAAAAAAAAAAAAAAAAAAGACTTCTGGACGTGTGTCGTTTCACCAAAGGGACACATACCTATTGAACATTTGTAGAGGGTGTATAAACTTGGTGAGTTTATGGTTCTTTTCATATATCTTTCATATATATCGCATGTTGCAAAATAAGTGTTACAACTCTTGGGAGGTGACTCCTGCCACTGAGACAAGAAAAAAAGTTCTCTTGAACTTTCGGCTATCGGACATAGTTTCGTATCTACAAGATGCCGAAAGCGTGGGAAAATGACTTTCGGACGCCAATAGTTCGGAAACTAAGCAACGTAAAGAGGGCGGGTAAAAAATTCACTTAAGAAGTGATACCTGCTGTATTGAATTTTGCATGTTTCACAATCCTACCATGCACACGCAAGGAATTCCCCAAAGGAACGTAGGGAGTCCCGGATAATCTGCCAAATGAAAATTGGTCTAAATGAATATGGATTGATAGGGTTTCTACCAGGTAACAATAAATCGTTTGTATTAAGTCGATACCTGGAACAAATACAAAATGGCGGACACCTTCATGCCCGTTGTGTGTGGTTGCATAATCGCCAGGTATGGATGCTGGCCAACAGTGACGTTCTGAGTATTAAGTGTAGCGAATTTGTACTCAAATGCTCTAGAAAGATTTCTGGAGTGTCGGTAGAGCACAACAGATGAAGCAGGGTGATTCACATGTGTTGAAACACTTAACGAAAATTGTCCAGAAATGCACTCATACTAAGTAAACTTGAGTTCAAAGCGTCGGAAATGTAAGGATTAGCTTCAGGGACATGAAAGCCATTGCCAATTCACCAATAATATTTCATCAATCGGATGCAATGTGATCTGCACGGCTGCATTCCAATAAGGATGCAACAACTGAGGCCAAGTTCAAATTGTGGGATCGCATGGGAAACTGGGTAAACTCAAGGAATGTCACTAGTGGCATGATCGATATTGAAATGTGGCCAATGTGTGTATTGATATCGACATGTAGCTAATGGACAAATGTCAACATGTCCCAGTGCTGCTGGGACACCGTCCCACTTGCGAAAAATAGGAAAATAACTACTCGGGTCTTGAATCTGAGGCCGTGAGCTCCCGGTATAATTGGAAACTGCAACCACGCGCTCTAGCCCTGAGGCTTCGAGGGAACCTCACTTTCTCTGTATTCATTTCTTTGAGGGGTACCTACTTTGTTTTGCAAGCGCTCTTGTACAGCCTCCCGACATGCTTGTATGTTTCATTTTGTTACTCCTATTGCACAGTTGTAAACAATCAGAGCTTTAAGACGTTTCTTCCTATTTCTCATGTCGTTTTATTTTTCATATGTATGGTGTTCCAGCTGTAGTTTTACATGTGCTAAACTGGTTTAGTTTTGTCTTTGTCTAGACATGTGCATTGTGTGTAAGATACGAATTTCTGGAGGTATTTTCCTATAATTTCAGTACGTCATATGTCCCTGAAGACGTGGGACGTGATACAAGTTTATTTTCACGGTCTATCAGAATTTGAACCATGGATTAAGAGATTTCTTTTCATATGTGTCGACTGTTTGTCGTTGTCCCAAACAAAGAGGGACATTGATACAATCGTGTTCTAGTTACGTTCTACCAAAAAGTGCACCAGATGTTATAGCAGAATGTACAACGTCATTTTCCTAGTTTTCGCACGTGAGACGGTGTCCCAGCAGTAGTGGAACATGTTGACATTTGTCCATTACCTACATATTGATATCAACACACACATTCGCCACATTTCAATATCGATCATGCGATCTCACGAGTGACATTCATTTGGTTATCCAGTTTCTTTGTGAGTCCCCTTGCACAATTTCAATTTGGCCTCAGTTGTTGCATCCTTATTGGTATGCAACCATGTACATCATATTGCATCGGATTGATGGAATATTATTGGTGAATTTCCAATGGCTTTCATGTACCTGATGTTATTCCTTACATTTCCGACGCTTTGAACTCACGTTTACTTAGTATGAGTGCATTTTTTCTGGTCATTTTTCGTTACATGTTTCCACACATGTGAATCACCCTGCTTCATCTGTTGTGCTCTACCGACACTCCAGATGTCTTTCTAGAGCATTTGAGTACATATTCGCTACACTTAATACTCAGAACGTCACAGTTGGCCAGCATCCATACCTGGCGATTATGCAACCACACACAACGGGCATGAAGGTGTCCGCCATTTTGTATTTGTTCCAGGTATCGACTTAATACAAACGAATTATTGTTACCTGGTAGAAACCCTATCAATTCATATCCATTTAGACCAATTTTCATTTGGCAGATTATCCGGGACTCCCTACGTTCCTTTGGGGAATTCCTTGCGTGTGCATGGTAGGATTGTGAAACATGCAAAATTCAATACAGCAGGTATCACTTCTTCAGTGAATTTTTTACCCGCCTTCTTTACGTTGGATAGTTTCCGAACTATTGGCGTCCGAAAGTCATTTTCCCACGCTTTCGGCACCTTGTAGATACGAAAGTATGTTCGATAGCCGAAAGTTCAAGAGAACTTTTTTTCTTGTCTCAGTGGCAGGAGTCACCTCCCAAGAGTTATTTATTTATTATTAACTTATTTTGCAACACCCGATATTATATATATATATATATATATATATATATATAATCCTTTTGAAAATATAGCCTTTTCAAAATGAATAAATCATTTATGCAAACTATAATGGTGGAAACATTCAGCTCCTTGAAAGTCCACGTGCGACTGCTGTTAAGAATTTAGCTTGAGCATAAATATTTTGGTGCTATGAGACTACAACAAAGGAGTTTCAACATAGACAATGAATTAAACAAATATTGATTACTCTTAGGCTATCTGAGATATATCTATTTAGAGACTGAACTATTTAAATTTCTAACGTAACGTTGCCAAAATATAGCTTTTTCGAGAAATGGATGGCAAATATTTTTTTGAATACGACTGTACTTACACGGTGATACTAATATAAACCTACTGAAGCTGAGTGTTACAGAGAAGCAGGTTCGGTCGTGTGTCACTGTCAGCCATGTTAAATGCTATGACAGAAGAGGAAGAACATGTAGCCAGGTCAAGACATTGACGTGGATAAAAGTTCTTTCTCTTCCATCAAAAAACACTCAACATGATTGACAGTGATACACGACCTCTCCCATTCTCTTATTATTATTATTTTCTCTTTCGCCTTCATGCTCCGTCAAGATTTATTTTTATAGTAAGTTCAGTATGTGTTCCGTTTAGAAGTACCTTTTATTAATTGTGTAGCTCTGTGTCTTATTTAGAATGTAATTATTTCATTTAAAAAAGTAGCTATTCGTAGAATATGATATGAAATAAATGAAATGAGAGGACTCACTACTAAAATGCTGCCTGCTCAGTTGCTTAGGAACTATACACCTATTAACTGTCAAGTAACACAAGTAGACATGCATTCACATATGCGTATCGCAGATAACACACACACACACTTAATTTTTTTAAATAGTGACTATCACGAAAATATTTACTTGAAAAAAATTTTGCAAAATAGTGTATAACACTGAATAACAGTAAGGCGTGCACAAGTAACTGATTTCTGTGCTTTTTTTTTTTAATGAAAAAAGTAGTTCAAACTTCTTATTATGCACCTAATTTTCACGGAGAAATCTGTTGGCGTTCCATTCGCGTCTCAATTTGTGTTAATAACAAAGCATGGATGAATACCAAAAATTGAACTTTTCAATAGTAGTTCAAATTAGTTTTTACATACACTCTCTCAAGTATGTTAATCACATTTTATATGAAAAGTTTTGTATTATTCTTGGAGTTTAACTTTCGAAATCGAGACTTAAGATTATATCTAGACTAATGCAGTACACGAATCGTACTCCCTTTCCATTGCGCAACCAACCACACTTTAGATTCAAATACAGTGGATCCACGCGGTTACGAACTTTAATCCGTTTCGTAACGCTGTTCGTAATCGTAATTATGTTTTTCCATTGAAAGTAATGTAAATACAGGGTGGCCCAAAAGTAGGTATAAAGCTCTGTATTAATCAGTATATTTTAGTTTGTTAAAATAATGAGTTTCTTTGCTTCGGTCTATTCTGAGCTTAAGGTATGAACGAAAAGAAATTAAGAACAAACAGTAAAGAAACTAAGTCCATACCTGTATGGATAACGATAAGTAAATTATATAAAATGCCATGAGGCGATCAGTCTGGAATTGTATACCTACTTTCGGGCTACCCTGTACAACTGATCAGTTCCAGCTACAGAAACATGGTAATATATCGGGTGTTCTAGAAATTGCGCCCACCGACTATACCTTTCGGGTTCTCGTTTGGAGGTGCGAATTGCACTATGTGCCAACGTCACAGATAAAGAGCCATAGAGTAGATCTACCAATTAATCAAATAGATACATCGATTCTTCTTTGCACATAGCAATTAAAGTCGACAGATTTTGACATTACCACCATTTTTCAGCGTAACAATTGATGCAACTGCCTGATGGATTTGTAGAGCAATGATAATGGTTCCAAGTTAATCTACGACGTTGCCACATAAATGCTTGAGTCGCCATAGCGGCTGAAAAACGTCCCGGAGAGTGTTTTCGCTTTATTTTGACCTGAAGAATACCGTTCTATTATTCGTGGGCGCCATTTATAACAGATTATATATACATATAAATATATATAATTATACATTTTTAAGCTTTTTTCTGTGAAGAGGAATATGCGAATGAAAATAACATTATCCTTTTAAAAGACTAATGAATAACACTAAATTAAACCAAACGGTATGAACGCTATATGAAAAATTAAAAGAAAAACGTTAGTGCCAGAAAAGAAAAAAAATCCTAACACACAATATTTATAGCAAACGCGCAAAAGCACTCCTAGGCGCGCGGAACTATCACTACAGGCATGTGTAATTGTATCCCGAAACATTGTTCTTAAGCCGACAAGAAAAAAATTTCACAAAACGAGAGATTTATAATTCGTGGATCCACTGTATTTTGAAAATTAAAATGTCTGTTGTAAAAAAGGCCAACACTCATGCCACTGGTAAAAGGAGCACAATGCATTTTTAATTGCGCTTTCTATACTAATTTGAGAACACTGAAGCCTATTAAACTATTTTAAAACATATTTGCCCACAGGGTCGCGAGAAAAATGATCTCAAAGTTGGGATATAAATGAATATCCCAGCTTTGAGATCACTTTCTCAAAATTGGGATATAAATAAATATCCCAAATTTGAGATCATTTCTCTCGCGACCCTATGTACGGGTAGGTTTCAAAAATGTTTCACTGGATTTAGAATCCTTAAACTAGTGTAAATAATGGCAATTAAAAATGCATTCAAGCATACGCGCTTTTACTCAATGACATGAGCGTTGGTTTTTTTATTATTTCAGTTTTGTGCTGCTTCGAGAAAGAGATTGTGCGATTCGGCCAATTTTGTGTGAATTCACTTTTGCAGAAACAATAAGGATGCATTAGAGTAAGTACGAGATCTAACATAAATCTGTTCCTAGAATTTAATGATACTTTCTACCTAGGTATTTGCTTTGAAAAGTATATTTCCTCTCCCAATTTTTATGAAGCTCTTAACGGTAATTTCAAAAAGAATAATATGCTTTGTTTTTTAAATTTATCCCTGCTCCCTCAAATATAACTGGTCTATACTATTTCGATAGAATCGGATCAAGATTTTTTCTTTCAGATTATTGCATACTGCAATTCAGATTCCCAATCATCGTTGTATATTTTTATAGTAAAGAACAATTGGGTTTTAATCTTGCATTAGAAAATTTGCAATTACGAACATTACTTTTGAAATTGTCATTAGAAATGGATATTACAAATAATTTATCTTTTTTAATACCTTGTGACACCTTTTCTGGATTAATTATAATACTTGTTAATTTACTACAATCGTAATATAACAATATGCTTTAATTACTACAACCATATCACCGACCTATTTCGTGCACTTGAAATATAAATGAATTATTTATATACGTCTGTTTATGAAGAAAAAACTCAATTCTTCAAAAGTTTGGTGAGAAAACTACATCTAATGATAAAGCTCCACTGAAACCACCACCACTCTTTATAAACACTTTTCTTTGCAATAATAAATGATTTAAATGTTTTAATACTGCGAACTGTAATTTTATAATAAAATGATAAACATAAGAAAGAGTGCTATTTTAGCTGGAATTACTCAAGACCAACTTTCATTGAATATGCAAATAATAATCTACTAAAACTATCAAATAATCTATGCAAATAGAAGTTTTGCATTAAGTTATACAGAACAGTCTTTCGGACAGTAGCAATTAATTTCTTTATCTCTCATTTTAGGTTTTACAAAAATATATATTTTTAAAATAAAAAACTATCAACTTACGAATTAACACAACAATACGTCAAATAATGCAAGGTTCAACAAAGTTTAAATATATAGTTTAAATATATAGCTTAAATGATCGCAATAACCACCAATATTTTGTCTTTTGTTATTTACTGGAGCAATAACTGGTAATTAAATTACAATTGGCACTACTACAACATTAATTTTGAAAAATTATTTACTCGTCGTCACGCTTGCGTTTACCAGCTCCAGTGTAATCTCCAGCACCAAGAAGTCCCAGAGCAGTTCCCATTAGATTAATCGGAGTTTTTCCATCGGTAATCAACGTCGACTGAAGACCCAACGCTTGCAGCATCTGTACCTGGAAGTAAAGGGAAAAAATGCATGTTATCCATATTTTAAAAATAAAAGATGATATATATATATGTACTTGTATTAAACTACTAGACGTACTCTTATTAATTATGTGTGTTATTTAACCTTTTAAGTGTACACTAGCTGAACCTGCGCTCTCTACTCAGCGCATCATTCACATATGAAGGGTAAGGGGGAAAAACAACAAATGTCCATGTATGTGTTTTATCGGGTGCTTTGTCCTGTCTGTTGGAGACTTGGTACTATTTGATTGTATATGCCATGCATACATGGATGTAGAAATGTCAATATAAAAAGGGGCAAAAGATTTACTAACCCTATTCTTTCCTATGCGGTTTTCAATATTATAACGCTGTTTTCTCGAAAATGCAGTTTTGTGACATTCCTTCTTTTTTTTTTTTTTTCCTTACCCTTCATATGAGCATGAATCTGCTTGTCACTCCTTACAACATATGTACATGTCCCTTTACAGACACAAGTGAAAGACATCTTGATAAAAATCGGCAAAAGATACCGTAAAGGGAGATTTTTTCGATTACTTTTTCAATATCTCGCACGTTTGCAAGATTTGAACATACTTCCGGTTGGAGTTTCTAATTCATGTATGATCAGTGTTTTCTTTCTTTTTGCATGCAGTATGTAATAATAAAATACATTACATATACAATTAAATATAATGTCAGTGATATATGGTGTTCATTGGCCAAAACACACTAAACCAGCGTTTCCCAACCTTTTTCAACTTGCAGCACACTCATTATTACTATTATTACTATTATTATTATTTGCTAATATAAAATACTATGGTATTTTTTTCTCTGTGATTACTGATCATCTTCTCACAGAGATGAAAGCTCGATCACTGGTTTTCCCCTATGCTAATTCATTATGCTTATTTTTTTATTCTAATTTTAAAATAGAAAACAATTGCAATGAAATATAGGACTTACATTTTTAAAAATACGCTTTTTTTTCGAAAACTGTATCCAACCTTTCACTAAGAACGAAGATCACTAAATAACGAACGAAGAAACAAATGTCTTGTACTTTTAACTTTGCTGTTTTAACCAAAACGCGTGTATATTATTGCAATCACACAGCTTGCGATGCGTAGAAGTCAAAACACAGCTGTTGAACAAAGTGTTGTTCTGTCATTCACGTGCGAAAGTGTTCTACGAACGTTCACTTGACGCGTATTGTACAAGTGCTTCCATTTCTCGGTGTTAGTATGACTCAATTGAAGTGTAACATAGCACCTAACGTGGAAATGTGTACGAGCCGAAATACTGTCTGATACGCGGTAATAGATGTAGAATACTATATTACAATTACAGTAATTTTTTCCATGGTAGAAATTCATAGTAATGTGAAATACAAAAATATATTTTTTTCCCTATGTCTTGCAATTTGGTTGCTATAGAATTAATAATTTTATTTCGATTTCCTCGCGGCACACCAGCGGTCCATTCGCGGCACACCGGTTGGGAAACGCTGCTCTAAACAATAAAGATTTATCTTAGACTGGAGAAATGGTTATCCTTAGTTTCTCATTGTCATTTGGCCATGAAACAAACACCGGAGAGATATAAAACCTCTTTATATAACTAAGTGGTGTTTGAATGTATAACTCGTACGATGCTTTACTTTTTTAAAATTTCAGCACCTCCAGTGTACCCCTAAAAATGTAATAAAGAAATAACGACCATGTTTTTTAAATATTCAATTAGAAATGAACAATCTATACAATATTTGAACCGACCAGCGAAAATGGCACGTTTCTAGTACCTGCGGTTTTCGAGAATTCATCGTCGAAAGGATTGGAGACATATATAAACATCCACAAATATATAAACGTTTCTAGCATTTTAATATATAGATGGTGTAGATGTACGTCGTAGTGCGGATGGCGTATGCATAAGCTCTTAATTTAGTTATCTAAATCTGAGTGTAGAAGCCACAAATTAGATCCCAGATACTTTTTCTTCACCTTTCATTAAGCCATAATAATAATAATAATAATAATGATGATGATGTTGATGGTGTTCTACTACTACCACTTCTTTTAGCAAATCAAACATTTCTTTCATTTTGAAACTTTTTTTTTTTTTTTTTAAAAAAAATCACCTTTCAAGAGCGACTTGTCCCCAAAACTTCCACACTTGAGGGCTTAATGTACGAATTGCATTGTTTCAGTGTTCTTCTACACCTTCCTCAACAGATCTGGTCAACCTGTCTTACTATTTTATCTCATACAGGGCGAGTTTTTAAAACTTTAAACTGCAAAGTATCTGGAGAAGCATCGGAAGAAAGAAAAAAAATGTTCGAAATAAATATTATTTTGGAGGAGGGGTAAATAACTGGTGAAAAAGCTAGCACCCACTTGCCACCCTGGTGTGAGACAGGGAAGGACAAGTTTGAAACTTGAGTAGAGACCCTCATTTTAAAAAATTCTTTTTATTGTAGATTGAGATTCTACGAAGGAAAGAAGAAATTTTATTCGAATCAGTTCTTTCCAATTCATGACAGATGGCAGTGTAATCAGTAGAAACTAGTTTTACTAAGATATCCAATTGGAAGCCCCGCGTTTCATCGTAGAATAAATCTGTGATATATCAATCATCTGCCTTAAACTGTTTCAAGACTTGTGATGGACTGCGTTATATTGACCAAGAAGTTGTTAGGTTCCTTTCCTTTAAGGGGAAGACCCATATTTCATTATTCTGCCTGGAGCGCACGTAGCAGAATTACGGATGCGCTGCAAACTGGCTTAACGTGAACGACTACATACACGATATGTTCAGTCTCAACACATCACTGTTGAGTAACTAATGTGTCACTTTTAATTACGCAAAGTTACTAGTTTGTGACATGTACAAAAGTATCAAATCTTAAATATGAGGGACAAGGGACACGGTCTCTCAGTAGTAGAGCGCTTAGCTCTGGTTTGATCCCGGGCCAAGTAAGTTTGTGGTGGTCAACATTGTGTCCGTGGGTTTTCTCGGGGTACTCCCGTTTCCTCCCACTTTCTTATTCCACCAATTCTTCCATCATTCATTTGCTTTAATCATCATCATCTCTCTTAGCCTAAACGGAATAATCGTGCGAATTAAACTAAAAATTTCATTTCATTTCATTTCGCGTATGAGGCACCATACAGGTTGGACATAAACTTCCCCAGAGCTGGTTTCTGGGTGACTGACACAAATGTTTGGTATGTTCCCGACTAGCTAGAAATACGAAATTTCGCACATTGATAAAGGATAATATGTACATCTTCAGAAAATTCCAACAATTCAGATACTACAGCTAAGGAGGCCAAACAGCACTATAAACCTCACACCATCCCTTGTATAGACCAAAATAATTACTTTCAACAAGACTTGTAACTATAATAATTAAGTCACACTACATTACAGACAGCTGCTAGCAGGTTCGTATTAAAGGCGAAGCAATCGCTCCATGGCCTCTCAACTAAGGACGACCTTAGATTTGTCCACCGCGAAGTCCAAATGGTATGAGCCAGGATTGAACAAGGTGTACCCCGTTGTCTCTCTGCTTACTGGTATTGAAATATTCTATAAAACGACTACACTTTGTGCAGGAGTTCAGGAGGAGGTTGAAATATGCACCCATCAAATCAGCAGTTTTCGTGTAAATTGTGGATGACATCGAAATGGTCGTTTTCAAAACATTACTCCTGACTTAATGGAAAATTGAATAACTTTGCATTATATTTTACAAGACTCTTTACTGAAATGAATTTATATTTATTTATACTAATATTTCTTCAACTTATGTGCCAATACATTCAAAATTAATAAACTACTATTTTTTTCAACTTGAATGAAATTCTCTACACTGAATGGCGAAAAGAAACTTATTCGTACCACTTCCATTCCCAACACTAATCACAAAATTCAGGTTCGATCACCTTTATCTTCGTCATCTTCGAATCTAGATTGCACCAGCCCAAAAGTACCTTTTCGTACGTAAACCATTTCGGTATACTTACAGACGAGTATCTGCAATGGAAAACCGACATTAATGTTATTTGGTCAGGACGTAGTTTCCGTCTTTGTTCTTACTACGAATTTCTGCTGATCAAGTTGCAATTGGATTTCTGAACTTGATATATATTTTTTATGGGAGGGGATAGGGTTGTTTACGTTAACAGCCACAATTTATTGTACCGCAACAAACACTTTGCTCCATAGCATTCTTCTCTGAAATCATAATAGTAAACTGAAAATTATATACACTTTCTGATAGTAATCAAACATGTTGCGGACTGCTTGTCTAGTAGCTAACGCTTGTGCCTTTGATGCATAGGGTGTAGAGTTCGAAAATTTGAACGCATATTATAGTGGTTTGGATTCCGCCTTGAACTGTAGATCCAAGTCTTGTCTATCGATGCTGAAAAGTGATCCTAAACAACAAATCAATGACAGGTGTTGAGTCATCACATACGAATGAAATAATTATCAGAATTGAAACACGAAAATAATGCTACCCACTGTTCAGGACTTAACCCTTATAAGGTCCATGATACGTTTTCGTACAATAATACAATGTTATCTTGATCCGCTTATTTAGGTCCTATAACAGACATTTAAGGCGCGTTCTTTTTATTGGTCAAGCGAGACATAGATCAAATAACACCCCAGATGTGTTTTGGAACCAGTTGGTCAACTTTGGAACCAGTTAGTCAACTTGGTGGCGCCAAATGGGGGAGGGCGCGTGAAATCACATTTTTTTTTTTCTTGAGGTAATTTTCAAAAATTTTCCCCGCCCTTAGCTTCAAGATATCATACTAAAATTTTGCATACGCATTGTGTACACCTTTAACTATCACTTTTTGACATATCTACGTCAGCCTGGGCCTGGGCCCGAGGGGCCCAAAGGTTTTAAAAAGGGGATTTTTAGGAAAATTTCCCGATTTTCCCTAATTTCCCGTTTTTGGTGTATGATACGTACAAGCAAATGGTACTGTTGGAAAGGTTGCTCTATTATGAAGAAAACGAGATATGAATCATGATCCTACGACAAATAGCAATGAAGCAGTACCTGATTGATTGAAAGTCTTTTAAAATTTCCCTTAAAAAATGAGGAGTTTATAAGGGTTAAATACAATATGTAATCCAATTACGAGAAGCAATTAAATGCTTTTGCTACTTTTAATAGTTGCTGCTTTCAGTAGTCTTCAACAAGTTAGGAGCACAATCTATTAGAAATACGTACTGTTCAACTTTGTACCAGACGAACGAGGCTTGTTACCCTAGAACAGCGTTTCCCAACCATTTTCAACTTGCGGCACACTACGGGTGTAACTTGAATTCTCACGGCACATTTAGAAATCATTATTTGTAAATATAAAATAGCGTGGTATTTTTTTCTGTGATTACTGATCTCACAGAGAAGAAAGCTCGATCACTGTTTTTCCCCCGTGGTAAATCATTATGCTTATTTTTCATTCTAATTTAAAAATAGAAAACAATTGCAATGAAATGTTGGGCTCAGGTTTTTAAAAATACGCTTTCATTTTCGCAAACTGTATCCAACCTTTCACTAAGAAGGAAGATCACTAAATAAAGAACGAACAAACAAATCTTTTACTTTTAAAGCACAAATGTAGGTATTTGTTTCCTTTGTTGAAAGGATTGAATTATATTTCAACATTTCAAGTTACGAAATAATCTGCAAGAATGAAGAAGCAATAATGGTCATAACAACGATAAATACTTTTTTTCAACATTAAAAAATGTACAGAAAAGTAACACGGTATGAAACTTAAAATTGTAGATTCATAGTGGAGGTTCCTAGTAATGCGAAATACAAATATACATTTTTCCCTATGTCTTGCAATTTGATTGCTATAGAATTAGTAATTTTGTTTCGATTTCCTCGCGGCACACCAGTAGCCCATTGACGGCAAACCAGTGTGCCGCGGCACACCGGTTGGGAAACGCTGCCCTAGAATGTGAAATACGTTTGAGTGCATAGAAGAGTAGTTGTAAACTTTGACTGGGCTAAGAAAACAGAAAATTACTATATAAAAGTTGGAACTTAGTTTAAGTTGAACGTCCGATGTTTGTGCCTTAAAGGGTAAAGCTGATTACGAAATGAATGATGATGAAGGGACGGTTGAAACAGAATGATTTTCACCTGAGACAGACAGGTCTTCAGATCACCTGCTAATGCTTTGAAACATTCGTTCCACGCCAATTGCTAATTGAAACTTGAAGACTAAGAATCATAATCCATATAAATAAAAATTAAAGTGACTATGTTTGTGACGTAACTCTTAAACGACCCGACCGATCTTGATCAAATTTTCAGCACAGATGCGGTTCGGGTCTGGGATGTTTTTTATCATTTCACTTTGACGGTGCAACTTAGGGAAGGGGGAATATTTAAAAATGGTCGAAAATGACCGATATTAGTGCCGAATCCATAGTTTTCGCGGTCACTGAGATGAACAGTGTCACTTCCGATGCCGTTTAAATCCAAATTCAGCCCCGCAACAGCGCATCATTCACACATGAGCATGAATCTCCTTGTCATTCCGCACAACATCTGTACACGTCCTTTTACAGAAACAAGTGAAGGACCTCTTGATAATCACCACGGGGTACCATAAAGGGGAGATTTTTACGATTATTTTTTTTTCAATATTTCTCTCCATTTGCAAGATTTGAGCTTAACTTCCGGTTGGAGTTTCTAATTCATGTATGATCAGAGTTTTCTTTCTTCTTGCATGCAGTATGTAATAAGAAAATACATTATACACACGATTAATTATAATGTCAGTGATATATTGTATTCATTGGGCGAAACACTCCAAACAATAGATTCATCTTAGACTGGAGAAGTGGTTATTCTTCGTTTTTCATTATCATTTGGCCGTGAAACAAACGCTTGAGAGAGATACTACTCCCCTATATAGTTATGTTGTGTTGGAATGTATAACTCGTAGGATATTATTCTTTTTTTTTTTTTTTTTTTTAAATCAACACTTCCAATGTACTATAAAATGTTATAAAGAATTAACGGTAATGTTTTTTAAATATTCAATTAAAACTGGACAATCGACATAAAATTTGGAATCGGCCGACGGCACGTTTCTAGCACTTGTGGTTTTCGAGATCTCATTGTCGAAGGGACTGGAGACAAACAAACTTTTTTTTGTGGGGGAGGGGGGGGGGAGAAAAACATAAATCTACCATTTTAATATATAGTTTATTATTATACTTCGTATAACTACAATTCACGTAGTCAGAAAATTCTTGTTGCTTCTCTTTACCAGAAAGATCGAGATCCCTGGCTTCATTCCTTAAAAACTAATCAATTCCATGGAACTTTTTTTTTTTTTTTTTTTCTTTTACAAATATCCGCTAGTAAAGTGGGTAACTTACCTTCTGCTCAAAGCCAGCTGTAGCAATTGCTCTGAGGGTATCGGATCCCATAGCTTCCACCATCTGCCTGAATTTGTCCACTTCTACCGATGCAAGTTCCTTCGCCTTTTCAATTTCTAAACGATTCTGTTCAGACAAGAACGAGATTTCTGCTTCACGCGCAAGACGAAGTCTCTCCAGTTCGGATTCCTAGCAAAAACAATATATATCATTTATTATTACGTGAAGGTATAATTTCTTGGTTTAGGAGCTTTAACAAAATTGTTTCAACGATACTTATACTAAAAGTAGTATCATTCATTATTAATCATGTAACAGAAGCTGGAAGAAAGTAACACTTTATCACTAGTATTTAAATTAAATGTTCCAAAACTAATGGTACAGTAATGGTAATCATTGGAAAATAAACATGAGTGGAATATTAGATCTCCATCGTCTTATGCTGAAAGTTGTTCGGTAAAATATCGGGTCGATTTTGAAAGGTACCCACTTAATGACAAGCCTAACTGCCATCGGTGCTGGTATCCTATTGAACTCCAAACGCTGTGGACTATTGCCGACATCGAAGCTTCCATTCATACAAACTCCGGCGAAGTACGGGCACTCCTCCCTGTATGCTTTCCAGACACCGGCGAGGGTACGCGGAAGCCGATGTTAAAGAAGTCTTTTCAATAGGCCAAAGCTGCAAAAATCCATAGGTCTCACCACCACCAAGGTCCTTCACTGGAATGTCTTGAAATGGAATGACACGAATTCCTATTCAATTTTCTCATCAAAATGCAGAGACGGTCTGATGAAACCTTGTCCATGTGGATCTTCAGCTGGTTGGTGTCCGTACCATATAACTGTGGGATATTGACCCGGAAGGTAAGTGTAATAATGGATTCTTAGAAATATATTCCTTTCACCTGTACGGCACATTTTTATCAACCTTGGTATCATGAATTTCTTTGCATAATTGAGTTCCGTTACAACCATAATCTACGAGGAAAACTTTCCCAGCAGTGGCGAACCAAGTTGCAACTGCTCTTAGCATCGCTATTACTGTCTCTCAGCGCCAGAGTGTGAGTACCAGCAGTGTATATTAATCCCCTATGACGTCTAAAATGACTTTTAGACTCTGCCAGGTGCTTTTCATACAGATACCAGTAGATCGTGGAGCAAAAGCACGTGGTATACCGGGGCCTTACAGCCGCATCTCAACCGGAGCCCCTTATGAATGAATGTTCTAGCTGAAGATGCCAAATTGAATCGCTGGCCCATCCCACATTCGACTGGCCAATTCTTCTGGCACGCCAATTTACAGACACACTGCAGCACTACGGGTAGTGTATGTTTTTATGGTATACAAAGTACACAATCTACTCCATCAGAGCCAAAGCTACCACAATTGCGTGAGATTGGCAACGAACGTCAATCTTAACGCTTCTTTAACGCCATAAAAATAAGTTTTTCCTCGAAAACTGCACATGAGAATTTACTTCCTCAAGCAAGTATAGCTCGATGTAGTCTATCAATTGACATACGTCTTTGGACAATATGAAAGTTTCATAGTTAGTAATAATTTTGATATATATCTCATTCACCATAATGTACAGTTATTATTTTGGTTTATATTTCATTCACTATACTGTATAATTGTACTTTTGGTCTATATCTCATTCACTATACTGTACAGTTGTAATTTTGGTCTATCTCTCATTTACCATTCTGTAAAGTTGTACTTTTGGCTTATATCTCCTTTACCATACTGTATAGTTGTAATTTTCGGCTATATCTCATTCACCATACTGTATAGCTGTAATTTTGGGCTATATCTCATTCACCATACTGTATAGTTGTAATTTTGGGCTATATCTCATTCACCATATTGTATAGTTGTAATTTTGGGCTATATCTCATTCACCATACTGTATAGTTGTAATTTTGGGCTATATCTCATTCACCATACTGTATACTATCATTTTGCTAGTGTCATAATGAAACACGAGATAAGGGTATACTTCAGTACGAGTTTCGTCTTAACAGGTGGCATGCATAAAGTTTTATCTTTACAAAAATATTAACTCCTTGATTCTCTCGAAAATTACGCACGAGATTTACACTCGCCTGCATCAGTTTGTTCAGCTCAATGAGATTTATCGAATTTTTGTCATTATTATTCTTCTCTTTCCCTGTTCTATAATGTTCTTCATCCTTCCAAACACCTAGCTTAGCTCTGAAAGCTTTCTTGGTTAAGACTGGACAAGAAGAAGAAAAATAAGTCTTACCTTATTGAATTTACGGAAACTTTTACTTACCGCTTCAATTTTTGAGGCTTCAGACTTCATTTTGGCCTGCTCGACAGCGGCTTCTCCCTCAATTCTTGCGGCTTCGGCTCGACTCTTGGCTTCTGCTGCAGCCTGTCCACACGATTCTACAGCTGCAGATTCTGCTTGTAGCTTCAGCAATTCTTGCCTGGCCTTCTCCGCAGCCGCAGAGTCTTCAATCCTCTGCCTCTCCAAGCGACCTTTCGCCTCTTGTTCTATTCGCTCAGCTTCGTGACTGCAATACAAACAGTTATTTTAGTTAGTACTATACTATTTACTACATATGTAGTAATTTTTTTGTGCGTATTCTAATGCTTTCCTGTGTACCATTCTGATGTTCCAAATTTTCGGACTTCCATCATCGGGTAGTTCAAAAATGGATCAAGAAAAAGATTATTATTTCATACGAGTGGAAAAACTGAACAACAGAAATTCATCACTTTGGTTCATTATTAAGTTCAATCCCTCCTTTCCAATTAAGTCACCAGTGATAAATATTTCCTAGCCTATTCTAATTTCCATCAAGATGGAACTCAAGTATAGAAGTCAGATCAGAAAACTCAAAATATTATAATCTATAAGAGAGATTTACCATGTATCTTAATATATAAAATTGAAAGTAACCATGTTTGTGACTTCATAACTCTTGACCGATCTCGATCAAATTTGCAACATAGATGAAGTTTGGTCCTGAGATGGGTTTCACTTTGACTGTACAACGTACGGGAAGGGATATATAATATGGAGACGTAACCACTTGACAGAATGCAACCGATCTTCGTAGGAGTATATTTGGGAACATGCAGAAGCGATTGGTGTGGAAAACAAAATTAGTTCCAATCTTCGCCACCAGAGATAATTGTGGCTCTGTAAGTGCAGCTCGGAAGAAAAACGACACTAATGATGCTAAATGATAAGAAAGACAGTAATTTCCTCTCATGTGGGTCTCATTGCATTGATTGCCAATGCAATTAATACCCCGTGGTCAGTGGAGAATTGACGGGGGGGATTTTGGGCTGAAGCTCCCCTTAAAATTCCGGGACGAGCATCGGCATCTGCGGACGCAACTGATGTTTTATTGTTATCTTGTAAGGATACCCATGCAGCACTTTGCGAAGAATTTTCCACACAGTTGCATAGGGCATGTCCAGATGTTTTGACACTGCCTTCGCACCTACCACGCTACTGTTACCCTCGGATTTCTCCACGACGACATTGATTTCTCCACGAACATTTTGAACTTATTCCTGTGTTAGGAGCCGCGATGGCTCAGTAGCAGAGCGTTCACCT